>NC_084928.1:13422000-14785000 GCF_958298935.1 Phragmites australis
CGTACTGCCTCTTGAACTCATAGGACGTCGAGCTACCGAAGATGTCATCGATAGTCCTTGTCTCCTTTTGGAAAGGTAGACGGACCAAGTCGTCAATGGAACTAGAGTCCCTACTCTAGCTAGCGACCTGTTGTGCTTTCCCCTTATTCTTCTCGACCTCAGCCTTGACTGCCATCAAGAAGACATGGCACTGTTGGACACTGTGGCCATTAGTCTTTTGTATGTCGCACAAGGGCTTGCCAAAATGCTCGTCGATGGGTGGTTACTTGCCCTTGCTCCGAGATTATTTGGAACACTTGTTGGGAAGCTCTACCATGACTTCCTTAGTCTTAGGCTTCTTTCCTTTGCCTCTCTTGGAGGGCTTCTTCCTGTGCTTATTCTTTGACGAGTCATTCACTAGCTCGGGTTGAGAGCGTTGAATGCACTGATCCCTTTCCTTGATGAATAGAAGAGCCTCCTCGACATTAGCTATCTTATCGGCTATATCCATCAGCTCTTAGACTATCTGAGGGTCAGCCAAGGCGACGTCTTCAACACACTAACGTCTCCTAATCGCTCAGGTAAATGCCTAGATGACATCAGCATCAGTTACCCTTGGGATGGTGTTCTGGGTGTTACTAAAGCGTCAAACAAATTCGCACAGAGTCTCCTTTTTATCTTTGAATGACGTGGAAAAGGTCGTTCTTCTTGCCGTGATGAACGTACGTGCCTTGGAGGTCATAGAGCTGCTCCTACGAGTAGATCATCCCCAGCTGTAGGTTCATCATGCAGATCTTGGCTGGCCTTCAAGGGTTGTGGGGAGGTAATTGGCCATGACCTTCTTGTCCCCCTAGCCGCTTAAATAGCTGTAGTGTAGATCTAGAGAAATTCAATGAGATTTGTAGTCCCATTGTACTTCTCAATGGACCCAGGTTTGAACGAGGTTGGCCACTTGACTTTCCCAAGCTCCAGTGAGAAGGCCTGTCACTCGTTGATGGCTTTTTGAGTAGCCATAGGTGCCCCACTCCCAGGGGTTAGAGACCAGACATGACCTCAACTCGAACAACTACGGCGCCGGCGTGACCTTCGGTTAGGTCATCAAGGAGAGGTTGACTGGTCCTTAGGGGTCCTTGAGCATCTTCGCTTATCGAGGACCTCGCGTAGGTCCAAGATGGGATGATTTCGGATCGGCGAAGTCCTGCAGCGACGCTGAGATTGGTCGCCTTCCCATTTAGTCTGGTTCCTAGGATTACATCTTTCTGGATCTGACTCATTATGATAAGGGACGATGTGAGATTACCCTCGAGTAGAATTGTTAGCAGCCGCCGCTTGATGAGAGGATTCGACTTATGCTTGTGCTTGTCAGATGACATCCTCAACTTCATTGAGCCACTTCTTTCCCTCATAGGTAGTAAGATCCGTTGTGGGAGGTCATCGGAGTAGGTCTTGGAAATCCAAGAGCCTTTGAGCAGTCCAAAATATAAAATGTCTGGCGCCTTGCTGGTGGTACTTGGTAGTAGGATCTAGATTTGCAGCAAGGTGTTTTATCTGGTCACGAAGTACTATCATCGGCGGGGGTTGAGTCTTATCTCCCCTGGCCGAATCAATGGGAGTTTGTGGGTTCGTCAAGTTATCACCCTGGTTGGATAGAGCATTTCTTTCGTCTCTGATGGCGAAAACTTCTCAATGGTACACTCAGCTAGAAGAGGAGTCTACATCCATCATGGATATGTCATTGACGGATGCGTCTGGGTAGGATCTTCGGCAATCCATGTTGTCGTAAGTCACAGGACAAGATCTCGACTTGTGGCGAACGTTACTTGTGCGATCATCTTTGTCATCGAGCGGTTCAAGGTCGATACCGTGAGCCCTAGCACACTCATCCATGAAATGACTTGCATCATCGTTGGACTCTTCATTAGGGAAGTTGTCTCCTAGATCCACCCGATTGATCATTGGATCTTTGTTAGACAAGATGGCAAAGTTGTCGTAGAACCCTTCGTCTGAGTAGTCGAATTTCAATGCAGTCTTAGGTGGAGTCAGCAACATGTTTCGTGGTGAAGATTCAACATCATTGGTCATGATCCCCACGAATGATGCTACCTGTCAACGATTAGTAAAACACAGATCTTATGAAATACATGAACAAAGTAGGAGATACTCCCTCCTACCGAATCAATCACTAGAAGATAGAGATTTATATAGTTTCAAGCCTCTTGAAGGATAATAACCATACATCCTATGTTCTTGTATTGATCTTAGAGACATGATAAAGAAGGGTCGTGGCTAGCCTAGATGAGATCTAAAACTTGTCAAAAGTTCCTTGTGTGTGGTCTTGGCGAGATATCGAAGTAAATCGCGATTCAGATGGCTTGTGTGGCTCCTGAATCATTTGTTGCTTCTGTATGGCTTGTCATCTGTAAGGTCCCCCATCTCCGTATATATATGGGGGTTGCCGTGTAGCCTCCAGACTTATTTACAAGTAAGATTCTGTCATCCTTAAACTTAGAAATAAACTTCCTTGTTTAAGGAATGTCTTGGAACTTGTGAGCAGTTTTCATACGTCTAAGGACTCTTTTCCCGAATACAATCGTATATTTCGAGAATCTAAGAAACCCTAGAAGATTCATGCATGTATATGACAGTCATATACAATAGTTTTATACTACTCATCGTCAAAGATGTGTATCTAAGTATCTGCATGTAGCCAAACATGCGTTACATAGTGACAACCACTACTAGAAAAACTATTTTTCGACACACCCAGGGTGTCATTCCATAGGCGGTTCATATGAAAACCCGCATGAGCAGTCTGTGGTGCCCCCCTGCGGTTTTGGACCGCCTGTGGAAGCAAATTTTCACAGGCGGTTGCATACATGAACTGCCTGTGGAAATAGGTTGATTTCCAGAGATGGTTTCTTATGTGAACCACTTGTGTAAAAGGTCAATTTTACAGGCGGTTCCTTATACGAACCGCCTGTGGAAATAGGATGATTACCACAGGTGGTTCACATAAGGAACCGCATATGTAAAAGGTCATTTCCACATGCGATTTCTTATGCGAACATGTAGCGAAAATGGCTCTATTAGATCATGATTGTGATTTTGGTGATTAATAGGAATATAGTTATTGGGACTAATATGTTTGTCAAGAATATATGTTAGTAGGTCTCATGGATGCAATATATCAAGAAGCCACTGCAGACAGGACAAAGTTTGATTGAATTGGAGAAGTCTCAGGAGAATTGACCTCACCGGAAGGTCCGGTGTAGAGGAGTTTGCACTCACCATAACACTGTGCACAGAGATTGATAGCCTCACCGGATAGTTTGATGCTCTCTGTGTTAAACTCACCAGAGTATTTCTAACAAAAAGGAGAAGATTGAGGACCTCACTAGATAGTCTGGTGATCTGCACTGTAGCTTGAAGAAGGGATCAAGGAGTGATCCTAGTTTGTACCGAATGGTATGTTGGCACCTTAGAGTCTTGGTGACTCGCCGGCATCTTAGGTCTTGGTGGCTCAAGCTTGTTGACCATCCGACTTGGTATGGAGAAGTGGCAAGACACGTGTACAGGGACGTAGAGACCCTTGTCTTGGTGGTTTAAGCTCTAAAGTAATCACGACGGTAAGTGACCGGAAGAGAGACTAGTGGTGAGACCTTGCCTTAGTGGCTTGGTGACTTATTGTGCTTAAGATCTTGTCTTAGTGACTTATTGTGCTTAAGATCTTGTCTTGGGGACTTGGTAGCTTAAGAGCTGTGACCGAAAGAGACTTGACAACCGAAAGCATGTCCTCTGTGGAGCTCCAACGTGGCTTAGGGTGACATTTATGTCATCGGTACTTGTGTCGAGTTTGTCTCTACCCTATTTACATTTCCGTATTTACATACTTACAATTTATCTTGCTAGAGTAGGTTGCAATTCACTTAAGCGGTAGAGTAGACACATTAAATAAATCTAGAGAACATTTAGATGCAAATTGAGATAGTTTTATCTTGCGAAATTTTTGGAGCTAATTTGTTTTAAATTTCTAAATGTCCTAATTCACCCCCTCTTAGAATGTCACCGTTCCTCACAGAACCGCTTATGGAAATAGGATGATTAACACAGGTGGTAAGAAACTGCCTGTGGTAATCGTTATTTTCACAGGCGGTTCTTTATGTAAACCGCTTGTGGAAATAGATGGTCATTTTCAGATACGGTTCCTTGTGTGAACCACCTCTGAAAATGGATAATATATTATCTTAAAAATCCATAATTTTTTCATATAAACTTGGATGGGGATAAACTTTATATGAAAATTGTAGGCTCATCGAGATCTACAATTTTATAGTTGAATTTTTTTATTAGAAATCATTTGGGTGTCTAAATAATCCGCTAAAGTTTCACACATAAGTTTCGATCACATATGCTACCACAAGTTCTATTCATGCAAGTAAAAACAACAAGAAGAAAAAGAATACTACTAACTTGAACATCTCCAACCAAATCAACAACAAGAAGACAAAAGACCCCCACTATCAACAATAAGACTTGGCTTACAGAAGTACCAGCGATAACAATAGCATCAAGTGTCATCAAGCGTCCGCATGGCCACAATTTTTTTTATTTTTATTTTATTTTTTCTTATTTTTTATCACCTCAGCAATATTATAATAGGAGCTATTATACATTTTTGCTTAAGTTTGATGTAAGGGGTGATGGCTATGGACACAAATTCGTATTTCGAAAATGGTGTAGAAACTTTCAAGAGTGAAAACTCAATCTTACAAGCTATTTTTTGCCTCGAAAAATCACCGAACCTGACAAAATAAGAGAGAAATGGGTGTAACTTTTTCTGTAGATATCCGTAGAGTAAAAAAACATCAAAATCTGTAGAGTAAAAAAACATCAAAATCGGAGTCTATATGTAAAAGTTATACCCGTATTACCGAAGTTACTCAGGATCACTGTAATGCTTCGGCAGAAAAGTTTAAAAGGATATTTTATCTGGTTTCTATCATAGATACTTGATAGGTGAGTTGGTAAGGAGGTTTGTGTTCCTATCGAACACAAAGGCTAAAAACAGTGTGAAAAAAAAAGCATGGCTTGTGACTTGCAACAACAAGGTTTCCTCAGGTGATATATTTTTTCCCTTTTTTGGTAAAAAAATATCGATTCAAGAATTGACTACCACATACAGTTTGTTTAAGAAACCGTCTGTAATAATTAATTTTCACAGGTAGTTCTTTAAGTGAACCACCTATAGTAATTAATTTATACAGGCGGTCCGCTTAAGAAACCATATGTGTAAATCATTAACACATACGATTCCTAAGTGAACTATATGTGATAATAGGTTTTCACAGTGGTCTCTTTTGTGTCAGTAAAAGTCATTTATTTTCACATGCCTTTAATCACAGATGAGTTGGCTAAATGTCTGTACAAATATGTTACGACCCGCTAGTAAACAACATATATGCTAGTACAATAGCTTCAGCAAAGCGTTTTTTATTTTCCGAAAAACCATCAACCATCAAAAGAACATGCGCAAGAACCGGATTTCTTCAAGATTGCTCTAGTCTATGTGTTGACAAATCTGCAGTTCCTCCTAACCTCGCCACCGGCGGGGTTGGTGATGTTGCCCATCTTCACCATGGAATCGGAGAACTGCTTGAAGAACGCGGCGAGGTCAGCCCAGTACTTGTTCACGGTGTCGGCCGTCGAGTAGCCGACAACGCTGGACCACATCTCCTGGTCGGAGTTGAGGAGGCCCTCGCCCTTGATAAGCGTCTCATAGTAGGCATTGTCGAATATCGCGGAGGTGTGGCTGTCCATGGCGCTGATGTTATCGTTGCCGCCGTCCAGGGGGCAGACATCCTTCAGCTTGCTGAGGTAGGATTCGGACGCTGGGTTGTACTTGGAGGTCATCTCGAAGTCGCCGTAGATCCTGTCCCGGAAGTTCTCGCACCGGGCGAATCCGATCGTGTGGGAGCCTTAAAATGCACATGATGAACATTTACCAGTGTGTTCGAAAAACTAGCCGAGTAGCCAGTCAAATCGTGAAAAATAACTGCAATGCATATTATTCCTGAATACCAAAAAATGGTTCAAGTATTCTCCATTTCTTATGGAACCTCATTGGCAGGAATTGTTGATCTAAAATGAACTAGTGATTTTGAATGTAAAACTGCGGCAGCTAAACGAGATTAACATACCGACAAGGGCCACCATGTCAGTGGCATCAAGGCCCTTCTGCCAGAACTTGGAAATAAGGGTGAGGAGGCCCTGCTGAGCAGTGGGGATGTCGCTGTTTGCGAGGTCCAGGCTTGCCTTCTTGGAGTCCAATCTTCCTACTGGAACGTCCCAGTAAGGCCCACCTACCTGCAAGACATTGTTTTTAGTTCTGCAACATGGATACATGATGTGTACTGCTCTTTATTTGCATGCAAGCTCGAGAAGTCGAGATGCCAATGGGTCAACAAGCTATATCGATTATCAGGCAATAGCAAGATGTTTGGATTTCCAATGGTATGCTGAGACTATTCGAAAATGAATGTCTGCATATTTCTTCGAACGACAAGCCTTATGTGAAACTGTTGGAAGCAAAAATAAAAAATGCGTTCATGCGTCACACGCAAGACTAACTTATGCATGTATGAAATGTTGCATTAATGCAAGCCACAGCGCTGGAAACTGAACAAAGATCTGTTCTGATTTACCAGCACAACGGCGTCCCTAGCTGCGATGGCGAGCAGGTCAGCGCAGGAAACGGTTACAGGGCACTCAGCTTCCAGCTTCTCCTTGATCTTGTCAACCAGGTCAAAGCCTTTCAGCGAGTTGACGTTCTGCTCTGCCTGCTTCTCTCCGATCATCGTCGCGGTGTCGTCAAGCAGCACCGATCCATCACAGCCCTGCAAGAACCGTTCAGAAGGCACCTTCGTCAGAGTGCTGCAGTGCCGCTCCTCAATGGTTGCATTGGCTTGAGTCCAATTCAAGCACCCAGCGTGCACAGTGAGAGCTGACCTGCACGAAGCAGTCATGGAAATGGAGGCGAAGCATCAGGGCAGCATTGCGTGTGTCGGCGCGCACCGCGCACTCCATCTCCGTCCGGACGACGTGCTCTACGTTCGGGCACGTCTTGGAGTAGTACCCCAGGCTTAGCTTCGAAGGGTCCTGTGCCACCAGCGATGGCACGGCCAGGAGAAGGCAGGCCAGCATGGAGAGGGCAAACGCCCTGAAGCACAACACGCCAGTGGCCATCCTGAGTTCTGACCAAGTTCTAGCTGATCCTTCGCAGCTAGGTAATTTAGATGTTTCTGTGGCAAGTTTCCCCTGCCCTGCATGGGTTTTATAGCAAGGCTACGTGGTGCACTGAGAGAAACGAGTCAAAGAGGGAGATGAACCAACTATGATGTGGTTGGTTGAATAAGCAAGAAGAAAGGATCTCTATTAGGGCAAAACAAATGGGTCAAACTCTGTAGTGTCTGGTGGCTATGGGTTCACCAATCTTGGAAAATCTTTAGAGCATATCAGAGGCATCAAACTACTCTTCTTGCATGTAGGCTTATTTCTGTTTTTTAATCATTAGGATGTCTCCAGGTGTTGACTGTGGCAAAAGAAATCCAGACCAACAGGTGTTGAATGCATGATAGATTAGAAATTGCTACTTAAACACTTATATTTAGCTTGTGTTACTGGAGAATCTCATGTTCCTTTGTTAGATCATCTTCCCATGTAAACAAGTAGTTGGGCTAGAATCTGGTATCCATCAGACTGTTTGCAGAAATAATGACATTTCTTCCTTCAAAAAAATACAGAAATCAATAATTCTGGAAAGATGACTATGCCAAGTTTGAAAGCCAAAAATGGTATCCCAGACTCCTTACCTAATGAATTTACTTTAGTAGTCACCATCTGCCAGAATTCCTGGATAGTGGGATCCATTCTCCAGTTGCTTAGTCTTAGCATCTCACCGATCACCACCTCTACGGAACTGTTGTACATACTCACACTCATGCAATGGAATAAAGATGGCTTTGACGTGGGAAAAAAATTGTGCTTTTAGCTGTATAAATAGAATATCAGTAGGGAATAATATTGATTCTCAAAATAGGGGGCTATGCCTTTCCAAAAAAAAAAACAATAGTTGAGGGCATAATTTTGTGTACTGTTGTGTAAGGATAGTCACCTGGATGAAAATTCTGTGCAAACTGGAAATATTTTGTTAACCATTTAAAAATGCCTATCATCCAAAGGAATAAATATGAAGCAATTTCAAGTGCAGTTATGAGTTAATCTACAATAAATTTACACTTCAATATATCAACACAACATGTATCTTGCTGTGTTGACCAGACATCAGCAATACTTAATTACTTATAACCAAGTATGCTTCTCCAGTTCTCCAAAATACTACTCCATAACAACTCACAGAGAACAGGAACGGGAGTGGATATCTTTCTTAAGAACTTAGTACAGAAAAAAACAGATACGAAAAACTAACCATGGAGACACGTTTAATGGTGTAACATGGTTAATAAGTAACATATAACTTGGTTTACAACAGAAATGGAACGAGCCAGATGCGATAACAAATAACTGCTCAAGCAACAAATCCTCATAGCTGAAATAATCGAAGCACATCAGTAAATTGACTTCCCCACTACACATCACGTTAGATATTTGCAGATCAGAATGGCAGCAAAGAAACTATCTAGTGACATGGCGGGGCGCTTTGGAGCTTTTCCTGTGTATCTCCACTTGCTACCTTACGCTTGAGGTTCCAAAAGGCGCAACGGCTAAGGGGGAGTGGCAATGACTGGCATAAAACCTCACGCTTTGGAATCCAAAAGAGCCCACCCTCCCTTTCCCTTTAGCAAAAGAGCGCTGCATAAAGAGTGGCAGCATCTTGCTCGCCCTCCCTTTGCATCCTTTATATCACAATGGCTTCCAATTCTCTACCTTTAGGTTAAGCCCAGTCCAAGGAATGTCAATTGCATCCTCTAGTGCCAATCAAAGGACATACCAGATAATTCCCTTGATCCATTGAATACACCACCTCCTTGGATTTCCTTTAGCAAATGCCTAGCTGACCTGTACTACGAATGAAAATGTGAAACAACGAACAAACAGATCAGGACTACAGCATAAGAGGCAATAACTCGGAACATAAATTCAAGCCTTTTGCTTACAAACATGCAGAGTATTGCTTTCGCTTAAAAGTTCCAACAAACTGCTCAAGCAGATTTACCTGGACGAACACGCCGTCTAATTCTCTAGGCTTGCCAAAGTGCATCAAATCTTTATCTGAAAACGACTTGACCTCTGAGGATTGGCGTTGGGACAAAACAATGAAGCAGCAAAGATCAAAAGCCAGCCACAAGATAGGCACACAGCATTCATCGCCCCCAAAGAATGATGCAAGTGTCACTCCCTGGATTCCCCTTACACCCTACTATTAGTACTCTGCTCTGAACTTCCGACATTGGTGACTTCCCCCCATACTCATACAGGCACTGCAAGAGAACATAAGAGCCATGAGAGGTAGAGGAACAGGAGAAGACATATACACCCACATATAGGGGAACAGTATACTACGTACCCTACTACCTTCTTCTCTAGGACTCTCTTATGGTCTACAAGTTACAAAGTCTCTACGTTCATGAATTATAATTTCAGCGGCAACGTTTTCGAGCAGGAGGTTGGAGGAGGAGGAGAAGAAAGAAGCTGTCCATGGGCCAGACCATGCGACGGGTGTCATGCGGCGCCGAGCGTGGTGTACTGCCGCGCCGACGCCGCCTACCTGTGCGCGTCCTGTGACACGCGGGTGCACACCGCGAACCGCGTGGCCTCGCGCCATGAGCGCGTGCGCGTCTGCGAGGCCTGCGAGCGCATGCCCGCGGTGCTGGCATGCCGCGCTGACGCGGCAGCGCTGTGCGCCACCTGCGACGCACAGGTGCACTCTGCAAACCCGCTCGCCGGGAGGCACCAACGCGTGCCCATGCTTCCGCTCCCCGCCGCAGCCATTCCGGCTGCTTCTGTGCTTGCTGAAGCAACAGCTGCCACCACCGCCCTCGGGGAAAAGGAAGAGGATGTGGACTCCTGGCTGCTGCTCAGCAAGGATTCCGACAATAACAATTGCAGTAGCAACAACAACAACAATAACAACATCAGCAGCAACAACAATATGTTCTTTGCTGAGGTGGATGAATACTTTGATCTTGTCGGGTACAATTCGTACTGTGACAACCACATAAAAAACCCAGAGCAGTACGGAATGCAAGAGCAGCAGGAGCAAGAGCAGCAGGAGCAGCTTATGCAAAAAGAATTTGGAGAGAAGGAGGGAAGCGAGTGCGTGGTACCTTCACAAGTTTCGATGGCGAACGAGCAGCAGCAGAGTTGCTATGGAGTTGTAGGGGCAGAGCAGGCTGCTTCCATGACTGCCGGGGTCAGTGCTTACACCGATTCCATCAGCAACAGCGTGAGTTCATCTATTACTATGCCGTCACATGTCATTTGTTTGTTCTGGGGTCAACGCTACAAGTTTGGGATAGCATGTTACTCTCCATTTAAGATCATTTACAATTAAAAACATTTTGTCTACCAAAAAGGTAAGATCAACTGGTCTCAACAAAAAAGAAAAATATTTGGTGAAAGTAAAATGCAGTCTCTGTTTTCTTCACTTTCTTGCACTTCTTTCCCTTTCAACTGTTTCTTCTTCTAGGCAGACAACTCTTAGGCTGATAATTATGACATTGAAAAAAGAAACTAACAAGATGTCCTTAACGTATTAAGATTCTACTGCTGTCAAAGCACAGTTTAAAAAAAATCTCTAGGCAAATTTATTGATGGGTTCCTGCAGTATTAGGCATAGAACATCCATGTTATCTCTAGGCAAATTACTTTCTAAAGATCGATCACCATGGAAAACCACATTTCATATGCATGTCGAATCATCTACAAACTACATGCTATGTTATCTGCTTCTTTATGCACATCAATCGCCAGACCAAAAATATATGGGGACTCAGCTAGCTATTTGATATCTAGTAGAATTTACATTACTTCTAGTCTTTTACTTTGCACTAGTAAACAAGAACGCAACTTTTCCCGTGTCATTGCAGGGTCTATGACACCTGCAATCTCCTTATGATTCGCATATTTCAGTGACCATTTACTGATTCCATCTCAGATATCTTTCTCATCAATGGAGGTGGGTATAGTACCAGACAACATGGCAACAGACATGACAAACCCCAGCATCCTGACACCTGCTGGAGCCATCAATCTGTTCTCAGGCTCTTCACTTCAGATGCCACTTCACTTCAGCACCATGGACCGAGAGACCAGGGTCCTCAGGTACAGGGCGAAGAAGAAGAATAGAAAATTTGAGAAGACCATAAGATATGCGACAAGGAAGACATATGCAGAAGCACGGCCAAGGATCAAGGGCCGCTTCGCCAAAAGATCAGATATGGAAGTCGAAGTGGACCAGATGTTTTCAACTGCAGCTCTATCTGATGGTAGCTACGGTACTGTTCCATGGTTCTGAAGGAACATGATGAGACGTTAGCTTTTAGGCATATGTATTTACCAGAGTGATAAGGTCCAGTGGAAGTAGTTCTAGGAAATCGATGCTTTGAATAATATTGTATCGTTTAAAACTTAATTGATCAAGTATCTTAGCATTTAACTTTTTCTTTGTAATTGCAGCTAGCAGGTATATGTTGTTAGTACTTGCTCAGTCACCTAAACATTTTGAAGTGAACAAAGAGCAGTATAATAACATGGAATTGGGAATGTATATGCACATAATCAGTGGCGGAGCCAGGAAGCGAAGGAAGGTCCGGTGGCTAAATACTAATTTATTCCAATCAAAGTAATCCGAACGAATCACTCTGTTGCTTTCCAATCCAACACACGCTAATCATAACGGATGCGGGATGCCACGGGCTGTCGAGCAAGGGAGATATCCAACTAGCACCCGGGAGGGTACGATCGGGACCTGACCTGGATCGGGGAGAGCGCGGAGAAGTATCTGTCGAAGGCTGAGGTGGACGGCCACACGTCCGTGACGGCGAGCAAGTCCTTGTGGCCGCGCGGCACGAGGCGCTTGTAGGTCTGGATGAAGAGGAGGCGGTGGTCGGCCTCCCCTGCGCCGTCCTTGCCGAACGCGGGGTCCTCGGCTGGGAGCACTGCGGCGAGCGTCCCGAATGCCAGCGCCACCTGCTCAGCGGGGATCTGCAGCGCCTCCGCGAGCGCCGCGGCGCCACGCGCGCACCGCCCGCCGGCGTGGTGCGAGCCTCTTCTTCAGCTGGGCTAGTCTATGTGGTGCGAACCTCTCGAATTTTTATTTTTATATATTTTAAGTGTCTGTCTATATATATGTCAACAGATTTTGTTGGTCAAAACCTATCGGATTTTAAACCAATCAACAATTATCATGTATTCTGTTAATTTTAAACACTTAAAGTCTAATAAATAAAATACGAATTGGCATCCATTTGTCCAGAACAGGTCGGCATAGCAGCCCAGTACCAGTACGACTGCAAAAAGACCAAAACCAAAAACATAGTAACAAAAAAAGTCCAACAAACATCGTTACATTCATACAGGTCAACGTTACATAAAAAATCTCATAGATTGGCACGGTGTGACCGACACCATCACCAGATTTCAATACAATATCTGGAAAAAAAATACCAATCCATAACTAAGATAGAAAAAGTAAACCTCTTAATGAATTTCGACCACCATATGAATAGATTATTGCCAGTTGTACGTTCACTGGTATGCAAGGATAGCATAGCCTGGATGGCAACATCCATGGCAGGAATATTTAAGGTCTCAAACATGATTTGGATCATCTGCTCCCTATTAGTCTTGGGGTTGAGTGGTGCTTGAGTCAGTAACACAAGGTGCTCCTCAAGTGCAACATGGAGTTCATTGTAGAATGTGCGGTGCTAGATCTTCTCCATATCATCCTAGTTGCTAACAATACCGTACTCGATTGGACACTTTAAGGTCAGCATACCCTCTTGGTTTGGACCTCATCACCAACATATGCATCCCTCTATCCCATACCAACAATCACACCAGTGTGATGGGGGCGCCCGGCAATACTTGGGAAGATAGCCCTTGGCGCATCATCCCCATCAAAACCAACCTGCCAATAAATTGCAGGGATATGTGTGATTAAATTAAAAAAAAGATTACTGATTATGAAGAAATAGGAATGAGCGCTACGAACCTTGACCATGCCAGTTCCATTGTCACATACAAGGGGCTGGATGTCCTCGCCATTAGCCATTTTCTTACATGTTCTAGTGCAAAATAGAAGGAAAAGACAAAAGATTAAAACATTGCAACAGAGTAACTATTTCAAGAAAAAAAAACGTATAGAAACACCCAAAAACTCAGTGCTAACTAGTTCACTCCCTTTATACATAAAACACAAGCACCATAAAAAAAACATAGACAATGCTATGGGAATAAAACAAACTCACCATGGTTGCACGATCCAACAAAAAATTCAGCAAGCACTCACCTAACCAAAACGAACACCAGAGTAATTCATCCCTATCGTCGTATTTCCTTATTGAGGTTGTAACACAGGTGCAACTTGTAAGTTGCTAATTCACCACCCCAATAAAAAAGTTGTATACAACACCATATTAGAGACCTACAACAGACAAAAAGATATAACATAACACTACCATATAACATAACAATCATGCAAAAAAAGCACCAATGCAAAATCTGTTCAGCAATCAGGATTTATCGCAAAACATGCCTGCACCTAAAAATAACCCAATCAAACAGACCAACATAAAAAAAAACACAAACACACACATACACGAATAAAAGAGAAATTAGATGGAGATCAATAAAGATAGAATTGTATACAAATAGAGAGAAATAAAAATATAGAAACATATATAAATGTAAAGAAAAGGAAAAGAAGAAGAAAGAAACAGAGAGGGAGATAGAGTGATTTGGCCATCAGAACATAAACATATAGAGAGAGAAATAAAGAGATAAAGCAGATAACCATATATAGGTGCACATACATACATGCAAATATACATAAAGCAAATAAGTATATATATATATGTACATATACAGATAAATACAAAAATAGACATAGAAATATAGAAATACAGATAGAGAGAGACATACAAATAGAGAAAGATAAAAACAGATAGAGATAGACATAAAAAATAGAGAAAGATAAAAACAGATAGAGAGAAAGAATCATACATACATACATATATATATACACACATAAAAAGAGAGAAAGAAAGGCATAGAGAGAGAGATGCAAATAGAGACACACATAGAGAAAGAGAAAGAGAAAGAGAGAGGGGTATAGAAATAAAGAGAGAGAAGGATAAAGAGAGAAATACAGAGACAATGATAAACATACATACAGAGAAGGATACACAGAGAGAGACATATAGAAATACAGAGAGAAAAGCATAAATATAAGCATAGATATATATATCTTTATAGAAATAGAGAAATATATAGAAATATACAGATAGAGAAAGTGATATACATAAATTATAGAGAAAAAAATAGAAACATATATGATTCTAAAGAGAGATAGGGAGATACAGATATGGAGACAAATACATAAATAGAGAAAAAAAGAGAGTAAACAAAGAAGATAGAAACATATAAGAGGGACAAAGAGATATAAAGAAACAGAAGGGTATAAACACAACATACACATAGATACATACATAAATAGATAGAAAGACATACATACATAGAGAGAAGAGAAGAGAAATACATAAATAGAGATACACAATTACATAAATAGAGAAAGATAGAAATACACAATTACACAATTACATAAATAGACACAGATATGGAGAGAAATACATAAATAGAGAAAGAAAGAGAGTAAACAAAGAAGATAGAAATATATAAGAGGGACAGAGGGACATAAAGAAACAGAAGGTCATAAACACAACACACATATATACATACATAAATAGATAGAAAAAAATTATGTAACAGAAGGGTATAAGCAGAATCTGATTTATATGAGAAAAAATTATGTAACAGCAAATTACAGCAAAAACATCAATTTAGAGAAATTTTAGTTCGACTGTAATTTAATTTGAGTTAATATTATTTTCAGGGGAATTCTCCACTAAGATATATATTGATGCATGTGAAAACAAGAAACGATGTAAAAAAAATTACACATTACCTATGCCTGCAAACTCAACTTTAATAAAACATTTCTAACAACAGAGCTCATAAATCACACATGAAAACTTTTCATAAGCGCAAATGTGCATGCACAATGCTCATATAGTAAATATGAATAATTCAAATCAATGTATTATCCACAACACATGTAACACGTAGATCATATCCATGCCAGCTAAAAAACATTCCTAACAACATAGTTCATAAGCACACATGAAACTTTTCAGAGCACAAATGTGCATGCACAAGCTCAGATAGTAACATATGTATAATTCAGAACAATGTATTATTCAACCATGTAACACCTAGATCATAGCAATGTGAGCTAAAAAAACTCAAAGCATAGGTCATCTCATCACAAGTAAAACTTATTTCACAACCAAATGAACAGACATAAATAGCATGGACAGCACTGAGAAAAACAAATGCTCATCAAAAAGAGAATATTAACACTCACCTGAAATGGTCCAAATGAAAAACTCTAGATCTGCATCATCATGTCATGAGCGAGCCAGGGCCAATCAATGGAAACACAAACACATAGAATGGTTGGTTCATGAGTCAGAAGACTAATCAATTGATTGACATACATACCATCCAGAACAAAAATTTTGGGGAAAAAATACATATTTGATTCCCCTAACAGGCTCCTTGAATCAACACTTCCCAAAACCATAGCCCCTAGAATCACAGCGAAAACATATCAAAAACACAACAAACACAATTAAAAAAAACCATAGATTCCACACATGAAGCCTTGAATTTTAAAAAAATCTCATTCAAACCCTAACCATAACAGAATAACCAGCAAAAAAAGAAGAAAAAGAAACAGATCAAGACTCGGACAACAGATATACCCATTACATGTCATATCAACAATGGTTAAAAACAGTACATTTGTAATCTGTGAGCACAAGAAAACAATAAAGCACATAACACATATATATACCCATTACATGTTATATCAGCAATGCTTAAAAAACAAATGTACTGGCACATTTTTAGTAAACTTACCTAGTATCCATTTTTCTACCAGTAAATGTATATTTCTATTAAAAAACATAGTCGAGATTCAATGAAAAACACAAACTACCGCACCACATATAGACATCCATACAGGAAACTATGTCAACCTATTCATAATTACAAACTACAGCACCACATAAAAATCCATACAAGAGACTATGTAAACCCTAACCCAATAGATCTGAATCCAGACCTAACACACATGGCCGAATGTGTAACACACATGGGCAAATCCAAATAAGGTTTTGACCCATGGAATCAAAAAACAAAAAGTGCATATCAGAAAACACAACCTCGACCCATTTTGAACTCAGATCTATGGCAAGATAACATAAACTCGGCTCACATACTCACCTCACAGACTGGATATGGATGTTGATCAATTTCTCTGCTTGCCTCCCCTACTCCAGCCCGTCCAACACTTCATAATCATCCATGGAATAAAAAAAGTGCATCTCAAAAAACACACCATCGATCCATTTTTGAACTCACCTAAATGAAGCGCAAAACTTGATTGCTCATCTAGAACTTAATCCTCTCCCGCCCGAATCAAACCCTAAAGTAGATGAAAAATAAAAAACACCAAGGAGAATAACCGAATCACGCATCAAATTGAGTAGATCGAGATCCAAATCATAGTAAATCATTTGAATCGCCCCTTGAACTCACCGATTACATAAGGTGATCCGGTGCCGACGAGGGAGAGTAGAATCGTTGCCTCTGCCTCGCTTTAACAAGATAAGAGAGAGAGAGAGAGAGAGAGAGAGAGAGAGAGAGAGAGAGAGAGAGAGAGAGAGAGAGAGAGAGAGATGAGGGACGCGAGTGGTTGGAGATTGAGTCGTGCCAGTAAACAGGGAGAGAGTGGGATAGAGGAGGGCGCCGCAATCGAGAGAAACAAATTTAAGAAGCGTAGCTGAGTTCCAAATCGTTGCTGGATTCGGGGCGTGACATATAGACTCGGTTAAAAAAAATCCAATATTAGTCAATCATCTAAGTATAGATTTCAAAATAAATCATATGGCTACAAATCAGACATATTTTGGAGGAGAAAATCTGTCGATAGATAAATAGAAAATTTCATATTTTAAATAAAAAACAGTAAATATATGGTCCGTTTTGAAAGATTGCAAATATAGGTTGAGCTGCAAAGCACGCGGTCGGCCTCTCACAAGGTACTATGCTCAATTCTCGTTTCCTCAGTTCACACAGAGAGAGGAGAGGAGGGGAGAGGAGAGGACAAATCTTTTAGTATAAGAGGTAATTATTCTAATCTTAATGTTCATGGTGGATTTTATAAGGATAGTTATATTGTTATTAGATATAGTTTTTGAGCAATGTAGAGCAACTGTTAAATAGTTTTTTTAGTGATAGTCGTAACTCTTTATACTTAGGTTTTATAGGGATGCGCCACTGAATAAATACATTAGGAGTGATACCGTAATTTGATTTCAGATGGATTCGAAAAACAAGGGGTAGATTATTCGCTAATTTTTCTCCTATTTTATTCATTTATTTTTATTCATAAAACGAGTCATATATCCGTAAGCGATAAGGAGGGACCTCACATACCAGATCTTAGCAGAAGCTAGTACTAATGTCAAGCAGCTAGACAGTTGGATAGATGTCCCTACCTTCGACACACATGGGCATTCCAAAGGATATATGAAAAAGATATAGAAAATCATAAAAAATTTAACTTGTAGGTCCACTCAGGATGTTGCTTATTGACCCCCATCTACTCGATTGGCTCAGACGCCCTCTGTTCGACCCCCTTGCCCCTCCGCGATGACAATGACCACTGCTTTAAGCCCACACATCTCAGAGATGTTCACGGCTATGGGTCCCCCGCTACTACATACAACACATTATGAGAATTATGGCGGCACCTCTCCAAGCCATCTAACACTTGTGCTGGTGAGCACTATGGCAACACATCGTCCAAGCTATCTTACACTTAGGTTGTGAGCACTATAGCACCACAACACAAGCTTGTCGAGGCCTTCTTACATTAGTGCCGGAGAACCAGGTACCTCTATCAAGAATACATTTTGTACTTCATTACATTCACATTCACATAAACATTTGCAATTGGTGATAACATGTTTTTCTCCATAAACCACATGCATAGATTGAGGATTACGATGACAGATGTAAAAACGGGTCTAAGAAACAAACCAAACTCATCTATGTGTTGAGTCCAGGAATCAATCTCAACACATAGTGACTTCACTGATCATAATCATTACACTATCCATACCTTAATCGACAAAACATCTTACAAAAGACCTCCAAAGGTCGAAGAACCAAATAAAACTCTGCAACAGATCCTAAGAGTAGTCTTCATCTTCACCGATAACTCCACATGAAGAATTCGACGGGGAACACCTCCCTAGATTTCACCTTCTCGAAGTCTTCCAACTCTTTTCCAACCGAGTGTTTAATTATAGCAAGTGTATGCATATGAAGGCTTTTGCAAGGATAAGGCTAATTTGGCTCTTTTGCAGAAAACATCATTTATTTTAAAAGTGATTGAAAAGCAATAGTAATTAAGTGAATGACAAGCCACCTTAAGATTTCATCCATCTTGACTTAACCAAACTGACCATCTCAACCAAGATTCTAACCACCAAGGTTGAATAACCAACACCTCAACCATGGCTCCCACCGCTAAAGTTGAACTACTGACCAACCACCTTAACCACGATTCCCACCATCATGATTGACCCATACCTTAACTATGATTCCCACTACCACAGTTGACCACACTAATTAAACCATCAAGTTATAATCATGGTAGGTTTTCTATGCCGCTCATGACTATGAGAACGGTTGAATATTCAGTTTAAACTCTGTAAAGGTTGTACTTTACCCATAAGTCGTGATTTTATCACCCACAAGCAGGTGCTTAAATCTCTATTTTGCCTGTGCTGATCAGGCACATTGCACACTACATAAGGTGTGTGGCTAGGAAATCACTACAAAGCCTTTACAATGCACCTCTCAGCACATGTATACCCGCTAAGATTTCACTACCGCGTGATTCTACCTCAACAATGGAAGCCCCCTCTTGTGCCTTTCGGATCCCAATATATCGTCAATTCACCGCTCTTTTGCCTGGTCTACACTATGTTGAGAGTAGCAAATTAATTGGTTAGGCCTGACCCATAACAGCTGACGTGGCACGACACATCATCGAAACGACCGACTTGGTTGGATGACTCGGCTTAATGATGTGGCAAAAGGCTGACTGGGATCATGTTGGCCACATGGCGGATCGGGATTGGGTGCTGAAGGGGTAAGTAGAAGATCTAATCGTGGCCACTGGTTTTTGATCTAACAGCTCGGATTGATGGCAGCCAGAGAGAAATGTCCAACGGCGGTGGAAGCTCGGGAGCAGTGGCGCTCGGTCGGAGTTTCACCGGAATTGAGCTCCGGCTCGCCAGTGGTGACGGTGAGTGGCAGAAAAGTATCACAAGAGAGAGAGAGAGAGACAAACTCACCTAGGGCATCAACATCTTCAGGGAGGCGGTAAGTTGGACTGGCGGCGATGAACAACAACGGCAACTCGCTGGCATAGGCAGAGATGGCACTCCGGTGGACTGCAGTCAACGGCGAGTGGTGGATCAGCACCAGGGGCTCACTGCGAACTCGACTATAAGGCACATCGTCGTCGGTGATGGCTGTGGAGGGCTAGCAGCAGAGCGAGGTGGGCGGTAGGTTTCGGTGACAAGCAGAGGCCTCTCGATGAGAGTGAGAGGAAGAGGTTGGGGTGCTCTGGAGCATAGGTAGGGTCGCATATATATAGGTAGGTGACTCCCCAATCTCTATCCCTACTTGATTTGGAAACAGCAGTGGCTTGATACCGAACTCGATCTCTTGTTTAAACGAAGAGCTTCTAGATGGACTCTTGCTTGCATTGGACGCGGATTTGCACGGCGACGCTCGGCACGAGTTGAACTTCAGCAGTGCAGAGGTCTCTAGGTTGGGGATGAATCCGACCAGCGGGGCCCGAACATCAGCGGCTCGGGGAGGGCTGCAGCAAGGGCGCATCAGCACTTTGCCAAGGTGTGAGCGCAGTCCAGAGAGAGAAAGGTGCGATGGCCTGGCTCCGACCCAGATGGGGAGAGGGGAAAAAGAAGGCCAGCTCAGGCTGGCTTGACCGGGTGGGCCGAACAGTAGGGAGAGAAGAGAGAAAGAGATGGGTTTCGACCTCTTACTCTAAAAGCTTTTCTTTTTTTCCTCTTCTATTCTCTCATGTATATACACTTGTATACATACAGTGTATATAACACATATACTTATATTAGCTCACATAAGCAATGAATCAAACAAATAATCAACCAATATATACGCGTATATAAATATTCTTTTATATGAAAATAGCCTTCAATGTATATATGTATTTTATACATATAGCACACATACTCTCTTATATGTGTATATGCATAAAGGTACAAATACACACTTAGGATTCTTATTTAGTTTTTCAAACCCCCTTTACTTTCTTTGAAAAAGTTTTTATTTTCTTGATTTTTTTTTTAAATTTTGGGTTGTTACAAAACCTAGCCCCCCCTTAAAGGAATCTCATCCCCGAGATTCAGGTTGATCTCCAAATAGGTAAGGGTACTCAACCTTTAGCTCTTTGTCTTGTTCCGTGGTTGCTTCACCTTTAGCATGGTGACTCCACTGTTCTTTACACATACACTTGATTTTCCTTCGACTCACTCACTCTGCCGTTTCCAAAATCTTGACTGGGTATTCTGAATAAGTCAATTCCTCTTGCGGTTCCACTTCTTCTAGGGTAACTATTCCTCTAGTACTCGCAAACACTTCTTATAGCTACGATATATGAAACACATTGTGCGCATCTTCTAGCTGGGTGACAATTCCAATTGGTAAGCCACTCTTCACATCTGGCACTCACTTTAAATAGTCCAATGTACCTGGGTGCCAACTTGCCTCTAACCTTAAAACGACGATGTTTTCTTAAAGGCAAGACCTTGAGATACACATAATCCCCTACCTCGATGGTTAACCCGCGATGTAAGATATTCGCATAACTCTTCGGTCTAGATTGGACTATCTTGTTCCTCTACTTCCTTGAGTATACTCTGTCCAACACTCGACCCTTTCCAGTCTCACTCCAATGAAGAGGCGTTTTACACTTCCTTCAATATAATGCCTCAAATGAGGTCATCTGTAAACTGGACTGATAACTGTTGTTACATGAAAACTCTGCATACGGCAAGTTCTTATCCCAACTGTTATGATTTTGAAGGGCACATGCTCGCAACATATCCTCAAGTATCTGGTTTATTCCTTATGTCTATCCATGATACGCCGAGCTAAAATTCAACTTCGTGTCCAAGGATTCATGAAGTTGCTACCAAAATCTTGAGGTAAATTGGGTCCCCCAATCCGATACTATTATCTCTGGCACTCCATGTAAGCACCCCATCCTGGTTATATACATCTTTGCTAACTTATCTCCTTTATAGATTGTTTTATCCGAGATGAAATGATCTACCTTCATAAGACGATCCACACTGACCCATATTGAATCATAGCCTGACTGGGTACGAGGTAATCTCACTATAAAACCTATCCAAATTTCTTCCATTTTGGTATCTTCAGGGGCGGTAGCAATCCTGTTGGTTTCTAATGTTTTGCTTTCTCACACATCACACCCTGCACACACTTAGCAATTTCTCGCTTCATACCAGGTCATTAATAACGGTCCTTCAGATCCTGGTACACTTGGTACTACCTGTGTGAATGGAATAAGCTTCTCTTAAGATTGTTTCCTTAAGCTTTTTTTGGTCTGGTACACAGATGCGCTTGCCAAACCATACCATGCTTTTCTCATCTTTTGAGACCTTTGGGGCTTTGCCTGCTTTAATATTATATTTAATCCCTTTGATATTTTCATCTTCCACCTATCCTTTCTAGATGTCCTCATCCACAGTAAGTTCCACTTCCATGGATAATACTCCTAAGTCCGCAACAAGACCTAGGTTAGGGCGCCAAAATTCTTCACACAGAGTTGGTTCTATTTCTTGTAACATAGTTGTGGTACTGTATACTTTCTGACTTAACGCATTTGCCACCATGTTTGCTTCTCGGGTGGTAATGGATTCCCACATCGAACTTCTTAATCAGCTCTAGCCATCTTTGTCGCCTCAAGTTAAGATCTGTTTTGGGACGAATATATACTTCAAGCCCTTATGATCTGTATATATCTCACATCTTTTCCCAAGAAGATAATGTCTCCATATTCCAAGTCATGAATTGGATAATTCTTCTTATGAGTCCTTAACTGTCTCAAAGCATATGCTACCACTTGTCCTTCTTGCATCAAAACACATTCAAGGCCTCGTCGAGATGCATCACAGTATATATTGAAGTTCTTCTAGTTATCCAGCAACACTACCGTTGGGGCTATAGTTAACCTTTCTTAAGCTCATTGAAACTTGCTTCATAAATGTTTGTCCCTTCATAGCTCTTTTCCTTCTTTAGCAACTCTGTGAGTGGCTTGGCTATCTTCGAGAATCCTTCTATGAAGCGATGGTAAAATCCTGCTAGACCGAGGAAACTTCTTACTTCGGTAACGCTGGTAGCACATCTTTCACCTTACTTGTGTCTACTACAACTCCTCCGACATATAGAATATGTCCGAGAAATGGCACCTTTGTTAACCAGAACTCGCACTTGTTGAGCTTAGCTTACAGTTGATGCTCTCTAAGCTTTTCACAATATTTTTCTTAGGTGATCCTCATGTTCTTCTTCACTCTTAGAGTAAACCAGTATGTCATCAATGAACACTACCCCAAAATTATCCAAATACTCCATGAAGATTTTATTCATGAGGTACAGAAAATTTGGCCAATCCATATGACTGCAAGCTCATGTAATCCATATCAAGTGATAAGTGTTGTTTTTTGCATATCCAATGCTCCAATCTTCAACTGATGATAACTTAACCATAGATCTATCCTTGAGAAACTCGAACTCCCGTGAGTTGATCAAACAAATCCTCAATCCTTGGTATAGGACACTTGTTCTTGATGGTAATTCTTTGCAATCTATGTGCAACCTTTGGCTTCCATCTTTCTTTAAGACGTCAGAGATCTCTCAACCAGCTCCAATGTTGGTCCTTCCATTCGTATTAGTATTGTCCCCGCTATTGCTTATTTTCCTACCACAAGCTTGTCCTTGACATTTTGTTTTCTTACTCATGGTGTTTGTTTGTCGGGTGCCTGCTATCACTCCTTTGAGCCTAGCTAACCCATACATTCCAAGGATAACATCTTGTTTCATCTGATTTCAAAACTATCCAATTGACTGGTAAGTCTACCCCCCTTAATTTAAAGGGTTTCCTTAGGGCAGGAAATCTGGTTCTCATTTCTCCATCCGTTGAACTTATCCTATAGTCATTGACTAACTTAACTCCTTGCCTCCAATTTTGTGACTTCTTCCCTATCATAGTGATTACTTCTTCTCCATAGTTCTTGCTCCAAGCATCTGTACGAAGTGATTTAGTGGTGCAGGAGAGCATTGGTGGCTTTTCCCCCATGTATTCCTCCAACTTGGACTGATTATGGTGATCGTGTGACCGTGGCTGGGGTTGAGACTATGATAGTTGTCAATTGCTAGTCATTGTCTGTGACACTCCTTGAGGGTTCTGAGTCTGCATCACCATAAATTGCTCCATGCTCATTCGAGGTGAGGCATGGTTGTTGTTCCCGGAGTTGCTCCTTGTGTCCACCATTTGGTTTAGGAGGGGTCATGGGCTAGGTATAGGGATTTTTTTTGAAGAGGGAAAACTTGATTTTCAACACTCTGGTTGGTTCATTTATTATCTTTGTTTTCCTAACTTCTAACATGCAATTGCGGACAAGGTGCCCACAGGTGGTCCGACAACCCACATCTATCACTCACAAACAAGAAATCAAGAGAAACCAAAAGCAGCAATAAAAAGACCTAAAGCATTCACTAATCGTTCATTGGCTTTAATGTCCAGCCTAAACTCCTAAACATACGGGTATCTAGGGCATAACCCAAAGGTGAGTTGCTTTTGAAGCCTAAGATGACAATGCTAGAAGTGGAGAAAGCTTATCTTCATATCATTGTTGCTCTAGATAGGGAGTGGCGGTGGTGGGGCTCCTTCCAGTTGGTGTTCTTGCATTCTCCTCTTATGTGTGGTTGTTCCTCGTGTTTTGGTAAGTACATTTTGGACTCCCGTGGGGTGGCATCTCCTCACGTCCTTAAGATGTCATTCTTCCCTAAAGCAGTAGCAGCATAGCTTTGGCTTCCCAGATGTAAAGAGGGTTAGGGAAGTGAAGGAAGGATTGGGAAGAGGAGTCTTCAAGCATATCTTTTAAGATTCCATGTTTCTCTTATTTTAGAGCTATCTAGAATATCTTGGGATCGACCTCGCTCGCCGGGATTGTTGGTTCGGCGATCTCTAAAAAGAATAACGCGTGCAATGCAATGAGTATGAATGAAATGAAAATATATTCCACAATATGCATATAATAGATGAAAACATTTTTCCTAGATAGAAAAAGTCATAAGGAAACTAGCAAAATTGGATTCATCAATTTTGGACTTATGATGAATTAACAGTGAATTAATGAAGCTTTAACCTAATTAATTAATCTCAGAAATTTAATTCATTATTTCATGGCTGGACATATTTTTATTAGGTAGAGTAGGTTATTATGAAACTAAAAAAATTTGTTTCATAATTTTTGGAGCTACAGAGAATTTATTATGAATTTTACAAATTTCAGCAAGCAGTAACTGTGCTGTCTTGGTGTACAGCGGTCAAACCGAGGGTCACTGGCGGTCAGACCGCAAAGACTCACGGTTAGACCGCCCCAGTACAGAGAGTTTTGGCCCCTGGCAGTCTGACCGACCTTGGGGTGGGGGTCAGACCCCTGGGGGTCGCCGAAGGCACTTTGGGAGCTCATCGGCGACGATTCCGGCGACATTTGGAGTGGGGACTTGGACCTAGAGCATCACATTGACTTCGTCTACCGCATAGGATAACATGCATATGTCAAAATCGACCAAAACTCCGCTATTGCTTCTAATTCATCAAGAACTCAAGAACTTCAAACCCGTAGCTCAAAATTCAAAATCCAACCATCCAAAAGGTGGATTCTTGCCATGGGAGTTTAGGGGACTCACCCAAAGTCCTTTACCAAGGTTGTGGACCGTCGATTGAAGGAGGAAACGGAGGGAAAAGCTCGGGAGACGAAGAAATCCGGTGTTCTTCACATTTCAACCCTAACACCAAAAGACACCAAATCCGGCTCAAATCCTTCGGGAATGAGCAAACAAATTGGAGGAATGGAATGCTTGTGAGCTTGTGATCGCAATGGTACCACATGCATACCTTGATTCGGCTCCTAGAGCGTGGATTTGAGGGAGAAAGGAGAGAGGAAGTGAGAGGGAGAGTGAGCTCTTGCTCCCTTGCATTGGCTGGTTGGGAGAGGAGAGAGGCACGTGAGTGGGAGTGAGGGAGAAGGTGAGGCTGCTGCCCAAGTGGAGGGAGGGATGGTGGGGCCGAAAGGGCCCCACATGTTAGAGAGAAAGAGATCTATTTTAACTACGAATTTAATTATTTTCTCTCCCAAATTTCTTTCTCTCATCCAAATGATCTCAAACGAATTGCATTAGTAATCTGAATTATAATTACACAAATTTAAACATAATGCTTAAAAGCATGATTATGCTTAATTGCGTGATTAAGAATTTGGGATGTGACAAACCTGCCCCCCTTAAAAAGAATCTCGCCCCGAGATTCGGTACGAGTCAGGGAAGAGCACGATGAGTCTAGGAACCACGCTGTGAGAGATAGAATCCAATGCATATTTTCATTCACATGGCGATAACTTGAACATGTGAGAGATTCCAAATATGCTATATTACATCCATATTTACAAGTTCTCAAAGAAATCTGGATACTCGGAGCGGAGCTTATCTTCCCGCTCCCATGTCGCTTCAGCTTCCGTGTGATTGCTCCATTGAACTTTCAAGAACTTGATTGAACTTCGCCGTGTCTTGCGTTCGGCTTCGTTCAAGATACGGAGTGGCCGCTCATAATATGTCAAGTCTGGTTGCAACTCTTGGGGTGCAACATCAACGACTTCCGTCGGGACTCGGAGACATTTCTTCAATTGTGACACATGGAACACATTATGCACGGCGGAGAGAGACGGCGACAAGTCCAATTGATATGCTACTTCTCCACACCGAGCAAGAATCTGGAATGGCCCCACATATCGAGGCGCTAGCTTGCCTCGGACTTGGAATCGGCGAACTCCTCTGAGGGGCAACACCTTGAGGTATACATGATCTCCAACAGGGATAGCTCTTTTGCCGGGATTGAGCCGTGAGAAGACTCTTCCAAATGCTCAGAACATGACCTTCCGCTTCCTTGACCAAATCTAGACCTAGGAAAGCCTGTTCGCCAGATTCTGACCAATTTAGCGGTGTTCGGCATCTCCGGCCATAAAGAGCCTCAAACGGCGCCATCTCAATACTAGCTTGGAAGCTGTTATTGTAGGAGAATTCTGCGAATGGTAGGCATATGTCCCACTTCTTCCCATAAGTGAGCACACAAGCTCGGAGCATGTCCTCCAGAATTTGATTAACTCGCTCCGTTTGACCATCCGTCTGAGGGTGATATGCCGTGCTATGAAAGAGCTTGGTCTCCATGGCCTCTTGGAAGCTCCTCCAGAAATGAGATGTGAACTGCGTGCCTCGATAAAAAACAATCTTCTTCGGAACCCCATGGAGGCACACAATCCTTGCAAGATACAATTCGGTGTAGTCCTTAGCACCATATCGAGTCTTCACCGGAAGGAAATGTGCTGACTTGGTAAGCCGGTCGACAATGACCCAGATAGAGTCATAACCTTGAGAGGTCTTCGGTAAACCAGTAATGAAGTCCATTCCAACCTCCTCACACTTCCAGGAGGGAATAGGCAAAGGCTGGAGTGTACCAGCCGGCTTGAGATGCTCGGCCTTCACCCTACGGTAGACATCACACTCAGCTACATATCGAGTGATCTCTCACTTCATGCGAGTCCACCAAAATCTCGGCTTGAGGTCTTGATACATTTTTGTGCTTCCCGGATGAATAGAGAGCAATGAATCATGAGCCTCATCGAGAATCTTCTTCCTCAAAGCCTCAACCTTCGGAACCACGAGACGGTTCCCAAACCACAGAATGCCCTGATCATCTTCAGAAAAGCATATGGCCTGACCGATCTTCATCTTCTCTCGGATTCGGGCCATGCCTTTGTCATCCTTCTGAGCTGCCTTGATCTCATCCAGAAGAGTGGATTTGATCTCCAGGTTGGCAATGAATCCATCCGTGACCATCTTGAGCCTAAGCCGGCGGAACTCATCACAAAGTGTGGAATTCCCGAGCTCGACCCTAAGACAATGGCAATGAGCTTTCTGGCTCAAGGCATCGGCGACCACATTCGCCTTGCCGGGATGATAATGAACCTCTAGCTCATAGTCTTTAATCAACTCGAGCCACCTTCGCTGCCTCATGTTCAAATCCGCTTGAGTGAAGATGTACTTCAAACTCTTGTGATCCGTATAAATACGGCACAAGTTCCCCATCAGATAATGACGCCAGATCTTCAGAGCGTGCACGACTGCAACCAGCTCCAAATCATGTGTCGGATAATTCTCCTCGTGGCGCTTCAACTGTCGTGAGGCGTAAGCGACAACCCTACCTTCTTGCATAAGGACACATCCGAGGCCCATGCGAGAAGCATCGCAATAGACATCGAAGCCCTTGTTCACATCAGGTTGAGCAAGGACTGGAGCGGTCGTGAGCAATTTCTTCAAAGTCTGGAAAGCTGTCTCACAGTCACTCGACCACTCGAAAGCATTGCCTTGCTTCAACAACTCGGTCATCGGCTTGGCAATCTTAGAGAAATTCTCGATGAACCAGCGGTAGTAGCCCGCGAGTCCGAGAAAACTCCAGATATCAGTGACATTCTTGGGTTGAACCCAATTAAGTACATCATGCACCTTGCTTGGGTCAACTGCAACACCATTCTCTAACAGAACATGCCCTAGAAATGCCACCTCCTTGAGCCAGAACTCACACTTGCTGAACTTGGCATAGAGTTGATGATCCCTGAGCCGGCCAAGAACAATACGGAGGTGCTCTACATGCTCTGCATCAGTCTTGGAGTATATGAGAATGTCGTCGATGAAAACCACGACAAACTTATCCAATTCCTCCATGAACACTGTGTTCATCAAATACATGAAGAATGCCGGCGCATTCGTCAATCCGAAGGACATGACGGTAAATTCATATAGCCCGTAGCGGATCGAGAAAGCTGTCTTTGGAATATCCTCCGGCCGGACTTTGATCTGATGATAACCTAGTCTCAAATCAATCTTCGAGAAGACTTGGGCTCCGGTCAGCTGATCAAACAAGATATCAATCCTAGGGAGCGGATACCTGTTCTTGACAGTGACCTCATTCAACGGACGGTAGTCCACACACATCCGGAGAGTGTCGTCCTTCTTCTTCACAAAGAGAGCCGAGCATCCCCAGGGTGAGGAGCTCGGACGAATGAACCCCTTTGATAGCAATTCTTGAATCTGCTTCTTCAGTTCAATTAACTCAACTGGCGACATCTTATATGCCTTCTTCGAAATTGGGGCCGCACCGGGCATGAGATCAATGGAGAACTCCACTGCTCTGTCAGGCGGCATTCCGGGCAACTCATCCGGAAAGACATCCGGGAATTCCCACACCACAGGAATGATCATCATGTCTATGGTGGGGACAGCCTTCAAGGCGAAGAGACAAGATTTGACACCCTCTAGCTTCAATTGAATCCGGGTGCCAGACGGACCATTTAGAGTAACTGTCCGCTGGGCACAATCTAGCATGGCCTTGTTCTTGGAAAGCCAATTCATCCCCAATATGATATCAATTCCCTTAGAGTTCATCACTAGCAGATTTGCTCCGAAAGACATCTCATTGATGATCACTGAGGCGTTGGACACGCATTGCTTAACAAGGACATTGGCTCCTGGTGCATCTATGAGGTAAGGCGTGGGGGTGGTGCTAACTGTCAACCCATGATGCCAAACATAACTTGCCGCTATGAAGCAATGAGAAGCTCCAGAATCGAAAAGAACAACTGCAGGTGCGACGACAGAGTTAGAACGTATATGCAACGTACCCATCAGGACGGTGCCACCCTCCTGAACATCCTCGGCGGTGGTGTGACATGCTCGACCACGCTTGGGGACGTGTGTCGCCTAAGAAGACTGAGGCACCGACTGAGCTGGTGGTGGCCGTGGAGCAATCACCGTGGCTCCCGGCCTCGGATATGGGCAATCCCGCGCGTAGTGGCCGACACGGCCGCAGTTGTAACAAGGGCCATCGGGGCCACCGATCACACTGCTCTGTGAACCGGTCGGTCGTGGAGGCTATCCTTGTGGAGCGGAGAATGACAGGTGCTGCACAAGCCACATCGGACGAGGAGCGCTCGATGCCGTCACGCGAGAAGGTGGAGGTAGACTCTCCGTCCGGGCGCGCTGCGAGCTCCCGCCCACAGAAGGCGAGGAAACCCTCTTGCGCTTCTTCTCCTCCTGGTGGTTCTTAAGCTTGAACTCCACTGTGAGGGACATGCTCACTAACTTGTTGAAGTCGGTGAACTCATGCGCCGACAACCGGTCTTGCATCTTCGAATTGAGACCATTAACGAAGCGGTATTGCTTCCGCTCGTCGGTGCTCACTTCATCTTGAGCATATTGTGCAAGGTGATTGAACACCTGCACATACTCCATCACGGTTCGGCCTCCTTGCTTGAGGTCCTCAAATTCTCACCTCTTGATCTCCATGAGGCCGCTCGGGATGTGGAAAGAGCGAAAGGCCTCGCGGAACTCCGCCCAAGACACTCGGTGGTTAGCGGGGTGCATGGCCAAGAAGTTGGACCACCACGCGCCCGTCGGGCCCTGAAGTTGGTGGGTGGCGTAGAGCGCCTTCTCGTGATCCTCACATCTGAGGAGAGCAAGCTTTTGTTCGATCGTCCGGAGCCAACCAGAGGATCCTCAGCCCGCGAGAAAACCGGCGACTGAGTTCTCAAGAAATCTGAGAAATCATCTCGGCGCCCGGCTCCACCCCCTCCATGAGGAGCCGTGTTGCGCATGAGAACCTCAAGAAGCGCCTGATTCATCTGGCGGTTCTACTCAATCATCATGAGCACTTCTGCCATAGTCGGTGGTGGAGGAGGGTTGTTATCATTCGACCCCTACGGATCATTCATATCATGACGAGTCCTAACCATTCTGTAACGACATAAGAAAAGGGAAACGTCAAATTCCAACTTAGCACAACGCATTTGCCGGATATATTGTTAGAATCCCGTAATGCATGTATATAGATCATGCATGCATGAATACAACATGAAATGACGGTATGCTCGATCCTAGCTACCGTTTCTTTCTCGTGCACTTCTCTCCGCAATAAACATTGAAACTCACAAGAAGTTATACTTAGGGGCCTAATATTGCATTTCCATACATATTGATCATGAAGAGGCATAAACAAAACTTAGTGAGTTGTTTAGGTGAAGTTAACCACTTACTAAAAAACGTTCTAAATTATGTTTAGGCTACTTAATTAAACCAAGCTCTGGTACCATGCTACAAGGACCCGTCCAAACAGTATTCAAATTAATCATCAGATGGATCATTATTCATAATCCAACCTCGACGATTAACCCGAATACCATTCCGGCAGTCCCGGCACGTGTTTTGTGCCTAAGAATCGGAACACATGCCTCCAACATAGTGCATCACAACATAGCTTAATAAAGAGCAAGTAATAAACATTTATATTACAAAGTTAAGCATTCAACTGATTTCAACAGTTTTACAACAAAAGCGAGCTAGGAGGAGACAGAACCCCTCAACTCCTAACCAACAAAAGATCTACGCAGCGGAAGAAAATAAACTATACAACAAAAGGATATTGAGCCACATGCCCTTAGGCTCCATATCAAGAACACCGAGTTTGGAGTAGAATGTGCTACTCCTGCCCGCCATCCTGATCAGTAGGCACAAAGTAGCCAAACACCGCCTCTTCCTCGCCAACCTGTGAACCTGCATCAACTTAAGGGCGGCACCCTGAGTACGAAGGTACTCGCAAGTCTTACACAATATAGAGCACATATACATAGCTCGACTCCAAGGATCATGCATTAGCTGGTAGCAAGGGTTAAACATGGTTAAGTGAATTAAAGCGGTAAGCAACCAAGACATATGTGTGTGCAACTAACTTGACCAACATATATGAAACTACCCTGCATCACCAACTGAACATAAGTAATTGTAATCAACATGTGTATAAAAAATATAACAAGTACCAACTCTGACCACTCCCACATAACCACCATGCCCATACCACCACCACAAATTTGCAACGAATCTCTATGACCGATACGGATGAAACAATAGCATGCTCGTGACCGAGAACGTGGCAGTTCGAACTATTTATACACCCTGCAGGGGGATACTCCTGGACCCACACGACACGAGGACCATACGGCTTGTGCCACCCGCTAAAGTGCACACAAGGGGGTACCCGTGACAACCTTTCCCAACTAGCCCCAACCGTGTGGGGCATGCATCGCTCGGCGTGGTGATACTAGAACTACTCCCGGAGCAAATTAGTACCGCTTACAAGCCCGCCCGCTCACACCGTCGATGTTCACGCCCACAAAGCCACAGCTGCGAAGGTATTCGGCTCGCCTTACCATTAGATCGGCATGTGGTGAGTAAGGTAAGTGCTAAAGCCAACGGTACCGACAGACAGCCTTAAATGGTGCAAGCGGTCTATGGTGCTCGGGTTTCCTCTCCCAACCTGCCCCCTGGACTTTCCACCGAGGCAGACGACACCCCTAACACCGCCCACATCTCGTCTCATACTCACCACTCATCAACCAACTCGCCATCAGCATGTATTTGTAATCAATAGTAATCCCTATACTCGCGAACAACGAAAAACACCGTCGTTCGACTTCTACCGAAAGACCTAAGCATTGCTAAGCATGTATATCGTACTCGTACCTAGATGTAACACCATCTCTAGGCTACAAGGAAATTACTTAAACAATTGACCAAGGTAGAAAGATGCAATCGGCATAGGTTCTACCCAAGGGTACCCGATACATGCACACATACATAAGCATATTCATCAATTGAGACTTCCAAATTTGAAATGGGTGAAATATGTTAGTTGCTTGCCTTGATGCACTGGTTCACAAAGGTGCGGCGCCTTGGGATCGACCTCGCTCGCCGGGATCGTTGGTTCGGCGATCTCTAAAAAGAATAACGCGTGCAATGCAATGAGTATGAATGAAATGCAAATATATTCCAAAATATGCATATAATAGATGAAAACATTTTTCCTAGATAGAACAAGTCATAAGAAAACTAGCAAAATTGGATTCATCAATTTTGGACTTATGATGAATTAACGGTGAATTAATGAAGCTTTAACCTAATTAATTAATCTCAGAAATTTAATTCATTATTTCATGGCTGGACATATTTTTATTAGGTAGAGTAGGTTATTATGAAACTAAAAAAATTTGTTTCATAATTTTTGGAGCTACAGAGAATTTATTATGAATTTTACAAATTTCAGCAAGCAGTAACTGTGCTGTCTTGGTGTACAGCGGTCAAACCGAGGGTCACTGGCGGTCAGACCGCAAAGACTCACGGTTAGACCGCCCCAGTACAGAGAGTTTTGGCCCCCGGCGACAATTCCGGCAATATTTTGGAGTGGGGACTTGAACCTAGAGCATCACATTGACTTCCTCTACCGCATAGGACAACATGCATACGTCAAAATCGACCAAAACTCGGCTATTGCTTCTAATTCATCAAGAACTCATGAACTTCAAACCCGTAGCTCAAAATTCAAAATCCAACCATCCAAAAGGTGGATTCTTACCATGGGAGTTTAGGGGACTCATCCAAAGTCCTTTACCAAGGTTGTGGACCGTCGATTGAAGGAGGAAACGGAGGGAAAAGCTCGGGAGACGAAGAAATCCGGTGTTCTTCACATTTCAACCCTAACACCAAAAGACACCAAATTCGGCTCAAATCCTTCGTGAATGAGCAAACAAATTGGAGGAATGGAATGCTTGTGAGCTTGTGATCGCAATAGTACCACATGCATACCTTGATTCGGCTCCTAGAGCGCGGATTTGAGGGAGAAAGGAGAGAGGAAGATGAGAGGGAGAGTGAGCTCTTGCTCCCTTGCATTGGCTGGTTGGGAGAGGAGAGAGGCACGTGAGTGGGAGTGAGGGAGAAGGCGGGGCTGCTGCCCAAGTGGAGGGAGGGATGGTGGGGCCGGAAGGGTCCCACATGTTAGAGAGAAAGAGATCTATTTTAACTACGAATTTAATTATTTTCTCTCCCAAATTTCTTTCTCTCATCCAAATGATCTCAAACGAATTGCATTATTAATCTGAATTATAATTACACAAATTTAAACATAATGCTTAAAAGCATGATTATGCTTAAAAGAATCTCGCCCCGAGATTCGGTACGAGTCAGGAAAGAGCACGATGAGTCTAGGAACCACGCTGTGAGAGATAGAATCCAATGCATATTTTCATTCACATGGCGATAACTTGAACATGTGAGAGATTCCAAATATGCTATATTACATCCATATTTACAAGTTCTCAAAGAAATCTGGATACTCGGAGCGGATCTTATCTTCCCGCTCCCATGTCGCTTCGGCTTCCGTGTGATTGCTCCATTGAACTTTCAAGAACTTGATTGAACTTCGCCGTGTCTTGCGTTCAGCTTCGTTCAAGATACGGAGTGGCCGCTCATAATATGTCAAGTCCGGTTGCAACTCTTGGGGTGCAACATCAACGACTTCCGTCGGGACTCGGAGACATTTCTTCAATTGTGACACATGGAACACATTATGCACGGCGGAGAGAGACGGCGGCAAGTCCAATTGATATGCTACTTCTCCACGCCGAGCAAGAATCTGGAATTGCCATCTCAACCAAGGTTCTAACCACCAAGGTTGAATAACCAACACCTCAACCATGGCTCCCACCGCTAAAGTTGAACTACTGACCAACCACCTTAACCACGGTTCCCACCATTATGATTGACCCATACCTCAACTATGGTTCCCACTAACACAGTTGACCACACTAACTAAACCATCAAATTATAATCATGGTAGGTTTTCTATGCCACTTGTGACCGTGAGGACAGTTGAATATTCAGTTTTAACTCTACAGAGGTTGTACTTTACCCACAAGTCATGATTTTATCACCCGCAAGTGGGTGCCTAAGTCTCCATTTTGCCCGTGCTAATCAGGCACACTGCACACTACCTAAGGTGTGTGGCCATGAGATCACTACAAAGTCTTTACAATGCACCTCCCAGCACATGTCTACCCGCTAAGGTTTCACTGCCGCGTGATCCTACCTCAACAACGGAAGCCCCTCTTGCGCCATTCGGATCCCAAGACATCGTCCATTCACCACTCTTCTCCTGATCTACACTATGCTAAGAGTAGTGAATTAATTAACTAGGCATGACCCATACTAGGCTTGTGGTTGTACTGTAAACACAGAAAGGCCACCCCACGAACCGGTTCATAGATTTGAGCAATACTACCACTTTTCAAACCATACGGCATCATATCACATGCTCAAATCCCTATACCATGTTGCTTCAAAAGTTATTCCATCCTATTTATGGAATTATTGTTATTCTAGAAAATGTTATTTAAACCATAGAAAGAAAACATTAAGCAAAAACAAACATTTATTTGAATTATAAAACACTATAAACAACATGAAAACTATTTGACACAAGGTTATCCTAATTTTAGAATTATGTTTAGTGAGGACAATATATGTTTGAATTATTCAACAAGGGAAACATTATATATATAATTATAAAACTATTAAACACAATTAATTAAACATATAAAACATTATTAAACATTGTTAAAATCAATTTCCTATGTATTACTATTTTTAGAATTATTTTTATATTGGAAATCTATTTATTGCGCAATAAAGAAGTATTATGATGCCAGCAATCAATTTAAAAGAGAACATCGCTGACTAGGCTGGACACGTGGCACTCTGAGCTGACGAGGCACGACACATCATCGAAACAACCGACTTAGCTGGATGACTCGGCTTAACGAGGTGGCAAAAGGCTGACTGGAATCATGTTGGCCACGTGGCGGATCGGGATTGGGTGCTGAAGGGGTAAGTAGAAGATCTAATTGTGGCCACTGGTTTTTGATCTAACAGCTCGGATTGATGGCGGTCGGAGAGAAATGTCCAATGGCAGTGGAAGCTTGGGAGCGGCGGCGCTCGGCTGGAGTTTCACTAGAATTGAGGTCCGGCTTGCCGGTGGCTACGGTGAGCGTCTTCAGGGAGGCGGTGAGTTGGACTGGCGGCAATGAACAGCAACAACAACTCACTAGCATAGGCAGAGATGGCACTCCAGTGGACCGTGGTTGACAGCGAGCGGTGGATCAGCACCAGGGGCTCACCGCAAACTCGGCTATAAGGCACATCGTCGTCAATGATGGCTGTGGAAGGCTGGCGGCAGCGCGAAGCGGGCGACAGGTTTAGGCGACGAGCAAATAGGGCCTCTCGACCGGGGTTCTGGAGCATAGGTTGGGTCGCATATATATAGGTAGGTGACTCCCATGTCTCTATCCCTACTTAAATTTGGAAAGGGCAGTGGCGGCTTGATATCGAACTCGATCTCTCATTTAAACGTTTGGGACTTAGAGATTGGACCGGCAATAGGATGTGGGACTCTCAGAGATTTGAATCAGAGAGCTTCTAGATGGTCTCTTGGTTGGATTAGGCGTGGATTTGCACGGCGCCTCTTGGCTCGAGTCAAACTCCAACGGTGCAGAGGTCTCAAGGTTGGGGACAGATCTGACCAGTGGGGCCTACATGTTAGCGGCTCAGGGAGTGCAACAACAAGGGCGTGTCAGCATTGGGCCAAGGCGTGAGCTCGATCCAAAGAGAGACGGGTGCACAGATGGGGAGAGGGGAAAAATAAGGCCGGCTTGGGCTGGCTTGACCGGGTGGGCCGAACAGTACGGAGAGAAGAGAGAAAGAGATGGGCTTCGGCCTCTTACTCTAAAAACTTTTCTTTTTTTTCTTTTCTATTCTCTCATGTATATACACTTGTATACATACAGTGTATATACCACATATACTTATATTAGCTCACAAAAACAATGAATCAAACAAATAATCAACCAATATATACACGTATATAAATATTCTTTTATATGAAAATAGCCCTCAATGTATATATGTATTTATACATATAGCACACATACTCTCTTATATGTGTATATGCATAAAGGTACATATACACACTTAGGATTCTTATTTAGTTTTTCAAACCCCTTTTACTTTCTTTGAGAAAGTTTTTATTTTCTTGATTTTTTTAAAATTTTGGGCCGTTAGAACGGAGTACGTGCAACAAGTCATTAGGGGGTTACCAAAGATGTCTCGATTAGCTTTGACACTTCCTCAGCTCGAGTCCTATGCAAGATGAGATCGGGCCCTCCCAGCTAGGCGGCGCACTTCCCGTATGCATGCAGCAGATCCAGGAGGAATACACGACGTTAGCTCCTAGTGGCTAGCCTTCATGAACAGTCATCTCGCCCGACTCGCTCATGTACTCAGTGCACCATGTGAGAATATAGGGTCGCAAGGTGCTGAGACCATATGAGCATAGGGGGAACATCATGAAACCGGGGCACATTAGGGAGTACTTTGCAGACTATGTTGCTTGTATATCATATACTATGTACATGTTTTTCTACTATGTTACTATCCTACATCTGGTTTATTTTTTAGTTTCAGTCCTTTGTCAGTCCCCAAACAACCGTTCCTTCAACATTGTGATGCCAAATATCTCAAAAACAATCAATTCTAAAAAATCATAATTTTCTTTTAAAAAAATTATAGATACCTTGGTATGTTGCTTGTAGTTGTAGGTGGGCGGCAAGTAGTCATGCCTGTCCACCTTGGCATGTCATATCGACTTGTTAACGGGCGACAAAAGTTTAGATTTGTAATTTTTTAAAATGGATACGTGTATTTAAATTTTGTATTCAAAAGATATAAAAATAAAAGAATTCCGAGCCTTTCCTTCAGCTGCGCAGGGAGAAGGCCAACGCTAGAGAGCTGTTGGACTAGCTTTGGGGCGTGGGGGTGCTAACTGGGCTTGAGGGGTGCTATGCATAAGTGTTTTGTGCTGAGCCCGTGCTAGAGCCCCTAGCATGGGCCGTCAGCCCGCTCCTGCACATAATTGTGGGGTCCATGATTTAGCAGCAGCCGTAGAAACAATGCTATGCTATGAAACAGAACGATGACTCTGCTTTGAAATATTATAGCATTGCTGTTTCGATTATGTCCTACAGTATAACAGGTCTATCATTTTTCCTCGCTGCTACTGAGCGTCTGTTGAATGAAATTAACATTTGTTTGCTTAACAATGACATATGGATCCAGATATTTGCTTAATAATGGATGATTACTATATCGAATTGGAATAACTCCAGAGGTGAAGTAATGTGAGCTTCACTCAGCAGCTAGTATTGTTGCAGTCCTCCGAATCATTATGAACAAAAAGAAAACCAGAGGCAACATAATTTACCCGTGTCCTAGTATGGCCTAGGTCCTCATTATATCATGCGCGTGATCAGTAACTCAAACAGAAATTGCAGAGGCTAGGCACATTATCTGATAAATGCACCATTGCCATTGTGTCATATAAGTACCTCAAACCATAAATCCACACAAATGCTCTCCTGCTATTCTGAATGAAGTGAGCATAAATCAGAAAGCACTTCCACTTTCCTTTCACTAGCAACTAGTGCATTGAATCTTGGCGCCTCTATTTCGCTTGTCCAGCAAATGGACCATTCACCAAATATCTTCGGTATCTCAAGACACTGATATCCTAGACAGTTAATAACTTCTGGCAACATTTGACTGTGCAGGACCACAAAGCTAGGCCAGTAACAAGACTAAGTTGACGTGCATTCAGATATCTAGGATCATTGCTCTCTGAGATTGTGTTACAACTAGAGGCAACAGTAAATTCTAAGGAATTATAATTCGTGAGTAAAGATTATAAATATCAACAAGGAAAGGTGAAAACATGCCAGTTTCTGTTGTTGACTGCTACTGATCTGCGGCACCGTAAAACACATAGGAGATACAGTTCCATATTCTGACTAAACTTGACAATATACACCACTGGAGAATGAATTGGGGAATATATCATTTTCTTGTCCAATGGTGACACAAATCAAGGTTCCAAAAAGAGATAAACTAGAAAAAATTGACTACTTACAAAAGAGACACCTGACTGTTTTCACAAAACTATCAACCAGAAAGTTGATCAAGGACTAGATTGCGCTGTTACTCCATCCACATCGGCATTAATAATAAGTTTTCTGAAAAAGGGGTGATGTGGTAAAGGGAGTTCCTAGCATGAGTAAAAAATATCAACTATACAGTTCTGAGAGTACAAGAAGGACATTTTCTGTCAACAAAACTTGCTCAGCATATCAGGTCCATCATGAATTGTTATAATATATGGGTCTGGCCTATTATATTTTATGAATAATTTTTAATAAATCTTAAGTGTTTAATTATGGTGTTTAATCTTACGTTTCTAGAGGAGGTGGAGAGAGAACAACTTAAAAAGAGTTGTGTCACTATGTGAAAAAAAGTTATTAGTGACAGATGATAACGAGCATTAGTGACAGGTCCCGTACCTGTCACTCTTATCACGTCACTAATGATAGGTCATTAGCGACGAGTAATGACTCATTACTAATGAGGTTATTAGTGATGGGCTATAATCGTGACCGAACATTAGTGATGGGTTGTAATCTTGACTTGTCACTAGTGACTGATAAACATTTTTCGTATTTTTTAGACAAAAAAGTCAAAAAAATATTTTTCACCCGAGCCATCCCAACGCAGGACCATCCTATATGCCTCACAATTCACGTTTTTACCACATTATTTTCGTGTTTGCGTTCTATGAGAATCGAACCCACGACCTCCTACTCAAATGTGTAGCCACCTTACCACCTCTACTATCACGTAGTTGTGATAGAAACCGGATATTTTATCTTTTAACCTTCTTTATTGAAAGTCATTAGTGACATCATAATCATAACACATCATTAATGACAAATTTTGTCAAATTTCATCGAGGATTATAATTTGATAGGTGACTCGAAATGTATTCAGTAAAACGGTCATAAGTTTTGTATACGGACTCTAATTTCGACGTTTTTGACTCTACAGACATCTAAAAAAAGTTACATCCGTTTTTCCCACACTTTGTAGGGTTCAATAATTTTTTTTGAGGCAAAAAATGGCTTGAAAGATTGAGTTCTCGCGCCGGAAGCTTCTGCACTGTTTTTGAAACGTGTGTTTGTGTACATAGCCGTCACCTCTTATATCAAACTTGAGTAGAAATGTACTATGGTACCTATTCTAGTGCTGCTGAGGTAAGAAAAAATAATAAAAAATAAAATAAAAATAAAAAATACTTAATGAATACCGTCATTAATGACTGGAGTTGGTCATTAGTGACGGATTATAAGTTGATATGTCACTAATGACTGGCATATAATGACCCATCATTAATAAGTAGACCATTAGTGACGAGTCAAGTTGTGACCCATCACTAATGACTAGCCTAGGACGACTCATTACTAATTATTGACCTAGGATGATCTGTCACTGATGATCTAGTTATTAGTGATGGATCACAACTTGACCCGTCACTATTATCATCAGTGATAGATCATGTTACGACCCGTCGCTAATGACCACTCATTATTGACGGGTTTATATATCTGGTCCCGATCAAAATGGACATTAGTGACGCGTTCTTATTGGACCTGTTACCAATATGACATTGGTAACGCGTGTTGAGCAGCCGTCATTGATGTGGTGTCTCCTTTATGGTTTCTTACGTAGTGACGTCCTCTATCCCCTTAGCACGTGTAGATAAGAGGACTAGAAAAACACACGTATATACCCTGTTACATACATATCTATAATATACTCTTGTTGCATCATAATGTTAGTCTATCAGTTCCTACTCATGATTTATTTAGGAATTAAATTAAATCTAAAAGTGTGCTTTATCCAATAATCCAAAAACTTTATTATAGGTGTCAACTACGATTGATTTTGCTGATGCACTGAGGCCAGCTAAGTTTGTCTATATGCACTTTAAAGATAGCAGGTCAAAGCCACTCTGTGACTTATGGCTATAAATGTCAACTGGGTTGCGTCTCGCAAATCTAAACGAATGGTCCTTACTCCTGAATCGGGAAAGGTGTTCAAAGAAGCCAATACACTCTTTATAGAATATATTTTTAGTGTTCTTGCTAACCATCTAAAGAATTATGGAATGCACTGAATACTAATTTTGGTGCATCAGATGTAAACAGTGAATCAATTGTTCTGTAGTCGAGTAGGCTCATGAGATACAGTGTATTGTAAAGCAATTTGAACTTCTTAAATGTTCACTACCCGACAAGTTTGTGACTAGGGGCATATTGCTAAATTATGTTGTTTGTGAAGAGATTTTACCATTATTCTAAAACATAAGAGACAAGAAATGTCAAGCTTTCTCCTGGTTCAGAAAGGGACTCAGTAGCTTCCACCTGGGCCTCTGACTCTTCAGTATTTACTGGATCAATTGTTTCCACGCGCTGCATTTGCAGCACAGGATGATTGGGGTATGTGGACACTTCCTCTTGTAACATATCTTGCTTCGCCAATTACCTCGTTTGTGAGCATGAATCTCCTTGAGTTTTGGAAGGTGCTTGATACCATGCATTGACCCGTGATACCAGATTGCATGATATGATCGTTATCCTTTCCATGTTAGGTGAGGTGCTCTCCTCAAATGTCGCCTCCCTCAGTGCCGCTTTTAAATGAACTTTTAGGAGTAGGATCCTCAACTTTGGGAATGCATGCTTGCGGAACACTAACTTCTCTGCATTGTATGCATAACCATAAAGACGAACTTGCATCAGGTTGGGTAGTTCGGCCAAGGCCTCCAATTCCTTGAGCATACAATATATCAGGTCAATCTTCACCAATTTCACATTTAGCAACCCAAGAAGGTATACCCTGAAGCCGCCCCTTGAATTTGAGGCTCAAAAGAGAGGGGATAGGGGATGCCCAAGAAACAAATATATCCATCATCTCGTAACTCGTAAGTACTCACACTGAGGGAATGGAGGGAGGATAACTTCTGTCACTACTACAAAACCATCCATATATATGAGGATACATCACTGTCGGTATCTAATAGGCCGATAGTTATGGAGCATCACTACCAATTTATAAGCCACACGGAAAGGATCAACTAATATGACTTATGAACCAGTAGTGAAAAGATGCTTCACTGCCGGCTAAGGACACTGGCCGACAGTGAAAGATAGACATCACTATTGCAAGCTGGTGGTATAAGCCGACAGTGATGTGTACAATATAAAATAGTGGTCTTCTCCTTTTCCAACTCTGAGCACAACAGAGAGGAGCTCTGTTCGGGCTCGGTGACGACCATTTTTGGTCATCTAGTTCTTATAGGCTTCAAAAATTAGCCATATAATTAAGGTATGTAGCAAGCTCCACTGCTATTTTTTATTTTAATTAATTAGTAAGCTTCAATATAGAAACTTTAGGTATAAGCATATTTATTTTTGATTTTTAAGGATTAGAAAAATTAGCCATGATATTTAGGTATGTAGCAAGCTCTAATTATATTTTAATTAATTAGCATGCTCTAATATATAAACTTTAGTTATGATCCTATTTATTTTTTATTTTAATGAACTAGAAAATTTAGTCATGATATTTATGTATGTAGCAAGATCTAATTATATTTTTTATATTTTATTTAATTAGCAAGGTCCCTAATCATATTTTTATATGTATGTAGCAAGATCCAATTGTATTTTTTATATTTTATTTAATTAGCAATATTCCTAATTTATTTGTAGGTGATTGCAAAGTCTTCTAGATATTTTGATTATGGATTATAATAATGTTATAATTGCAGATGGTTAGAGAAGAACCATTCGTACTTGAGTATAATATTATGTAAGTCTTCTATGTAAAGGATCCGGACCCGGCAAACAAGAAGGAGCTTCATGTGGTTCTTCAAGAAAAAAGGATTATCGGAGTGAAGAATATCATCAACAAGGAAGACTACTATTAATTCGACAAGCTCCTTTCAGAGAGGACATCGACCTAGGTCTCATGGAAGACACCGACGAACCTCCCTATGTACGCCATGATCAATAATGAAGGGTGAATCGTTAAGTCAGATTAAATATCTCTATTTTTATATTAATTAAGGACATGAATTATTATGTATTAATGATAGACTAATTCGATTTGTATATGGTGGAAGGTTTCTTTATTATTGATTTACATTAGCTATAGGTATGAGGATATTTATTTTTTGATTTCTAATGAATTAGAAAATTTAGCCACGGAATTTAGGTATATAGAAAGCTCCAATTATATTTTTTTCATTAATTGACAAGCTCCAATATAAAAATTTAGAATGAATTAGAAAATGTAGCAATGCAATTTATGTGATTAATTAGTAGACTCCAATATAGAAATTTAGGTATATAGCAAGTTGAAATTAAAATAAATATGTTTTGAAATTAATATGAATATTGGCTTGTAACTAAATGTTAATAAAGAATCTTAGTACCAAATACATCAAAAACACTTCAGTAGCGCAGTGGTTTGTTCGATTTTACATGAGGGTAGGTCGTGGGTTCGACTTTCGGTGCGCATGCAAATAAAACAATTTTTGTGCTCACCACCCCACCCCATGCCGGCAGTGAAAGAGGTTTCACTGCCCGTGAATCTCTTGGGCCAATAGTAAAAGGGGTTTCACTGCTAGCCTATGTCATGTGTCGGTAGTGAAGTACTTCTTTCACTACAAGTCGTCCTCTTAAGCTGGCAGCGAAGACCATCCCCTATAAAAACAAACTGCCACCTATGCCCCCAGACACTTAGAATTTTTCCCCTTCCACCAAATCACCTCCCGCTCACGCTCTACACCGAATCACCTCCCGCTTGCATCGTCGCCACACTCGCCCCCGAGGAGGAGGAGGAGGACCAGGATCCCGCCACCCACGCCGCCATAAGCCCCAGCGAAGAGGAGGAGGACAAGGAGCCCGCCGCCCGTGCCGTAGTCACCCTTGAGGAGGACTAGGAGGCGATCCACGCTACCATCGACCTCACCGGTGAGGAGGAGCAGGAGCCCCCGCGGCGCTATGGGTTTGTTCACTGACGTTAGGCGCTTGGGGGATGGTGTTGCTTCTATGCCTGAGTTGGCAATCCGTCAGCTTGGTGTCGATTTTGGCAAGGTCGAGTATGAATTTTCCACTGCTGTGCGGGCCACCACTATTGAACATTACTATCTAGTGAACCATGTTCTCCGATCTTTAATTCCGAAGGGAACTTCTCTATTGCTGTCCATGAAAATGGAGATATATTTGTGAATTGCAAGACCGGGTTTAATCATCATCGTCTACTGAATAAGGGAAAACGTTTTAGGACCAAGAATATTGTCTAGTTTTGGATGATAAATGAGATAATTAGAATGGAATCAGATCCAGACAACAGTGAGGTGTTTCTTAAAGACAACTTTTTTGTGGCGGTACAGCTAAAACACAGGAAGGATGGTGATGATGGATCATCCTCGAAGGCGGTGAAGAAGCCCAAGCAGTAGGGTGGAATCCTTTGTTCAATTAGTGTAATCAAAGAACTACTTTTGCCTTTGTATATAGCTTATGTATGCATGTGAATTGCTTTTGTGTTTGTATGAATGTATTGTCATTATCTTCTAATTGTTTTGGTTATGTTGAATTTGTGTTGTTTGTAAAAAAATTTACGAATGTATTATCATTATCTTCTAATTGTTTTGGTTATCTTCTAATTGTATGTATGTATTGAGACGGATTGAGAGAGACCAAGAGAGGAGACAGAGGGGGAGGGAGAGGAGGGAGGAGAGAGGAGAGAGTGGGAGAGGGAGAGGGGCAAAGCAGTCAGTTCAAGGCTTCAGCCGACAGCGAATCCCCAGGGATCACTGTCGGTCGAAGTCACCTATGTTAGGATTTATCTTAGTTTTTTCTTATCATCTTTTAAAACCTAGATGGTTTACGGTTATATGTCTTTAATGAGTTTAAGTGCTTAGCCATGCTTTTAAATACTGAAAAGTATCATAAACTTGACTAATGAACATATGCAATGATGATGGTTAATTTGATGATGTTTAACAATATGGAATCTTAAGTGGTTATTGTGGTTATGTTGTTGGTTTAATTTTACTCAAGTAAACTAAGTAAGTATTGTTTCATGAAGCGATAACATAAGAAGTACCATAATAATCACGAGACTGATATTAGTAAGGCATGACATACTAGTTAGAGTTCTATCTAGTGTGCGTCGGGTCAGCACAAAAGAGAGCTTCTGAGTTGAAAACACCACGGTCTTTTCATAATCCCTGATGGTGAAATCTAGTGGACATATACATATGCTGTTCCCATTTTCGCCCATTGGTGCCATGCAAGCTGGAGCTGTGTTCCACTAACTCGCCCAACATTTTTGCTCCCTCGCCGATGAACACTCGCCCAACATTTTTGCTCCCTCGCCGATGATGTGCATTTCGTCTACCACTTGGTCTGTCTCAGCCACTCCAAGAGTAGAGATGATTCATCAACATGGGTGAGCACATTGTCAGCGATCAGCTCATCAACTGATTTTGTCTTCTCGTCATCCCTGGACTCTCCGCCCAAAGCCAGCTGTTGCATTAAGTCATCATAGGTGTCAAGGTTGGAAGACAACTCCTCATCCGACACCACGACTGTGCTAGGCCTTTCATCGAACACTTCATCCACAGAATCCATGCCAAGCTCAAATATCTGTGGAGCATTACTGACATTATTAGTAAGCTTGTAGTCAATGTCCAGCTCGGCAATTGGTTTCTCTCCTCATCAACCAAGTACTCTTCAGACCGAGCTAGTTGTTCCAACAAACTGTCGTGAGACTCGAGATCGTGCAGCAACTCCTCATCCCATACGACATTCAGAGGAAGCATTTCATCAAACACCTTGTGGGCAACACCCATCGACGCCACCGGAGCCTTGAACATGAACTGCTCAGCCTGTGCGGCTGTGTCTTCCTCAAGAGGCATTTCATCGAACATCACGTGTGTGCTCCATTGGTGCGGCATTTCAGCAAACAACTCGGGGGCATGATGCAAGACAGATCCTGGCAGCAGTAAGGTGACACCATCACCTCCCCTGCAACCCGAAATCAGCTGGTACGGTGATGGTGAAGGGAGAGTGCGCTCCACCACGCCTTCGCTGCCCACTGCAGCCATCTGGCGAGGTGCATGGGTCGCTGAAGACCGCACGTCCTGCTGTTCCTCCATAGCTTCCATGTGCGCCAACGTCAGCTTCGCGACTGCTTTGCCCGTGGTCTTGACTTGCTTAGTTGCTTGGCGATGTGCTGCTGCTCTCTAGTAGACTGCTCCACCGCCTTGGAATTGAGATCCAACTGCGCTTGAAGCTGCTGTTGCGCGGTGCTGAAGTTGCTGACTCGCGCGAACAGCAGGTCTAGGCTCTCCATGACCTGATCCCACCGCGCGTCGTCCTTCTGCTCCGCCGCCGCCATCGCCTCCAACACAAATTGGGTCAAAATCGAGATCAATCCACCCGCCTCGTTTGTCAGCTTCAATCGATGGGATCTCGTGATTCCACTGCGTACCCGCCGAGAATCTTGTGTCTATAATACCATCTGTAACACCCCATGGCCGACGGCGGTGAGGACCTGGACGTGAGGAATTCGACGAGCTCTCACCAGATATAATTCCCGTGGCCACCGGCTGGATCGCCGAGACGTGAGAGGAAATCGCCAAAGACGACGAACAGGAAGGGGGTAAGTTTCAATTGATTTTTCATCGCTCCCTTCTCGATGCTTCTGGGTTCTCCTTTATAGAACTGTTGATCCTCTAGCTTGGGTCATGGGCTTGGTCTTGGTGACACAACGACCTATTACATTATCCAGCATTCCAGTTTATATAGGCCATGTGTTACTGACGCGAGCAAGGGTAATAGATTTCATATCTGTTAGTGGGTAAAGATAGAGGGTAATAGATCAGGATTGTGAAAGTGGGAAGGAAAATGTCATGGATCCAGAAAAACTAGATTCGGTATGGTTCACAGATTTCTTAATTCTGAGAGGTTTTCTAATCGCGACATTTTTAGCGTGGCGTCTATCATCAAAATTTTCCTCAAGAGAAAAAACGAGGCAATTTCTGCTAGGGAAATATTGGTGGTGTTGACAATGACAGCTGCAGTTATAATCACAATATGTAGAGACCAATTAACGGTCGTTAGGTTTGTTCTGATGCATACGATATGCTTATACTCTGTTTCTTTGCCTTAGGATTGTGGTTAGAATTTCCATGTTTGCTTATTTCAGCCCTTGTTTATTGCAGGCTGAACAAGATTCCGATGGCTCGGCGCAAAGCACTGCTGATATGACTGCTTTTGTAAGTACTTTAGCTATTGTGTCGCTGTTTACATCTTGGGGTTATATTTAAATTTTTAGATCTGGACCGGTGCACTTCTCACTAATCGTTTGTTTGCCCGCTGTTTTCAGGTGCAAAATCTTCTAATGCAGATGGTGAGTTCCTAGTTTTGTTTGGTGCCCGTCATGTGCGAATACCTGCCTATTTTTCTTCTACTGAATCTGAATGCCTTGCAGCAAACCAGGTTCCAAGCTATGTCGGAGAACATCATTTCAAAGAATATCCTTCTAAATCAGTTCTCTTTTGCTGTTTAGTTCTTTATATTTTAGCTTCGGATTATTTAAAAATATCAATAGTACAGCTTTTACTAGATTGCTGATATGTCCATTAATCGTAGTGCAAATGATATTAGCGCCAAACTGCCATAAGGATGTAGTCATTATTTGGAAATCATAAAAAGAAAGACTGAGAATTTGCGCGTAGCTTTTTGTTGATTGGGGACTTAAGTTAGGAGTTTTTATCCAAGTGTCAGTGCTGAAACCGTGTAATGTTGGTAACGGTAGTATATTTTTCATAATATGGCCATGACAATTTCACTACCTTCTTGAAGGCTTGAAGAGTATACTAAGCTTGATGCCTGGGACGTTTCAAATTTTCAGTAAATAGGTGGAGCCAGGAGGTAGAGGTCCATTTGGTTCTACTATGAATAAAGCGATAATCATTTTTAGTTATCACCATTTACGCGATTACCTTTGAAAAAGTTCCATCTTGTTGTATTGCCTTTGCCAATGAGATATCTACATATAATTCGCCTACTTTTGTTATTACTATAATCCTTAACTAATGCTCACTAGATGAAATGGGTTTGAGAATCAATGAATTGGAGCAGAGCATCAATGACCTCAAGGCTGAGATGGGGAGTGAAAGCATGGCGATGCCATCTAAGAAGAAGGATGAGGAATCAAAACCAGCAGACAGCTCTGCAACTGCAGCAGCTGGTGGCAGCATGATACGAATCATATGCCATTGCTGTATTGACATCGTTAGCATTCATCACTATCAAATACCTGTTATGAGGTTTCTATTGAGGCTGACTGTAACTGCTGTGATATTTTTATTATGTTTGCTGAATGGTTTGCTGTGGACTTATATGCCGAGAAATGAGTCTATGGTCTATCCGTTTGTGTTCTGTCGATCTACTTGTACTGATGTTCAGAGCATGAGTATATGCGTGTTCATACCATAACAGCTTCTACAAGAGATCTATTTGGCCTCTACTGCTTTAAATAATTTCCGTTGAATGGTCCCCTGCTTTCATTTTTTGTGTGACGTCGGATCAATACTAACAAAACATGTGTAATTCAGTATCTAGCCTCACAATATTGTTATCTAGCTTCATAAAAAAACTGAAGCATCGCCTAGTTCGTGAATTCAGTTTTCTAAGCACACTATACCTCATTTGAAAGCTTTGCACTTTAGATATGATAGTGCCTGAAGGAATTGCACAGTTTGATTTACGACCAGAAGGAATCAAACCAACAAAGATGCAAGCTTTTGTCAAAATAAAAACAATTAAATATCTCTTTTATGATTGTTGTTTCGTCCATTTTGCATGGTTCGTAGTCTAGATGACCTTAAATCTTTACCAACAACGAATTGCACCGAATATGTTTGGGGATTGGCTTCGCGGTATTAGTAAAAAATCGAAAGCCACTATATTGCCAGCGGCAGCTACCTTTCGTTGGCCGTTATAGCTATGTAAAAATGATATTGTCTTTACTAAGTGAAAATCAATCTCTCATTTGCAGGTTATTTTTACATGTACACACTAGTTTTGTTTGTGATCTGTGCTACAACTGTAGGAGCATCATAATTTGGTTACTTTGGCAGTAGCATGTTTAGAGAGGATGGCCAGGGAGCTCTTCAACCAATTTAGATGGCAGTTTACGCATTGAAGACAAACTAAAATACTCTTGCTTAGGAGTTTGTTTGCAACTTGTTTGGAACCTTCTTTTGAATTTTGTTACTTTGTTTCATCTTGTGTTTTAACTATGTGCATCTTAGCTATGTAAAGATTAGAGAAAACTCTTATACGATTGATCATCTTGATATAACCTTAAGAGTTAATAAAACTCTCCTTTTCCAAATAAATAAATAAATCAAGAAACGTTTCATCTAGCCACTTACAGCCGCAGCTAAATAAATTCGTATAATTAAGTCCACAAGCACAAAGCTTCTCTCCAGTGAACTAGAATGGAATTAACATTTGCAGGAATGAATTCTTCGAAGAATTTTTACTGTCCTTCGAAAAAGAATCATAGATACAAACAGCAACAACAGGACCCCATCCAATATAACAATGCAGACATGGCTAGTTACATCTCAAAATTCAAAAATAAAGAGACCTGCACTAACAAAACTTCACACCACCGACTTGAGGGCTGAACCGCATCTTAGACCAATAAAAGTACAAAACTATAATACGCATGATGAACACCAATTCCTACAAGGCTGGCTATCTCTAATGTAAGAAATATAGATCAATCATGTAAAACTCTTGATATGAATAATCGACTGGAATACAGAAATTATTACAGCCGGTTCCAGTAATGAACCGACTATACTATGGACCATATCTTAGTTGGTTCCGGTAATGAACCGATTGCACTACAAACCATGTCCTAGTCGGTTTCGGTAAGGAACTGACTGTACTACTCAGCATACAGGTGGTTTATTTGATGAACCGACTGCAATACTTTAATTAGCTTAGTCGGTTTGTGGTAGCAACCGACAATAATAAAGAATATAACAATTAGTTCTTATAGCTGAAGTTGTTACTCATTTTTACAGTGTCGGTTGAACCCCGACTAAGAAAATGATTACAAGCTGATTGTGAAACAGTTTTATGTAGTAGTGAAGAACCGTTCAAACTTCTTTAGAGTGCTGCAGTGCTCCTCCTTGTTGGTTATACAGGATCAATTACTTATAAAATAGGCAATTACAGGGGGCGAATAAATTCAAATTATTCTTATAATTCATTCTAGACAATCTGTTACCACACCCTAAAAATGATGTACATAAAGATCCATAAGTCCGATTGCCCTAAAATTTTAATAGTGCAAACTAGATAATGTTATGAATCTAACCCAACAAGAATCATGTCAATTGTTAAGTTTGACAAGAGTAGAAGCATAGACATTTTTATGAAAAGTAAGCTTATAATAAATTAGTCACATGATTTGCAAGCATCATCATTAGAAGTTAAAGTCTTAAGTATTGTAATTTTAGAATTAAGTGATTCAATCAAAGCATCATGTTTCTTGATGTTTTTATTTCTTTTCTCTAAGATAGTACCAAGACGAACAATAACATTAGATCGAAGTTGCATCTTCTTAAGCCTTGTATGATCAAGAGCCTTGATGTTTGCCTCGGCGGTTTTCATATTTTGTGCCATCACTTCATCATTCTTCAGAGCCATGTATGGTTTGTAGATCTTCTCCCAAATTCCAAAGCACTGAGCTTGAATGTAAGTCTCTATCTTCGTCTTTCAAAACTGAAAATCAACACCATAAAAAACATAAGGTTTTGTGAAATACTTATCTAACACCTTGTTTCTAATTATTTGTTAAGATCAATTAGTAAGATTTCTAGCTCTAGTAACACTATCGATTACTTATAAAATAGGCAATCATAGTAGGTGAATGATTGAAGAAATCAAATTCAAAATTTAATATACCCTAATAAAAAATCCAAATATTCTTGTATTTTGTTCTAGATGAACTGGTATCACGCCACTAAAAATGAAAAATGATGTATGGAAAGATTCCTATCCAACTAGCTTGAAATTTTAACAATAGCAATTAGACAATGTTACAAAACTAATCCAATAAGAATTAGGTCAATCAGATTTATAAATCAAGAGTTATGACCCTCGTAAGGAGAATATTGTAGATAGTGATGAAAATTAATTAAACCCTAATTTCATGATTATGTAAGAATTAAGAAAATTCAACCAAGAAAAAAAATTAAACCTTACCAAGATGCTCTACGATGATTTTGGATGGATTATACCAAGATGAATTATGTCAAACTAAAAGATCCAAAAAAATCAAATTTGGAAGATAAAATGAAGAACACGAAGAAAAACTAAATCAACAACTCATCAGCTTACAAAATTTAATCTTTATTGTATTAATGAGTTTATAAAATACATATGCACAACATCCATCCAAGGATTTTCATTAAATGTCAAACCTAGATGGGTTCTCTATTTTTTCTGTCACAAAACCAAAGCCCTCTCGTTGTTGTCGCACGTCCCAATATCACGATCCGACTCCTCTTCTTTTTATATCCAACAGCAGGACTGAACATCAGGCAAAAATACAAAATTAGACAACATATGTGAGCGTATTTATCGAAATAGATAACATGTAGTCGTATTCACGAATCTAGCATCCATATTCGGCACACAGTGTACCGAAAATCCATTTTTTGTACACAATGTGCCGAAAATCACCTGTATTTAGCACACCGTGTGCCGAATACGGGCAACCGTGTGTATTCAGCACACGGTGTGCTGAAAATGCCTGTTTCCTGATAATTTCTTTTGTGTGTGTTGTTATTTTATGTAATTGACAAATGTGGTCGTGGTCGGCTGTGGTTCGCTTCTGTCATCTGATACCGGTATGTTTTTATTTAATGTAATTGGCAAATTTCAACAAAATTTAAAATTATTTACCGATGTGTTGTCATTTCATGTAATTACCAAATTTCAACAAAATTTGAAATTATTTGCTAATTTAACTATACATTTCAAATTACGTGAGAAAGAAAGCATGTAGTCTCTAAGGCGGTGGACAGCCTTAACACTTAGGTATGTTTGAACATGCACAACATTAACCCTTGTATCATTGAGCATCTCAAGATGGCGGTGGAAAGTGAAGACATAAATTAGCGAAAGAATGCCAGTTGTGCGAGTCAAGGCTATCAGGGTAAGATAGTTGTCGTCTCCGAGGTGATGGTTGGAGGTTGTGAGGATAGGTAAAAGGAAATCCAACATCATTTTCACGGTCATCACGGTCCTCCGGAGATGGAGGCCTCAGAGGGAGCTGGCGAGGTGGCATGAAATCATCGTCGTCGTCATCTTGAGGTATCACGGTGGGAGTACGTCCTATTTCGTTGTTGGTTGGACACCATGTCGATGTGATGTGTGAACGTCCTCTTGTAGTGTTCATTGAACCTTCTCTTGTATGGCTGGTGGAACGTCGATGTATTGGTGGCATGAAATCATTGTCCGCATCGGTCTCGTTATTTTCAGGTAGAATAGTAGAGGGCGCTCTTGTACCCCTTAGGTTCACTGATCTTCGTTGTCTTCTACGCAAACCAGGTATCACACCCCCGTCGAAGAGAATATGCATCGCCAAGAAGTGTGGGATTTCTTTGTTGATCAACTCTGCGTCTTCTGGGAACACCTAATGCAGAAGAGGAGCATTCAAATCAATAACAATAAGATAAGTAGGGTGGCCAAATAGAAACTAACGAACCTGTATGTGGGATGCATACTGTTGGGCAACATCATCATCCTGCTTTGCCTCATACATAAACCTAGCACAGAAGGATGATAGTTCGCACACCCTGAGGTATATTTGGCGGCGCTCGTGCAAGAGGGCCCTAAGGTCGTCGGTCGTTACATGTAGGAGCGGAACGGTCAACGCAGAATAGCGCGGTCTTGCATGCAATTTGGACATAGCTTGGATTAGATTGCTCTCATTGAAGGGATCATCCTTCCCTCCATGCACAACCTGCAAGGATGCATTTAATGCTATATCGATCGTTGTATGTGTCTATGGATAGCATGTACTAGAATATCCCGCCATATATGTATTGATCTTTGACTGCAACGTTCTTGCTCTGCACCAAAGCACGAATCGCTGATTATTTAATAAACATTAAACAGGTATTAAATATCATAATTAATATATACAAATGCTTAATAAGTAACTCATAAATAAGTTATGTGTCCTAATTATTTGACAAAGATTATGTAAATTAAATGTAATTACTTTAACACCGCAGTGCATAAGATATAGTATAGATGAATACACAATATAGTGAATAACACATGTGTTAGTAACAAGTGCAAGTGCACCGAACAATTGCACTGGCTCATTAACAACGACGACGACGCGTGCAATCCCCAGGAGTGTAAGCGTCTGGCCGGTGTGTGGCCCTCATCCCAACAGCCTATGCTAGCCCCTGCCACGTGTGCCCTTGCTCGTCATCATCATTGCCACGTGGTGTTGCACCTTCACTGAACGTGTATCCATAACTGCTAACTCAGCCCTGCATGTACCATGATGTAGGATCCTCATGCGGAAGTATAAACGCCAGTAGTACGTGCTCCGAAGGAGTCCGGAATGCCAAAGTCTCATCATGCTAGTACCACTGTGAACCCCCAGGTGCATTGGGATATTTGGGGTACTGGCCGCTTAGTAGCTCGATGAAGTTGCCCGCCTGCAATGCAGTAGCCTAGTCAAAATCTTGTGTGCCGCTCCAGGTTGGCCTCTGCTATGTATAGTCAATGACATCCTTGTGATGAGTTGATACTACTGGTGAAGTTGTCTACATAGTTTGAGGAGGTTGTGTCCACTGAGGGGGCTGGGAACCCAGTGTACACTGCTTGGGAGCAAGAGCCTCCGTGAACTCCTCGACTTCAGCACAAGAACGTGGCACATGATGAGCCGCAGATGAAGGTGCCTCCCGTGATTATGTCTCACTGGTACTGGACGAAAGCCTGCTGTGGGAGGCACGGGACGAGTCCATGGTTGGTACATCATACCCCCTCGAACACAGGGCACAATCACCTAGACCATGTAACGCAAACTACAAGCGAGACCCTCTCGTCCTCATGTAGTCCTGGAGAGGGTTCCGATCCCTCCGCGTTGATGACCCACTTGGTTCCCCATATGCTTGCTTCGCCTGCATATGCATTTCGTACCCCGCTTAGGTCTGTATTTGTTGAGGGTCATGTCAGTAATACGGATGTGTAACTAATGAAAATCGTTAGAAGTACAGCATCACTTACCACCACATAAAGAAGATGTGCACGATCCTCGGGGAAGGGTCTAGGGGCTGGAGGTACGATTTCGCTGAGTAAGGTGGCACGTGTGTGGGAACGGTACCAAAAAAGGTACTCCCAGTACGTGCCGTCGTCGTACTGTCCCGCAGGAACGACGACATCCACTGCGCCCTGGCTCCATCCACCTATTTATGTGCTCCGCATTAATCTCAGACCAGTCATGCATGCCTGCGTTCCCCTATGCGCTCCTCCTGTACATGACAAAAACAGTTATAATTTTGTAACATGGATCACCTAACGTAAAATTGGTACGTACAATAACACATTTACTCGTGCGTCCGACCAGCGCCTCATAGGGGAGGTACTGGCACCAACTGTTGGTGACTAAACTGCCTCTGTACATGCTCAGGAGAATATACTTCCACATTGTTCATGTACAACAAGAAGCATCTAGTCATCCATAAGTCCGAGTCACAAAAACAAGAGGATGCGATGAGGCCTCCGGTCGCAATTTCGGCCACTCATTTCATACGGCATTGATCCCACTCCACGAGATCAGCGCCGAGGATGTCAAGGTCACTGATCACTCGGGAGTAGTTACCATGGTCTTACTGGTGAGTCCATCTCAGTCTGGCATGAATCCACAGATACCCCATTGTAGGCCTCATGTCATCGGCAACGCCATCAGAGATAGGGACTGGATAGTAGGTCTTGCTCACCCACGGTCGATAAACCGAGAGATACTCCCAGCTCCAGAGCTGTAAAAGGTGTAGGCAGCCAGAAATAGAGCCCATCTTCTTTGACCGATGGGTTGCGACACACAATCCTTTGTATGTAGCAACCAACACAGCAGATCCCCAACTGTAAGATGTTGGCTCATAGGGACATAACGCGAGCTGACCTGCTAACCATACAATATGAGGAAGTACATAATCGCCTGTCGTGTTACAGAACATAATGCCTCCCAGCAAGATTTACAAGTACACCTCGTAATGCTGCATAATTGTAGCCTCGTCCGCATCCGGTGGGCAAGGACCAAACTGTGGTAGCCCATGAATCCATGACATGGAGAGCCCAACATACTTCATGTCATATTGCACACCAAACCCACAAGATGCAGAAACTCAATGAAGCATGAATAACACTAGAACATATGAAGTGCATTACGTAAAAAATAATTACCTGACCTGAATATAACTCTTCCACTACTCCTTTGCTGGTCATGAAAGTACTAACGGGGTGCCCATGATCGGCAGCCCGGTCAGCATGGCCATGTCTTGCAAAGTTACGGTCATCTCTCCACAAGGAAAGTGGAACGTATGTGTCTCAGGATGCTAGCGGTTGACGAGACCTGTGAGCAGTGACACCTCAATCGGCAGGAGGGGAGTCTTGCCAACGCCCTCCATGGGAGCTCCGGCCATCATGAGAGTGAACGGTAGTAGTCCTGCCTGTGCGAGTGGCTCGTGGAATCGAGGGTCTAACTCCTTAATTTTTGTGCACACTCCTGAAATGCAACAGGACCAACTGCAAAGGTATCCAATACATTTATTAAGTAAGTACCAAGTTATCAGGGCAATTAAAAATCACGTATTATCGTTGTACCTATTGCCCTGCAAAAATCATCCTTCCCCTGTGGTTCTCGTCGTACTGTAGCTGAAGAAGCTCGAAAATATGAATGTGAGCCATGCCAATGATTTCAAACTTCATGGTTCAAGAAAAAACAACATAAGACAACAGCTATTACAAAATAGGTACAACAACTAATATGTGCATAACAAATTATAATACAAACCATGTTTGCGATTAACTTTATAAAACAAACTAAATTGCAACAAATCTAATACATTCCAATTAGATCATAGCCTGATAGTTTAACGTCGGGTCGGACAAGTCCTCCTGTCATGGCCAGATTGTTTGCATATTTTGCACTTACGTAGGCCATCAACAGCATCTGCTGCATCCATGTCACCTTGCAGCCTCGTGGCTCTAGGCCTCTCAGGATCCGTATGTCGCGCTCTGGGACAAGGTACCCACTTAGGCCCCTCGATTGCTTTGTAGCTGCTTCTGATGTTAAAGGAACACATCTTTGGAAGCCATGTGCTCCTCAATGCATCGATCGTGAAGTAGAGTGATATGTATTGTGATCTATCGTTGCCGCCCATGTCCCTGCAAGCGGCTAAGACATGGGAGCATGGGATATTGCTTATTGCATGTGCACTTTACCTCGTGAGGACCAATTTGATATTGTTGCATCGTGTCCCCCGCGCTATACCCTGAAATGTACCGGTGGTGACACATGACCTCGAATTCATTGTTGATCCGATAGTAGATCCTAATCCAATGAAAGTGTGCCTTATTCCTCCTTCTGGATATGATTTCCTCCACCTTAGGTGCAAACCATGTGCTACACTCCATTGCAGCTATACCACGGTCTCGAAAGTAGTCAGCCATTCTATAGAATGTGAACTCAATGATGGCACACAATTGGAGGCCGCGTACACCCTTTAGGACATTGTTGAACACCTCCGCTATGTTCGTTGTCATGATCGTATACCTAATATGAGAGACAACAATTTTAGATGTGATATTTGTATAACCAAGAGTAAAATACGATCATTGAAACGCTATGTTATAACCTGGCACCATGAGTGTCATGGATTAGGGCCCAACGCTCTGCTAGTTTTCCCGCTATCCACTGGCTAAACTTAGCAAGTGAACGGCTAATGATGGTTTGGCCCCCTACCATTTGCGTCCACAGAAGGTCCTCCTGTGCTTCCTGCTCTGCCATCATCTTGCGAGTGGTCTTATTTAACTCTCACCATATCTCATTGAAATTCGCCTGCTGGTTCTGAAGACACAACCCTTTGAACCTCTTTACAAGACCCTTGTTGTGGTACCTTGAGTACAGGTTTGCACCCAAGTGTCGCATGCACCACCTTCTCTCCAAATTAGGCCATGCAACCGAGTAGTTTGTGCTGTCATGCGACACGTCCAACACATGCAGGAGGCCCTTGTTGTGGTCTGTGATGCAAACTCGTTCCCTATTGCCAACGACATGTGTCCTCACCAAGGTGAGGAACCACAGTCAACTATCATTGTTCTCACTCTCAACCATTGCATACGCGAGAGGAATGATCTGATTGTTTGCATCTGCCGCCATCGCTGTCATAAGGTTATCATGGTACTTGCCACTAAGAAATGTGGCATCCACACATACAACCGGCTTGCAATGTCTGAAAGCTTCGATACATTGGGTAAAGGACCAAAAAACGTAATGAAGTATCAGTCAGTACTGCTGTATGACCCATCCTCCAGCTTGATCGGCTCATCCACCATAGCCCACTGGGTCCCTAAATTCGTCATGGCAATCTTCTGCAGTAGCCTCAAGGCATAGTTGTAAGACTCTTCAAAACTTCCAAACAACATCTTCAACGCCTTCTGCATCGCTCGCCACACGGTATGGTAATTGATCAGCATACTCGTCTTAGTTTGCACCTCCTCCATAATGGATTTTGGCGACAAATATATGTTCGTGCCAACAAGGGTGATGAGGAGTTGGGCTATGAACCTCGCATCAACAGCGTTGCTCACATTCCTAACAGTCTCTTCGTTGCATGTATGTGGGGTGTGTCTACTCAGCACAAAATAGTTCTCGTATTTTGGCTTATATGCTCGTACAAAGTAAGGACAATTTGGGTGCTTGATACACCTGACCTCATACTCCATAGGGTTAGACCGGGCGCACTTGTGGTCCCTTCTTGTGATTACAGCATAGTTGCTAATAAAGTGGATGACCTCCTCCCTGTTTCGAAATCGTTGTCCCACCTGGATGTCACTATTCTGATATCCCTAGTTAGATAGGGTGTTATACTCAATAATAGTACAATCTAGCAGCCCAGCACCATGAAAGTACTGGATCGCTAGCACCGGATCATCATTGTCAGCACCTTCTTCATCCCCGCTACCACCGGCTATATCATCTATGCATCCTACATCTACCTCACTAGGGTCCACTTCAGGTCCCTCTATACCGAAACTGCCCTCCCTGACATGCCCTCCCTCCTCATCATGCATCACATGATGGTATAATCCTTTCACGCTAGTCATCACTTCACCTTGCACCAATCGTGATACTATGTTTATGTACACCCCCATTTCAAAGTTCTCCTCCAATACCTTGCGTGAGTACAAAGCCCATGCATTGTTCCTTCTCAAATCGAGCAATGTATGGACAATGACCGAGCTGTTTGGCACAAGCCGTGGCCGACTGCTGGTTCACACGCATTATAGGAGTGCTGGTTCACACGCAAAAGGCTCATAACATGTGATTTTAAACCATCTAGATTAATAAGTAGCTCAATCGTACTCTCTACATGCTGGCAGTTCTGAATTGATACGAGCCTCCCATGCAATACAGCGGAACGTTTTCCATAATAAATATGGATAGTCATAGCATCTCTGCTAAACAAACGTAAATAGGCAAATAACTACTTAGATGTATGTATGATAAACAACTAATTACGCCCCATACATTATCATAACTCCAGTTATCATGCTTATCGCGGGATCAAAATTACGGTTACAGTGTGGTAGATTCTGTTATAAGATCATAATTACTATTACGAGATCATAAATTATGTAAATACTATACATACTCTAATTTATCAACTTAATACCATTTAACCAATGTATTTTAACAGAATAAACACTCTACTTACTCTAATTACATTTTCTAATCTAAATATTAATTACATACATAATCTACGTACTTACTATTACGAAAGGTAGTCCTCTCCTCGCGCTGTTGTTCGGTCTGGCTACTGCTGCACTACTCCTGCTCGCACTCGACTGCTGCTGCACTACACATGCTCGCGCTCGACTGCTGCTCTGCTCACGCTCGACTGCAGCTTCACAATGCGCAGCAAGACCCATTATATAGCAGCTCGAAGATTCGCGAGCTAGTCAACTGGCCGGCGGAATAAACGAATAAAGTGTAAAGCGAAAGGAATAAAGTGAAAAAGTAAAGTGCGATGTGACATGACACACGGTGTACAAAAAAGGGAGTAGTCCAGGTGATTTTTGGCACACCATGTGCCGATTACAGCCAACAGTGCCGTATTCGGCAAACAGTGTGCCAAAAATGTCTTTTTCGGTACATCGTGTGCCGAATACGGATACTAAATTTGTAAATACAGCTATATATTGTCTATTTCAATAAATACGCTCACATATATTGTCTAATTTTGATTTTTGCCCTGAACATCATGCCCTGGGCCTTTTCTCTTTTTTTTTATTCAGCTGAGCACATCAACACCAAGGCCTGGACTCCTTTGTGAGCCAGCTGCCATGAGCCTCCGTACCTAGGGAAGCAAATTTTACAGGATTGGTCCTATAAAAGACCCCTACCTTATGATGACATATGCTTATTTTTTTTCTCTCTCCTTCTAAGTTTAGTTGTTGGATTAGGAGATGAATGGTGTAGATATGATCTCACGAGGGTCTTTCTCGACAGGGTCCTATAAAATTTGCTTCCGTACCTAAGTCCAACTTAGCTTGCAAATGCGAACGAGCTTTCAGCTCGGTGGTACGCTCACTCTTGTGAGTGGCCTGGTCGGGTGTTCGATGCTTGGCTTTCGTACGCCCCTGTAAAGGGTAGAGATTTATTGCAGATGGATTTCTTCTGGAGAGCTTAAGTGAAAAACAAATAAAGGAGACCCGTACGGTCTCAGGTCGTAATATGATCTGTCACTTATCATAACATGTCGTAATATAATATGTCACTTATCATAACAGTGATAGGTCATAGTTATGATCCATCATTTATTACTAGTCCCTTATGATAATAGTGATGAGTCATAATTGTGATCCATTACTTATTACTATTTATAATAATAGTGACGGATCGTAGTTGTGATCCATCACTTATTACTAGGCATAAGTGACGGTAGTCCAGACATAAGTGTCAGGTTATCTTTGGTCAACCATAAGTGACAGACCAAGTTGTGACCCGTCACTAATGATTATTTTGATGAAACAGAACATATGATGGAATTTTTTTTTTCTATCACATCTTACTTATTTTTCACGTGGGTCATTAGATATATTAGTCAATCAGCTTTCTATTATAACATAAAATTTTTTCTTATATAGTAAATATGTACATAACAAGATGATATATTTTTTCTCTTATTTTCTCTCACCTTAGCAGCACTAGAATATGAATCATTGTATATTTCTTCTCAAGCTTAATGTAAGAGGTGGCGACTATGGACACAATCGCGAGTTCTGAAAACGGTGCAGAAACTTTAGAGCAAGAGAACTCAATCTTTTATGCCATTTTTCTCTCCAAAATTCGGTGGACCCAACAAAGTCACGGGGAAATAGAAATAACTTTTTTCCTGTAGATATCCGTAGAGTCAAAAAAACGTCGAAATCGGAACCTGTATGCAAAAATTATGCCTATTTTTACCAAATATCACTTTGAGTCACCCATCAAATTATAATTCGGCAACAAAACAGTCATAGGTTATAGGTCATAACCATGACCCGTCACCTATGAGAAATTAATGTTTTTCGTGTTTTTTGGATACGAAAAAAGTCAAAAAAATATTTTTTCACCCGATCCATCCTAACACAGGGGCTATCATCACTTCTGTTATATGCTATTTTTCACAATGTTTTTATACTTTACATTTTGCAGTAATTGAACTCGTGACTTCCGGTCGTATGCGTTGCCCTCCCACCTCATCCTCGCGTGTGTTCTAAAGTTAACCAGATATTTTACCAAACCCATCACTTATGATTAGCCAATGTATGGATAAGTGACTCTTATAATCTGTCACTTATAACTTTTTATAGTGACGGGTTACAGTTATGATCTGTCACTTATGACCTGTCACTTATGATCTTTATTATTAACGGGTTAAATTATGGTTAGTCATTAGTGACATATTTGAGATGATCATAACAGTTATCACCTGTCACTTATGATATTTTTTCACGTATTGTGCGTCTGTAGACCATAATGAGAGCGTGATGTGCCTATCGCTTGTGGAGCCAAAGGCTTTGTAAATCTCTTCAATAAGACGTGTATGTATAGATTGTAAGTTTATCCGTATAGGTGTCTAACATATGTTGACTATGATATAAATTCAAATACTAAACTTATAACTAGCGTTGTGGCTGAAAAAAAAGCTCAGCTCGCAAACCATACCCACATGCCTGCAACAAATTGTTTTATTCCCTATGCATGCATGCATGCACCGCACCAGCACTTGCAAAGCGCATTATTTAATTCCGCTGTGCATGCACGCTCCAGCACGTGCATAAACACATAATCGATGAACGCCTGGATGCCAAAAGTGTCATCCACTACTACAAAACCTATTTTTCCAAACACCTAGAATTAATTTGTACAGGCGATTCGTACGAAGAACCGTTTGAGAAAGTGGCTGCGGCCCCGTGCGGCCGAGGACCGCCTGTGAAAAGTAATTTCCATAGGCGATTCCTTACGTGGACCGCCTGTGGAAATTAGTTTTCACAGACGGTTTATTAAGTCGACCGCCTGTGAAAATACTCCATAAATACTACTTCTTCTCGGCCAGCTCCATTCAGACAGACTTACTGTTCGAAACAGTAAGCATTTACTGTGGCGGCCGATTTGAAAAATAGGGGGGAAAGGTTTTGTTTTTTATTTCCTTGGAGGAGCCAAATAAGGTATATATATCTCATCCCTAGCTTGTATTTTTTTAAGTTTAAATTTAGATTTAAGGCTAAATTAGAGTTTCAATGTGATCTAGAGATGCTCATGGTTCTTGCTATTTTGATCATCAAATTAGCTCAAATTTGTTGCAATATTGATTTAATTGTGTAGATTCACATGATTCTAGTATTATATTTTAAAAATGTAGCTAGAATGTGATGTTTAGCCTTAGGAGGTTTCATCATGAATGGGGATATTTTCTCTAGATCTAGATCTAGATCTAGGGGAGAGGAAGAGGGAGAGGGAGAGAGAGAGTAATGAATTCACATTATTTTGAGCTATAAATTTACGTTAATGTAGATTCAATTGCATAGACATATTATAATCAGAATAATCTTTTTAATTTTGATTTTCAAATAAATTATTTATTTAATTAATGTATCTAATTTTGTGGTTGAAGTTAAAGATGGACAGAGCATGGATGTATGATGCGCCAAGACATGGAGAAATATACATCAAAGGACTCTCTGTTTTTATTGAAGCCGCAGAGAAGGACGCTTTAACTAAGAAGACAAAGGAAATGTACTGTCCATATTCTGACTGCAAGAACCAAAAATTGTGGGACAAATCAAGTATAATCAAATCTCACTTGATCTTGAGAGGTTTTGTTGAGAATTACAAATGTTGGTCCAATCACGGCGAACAACGTACAAGCAAACCAAACCAGGACATCGCTGTTGATCAAGTAGATGGTGATGATGAGGGAGCAGTCAAAGGCGACACTGATTTTATGATGGATGATGAACCCGATTTTGATCTGGATGATGATGCTGACTTTGATCTGGAGGAAATGATGCGCCACGCAGAACCACATGTTTTAAGGGACACGAGAGGTTCAGATAATTTCGAGGCATTAAAAAAGGCATCGAAGGAACTTTTGTGTGAGGAATCGAAGGGCTGTGATAAGGAGTTCACAGTGTTGCATTAGGTGCTTGAACTTCTAAGGTTGAAGGCCAGCAATGGATGGTCCGACAAGAGTTTCTCGGATCTGTTGAGTCTCTTGGCAAACATGCTTCCGATGCCTAACTCCTTGCCCACCACCACTTATCTGGCGAAGAAGCTTATCTGCCCGTTGTCATTGGATGTGCAAAAAATACACGCGTGTCCGAACCATTGTATCCTGTACCGTAAAGAGTACAAAGCCTTGGATAGATGTCCAGTGTGCAATGCGAGTCGGTGCAAGAGGAATGATGATTGTGAGGACGAAGTTGATTCCGCCAACACAAAGAAGAAGAAAAGTAATGCTGGTTGTGACGAAGAAGACACTTCTTCAAACGCGGACAAGAAGAGAAGAAGTCATGCGATGGTGATGTGGTACCTACCAGTGATACCCCACTTGCAGCGCCTGTACTCGAACCCTAGGGACTCTGAACTGATGGGTTGGTATTTTGATAAGCGCAAGAAGGATGGAACTAAGCTTCGACACCCCGCTGATGCTAGGCAATGGAGAAAGTTCGATGCCATGTATCCAGAGTTCGCTGAAGAACCAAGGAATGTAAGGTTCGCGTTGAGTACGGACGGAATGAATCCTTTCGGTGACATGAGCACCTCACATAGCACTTGGCCAGTGGTCCTGGCCATCTACAACCTTCCTCCATGGCTATGCATGAAGCGGAAGTACCTTATGCTGTCCACTCTTATCCAAGGACTGAAACAACCAGGCAACGATATAGATGTGTTTCTGGAACCATTGATGGAAGATATGGCGAAACTATGGAACGAGGGGGTCCGGGTGTGGATGAATTCCGATGACAGTACTTCACGCTAAAAGCAATGATTTTCATTACCATCAATGATTATCCCACCCTTTTTAACCTATCGGGACAGGTTAAAGGGAAGCAAGGATGTGCAGTGTGCTTGGATGAAACCGCATCTGTGTACCTTCCGTACTCACAGAGGATACTTATTCCCCTTTTTTCATATTAGCATACTTGTTAGCTTTTTCTAGACAACAATAATCCAACGGTCGATTCAGTACTATGGGGCAGAAGAGGACAGTAACCCCGAAGAAACCAGAAGCAAGCAAGATGTCGGATGTTGCAACAGAGACCTCCCCGGCACAGAGGACGCTCGCAATAGAGGCCTCCCCGGCACAGAGGTCGGATAGGGACCCAAGCCCTCACCAGCCGTCCTCCTCCGACAACAGCAAAAGCTCGGACTCGTATCACAGCCCGAGCCCTGTTCCGTGCGAGTGGGAGATCCACCGTCGGGAAAGTGACAACGAGTACGATCCTGCCGAAGAGGTATTTAGTTGAGTCAATGCATTTCATACTTGTTAAATGGAGGAATATCTTCTGTTGATGTCAACTCTCATTTATTTTCTCTCTAGAGGGTGAGGGTGCAAAGATCTTCACGTCGATCATCTGCGTCACAACATTCTGCGCCACAACCCACCGCTACATCTGTGCCCGAAACTGCGGGTCCCTCTGGGCCGACACTGAAACGAAGAAGGGGTGAGCGTAGCTGGAACAAGTTGCCGTCTGGCATTTATACAATAACACAGGTCGGTGTTGAAGGGGAGCCTATTGCACCTTGTGAGGCCTGCGCCAAATTCCACAACGGTTGCAGATTCCTTGTCAAGGAGTACGTCCCAATCACTGTAACTAATTGGCGATTGGTGTCGGATGAGACAAAGGAGTTCCTATGGGCAACATTGCAGAGAACCATCCGATTCCCCTCGGGAACAGAGGAAGCAGCCAAACATAATGCATTGAAAACTATGGGAAAAAGCTTCCGGGGTTGGAAGAGTGAGCTCAACAAGGAATTCATGAAGAAGAATCCGGTACCCTTTAATAAATATGGAAAAATTACACCAGAGCAATGGGCAGAGTTTGTTAGGCAGAAGACCACACCTGATGCCATCAAACTGGGTGAATCGTTCAAGCAACTTGCGAAGAAGAATAAGCACCACCATCACCTGGGCACATCTGGGTACGCCCCCAAAATTCCTGAGTGGAGGAGGCAAGAAGAAGAGGCTGCCCGGGTTGGGAAACCCAACCCTTTAGAAAATTGTGACGAGCGAAGCAGGAACTGGCTCTACGCTCGGTCACAACGAACCGAGTCTGGGCACTTAGCCTTCAATAGCCCCGAGACCATGGAGGTGACCCAGACCATCCAAGGGCTTGCTAAGGAAGGGTCTCTAGAGCCTGACAGGGAGAATGACCTGCTTACCAAGGCCCTGGGGAACAAAGAACACCCGGGTCCACAAAAGTAGGCTGGAAGCATGGGTTCTCAAACGGTGCGGGCCAGTACAAGACACGAAATAGATATAAGAAGACCCTAGAGGAACAGATACAAGAACAGGTTAAGGTCGAATTCATGAAGATGTGGAATGAAAAGGAGAAGGAAAGGGTGGCATTAATGCTGATAGAGCAACCAACCAGCCCAGGATTTCGGAGCAGCGTCGGGTCCACACATTTCGATAGCTAGAGATATCCTGTGGATGAAATCAAAGAGGCTACCCCTTGCATTCTTCATGTTCCAGTCGGCAAGGGAGACTTCACTGTCGAGGCTGCCACTGGCCAGGCCATTCCAGGCCGTGTGTTTCACAGTCAAGATATTCCAGCCGGTTACGCCAAGGTACAAGTGGACTCGGTGCAGCCGATTTTCAGGAAGTACAAGCTTGAAATCAGCGCACCTGAGGGTATTGTGATTCTCAATGAGGCTGTTGGAAACTTCATTTTGTGGCCAGACGGGATATCATAGTAAGCTGTCAGAAGTCACAATCGCCAGCGTCCCGCCTGTCCCAGGGCCCTGCATCTCTGCCTCAGGCACCGCTGCCCCAGAGCCAACCCACTCCGCCTCAGGCACCTCAGCCCCAGAGCCAACCCACTCCACCTCAGGCACCTCAGCCCTCGTGCCAACCCTCTCTGCCTCAGGCACCGTCGCCCCCACGCCCGGTATCTCCATCGCAGGCAACTTCGCATCATGCGTCACTGTCTACAACTCAGGCACCTCCGCCTCCAGCGTCTCTGACTCCGGCACATCCATCACCTGAGCATCGGAGAGTTCCTACAATGATTACCCCATATGAGAAGATTGGTCTACCTGATCCGATGAAGAGGTGGCTTCTGTCCTCGTCAAAACCAAAGGCATCATCCACTCAGGAATCTCCAGCGAAGGGTAATCTCACGAAAGAGATCGTCAAAGCATTAAGTACCTCACAGATAGATTTTGTGCCTACACTGGATGTTCCCGAAAAATATGAGCATGGCAAGCCATTTCTGCCATCATTTCAACTCTAGGAAGGTCCGTGGGAGATGAGGAAATTCCATGAATGGTACATGAGGGCATGTCGCACGGGCCTCTCCATAATCACTGCTTCTGTCCCCGCTAACGTTTATCTAAGCGGAGACAACTACCTCATGTTGGATTTCAAGGACATGCACGCTGTGTTCCGCCTCGACAAACTTGACGTCAATCTCATAAGCGTGTGGTGCCTGTAAGTGCCAACAATCTACCTCTACGTTCATATATGTACCAATATATGTTATAGAAGCTAATGACTATTGATTTGTTCTGTAGGATGCAATTTAACGATGCGGATAAGTTAAAGAGGCCTGTCGGATTCCTTGATCCGCAACGAATTTCCCAGCCAAACATGATCGTGAACATAAGAACTGATGAACCTAGGATTAAGGGGAAGAGTAAAAAGGATAAAGCACGGGTCATAAAAGAAGCAACCAAAACAAAAATGCTCGAAATGTCAACCTACGTAGGAAGGGCTATGCTTGAAATGCAGGACAAGGACTGCATCTTCACTCCCTACAACTTTAAGTAAGTGTGATACGTTATGAATCTAACATAAGTGTTCAACTTAGTTGATCGATCAAGAATCTAACAGAAGTATTCATGTAGCGATCACTATATTTGTATAATGCTGATGCCAAAGTCGAGCAGACTCGTGGTCCTTGAATCTGCCGATTTCCAACAAAAATCCTACCAAGATTTCATTGACGTTATACAGAGGTAAAGGAAATCTCCCATACTTAAAATTCTTATACATTATTTATGAATTGATAATTACTTGTTGGTATTCGAATAGGGCCTACAAGTGGTACGTAACGAAAGGTGGGATACACGATACGGACAGGCCAGATGCGATGACTGTCCGTACACATTTTCCGGTACTAACACAACTTCTAATTCTTGTATTCCACTATTAATGACGAATAGTTTTATTGAACTAACGAATACGTTGCATTTTTTTTAAGTGCCACAAGCAAGGTTTCAATACCGTTCTTTGTGGATACTATGTTTGCGAATTTCTTAGGATAAACGGGAGGTACACAACGAACCCTAAGGACGTAAGTCATCATTGCGCCTGCACATTCTTATTTGGTTATGTTTCCGTTGTCAGTAGTGTTTTAATTCTTTAGTGTGTTTTCAAACTAGGCAAGGATGATCCAATGTGCCAACCAAGCTCTCACCAATAAAGAAATCCAAAATGTCCAACGTGACATGTGCCGGTTTATTATGCACGAAGTCATCCACAAGAACGGTAGATTCTTTGATCGGGGAGGCGAATTAGCTAGCCATCCGAGACTTTGTGTGTGGGACAGCGACTCTTAGCTATATAGGCTTGTGATGTTGTAAATATTGTTTTGTAAATATTGCTGTACTTGTGTTAAATGTTGAAATATGTGATGTTATTCATATTGTTATTGAAACTGTGTGAAATCTGGATGGAATAAAATATATTCTATTTATTTTTTTGAAATAAATACATACCACAGGAGGTTCTCATACGGAACCACCTGTGGAAATCTTTATATCACAGGCGGCAGCTAATGTGGACCGCCTGTGGAAATGGATTTCCACAGGCGGTTGTCTTAACGAACCGCCTGTGGAAATCACTTTTGCGCCTGTCGAAATCGTTGATTTCCACAGGCCTTCTGTCACAGGCGGGTGCGCCAAACGCTTGTGAAAAGGCGTTTCCACCCGCCTGTACAGTATCGTTCTGTAGTAGTGATCGCCTAGCTAGCCAAACGTGCCCATGCACGCACGCCATGAGCCATGGCCAACTATCGGATGATTAACTCCTGTCACAGGGATCCCGAGAGACCCCTTTTTAGAGATTCGGCCGGGGGGATGATCCTGAATAAGTTCATCGGAAAAATAAATGGAAGTGGAAGTAAATACAATGGCCGGTGGTGGGGGATGATCGACCTAGTGCAAAGGGAAGTAAATGCACTGGAGTTTAGACAGGTTCGGGCCGCACGGGGGCGTAATACCCTACTCCTGTATGGATGCAATAACTATCCTGAGGGGGATCCCTCAAGGATGTAGCTGGTTACAAGAATATTGTGTCTAACTAAGAGCTTGAAGCCCCTTGCTCTTGGGCAGGGACTACGGCTTTTGTTCTCGGTGCTTCTGTGCTTGATGCTTATGGTCTCTTCTTTGTTGGTTGCGGCACGGTCGACTGCTTGGGCTTGTTTTTCTCTCTTTTTCTCCCTGTGTGCCGACCCTTTTATGCACTCGTCGGCCGCGACATACCCCGAACGGGGAGGAAGGGGCACAAGTTCCAAGACGCCACGACTGAGAAAGGCATCATCATTTCCTCTGGGCGAAGTGACTGGGGCGGTCGAAAAATGCGGCGCGCGTCCGGTCACTTGTCACTGTGGACGCCCTGGCAACGGGCGCCGTTGAGAGGGCCCACCGAGCAGCCACAGAGCCACCCGGTGTGCCTGCCCTGTCTTGTTCCTCTGCCACGGCAGGGCGGCAGGCGGAACGCCTTGATCCTGGCAACGTTATCCCGAGATACACCGGATGATACGGGACGGGACCCGTGCAATTAATAGCCCCACGCCCCTCTGTCAAAGCATGGCAGGAACTGACGCTACGGCGGTAGCAGTTGGATATGTCAGGCCACGCGCGCTCATTTAATGCGGCCTTGGACCTCTGACGGGCGGACACCTCATCTGTGGGCCCCTTGGGGGCCTCTCTGGGTCGTCGGGGAACCGAGTGCTCGGGGGTACCGTTCACCTCCCCGAGGACTCTCTCCCGAGCGTTCGTGCATGATCCTCCGGGGAACCGAGTTCTCGGGGGCTGCCACGAGCAACCCCGAGCACTTTCTCCTGAGCACTTTTGCACAGACCCTTCGGGGAACCGAGAGCCCGGGGGCTGCCACGCGCAGCCCCGAGCACTCGCTCCCGAGCATTCTCACGCTGGCCCTCGGGGAACCGTGCGCTCGGGGACTGCTGCGCGCGGTTCCCGAGCACTCTCTCCCAGAACTTAGCTCTTCTGATCGTCAGGGGACTAGGGTGCTCGGGGATGAGCGGGCACCTCCCCGAGCACTTTCTTCCCGGTACTTGGACTCTGCGGGTCATCGGGGAACTGGGGCGCTCGGGGACCAGAGACTGTGGCCCCGAGCACCGTCTCCCGGAACTTAGATTTTCCTCATCCCGCAGGAGGGACCTCGCGGGATGGTGACACGTGGCGGACGACTGGCCTGGCCTCGGGACTCAGGGACCCCCGATTCCTGATACACCGACACCAACCCACACTCCATCTCGCCCATCCGACTGCTACGCTAGATATTCACGCCGTCCGCGCCACACTCCGTCGTGACGTCTTCTATAGTCTTGCGTGCCATGACCTTGCCTACGTACGTCCGTGTTTCCCACGCTTGCAACTTTATCTTCACATGCATCGTTTCCGAACTTCGATGTTTTGTTTGAACTTTTGATCATCTTGAACTCAATTTCGCTTTAAATCTAGTCTAGGTACTTATCACCAATCACGTTCCCCCTTAAAACATATCTACACAAACAAAACAAACAACTAATTTTGAGAACAAATTTCTCCAAACTTAACTTACGTCAATCCATATAACACCACTCATACGGGAGTATTGCATGTATCAAAATCATAAATATTACTATGCTACCATCAGCATATCAATCAACACATCCTATGCCATTATGCTAAATCATAATGATAAATCACTTTTCTTTGCCAATTTTATCACTACCTTTTTACCCTGCTTATATGTATATATATGTGTGTGTGTATGTGTGTATATACATATGTATTGGATTTACCATGAGCAGACTAGAATAAGTACTTGATTCCTACTTTAACTAGAAAACCTAAATCTACTTTGTTTAGAACTCTAATTCCTAACCGAAAGCAACTAGATTAACTCAACAGTCTCCTCCTTAATCTTGTTACCATCCATTGATGATCCATCACTGATCTTTTGTCTCACCTCCATGAACTTTAATTGTCCAAGGGACATGGTTAGGATGTCAACAAGTTGGTCTTCTGTGTAAACATATTGCACCTCTATCATCCCTGATTCCACACATTCTCTAATGTTGTGGAATCATGTATCATTATATTTAATCCTTTCATGGTGGACTGGATTTTTTCTCATAGTAATTGATGGATTGATTATCGATTTTCAAGATTACTTTCTTCAACTATGTAGTTAGCACATCTACCAATAATCATCCCAACCACACCACTTGACATATCGGCGCACAACCTACAATGTATTATTCTTCACAAGAAGAAAGAGCTATTGCAATCTGCTTTTGTGAACTCCAACTAATGAGGTTCAACCTAAGAAAAAATACCATGCCCAAAGCGCTCTTCTAGTTAATTTAACAACCATATGATGAACCTCTAATCCTTCATGTGCCACGATTGCAATTAGCAGGTGCACTATCTCTATTCGAGCAACTGGGGCGAACGCCTCATCAAAATCAACATCTTGGAGTTGGACATACCTCTTTGCTACTAGCCTCACCTTGTGTTTCACAAGCTTACCTTGAGTATCTTTTATAGCTTGAACACCCACATCAAACCAATTGATTTGTAGCCATCGGGCAATGGGAAAAGATTTCATGTTCCATTCTTTTGGATGGAGAACATCTCCTCCTCCATATCTTTTCTCCACACCGGCACTCCATTAGCTTCTTTAGAATTTGTGGGCTCCTCTTCACCTAGCAAACAAAGTCCCGGATACTCTAGTGCTAATGGAGACGTGGAATCATACAAACTTTGGATGTCACGCTCCTGTCGTGGTCCTTCTAATGAGCTTGCTTTGGATGCCATAGGCAGCGGAGATTCGTGCAATGCCAGTGCACCCAATGTACTTGTTGGAGTGTGTGGTGAAGATGATAAAAGGGATTCAGATCCTGTGTTTGTCCTCGGCTTGTTCGGCATATCTGGTACGCTAGGCGAATGTTGCCTAGGAGATGGGGAGTTTGTGTCAGAGTTGCATCCCCTGACCTCATCTTCATGTGTCTCTATATCGAGTACTTCTTCAAGAGGATAATACACCATAAACACACCACCCACTTATTGTTCCTATGTTGTTGGATATCACCTCCATACCCACTGGAAGTTCCAGTGGAAGTTCTGCTCGGTATTGTGCCACAGCCGGTAACAGGTTTCATTATTGCTTACTTATCAAACAACTATCGCAGATGTGATCCACATGCTTAATCATGGGCATACGTCGTGCCATCTTCTTGTGGGCTAGATTCTTGAGGTCATAGAAATTTACATGCCCATACCTTGCATGGCACTGCCATGCTTTTTCAATGCTTCTTGCCAAGAGGCACTCCGAGACAGTTGGATTGATGTGTAACACATACAAGAATTTCCCCGATCTCCTTACTTTGAACATCATGCATGTTCTGTCCAGGATTGACATCACTCCTTCGACCACAATATTGCAACCATTCTTATCCAACTAGCTGAGACTAATTATATTACATTTTAGTCTCAGAATGTAGTAGACATTTGTGAATATCTGTGTATCTCTAGAGTTGTACCATCTCCAAGTTTGACTAACCCTTTGATGGACATGTCGACATCAGCAAACTTCTCTATGGAACCGATCATATGGTTACTTGCGCTTGTATCAAAGTATCATGCCTTGTTTTGGGTCCCGCTGAGCTTCAGCACCACCTGTTCTTTGTGTAGGAATGTCTCCTCATTCGCTCTCGGTATTATGTGGACTAGGTCACAAACTTATACCATCAACAATGCTAGCTCGTCATCATTCTGTTTGTCGTAAAATTGGCCCTTTCTCTATGGTTTAGTTTAGTACACTATTTAGCAAAGTGTCTATAATTATTGTTGCTGAAGCACTTGACTTCGATCAAGTCAAAGTCAAGTGGCTTTTTTTTTCACTACCAGCCTGTTTGCCATCCCCTTAGCCTCCGCCCTGTCTGCACCCTCATCCATGACCTCTTCCATTAGGCCCTCCTCTAGTGGCGCTATTGGAGCCCTCATCTCTTTTTTCTTTCTTCTTGCTCCTTGCTTCCCACTCGGCTTTGGTGGGGAGAGCCTGCTCTCCTCCATCCTATAAGTGCCATTGTCCCTTGAGCCCTTCCTTAAAGGTCTAGAGATGGCTAATCGCCTCTGAGATCGACATTCCCACAATGTCACTGGACTATTTTATTGTTTGTATAATATGGAGAAATCGATCTAGAACCAAATCGAATAGATTTTTGACAACGTTGTTGTCATCTAACTTTACGTCGAGCGAGTGGACCTCACCCACTAGGGAGGTGAGGTTCATTGATTACTTGTTGGTCATCTCTGAGTTCTCCATGTGCAATTAGTTCGGTTGCCATTTCATCACATGTGCATGCGCCTTCTTGACATGATCTTTGCCAATCTGAATCTCTCTGTTCGCTTCGCAAGCTTCCTTCGCCATCTCCTTATCTGCAATGGCCATCAAACTTGAGAGATGGCCACCATGGTGCCATGATCCTTGTCATCATCTTTGTCTCCACCTTCAATCACTGGCCATACACCTAGTAAACACATTATCTTCATCTTGACAGCCCATATGTCATAGTTGATTTCACGTAGCGTTGGATATTGGATCAGAATTGAGGTGCCTATTGACTTGACGATATCTTTATTCGTTGGATCACCTTCATCGTTGAATATCACTTCACCCACTATCGAGACTGGCCTAAGAAAAATACCAATCTCTGCTATGTGTTGAATTAGGAATCAATCTCAACACACAGTGACTTCATTGATGATAACAAAACAATATCTGTTATTTAATCAAATAAAATTGTCTTACAAAAGAGACCTTCAGAGGTCAAGAAGCAAATAAAATTACAATGATCCTAAGCATAGTCTTAAATTTTATTGGGCAACTCCACGTGCAATCGATGGAAAACACCTCCCTAGAATGCACCTTCTTCTCTAAAGTCTTCCATATGTTCTCTAACTAAGTATGGTTTGAGTATAGTAAGTGTGACTACATGTTGTACTCCACAAGTTGTGGAAAAGAATTCATATGTAGGCTTAAATAAGGATAAAGTTGACTTATTTGCCAAAAATCAACATTGATTTTTAAAAAGTTGAAAATGAGTAATTAATTGAATGAATGACAGTAATTAACCAACCTCAAGATTTCCACATCATGACCAAAGGACCACCCACCCTAACTATGGTTCTCACCACATGGTTCCCACCACCAAGATTAAACAACCATCAAACCACCTCAACCATAGTTCCCACCATCGTGTTTGACCAAACTGACCATACCATCAAGTTCTAATCATGTGTGGATTTTCTTGCCGCCCTTGACCATGAACATGGCTAATTAATCAGTTTTACATTTTGCAGAATTTGTACACTTTGCCCACAAGTTATAATTTTCATTATGCTCGTGTTAGCTAGACACTTGCACACTTTCAAGGTGTGTGGCTAGGAATCACTACAAAGCCTTTACAATGTGTTTCCTAACATATGCATGCCCACTAAGGTTGCACTGGCATGGGAGTACACCCTCCACTACTGCAGCCCCCTCTTACACCAAATAGTTCTAGGAAATACACCCTTCCATCCCTATACCACTAACTGGCCTACACTATGCTAGAAAAAATAGTTAATTAATTGGCTAGGCTCGTCCCATACCATACTTGTGATTGTACTGTAAAGCTTAGTCTAAACACACCATGAACTGATCCTTAAATGATTTGAGCAAGACTACCATAAACCAATCCATATAACATGAACCTGTCTCCACCAACCTCTTGCTCAAAACCCTAACTTCCATGTTGCTACAAAACATTAGTTCATCACTTTTTTTATGATAGTTGCATAAGACCATTATCATATTCAGTTAAAATATTATCATTACCACCATCCCAAAGCAAGGCTAAGCATCAACTACCCTTCCATAAACCAACCAAAAACCATGGCGACAAGGATGTTAAAGGAAAACTAGGTTATAGCCTAACTTGGGATTTCCAGCAATATTATTAGTATGCAATTTTGTAAAAGAAAATATTTGAAAACATGAGATCAATATGGTCAAGGATACAACCATATTGGAAGGATTGTTATGTGCTATTCAGTTAAACAAATATTTTGAAGTCCTATCTTGATCTTTAAAGTCTTGTTCTTCCAATCCTTCCTGCTCCTCAAGAATATTGGCATCTAATCACAAAAGCAAGTGAAAAGGCAACAATAAACACCAAGAACCAAATAGCACACAATAAACAACTTCACTAAATCGAGTAGGATTTTCTGATAATTTCAGCGAAATAACTGATCAAATAGGATTTTTTGATAATTTACAGTTGACAAGATAGGACTTTCAAAATATTAAAACAGGGCTAAAAGATTAAAGGCAGGTGAAACTCAGTTATTAGGAATTTTCTAGAATTTTCTGGAGAGATCTAGAATTTTTTTAGGTTGTTTAGGATTTTTCTAAAAAATTGGAATTATTTTATAAGAGAAAAAACATTAAACAAACTATTTACTAATTATTAACTAGTTAACAACTTTGTCAGAATCATTTTATTATTGAAAAACCTATTTATGTTGTTAGCAGGTTTAGTTTACCATCGAAAAACAAGATTACGATGCAAGCACGATGTCAATGGTGTATTTAAATAAAAGAAAAGGAATTTATGACTTGGTTGCTTATGGGCTCTAAGGCTGATGTGGCTGCAGCGGTGGTGCCGAGGTGTCATAGATTGGGCAAAGCCGACTGGTCATGACAAAGATGTCACATCATTAAAACTGGTGAGGTGGCGCTAACCTGGCTAGACATGTGGCGCTGATGCAACGCTGATGACTAGGCTTAGGCTCATTAAATCTACCACATCCATCTACGATCTAACAACTACAATTCATTTTAACCGAAGGGTTATTCACGATCTAATCCTAGGTGCACAAGACGTGTCAGATGGCTACGACCTTACCTTGCTTGCCCCCAGCAAAAAAGTTGGCGGCGCAGCCTTGGGTGAGGTGATGCTTCGCTGGAGAGTGGTCGGAATCGCGTGGTCATGGATGAACATCTCCAGCGAGCAACTGAAAAGGCTCGGTGAACAACGGTGAGCCCAATCGATTGGGACTTGGTTGACGAGGAGGCTTCTGGTGGCGTGGTGGTAATGTCCAGCATCGGTTCTGTGATGAAAAGCTGGGGAACAAGCTTGGGATATTCTAGGGAAGACCCCTAGGTAGCTATTTATAGTGAAAAGAGGGTAGGGGAGTGGATTGAGTTCGGTTAGGGTTTAATGGAGTCTAGTGGCTGCACAGCTCAATCCCATGCTCTATCTCTAGTTTGAATGGCCATGGCTAGGGATAAAATGGGCAATAGTTTGTGGAGGTCATATGGATTCCTTTTTAGCCGATCTTATAGAATGTTGCCTCACAATTCCTATCCGGATTTGGTGCAACGGTGTTGCTGTTTTTGTTTCGAACAGTGCACAATTGTCTTATCTTGAGGTAGACGATGCCCACGTGCCGGTGGGCCAGACTATCCGTGACTCAAGGCAAGGGAAAAGAGAAGTGATGCAGTGCGCAGGGAAAATGAACCGCGAGCGTGACTTTGGCCCAGGGAGAGCAGGCACGCATGGCGGTGGGCTAGCAAAGAGAAACCAGACCATAGAAAGCGTCTCAGCCTAGAGAGGATCGAGCGTGTGCAGGGGCTAGAGAGGAAAAGAGACAGAGCGTGTCGAAGTGACAAAGCAGGTTGGGACAAATAGAGTTGGGCTGAGGGAGATGGTCTCGGCCCAAAAAGAAGTTAGGGTTTTTCCTTTTCCTTTTTTCTTTTTTTCTTATTACTTTTCCTATTGTTTAATTATTTAGCAACAACCATCACTAACAAACAAAAGCAAGCAACACTCCAGCAAGCATAACTAGCATGTTTAGGAAAATTTTAAAGGTTGGCAATTTTAGTTAATTTATTTTAATTAGATTTTCTTTAACCTAATTAATTTAGGGATTTTATTTATTCATCATTTTATTTTATTAATTTAAGATCACACATCAAAATTCAAGCAACACTAGCAACCAAGCAACAAGCATGCCTCAAAATTTTGAATCTAAGCCAATTTTATTTGATTTAGCTTAACTAACTCCTCTAAACTATAAATTCTATAATTTGGATTTTTAGGGTGTTACACCCACATAGGCTCTGGTACTAATTGTTGGTTCTTTGCCTAGCGCCATGACGTGCAGAATGGACACGAGTTGCACTTGCGAATACGGCAAAGACGACAAGATCCGATAAGTTAATGAACTCTCACTGATCTCATGTATACATTGCAACTCACACAAAACTCATGTATGCTAGAACTTGATCAAATCATACTTTGGCCAGATGTACATATCGCACCACCTCTTTCTTTATTTCTATTTTTTTGTTTCTCTTGCTTGGTTCCAAAAGATATCCCTTTGCCCTACTTATATACATGCACATTGGATTTACCATGATCAGACTAGGATACGTACTTGACTCCTACTTTAACTAGAAAATATAAACCTACTTTATTCAGGACTCTAATTCCTAACTGAAAATAACTAGGTTAACTAAACATAGAAGGTAGGCAATGGAGAGGGCAAACACCATGAAGCACAACACACCAATGGCCATCCTGAGTTCTGACCAAGTTCTAGTTGTTCCTTCACAGCTTGGTAATTTAGATGTTTCTGTGGCAAGTTTTCCCTGCCCTGCATAGGCTTTATAGCAAGGCTACATGGTGCACTGAGAGAAATGAGTCAAGAGGGAGCTGAGCCAACTATGATGTGATTGGTGGAGTAAGCAAGCAGAAAGGATCTCTATTAGGGCAAAACAAATGGGTCAAATTCTGTAGTGTTGGGTGGCTATGGGTTCACCAATCTTTGGGGATCTTTAGAGCATCTCAGATGCAGCAAACTATTCTTCTTACATGTAGGCTTGTTTCTATTTTTTAATCATTTGAATGTTTCTAGGTGCTGACTATGGAAAAAGAAATCCAGACCAACAAGTATTGAATGCGTACAATGATCGCTTTAGCAGTACTGCTAAACAAAGCCTTATGGCTCTCGCTCTGGCGACTAAGTGAGCTCCCTCTTCCTCCTCCACCACCTCCGCCCTTCTCACCACCATCCTCCCCACCTCCAACGTGCTTCTTGGTGATCATGACGACCTCTAAGCTAGCCATTGCTAGAAGGTGATTAGCAACTAGCTCCCCCTGCTTGGGATCTTGCTCCAGGAAAGCGCTTTCAGGCTGAAGTTCTCGCGCGCCTTAAATCATTGTTACAACCGCTCCTCCTCCACCCATGGTTCTTTTTTTCTCCGTGTGGTTTTTTTTTGTAGATTTACATTTCGCCTTATGTAAGATTCTGCAATTCTTGCTCTTCATTCCTTTCTCGGAGGCTCGCTAGGTGGTTTTCATGTTAAATTTGAATCTGAGCGTCACTTTAGATTTTTGGTTGCCTCAAAGGATGTTGGTTTCTTTATCTACTCATTGAAAAGGATGATTACCAATCATTTTGATATTTATTTTCATCTCTGGTGTGATGGGGTGCTGATTGTAAAAAAGATAAAAAATTTTGGTTAGCAAAAGAAGACAGTCAATGGACTCTTGTCACTCATAGTAAGAAGAAGAATCTTTCTCTTCGTGAAAAGAATAGAGTTTCTTTCCCGCCGAAAAGAGAGTCTTTTGCAGCAAATCTGTTTCTTCCTTCTCCTATAAAAAAAATCAAACCCGGCTAATGATCATCAGGCTGCCAAGATTGGTTCTTTTCTATGTTCTGCTCTACAAAGGCTATGTTCTTCGTTCAAGTTCATGCGCTAAGCCTGCACAATCTTTGATTGATTCAAATCAAGTTTTTTCAAGGCTTTGGAAATAGTTGCCTCCAGACAGACCTCTCACTCATTGATCTTCTCATTCGGCTATTGATCCTTTTGGTAGAAAGCCTGCTCTAGGGGACAACTTGAAGAGGAGCATATCTCCTTCTAATTGGTCGGTTCCACTAGCAAGAAGGATTTCTGTGAATCATGATCTGTAAAATCTCCTCACTCCTATCACTCTATTGGGCTGATATGTCAAAAGGATTTCTCAAGCGAAGCAAAAAGGCCCATAGCCCCTATAACCGAGTGGGTTTTTTTAGGCGGTTTCTGATATGGTGCGTCGTCAAAGGTTAGGTTACCGCAACAGTTCCCTCACTCCAAAAGATGCTTCAAATGTTTGAGCTTTGATCACCTTGTTAGAGACTGCAAGGGGGTAAATAAGGTATAACAAGTACTTTAATTATGGTCATTTAGCTAAATTCTGCATCAAGAAAAAATTTCATCAATGGTTATGCATTCACAAAGATTGTAAGGTGTCTATTCCATCTCTTTTTCTGAATTGAGGAGGCCTAGTGCCTTGTAACCGTTCACCTTCTACTAGCCTTTTTCCCTCGAACTCTCCAAGTGGAAAAGCCCTCTCTCTTTCAAAACCACCCTTCCTCCTCCCAACTCTGATCAACCTCCATTAGACCCTGCACTCCCTACCATTTGCAATTAAGACAAGGAATTGGAGGTTTCAGTGGCTAATTTTTCTATTGATCCTTTTCAATTCATTCCTCATTAGACGGTGGTTGAGGATGGAGGGCCAAACAAACTTCTTCGTGCTTCGGTCTCATTGGCAAAAAAACCCCAATCACAAACATGAGGAGTATGCTCTTGCAATTGTGATGGACGATGACATAGAGGAGGATGACTTCAATGTATTCATGCACCAGGTTAGGCAATACCTCCAGGATAGGCACTTTCATGTCCAGTTTTGTTGTCCCCACCCGCATGGGATAGGTATCTTTCAAATGAGGGATGTTTTTCAGAGAGATCGCATTGTTAGTGAAGTACTTCATGTGGTGGATGGTTTTCATATTATATTTGTCAAACATGATGCTGCTAGAAACTATCACAACTCTTTATACAATAGATTGGGCTAGGTCATGCTTTTGGGGTTTCCCCTTGATTACATGAGTCTCAATTTCTTGGACTGAGCTTGTGCTGTCTTTGGTAAGCTTATTCATTGGCATTCTAACATGATGAAAAAGGCTTATGCTCTGGTTAAGTGTTTGTTTAATAATGTTGAAAGTGTGCCAAGGAGTTTGGTTATTAGACAAGGTTTTGAATTAGGAGGGTATGGGAGATCATGGATGGTGCCCGTGTATGTTCTTAATAATGAATTTGTAGATGTTGCTCCCCATGATGAAGATGCTTTACCCCTAGGAAATGGCAACCCCCACCCATTTCATTTCCAGGTGCTCCTAGGATAATCTAAACAAGTAGATGACCTGGTTCTGCATCAGTGGCAACTGGCACAAGAGTTCCCCAACTAGGATAATGTGGCTCAGCAAGCAGACCAGGGAAATGATGGTCAAGTTTGAAATGAGGCTCCAATTATCGTGTAAGCCCTCCCAACTCCCCAGCACCAGTAGCAGCTTGAACAACACTCCCAGTCCATATATTCAAGTCTTCAAGCTGATGACATTATTTCTTCTTCATCCTCCATGAACCAAATTGTGCAACAAGGGTTGGGGCCAGAGGTGGAATTACCTCTTCAACTGGTGGACAATTTCAAATAAGTTCTCTCTCCAGACTAGATGAACAGGTTTCAAAACTTGATGCTGCCATTCATAAATGAGTCTTTTCAAAAAAGCCTTGGAGCTACCAATCAAAGAGTTCAGTGTGCTGCCCATACTCAAAATCCTTCTCAAGTATTAGCCCTGGTTCAGTTTAGCAGCTCTGAGATGCATCAGCAGCAAGTCATCAGCCCTTTTTAGCTTTGTCAGCAGTTCATGAGAATGATGGAGTATTGTCTCTTGGATGCTTTCAAAAGCATGATCAATCTGGATAGTGTGGGAAAAGTTTTTTTTTTCTGATTTTCTAAGTGCCAAAGATGGAAATCAGATTGTTGTTATTTCTCATGGGTCTTTACCTTCTTAGACTAAGTTGGAGCTCTTAGCCTCCTCTTCTATTCAGGAAATTCACTTGGAGCAGGCCTCTCAAAGTGTCCCTTAAATTTCCTTTCATAATGAGGAGCAAAATAACATTTCTTTGAATGATCAAGGACAGAAAAGCAAAATGGATATAAATGTTGTAGTTAGGCTCAAAGTTAATTAGTGCATTACTAAGACTTCTGCAAGAAAGAAGAAATTTGAGAACAATATGAACATTGTCAAAAAAAAGACTAATAAGAAGAAGATAGCAACACCTCTAGTGGATAAGTATCTTAGAAAGTGAGAGGAAGAACAAGGGGCAGTCAGGCTTCAGGTTCATTGCTAGCAGCATCCCTGCAAAGACTTCTAGAAAGAGTGGAAGAATTAGAAGATGTATAGATATTTTCATAATCAAGTGGGTAATTCCTTCATTCCCAATGATTTCCTAGGTCCCTCTAAATTTCCTTTTCTTGATGATATTGAAAATTTTCCTGGTCCTCATCCTTCTTTGTCAAGTGAAACTATTCAGAGGGTGGCCTTGGAGAGGTGCAGTCTCATTCTTGAGGAGGTGACTGAGGAGCTACTGATGGAGCCAAGAAAGGAGATTCCTGTGGACTTGCATAGTAATCTCCTAGATTTTTAGTTTTTTATGGTTATAATCATGAACAGTGGAAAGTGGGATTTTGGTGATGGTTCTATGGTTGTAAAGATACTTTTGTACTTTGTTTCTAACTCTCTTGACAATCTCGGCAGTTGTAGGAGTGATTTAAGTACTTTCAAGTTTGTTATGATGGATTTTGCAGTTAGACACCGGTAGCTTATGTTTGCTATGATAATGTTTTGGTTATGTCAATCTTCTATATTGTGGTTGGATAACTCTTCTGACATGTTTCATTCCTTAGTGGATCATTCTGTTGTTCTGGTTCATCGTCTTGTTTGGAATTTGGCTTATAGTCAAATTGGGCTGCTTGATGCTCAGCTAGTTTCTGATGATTAGATAGAAAAGAAATTGGAATATATTGAATTGGAATATCAGAGGTCTCAATGCTGAAAACAAATGGCTAGCTGTGAGAGCTAAGATTTAAGAGAGCTCTTGTTCTATCTTTTGTCTTCAAGAAACCAAAATAGAATGGATTGATAAATCTTTATTAAAAATATTGCGCCAATAAGATTCAATAAATTTTCTTTTGTCCTTCGATTGGAGCCTCCAGTGGTATCCTTATTGGTTGGATTGGTTCCCTTTTCATTGGCAATGTTACTTTCTCAACCTCTTTTGCGCTAACAATTGCCTTTACTTCAACTCTTAATGCTAAGCAATGGTATCTCATGACTGTATATTGTCCTTGTCATGGTCAAGAGAGATGATTTCATAAACTGTTTGAATAGTCTATAGATTGAGATGGATGAAAATTGGATGATGCTTGGGATTTTAACTTCTATAGATCTTTGGAAGATACAAATAAGACTGGGGAATATGAATGACATCCGAATTTTCAACAAAGTAATCAACAATATTGGCCTTTTTAAAATCCCTTTAAAGGGTAGGAAATTCACTTACAGTAAATGCAACATGACCCTTTACTTGAGTAGCGTGACTGGTGTTTCACATCCTCCAACTGGATTATTGATTATCCTAACACTCTTATGATCCCTATAGCCAAGCGTACCTCGGATCACACTCATGTGTAGTACAAATTGGAACTAAAATCACAAAAGCACAGATTTTAGATTTGAGAATTATTGGATTGATCAGCTAAGATTCATGGATGTGGTGGAAGCAACTTGGAAGGTTCCAGTCAGAGAACTCAATAGTGTCAAAACTATTTCTGCAAAATTCTAAAAAGATGGAGTAAAGGGATATCCAATTTGAATAAGTTGATCCGAAGTTGTAATGATGTGTTACATGTCCTAGATAAATTGGAATACCACAAGTCTCTGTTTGTTCAAGAAAGAAACTTCATAGAGATCTTAAAGAAACAAATTCTAAGGTTGCTTCAGTGTAAAAAAGAATATTGGAAGAAAAGATGTAGTATCCAGTGGGTGGTTTTGTGGGATGAAAATACAAAGCTCTTTCAAGCAGCAGCTACAGAAAGGTATAGAAGAAATACTATCACTTTTCTGGAAGCCTAGGATGGAAGATTAGCGAGTGATCACGAGAAAAAAGCTTCCATCTTATTTGGTGCTTTCAAGGATAGAATGGGTTCTTCTGGTGAGCCTAAGATGCTAGTTGATTTGGAATATTTAGTGACCAATTTTAATCATTTGGAAGACCTTTTTGAGCCTTTCACTAAAGAAGAAATTGATAACATGGTTCAGGCTGTGCCTACTAATAAATCTCCAAGTTCTAATGGTTTTAATTGTCTCTTCTTAAAAAAATATTGGCATATTGTCAAGGAGGATTTTTATGCTTTATGTGCATATTTCTATAATGGTCTTATTGATATTGAGGCAATTAATAGCTCCTTCATCACTTTCATCCCTAAAGTTAATAATCCAGCCTCAGTCAGAGATTTTAGACCAATTTCTTTGCTCAACATTGTGCTCAAGCTAATCATTAAGCTTCTTACAAACATGGTTCAAAAAGTTATCATCTCTATCATTCATAAAAATCAGTATGACTTTACTAAATCCAAGACTATTCAAGATTGTCTTGCCTGAGCATATGAATACTTCCATCAATGTCATCAACCTAAAAAAGAGCTGGTTATTCTTAAGTTAGATTTTGAAAAGGTGTTTGACACAGTGGAACATAGTGCACTTCTAAGTATGGTAAAGCAGCTGGGTTTTAGTCAAAGATGGACTAATTGGATGGATTGTATTCTTAGCTCTAGTTCCTCCTTGGTTCTTTTGAATGGTGTCCCTGAGAAAAAATGCAAAATAGGTGTGAGGCAAGGAGATCCTCTTTCTCCTTTGCTTTTTATTCTAGCTACTGACATACTTCAATGCATTGTGAATTAGGCCTATAATTTGGGTGTTTTTCCAACCCTTTGCATAATCCAGATGAAACCAAATTCCCCATTGTTCAATAAGCAAATGACACCATCTTGCTCATGAGAGTTCTCAAAAAGAGTTGTTTTGTTTGAAAGAAATTATTCAATCCTTTACTGCTTCTATTGGTTTGAAAGTCAATTATAGCAAATCCTATATAGTCCCAATAAATGTCAGTCAAGAGAAAGTGGGTGCAATTGGCAGGTGTTTTTGGTTGCTCCGTAGGATCCTTCCGTTTCACTTATTTGGGTTTGGCTCTTGGCATCGCTAGATCAAGGGTGGAGGATCATACTCCTTAGATGAATAAAGTTGAAAGAAGGTTATCTGCTATTTCAAATTCTTTATCGATGGCAGGAAGATTAGAAATTGTCAATTCTGTTTTGTCATCCCTGCCAACCTATGCCATGTGTAAGACCCCACGTTACTAGGATCTCCTGTGCCTCTTGTATCAGTCCCTGGATTACGTAGCTGATACGCACAGTATAGCAGTTGTAGTATCACAGTCAAACTACATACATTATAGAAAGGCTCAGAATACAAAAGGTTACAAACCATATTGTATATTACAAGCTTGGCCTAGCGGCCATCAAAATAGACAGCGGAACAAAAGCCCAATCCACAAGCAGTGAGGGTGCGAACGTGACTTAAGATACTACTCTTCATCCGCGGCTTCACCTCCGGTAAAATCAGCATTGCTTCTTCATCTGAATGACAGCAAGAGTGAGTATGGAAGGTACTCAGCAAGCCCTATACTACTTCAAAGTGTTGATAGGTGCATACAAGGATATTTCAAGGGCAAGGTTTTATAATTTTAGTTTTAGCGTAAAGTAGTTTTATGCAGGTGGTCAGTGGTATCATCAGCTAATGACTTTAAAATAGTTCACATAGTTCAAAAACTAGTAACAAGCTGTATCTGGGGTTTTTCGGTCTTGGGAGGGGCTACACCTCACTTCGTAGTCCCTATTATCATATCTGATGTACCTCTAGTACCACACAGCTTCTGGCGGACTAAGTCAGGAACCTCATCACATGGACATCTAGTCCACACATTCACTCATCAAGAAACACGCACCTAGAGTCTATTCAAGTGTGACCATGCCTTCGCATGTCCATGACCATGGATACGACTATTCGAATAGATTACACTCTGCAGAGGTTATACAGCTTTACCCATGCGATATGCTCAGCCTTCAACAGTAGCTAGCGGAGGTGCGAATCATACTGAGACCCTTCAAATACCTTTCCTGATGGGCTTTTTCATGAGACACGCCAAGTACTAGAGCTGCATGTTCCGAAGGCCAGCTTCCCTTTTTAAGCCTAGGTTGGTTTATGAAACCTCCAAACAGCGGAACAGATGGACTCTTGGCTACTCACTCCTCTCAGCCTCCTTGTATGATGCCCAACCCAGTCCAGTGAAGGAGAAGTGAAGTCATGCCCATACAGGATGCATGGTTGCACGAGGTGGCTAAGCAAGACTGCGCAATGACTCGGTCCTTAGGGTCAGGCATCTTCATTGGCAATGAATACCACCAGGTAACTTAAGCCCCTAAGAGCATCCTCCCCAAAGGACCACTCTGCATGCCCGCGCCAAAACAGTTTTCACCCACTTTTACACATATCCCATATGACATCAAGGATTTCACAACCATCAACGATTCATGGTATATGAGTTAATATTGATCATGGTAAATCGTCATCTCCGAGGAGATGCATTTTAAAAGCGACGTCTCTAAGAAGACGTATTCAATCCTAAGCATGCTAGATATCAATACGTCATCCATTGTTATTATAGTTAACAATAGGTAATCCTAGGATGATATATATACTGGATGATAATATTTATGGCATGGCAAGTGTTTAATAGGATTAACTATTGCAAGTGGTATGTAAAAGCGCAATATATAGCACATGCTATAATAGGTCAAGTTTTAGTTGTTCATGTACATTATTTGAAAACATAGGTTCAATATGATCAAAGAATTGGGACTTGCCTTCTCCAGAGTTTTCCTCAAAGTCTTGGTTGAAATCAGGGTCTTCCTCGCTTCTGACACTTCCTGCGCAGAAGTCATGCTTTTCTGCAATTATAACCACGATCAACAACGAGCTATACTAGAGAAGAATCAAATAACACCAAATGAAAATCCAAATGAGCCCTAATAGATATCACAATGTGACAGATGAGTAGATCTTGATTTTAGATGAATTTCAGCGAAAGAATCACGAAATCAGAGCCAGAACGGAGAAGTTATTGCTCCCGAGAGATTTAATCAAAAATTAAATTGGGAAATTACAAAATAGTACTGTTCATAGGTGGGACCCACAGGTGAGGCCCACCGAATACTAGCCTGGGACCACATGAACAGCAACTGGTTGGGCTAAAATGGGCTTGAATTGGGCCAGATCTGGGCCTAGATGGGTCGGGTTTGGGCTACATAGTATTGGCCCACTTGGGTTGGGCTGGTTATCCAATGTGCTGCGGAGGTGGATCAAAGCTCGGCCGGCCCATGGGGTGCGGCCTGTTGGCGGCTGGGCCAGGCAAGCCGGCTAGCTGGCCACTGGGCAGAACCGGGTCAACTCTGCTAGGCCGAGCCATGGCCTGTTGGCCGGTCTACGCGAGAGCGCAGGCGTGCAGGCGCGCAAGTGATGGAAGGGAGAGAGAAGCGGGTGACAAAGAATTCCACAATGACGCGCACGGAAAGCTCACCGGAGAAGCACGCCGGCCAGAGCTTCGTGAGGGGAAACGCACGTTAGGATTCTACGGAATAGCGCGGACTTGGTTAGGGACTCCTTGACAGCGGCCGGCAGAAGAGGAAGCACCAGATGGTGGCCGAAGGGAAGGCAGCGGCGCGGTGCAATTCGGATAGTACCTCCCCTGCACGGGAGGTGCCAACCTGCAAAAAAAAGGGGCCCAGGGCACCCTAGAGCACAGGACACGATGGCCGGCGACAACATGGGCACATACGCATGTCGGCGACGAGGAATTGCACGACGGCGTGCAACAATTAACCAACAAAGGGCTCGGGGACGCCCATACACTATCCAGGAGGGCATAAGGGGGGCAGGAATGCTCACCGAAGGACAAACGGTGGCGGGTTGGTCGTGGCGACCGGCGGTTTGTCAAAGAGGTGGCAGCAGACTGCTCGGCTCCATTGCATGGGCAGCTCACGTCGGTTTCCAACCGACGGGTGGCGTTACAAGGATGGCATCGAGCTCCTAGGGTTCTTCGGCAGCAAGTCGATGGCAAGATGACAATAGTGAGGATGCAACAGCCAATGGCGATAACGAGAGCGCGGGGTGAGGCGAGATGGAGAAAGAGTGAGGTAGCGGCCAGGCTTTATTAATAGAGGGGAGGGAGAGCTGGAGAGAAGCAGTGCGGGTTGTTGGTGTCATGGGACATCAGCGGTGATGTGGCGACCGGCGCCCACCTTGTTTCCCGAAGCATGGGGCATGCTCTGCGCTGTCCATGCGCAAGTGGGGCGCATAAGTCGCGCGTGCAAGGTATGGGAGGAGAGAGAGCATGAGAGAGAGAGAGAGAGAAGAGAGAGAGCGGAGAGCTGGTCGAGGGATTTTCCCAGAGGGAACGGCGGCCGGTGCGGCGTGAGGTGGAGGAGGGAGAAAGGAGAGGAAGGCGCGCGGGGGACAAAGGCCAGATCAGCGGCGCGTGGACGGCCGAGGGCGCGCGGGAGGAAGAAAGGGAAAGGAGCCAGGCCAAGAAAGAGAGAGGAGAAAAAGGAAACCGGCCCGGGCGAAAAATAGAAGGAGAAAAAGAAAGAGAGAAAGAAAAAGGTTTTGGAATAATTCAAATTGGAGAATTTGAATTTAGTTTCAACTTTGGATTCAGATCAACTTCATTTGGAATATTTGAACTTTGATCTCAAGACTTTCTAATATTATTTGAATCAAAGGATCCAAACTGAATTTGGATTTGTGCTTAATAGAATCTACGAGTAGAATTGAAATTGAGAGACGTTCAATTTCAAATATCCACATAAAGAACTACAAAATCTCAACTAATGCATATGATCATCTTAATGCGGAGATTGTTTTGAAATTGATTCTAGTGCATTTTGGGAATACCTATTCAACTTGATACCCTTAATACACATATGAATGTATACATAGTGGTATACATATACATTCATATACACATACATATACTTTCTTGACTTTAATTATCTTAATTAATCATAATTTTTTTAATTTGAAGTGAATTTTGTAATTAATCAACATGCTTAAACTCATGATGTTACACTATATATACTCTTAAACTTCCTTCAGTACTAATTGAAAGTATTGATAGAGCAAGGAAAAATTGTTTGTGACGTGGCTCCTCAAGCATCTTCATAAATTCTATAACAATGCTAACCTACCTTGGGTTCATTTGATTTGGCAGACTTATTATTCGCATGGTCAAATTCCTCAAGCTTCAGTTCATAAAGGTTCTTTCTAGTGGAAAGATATCTTGAAATTCTTAGATCATTTTAGAGAAATTGCATGTTGCAAGGTTGGTGATGGAAAAATTGTCCTTTAGAGAGCAATTACCAAGGTTTTTCTCTTTTTATCAAGAATGAGAACATCTTGGTGGCTCAGTACAGAGAAGACATGTCTATTCAGAAAACTTCCATATTTCTTTATCAGAACAAGCATTCCAGGAGCCACATTTCCTTCAATCCAAAATCAATCAGTTACAGGATATTGCGGTACAATCAGATGAGTGGTATTACATTTGAGGATCTAATGTTTACACAGCCAGAAAGTTCTACTCTTTGCCTTTCAAAGAAATTTTGGCTCCCACTCCTTTTACATGGATTTGGAAATAAAAATGCAGTAAAAAGTTAAAAGTTACTACATGACTCCTCATGGACAGATTAAATACAAGAAATATTTTGAAACGGAAGTATTTGAGGATTGAAGGAGACGATTACAACTGTGTTCTTTGTAACTTGAGGGTGAAAGAAACTGTCCTTCACCTTTTCTTTTGTTGTACCTTTTCCTCCAGATGTTGGCAAGCTCTTGATATTCACTGGGACTTTCTTATGACGCATCAAGCCAGGAGGAACTTTACAAGACCCTTCTTCATCATCATTGCAATCTGGATTATCTGGAAACAAAGGAATGATTTTATCTTGATATTAACCCAACTTTTCAGGGATGGAAAAATGACTTCGTTAAAGAAGCTTTTCTTCAGTCTATTAGGATGAATCTCTGAACCTTCTTTTCTTAGATTGGCTCTCCTCTTCTGTATAGATCTTTTTTCCTGTCCTTTTTTTCCCTTTCTGAGAGGGTCTCTGTACAGTTCTCTTTCTCTTTATATTAATATAATTACCACAGTAGGGGAGGCCCCTACTGTTTTCCCCTAAAAGAACAGGTATTGAATGCATGCTAGATTAGAAATTGCTACTTAAGTACTTATATTTGGCTTGTCTTACTGGAAAACCTCATGTTCCTTTGTTAGATCAGCTTCCCGTGAAAACAAGTAGTTGAGCTAGACTCTGGTATCCATCAGACTGTTTGCAGAAAACAATGACATTTCTTCCTTTAGAACATACAGAAACCAATAATTCTGGAAAGATGGCTATGCCAAGTTTGAAAGCAAAAAATGGTATCCCAGACTCCTTACCTGATGAATTTACTTTAGTATTCACCATCTGCCAGAATTCCTGGATAGTGGGGCCCATTCTCCAGTTGCTTAGTCTTTGCAGCTCATCGGTCACCACCTCTATGTAACTGTTGTACATACGCACACTCATGCAATGGAATAAAGATGGCTTTGGTACGGGAAAAAAAATTGTGCTTTTAGCTGTATAAATAGAATATCAGTAGGAAGAATATTGATTCTCAAAATAGGGTGCTATGCCTTTCAATAGTTGAGGGAATAATTTTGTGTACTGTTGTACAAGGATGAAAATTCTGTGCAAACTGAAAAGACTTTGTTAACCATTTAAAAATGCCAATCATCCAAAGGAATAAATATGAAGCAATTTCAAGTGCAGTATGAGTTAATCTACAATAAATTAACACTTCTAAGATTAAAGGGGGGAAATCACAAATAACTCCATTGATAGAAATTAGAAATAAAATTACTTAGTCTAGACTACAGAGTTTATTATAAAATTAATTTTATCACAAAACTGGAAAACTCAATATATCAACACAACATCTATCTTGCTGTATTGATCAGGCAACAGCAATACATAATTACTTATAACCAAGTATGCTTCTCCAGTTCTCCAAAATACTACTCCATAACAACTCGCACAGAACAAGAGCAGGGGTGGATATCTTTCTTACGAACTTAGTGCAGAAAAAAACAGATATGAAAAAACTAACCATGGAGACACGTTTAACGGTGTAACATGGTTAATAAGTAACATATAACTTGGTTTACAACAGAAATGAAACGAACCAGAAGCGATAACAAATAACTGCTCAAGCAACAAATCCTCATAGCTGAAATAATTGAAGCACGTCACTAAATTGACTTCCCCACTACACATCACGTTAGATATTTGCAGATCAGAATGGCAGCAAAGAAACTATCTAGTGACATGGCGGGGCGCTTTGGAGCTTTTCCTGTGTATCTCCACTTGCTATCTTGCACTTGAGGTTCCAAAAGGCGCAACGGCTAAGGGGGAGTGGCAATGACTGGCATAAAACCTCACGCTTTGGAATCCAAAAGAACCCACCCTCCCTTTCCCTTTAGCAAAAGAGCGCTGCATAAAGAGAGTGGCAGCATCTTGCTCGCCCTCCCTTTGCATCCTTTATATCACAATGGCTTCCAATTCTCTACCTTTAGGTTAAGCCCAGTCCAAGAAATGTCAAATGCATCCTCTAGTGCCAATCAAAGGACATACCAGATAATTGCCTTGATCCATTGAAAACACCACCTCCTTGGATTTCCTTTAGCAAATGCCCAGCTGACCTGTGCTACGAATGAAAATGTGAAACAATGAACAAACAGATCAGGACTACAGCATAAGAGGCACTAACTCAGAACATAAATTCAAGCCTTTTGCTTACAAACATGCAGAGTATTGCTTTCGCTTAAAAGTTCTGACAAACTGCTCAAGCAGATTTACCGGGACGAACACGCCATCTAATTCTCCAGGCTTGCCAAAGTGCATCAAATCTTTATCTGAAAACGACTTGACCTCTGAGGATTGGCGTTGGGAAAGAACAGTGAAGTGGCAAAGATCAAAAGCCAACCACAAGATAGGCACACAGCATTCGTCGCCCCCAAGAATGATGCAAGTGTCACTCCCTGGATTCCCCTGACACCCTACTATTAGTACTCTGCTCTGAACTTCTGACATTGGTGACTTCCCCCCATACTCATATAGGCACTGCAAGACAGCACAAGAGCCATGCGAGGTAGAGGAACAGGAGAAGACATATGCTACCTACACTACTACCTTCTTCTCTAGGAGTCTCTTATGGTCTACAAGTTACAAAGTCTCTACGTTCATGAATTATAATTTCGGCGGCAACGTTTTCGAGCAAGAGGTTCGAGGAGGAGAAAGGAGCTGTCCATGGGCCAGGCCATGTGACGGGTGTCGTGCGGCGCCGAGCGTGGTGTACTGCCGCGCCGACGCCGCCTACCTCTGCGCGTCCTGTGACACGCGGGTGCACGCCGCAAACTGCGTGGCCTCACGCCATGAGCGCGTGCGCGTCTGCGAGGCCTGCGAGCGTATGCCCGCGGTGCTGGCATGCCGAGCTGACGCGGCAGCGCTGTGCGCCACCTGCGACACACAGGTGCACTCAGCGAACCCGCTCGCCGGGAGGCACCAACGCATGCCTGTGCTGCCGCTCCCCGCCGCAGCCATTCCGGCTGCTTCTGTGCTTGCTGAGGCACCAGCTGCCACCACCACCCTCGGGGAAAAGGAAGACGATGTGGACTCCTGGCTGCTGCTCAGCAAGAATTCTGACAATAACAATTGCAGTAGCAACAACAACATCAGCAGCAACAACAATATGTACTTTGCTGAGGTGGATGAATACTTTGATCTTGTTGGGTACAATTCATACTGTGACAACCACATCAACAACCCAGAGCAGTACGGGATGCAAGAGCAGCAGGAGCAACAGCAGCAGGAGCAGCTTATGCAAAAAGAATTTGGAGAGAACGAGGGAAGCGAGTGCGTGGTACCTTCACAAGTTGCGATGGCGAACGAGCAGCAGCAGAGTTGCTATGGAGTTGTAGGGGAAGAGCAGGCTGCCTCCATGACTTCCGGGGTCAGTGCTTACACCGATTCCATCAGCAACAGCGTGAGTTCATCTATTACTATGCCGTCACATGTCATGTGTTTGTTTTGGGGTCAATCCTACAAATTTGGGATAGCATGTTACTCTCCATATAAGAGCATTCCCAATTAAAAACATTTTGTCTACCAAAAAGGTAAGATAAACTGGTCTCAACAGAAAAATATTTTGTGAAAGTAAAATGCAGTCTCTGTGTTTTCCTCACTTTCTTGCACTTCTTTCCCTTTCAACTGTTTCTTCTTCTAGGCAGACAACTCTTAGGCTGATGATTATGACATTCAAAAAGGAAACTAACAAGATGTCCTTAACGTATTAAGATTCTACTGCTGCCAAAGCACATTTAAAAATAATCTTTAGGCAAATTTATTGATGGGTTCATGCAGTTTTAGGCATAGAACATCCATGCTATCTCTAGGCAAATTAAATTCTAAAGATTGATCACCATGGAAAACCACATTTCATATGCAAGTCGAATCATGTGCAAGCTACATGCTATGTTATCTACTTGTGCTATGTTATCTGCTTCTTTATGCACATCAATCACTACAACAAAAATATATTGGGGCTCAGCTAGCTATTTGATAATTGGTAAGTGCGATGCAGATTTTATATCTAGTAGAATTACATTACTTCTAGTCTTTTACTTTGCACTAGTAAAGAAGAACATAACTTTTCCATGTATAGAGTGAAATTAAAGCTATCTACATATCATTGCAGGGTCTATGACACCTGCAATCTCATGATTCGCATATTTCAGTGACCATTTACCGATTCCATCTCAGATATCTTTCTCATCAATGGAGGTGGGTATAGTACCAGACAACATGGCAACAGACATGACAAACCCGAGCATCCTGACACCTGCTGGAGCCATCAATCTGTTCTCAGGTTCTTCACTTCAGATGCCATTACACTTAAACTCCATGGACCGAGAGACCAGGGTCCTCAGGTACAGGGAGAAGAAGAAGAATAGAAAGTTTGAGAAGACCATACGATATGCAACAAGGAAGACATATGCAGAAGCACGGCCAAGGATCAAGGGCCGCTTTGCCAAAAGATCAGATATGGAAGTCGAAGTGGACCAGATGTTTTCAACTGCAGCTCTATCTGATGGTAGCTATGGTACTGTTCCATGGTTCTGAAGGAACTTGATGACACATTATCTTATAGGCATATGTATTTACCAGAGTGATAAGGTCAAGTGGAAGTAGTTCTAAGAAATCAATGACTTGAATAATATTGTATTGTTTAAAACTTAATTGATCAAGTATCTTAGCGTTTATGCTTTGCTTTGTAATTTCAGCTAGCAGGTATATGTTGTTAGTGCTTTGTAATTTCAGCTAGCAGGTATATGTTGTTAGTACTCGCTCAGTCACCTAAACATTTTTAAGTGAACAAGGAGCAGTATAATAAGATGGAATTGGGAATGATATGCACATAATTAAGGGGTCCATGATTTAGCAGCAGCCGTAGAAACAATGCTATGCTATGAAACAGAAACATGACTTTGTGCTTTGAAACATTGTTCAAAAAATCGGTGATCGGTAGCTGCTTGACCGACCAAGGAGTAGGGATTAATTGGTTAATCAATGATTAACTGAATTAATCAGTTGACCATTAATCGGTTAGTTAGCAAAGAATATACCTTATTTTTTATGTAATCCAGCAATATAATGTACTAGAACAGATATGTATAAGAAGGAAAAATATTGAAATAGATATATCTCTTTGGGTGTGCCTCTTTCTTCTTGGGCAGTGGCCCACCTTTCTCCCTCTCTTATCTCTCTCTGCCTCTCCCTCAGCCCCTTTCTCAGTCTCTCTCTCACTCACACGCACACAGGATGGTGGCAGCGGCGGATAGGGTTTGGCGGTAGCGGCAGTGGCGGATAGGATCGACGACGCGCGGTGCCCTTCCAGGTCCGGCGACTGGAGGAGGAGGTGATGGAGCTGAGCGGTGCCCGAGCGGCGAGAGCTCGAGCTACGGCGGCGCGAGGGGGGGGGGCCTGAGCGACTAACTGCTTGGGCTTGAGGGGCGGGAGGCCGAGGGGCCGCGGCGCGAGGGGCTAGCGCGACTGCGCGAGACGCTGGCGCTACTGAGGCTACGACGCATTTTGAGAGAGGAGATTAATCGATGGTTAAAGAATTAATCGGTGGTCAACCTGATTAATTGGTGTGACAAACCGATTAATCGGCCAACCAATTTTTAAGCCGATTTCACCCTAATCGTCTCGTTCCCTTGCCGATCAGCGATTAATCGAACCGATTATTGCTGATCGGCCGATTTTTTCAACACTGCTTTGAAATATTTTAGCAGTGCTGTTTCAATTATGCCCTACAGTATAACTGGTTTATCATTTTTGTTTGCTGCCAATGGGCATCTGTTGAATGAAATTAACATTTGTTTCCTTAACAATGACATATGGATCCAGACATTTGCTTAATAATGGATCCAGACTGTATCGAATTGGAATAACTCCAAAGGTGAAGTAATGTGAACTTCACTCAGCAGCTAGTATTCTTGCAGTCCTCCAAATCATTCTGAACAAAAAGAAAACCAGAGGCAAAATAATTTACCTGTGTCCTAGCTGCGAGCATCATATGTTTCCAGCATGGCCTAGGTCCTCACTATATCATGGGTGTGATCAGTAACTCAAACAGAAGTTGTAGAGGCTAGGGACACTATCTGATAAATGCACCATTGCCATTGAGTCATGTAAGTACCCTAACCATAAAGCCACACAAATGCCCTCCAGATATTTCCTGAATGAAGTGAGCATAAATCCGAAAGCACTTCCACTTTCCTTTCCTTAGACCCTAGTGCACTGAATCTTGGTGCAGTGGTGCCTTTATTTCACTTGTACAACAGATGGACCATTCACCAAATATCTTAGGCATCTCAACACACTGATATCCTAGACAGCTAATAACTCCTGGTAACATTTGACTGTGCAGGACCACAAAGCTAGGCTAGTAACAAAACTAAGTTAACATGCATTCAGATATCTAGGACCATTGCTCTCTGAGATTGTGTTACAACTAGAGGCAACAGTAAAATTCTAAGATAATTCGTGAGTAAAGATTATAAAATATCAACAAGGAAAAGGTGAAAAGAAGCAAGTTTCTGTTGTTGACTACTACCGACCTGCGGCACCGTCAAGCACAATAGGAGATACAGTTCCATATTCTGACTGAACATGATCACATACACCACTGAAGAATGAATTGGGGAATTTATCATTTTCTTGTCCAATGGTGACACAAATCAAGATTCCAAAAAGAGATAAACTAGAAAGAATTGACTACTAACAAAAGAGACCCCTGACTGTTTTCACAAAAACTATCAACCAGAAAGTTGATCAAAGACTAGATTGCGCTGTTACTCCATCTGCATCGGCATTAAGAATAAAGGTTTCTGAAAAAGGTATGATGTGGTAAAGGGAGTTCCTAGCATGAGTAAAAAACATCAACTGTACAGTTCTGAGAGTAAAAGAAGGGCATTTTCTGGCAACAACACTTGCTCAGCATACCAGGTTCATCATGGAATCAACTGTTATAATATATGGGTCTGACCCATTATATTTTGTGACTAATTCTCAATAAATCTCGAAAACCTAACAAGCAAAGGGAAGATGTGGTGTTTAGTCCCACATTACTAATGGAGGTGGAGGGAGATCAACTTAGCACATGTGGATTTGAGGACTAGTCCCCATCCCCTTAGCACATGTGGATTTGAGGACTAGAAGAACACGCGCGCTCACTCACCTTGCCTCGCCAGGCTGGGCTAGGCCGGGCTAGAGTGTGGGCGCACGCAGGTGCGATACGACCTCATTTTGTAGTTTTATTCTTTTGCTACGTGGGAAAACAGTCAACATGGTTATATACAGAAATCGTGTCGGTTAAGAGTTCAATCGTGGCACGTCTCAACCACGTGGTTTTCTCTATATATACCTAACCAGCTGCCACCACATGTAAACTACTCCATCCTGTTGCACCGGCGATCGGAAAAATAGGTCTCTGAAACCCATCGCCCTTGAGATCTTGCACAGGAAGATGGCGAATAAGGTTTTTGGGAAGCACTCCGCACAACTTCTCATGATATGCTTTCTCTTCACAACTGACTGCTCGTGATCTACTTCCTCTCAGTTGTCACCTTTTGCATCATCATCACGGGAGCCTCTGCATCTCTCGCTGCCGTTCGGTACATTCGTTGTGCTCAATATTTCATTTAATCATGTATGTCATGTTGAGTAGTACTTTGGTGTTCCTGTTATCATGTATATTAGAGAGTTACATGTGTAGTCTTGTTACATGCATGTTGCTGCATAATAATGTTAATCTATCAGTTCTTGTTCATGATTTATCTAGAAATTAAATTAAATCTAAAAGTGCACTTTTATCAAACAATCCAAAAAACTATTGTAGGAATTTTGATTTAACGATGACTTATTTTGCTGATGCACTGAGGCCGGACAAATTTAGCAGTGTGCACTTTAAGAGATGGCAAGTTAAAGCCACTATATGGGGCTTACGGCATTAGGTTGCGTCTCGCAAACCTAAAAAATGACCCTTTCTCCTAAACAGGAAAAGACATTCGAGGAAGCCAACACACTCTTTGATCATGCATTCTTAGTGTTCTTGCGGACCGTCTCTGTGATGTGTACATGCTCATAAAGGATGCAAATGAGTTGTGGGATGCACTAAATACTAAATTAGGTGTGTCAGATGCAAGTAATGAATTGCATATTATGTAGCAATATCATGACTACAAGATGACTGATAATCTTTTTGTAGTCGAGCAGATTCATGAAATACAGTGCATTGTAAAGGAAATCAAACTCCTTTAATGTCCACTACCCGACAAGTTTGTGGCTGGGAGCATCATTGCTAAATTACCACCTTCATGAAGGAAGTTTGTCACTACTCTAGAACACAAGACAAGAAATCTCTATTGAGAATCTAATCGGGTCTGTTGGTGCTGAGGAGAAAGCTCGGGCTAAGGATATGCATGCCAAAAGAGGCGAGGGACAGTCTAGTACCAATGTGGTGCAACAATCCTCTAACGACAAATTCAAAGGGATAAATAGGAAGATCAAACAAACCACCAACTTCAAGAATAAGATGAACACAGATGATAAACCTTGCTTTGTTTGTGGAGAGGTTGGGCATTGGGTTAAAAAATGTCCACACCGCAAAGGAAGAAAGGTTAATCAAGAACAAAACTCAAAATCTGTCAACGTGACCATTGGTAACACTAGAGATGGAGCTATCGGGTATGGTAATTTACCTACTATTTTTTCAGTGAGTTAGTCTACCAGTTGGTAGACTGATACTCAGCTAATGTAAATGTGTGTGCTGATATTCTAGTCCTCTCTTCTTATCAAGTCACTCGGGATTCTTTCGTCCTAACAGGGAATAGGTCACATGCTTCTGTTCATGGTGTTGGGGCAATACATCTGGAGTTTACTTCGGGAAAGATCGTGGCAGCTGAAGAACTGTATGTCCCTTCAATATAAGAATCCAGTTAGCGGTTCCCTTCTCTGTAGAAACAGGTTTAAGGTGATGCTTGAGTCTAATAAAGTAGTTGTGTCAAAACATAGACTTTTTATTGGTAGAGGCTATGAGTACGGAGGCTTATTCCGCGTTTCCTTTTCTAAATTCTGTAATAAAGCTGTAAACTGTATTTGTAGCAATATTAATAGAGATAGGCTAGTGTTTGACACTCACGATTATGTCATATAAATTTTGTTTGTATGTCTCATCTTTCCAGTATGAGTTTAATTCTAAATTTTTCTATTGTCAAAGGTTCTAAGTGTCAAAATTGTATGCAATCCAAGCAACCTCATAAGGCTCACAAGACAGCTGAGAAGAGAAATTTGACACCAAAGATATTTAATGACTTCGATTGATGATGCTTCTAGATTCTGTTATGTATATCTGTTGAAAGAAAAGATTAGGCTCCATACTACTTTAAAATCATAAGGTAGAAGTTGAAAACGAATTGGAAACAAAAATCAAAAGATTTGATCGGGTCATGATGGAGAGTATTTCTCTAGTGACTGACTTATTTTTGTAAGAAACATGATATTATTCATAAGAGGATGCCTCCCTATTTGCCACAATCAAACAGGGTTACCGAAATGAAGAACTGCACCCTGACTGATTTGGTTAATGTCATGTTAGACACTACAAGTAATCTAAGGCATGGTAGGAGGAGACCTTGTTGACCTTGTGTCATGTTCTAAATAGAGTTCCTAACAAGAATAAGGAGAAACCACCATATGAAGAATGGGAATAGATAAAACCATCACTTTCTTATGCGCACTTGGGGGTGCTTGGCAAAAGTCACCGTACTAATAACTAAAAAAAATTATCAGTTAGACTCAAAACAGTGAATTGTATCTTTCTGGGATATGCTCATTGATGCATTGCTTATGGATTTTTAGTACTTAAATCTAAAGTAATTGGCATGCTTGTCGATACAATTATAGAGTCTCAAGATGCAACTTTCTATGAGAGCATATTTCCTATGAAGGATCTACATAACACTTCTAGTCAAACTTCTGAGATAATCCTTGAACCTATTGAATATTCTGAACATAGACATCAGCAAGTTCTTGAGGAGGATGGCAATGAGGCTCCAAGCAGGAGCAAGAGACAAAAGACTAACTTTATCTGATGAGCCGTAACAACTAACAAGTATATAGAACTACGTGATTGATGTATAGGCCACTTTGTCATAAGTAAGTGCACCAGGCTTTTTGTGACGACAAAATGACCCCCTAGCTCTATTTTCAGGTGGACGAAATGACATTGGACAATCACAAAAGTTTTAACTACAGTATGAAAAATCACAAAGCAGCACCAAGGGATATTAAGGGCCCGTTTGGTTTGCGGAATCAGAACTGTTTCTCCTCGGAATCGACCCGAGGTGTTCCAAATGGGCTGCACCTCACCATTTCTCTATGAAATGTTTCTTGATTGTGGGTTGAATTGGTGAAATGGGAAAACGGGCGTTCCACCAGAGAAACGGGTGGTTCGGTCCCAACCTCCCCCTCGAGTTACAATGTATTTACCCGCAATTGCCACTAGTGAAAATATCTAACCAAAACCAATATGCCCGTGTGTCTCACCTCCTCCTTCTCGTCTCTTTGCTACCGATTGCACCATCATCTTCTCTTTTACGAAATTGAATCCAGTCAGCTAGCCAAACGATTTCCATAGTTGATTCTGATTCACGAGATAAATATTTCTAACAAAATCCGGAACCAAAACGTTTCTGGCAGAATTTGGATATATAACAAACGGGCCCTAAATTTATCTATGCGAGTATGAAAGATTACTAATAATCTGACAGAATATTACATTTACGTTTTTCAAGAAAGTGCTAGGCGCTAGGAAGGTGGTCGGGTGGCGCCTGGTGCTTAAGAGCCTCCTAGCATATTAAATTGACATGATTGGAAAAACATGAACCCAGCGACTGTGCCAGGATTTGATACTTTCTTAAACTAAACCCAACCCAGTTCCCAGACATGCAAACAGACCGCATAGTAATTTCTGGTGCCGAACCCTGCTAAATGTAGAGCAAGATGGAGCTTTCCATGGTCCACCGTAGAAACTAATTAGCGCTGTCAAATAAATGTGTGTGCCGAACAGACATAATCTCGTGGAAACCTAGGAACAAGCATGGTACAAAATTAAGGCGCTATTTTTTCTACTTTTCGTGAGACGAACTCTAACCTTGTACGAACACGCAATGCAGGGCGTTCCCCCGGGCGGTGGTGTAGGGTGTACCTCCTGGATCAGCACGGGTGAAGCGGTCGAGGCGAAGCGAACGGGCGGCTGGGACGGCCGCCGCGAACCAAGCCGCCGCCGGCGCGGCGTACGCCTCCCTTCCTTTCCTCGCCCGTCGCGGGCGTCAGGGCTGAGCCGCGATCCCGTTCCATTGCCGCTGCGTCGGTCGGAGGATCGGAGAGACCTCGAGCACGAAGGGAGGAAGGAGGGACCGAGCAGGCGCGGCTTTTGCCGCTGCGGCGGAGACGAAACGCGCTACTCTTTCCAACGGAAGAGGTTTGCGTATACTAGAAAATACGACTTCGAGCAAAGAACATGAGTGAGTGGTAGGGCTGTAAAAAATCTCGTGAGCTACTCGAGTTCGATTCATTCTACATTCAGTTTAAATTCGGCTCGATACTAAAAGGAGTTAAACTTAAATATACACCCAGACTCGAATTAATGAATATTATAATTTTTATTTAAGTTTACTATCCTACTAAATCTATACTCTTTTATATCTCTAAAATGCAAATAAAGTTGTAAGAACAAAAAGAAAGATCATCTTTAAGCCTACTTAGATGAACACGTTATAATAACCAAACAAGATGGCAAGATCTATTCAAACTTTCTGGATGAACTCGGGCTCATCCGAAACTGAACCACCATGTAGGCTCCCTTGGGTTTGGCTTGATCTTTTATCGAGCCTGAGCCGAACAAACTTGCTCATGCGTGCACCGCACTACCGCATACAACGATGGGCTCCGGTAGGCCTAGGCTTAGGCTCGGTCTACTTGGGCTCCGGTAGTGCCGCTTTCAGGTCAGGTATAGTCGGAAATAGGACCCAAATCTGAAGCCTAGCTCTGATCTAAACCCGGTTGGGAGCTGGCCGAGATCGCGGGCCTTTGGCCTGGCCCAACGTTGTTCCTCCAAATGGAAAAGAGTTGAAGGACAACATGGGCTAATCCTTGAGTGAGGAATTGGATATTAGAATCTAAGGGTCTGATTGATTCTCCGTAATAAGAGTAACCTAGTCTGATAGTTATGTATAATCTTAGAAAAAATATATTTAATTTTTTATATGTAATGTTTCAGTCTGATTCAATGTTTGTAAATATACGTTCATAACTGAGTTTAAGAGGAAAACTCGATTTGAGCTTCCCACCATAGATAGGCTTGACGAATGCAGTTTACTGTATCCGCTTATATAGACGGATCTATATATCAATATCACAAAATCATCTTTACACGAGCAAACCAATCACAATCTCAATTTTTGTATTTATTCATACGTTCTCAGATTCAATCAACCAAATTGAAACTTACCTCAACATGTCCAGATAAATATAACCAATCAAACACTTTTCTTTTCAACAAATATGACTCTGTTCAGCCTACTTCTCTTTAACTTACATATACAGTTCATGTGAGCGACCAATCATACCTAAGAAAATTGTTACAAGGATGACATATGTTTGACGTGCCAATATACAGTTCATGTGAGCGACCAATCATACCTAAGAAAATTGTTACAAGGATGACATATGTTTGACGTGCCAAGCATTAGAGGTGATCGTCATCAAATTTTTCACTAACAATAGATGTCGTCTAGCGCTAGATTGTGTGTTAGATGATATGTCATACATCATTTGCCCTATTTTTTGTTTTATTCAAATTTCAAAAAAGTTTCTATTTTCTAAAAAAATCATCGAGTGAGATCCATTGTACCTAAAACAAAGAAGTCCAAGCTATACTTTCATTGGATGATTTTTTTCGAGGTGGGGATTTTCAGGGTCAGACTAGCAGGGTCGGATCTAAGATTTTAGTGATCCAAGGCAAAACAAAAAATACGAGCCAATTGAATATAAACATCAAAATATTTATATATCAATTATAAAGACAATATTCTGGATAGAGTCTACGAGTATTTACAATAAGTTGGAGTAGAAACTATAGAGAAGAAAAACCAACGATCAAAACTATATGGCAATAGCTGACGCCTGTCCTCGATCGAAGCTGCGGGCATGCGAAACTAGGCAGGCAGGTCACTTGATCTTTTATGGACCAGAAGAACTAGAGTATTTGTGTCCTACCATCCGGACTGTTAGACCTAGATGTTGAAATATGTTCGATATAAAAAGCATATATATACATATTCCTCTAAGAAGATAATAAAAACAGTAGATCAAATATAACAAAGACAAGAATATGAAATACATGTCTTTCATACCATGAGCACTGAGAAGGTAAACCATAAATAAAATCTGAATTGAACTAGATGACATATTCATATGGCTCTCAAACTGTTCATATCAGCTGGCTCCAGATCAATAAAGATCTGTTCCCAAGCTGACCTCTAAATCATATCACTAATTAAGCTAGAATATGAGATCACACTAGATGACAACCTTGATATACAATTTCACAAATTCCTGACTAGAACAGCAAGTATATCTTTACTGAAAATCAGAATTCAGCACATAGCCAGCATCATGCCTTCTCAGAACTAATTAACAAAACTTTAAAACCTTTCTGCACAAGGGACAGAAAGTAATCTAGAATCTATTCCAAGCTGCTGAATGCTGAGCAATCTCCACAATGTGCTGAATTCAGAAATACATGCTACTCAAGTCCAAGAGTGAAAACTAATAGGCAGTGACAGATAACTCAAGCAAAATCAGCACACAGGAGATCAGACTCCTTCTAATCAAAATTGAAGGATCATATCACTGCTCATGCAAATTGCAGACAGAGAATCAAGGTTGTATCTATTGTACTCAACATTCTAACTCAATTTCAATGAAATTTATCATCACAGAGCAATTATACCATGCATCTAACAGTTCAGATCAGTGGAATAGAGAGAGCTCACAGTGAATATGCTGGAAAGGCTCGAGAGTGAGGCAAGGCACAGCACGAATGCTGCAGTCCCAGAAATCCAATCAACCGACTTTGCCGTCGGATGGAGGGATGACGGAGATACAATACCTCAACCGCACAACCTGTGCAGTACGGGCGAACCTCGGCAGCGCAGCTCCGAGCACCAACAATATGCCTCCAGTGCTGCAAGAGCTTAGGCCAAAGCCTCGGTTGGAGTCTAAGCTCTCAACCCCAAAGCTCAAATCACAAAGAGGAAAAGAGGGGAAAACCCAAAATTGTGAGATGCCCCCGGCGTTCTCATCTACTGAATCCAAGCCAAGGCTCGGTAGAAAAAGGGGAGAAGGCGACGAGAAACTCACGGTGCAGAGGAGCCTCTCCGAACCCTCGGCGAGCCCTTCCCTATCCGGTCCATCAGACGGCCAGCACACGCCAGGAATCTCCCAACCGAGCTGCATCGCGAGAAGAATGGAGAGGTGGTTGCAACCGCCGCCGCCGCCTCCCCCCGAAGGGGATTCTTTCTTTCTCTCCCCCTCATCTATTCAGCCGACACCCTTTTAGGGCACACCCGCTTGGGCCCATCCAGATGAAGGCCCAGAAACAGCAAAGATTCGGTCCAGAGAAGCAAAATCACATTGAAATTTCTAAAATAAATACAGCACTAGCTACTACTTTGAGCCTAATTTTATCTGTTATCATGCGGACTGCTACACATGCATACTATACACAGGTATATAAGGAGGGGCTTGGGGCGGCTGCCTCGCTCACCCCCCTCAGAGCTGGCCCTGGGTCAGAGATGTTCCTCGGGCTTAGAGAGAGACATGGGCTAGTAGGCCGGCCTAGCGGTGGTGGCAGACACAGGAGCGAGGCGACAAGAAAGCCACCAACTACAGGTTGCGAAGGACCACCGGTTGGGAAGGATCGAGGGCGGGGGTTAAGGGTGGGAGAAGGCAGGCAACAGGGACAAGAGAAGGTAGATAGCGGCGGGGGTGGTGGTAGGTTGCGAACTGAGTCTACCAGTGCGGGAGATGGGGCAATACATGCTGTTCGGAGGAAGAAGAAGGGTGCATGAGCGTACTACGAAGATCGAACACTTCACATGCGGTGACTGTAACAAAGCTTTGCTTTCAGGCTATCAAACACTAGAATCTCTCAAATTTTCAGGATAGCTGCGTCTCTCTGCTTCTTCTGTAAAATGGTTGATTTGAATGATTGATTTGATCATACATACCAGATATTACAGATTGCTTTGACAATGGTAAAGACAATCGACGACTAGGGTGTTAGTTCCTCTCTGCACTTTTATTGATGATGGAAAAGGTTTTCTTCATGTCCATCTTCCGGACTTCTTATTTTTTTTAGCCTTCTTCTGGACTTCTTGTTCACAGAGACGCTAGATTCGCTAAGCTGCTAGTAGGCCACTTCAGGAGGAGACATATGTGAAATGTAATAGCTTTAGTAGGCCGGAATCTAGAATTTGAGAAGCTGAAAATCTTTGCAACATTATTTATTTTCTGAGAAAGTTACAGATGTTTAATTCACAAGTCTTAGTGCTTGAACTGTTTCTATCTCGCATCTACGATAGGAGTTCTCCACTGCCACTTGTTGCACGTTCGTCACGAAGTTCCCTTCCAAGTTCCAACTCAAACTGCAGGGAATAATATGAACCATTGCCCGGCCCGCGTAGTGTCAACTGTCGTGAGTATTAACGTCAGTATCAGTTAGATGCACACCAGTTAGCTTTAGAATCAGATACTGCTAAGTTTAGCTCTCTAACCATTTATATTATTGTACTCTCTTCACCCTTAATTTAACAGTAACAGTTTTATCAGGCATGTCACTATTTTTGTGCATGATTGGTACATTATGTCAAAGCTATAGATTAGCTTGGGAGAAACCGTGGAAAGCCGTCCAACTCGCAATCAACTTAATTGACCCGTCAGTTGTCCATAAAAATGAAAGCTAGCACGCCCGTTCCTTTTGACATATCGCATGATAACCCATATTTAAATGACAGCTGAAGGAGGTATTTGTTTAATTAAAATGAACATAATCGCTAGGGCAAAAAACTCATTAATAACGAATGATAACCCTCATTAGTGCTAGGTATCACATCCGTTACTCCGAACGCGTTATTAATAGTGATGGGTCTACACATCAGTGGCGGGTATGTTTAAAAAACAAAAAAAGAAACTTTTTTACACTCGACAAACGAACACCCCACGGCCCCCTATGGCTCCTGTGATCACTCTTACTCGAACTGTGCAAATAACTTGATCATGCATTTTATGGGATTCAACCGGCAACATCCCCTCACGCAAAGCTTCCTTACTATCTCATTTCATAGTCTTACCTGATGAATATATCGAAATTTATTCTTTTGATCTTAGTTGCTCAAATATTTGAACAATTATTTTTACATCTATGTGGCTTTAAATAAAAAGTTAACTACAAAGTTATATATCTCATTGATTTCTATAATGTTCATATGAAATTTGTCTCCATCCAACTCCGTATAAAAAAATTTGTATCCAATTCGTGCAGTATTCAATAAAACAGTCATAACTTTTGCATATGAAGTCTGATTTCAACGTCCGACCTCTACTTTGAAACTAATGGGGAGGCGTGTTTGAAAAAAATATAATTATTTACACATGTACCTTTCTTAAGCCCAAAAGGACTCAAAAGACCCTTGACAGGACATCTGAAGTTTTTGTCAGAAAATTGACCTTCTCTAATTTGCCTAATTTTTTTTAAAACATAGTGCTATATCCGAAAGCTAGTGTTATGCAGATATTTTATCAATCCGAGTTACCAAACTCATGATAAAAATCTTTAAATTTGCAGTTTTCAACTTTGTGGTCATGTGTGTGACTTTTTCAATTAATCATACTAATTTTATACTAGATCTAGCAATTTAGTTTGTAGTCAAGTATGTGGTTTTCTTCGACAGTCTTTAGACGTTTATTTGTGCATCTATATAACTTTAAATAAAAAATGATCAACTACAAAATTATATATGTCGTCAAGAGCTATATTATTCATATAAAGTTTAGCGAGTTTCACAAAACTACACTAAGATTGTAAAAACGATAGAACCACACTATTAAAGATTAATTTCACAAAACTACACTTTGTTGTTACTTTGTATCGCAAACCTATACTTTTAAAAATCATTTTTATAGAACTACACTTTACCTGGCATTATGTATAGCAAAGCTATACTTCTACTGACATTTTGTATCATAAAACTATACTTTTTGTCACTTGGTATCGCAAAACTACACATTCATAAATATAGTTTTTTAAAATGGAATGACAATATTAAGTGTAGTATTGTGACATATATTCTTAAAATGTGTATTTTGTGATATGAAATAACAATGAAAGTGTAGTTTCATGAAATTTATTATTGAGAGTGTGGTTCTCTGAAACATAAGGACAGGAAAAGTGTAGTTGCATAAAATAGCTTTAAAAAAATGTAGTTTTGTGATTGCTTTTACCATCATAGCGTAGTTTTATGAAATTTACTCTATAAAGTATGTCTTCATCTGACCCGTATGAAAAGGTTATGAATTTCCAAAATGAGCTGCATTTAATCATTAGTAATGGATTATAGCTATTACTTGTCACTAATGACTCTATTCAGATTTTGAGTAGTTTTTTGATACTGGTCAGAAGGAACAAGAGTTGATCGGAAGATCATTAGTGATGGGTCATAGCTATAACATGTCACTAATATGTGTTCTTCCAACCAGTTATTCTTATATAAATGCTCGAGATCCGACCAGTCATTAGTGATGGGTTATAGCTATGCCCCGTCACTAATGTGCATTCTTTTGACCAGTTATAACTCAAGATCCAACCAACCATTAGTGATGGGTTGTAACTTTTACATTAATTACGAGTCGTAGTTGTCACCCGTAACTAATGTGTGGCTTTGGCACTATACGGTACAGAGGCTATCTTTTATGACATGTGTCGTCTCTATCCGTCACTAATGACTCATGACTCTGTCATTAGTGAGGAGCTTTCATGTGAGCTGTCACTATGGTATTTAGTAACAAGTGATTTCCTCTTCCGTCATTAATGACATGTCATTAGTGATGAGTCTTGGTTGGGTCCTAACTCGGGATCAGTGACAGTTCCTGAGAGATCGTCATTAATATGGTGTCTCTTATGTTGGTTTCTTACGTAGTGCATTTTAGTATTATCCTATATACGTCTCAAGACAAAATCCAAAATCAATACGCATATTGTTTATAACATAACTCCATCACAAGACATAATCAGAGTGCAAATTTTAGAATACACGACAGGTCTTGATCCATATTACAAGTTGGGTGAGGGAATGCATGTATGCCTGACTAATCAGAGTGCCTATTTTAAAAAATGATGGTTATGTGCATCTTAAACATCTTGACATCTTATTAGTGCAGAAGCCAGAAGTTATACATCCACTATCTATAAAATATTACAACTTCATGAGTTCAGGTGCAAATTCTAAATTTAACATGAGGGTGTCACGTACATCAGGTTCGAGCTCTCAACTTGATTTAACAAGAACTAGATATTATATTACATGATAAATTCTTCTCTAGCACTTGATCATTGACATTGCAGCAAAAAGTTATCTCAAAAGTAAATAAAAACCAATGGTGCTTAGCCCACCTTAGCCACCAATCAAGCTTTATATTTGTCAATAGACTCATCAGGCTTCATTTTCAATTTGCATACCCATTAGCAATTTATAAGGTTCATACCTCCCTGATAGGGAACCAAATGACATGTGCCGTTGTTCATCAAGGCTGAGTACTCCTCATCCATGGCATGCTCAGTGCAAGATTATCTGGTTCAAGTACTGCGAGATGTGCAGTTCTGTCATACACGGGTGCCATTAGGAAATTGTCTGGGACACCGAATGTTGTTGCGCAGACGTGTCATCATCGGGTGCTGGGGGGCAGCGCAGTAGCCCCCTGTGTCGCGACACGTTGTGACGAAGCATCGAGGGCGGCGGCTTGTTCAGCAAGGGTGGCATCAACATTGTCGCACGGTGCAGGAGAATGCGCAGGTACAATATTGTCTTCTCGCGTCGATCGATACCAAGTTATCTGCAGCCTGTAGTGACATCGCAGGAGGCTCATGGAAAGACGAATTATGTGACACGTTAGAAAACGGTGCAGCAGAATGCTCATTATTCAAGTTGGTCGAGATGATGAATCCAGTGGATCTAGCGATTGGGTTATCACACGTGAAAAACAAATAAAAGAGATATAAATTTAATAACCAGTTATAATATGATCTATTATTTATAATAATAATAATGAGTTATAGTTATAATCTATCATTTATTACTTAGTTATAAGTAACAGATCATTCTTTATTAGTCCTAAGTGATAAGTCAAACTGTGCCCCAGTCACTTATTATCAGTCATAAGTGTCAGATCATCACTGACCAGTCATAAGTGACGGATCAAATTATGATATGTCACTAATGATCAACTCATCAGTGACGGATCATCATAGAGAGTTATTAGTTGTATATCAAGTTATGACCCGTCACTAATGACTAATTTAATGAAACAGAGCAAGTGAAGAAATTTTAATTAATCAATCATTAGATATATTAGTTAATCAGTTTTCTATCGCAACTAATTTTTTTCTTATATAGTAAATATGTACATCGCATGATGCTATATATATTTTTATATATTTTTATTTTTTCTTACCTTAACAGCACTAGAATAGGAACCATTGTATATTTTTGCTTAGGTTTGACGTAAGGGATGACGGTTATGATATAAACGCGCGTTCTAAAAACGGTGTAGAAACTTCAGAGGATGAGAACTTAATCTTCTGTCGAGGAGTAACAGATGTAACTTTTTCTATAGATATCCGTAAAGTCAAAAATCATCGAAATCAGAGTCCACATGTAAAAGTTATGTCTATACCGAAGGTCACTCTGAGTCACCTATCAAATTACAATTCGACAAAAAGCAGTCATAACCGTGACCCGTCACTTACGACCTTCGGCAAAAAAATATTAAAAGGATAAAAACAATTCGACAAAAACCAGTCATAAGTGACGGGCTACGGTTATGACTCGTCACTTAGGAACTTTTAAAGATATAATATCCTGCTTCCTTCATAATGCACGTGAGGGTGAGGTGGTAAGGGGCAACGCACGCGAGCGGAGGTCATGAGTTCGATCGATTCCTACAGAATGCAGAGTTTAAAAATAGTGTGAAAATAGCATGTGACACGTGATGAGTGGTGATGCCCCTTACGTTGGGATGACTCAGGTGAAAAAAAATATTTTTTGACTTTTTTGTGTCTGATAAACACGAAAAATGTTCATCAGTCATAAATGACGGGTCATAACTTTGACCCGTCACTTATGACTTTTTATAAGTGATGGGTCACAGTTATAACTCGTCACTTATGACTTCTATTAGTGATGAGTCAAGTTGTGACATGTCATAATGACCTCATTAGTGACGGGTAAGGACCTGTCACTTATGATTAGTCATTAGTGATGTGTTCAGAGTAACGGGTGCGGGACCTGTCACTCATGACGGTTATCACCCGTCACTTATGACCCTTTTCACGTAGTGTATTTGTGGCAAGAGTAAAAGATTTTATACAGTACTATAGAAAATATCATTTGTGTCCCCTCTTCACTGTTAGTTCAAAATAACCATCAGTGATAAGGTATCACTGCTGGTTTACAAGCTCTAACGGCCAATCAATCATTGATATGTTAAGAACCGGCAGTAATATGCACCATCACTGATGATTTTTGTTACAAATCGACAGTAATACAACATCACCGGTTAGTGTTATTGACTGATAGTAATACTTATGTTATCACTATTGGTTGATTTATAGAACTGACAGTGATGAATCACTACCGGTTGGTGTCATGAACTGTCAGTGATAAAGACGTATCACTACCATTTGGTTCCTAAAACTAGCAGTGATGTGTCACAGTATATAATAATTTTTTTGGCCCCCAAGCGTGAGCAAAACAGAGGGGCTCTGTTCTACTCGGCGGCGGCTCTTTATGACAACCTTGTGCGGTGAGGTTTTAAAATTTGGTGGAATCCACATGACCTAGGTACTTTAAGTTTAATAAGTTCATCTATATTTTATGTGTACTTAGATTTACTTGCTATATTGCTCTAGATTTTCAAAATTGGTGTTTGTTCCATAATGATGAATTTTGAAGGAGTTAGAGCTCCAATTGACTTAATGAATTTAAGATAATCAATTTATGCATATATTATCTAGGTTAGTAAGTTTATCTACATTTTATTTATCCTTAGATTTACTAGCTAGATTGCTCTAGATTTTGAAAATAGGAGATTGTTCCATGATGATGACTTTTGAAGGATCTAGAGCATCAATTGACTTAGTGAATTTAAGATAATCAATTTTAGGTTTTCATATTCTAGGTATGAATTTATTTATTATTATTTAGTATTATATTCTATTTTTTATAATAATTAATTAATTGATTGTTATTTTATATTAATTCAATGGATTTATAATAATTAATAAAATTGCAGAAGGACCGAATATGTACGATGCTGACTATAGCGGCCTAGAGTTTTTTAAAGGCATGAAAGCTTTATACGATGCTGATTGTAGCGGCCTAGAGTTTTTTAACGACATGGAACCTTTTTTTAGCATTGTCGCAACGTACAAATCAAATAATTGTGATAACTATATATGTTGTCCATGTACTGATTGCAAGAATGAGAAGCAATTTTAAGCATATAGCACATACGTGGAAACTTGATTTTGAGAGGTTTCAAGTCTAGCTATATCTATTGGACCAAACATGTTGAAGATGAGGAGTTTGAACATGAAGGGCAATCCATTGTCGAAGAGGAAAGATGGTATGATAGTTAATGAAGACAATGGTATGATAGTTAATGAAGACAATGATATGCTGGCGTTCAAAGATATGTTGGTGCATGACGATAAAGATGACATAGATCAGATCTTGCACGATGGGGAGGGGGACTTCACTAGTGAGAGACAACATCAAAATTTTCAGCGTATAATAGAGGACTCTAAAACATCTATGTAACACCTATGTTCCCGAACTGTAATGATGAGCACACAAAGTTGCATTCTGTGTTGACACTGCTACAATTAAAGGCTAGCAATGGTTTAGTCAGATAAAAGCTTCAGCAAGTTGTTACAATTCTTAAGTGACTTACTACCAGAGGGAACATGTTGTCTGAAACTACGTACCAGGCCAAATATGTTGTATGCCTGTTAGGATTGAAAGTAGAGAAAATACATACATATCCAAACGACTGTATATTATATCACAAAAATTTTGTAGAATTAGATGAATGTCCGGTGTGCGGAGCAACACGGTACAAGTGGTGCAATAATGATGATGACGTGGGGGTGAACCGTAAGAAGAATAGACCTTCCGCTAAGGTGGCATGGTATTTCCCTATAATCTCCCATTTGAAGCGATTGTTTGTAAATAAAAGGCATACTCAGTTGATATGATGGCACACCGAAGAGCGTAAAAAAGATGGAATGCTTAGATATCTTACTGATGACACGCGATGGAGGAACATCGATAGAAAATAAAAAAACACATCTGCACATGATGTGAAGAATACAAGGTTCGGGTTGAGTACATATGGGATGAATCATTTTGGCAACATGAGTAGTAGTCATAGCACTTAGTCTGTGACTTTATGTATCTACAACCTTCCTTCCATCTTATATGTGTATAAAGCGGAAGTACCTTATGATGTCATTGTTGATCAAAGGGCCAAGTCAACTTGGCAACAATATCGAAGCGTACCTCAAACTATTGGTTGAAGATCTTATTATAATGTGGAATGATGGCATACTGGTAGGGGATGAGTACAAACATGAGAACTTCACCCTACGCGCAATGTTGTTCGTAATAATCCAAGATTGACCTGCTCTTGGTAACCTATCGAGACAGCCGATAAAAGGATACAATGAATGTGTCTAGTGCTTGGAAGATACAATAGGCTGGTGGCTAAAGAACACTCGGAAAATAGTTTACATGCCTTAGTTTCCTTCGTCTGGATCACCCGTACTGCATCAAGGCAAGAGCTTTTGACAGAACAAGGGAGACCGGTCCAGCTCTGAAGATTCATCAAGAAAATAGGTATCGGTGATGGTAAGGAATACTAGAGTCGTCCTTGGAAAGTGGCAAAGTCGTACAAAATTCCCTAGTGGAAAATGAGCTCCTTTGTGGAAAAAAGAGATCAATATTTTGGGACCTACCTTATTGGCGGGAATTGGAAGTCCAACACACACTCAATGTCATGCACATCAACAAGAAGTTGTTTAACAGCCTGATTGGTACCTTACTAGATGTACCAGACAAAATAAAAGATACAATTCAAGCACGGATAGACCTAAAAGATATGAAACTCAGGAATGACCTACATCCTGAAGAACTAGACAATAGGAGAAAGTGGTTTCCTATGGCTTGCTACACTCTGAGCAAGGAAGATAAGCATAGCCTGTGAGGTTGCTTGCATGAAGTCAAAGTTCTGTCCGGATACTCCACCAACATAAAGAGACTAGTATCGAAGAAAGATTTGAAATTAGTTGGCATGAAATATCATGACTACCACATGATGATGACACAGTCGCATGCAGTTGCAATAAGGGGCGTTCTGCAAGAGGAAGTCTGAGACCCGATCATAAAGTTGTGTTCATTCTTCAACGCGGTCTCGCAGAAGATCATCGATCCATTAAAATTAGAAAAAGTTATAGGATGACATGGTCCATACTCTATGCCAGCTTGAGATGTGTCTCCCTCCATCTTTTTTGATATCATGACCCACTCGTTGTTCACATCATGAGAGAGATAAAGATCATTGGCCCTGCGTTTCTTCATCATATGTACCCTTTCAAGATATTGATGGGGGTTCTGAAGAAATATATTTGTAACCAAGGTTAGCCAAAAGTTTGTATTGCCATAGGGTGGAAAATCGAGGAGGTCGTTGAGTTCTGTGTTGACTACATGAATCCTAAACCTATTGGGTGCATGTATCTCACCATGAGGGGAGGCTACAAGAGATAGAGACAATATGTGAGAAATTAGTACACACAATCGATCATATTTCTTTCACTCATGCACATTTCACGGTTCTACAACAATTAATTGTAGTGGGTTCATATGTCAATATACACATTAGAGGATTGGATAGTGAGAGAACACATAGATCATTTTGGCGATTGGTTATGTAGACACATGATGGGTAAGGATATAGAGGATGCTTAGTTGAAAAACTACTTGTTTATGGACCATCAACTACAATTCCGACAATCCAAGAATACGATATCAATGGATATACATTTTATAGGAGAGCATAAGATGACAAGAGCACCAACCAAAAATGCAGTGTATGTATCGATGCCTATGACACCAACAAGAATAGGGAGACCTACTATGGATTCATAGAGTAGATTTGGGATCTCCAATATTGAACGTTGAATGTCCCTCTTTTTCGATGCTAATGGATCAAACTCCCAGGAGGAGTGATCATTGACAAGTATGGTGTGACTACCGTGGACCTCAAATTCGTCGATTACAGAGAAGCACCATTCATACTTGCCAATGATGTTACACAAGTCTTCCATATAATAGACTTGACTGACAAACAACGCCACGTGGTTCTCCATGAAAAAAGAAGGATTGTCAGAGTTGAAAATATCATCGATGAGGAATCCTATAATAAATTTGATGACCTCCCTCCTTTTGGAGAGAACATTGAGCTAAGTCAAATAGAAGACACTGAGGAAGCAACTTACATACATCGTGATCATAACGAAGGTCTAGTCAACTGAAAAATCTTTGATGTATTCATTAAGGATTTGCTTAAATTGTATTATTTAATGACATGTTGTTTCATCTTAATTAATTAAGCGTATATATGCTTTAATGTAAATTATATTTTAATAAACTACATGAATACCATAAAAAATATTATACAAAATATTAAGGATGTGATTTAATGTAAATATTATGATTTAATAAATTACATGAATAAACTTTAAAAATGCCTCTAAATATTATTCTAATAAACGGTAAAAAAATCTAGTATCAATGCCGGTTGTAGTATAGAACTAGCAACCGGCAGCGATGTTAGGGGTATCATTGCTTGTTCTATACTATAACTACAGTGATACTTTTGAGTATAAATTCGGTGCCCCCAAACCTTAGTCGTAACACCAAAAATTTCCAACTCCCGCCACCCGTCCGCCACCCTGGTGCCCCGACGCTCACCACCTTGGTGCCCCGCCACTCAGATGCCCCACCGCTTCCCAAGTTGCCTCTCCTTCGTCCTTGTAGGATTTTGCTGAGGCCTCTTCTCTTTATGGGCTTCAGCCGAGCTATCCCACTTTTGCGCGGTAAAGATACGAATTGTGTCACATGTTATTCATTGAGTTCATGTGAATTTGTATCAATGAAGGAGAATTGAAATTCATCGAGTCCAATGTGAAACTTTCTTCAAATATGGAGAATTAAATTTGTACCAAAAAAATTTAGAGAACTAAATTTGAGATCTAAAATTGTCTTCCAATGTGATGCTTAGTTTGCACAAGTCTCATTCATTGAGAAGTTAATTTTATATTGAGATTGTCTTCAAATGTGATGCTTAGTTTGTACAAGTCGCAAAGTGAAGAACAATGCGGTGTCAATACTTGGTCTTAGTTTCATATGTGTAATTTATATTCACATTTAACACAATGGCATGCATCTATCAAGTGAAACTCCCTGTGGACATTGTGCTGTCAATCCTTGGTCTTAGTTTTCATAAATATTTTTTTTTGCTATCATGAAGTTCATAAGATGAAAATTAATTTGTATGTAGGAATGGCACCTCCAAAAGCAAGTCGCCCCTCCTTGGACCAGGGTGCAATCTCGGATGGAGATGGGCAAGCGAACATGGAACACATGAGAAACGATAGCCCAAGAAGCGGAAGCCTGAGTGAGTACCTCAACTTTGATCACCATAACGCTTTAGAGGTTCAGACCTCAACTAATGATACAGATGGTCAGATGTCCCAAGTACAGAGATGGCGAGGTCGAGATCCCAACAAGTTGCCTATAGGACACTTTGTCATCGTGGAGATTGACGTAGTCGAAGAACCTTTGAAGCCATCGAATGTAAAGGGGCCGTACAAGATAGCATCCAGGGTTCTCATCAAGGATCATGTCCCAATAAGCTATAGAAGTTGGAGAGACTACTCTGATGACCAGTGGGTCATTCCCAATGACATCAGGAACATTTTGTTGGAGAAGTTGATAGATAAGTTTGAGTTCTCTAAAGGGTGCAACCTTGAGCGAGCGAAGGATCATGGATTAAAGAATGACCATGTCAATTAAGAATTTCAAAGGTATATTATGCATAGATTATGTTAGGAATGACCGAACACTAGACTTTAACGTTTACCCTAAGTTGCAAGATTATTAGAATGAATAAGTGTAGTACAAGCAGTCAGAGGAAGCAATTAAGCAAAGTGAGGAAAACATGGCCAACTCCGAAAAGAACATTTACAATCATAGACTAGGCGCACGCGGTTACGTGAAGAAAATTGCCCAATTGGGAGAAGGAAGAAGGACTAGCCCGCAACAGTGTTACACTTGTGGCAGCTTAGTGGATTTCACAAGCGAAATACTATTTGTATGCAAGGGGGTGACTCTTTCGAATGAAGGTCAACTATGCTTTAGAAATGAAAAAGATCAATAGGTGACACAAAGTACTGCGGATGACTAGGCCTAGAGTTCCCAAGGCTTTTATAGAGTAGATAGGGAGAAGGGCGAGTTAATATTGGCACTAGGAAACAAGGAGCACCATGGCTGCATGTGAGGCCTTGGAAAGACTCCTTCCAAAAAGACTCCGAGAGTTATAGGAGTCGGAAGAGAAATAAACAAGAAATGCAAGATATGACGGAAGCCTGTATACGACAAGCCGTACAAGAATCCATTAGCTAGTATCAAGTTTAAGACAATGTTATTGTTCTCCATAGCCCTAGTGCTCGTCGAAGTAGCTGGACATCCACGGGCATTCTTGAAAATGAATTTTGCAGTTATCCCATGAACGATATCAAAGAAACCACACAGTGCAAGCTTATCATGCACATTGCGAAGATTACCACCAAGGTGGTTGTGGGCTTGGCTTGGCCATGCGTGAAAGTCGGGGCTCTGTTCAACAATCGCCCGATACTGTCAAAATACGCCAGGGTCCTGGTGGATAGCGTACTATCGGGTATCGCAACATGGATATGGATATCCCCGGAGAGATAGGGTAGAAGAAACTAGGAGCAAATATTGATAATTTCATCATGTGGTACAAGTGCTACATATTGTTTGGTGAAGACACAAACAACGAAGAAGAGAAGATGGACTCCCGAACATACCTCCCTTCACCCAGAAGATCTTCGCCCCCTGAGTCACCTCCACGCAGAAGATCTCCAACTTCTTTGCCACTAGCACATGCACAAACAAGAGGTCTGAGTCCTCTGCTGCCGGTACTTGCACCACTTAGAAGTTTGAGCCCTCTGTGTCAGCACCTACACCACTTAAGAAGTTGATTTCATTTAATAAATCGATTTCATCTCAGAAGCCGGCACCACCTAAGATGTCAGTACCACCTCAATAATTAGAATAAACTCCTAAGGGATTGAGGCAAATAGTGAACACCAATGTAATTGTACACTTCAAGCTGGCTCAACCTAAGAAGAAGAATCCAGTCGATCTTGCAGTGCAGAACTTTTTCATATTCATGGCAAAAAAAAAAAGACGATGGCACTATCCAAAGCCTAAATCGATCTACAAGCGTATCAGGGATAAGCCTTACCTAAAGGACGCTGTGATCCAACAGTTTCTTGCTGAAACCAGATTTACAATAGACCAAATTAATGGGGATGCGCCGATTGACACTGCAAAGCTTAGATGGCCGTTTAAGTTGGGCACACCACTAGTTGAACTAGATGTGATGGACAACTTAAAGATGAAGATTTCCACATAGTGCCAACATATTGTAGCTGGAATTCATTTACAACGTGTACCAGCAATACACCCTCGACATGTCTATCATGAGTTGCTGGACATTGTAAGTGTCTTATATTTACAACTCACAGTTTATATTCTTCTACCATTTAATTGCATCTCTAACTTATTTCTTATATATAATGGAGGTATATAAAGACAGAAAAGAGTGCATTTACAAAGTATATCCTTAACCCAATAGTTATCATTGAGATGCTTGTCAGAGATAATCCAGTCGAAGTCGAGATCTATGTAAGGAAGTCTATGGTCAAGCAACAATACAAGACATCTATACTTATACCCTACAACTTTATATATGTGTTTCCCTACATTTAGCGCGTGCACCCCACACACACACACACACACACACACACACACACACACACACACACACACACACACACACACACACACACACACACACACACACACACACACACACACACACACACACACACACACACACACACACACACACACACACACACACACACACACACACACACACACACACACACACACACACACACACACACACACACACACACACACACACACACACACACACACACATATATATATATATATATATATATATATATATATATATATATATATATATATATATATATCACAGGATCATCCTTGTCATCCAGCCATACATTAGCAAGATCGTTGTATTTGATTCACAAAGGATATCACAAATACAATTTCAACCTATAATACACTTGCTAAAAAGGTTAAGTCGATCATTTCATTATTTGGTCCAATAATATTCCATTCAATTAAATCTAGGTCTAGTAAAGCTATTCATAATCATGTACAGGGCATTTGCACAATACTGTATGGACAGTTTTCAATACATTCCATACACGAAGACCTTTAATGTATGAACCAACATTCTAGTACATACAGAATATTCATGTCTCCAATTATTACTGAATGGCTAGTTCCATGCATTGATGTTTCGTATCTTTTTTTAGTGTAACAGATAGAAATCGGGCGGCAATTTATGTGGTTTTTATGCATGTCAGTTTATGCACACATTCACGAGAGACAAAGTGCTCCAAGATGATGCAGAGGTATGTTTCCGTTGCATGAATGTTTCAAATGGACCATGAAATTTCTGAAATAAATTGTGAGTTAGAGAGTTTAAACTCTATCCCAACCAACCAAGAAATATTTGTGAATGACATATTAATTGTGTATGTATATATGTAATTTGTGAATAAAATGTGTCAAGCTAGAAAGATACGTGATAAATTGTATATGTATATATGCTATTTTATGAATATGTCAACAATATCTAGATTTGGGAGGAGGGCGTGGGGGATTATCACTGCCGGTTCATGTTATGGACCGACAGTGATAATCCAACTATGTTGTTGATTGATGTAATAAACCGATAGTGATAATTTTGGATTATCACTATCTTTTAATCACTGTCGGTTCAAAAACCGTCAATAAACCAGTTTTTAAACCAGCAGTGATGATCTTTACTGTAGTAGTGATAGGATGGTCGTGGTGTGGAGGATGAATATATGTATGAGAAAGGAAAGACATGCTCATCGAATAGTACAACACGAGGAATATAGATTTTGCCGGTAGGAGGATGAGGACATTGATATCCCTTGTGTATAGAACTATAACACTACCACATAAAACGTCATTAGTGCCGGTTCATAATCGGCATCACTACCTGTTTTTGAACCAGCACTACGCAACCGACAATGATAATGGCTTGAACTGGCAGTGATGGTCTCCGAAAATATCTTTGGGGCTGAAAAATTCTAACCCGGACCACTCACCTATACTATGTGCACTTCTCATCTTATGTGAACCCTCGTTACTATCTCACCTATCACTGATTGTTGAGAGGAATAGATCTTTTTTTTTTCTTTTTGAGCCTTGTTGTCCGAAACTTATGATGATTATTTGAGTATCAAAGTAACTTTAAATGAAAAAAAGTTGTTAATAATAAAGTTATAGATCTCGTTAAAAGCTACAATTTTTATATAAATAGTTTTTTATACAACGTAGCGTGAATATTTTATTAATTTCTTAATATCTCTCTAAAGCATACAAACTGACACTTGTTTTCCATTGCTTCAACATGAACCAACTTAAGCATTACATATGTTATTATTATTTCACCATGTAACTAATACCATTATATATGATCATTTGCATAAGTTATATTTGTGTATCATTTCGTACTTTATCCAACTTGCAACTCAACTGGTCGGCATGAAAGTCAAAGAAGAGCATTGAATATACAATATGTTAATCATTCTTTACTGATTAAGTATTACACATATTATTATTTTACCATGCTATTACTAATTTTATCTTTTTTATCTAGTTTAGAAATGCTAGGTACTGACATGAGTGAACCACGGTGGAAGGAGTCGAGCTCGATAAGTTATGGATGCAAAAATGGTTGTGGACCATATTTTGGCATATAGAGATTGCTTCAAATAAAAAATAGCAATTATTAATTTGTAGATCTCGTCGAGAGTTATAATTTTCATATAGAAATTATCTTCATCCAACTCGATATAAAAAAGTTATGAATTTCTAAAGACGCACTACACACCATTATCACTACTAGTTTGTAACACGAACCAATAATGATACTCACTTTACTATCACTACCGATTTTTTTATGAACTGACAATGATAATCCATTATCACTGCTGTATTTTGATATGAATCAGTAGTGATAATAATTTTTTATTATTGATTCTTTCTGAATAGACTATCATTATTAGTTTTTATATAAACCAGAAGTGATATATTATTACTGTCAGTTTGAGGAACCGATGATCATAAAAGGTCACCGATTGTTGTTTCTGTGCCAGTGTAACCAGGCTCCGCAGTTTGCCAGGTGGCTACAGGAGGTACAGCCCAACAGTGACCTGATACAACTCCAACAACTTAATCTGTCTGTATAGCTGTTACAACAGATTAGTTTGGATTCTAGTCTATCTACAGATTAGTTTGCTATTCTTTAACACATTATATACTACACATAGCAGAAGATCTCCCTTTGTCCATAGAGCAAATATGTGATGAACAAAAATGAAGGAAACCACTTGGTGGACATCCTCATATGTTGCATCGTTATTTGCTAGCTCGACTAGGTGGTTGCAGCCATCCTAGAACGGTCGTCATCACCGGCGACGTCGTCGGCGAGCTCCTCGAGCCTCCTCTGCAGCACGGACCGCTCGTGCCTCAGCCGCGCGTTCTCGAGCAGGACGCGATCGCAATCCCTGATGACACGGTTGAGCCGGTCGAGCAGGTCGCGGTTGTCTCCCCGGAGGTGGACGGCCTGCGCCCAGAGCTGGCTGAGCTGCTTCTGCTTCCGCACGCGCGACCGCCGCGCCGACTCCCGGTTGGACACCGTTCTCCTCCTCCGCCTCTCCTCCGCGAGCTGCAGCCTCCTATGTCGGTCTCCGGCCGGCTCGTCGGAGTTCGGCACACGATCAAGAAACGGCTGGCCAGCGTGCTGCTGGCAGTGTGCACCCGAGTACGGCGTAGTTATCATTAGGTTGCTGTTGCGCTGGAACAAGAAGCGGTCATCTGCAGGTGCGTGGCAATGGGGTCCAAAATCGAAAGGGGCTGTGCTTGCAGGTGGCAGGTGTGGGAGAACAACGCTTGCAACCTCTCCAGGGTACATGCTGCCTAGTGGCTATTGCTGGGTCAAGAGAGAGCATACAACTGAACTGTGAAACGAGAGGGGTAAAGAGAGAGATGCAGGTTTCTGAAAGCAAGCAAGAGGGCAGTGCGGTGGATTTATAGCCTGAAAAAGATCATGGAAGCAGTACAATACAGGTGTATACATGGCCCCCACCTGAAGAATGACCAGGCGACTTTTCTGGGTGATCTTCCGCTCCTTCAGAATTCAGATGGTGAGAGGCAGCGCAAGCTGAGCCAGGGACAGCAATACACCAGACCTGAACATACACGCACGACTCAGGCAGGCTGCGATCATGATCGGATTGCTCGATGGTTATCACCGTGTCATGTCCTGTTATCGTGTCTGCTTTTCGACAATTTGTACGGCCGGGTGTGCCTCCGAAAGAGCCCGCATCTCGGCTGCCGATTCGCAATCAGACAGGTGCCTTGGAACCGCGCATGCAAGGCCATTCTGCGAGTATCGATCATGCATGATTCAGGAGCAAGCCGGCCGGGCTGGGTGCTCCGGCCATTCAGAGCGACGGTGGTTGGCCAGCGGTGCAGGCCATCTGCAGCGAAACAGCGGCAGAAACCCTGTCTGAACGATGATGGTTCGAGGCCGTCGCACCGAATACGGTATGCACTCTCGAGTAGTCGTTTCTGCAGATCAATGATCGATCGACGATACGTGTATACTGTAGTTGCGTTTCTTGATGGGGTTTCTACTTCTTGGGCCTCATAATTGAGGACGGACAATGGATAGAGATGCTGATCGATGAGAGCACTACTAGCTTAGCTAGCTAGGCCTGAGGGCCGGGGTGATCTGACTGGATGGCACTCCATTCTTCAGTCTTCATCTGATGCTTTTCACTTTCTCGCTGAGCTTACGCAATGGGAGTTCTTTCTGAAAAGGAAGAGATGAAAAGGGAGGCGTCGTGGTTGGTTGGTGGTTCATGGCCACATGCAAGCTCTCGGTTTTTTTTTTATGTTTGGATAAAGAGAATACGCACCCTGCAGATGGGAGTTATGTTCCACGCTCATCCACAAGTACGTACGTTGTGAGTCGGTATAAATTATCGCCACTGCACTTTTGCTGTGTTCCTTACTACTTGAGAATAGGGTTTTCTAAACAGACTTCTTCAGACTTGGGTAGCTTTCAATCTGCCATGCATTCTGTATTCATGACTAAAGCCTAGTGCCATCATATCGTGACGATTTCAGGTCTTAGCTAGTATCGAGGAATATCTGCATGATAAACGTGCCATTAAGATGTATATGTATATCTGTTGATACTCAACGGAGAGCTGACACATATCAGGAAGCCCAATTCTTCAGCCGGTGTTCGTCTCACCGGTTCTTTACTTTGGACAAATGATCTATTAATTGAGATATGTAGCCTCTCGAGGAACTTTTTAATTTGCATGCTTAATATTTATCGCTTACGGTAATACCTTTTTCTGCTATTGACATTGCAATTTGTCGCAAATTTCCTTGCGATAGTCATTACCAGTGATTTCAATTTTGTTTTACAATTTTTTTTTCGGCGAAAAGATCAAAATTCGTAAAATTTCATCAAAATTTCAGTCATTTTAGGTCTTTTGCTCTATTAGTTCCACATGTTAGTGAATGAAAATTTTAAAATTAGATATTTTATTCATCTCCGAAACTCCTAAAATTTCACCGAAATTTTAATCTATGGTCATTACCACATGTATCACACTGTCATTGATCCAGATAATCCAACATTTCATTAATAAGAGTAATATTATAATTAAAGAGTCAATCCTTTTAGTGACAAATTATCAATTTATTCCCGTTATAGTGCACTTGATCTCTTCACATCTAATCACCCGGACACGGCAGAGCACCATGATATCTGCTTGTCGTCACAAACTGACAAACGCCTCCCCTTCGCAAGAGAAGATGTGTGCTAAGAGATAACGACCGAGAGTAACATCATGGTTCCCCTTGCATAAATCATGCAATATGATTATTAGAGTGAGAGACAAATGGATTCATTTGTTCGCACCTTACCTTAGCTCTGTCCGCGGCGTCGATCTTTACGAGTCGCTGAACTATTTCGATGACCTGATCCTCGAGCGCAGGGTGGGCTACTACGAGACCGCCGCGTTTGGAGGACAGCAAAATCTTATCCCGCGCCACCATCGGATCTGGAACGCAAGAACGGGCCGGAAAATGGCGAAGGACGTCGTGGTCAGCGAGAAATTAAAGCAGAGATCGCCGTTTGATTTCACTCGCTGCTTCTGACAAAAACGTCTGCGTAGTACTGGCCTGAAGTCTGGCAACAAGATCATGAAAATTGGAGCGAGTTAGCCGTGTCTTCATGCAGTAAGCTTGGACTAGTTTCTTCATGTAGAGGTTACAGTTTTCTTGTTAGCCCAGCACCATCACTACACCTTAAGCTATCTACTAACTAAGTACATGTGTGTTATAAAAAAATATAAATATTATATAAGATAATATCAATCATAAACTCAATATATAAAAACGTGAATGTGTCTTCGTAGGATAAGGATACCGACTAGAGAGAAGTGACTAGATGGTTTTAAAATTAACTGCTAAATGATCCAGGACACTTAAAAAATAAATTAAAGATCACTAAAATAATACGAAACAACTAAAAGCTATATCAAAATTTGCAATGCTAGGGTGACATACAATAATTAATATTCTATGAATATAAATGGTACAAGGTAAATTGCATAAAAGTAAATAGCTCAACAATAAAGAAAATAGCTCAAAAGATGACACCCGAAGTTTATTATATGGAATCGTGATTTGCCGATCACCCATAATCCACGTTAAGATCAATTCAACTTTCTAACCGTTTCTATATTAAATATCCAATTTTCACACCGAGCAACTTGATCTTAAACTAGAATAGAACAAGGAATAAAACAATGAACTACTCAATACCTTGATTTCACTAGAGTATCACTTTACCGCCCCGGCAAGGCGTGCTCAAAGCCTTTCACAATCACCACCATGGCTCCTTCACAAGCTTCTTTAAAGGGCTCAACAACACATCCACCTCCAAGCTGACTAGGAGGCGGCAACCTCTAAAAGTAATAAGTCGGTGACGCTTGCTTGAAGGATCGCTAGTGGCATAATGCTCAAACTCTTTAAAGTTACGCACTAGATTGTCACGTCTTAAAGCCGTAATTACGTAATTAAGCCTAACCATGCTTTATAAGTATTATGTTTAATTTTGAGTAATTTTGTTTTGGAGCACTAAGGCACTTGGTTTTAAGTCAATTATATTAGAGAACGAAATTCGGGAGAAAAAGAAATAAATTCGCAATTGAAACGGGTTTCTTTATCTAGCATGTGGGACCCACATGGGTGGCCAACCACCCCATCACCTCTTGGGCCAGCAGCCCCCACCAACTCCCTGTCTCTTCCTCACTCTCCCAATTCTCTCTCACTCCCACCGTTGTCACACCCTGATTTTTAGATTTCTCAAATTTCTAAAAACTTTCAAGATTATTGAATAGCTTCACCATTAGAATAGGTTTAAAACCTATTTTCTTAATCAATCAATCAAAATATGTTATCATTTTGTGTGCATTACATGCTGAGTTTTGCTAGAAGCCAGGTAAATGTATTAGAGTTCTTTTTATTTTTTCTTTCTCTTTGGTGAGTGAAAAAGATTTTGAAAAGGTTTTTTCAAAACTATGTAGTAAACTAGTTAAGGATCTTAATAGTTGGAATTCAAAATCTTCAAATTTATCATCTATTCAATCTTTGATCATACCTGATCCTTCTCTAGTTCAATTCAAATATTTTCCAAATCCTTGTTTAAATCCAATCACTTCTATTTCTCAAATTCTAGCTAAATTCAAATCCAAATTCCTTATCTACTCCTATTCTTTTTCAACCTTATTTTTTGTTTCTCTTAAATTCACTTCAAGCTCAATTCAAATTCAAACCCTATTCAAATTTCTCTGAAAAAGTTCCTTTTCCAAAATCCTAGATATACCTAGGTGCCATTGGACCCCATCCTACCCAAGCAAAAGCTCTTGGCCAGCACCCAAGTCATCTATAAGGCCCAACACAAAGGATCCACGAAATCTACAAATTTTCGCAGAGCCCTGGACAGCCTTATCTTCACATGAAGTTTCGGAGTTCAAAACGGTCTCAAATGTAAATCCTGACAATACTAAAGTTGTAGGTCTTGTCGAGATCAATTTGAACCTATGGAAGCCCCCTTTTGGATAAAGGAGCTAGGAGTTATGGCCTCTGAAATTAGTACTGCGCAGATAAATCTCAGTTCAAACAGTTTATCTTGTAGTGCATTTTTCAAAATCCAGATGGCGTTTTCAGAAGTTCCAATGAATACCAAAGTTGTAGATCTTTTTGAGTACTACAATTTAGAGTTAGAAATGTCCAATTTGGAGTCTGAACGGTGGAGATGTCCAATTAGAAATAGAGACCTGCGAAAAAGAAAATCCTAACCGACTCGAACTCGAATTCGATTTGTGTCTTGCTTGGACTCCACCTCAACCAGCCGCCCCTAGCCTTATAAATATGAGTTGCACGTCCTCTCCTACCCATATTTCACGCCCCCAAGCCCTAGATATCGCTGCTGCCCTGTTCGTGCACCACTGTTCGCCGGAGCCGCCACCGCCCATGATGCGCTATGTCGTCGTCTTCGTGAATCCTCCTTCCTCGACCATTGAAGCAAGGTGAGGATCCCTTTTTCTCCTCTCTTAGTATTGTTTTACCATCATAATAAGTCTCTAGCCAAGCCCTAACCCCAGCTAAAGCCCGATCTACGCCGCCACGGTCATCACCGTCGCGGACAGTTGCGCTATAGCCGATTGGCATCGACGTTCCTGGCTGACCAGAGGTCAAAAATCGCCAAGCCCTTTCACCAGTGCATGACTCATGATGTTCCACATGCCCTCACCAACCAGGTCGGCCAGTAGAGCAGCCAAACCACCGGAATCAAGGTCGACATGCCCGCTGTTCGGTTTTAGACACGTTCTGTGTTCGCATTGGATTTGCATTTGCGTTCCTCATCAATCCAAAAGCCGTATCGATGCACCAACCACGTCACGGCGTGTCCCATCTAGTCTTCTACATGACCCTAGGAGCCCATCCCCCTTTGTTCAGCGACACGACCGGAACGCGTTTGCCAACCACATCATCCTCCTTAGCCTAGTCAGCGAAGTCTGGTCTGCCCTACATTTCTTGAATCCTGTGCAATGATGTTATCAAGCCTGACGCAGTGATTGTGCAATAAATTCTTTTCTCATAGGAAGATAGTTTCGGTAAACCAACATTTGTTTTTTAGTCAAATCCATCTCCTGAAAGCGGTTCTCTTTTCATCTTAACTTCGATTTATGCGATTTTTGTGTCTAAATGTTTCTAAAATCATACTTATCCAAAATAATGTTTTTAAAGTGTTTTAATGATGTTTTGTATGTTGTTTTTAGTGTTTTTCTTTGTGTTTTTTGTCGGTAGTTCTCACGATTAGTCGATAACATTCTGGAGCAGTTTGAGGGACTTCAATACTAAGATTTCGACAACACTAAGTAGCATTGGGTAAAAGGCAAGTGTCCTTGATCATCTTGATCCTATACTTTAAATATTTTGTTTTACAAAATTCCATGCAATGTCTATCAACTTGTTAGGGTTTACCTAGTTCTTCATTTACATTCCTTAAAGTCTAAGGGGTAGTTCATATGAGTTCTTGGGTAGATTTGCTTAGCTATTATTTTGGGATGTTGAGAAGTGTTATATACTTGATTAATGAACTTATGCAACAATGGTCGTTAATGTGTTAATGGTCTAGCAACATGGAACTTTAGACCTTGAGAAAAGTAGTTTTGGTGGTTGTCATGGTTATGTTGTTGGTTTAGTGTTTCCTCAAGTAATCTAAGTAAGGACCGGTTCATCGAGTGACAACCCAAGAAGTAAAGTACCAACCATGAGGCTGATATGGTAAGGCGTGATATACTAGTTAGAGTCTATCCAGTGTGTGTTGTGTCAGCACAAAAGGGGGCTTCTGGATAGGAGTTAGACTTACGTAAACCCTAGCGGTGAAACCTAGTGGACAAATACATATTGGATTAGGCTCTGGTTAGTGAAAAATATCATTCAATGATTTATTGGCGGCACACCACTGACATGTGTTAAGTATTTCGCGAACACGGTAACATAGAATTCACTGACTCGTGCGGAAAGCTGGACAACCTCTACAGAGTATAAAAACTGTTATAACAGTCATGTCTGTAGTTATGGGAGACTTGAATCCTCACATGATTAGTGGGTTGTGGCTATGGGTTGGTTTGTGGTTTTGGTTACAGTGCAAGGAATACTAGACGATTATGGTATGCAAGGTGGGAGCCTTGTGTAGGGATCGGTGAAGTCCTAAGAGGGAAGGTGAATTAGGACATTTAAAATTATTTTGGCTCCAAAAATAATACAATATAAATTTATATCAATTTCTATCTAAATGTGCTCTAGGTTTATCTAGTTTGTCAACTCTACTGATCAAAGCGCTTGCAACCTATCTAAAAAAATAAATTGCAAATAAGTAAATGCGGAAACGTAAATAAGGTAGAGAGAGAAAACTCGGCACAAGGATTTTTTTGGGGTATCGATGGCATGAATGCTACCCCTAGTCTACGCTGGAGCTCCACAAAGGATATGCTCTCAGTCGGCACTGGTCACGGCCTTTGAGCCACCGAGTCACAAAGCAAGGCCTCCACCCGAATGAGCCACCAAGCCACCAATGCAAGGTCTCACCACTAGCCTCTCTCCCAAATCCTCATCGCCGTGATCACTTCAGAGCTTGAGCCACAAAGGCAAGGGTCTCCACGTCCCCACACAATCGCCTTGCCACCGCTCCACCCCAAGTCAGAGGGTCAACAAGCTTGCCAGCGAGTCACCAAGACTCCAAGGTGCCGGCGTACCAAGAGGTACACTGTTGGGCCACTCCTTGATCCACTCTCTAGGCAGCAATCACCTAGCAACTTACTATCTAGGCCTATAAGCACTAATCACTCACTAATCTTGTGCTTAATCGTCTTGGATGATCACTTTAAATACTTTGGTGGCTTGGATGTCTTCTCAGGTGTATATGAACTTTTCTGGACTCTAGCCTGCTCAAATAACTGAGTGGAGGGGTATTTATAGCCTCAAACTCATGTACTAGCGATTAACCCAATGGCTCTAAAAAGCTATTAACATCGGATGATCCGGTGATAACAGTGATACTAACGCCGGATCATCCGGTGAGTACACTCTCACAAACTAGCTGTTAAAACCCCACTCAAGCCTTTGTGAATACCAGATTATCCTGTGATGACTCATTGAACACCGGACAAATGCACCAGATTATCCTATATGTATATGTTCATTTTGGTGCTCTCTGGAAATAATAGTCCGGTGTTTATTTTGTGAACACTGGATCATCCGGTGAGTATAGCAGAAGAAACTAGCCGTTGGAACCCACTCAGACTCATCTGTGAACACCGGATTATCCTGTAATAACTTACTGAACATCGGACAAATGCACCGGATTACCCTATGTGCATATGTTCATTTTGGAGCTCTTTGAAAATAATAGTCCGGTGCGTTCATTTTGTGAACACCGGATCATCCAGTGAGGCAAAAGACTCAGTTTCAAATTTTCTGTGAACACCAGACTATTTTTCATTGTTCTCACCGGATTATCCTATCTACCACCGGACTAATTTTTATGTGAGCACCGGACTATCCAGTCAGGCAAATTTCAGCAAAACACCATTATATCTTTTGGGCATAACTTTTTGCTCCGAACTCCGATTTTGATGATCTTTGGCTTTATGAAAAGTTTGTGAAGAGCTGTACAAGATTATACAGAAATCAATCCCATTTGGTCTCATCAAAATTCATGGAACAAGTCTAATTTATTCATGAGACCTACTAAAGCATATACTTGACAAACATGTTAATTCCATTGGCTATATTGTCACTAATCACCATTTTCGCTACACCTTGTATGCTGGGTGTTAGACTATATGGGTTGCATTCACTTAATAATTGTTTAATGCTTTTTGAGTCCAAATATCTTTTCATTACTCGTATTGATGCAAATATACCATGTGTTAGCCTATTTTTGTTGAAAGCCTATATATCATAATCTTTTCCACACTTGCTGAGTGCATCATGTGCTCACACTTGCTATTTTTTCTATGCCATGCGACATATGTGCTGCTGCTCAGTGAGTGAAGATGTTGAAGACTATCAAGACGAGTTTGTGACGTTCTAGGCGCGTGTCTCCTGGTTGGTTGTCTGCGGTGTTGTTGGGCACCAGTGCTTCTGTTACGCTGCAGATATCTTCAGAGAAGACAATATATATCAATTGTTGTAAGAGTTTAACATTTATTCTATAAAAATATTACTTTTATTACTTCACTTGTAACGTCCTTATGTGTGTTGAATATCCTAGGTACACATAAGTCGCATCTGATTTTATCCGCTAAAACCGGGTGTGACAACCGTGTAGCCCGAGCTCCCCCTCTCTCTCAAGCGCTCTCTCTTTCTCACTCGATTCGTCCTTCTAGAAGCCAAATTGAGGTACGCATATGGTATTCACACAATCATTAGCTCATAAGCTTCACATCCATCCAATTCATTTACGTTTTCCTACAAGATTCGAGCTGTTCTTGACGTTCTTGATGTTCTTGCTTGAAGCACGAGGAACCGTGGTTAGACTCCTCTTCTCATGCAATTTCTTCATTTCCTTCATCACTTGATGGTCACCAACCTCCACAAGCATCGAGGGTAATTCCCTTAGGCTTCTCTTAGCAAAAATGTGTGAATTAGTGGATCGATTTCGAGTTTGGAGAAAAGTTTGTGGAATACTTGAGTTCTTGAGCTTTGGAGCAAAAAGGGAGGATTCTGATTAGATTTGTGTTATGAATCGTGTTGCTAGGTTGGTGGGTGAGTTCTAGACTCTATGAACTGTCTCAAACATGTTTCTCTTTGGTTTGGAGAGGCTCACAAATCAAATCGGCTGACTTTTCCCCCTCAAAGCAACATCTCTGGACAACTCGGATAGTCCGGGTATTGACGGATGTTTCGGGTAGACCTGGAGCATTCCGATGAATTGTGCTAAAAAAATCATTAGGGTTTAGAGTGCAATTTGAGTCTAGAACCTTTTTGTGTAGTGTATATCCATGGTTAGGTGGAATGGGTTTAACATGCAAATCAAATTGATCGAGGAAGATCAACGAGAAGTGAAAGCCTGCCCAACCTAGATAGCCCAGGTTAAACCTGAAGGGTCCAAATTAATTTGATTTAGATTTACCAGAGAATCCTCGCTCGGAGCCTCACCCGGACATTCCAGCCTAAGCCGGAATATCCGAACTCAGCGTGGACCTTCTGAGTTAATTTGAGTTAATTAAAAGATAGCTAACCGAGAACTCCCTTCTGGAGTACAACCTGAAGGTTCCAGAACCTGGAGGTTCCGAGTTCGACCTGGAGACTTCGGCCTTCTGTTATCTTTTCGAAGTTGTTTAGATCACAAAGTTTGCTATTATTTCGCATATCTTGCACTTTTAGCTTGTTGGTATCTATATTGTAGCATACATTATTGCACCACATTCATGCTCATCATTGCATGCGTTCTTCTTTAGTGAACGAGAACCCGGAGCGTGAAGCGGGTGTGGTTGAAAGTGACATCGAGCCACACGGGTTCTGTGAATTATGTGTGGGTAGCATCAGACAACCATCTAAGCAGCAAGGCAAATATCTAAGCATGTTTCTCCTATTAATTTGGATCATATATGTCTAATGTGATAAAATATGCTTTATGTACGTTATACACGTTGTTGAGTTGATGTCGGGTCTTGTATGGGTAGAACCTATGTTGATGCATTACACCCTGTCTTGAGTTATTAGTGATCCATCTTCTTGTAACCGGGGTTTGACTTGATGATGGTCTAGTTTAAAAGTTAACCGAAATGCTTAGCCATGCATAGATTCTTCGGTAGAAGTCAAGCAGTTGTTGAATTCCCGTTTGCGAGCTATAGGCTTTAATTACTGTCACATTAATAACAATGTTGGGTTGATGGTGTTGGTTGGTTGAGTAGTGAGGATGAGGCAAGATGTAGGCAGTGTTAGGGGTGTTTCTCCTGCCCCGATGTGGAGTTTCCTAGGATAGGTACGGAAAGGAACCCGGACGCCTTAGATCGCTTGCGTCACTTAAGCATCGATCGTTGTTGCAGTTGGCTCTAACACTTACTGTACTTATCACATGTCGATCTAATGGTAAGATAAGTCGAATACCTCTGTAGTTGTAATCATTTGAGCTTGCACATCGATAGTGTGAGCAGACGGGCTTATAAGAGACACTTGAGATTGCTGCAGGAGTTAACCTAAGTGGGCTCCACATCGAGCAATGTTTGATTCAAATGGTTGGGGATTACTGGGAAAGATTGACACGAGTACCCCCTTGGGTGGACCTGTGTGATCATTCAAGCTGTATGGTCCTCGAGTCTTGTGGATAAAGTTGTACCCCCTGCAGGGTGTAAAAATATTTGAAATGGCGCGCTCTTGATCATGAGCAAGCTATTGTCCATTTGCAGCAGTCTTAGAGTTACGAATTTAGTTTGAGGTGGTTGTTGGGTTAAGATGGTTCTTTACCAATATTATTACTATGGTTCCTTATATATATATGTTTAGTTTATGGTTATGGCTTAGATAGTTGTGTTGGTTAAGTCTAGATGCTCACACATTTTTTTTTATCAAATTTTGCTTTCGCATATAAATTTACTTAACCATGTGGCCGTATTCTTGCTAACATCTCAATTCATAATCCTTAGAGTCAGGTTATCTATAAGTACCTAATATGGATTAAGTCTTACAAGTACCTTTGTACTCACCCTGCTCTTTCAGGTGCTACCAGCGAGAAAGAGCTGGTCTTTGGCTACTTCACGCCGGCCGAGGGTGATGATGGGTATGAGTAGGAAACTACTCGGAGGTCATTCTTTTGTGATGAAGCCAAAGAGCATATGGCTCTATCACCTTTTTGTTGTTTATAGTTTTTACTTCCACCGCATAGTTCTCTTTTTTTCTAGGAGTTGATTAGTTTTAGTCTCCTCCTAGCTCTCTTTTGTTATAGATTGTAAGAAATTGTGGATGCTTAAGAACTTGTAATGTAATTAAATTATTCACTCTTTGTTAAGCTTTGTTGTGATGTGATATGTTGGAAAGGCATGTGTAATTAAATTATTCGTGAGAAAGAAAGAGCATGAGGCGTGGTTTGGAGAGATAGGGATGGGAGGAGAAAGATAAAAAGAGTCGATTTAGGCTTATTAGCAACTGGCAGTTAGACTGCTGGAGCGCAAAGGTGAAAACCTCTCTGTATAGATCTACTGGTCAGACCGTAGCCTAGCGGTCGGATCGCTGGAACTAGAAAACTCTATATTTTTAAGGATTAAGCTAGGAAGCAAGATTTGAGATAACATATGATCTTTTGAGATACGATTTTTGATAGATTACATATGCAACATAACTCAATCATAACCATATATGGAGAGACTTGAATTGAGATTTTGCAATAAATTCGCATGTTCAAGAAAGAAAATTATTGTCGGTGTATCAAATAAAGGGGTATCCTGGCTAAACAGGCCGCGCGTAGGGTGCAAAAAGCCAGGGGAACATCTCCTAAAAAATCTAATCAGTCGATAAACTACCCCGACCAGTGTAAAGCCTCTAGCGACCAATCTCGTTGTATGTTCACACAAACCCACGACTAGCCCCCATGGTCGTGGGACCAGATTGGACACTTGCCCGACCAATTCTCTTCACCAGGCACCGACCCTTACGGCGCGGAGAGGCAAGCAGACGAGGACGGCGCGCAGAGGCAAGCAGACGAGGACGGTGGAAAAGTGCATTGTTCCGTCCCATCGCATTAAATGTAGCACGATAAGGTTCTATGGGCTAGGCAAAGACGACGCAAGGCCACATGATATACAATGCTGTCAGAGCAAGTTGCGTGCCCAGTACTCCGTACTGATAATCTGAGTTAGATATTAGAATGGGCAAAAGCCATCTGTGTAGAGCCCGCATGTTAGTTCTCTCTCTCCCTACTATATAAAGGGAAGGGGGCCCCATTGTAACTAGGACAGATCAATTCTGGCAATCTGCTAGAACACTGCTGCAACCAAGTGAGATCTACTATGACACAAAAAATAAGACGTAGGGTTGTTATCCTTCGGGAGACCCGAACCTGTCTAACCCCTGGTGTCCCCAAATCCTTTGTTTACATGCATAGACACATTCTCTTCCTGAAACGTCGTTCAAGCACCCACCATCCGACATACCCCGGAATCACTGTCAGGGATTACCCTCGACATTTGCGCACCAGGTAGGGGGGCGCATTTGTGAGTTCGGGATTCAAGTTGTTGTAAGGTGTTCTTCATTGGGTATGACCCAGACGGAGCCAATATGTCCCGAACTTAGGACATCAGATCAGGATCCGAGGGCTCCGGGAGGCAGCTGAGGCATCCATGCTCCCGATGCCAAGGAGAGCTCACGGACCTCAAGCTCTAGGGGAACGGGTTTCTTCGATGGTAGTCCCACCCGGGGGATCGCTCACCGCGCAAGGACTGCCACCCCCACCTCCGTGACGTGAACCGAAACCATCGGGCAGGTATGATTCGATCCGACAAAAGAATATCGGGGAACTAATCGCGTGTGTTGTTTCTCCGAGCAGGTTCAACCCAGAACAAACAAAACGGTCTACACCTCAAACTTTGGGCATGAATAACGACCACTCCCCATAGGGTACTAGTAAGGAAGGCAGTCTACCTGAGTCTCAGAAAGGTAACTTTCTCCCTTTCCCGATACTGACCACCCTTTGATCAGAAGGGGAAATCCTTGTTCTACCTTGCAGGATTTCAAAGGGTCACAGACGCGATACTAGTCGCTAAGTGAGGCATGCCCCCCCCCCCCCCCCGAATAGGAAGGAAGAAGCACATGACCATGCATCATCAGGTACATGGTCCAATTCTATTTTTTCCAGCTATTAAATACGAAGCGGAGTATGAGGGCCTCTTAACTGGAACACGAGCATCACCCACGAGGGGCCAAGAACCTACTAGCGATGAGGGACACGCTACTAGGTGAAACCCCATCGCCAAGAGGTCTTCAGTGCTTGGACCGGATGATGGCAACATACCTCTCCGAAGTGAGAAAGCTAGAGCAACGCTCCATCGGTTGGGAAGTCACACACGTCCCTCGCAAGGATTTCTTCCCTAGACGATGGGTTGGCCCGTCTAGCCTCTTCTTGCGAACCTTTCCCGGTTAGAGTCTTTGTGAAAAAGACTCACACGGCCACCCGTTGCGGTCTTGGGCCGAAGCGAAAGGGATGCCCTGCTTAGAAACGGAACACCAGAGGTAACACCTTTGGAGGCAATGCCTCCCTCGGTGCCATCGACCTCGGGTGGCCATTATGTGGTCGTCTTTCTTGATTCGGGTACGACCTGGATGGATCAGATCTCGGACTACCTTTAGAATCAAGTAACCCCTGAAGACGATGTGTCAACATAAAAGGTCATGCGGGTTAACCGCAAGAATCCTCCTTGGTAGAGGGACGCCTCTATCACCAAAGGAGCAATGTCTCTTTACTGAAGTACATCACTCGAGATGGGGGGAGCACAGCACTCCCTAACATCCTCGGAGCCAGATATGGAGGTTGGACCTCCCATTGCCCTCCAGGATGCTCATGAGTAGGTGAAAAGGTGCGAGTCGTCCCAGCACCACGACCGGAACACCAACCTACCAGCCCGGGCACTGCAAACCATACCACTCTCTCGGTTTGTCGCTGTCTCGGGGCTGGACGTCGTGGGACCGATCTTTAAATCCCTAGGCAGCCATAAATTCGTAACCTCAGGCACAGTCGTGAACACCACACACGAAACTGGTCGCAGGTCACTGACGACCTCTAGTTTTTCGGCCTCGCGCAGTCGGGTTGGCTAGGGTGGTCGGTCGCCAATCTTACAGCTCGCGGTACGCCAGCTCTATGTATGAGACTGCTCGGAGACAAGCCTGTTTGACTATTTTGCAGGACCTTCCGGATGAGCGTGGACATGACTTGTAAGTTTTTCCAAATTAAAGTAATCAAGCCTTTTATGTTGCAGGACTCCATGGACAAACGCGGTTTCCCACCAAGTTCCGAGATTTGTTTAGCCCGCTCGCTCGTGTTGATGGGACGAGATCCGAAGCTAACCCTCTCGCATGATGATAGGGTAAAGGCGCCCGAGGGTTAACGACCACATTACCGCAAGTCCTAAATCGGGTCGAGTGCTGGTCGCCACCGAAAGGCTCGTCGTGCTAAGGGTCTCCCTAAGCACCAGGAATGTTGCTCGTGAGCGGCTTAATGTGATCCTCCCTAAGCAATATAGGTACTCTGAAGACTATTCATAATCGAAACACAGAGAAGACCCACATAAGGGCCAAATGCCTGTCATTACAAAGCCCGTGGGCTGGTTCCAGACAAGCCTACGATATTCCTCCTAGGACCCAAAAATACTATTGAGGGGGTCAAACCGGATGGTCCAAAGACAGGAACGAACAACATACAAAAATGAATCAGCCCGAGCACTGAGTTCCTCCGCGGTCATCCAAGTACCTTCAAAACTGACGCCGACTGCCGGCAAGAGGTCCAGGTCCGCGAAGTGGTCACTGATGCAGGCAAGGGCCAGGGAGGCGCCGGAGACTCCCACCTCGAAAAGATGGTCTCTGACAGTCTCGCGAATCCACTGCTCGAGGCTACTGCCTCCTAGGAGGCCACCAAAAATCACTCGACATGACCGGTCATGGTGTTCCCAGGGGTCGGACAGACCTGGACGTCGGCGGACCGAAGCAACGAGTCGAAAGGGGTAAAAGCTTGGCTGAGTTGGTTGTAGAACGCCACTCGCTGCTTGTCACTCTCCTTGGTTAGCCGCTCGAGTTCCTTTCGCACCGCATAGAAATCTTCCTGGCAGCAGCGAAGGCGGTCGTAGAACTCCTCTCTCTACTGGGTGATTTCCCTGGTCACCCATTCCAGATCCCTCTTCGCCCTGAATAACTCCACCCGGCAGGCTAGTCAAAAAACAGAGCGTAAGCCACACCGTTGTCAGCCGGTCGAACCCTACTGGTGTAACCTAGGACCATCACGTGGTACCGAGTGGTCAGAGCAATGCACCTTGAAGATCACTCGTAGTACTCACCTACTTGGCCACAGACCCCCACACACGTCTCGCCGCCACCTCCAAGGATTATTGGTCAGAAGGGTGGTCGACGGATATGGTCTGGGTTTCGATGAGGGCTGGGAGGCAAATCAGTGTGGGCGGCAGGTCGGTTCGAGCGGAATGCTCGGAGACTCCGGGAACTCTACGACTACAACGACACAATCTTGTTAGGAAATAAAGGCGTGGGGGCTCCATTCAAAAAATGTTACATAACAAAGGTTACAATCGAGTTGTTTTCCTTGGCGGCCTCCACCCGGAAGATGGACGTCACGTAGTCCACCGCCCACTGACACTCCCGCTGAAGTCTCTCCTCGGCTTTTGATCCAGCAACCGCAGCCCCTTCCTGGACCAAGTCTAGGTTGAAGTTAGGGTCACGGCTGCGGTAGCACCGAAAGATATACTCAGCGGTTGCCCTCACCACCTGCGAAGCATCCTCCACCCCCCTCAACGCTAGGGTGGCAGGGAGCTCAGAGAAGTGCTTTGCAAGGACCCGGAGGGCATAGGTCCAGGCTTGGGCAGTACGGCCATCCTTCGGCTAGATCACCCCCATCCCGAGGCTACCAAGCGGATCCGTCAGCGCTCCGAAGGCTTCCCGGAGGATGTTGAGGGTAGTGCACTCTTCCTCCTTGAGCTGGGAGCACTCGGCAGCCAGCGCGGCTTTCTCTTGGGAGATCTCGTCGCTCCTCCTCCGCATCTCATTCAGCTGCTTCTCCAACTCAGCGCACCTGCTGGTCGCCATCTCCTTCTCTTCGACCAGCTTGCGGATGGCAGCTAGGAAACGACTGATCCGCAAGTCAGGAGTCAAAACAAACTCCGTGACAAAGTCCGTGGGTCCTGAAGCCACCGTCGATACATCGAGGGGCAAAGCCAACGTTGGAAGGGGCGTCAAGGCACCAGGCCGGGGCGCCGTCCGGGGGGTGCTCACAGTGGTCACCGAGGGCCTATGACAAACCAGCAAAGTTGCAGAATCAAGAAAAAAAGAGCAGTCCAAAGTATCTATAACTGCCCAGAAAAGCTTACCTCTACGATGGAGGATGGAGCACAAGCTTGGACCTTGCAAACCCGCCGGATCAGTCGGCCGGAGAGGACAACCCCGTGAGTAGGCCGCCAGTGCTTAGGGTCTCGCAGGGACATTTCGACGCCCCCGCATCCAACGATCCTTCCGCCACCCTCTTCCCATGCCGTACAGATGCTAGGTCTCCGGCGGTAGGGTCGGACCGTGCTTGGCCAGGACGGATTTGGTTGCGGGGCGCCGGGTCGGTCCCGATCTGGTCGCAGGGCGCCGGGTCGGTCCCTATCTGGCCACGGGGCACCGGGTCAGTCCCGATCAGGCCGTGGGGTGCTGGGTCGGTCCTGGTTGGGCTGCAGGACGTCGGGTCGGTCCCGGAACAGTCGCAGGTCGCCTAGTCGAACTGCTGTTGACCGGCATCACTCACGGGGCCACAACCCTCAACCACCACCGGACCCTGCAGAGGTTGCCCCCCCCCCCCCGGCCGCCGAATTGGATGCGAAGCGCATCTAGGACGAGGGGCGTTTGGGGTGGGGGCAGACGCTTCCTGGTCGATCTCTCGAAGGGCCTCGTCGACCTCATCAATTATTGGCCTCAGGGCATCGACCTCGAGAAGATGCTGAGGATAGCGCAAAAACTAAAACTCTAGCCAAGAAAAGAAAAACTTGGAAAAGGGAATTCAGGGAAAATATCAAACATACCAGCCTAACCCGTGCCCTATCCACCGAAGGGAGCTCGCATAAAGCGATGCATGGAGGGCCTCATTTCCTGGCGGCGGCCGCCATCAGTGATCTAACCCGTAGATCGATGACCTCGTTGGAAAGATCTGAAAATAATAATGGTAAAACACCACTCGATCAAGCCTCCCGAGGCAAGGAGACGGTTGTAACATTACCTGCGGAACTCTCCCTAGTATCATCGTCGCTCCCTGTATACAGATAGGCTGGGTGCGCCCTTCGCCGCAAGGGGCAGAGCCGGTGCTTGATGAAGTCGCGCACGACATCTGACACCGATAGACCGGCTTTCGCTAGACCCCTGACCAGGTCAGCGAGGGATAGTAGCTCGGCGGTCAGCATGGGAGAGCTCACCCAACTCTCTGCAAGACATGCCAGCACTTCGGGCACGTGAAGGTTGTCGAGGGAGTCGTCGGTCGTGAGGTAGAACCACTCCTCCCTCCAGCCCAACCATGATGATTTTAGGTTCATCTCCAAGTATTAGCTGGCAACACCATCTTAGAGACAGAAACCGCAGCTCCAGGTGGCCGGCCCTGGCTGCAGCCGAGCCACATAGAAAAATTTGAAGAGATCGAGACATGGCTCGACCCATATGAAGTTCTCGCACATGTGAGCAAAGATGCTCGGCATAATGATGGAGTTGGGGTTTAGATGAAGATGGCAAATGTCATAGAAGGAGATGACGGTGCAGAAGAACTCGGAGAAAGAGGGGACGAGACCAGCCAAGAAAAATAAATCAAAGATTACGATCTCCCCTTGGTGGGGAGCAGGAATATCTCCCCCAAGGCGGTACCTGGAGGATAAATGGCGCGAAAGCAGACGGTTCTCGTACATCTACTTCAGCTTTGCAGTGTTGCACTTGGACTTGGGGAAGTCAGCCTCCTTTTCTGTGCGCAGCGCCATGAGGATGCAGTGGTGGGCTCTAGTGGGGGCTGAAGGCGAGGGTCTCTAGCGCAAGAGTTCGAGTGGTAGAGAGATTTCTAGGGCTTTCCGTCCTTCCATTTATAGGATCGGCTTAGTTCCACCGCCTTGGCTCCCGAGGATCTATCTGGGGAACCAAAATTCCCTCAAAATCCAACATCCATTAAGGTTTCTCTCTCCCACTATCCTTTTCCTATGGACAGTTAACCTCCCCTCGGGATGTGGTTTTCTGGGGTGACCACGAGAACGGACCGTATCGCTGATCACCCCCCAGGTGAACTCATGTTCACCTCAGGCCCAAGTGGCTTAACTAAGTCCAGCCATGGTCGTCTGACAGATTGTTCCGTCCACCGCATCCGCGAAGGAGGTTGGGGGCTACTGTCGGTGTAAAAAATAGTGGGGTCCCCTCGCGGGTGGATCCATGCCGGTAAGATATCAGCAGGTATTGTATGCCACATTTAGTCTGGAACCATGGTCCTCCCACACGACCAGTCAGCAACCCCGTGACCAGCCAGCGACCAAGCAGCCAGGCTCTCCAACCGAGCTCTGTGACCAGTTCCCAATCGTAGGAGCAAACCCCACGACCAGTCTCCTCTTGTCGCAGGACAGGTTTGTATCTAAGCAATCTAATCACAATAAATATCTTTTCACTTGAGTAGTTCCCTTCCCCAGGTCCCCTTTCCGGTAGTCCACAGCGTGGTCGGCGCAGAGCGGTCGTGACCCGTCCCGTAGCATTAAACACTACGGGATGGCCTGACAGGCGTGGCAGGTGTTCTTTTGCAGGTGCGCAAGCGGCACGTGGGGACGGGACAGGACTGTTCGGGTGACCGGAATGACGCAGGCGATGGAGCAATGGGACATGCTCTATGGCGCCGTAGAGCAAATGGGATACGTCCACTCTTAGTAATGATGGGCCTAGGTAGAAAGCTCTAGCTAGGCCTGGGTCTATGTCTTGATTCACGTGTAAGTCCTCTCTCCCTCTGTTATATAAAGGGGGGAGGGGAAGAAAGACAGGGGGAAGAGGCCGAAAAGAAGGTTTGGAAAGAACATCATCTGTAACTGGCTTAGACCACAAGAAAAAAAATACACAGGATGTAGGGCTATTACCCTGAGGGGGGCCTGAACCTGGATAAACCCCGGTGTCTTGAGTTGCACATACACAGCTAAATCCAACAGACGCATTCCGAACAAAGATCACGCATCCACTATCCAACATACCCTGAAATCACTGTAAGGATTACCCTTGACAGTGATAATACAATCTATTTGATGAGTGGCAAGCAGTATTAATTGCTTTGGCGTAAAAATTATCTAAAATATTATATTCCAAAAGCATTGATCTTCCTTTCAACTACTCTATTTTGCTTCAGAGTATATTTGACTGAGAATTCATGTCTGATTCTCTTTTCTTCACAAAAATTCTCAACATTTGTGTTCTTGAATTCAGAGCCATTGTCACTCCTCACTTTCTTAACCTTGAATTCAAATTCATTTTCGGCCCTCTAGGCAAACCTTTTGGAAGTGTTAAATACAATAGTCTTATTACGTAAAAAGAATACCAAAGTATATCTAGAGAAATCATCAACAATAATAAGACAATAGCTATTACTTCCAACACTTACATATGTGGTTGGGCCACATAGATCTATATGTAATAATTCCAATGGCCTTGTGGTTGACATGGAGATTTTGTATGGATGTGAATTTCCAAGTTGCTTTCCAGCTTGACAAGCGCTACATAGTTTGTTCTTCTTAAATTTTACATCCTTCAACCCTACTACTAGATCATACTTTAATAAAATATTTAGTTGATTCATACCAACATGACCAAGCATTCTATGCCAAAGCCAATCTTTTGAAACAGACATGTACTTAGGTTTGCATCATTAGAAGAAAAATCAACTAGATAAAGATTATCATGTCTAAAACCTTTAAAAACTATACTATTATCCTTCATGCTAGAAATGATCACATCATTTAGAGAGAATGTGCATGAAAGATCAAGATCACATAATTGAGAAACAGATAGTAAATTGAAATTTAAAGATTCAACTAACAAGACATTTGAAATACACACATCATTTGAGATAGCAATTTTCCCCGTAAAATTTTACCTTTCCTTTACTATTATCTCCAAAACTGATTTTATCATGCTCTAAACCATTATTTCTAATAGATGTCAACATCATTTTATTTCTGATCATGTGTTGAGTGCATCCACTATCTAGCACCTAAAATATTTCACCGAATTTGTAGTTTTCCTACAAAATAAAGTTAAGTTGTTTTAGATACCCAAACTTGTTTGGGTCATTGGATGTTAGTTAGCAAGGCTTTAGGCACCGAAATAGAATTTTTTTTTTAGCACCAATTATAAGAGTGTCAACAAATCTAGTTTTAACACTACCATTATAACATCTCTTAAGAACATAGCATGAATCAAAAGATGTATATGAATTATCCTTAACATTTTTGCAATCTTTTTTAACATGTCTGGTTTTCTTACATCTCATGCAATAACCACTACCCTTCACAAAAGTAGTTTTGTAATAGATGAATGCTTTTTTACCCTTCTTGGGAACATATATAAGGTCTTTTTTCTTGATGGAAAACCTTTGACTAACCAGGACTTGTCTAATTTTGGATTCTTCAACATAACATCTTGCTAGATCATTGGTTAGTTATTCAATATTTTCTTTTAGCTTGTTATTCTCATTAATAATCAAGGTATCATTGCAAGATATAGCATTAGGCAAAGTAAGCAAATCATCATGCAAGATAGATGTATTCATAAAAGATGAAGTAGACATATCATCTAGGATATTGTAAGATATACACATATCTAATTTGGTTTTGTTGGTTTCATGAGCAATAAGAGAGTTATGAACTTCCTTAAGCAACTCATGAGTTTCTTTCAAACCCTCATGAGCCGTCTTTAACTCCTCATAGGATTCTTGAAGAGAACTATGTTTTCTCTTTAGTTCCATAAACATTGTTCTTTCTTTGCTCATGAAGTCATCAAAACCATTGATTATCTTAACTAGATCCTCATATGAATATTCATCTTCATCACACAGTACCTTTAAGTCACCTTTTGCCATGAGACAAAAAAGTTTGTTGAAGAGTGAAGGTGCTTCATTGATGGCTACACCGGCAAGACCCTTTTAAGATGGCTTCTCTTTATCGAAATCAGAGCTTAAGCTTGCATCCAAATCTGACTCAACATAGCATGATTGTCCATCTTTCTTCTTCTTGTAGTATTTTTTGAATTCCTTCTTGTCATCACTCTCCCCTTATTCTTCTTGCTATATTTTTCTTCTTTATTCTTACAGTTTGTGGCAATATGTCCATTTTCACCACATTCAAAACATCTTCTTTATTCGAAGGGATTCCCTTTGTAAGATTGTCCGTTTTTACTATATCCACTTTGATATCTTTTCTTCTTCATGAATTTCTTGAGTCTTCTTACAAAGAGAGCTATTTCTTCATCATCGTCATCACTGTGTTCATGATCATCTTTGTCTCTTGATGCTTGAGCCTTGAATGCAACATTCTTCTTCTTCGCATCAGTAGCATCATCATGAAGATTTTCTTATGACTTCTTGAAAATATCATGAGTGAGAATTTCACTCAAGATTTGCATTAGAATTGTATCCTTCAAACTAGATCTCACAAGCAAAGTCACAATAGTATCATATTTATGAGGCAAAGCTCTAAAACATTTATGAAAAAAATCAACATTAGATACATCCATACCAGGCGCCGTAAGCTCATTTATTATGTTGTTTAAATGATTGGACATTTTGGCAATTCTTTCGTTTGACAACATAGTAAATTTCTCAAATTTCCCTTTGCAAACAAAGAGTTCTGAATTCTTGACCATGGTTGTCCCATCATAAATTTCTTTTAGCCTTTCCCAAATTTCATGAGTGATCTCAAGTTTATAAATGTTATTAAACTCATTAAGATCTAAAGCACCATAAAGAATATTCATAGCTTGAGCAGTTGCAAGAGTGTTATCTCTATCTTCAACAGTAAGATTAGTGGGATCAAGAATAGCAAAATCTGTATCCACTATATCCCATAACTTACAACCTATAGTTTTAAGATAGACGGCTATTCTAGCCTTCTAATATGCATAGTTTGACCCCTCAAAGAATGGAGGCTTCCCAATATTGGTATGAGGGTCACTAGCCATAATTATATTCCTGGATGGTTAAATCCTCTATGAAAATGAGTTCTAGGATCTGATACCACTTGTAAGATCAAAAATACCAGCTAGAGAGGATGAATAGGCGGTTTTAAAATTAATTGCTAAACGATCAAGAAAAATTGCAAAAACAAACTAAACATCACTGAAGCGATATAAAATAACTAAGAGTTATGTCAAGATTTGTAATCTTAGGGTGACATGTAACAATTTATTTCTAGGAAGATAAATAAAATAAAAGTAAATAGCTCAACAATAAAGTAAATAGCTCAAAGATGACACCCGAAGTTTATCCCGTGGTATAGGTGATTTGCATATCACCCCTAATCCATGTTGATGTGAGTTTAAGCTTCTAACTGTTCCTCTATTAAGTATCCAATTCTCACACCGAGAAAGGGCTCACACGAAGCAACTTGATCTTAAGGTAGAATAGAATAATGAACTGCTCAATACCTTGATTTCACTAGAGTAGCATTTTACCGCTCCGGCAAGGCGCGCTCAAAACCTTTCACAATCATCACCATGGCTCCTTCACAAGCTTCTTTGAATAGCTCAATAGCGCATCCACCTCCAAGCTGTCTAGGAGGCAGCAACTTCCAAGAGTAACAAGTCGATGATGCTTTCTAAAAGGATCGCTAGTGCCTCGATGCCCAAACTCTTTAAAATTACATACTAAGATGCTCTCACATTCTCAAATATGTAACCACTAAGCCAAGATAAGGAGTGAAAGAAGACAAGCGCTCAGATGTATTATAGTGAAGTGCTAGAGAGCCCCTTTGAACCAATCAAGCGTCTATTTATAGCCTATCATACGAAATGTGGTTGTTACTCATGATTTGACTGCTCTGTGCTTCTCAGACCGCAATTCATCCGGTGGTAATGATGACTCTGTCATAGTCTAGCGATCAGACCGCCACAAGTCATGGTCAAACCACGAGTCTGGAACAGAGCACCAAAACTATCTATTCTCGGGTGGTCAGACTGACCAAGCCCTGCGATCAGACTGTTGGCCAGAGCAGAGGGTCTGAACCCCTATGTTCCTTGACGGTCAAACCGAGACACCACCCGGTCAGACAAAGACTTAAGAACTGGGAAACCTCGGCCTTGTTTTATACAACGGTCAGACATGTCATACATATCATGTCTATACAATGGTTAGACCGATCACTACTGGTGATCAGACCGCCACAACACAGAACTCCTAAAAGCAGTTTTCTTTGGTTCTTCTCAAATTAAATATCTCATCCTATGAAATACAAATTTGAGCAATTGTGGTACTTTTAATATCTGAAGTAGATGCACATCAACATCTCTTAATAGTACGGTACTTATCATATCAATTATGTCAATTTTTTCTTTAATCACCTTTGACCAGTAAAATAAAATATTCTATATTTTATACCTTTGCCTTGAACTAGTCATTTGCATATCTTATATGCATGATTCTTCTAGCTTTATAACATCTTTGTGACTAATATTTTCATAACTCAAATAAATACGTTAGTCCACAAATTTCATATTGTTATTAGTAACGGCTTCTATATCCGTAGCCGGTAACGAGACAGAGGCAGGAAGACGAGAATGGATGATAAAAATAGATAAATTATTTAATTTGTAAAAGTTTTTATTAGATAGAAGGAGAGTACGAAGAAGAGATGATACGAGAACTAATTCGTATTTTATATAGTAGAGATTGTGCATCGTGAGTAGCCGAAGACACTCATTTGAGTCCAAAACAGACCGTGAGAAAATGTGAACACGGCACAAATATGATGCGGATATGCAGTGATATATACGTAGTTGTATTTATCAGCTAGGGAATTTTCTTGAAAGATGAACATGCATAACTCAGGGGTGGCAGGTGACATTAGTTTTGTTACAGAATGAGAGGAGAAGTAATCTCTTTTTTTTAGAAAAAAAAGATGCTCTATTATTGTAAAGTTTTTTATCGGAGGCCGAAGGAAATGAGGGATGGAGGTTTGAACCCGGCGGCTAGGTACCATCCTTAAATCATCTTCAACCATATTCTCTTCATTTCGTTTCTTTCCCGATTCTTTTTCTTGTTCTTATTCTTTTTATTTTCTCTCATCTCTACCAGCTTCCTTTCGAGGGAAACCGCGAAGAGAAAGAAGAGAGAATTCTGTCCTGAAGAGAATGATACTAGGAATCCCTTCATGACAGAAACCGTAAAGAGAAACCGTTAGAACGCTGAAGAAAATGAAAATCCTTTCACAACGAGAATTTTATTCGCGAGAGAAATCCGTTGGACGTGATCTTATACTTTGCCACCGAGCTAGGCTCGGTTCGCTAGAAGTAATCTCTCTTGTTCTTTGAAGCTTTCTATTTCCCGTTGGAATCGTTGTCTCGTGGAGGAAAAAAATATCAGAACTGTGCCCGACTGTCCGGCGGCTTCCGTGGTCGGTCGTCAAATCGTGCCCCCCAAAACCTGGCGGGACAACGGATCCATCCGCTTGTCGTTGCATCACGATCGCCCCGTCGCCGTTGAAGTTGAACCCCCCCCCCCCCCCCCCCCGACTCCCGCTCGGTCACGCAACGCGCCAAGCGGAGCGCGTTGCCCCCGCGCCGTGGGCTAGCCACGAGCGCGAGGCGGGGCTGTCGTGCCCGTGCGCCGGTCAGCCGCATTGGCCCCGCGCGCGAGGCGCCAGCCGACCAACCACCCCCCGCGCGCGTCCATCCATCCAACCATCAGTCCATCCGCCTGTCAGTTGTCACACGAGAGAAAGCAGCGAGGCGCGCGCGCTGTCGCCTTCCCCCCGGCTGCCTGCCACGTAGGGGCGCGCGCGTGTCGAACCCGCGCTGGCCGGCGAAGAGATCATACGATCGGATCACGTAAAATCCAAAATGTGTTAACATGTAATTCGTGTGACTGGAACTGCGAAATTAAGATAGCAACACGATAGCAGCCAGTTAGCATCATGTAGACTAGTAGTTACTAATCAGTGACCTAAGAGATCCGGATTCTCCTATGAGGAGCATGTTAGATAGGATTACCTAGCTCGGGTGACCCGGCTCTTGCTGCTCACGCCATCAGTTACAATATACAGCCTTGATCAGGTACGACTGGTTATGATGGTAATTGATTATGATTAGTTAGTTACACTAAGCATCAACCCCTAGCGCAAGTCAAGCATAGGATCTTGTCTTGTGGCCCTCTAATGCCAATATTGTAAGTAGTAACTGAATTTTCTGGCACAAGCTAAAATCGGATGGCACTCTTGATCTCTACAAGGTTGATCTCTACAAGGCTTGCTGGGTGCTAAAGGTGTCCAACTGAATCAGGCTAAACAGGCCGGCACCAGACACAACATTTTTGCCCAGCCTAAGCATGACATGGTCCGGTGGGGAACAGGCTGGCTAGCATGGTACAGCTAGGCGGGTCATGCCTAGCTAGAGGTGCGGCACAACCCATTTAATTTTTTTATTTTTTAAGAATATATATCATTTGTTTAGAGTTAACATCACGTATAAATTGTAGTGTAGCAGTAGTGTTCTTTACTCTCAAACATAAGGTTACGAGTTCAATTTCAAATGGCACTTATTTTTTTTTTGATTTTTTACATGATAATAGACTAACGGTCCGAAAAAAACTCATCAGACATGTTGTATTGTGGACCAGCTCGGCGCAGAACAATCATAAGTAGACTGTGCTTGAGCCTATGGCTCAGCACGTGGGCTAGCACGAACTCAAACAGGTCATACCTAAATGGACCGTACCTAGTTAGGTCTGAGTTGTGTTGTGTCGGGGTGGCCCAGTTGGCCACGTGTTGATTTTGATGAGACACATTCGGTTGTGTCATGAAGCCGGCCACAGTTTGCAACACTTTGGCTTTTTTCTCAAGACTGGTCCATACACCAACTATATATCAAGAATACATTCCTTTATTGCACTTTATCTGATATAATGTATTGCTCGCACCCGACCGGTATTATGGATACCTCACGCCCAACTTCGTGTATCGCCTCAACAACTCTCTATGGATTTAAGCTGGCAGCTCGTGCTTGCTACAGCTGCTTTGCCTCCTACTTGTTGTAGTCTCAGATTTGTGAAAATTAAATCGGACACCTCTCTTTTCGTCGATCATCGGGATGACGACATTGTCTTTTTGCCCCTATACATGGATGGGATAGTTCTAACGGCTTTTCATACGTTGTGCTTTGCCAGACAATCCTTTCCTACTGTATAAATCTTTTACATTATTGGTTTCAAAATTTTCTTCACTGTCGGTTTTGAAGCTAGCAGTCGGTCAGGGACTATCACTGTCAATCTAAGGACCAATAGTGAATGAGTTATCACTGTTAGCTAAAAGTTTTAGCCGGCAGTGATTGTTAATTCTCGATTCAACGTGTTTGTGGCCGAAACAAGCAAAAAAATATTTTAGCCGACGGTGATTGCTGGTCCTCGATTCAACGTGTTTATGGCCGAAAAAGAAAAAAAATTACGACCAGAGACACCCGATTGATTATTGCTCACCTGCCCTCGACCAGAAGCTCGAGTAGTGATCACTACTCACTCACTATTTTTTCACATGAGTTCCAAGACTCGAACTCATGATCTTGATCAGAAGCTCCACGTGTGTGACCTCTCTAACCATCTCATCTCTCGTTCATTCTTGAGTACAATAGCAAAATCAATCATTTTGAGCTCTTTTGATCGAACATTTGAACGGCTATTTGCACATCTAGAAGATTCAAAATGAAAAGGTTATCAACTATAAAGTTGTACATCTCATCAAGTTCTATAATGTTAATATAAAGTTTGTCTTCATCTGACTCCGTATGAAACAAGTTTGTATTTAATCCGTGCAGTGTTCAGTAAAATAGCCATAACTTTTGCATATATAGTCCAATTTTGACGTAGACCTCTACTTTCGAAGCTAACGAGGAGGCGCATCTGAAAAAATACACATCTTTAGATATGTACCTTTCTTGATAAAAAAAGACTCGGAAGACCCTCGACAAGACCTCTGAGGTTTTTGTCAAAAATTAACCTTCTCCGAATTGCCTAGAAATTTTTGGAGATATAGTGCTACGTCTAAAAGTTAGTTCTACACTGACGTTTTATCAATATAAATTACCAAACTTACAATAAAAATCTTTAAACTTGCAGTTTTTAATTTTGTGGATGTATGTGTCTTTTTCAATGATTTCTCTAGTATTTTACACTAGATCCAGACCAAAAGTAAATGATCAACTACAAAATTGTAGATCTTATCGAGAGCTATAATTTTCATATAAAATTTGTCTTCATCCGATTTTGCATGAAAATGTTATGAATTTTTAAGATGAAATGTCATCTATCACGGCTGAAACTTTGTTAATATTATTTAAGAATTTAAATAACCTCAAATTAAAAAGTATTCAACTACAAAGTTGTAGATCTCGTCAAGTGCTATAATTTTTATGTAAAGTTTTTCCTCATCTGACTTCATATGAAAAAATTATTAATTTTTTAAGATAAGTTATCATCTATTATCACTGCTGACTCGTCACATAAACCAGCAGTGATACCCATTATCACTACCGATTCATAACACGAACCAATAGTGATATTTAACGAACTATCACTATCAAATCATGGCTATAACTGGTAATGATAGTTCAAGTATCACTGCCGGATGATGCCCTCACCTAGTAGTGAAGCATTACTGCCAGCTCAAGCCATCTATCGGCAATGATGGTCTTCATTACTGCTGGTTCATAAGCCACATTTGTTGATTCTTCTAATACGGCTTTTGAACCGGTAGTGATGCTTTATCACTGCTAGCCCATTAGCAACCGGCAGTGATGAGACGGGATGTAAGTCTAGTTTTGTAGTAATGCTTGCACTTGAGTGGGAATTCTCTATGAAGGGTCTTGGTCAGCTGCATCATTCTTTGGTTGTGTCTGTGTGTCGCCATGCTGGTAGCTTATTCCTCTCAGTGGTAGTATATGTTGGACATTTTGGACCGTGCCCGCATGACAGAGTGCAAGCCTTGCAATACCCCAGTTGACACGCACTCCAAGGTTTCTTCCACTAACGATGCCCCTATGAGCGACCTGATTCAGTACCATAGTCTCGTTGGTGCCCTATAGAACCTCACCTTCACCCGTCTAGATATTGCCTATGTTATTCGGCATGTTTGCCTCCATATGCATGATCCTCGAGAATTGCATCTCTCTATGGTTAAGTGCATCCTCTAGTATCTCTGTGACATCTTTGACCACAACCTCCTACTTCATCGAGCTCCACTGACAAATCTTGTTGTCTATTCTGATGCTGATTGGGCGGGTTGCTTGAACACGTGCAAGTCCATCTAAGGCTATATTGTGTTCCTTGGTCAACAACCTTGTCTCCTGTTCCTTGATGCGATAGAACTCTATCTCCCACTCTAGTGTGGAGGCTGAGTATCAAACTATTGCCAACGCCGACACCATCACCGAAGCCTGCTAGTTGCACCAGCTTCTTCCGAAGCTTCACAGTCCTCTTTAATGAGCCACCCTGGTGTATTGCAAATATGTCAGTGCATTCTATCTTTCAATGAACCTGGTGCAGCATCAGTATACCAAGCACGTCAAGATTGGCTTGCATTTTTTCTACGAGTGGGTGGCTCTTGGTTAGGCTTGAAAACGGTTCGGATATTTTCCGCTCTAGATTCGGAAAAACATATACGGATGGTCTTATCCGGATACAGATATGAATATTTTTGGATTGGATATGAACATTCCTTATCCGGATAATGATACGGAAACGAAATTGCTTTTTGAGCTGGATACGGATAAAAACACGGATAATATCCGGATAAGGATACGGATAATATCAGATTCACCTAGCCCATCGAAGAACAAGTCCATCAACATCGCCAATAGGGCAACAACCCACCAAGGTCCTAACTACTTACACTACATTATTATTTTTATACACATAATTTATTTCCCTTATATGTGATGTTATACTACATTATTATTTCTTGTTTGTCTTTCCTGAGTTCATCTTGCGGTGCTTCCATATTTCTTTTCATATAAGAAGAGTATTCGGTATGTTAGCTTACAACAAAACGGAAGCACTATTCGTATGAACAGGGCATTTCTGTTATTCCTTGCTTCTATTTCCAAATACTATATATTAATTTATAGTAGTAATCTCATTTTCATCACAACCATCAGAGTGGCGCAGCGGAAGCGTGGTGGGCCCATAACCCACAGGTCCCAGGATCGAAACCTGGCTCTGATATGAGGGCTCTCTGCCTTTCCTGTCTTTTAAAAAAATATTTTCTGCCCCTCTTTCAGTTCTTGTGTTCCGACGTACCGTGCCTTTTTTTTTTCCTTTCCGGTTTCCTGTAGCGCTGTGATTCCCGGCCGGGCTCTCCACCCTGCACCGTTTGGGGTTATGCACGCAACACAAACAAATCATCGTCTGGTAACAAAAGATCCTCTGGCATGTCAGCTAACCCGACACAACCATCGTCGTCGTCAGCTCCGCTAATGGCGATGCCTGTCGAGAGGCGACGCGGCCCGCGTGCTCTCACGCCTGGTGAAAAGGGCCAAGAACGATGCGGGTCATCTCCGCACACAGGGGGACATCGCCGCGCCCGAATCGCTTTTGCGCGAGCGGAAGGACGACGCATGAGGACCTGGGCGCGGTGCGTGTCCCTTGATTCGATCGTTCGAACATGACGTCTGGGGCGATCGCCGTGATTGGACCGCGCCTGATGTCGTCGCCCGCACCGCATTCCGGCGTCGCGGTGTCGACCTCGCGGGGGCTCCGGCGTCGCTCTCTTGTCGTTCAGTATCCTCCTCCTCCGCTACACCGTTGGGATTTCAGTTTGAGCTCAGTTGGCTCACCAGCTTGTGGCCAATTTCATTCAGCATTTTTTTTAGATGAATTTCAACCAGCGTTTGGTAGAGCTTCAATCTTTGTGACTAATTTTTTTCCACCTTGGAATTTGCGTCAGTTTAGCTTGGTGGTAGTTTCGGTACTACCAACACCTTTCATACATTTTCTTTCACTTCCATACCCGTCAGATTAGATTGTTTTTTAGAGAGGCTGTCAGATTAGACAGAGAAAGGAGCTGGTGTAGGAACTGGGCCGCCCCTAGAGCAGATCAGTAAATAGACGTTAGTTTTGGGTCCATAACTCTATCATGGGCCTAAAAAGACTAGTAGGAGGATCTGGCAAAGGATCTGAAAAAAAGGAAGCTGTTAAATAAATCTAAAAAAAGAAGCTGACAAATGATCTGGAAAAAGGGAAGCTGATATATAAATCTAAAAAAGAAGCTGGCAAATGATCTGAAAAAAGGGAAGCTGTTAAATAAATCTAAAAAAAGAAGCTGACAAATGATCTGAAAAAAGGGAAACTGATAAATAAATCTAAAAAAGAAGCTGGCAAAAGAATTGGAGGCTAGTTTGAATTATCAGTGTGGTAGCAATGCCTTGTGGCAAATGGCAACCAAAACCGCAGACTCCACTGCACATCAGCTTTTAAGATAGAAGGGGTAGGGAGTAGAATGCTCCTTGGCCTCACCTGGAGGCAACAGGATCAGAGACTAGCCAAGATTTACCTAGGCGCTCGGATCCTGACTGGTTAGTCCCGTCTCTACTTGAGGTCTAACTAATCTAGAAAATGCTTGGCCTAAGTGCCAGACCGGGCTTCAAACCCCGGCTGGCTTCGCACCAGCCTGGTGCCTTGCCACCCGAGCTATGCTCGGTTCACAAGAAGCTTTTAAGATACATTCACTGATCCACAAAAAAAATGGATTCGCTGATCCACAAAACCTGACTCCATGCGGGTGGCAGTTCAAGGAGACGTAGGTAATTTGTAGGGAGGTCGGGATGTATCTGCCATTAGATGTGGTGAAATTTTGAATGATTTTTTCAAAGAAAACATTCAATTAAATACCAAGAGCTAGAATGCTCTTGAAATGCAACTTTCCTAGGGCATCCACACCCGAAAATGTACCTGCAGATGATTCATTTACGTGTTCAGTTTTGTGCTTCAACTTCTCTGTCTACAATATACAAAAAGAACAGTCTAAAGTAGTGTGTACCTTTCTTGTCCAAGCAAATTCACTCAGGCAAACATAATTCTGAAACAAATTATCAAAATCTACAGAACACATCCTAAGAAAGTAAGAACACAAACAACAATCAGATAATTGTATTTCCCTGCTATTACCTTTCGTTATACTTACATAACGTATCTCCAGTTTTCTCTTTTTCTCTCTTTGCCTTTGTACTTTAGCTAAACCAAACAATGCACCAACCCATGTTACACACAACGAAGAAAGGCAAGAAGAAAAGCTCAAAAAAGAAAGAAAGAAAGACAAGAAGAGATGCACAAGCTGCACGGCGGCATTCATCGCGTGCTGCCTACAGCTCCACGGATTCGTACGTGGCGGAGTAGTCAGGCATGCGGTGCAGGCACCGGAGGACGCTCTCGGCGACTTGCTTGGTGGAGGTGTCACCCTTGTGGAAGGCGCTCACCAGCAAGCTCGGCAGCGCCCGATCGCTGGTCACCTCCCTGACACACCGCTCGCCGCCGTGTGCGAGGAACCTCTCAACCGCCCAGAAGCACCTCCGCGCCACCACCCCGCCGTCGCGGTGCTGCCGCAGCGCACGCAGCACGTGCCGCGCAGCGTCATGCTCCGCGAGCACGGCCACGCCACTCGTCACGTCGACCGCGTCGTCCAGGAGCGTGCAGAGCGCGCCGAGTGCGGCCTCCACCACGCGCCCGTTCTCGTTGCTCTCGAGGGCGCCCAAGAGGCCCTCGACCGCGCCGGCCTCGACCAGGCAGAACGTGGTGGCCGGGGAGCACACGCCACGGTGCACCGGGCAGACCCGGCTGTGCGCCGGCGGCTTCCGGTTGTCGTGCACCCGACTGGAGTGCGCCTCGCGCAGGCGCTGGAGGATGTTCTTCCTCTTCGAGCGTCGCTCCTCGGTCGGTGGCTGTGAGAGGTTGGGGGACAGGTTGCTGAGGTTCCCAAGGCCGACGGACGCAAGCCGCTGCATCTCGTCGCTGCCCGCCGACCGCACGAGGAGATCGGTGAGCACCGACGTGAAGTTGTGATCCATGGCTGCCAAGAGCACGTCCCGATCATGCAGCGTCGTCGTTAGCCGGACGAGCGTGCCCACGAGGCCCTCCATGTACGCCTTCGCATGGCGGCTTGCCCGCATCTCGCCACGCTGCATCTCCTCTATCTTGGCCAGCACGATCGGCACGGCGCCCCGGTTCAGCAACGCAAGGTTGAGAGCTATGTGCTGGTATGGCAGCCTTGCTAGGAGCATCGCCGCCACGGCGTGCAGCTCAGTGATCCGTCCAGGCTGACCGATGCTCTTGACAAGCTTCCCCGGCTGCCCTGGAGCCTTGCAGAGCTCCTCGGCAATGGTGTGCCCCATCTGCGGAGACAACGCGATGAGGAGCCTCGTCGCAGCAATGCCGAGCGCCTCCGTCAGCGAGTTCATGAGCTCGATCACAGTCTGGCTGCTGTTCTGCTCCTTCATGACTGAGACCAGTGTGGCGAGTGGCTTGGGGAGCGCGGTGAGCGTGAGCAGCACACGGACAATGCTCAGGTTGAGGGTGTCGGGCATGGAGCACTTGAGCATGTGCGCAAAGTTGTACACCGAGTACTTGGACGTGATGACGTGGCCTTCCTTGTTGACGACGATGGCCTCAGGGTCGAGGCCTGACTCGACGATGTTGGCGAGCACGGCAGCAGCCTCCATCTTGGAGCCCATGGGCTCGTCGTCAATCTTTCGGATGAAGAGCTCCTCGACCATGACCGGGATGGCACCCGCGTCCACAAGTGTCCTGCTGTTTGGGTGGTGGGAGGAGATCTGGACCAGGACATCGAGCGCTGCCTTGCGGATCGCCGTGTTGCCGCTGCGCACCATCTTGACGAGGATCTCCGACGCGCTCCCCGCAATGTTGATGATCATCTCCTGCTTCTGGACCAGCTCACCGAGGTAGTTCACCATCTCCATTTGCACATCTTCTGACCCTGTTTTGTGCGTTCATGTGAGCTAATGGTACTGTCATGGTGTGATTCCCAAGAATTTCACAGCAAAATAATAAATTGGTTCAATTCCTCACATAACTAATAAATTTCCATAAGAATCCTATGAAATTCGCGTTCCTTGTGGTGCCTAAGTACATATCGAGTTGAGAGTATCAAATTAAAAAAGAAAACGGAATCTGTCAACACTCACCAAACTAAGAGGTCTTACTTTTGCAACATCCAAAAAGAAACTGTACAATTTTGTTGTTACATTTGTTCTAACATCCAAAGAAAGAACTCCCACTGTACCCAAATAGTATGTTTTCAGAAATAGGATGGATATTTAACTATATTTATGTACTGAAAATGTGTAAACTATTCATTTATGGTTTTGAAAGGTAGAGAATGGCATTTTGCACTCAACATTTCACAAACCTGTAGTATATGTAAGCTTAACAGTTAACACAAAGAAGAAAGTTAAAGTTTTCTCTAGACAGGCCAAGTCTTACCTTCAACTAGGTGCCTCTGCAGAGGATCCAGGTAGCCACTTTCTGCCATGTACTTCATATTCTTTGGGCATTTCTCCAGGTTCTTGAGGACCTCTCCAGCCTTCTCAGCAGCAACAGGATCATCAGAGCCATTGAACTTCATCGTGGTGAGAATCAGTATGCTTCCAGAAGTTGATCCAATGTTCTCCAACAGTAACTCTGATTTCGAAAGCTCTACCAAGAAGGATATAGCTGCATGCCTTTCATCAGGATTATTGCTAGAAAGTAACTTTATTGTCCTTGAAATGGCTCTGGTTTTTGCTATGATTTCCTGTATGTCAGGAAAAGAAATCTTGAGCTACATGCAAGATAATTACGAGTTGAAGCTGCTCTTCAGCATCAGTTTCAATAAAACAAATTTCACATAGCAATTAACAAAGCTGGGGGACAAAGATTGAACACAACAAAGGCTGAAATATTGTAGACTCGCTTACCATTCCTGCATCATCCTCAACCAACAGGCAGAGGAGGTCCAGGGAGTCGCAGCGTATCAGCGCATCCTTGTGGTCCAGAAGTCGTGCTAGGAACTTGGTGATGCCAATCTTGTGCATCTGATCCCTGTTCTTTCTCCTCAGCCTGGCCAGCACCGTCAGCTCATGTATGGCCTCAAGCACCAATGCCTCTGTGGTTGCCATAGAGAGTGCAGTACGTGCGATTCTGACACGTATTGCTTCATTCCTCGTAATCCATTCTGCAATTGTGCTCTTCAGTGGAGCATTGCTCCTCAGTGTCTTGCTTTGCATTGCCATCTTTGTAACAGGACATATCACAAGTTCAGATCCATCTGTAAACTTTTCAAAGTATTCCTCAATGGCTCTCCTGTCATAAGTCACACCACTCTCCGTCGTCACTGGATCAACCATGACCTTGTTTGTCAGTGGACAAAAGAAAGAATCGTACAACGGCTCGACATATTCTGCGACTTCAGGGAGCGAATTGAACGACTGACCGCCGGACTCATGCGACTCCTGGTACATTCCCTGCAGGAAGTCCACCAGCCTCGGCATGTCGCTGTTGTGCAGTGTTCTTCTCCTAGGCTTATCATTTGCCACAACCATGGATATCTCTGGCTCCGAGTAGCCATCACAGGAATGCTGGTCATACAAATCTTGCCGGTTCCTGACAACCTGAAGGTGTCCACTGGCTGCTGGTTCTGCAAACCTCCTGCTCACAAATGCCGATGTCGGTAACCTGCTGAGCTCATTGCTTATATTCTTTATAACATTGTCCAAGTCCTCAGTTATGCTCAGGAGGTCGTTGTCCTTGAGCTGCTGTGCGGCCACACTGCATCTCACGACAAGGTCCTTGGCGAGGTCAACGTTTGCAGCTAGATATTCCATTGCATGTATCGTGTTGGTGGGGGAATACTGCGCCTTTTGCAGCTCCATTGTGGCAGGGGGTGCATGGTGGATCTGGCTGCCCACATCCATGAAGTTCTCCTGCTCAACATCGATGGCTGCCGCCGACGACATGAGTTCGGAGACCGCTGCTAATACAGACTCAGCGAGGGACGCCTTCCTGGCTTGCGCTTGGCTTCTCTGAACAATGGGAGAAGTACATGTTAGGCACCCAAGCAGACGCATCCAAGCAAAGATGATTTTTTTGTGACAGAAAAGGATAGTTCAGACTAGGAAGTCGTAAAGAAGCAACCTACCAACTTTGTTCTGAACAATACAATTCTGCAATCTTAAGCTGACAGGGATTGGTTCTAAACAATTGGATAATAGTATGATACAGGACTATCCACTTTCCCCCAAATTCCCAACTGTTACAGATTGGAGTCTTCCAACAACCAGCATATTATTCACTGCAGAAACTACACAGACCAGTCGGAGATATGTTAGCTGGTACTGGTGCGGGGAGATGAGGGATAAACCAAAATTTTCATGGTCCTCGAAGGAACATCGAGAACACCTAACAAAAATTGGGGGAAAAGACCACAGAAACAGCTCTGTATACTTCGATTGCAATTTGACAGCAGCAGCAGCTTCGTCTCCTCCCCTTGCATCTTGCCAAACCCACAAAGACAGTCCTATTTTTTGTTGATTTTAACCAGAGCTATTCACCTCCACGTCTAAGCTCCCATGATTCTTTCCCGTAAGGTAGATAAAAACTAATATTTGGGAATCACAGCATCATAGCTCAACTTAAACTCATCGCAGTTTTGCCAAACTACAGAAACCACGACGAATTGCATCAAGTAAGCAAACAGCCTGTCCCCAACGAGAAGGCAGCTCAGCGAAACATACCTGCATCCAAGACCTCCCCCTCCAAGAAACTGAGCTTCTTGCCTTCTCCTCCTCTGCCGACCTCCTCCCCCTGAGCTGAGGAGAGGGAGCTAGTATTGGGGGAGCATTCTCCGCTCCTCCTGCTCTTCCAGCTCCCACCCAGGCATGGCCTCCTCGTCGTTCAAGAACAACACGCAACAGGCGAGAGAATGGATGGAGACCGGAGAGAGGGATGGGGGGAGACCGACAGCGCAGAGACCCAGTCGAAGCAAGGTCACCACCCTGTTTAGAGATCGGCGAAGGAGCCTTCTTTCAATACAGCTCATGCACTTGTTTATCAGCAGCACTACCACCTGAAAAGAATACGAAGATCGAAAGAGTCTTTTTACACTTGAAAAGCTAGCTAAAGCTAATACGAGAAACGCTCTACTTCAAAACTGGATGGATTTGTCCTTCCCAAATATGAAACTATTCAACACCTACATTGAACACACACCATGTCCCGTGTCAAACCGTGTCAGCCCATGCGAAGCCAAGCCAAGGACTTGGCGTTTCCTAATTCCACGGCAAGTTGAGCAGTGACAGCACTGTGTAAGCTGTTTTCAATGGCTCTTGATGGCCCGCCCAGCATTTGAGCTCTGCGAACTGAAGTACCCAAACAATTATTTAATGAAATCGTTATAAACAATCAATGGCAGGTGGGCCTAGATGAATGACATTACACGACTAGAGTGGAGTAGGGTTTTTTTTAAGGTATTACGTCCTGAAAGGGCATTCATTCATAAGTATGAAATATTACAAGGTTTAGCCTATGAAGATCAAGTATATAATTTGGATAATGTTTACAGTAAGACGTCTGATCCATCGGACGCTCAACTTGATCCACTTCAATTGGTAACTCAGCCCATTAAGCACTCACGACCCACATGTTCCAAGTGTCGATCCCTCGCATCCTTCACTGTACAGCGCATTGAGCAGTCGCAGTCATCGATGTGCTCTTTCTCTCTCACTGGCAAAAAATCCCTCTCTCCCTCCTCATCCACCCGCGGCGTTGGAGCTCTGGCGAGTCCCCGGCGGCTGAATCAGGAGCCATGCTCCTCTCCCTACCCATGCCCACCCAACTATCTCGCTCCCTCCCTCTCTCTCGACCACCTCCATGGCGAGGGGCGGCGAGCTCGAGGCCATGGGACTGAGCCACGTCTCCTCGTGCAGTGGCCGCCAGCAACGACCCATGCCTGAACTGCATAGTCATCTCGCACGGGAACAGCTAGCGAGTTCTACTACCTTTAGCCTCGAGCCGGACCACACCGTTCTCATGGCCTCTCGTGCACCACCCCCCATATGCATGTTGCAAACATTTTTTTTAACTTATCACAATAATCTTTTGATTTGTTGCATTTGCATTTTGCCGGTGGGGGCTGTGGTTCATGGTCACTCTCTTTATGCTGCCCCCTCTTGCTTGTATTGCAAGTTCAAGCACCCCCTTCATATCTATTTCAGATGTTTTAGCTTCTTTTCATGAATGTTGCAAGTACTGTTTTCCAATGTTGTAACTAATGTTTTGAAATGTTGCATTTTTCTGAAATTGTTTATTTGAGATTTCTAAACTATACGTTAGACCAGTGTTATTTTCATTTTTCATTGGGTATTTTAAAATGTTGTAGTAATGTTTTTTATTTGCTGCAATTTCCGTTTGGGTCTGGCACTTGTTGCATTCACTAAGCTATTGGATTTGTTGCAAGGGTTATTTGTTTTTGTTGCATTACTTTATTCTAGTTGTTGTGATATGTAATTTTAGATGTTGCAAATGTTAGTTTTAATTTGTTACACTAAAAGATCGACTTTTTGAATGTTTTTTTCGCTTAAGTGTTGCATTCTACTTCTGGAAATGTTGCTTTTGTTCGTTCTGAATGTTGCAGTGAGATCTTTTAGATTTTAATTGCCCCATCATGATGTTTGTTTGTGATTTATGCAATTTTTGTTGAGCACATCCTTGCATATCGATCAAATTTGTCTATTTTTGGCCGAGGGGAACCTTCAATTTACTGTTGAGATGCTCTATGAATCGAGCTTGTCATTCAGCGCATGAGAAGTGAGCAGAAACTTGAGGGGAATCTGAGTCGCGCAACACGGGTCCGCGTGATGTTACGGGCAAAAAAGTGCCTTATTGCGGTGAGATTTTTCTTTTGCAATAAATCCAACGGTAGCAAGTCGTCGGTCAGCTTGAATCAAACAACAACAGGGTGTGTGACGCTAGCACCCAAATCAGACGTCTGAGTGCTAGCAACGCCCACATAATTTTTCTTTCAGGGGGCAACCATTGTAATGGTTGTAGTTAGAACAATTAAAACTAGGGTTGTCAAAGTCTATTGAAAAGGCATTTCTAGCTAAAGCATCCGCAATACAATTATCTTCTCTTGGAATTTGATAAGAGTTCAAATTGGTCATTCTCGTCTTTTCCCCAATGTCCTTAATCATGAGCAATATTCTCCAATCTAGGATGACCTCTTGGAGATTTTTCAAACATGAAATAAGGCACAAGTTGTCTTAGAGAAAATCACATTTTTGAACCTGCAGATTATCTATAACAAAGAAGTCGAGAAACAAACTCAAAGCTTCTGCATGTAAGGGAGATTCAGCTTGTGATGTTCTTGCTTGAATTTGTAAGATCCATCTAACTTGATCTCCTGAGTAAGTTATTTGAATTCCAAGACCAACCTCCCTTCCTGCATTAAAAGAAGCATCCAATCTGCGACAACAAATTGATCTGGGAAAAGATTACAGATCAAGATGATTAAACTTTGAAGATTCATGGATGGAGTCTCCAGATATTTGCTCAATATCATAGGCATCATATTGAGCCTTTTGAACAGCCTTTTCCTGAAAAATTATAGAGTTAATAGAATAATCTTTCTTTGAAATCTTGAGCATTCCTCATCTTCTAAATAAACCAGAGAATGTAATAGATGAGATCTTTATAATTTGGATTTTGTAGGCAACTAAAAATGAAGTGCAGAATTTGAACAAGAGCCAAAAAGGTTATCTGATTTGATAGCAAAAGGAGGAGCAAACCAAACATCTCTTGCAAAAGAGCAATGGAAGAAGATGTGCTCTTGTTTTCAACAGAATGACATCGAGAACAATTAGGAAAAAAACATTATTAATTCTTCTATGCACATTCTACACATTAGCAATGTTTTTAGCCATGACCCTCTAAACAGACATCTGAACTCTTGGTAGGATTTTTTTTAATTCTTCCAAATAAAATCAATAATAATATTTGTTTGGTTCGACCTATTTAGTTTTATTACTGTTTTTTTAATGTTCTCTTGATGAAGAAGCTTGTAAACACTTTGCGTTGTCCAGATACCTTTCTTATTTGGCTTCCAAATTAAAATATATTGACCTCCAACTTAAGAGAGAGGAATCTGCATAAGCTGATTAACAAATTCAACATCAAAAATAGAAGAAATCAAAGGCTCTGAAAGGACAATGATATTGCCTAGAGAGGGGGTGAATAGGCGTTTTTACAAAAATTCAACCCTTTCTACCGTTGGCCTAAACTTGCAGCGGAATATAAACTAACGAGTTTTTTACAAGAGAAAAACCTAAATATGCTAGGCTCAACTAGTGCACAATCACCCTAAAAAAGTGTGGAAATTACAATCCTAAGGTGACAAAAATTACTCAATTCTAGCAAGAGATATGCAATAAAACTTAAATTGAAAAAGGCTGAAAACACTGTTTATATGCCTGAAATTACTGTTCATCGGAGACTCCGGTGTAGTCCGGATACTCCGGTGTGTACAGATCCGGAAACTCCGGTAAAGGCCGGATTCTCCGGGTTCTGTACAGAACTGAGCCCGAAACTGAATGAAATAAATGAGTAGAGAGTTCTAGCTCAAACCAAATGATGTCGTGTGTTCCCGAAGATGATTCCAAGTAGATTCACAAAGAACCTATACTCAAATACACACAAACAAGTAGATCGAGCAATATGCATAAAGATTTGAGTAAGAACATAAAAGTAAGGAAACAAGAGAGGAGACGCAAAGAATTGTTTCCCGAAGTTCGGATTCACCACCGTGAATCCTACGTCTCCGTTGAGGAAGCTCCAACGAGCCGGGTCTCTTTCAACCGCTTTCCTCTCCAAGCTCGGTCACACTTGAGCTCGGTTTCTACTAACTTGAGCTCTTTCCTTCCGGAGGTGAGATCGACCTTCACAAACTTTCCGCGGCTCACCACAAGCACGGGAGCTCACCGGCGACACCTAGCCGGCTAGGAGGCTTCACCTCCAAGAGTAACAAACGCAATCGAACTTCTTGCCGAGAACTCGAGTGCTCAAGAATGGATTTAGCTCACTTGCACTCAATCTTCCAATCTCTCAACCCAACTCATTTTCTTCTCAAATCACATACTAGAATGGAGTGGGAGGGAGTTCTTTTGGCTCTAGAGGATGTTCTTTTCGTGCCCTTGCAGCAGCCTCAAAGGATGGGGTGAGTGGGGTATAAATAGCCCACTCCAAACAACTAGCCGTTACTATTTTTGACAGAACTGACCGGAGTATCCGGTGAACACCGGAGTATCCGACCCTAAATCCAAATACGGCGTCAGAACGGTCACAGAATGTGTCAGAACTAGCTGTTACGCTCTTTTCTGGACTTTTACCGGAGTATCCGGCCTACACCCGAGTCTCCGGCCGGCACTTAACCCAGAAAACAGCCCCGGAGACTTCCCGGAGTCTCCGGCCACTCCAGGTACCGGAGTATCCGGACTTCACCGGAGTCTCCGGCCTTTCCAGGTACCGGAGTATCCGACCTACACCGGAGTCTCCGGCCACAGCACAGCTGACCTCCGAAAAACGGCGATAACTTTTGATTCCGGAGTCCGATTTCGATGATTTTGGACTCTATGAAAAGCTTATTCAGAGGGCTACACATCCCAACTGAATTCATGACCTAAAACACATAGGATAAAATTAGGAACACTCCAAAACCCATTTTGGACACTTCCGCACTTTCCGCTCCGGACTCTTAACAACAAACTCTCACTTTGGGTTTGGTTGGGAACTCTTGAGCACTGAGACACGACAATTAGCTCACGTTGCATCCATCTTAATAGTGCGGCATACCTATACTCAAATTCAAAGATAAAACTCGTTTGAACCACTTTGAGCATTTGAAAACTTTCAAGTACCGCTTCTTTTTTCTTTCAAACCTTGAGGGTTGCCAACTTCCATATATTCTTCACTTCATCTCTTCTTGATTCTTCATATGATTGATGTGAATCATCCATAGCTTCCCATGGCCTCGCACGGTCCATTGGCGCAAAGCTTCACTCGCTCTTCACCATTGCCTTGGTCCTTCGGCGCCAAGCCATTTGCTTGCCCTTCACCACCGGATGGTCCATCGCAGCCGAGTCTTGTTTGCCCTTCACCGTCTTGCCATAGAAAACCACTTTGTATTCGACATCTTCAAGGAATTCATTTTATCAAATATGGAGTCCACTTTTGTTCTTCACTCTTGGCATATATGATTTCAATTCAACTTATGCCTTCTTATAGATCCTAACCCCAACTCACTCTTAAGCACAAAGCACATGGGTTAGTCCATAAAACTCTATTAACAAATCATACCTTTAGTTACTTGATCTTCACAAGCAACTTAGCCTTCAAGATTATTGCTAATCTTATTGAGCTTCTTCTTCTTCTTATGAGCATCACTAAAGTCTTAATGACTTTTGATACAATTATTTGAACTCATGATATTTCTCAAAGAATCCATGCTTCATCATTTATGCATCTCCTATGGAATAACCTAATAGCAATTCTCAATATGATTATTAGTCCATAGGCATTGTCATCACTCAAGCTTCTTCTTCTTCTTTTTATGAGCATCACCAAGAGCTCATTTATCTAGATGCATATTTTCAATCTTCCCATTCACCTAGAGTTCACGCATGTCTTTTCTCCATGCATCACCTATTGAACAACCTACTAATAATCTCAACAACATTGTTAGTCCATAGGTATCGTCATTAATTACCAAAACCACACATAGGGGCTAGATGCACTTTCAATCTCCCCCATTTTGGTAATTGATGACAATCTCACTAGATGATTATATTTGACGAAATTTAAAGTTCTAAGTATACATATAGTCCGAAGATGAATGTATACAAAGAACAAGTTTTGGAAATACCAAATATCACAAAGATATTTGAGATTGCCAAAACTAGTTTTACTAGCATCAAACACCACAAATGTTTTGATGTTAGTAAAAAACCAACATATGTATATAGTAAACTCCCCCACAATCTATGCATGCGTGAATGAATTTTGAATATCATTGCATATATTGTCTATCTCAAATTTTGGACGGAGTTTACTTTATACATATCAAGCAAGCATGACAAAGTATGTATGAAGATGAATATGCTCATGCAAAGCAAACCTTTCAAAGGTAATCATTCAAATTCTCCCCTAATTGACATCTTCCCCATATAAGCAAATTATCCTCCATAAGCAAAGTCCTCTTACAAAATATAACATCTAGTCCAAATTCTCCCCCAATTAACATCAATGCTAAAATAGAATCATCGAAACAAATTCTCCCCTAATTTACATCAAATTGGTAAGAATTAAGTAGGACTTGCTAAAACAGAGATCTTTCTCCAAAACACCATTAGCCCTATCCCACAAGAGGGAATCATTGAAAGCTAGTGCAAGATCATGTATAGTGTAAACTCCTCATGATATGTGTATTTTTCATAGTTTGAGTTAAACCAAATACACTTATCCAATTACGAGCTATGTGAGGAGAACAAGCTATACAATAGGTCAAAGGGGTTTAAAGAGATGCCAAAAGAGATTTCAATAGGGAAATACCAATTAAAACTTCAAAATATATCAATTAGATACCTACAAGAGATACCAAAAAAATGCCAATTAAAATTCCAAAGGATATCAATTGAATACCTATAAGAGATATCAATTGAAAGTTCAAAGCATACCAATTGAAACAATTGAAAGAGATACCAATTCCACTTGAAACTAATTCAATTAAAGGCAAAACAAGCACGAGTCCGAAATAAATATCCAAAGCACAAGTGCAATGGATTATGCTCTAAGTTGAACACAGCAAAATTATTGACAATATAACGAATTTCTCGTTTATCACAAAGTGTCAACATCTCATAAGCATATATGTCCAAAAGAGCAATTTAAAGCGAACTACAAACCTCAAGCAAAAGATTTTGCAATTTTCATCAATATTGCATATAGAAGCAACTCAAGCATTTGATATGAAATCTTTTTCATATTTGGGATTGGATGAATCATAAACATGATTATAGAGTTCCCACAAAAATATGCTACTTCAAATTGCTCATATTTGCAATAAAGAGATTTTAAGCACTTGCAAGAAAAACACATTTTGCAAGATATTTTCATGATATGATGCAATCTACACAAGATTGAATCTTTGAAATAAAATGCACAAATCAAGAACAATTACTTGGAATGATATTGAATTGCTCACTTTGATATGGTCCTTCTCTTGATTCCAATTGAAATTGAAGGAGATGATCTTCTTTGTAGATACCAATTGAAAGATAAAGACCTTCTTCATGAAAAATCCAATTGAAAGGACAAAATCATCTTCATGAATTGCAATTGAAATGAGCTTCTACTTGAAAGGACCTTCATTATGATTAATTCAAGCATCCAATGCATCTTCATTGTACCTAAAACTCATTCAAGTACAATTTGGTCCCCAAACTCATTGGGTCCGAAGAGGTTAGCAAAAACACCATATAGAGCAAACTCTCTCATAAACTTATGCATATTGATATGACATGGAAATGATAACAATTGAAGTTCATACTAATTGAAAGGAACCAATTGAAAATATATACCACATGAAGATATATACTAATTGAAGTCAAATGAAAGCTTTATGCACATTTTAGACAATAAAAGCATTTGAGAGAGGCTTCTCTAAATGTAGGATAAAAAAAGCAAACATGCTATAGATATTAACATTTAAGTCAAACAAGCATGCTCGTCACTTTCAAGATCCAATGAAGATATAATTTGGATAAAAATAGCATATGAGACTTGAAGATACCAAATGAAAGACAAATATCAAAAAATTATCCAAATTACATCTAAGATAAAAAGATCAACAAATTATCATTCACAAGGTTCAACAAATGAACTAGGCAAGATTTGAGCACATGGAGATAAGGATAAGTTTCAAACATGCTCAAAAATTTATCTCAAGCAAGTATATTGAAAATAATTCAAGCATTGAGATAACAAGCTTCTATGAACTCTAAGAGGAAAGTTTCCTTGAAGAAACCAATATTCCTAAGATAGGAGTTAAAAGAAATCTTTCACATAGAAGGAAGTCACATGGAAACAAGAATTGAAACAAAGATGATCAACAAGGATTACCACTTGTATTATTACCAATTGTAAGAAGACAATGGTATATGGAGATATCACAAGTCGGTAATTGCAACAATGCATGGATCAACTTTCTTTCAAGAAGCATGAAGGAAGGATTTTATAAATTAAACACATGCTTCAAACACATTCCTCACAAAGTCAACTATTACAAGAAAACACAAATAAAAATAATAGTTGATACAGTTCTGTTGAACTGATCCGGAGTATCCGGTGAACACCGGAGACTCCAGGTGGCACTCAGTCGCCACACAGAAAAGACTCGGAATCTTTACCGGACTCTCCGAGTTCTCCAGATACCGGAGTATCCGGTGAACACCGGAGACTCCGGTCCTTTTTTATGAAAAGAATAAATATTAACCGAGGCTCTCTGGCGGAGTCTCCCTCGGAGACTCCGGCAAAAATATTTTCTCCTACCGGAGTATCCGGTGAACACCGGAGACTCCGGTCTTTTTCAACAAAAATAAATGCTTAACCGAGACTCTCTGCCGGAGTCTACCTCGGAGACTCCGGACTAAAAACACCAAATACCGGAGTATCCGGTGAGCATCGGAGACTCCGGACAATGAAAACAATTGTTGATTTGATCCGAATGAGAAATGCTTCAAATTAAAATCTTGATATTGAAAAGATAACTAGATAAATACCACGAATCTCAAGTTTCAATTTAAACCAAAAGCGGATCAATTAATGGATTCTTGCAAAAATGAGTTTTATATGAGCTTAACATACCACATGGATGCTAGATAAACAATAATATCAATTCTAAATGGTATTGCTCAAATGTTCACAAATTATGGGTATTTAAGATGCATAAAGCATAATACTCCCCCATAATGTGATAATTCATTAATATCTCCAAAAGAGAGCCAAATAGAATTCAATAAGACGAATAGGATCAAATAAGGCTCCAAAACCACTATCAACACATGAAAGTGCAATGCATCCTACACACACTAGTTATATGACTTACACATACTAGTTGGCAGGAAAAGCTAGATGCACTTAGAAACAAATTCATAGCACACTTAGCAAGCAATCAAGACATGTATGGATATATAAAAATAGTCATGACAAGATTACAATAAAGTCTACACATGCTAGCATAAGCATAAGCTCTAAACAAGCATAGATACATAATCTACATATGCAAAGAGCTAGAAACTTCTAGAAAATGTGTAGAACAATAAATCTAGCACAATGAACAAGAATATGAATTTAAGGCATTGTGATAGAGAGTTACCTTCATAGAGTGACATTGGGTAAAAATAAATATAATTCCACAAAACTTGACTCTTTAATCAATTAGATAAATCTTCAAATAATTAGCCAAGTCTCCAATGCCCTCTATTTTACCAAGAGACTAAACACAAATTTTACTTGAAGAAATATTAGTCTCAAAGCACAAAACATAGGATGAGCTCCCCGTATATATGTGCATCCAAGTATTTGAATTGCTTGCAATATGCACTTGGTTCATTCAAGAATCTAGAGGAGTTTACCCTATATTTTGAGTTAAGGTACAAAATGAATTTACAATGAAAATACTTGTGTGCTAAGAATGAACTTACAACCATGAAATCATATAAATTAAGTTCATCTTCTATAGCCATCACAAAGTATCCATCACCTACATTATTAACAAGATCTTGCTCTACTAGAGAGCCGTTAAAAGCATCATATTACACAAAGTATAAATTTTGCTCAAATTTTACCTAGCCACTTTCAAGTGTTCCCAATAATGAAAAATTGTGAACATTTGCACCTATGCTAAGATAAGTGGCTAGATGGCTCAAGTTAGATACTTGTTACCGAGATGTCATTGAAGATTGAAATAAACCAACAAACCACACTCTTGGCACTTCTTTCCAAACATCATGAGAAAACCCAATTTGAAAGAATCTTGAGATGAGATATTCAATATAGTTCTTCTCAAGTAAGCCAAGTCTTCAATTGCATCTCCAAGTACCTATTTAGCAAATTAAGCACTTTGTGGTACCCAAACCATGTTGGGTCCTTTAAGGTTAGTCATGAAAGATTTAGGCACCTAAATAGCCTTTGTGCTAGCAAATGATGAACTAATCAACTTAGTAGCACAAGTTCCATTTTTAGCCTTCCTAAGCGATAAATCATTATCAATTGAAGAGTTAGGCTTAGGAATGTTACCAATAGGACAATTTTTACCAATATGTCTCTTAGCCCGACAAATGTAGCAAATGCGGTGCTTGTCCTTGCAAGATACCTTCTCATCTTGCTTCTTGCTTGCTTCCTTGCCGGTGAGCCTCTTCCTTGATGGCATAAGACCTTCATTCTTCATGTAGAGACATGATGCAATTTCATGTCCCTTCTCATTGCATCCATAACACTTCCTCTTGCTTCTTCTTGTTTTCTTCTTTAGAAGTGTGATCTTGTCATCAACCTTGATGGAACACATAGAGGCATAGTGTCCCATGCTTGAGCACTTGAAGCACTTGATATGAGCTATCTTCTTATTGGATTTTGCTTCAAGTCCATGATCTTTGTGCTTCTCACTTTTCCCTTTGCTATCAATTTTACAAGCAACACTATGGAAAATATTAACTTTAGAGCAACAAGGATTAGTAGGCAATTCATCATTCGATATAGAATTGATATTAAATGAATTGCTAGAACTAGCACATGTTAAATCTACATTATGCAAAGAATGTGTGCTAATGTTCACATGAGGTTTATAGGATTTTACCATTGTTACCACAACCTCATGAGCTATTTCTAGCATGGCATGTAAGTCCGCAAGATTTTTATGAGAGCACACAAGCTCATCATGATTTTCTTGCAAAGCCATATGCTTGCTAGTAAGCTTTTCAACTTGAGCCCTTAGCTCAATATTCTCTTTCTCCAAAGATGCTATATAAGAATTAGAGTTAGTAGCACAAGCATCATCAATAGGAGAAATAGTGGATTTGTCCTTAGATAAAAAATTGCAATTAGGACATGATTTTTCTAAATCCACTAGAGGCATAGCATCTAATTTATCAATCAAGGAAATATGCTTAACTTTAAGATCCCCATAAAGATTAGATAAAGAACTATGGGATTCTTGAAGTTCTTCATATTTCACATTTAAAACTTTAAGTTCCTCAATTTTCTCAATGAGAAATTCCTCTTGCCTCTCAAGGCTTTCTTCTAAGCCTTCTATGGTGGTCATGAGCTTGATCATTTTAGACATACTCTTTTTGCTCAAAAGATCAAATCCAAGCTCATCACTATCACTAGCACTAGAACTAGCATTAGCATTATTTATCTCACTTACCGATTTTCTTTTACCTTTTGCCATAAGGTATAATGGAGAATCAATGTGAGAGGATGAGCATCTTGGAGAGATAGATGCTTCTCCACCTACGCTTTGTCTCTCAAAGAGTTCTATTTCCTTCAAACTGTTAGTCTCACAAATAATAGTAGAAATAGATGCATCACCATGAGGGCAAAGAGTCATATCATCATGATAAGTAGACATTTTTGCACTAGATGATATGCAAGGCTTAACAATATTACTAGATATGGAAATTTCGTTGCAAGTGTTGTTAAAGTCCAAAAGAGGGATTGAACACTCACTTACTACACTCACCATTTCATTACCTTGCTCATTGTTAAATGTTGGTGAAGTGGATGACGGAGTGCCATCCTCTTGGACAAAAGAGAAAGTCATTTGGTGCTCTTCATGGTGTGATGATGAAGTAAAGCATTCCACAAATGACGTCTCCGGAAGAAGTTCTTCTTCATCATATTTGGGTTTGTCATATCTTTCTTTAAGAGTAGTCCAAATGAGATGAGCGTCCTCAAGTGGCATGATTGATTCAACAACATCTATGCTCAAAACATCAAATAAAACATTAGTGGCTTGAGCATTGAGATATATGCATTTCTCTTCCTCTTCAAATGACAAGAGATTATCACTAGGAGGAGAAATGCTCACATCTACAACCCGCTCTATTTGAGGACTCATGGCCCTAAAGATATTAAGCATGCGAGTGCTCCAATCACAATAATTAGAACCATCTAATAGGAGTGGCTCTACGTGCACTAATCCGCTAGTCGACATCTTTACTCTCTAGCCGGTAAAGCCCGAAAAGAGAGACTTGGCTCTGATACCAATTGAAAGGACAATGATGTCACCTAGAGAGGGGGGGTGAATAGGCGTTTTTACAAAAATTCAACCCTTTCTACCGTTGGCCTAAACTTGCAGCGGAATATAAACTAACGAGTTTTTCACAAGAGAAAAACCTAAATATGCTAGGCTCAACTAGTGCACAATCACCCTAAAGAAGTGTGGAAATTACAATCCTAAGATGACAAAAATTACTCAATTCTAGCAAGAGATATGCAATAAAACTTAAATTGGAAAAGGCTAAAAACACTGTTTATATGCCTGAAATTACTGTTCACCGCAGACTCCGGTGTGTACAGGTCCGGAAACTCCGGTAAAGGCCGGATTCTCCGGGTTCTGTACAGAACTGAGCCCGAAACTGAATGAAATAAATGAGTAGAGAGTTCTAGCTCAAACCAAATGATGTCGTGTGTTCCCGAAGATGATTCCAAGTAGATTCACAAAGAACCTACACTCAAATACACACAAACAAGTAGATCGAGCAATATGCACAAAGATTTGAGTAAGAACATAAAAATAAAAAAACAAGAGAGGAGACGCAAAGAATTGTTTCCCGAAGTTCGGATTCACCACCGTGAATCCTACGTCTCCGTTGAGGAAGCTCCAACGAGCCGGGTCTCTTTCAACCGCTTTCCTCTCCAAGCTCGGTCACACTTGAGCTCGGTTTCTACTAACTTGATCTCTTTCCTTCCGGAGGCGAGATCGACCTTCACAAACTTTCCGCGGCTCACCACAAGCACGGGAGCTCACCGGCGACACCTAGCCGGCTAGGAGGCTTCACCTCCAAGAGTAACAAACGCAATCGAACTTCTTGCCGAGAACTCGAGTGCTCAAGAATGGATTTAGCTCACTTGCACTCAATCTTCCAATCTCTCAACCAACTCACTTTTCTTCTCAAATCACACACTAGAATGGAGTGGGAGGGAGTTCTTTTGGCTCTAGAGGATGTTCTTTTCGTGCCCTTACAGCAGCCCCAAAGGATGGGGTGAGTGGGGTATAAATAGCCTACTCCAAACAACTAGCTGTTACTGTTTTTGACAGAACTGACCGGAGTATCCGGTGAACACCGGAGTATCCGGCCCTAAATCCAAATACGGCGTCAGAACGGTCACAGAATGTGTCAGAACAAGCCGTTACGCTCTTTTCTGGACTTTTACCGGAGTATCCGGCCTACACCGGAGTCTCCGGTCGGCACTTAACCCAGAAAACAGTCCCGGAGACTTCCCGAAGTCTCCGGCCACTCCAGGTACCGGAGTATCCGGACTTCACCGGAGTCTCCGGCCTTTCCAGGTACCGGAGTATCCGACCTACACCGGAGTCTCCGGCCACAGCACAGCTGACCTCCGAAAAACGGCGATAACTTTTGATTCCGGAGTCCGATTTCGACGATTTTGGACTCTATGGAAAGCTTATTCAGAGGGCTACACATCCCAACTGAATTCATGACCTAAAATACATAGGATCAAATTAGGAACACTCCAAAACCCATTTTGGACACTTCCGCACTTTCCGCTCCGGACTCTTAACAACAAACTCTCACTTTGGGTTTGGTTGGGAACTCTTGAGCACTGAGACACGACAATTAGCTCACGTTGCATCCCTCTTAATAGTGCGGCATACCTATACTCAAATTCAAAGATAAAACTCGTTTGAACCACTTTGAGCATTTGAAAACTTTCAAGTACCGCTTCTTTTTTCTTTCAAACCTTGAGGGTTGCTAACTTCCATATATTCTTCACTTCATCTCTTCTTGATTCTTCATATGATTGATGTGAATCATCCATAGCTTCCCATGGCCTCGCACGGTCCATTGGCGCAAAGCTTCACTCGCTCTTCACCATTGCCTTGGTCCTTCGGCGCCAAGCCATTTGCTTGCCCTTCACCACCGGATGGTCCATCGCAGCCGAGTCTTGTTTGCCCTTCACCGTCTTGCCATAGAAAACCACTTTGTATTCGACATCTTCAAGGAATTCATTTTATCAAATATGGAGTCCACTTTTATTCTTCACTCTTGGCATATATGATTTCAATTCAACTTATGCCTTCTTATAGATCCTAACCCCAACTCACTCTTAAGCACAAAGCACATGGGTTAGTCCATAAAACTCTATTAACAAATCATACCTTTAGTTACTTGATCTTCACAAGCAACTTAGCCTTCAAGATTATTGCTAATCTTATTGAGCTTCTTCTTCTTCTTATGAGCATCACTAAAGTCTTAATGACTTTTGATACAATTATTTGAACTCATGATATTTCTCAAAGAATCCATGCTTCATCATTTATGCATCTCCTATGGAATAACCTAATAGCAATTCTCAATATGATTATTAGTCCATAGGCATTGTCATCACTCAAGCTTCTTCTTCTTCTTTTTATGAGCATCACCAAGAGCTCATTTATCTAGATGCATATTTTCAATCTTCCCATTCACCTAGAGTTCACGCATGTCTTTTCTCCATGCATCACCTATTGAACAACCTACTAATAATCTCAACAACATTGTTAGTCCATAGGTATCGTCATTAATTACCAAAACCACACATAGGGGCTAGATGCACTTTCAGGCTCATTCCATCGTTTTGGATTGGAAAGTCACAAATCTGCAACTTTGACCGGAAGACTAAGGCTCAAAGCCTCTTGATTAATGTGTTCATGAATGTTTTCCTAATCTGGACACCATGGTTGATTCCAAATTGAAATATTACCATCAAAGAGTTGTCATTGAGCATCCTTGGAGAGTATGTTTCTTACCTTGAGGATAGAGTCCCAAGTATAGGATTTGTAGCTTTGATTGCTTACTCTCCTCTAAGATAAATTAGGAAAATACTTACCTTTCAGAATCTTGGCCCATAGTGCTTCTGGATTGTTGAGCATCCTCCAAGCTAAATCTGTAACCAGAGCTATGTTCAAGGTTATTAAATATCTAAAACCAAGCCCACCTAGGGATGGCAACGGGTTGGGTCGGGTTCAAACGAAGCAGATCCGTACTTGACCCGCCACCTGAATCGTTTGCCCCTACCTGCGCCCGTAAAGGGTGACAGGCAAATTTCCATGCCCGTACCCGTGCCCGCTGGATACCCGAAACCCGCCGGGTCGCCCGTGGGTACCAATGCCCGTGCTAGGAGAGATATGCGGGTAGATGGATATGCGGCATGCCCATGTTGTGGATGGATCTGTGGGGATGGTAGCGGCCGATTGGGGGCACGAACGTCGATGGCGATTGGCTGGGGGGAGAAGAGCAGGCGGGCGGCGACGGTAGGGCGTGGGCGAGCGGTGGCGGCCAACTGGGGGAGAGACGCGAGCAGGAGACTATAGCGAGGTGCGAGTGGGTGGCCTGCCAGGTGGGAGAGCTAGAGCAGAACATGAGCTAGCAGCGGCGATCGACTGGGGGATGATCGCAGGTGGCCGACGACGACTACTGCGGGTGGGCGGCAATGACTACCGTGGGTGGGTGGTAACGACCGACTGGGGGAGGGGCATGGGTGGGCCATAGGCGACTGGGGAGAGGCACAGGTAGGCCATGACTTGGTGGCGGCACACGGCTAGGTGAGGGGCGTGGGCGGGCGTGGCTTGGCTACGGCGACCGGTTAGGTTTAGGGGGAGATGGGGATGACTGGATGAGGTTGAGGGACTGGGGGTGAGGGCTGGCCGCCTGGGTGGGTGGGAGACTAGGGTGGGGGTTGGGCCATTGGTTGGAATGGCCTGGGCTAGGGTTTACAATTGGATAATGGATTGGGTCACCATTGCATATCAAGTATGCCTACGGGTACCCGTGGGTAGAATATAAAACATGTAATAAATGCAGCATGGCTTTAGATAGGTTCAGACCGCACGGAGGCGTAATACCCTGCTCCTGTATGTCTAGTATGTTATCAATGCTCTTCGAATGCTTTTCTCTGGATCTCTCATTTTTCTCTATGTTATAAGGTTTGGGGTCTATCTTTCTATCTTGAGCTTCCTTTTCTCCGTCCCCTTCTACGAAGTGCTCCCCCCCCCTTTTATCTACCAGGGGGGAGGCCCTTCAGGGAGTGCCCAGAACAAAGGCACAAGTTCCCGTAAATAATAAATGGAAAGCAACCATCATGGGTCTATAGTTGATGTTACAGATGGTTGAAAATACATCCCTCGTACGGTCCCATCGGTCTTCACGTCCCAACTTTAGCAGGCGTAGGGGCGCCCACCGGCCAGTCTCTGAGTACTCTCTCATACCCGTTTGGTCAGAGTAGGTCTGACACGGTCTGATGCAACGGGGCGATATGCGATAAGCCTCAAGCCCATCGAAGATATCTTCAAGCCGTCTTTCTTCATGGGCCCCACAAGGGCACATGCGATGGGACCAGCCGCATTAATTATGTCCACGCCTCCCTGCCAGGCGGTGGCAGGGACTGACGTAATCAGTACGGCAGGCATGGGGGAGAGTGGTTGGAGGTGACCGTCCACGCTCCCCATTAAATACGGCATCGAGCCTCCCACCGATCGACACCTCATCGTGGAGTCCCTGCAGGGTCCACCGGCATGGGGCTTGGCGGGTGCTTGGGACACTCTGGGTGCTCGGGGACCAACTGATCTTGGCCCCGAGCGTCCACTCCCGGACCTGGCTCTTCTCGGGTCCTCGGGGCACTCTGGGTACTCGGGGACCAACTGTTCTTAGCCCCGAGCACCCCCTCCCGGACCTGGCTTCCCTCGGGCCCTCGGGGAGGTGGTCCCCGAGGGAAGACGCCATGTGGCACTGCGCTGTCCTGGCCTCGGGACTCGGGAACCCCCGGATCCCATATCACCGACAGCATCAGAACTGACGTCAACATCCACATATTCACTAAAGATGATAACTCAGAAGTAAACTATGTTGCTGTCAATGAACACATTGACACCCGAAAGAAGTAGCCACATAAGGGGACAGCAACTGTATCCAATCCTTTTGCAAAAGGACTAGAGATAGTATTCTTACCCTAATCTCGTCGAGGAGGATACCAATTTCGTCGTCACCCTCGTCACCGGAGAGAACGGGGAAGGATAAAATCCACATGCTCTTCACTTCGGGGAAGAACACAAGAAACAAAATCCTTCTATGAATCGCTCCGCTTGGGACCCCACTAGCAGTGGCACCGTCAACACCTGCACCACCTGGAGATCCATCATCGGAGAGGGGCCAAAAGACACAAAAGGCCGCAGCGACTGCATCACCATAGCCAAAACTACAACCTAAACAACCTAGATCTAACACAACTTGGCTTAGGTATATACACCAGTCGCGTGCATCTTCTTCCCCTCCCCTCCGACTCTAGAGAGGCTGCCGAAGGGGAAGGGAAAGCGAAGGAACCCCGCCGGACCGAGGTCACCTCTCATTCGCATGTCTCTACTGTAGTAGAGAGTTGTGTGACCACTGCTGGTCCCAAATTTAGTGGATTAAATTAGTGAAATGGAAATGTGCAGACTGCTTCAGCTAGGGGAGTTAGGGAACCCCGAACATCTTTAAGAAAAAACTCGAATTCAAAACATAATTCGTGAACAGTTTGTACACCATTTCAAATTGTTTTATATTTTGAACCGAAGATACGATGGTTGCTGCAGGAAATTAAAGGCTACGAGAGACAAGATTATTGCAGCTACTGTTGAGTTGTCACTCAGCGTTCATGAGTCCTTGGATATCACGCTTCAAGCTTTTTATTTGCTCTCCATTTGCCTCATCATGAAGGAAGACATGATGGCCATCATGAAGGAAGGCTTCGAGTTTCCGATCCATCTGGACACTGCTAAAGGCAGCTTGAATTAAGGTCATCTTAGCAGACATTTATTAGGGTAAAAATATAGTTGAGTGTTTTCTCGATAATTTTTTTTATGAGATTTGTTTTCTCCACAATCCACATAAATTATATATACTCCACTTACGATAGAACATGACTAGATCTTAATCTTATCTTGTACGAGTCGGCACGAAATCATTATTAATTACCTGCATAATATATATGAAAAGCGGTTAGGATATTTCTAACTCGAGTGGCTAGGCCGCGACAAGGTTTTGAAAAATCGGTAACCGGTACTCGACCCATCATCCGCCTAGTAGCGGTTATACCGTATAATCAGGCTTATTATAAGGCCTAACCGCGGATTACACGATCCAACCGGCCTAATAGGCAGGGGCACCCGTTCCGTGTACACGGCCAAGCACACGGTCTAGTAGAAGCTGGATGGCGATAGCTATAGCTAGCTAAAGCGACTAGGCGAAGGACAATTTTGATTAATTGGTGGTAAAACCGTCTGCGTGATTGCTAGCTGCGACATGGGTGCCTCAAAATGATTAGCGGTGGTGTAGATAGGAGCGAAATTTCTGTTTAGAACGCGCGTGGAAAGTCGCGGTCCACCCGGACTGTGCGTGGTCGTTGTTTCTAAGTCACGCACCGACGACCTGTCTGAGCGACCCCACGCTGATTGGCCGCTACTGGGCCACGTGTGAGCACGCGTGTTGTGGATAGCTAGGTCACATTGGTCCGGAGTGGTTTTTAAGTTTTTAGGTTGAAATTTCTGTTCAGAAAGTTTATGCTGAAAAATTTATCGGTAATTTTTTTCGTAAATTTTTTGAAAACTTTTTTCTTGGTAATTTTTATCGTTAACTTTTTGTTGAAACTTTTTCTCATTCTCAAAACATTTTTTTTAAAAAAAATTCTCAAAAACTTTTTCGCAATAACTTTTTTTCAAAACATTTCTCGATAACTTTTCTCTCATAACTTTTTTTAAAAGTTTTTTTAGCCTAAGTCACAGCCCACATAATTTTTTTTATAATCTTTCCTTGAAAACTTTTCATCGGTACATTTTTCTTGATAATTTTTCCTAAAAAAATTTTCTCAGAAATTTTTCTTATAAATTTTCTCAAAATCTTTTTCCAATAAATTTTCTCTTAAAACTTTTGAGCCGGAATTTTTTTGAAAACTTTCCAAAAAATAGGAGAAACATGAAAAAACTTTTTGAGCTGTCTGAACGAAGCATGACTTCATCTGCTCACGCTCACCGGGGAGGAGAGGATACATTCAACTGTTTAATTTAATTGATCACGCTGGGTTGGACCTAACACATCTACCTACAGTTCATCAATTCATTGTGCTCATATGGGTCGAAAAGTATTGCTTTCTCATGCCTAGGGATGAAAACGGGACGGAAAAATCCCATCCCGTTTGACAACCGTATCTCGTATTTTCTTGCTTGTTTTTGAATTCACGGGTCTTACATGGTAACGGGATGGGAATGGGATTACCAATCCGGAATACGTGATCGAAAACAATTAAGGCTTTATCCTGCTTGTTTTATCGGTTTCTCATTTTTAGACAAGATAATCCTATTTTCAGTCTCGTTTTCAAGCTTCATAGGATTAGCCCATAAGACCCATTGGCCAACTCTCTCTCTCTCCTTCGTCTCTCTACTCCTTTCTCACTCTCTCTCTCCTCTCAGTCTTCTCTTCCAACGGGTTCTCTATCCTTCCACTCTCTCTTCTCCACCTCTCACTCATAACGGTGGGCTGCATTGGTTACTCCATCGGGTGGTGTTGACTTGGGGCTGCCAGATTTGTCCCTCCCTCATCGAATCTATGTTGGGAGGGGTAGCAGACGGCTTGATCTGGTGGCGCTAGCTCCGATCTCAGGGGGTGCGGCCGAGCACACTGACGACGTGACAACTAGTGCTCTGCATGCTCCGTGGCTTCACAAGCTCCACCAACGCCTCCGTCATCTCCTTTGCTTTGCCCTGTGTCCCGCAGGCCAATGCCCTCCGGATCCAGCCGACGGGCGGCAGTGGGCACACAGCAGCATCGAGCTTGCTTCCTTACCTCGTGCCTCGCATTGGAGCACCTGCTCCCAGTTGTGTACAAGAACGGGTGGGTCACCATGCGGTGGGTGATGACCCGTGGTGACGGCTCGAAACCGTGGCTAGTGGACCATGGTGACCTGAGAGTGGTCGTGGGCGCTCGTCGATGAGCTCCCTCACCTGGTGGCGCGAGTGCATACCTCCTCCGTGCAGAACCCATGAGCTCTCTTGAATGGCTACAGCTGTCTAGGTTTGCTGGATCCCGATCCCTAGCATGGTGACATGCACACACAATCCCACTGATGGTGCCAATGTGTACATTCCTCGCCAGCAACAGGAAGAATGTGCATGCGTTTATTTTCCGCATGTTTCTATGAGTTCATCCTTTCTGTTTTTGAAGTTCATTGAACGAACTTGGCTGCGTCGTTTTTGTTGATGCATTCAAGGATGATTCCTTATCTCTCTTTTGTGAATTTCTTGTGTACATTAGGTGAGTAATCATTATGGTACTTAGAACCACATGAGATTTTTTTTTCTTTCTCAATCTTGTCATTTGTTTATTTTGCAAATCGGTTCATGTCAAGATGTCTGTAGTGTTTTACTAGACAAGGAGACAATAAAATTTGTTGACATGTGAACAGAAAATCTTTTCGTGAGACCTTGAATATACAAACAACGGGTAAGAAATTATGTACGTGGAAAATTAGTGAACATCATGCTTCATGGTCATCCAAAATTAGTGAATATACATATAATGGTCATGTGATCATATCATAATGTTATGTGAAAATTATACAAGTTCTAGATTTGAATCATCGATTCCCGACTGATATTAGCATATTTCATCTGGATTGGTTTATTTTCGAATATTCAATATTTCCGTGATCGTTTCATTCCGGTTGAGTAAATATGAAAGTAAAAACGGTTGAGACATTTTCGTACCTGTTCCATCCGTTTTCATCTCTACTCATGCCAGCGGTAGAGAGGAATGTTTGGCACTTAGGCCCAGATGTTCACGTCGGTTGTGGAGCGTGTTGTAGTGTCGCGCATAAAATCCCCAAAAAGTAATCATCAACTGCAGCTGCATGCAGTAGTAAGTCTTGAACCCCGGCTCAGAATCAGTTGGCTTTGCTTTCTTTGTTTTCGGTGAGCCAAACACCACCGAGGCTGCGAAGGAATACTGCTCCTACGATCTTGGTGCTCATATATATGTAAGAGTTTCATGCACCGACTTGGTACCCTGCCCGAAACGACGTACCACATCGCTGTGGCCACAAATGATCAAATATATAGACAGAGGTGGCAGCAGCAGATACGATTTTTTTCCGATAAAGCAACAGATACGATGTCAAGGGAAAACCTGTAGCCAGTCGGTTAGAGTTAGATATTATTTTAGAAATTTGATATTATTTTTAAATAAATGTCATTTTAGTTTTTTACAATAACGTTTTACTAGAGTGTTTATATTAAAAATTATTGAAAATTAAAGTATCAATTTAATGAGTGTGATGGATTGGTGACTTATTATCATTGAATGTTAGAAAAATCGAGAGAAGTAAACTGCCATGTATAAATTTTTTATTATAACCATATTTTATGTGCCGAAGATAAATAATATTTAAAAGAGAATGGAGTTAGTAGAATAATACTATTGGCCGCAAGCAACCTGTGGGCTAGACGACCTCACTAGCTACTTGACCATGTCTACGTGAGGCCATTCCCTGTCGCGAAGGGACGCACGAGCATGTGATTGCGTATGGTATCGGTATGACTCATCCCGATCACAAAGGGACTTTCTTGCTCTTCCTTAGTCATCGTCACGCCCGGAACATAATGATACGAACTCAGGTTTCGTTTTGCGCCGAGGCTCCTTTGCCAATCGGATTAACAAATGTGACGAAAACCACTTGAAATGCACAGTTTTTGACCGGTCGGTCTGATTTGCATTTAGAAATTGAGCCATTTTTTGATCAATTTCAAATTCAAATTCAAAATGATTTTTTTTTGATGAAATTGGATTGAATTTGATCGAATTCTTTGGTTTTTGAAGAATGTGTTGAGTGCAGTTTTCGGTCTTCTGTCGCATTTGTTAACCCTGTTGGCAACCGCCGAGCGATTGCAGGGTAGGGACGAAGAGGATGTGGCTAATTCACGGGCGCGATGGGAAGCCAAATAGCAACTTTTCTTTTTTCGAAAGTCCTCTCCCTCCGCAACTTTTATTTTTTGGAAAAAAATTCAAAAAACTATTAAGTAAAAGTTATCAAGACAAGTTATTGGAAAAAATTATTTAAAAAATTATCAAGAAAAGTTATCGAGAAAAAGTTATTCAGAAATTTTTTTAATACAAACTTTTTTCAATAAAAAATTTTCAGCACAAATTTTTAAATAAAATTGGAATTTCCAATATAAATTCACATAGACCTAAACAAATCCCACCTCAACCTTCCAGCTCCCCCTTGGTCTCGACCCGCAGGCCACGCCCCCTCTCCACACGCCGCAGGCCTCCCCTGCCCGAATCGTAAGTTGCGCGCGGTCGTATCAGCAGGATTCGCATGAGTATATGACGGGACGACGCGCGCGGGCCGCTCGCTCGGCTGCTGCTGTCAAATTTGGTTTGGTGGGAGAAAGTGGCGTGCCGTGCCCGTGAGACCTGCGTAGGTGGTACCGACCACCGGCATGTTCACACTTCACGGTTCTTGGAGTTTTTATAATTTAGTCCCTTTCGAAAACTTTTTCCACAAACAGACCCTTAACAAAAAGATTTTGCAAAAAAGGACCCCTTGCTCATCGACGCGTGAGGTAACCACGCCGAGGGTCAATGGGCGTGCCAGGCATACTATTTTTGCAGACGTGGCTCAGGATAGGCGTCAAGCAGGTAAAGCAGCCTCACGCCAAGGTCCAGTGCACCCAAAAAAAATTGAAGGCACGAGGACTCGCCTGCCGCGTGGACAAAATTAACTGCAAACCAAAACAAATCCGCCAAATTACCATTAAATTCCCCATTTTCCTTTCGCTCTCATACATAGCAGCTAGTAGTAACAAACGTCATAATATCCCCGTCGAGATTAGGTCAAATTTTGTAAAAAAAAAGAGAGAAAGATCAAAGAACCATAGAGAAGATAACAAAATTGGACGGACGCTCGGCGCCTAGGCAGGCCAATGAGAGTGCACACGAGGCTACGCCCGAACAACGCGTGTGGGGTGAGGGCATCCAGGATGCGGACTTCGTCTGCCACCAACCAAACTCCCGAGATTGCACTTGCCGGTTCTTGTTGCCGTCAGCCTCTGGCTGGGACGCCACCGGGTGATGAGGAAGAGAAGATGGTGAGGGATGAGAAGCTAGGTGCAAATTAATTAATTTAAGAGTATGTATTGATCTTTTTTATTCAATCAAATATACTAATTTTTTAAAATTTTAATCAACTTGAAAAAAATAATATTATTAATTAAATTAAAGAGGATCGATAGGTACTCACAGATTCACTAATTTGCAAACCTAAGATAAGGGTTGGAGAGGGCGTAGAGGAGAAGAGGATTTTTTTTATTTTAGTCTTTTTAAAACTAATATTTTAATAATAGTCTGTCAAACTCAAAATTTTCAGGAACTAGCCCTTTTTATCACGCCAAAGTGTCTGGCGTGACTCTTAACATAGTCACGTCATATTCATTGGCGTGACTAAAGTGATCACATTGGCGAAAACCCCAACGCCTTTACACGTGGATTCGACGTGGCAGCCTGAGTCTAAATTGGTTGACTCGGTTAAACAGTATTTTCGTGGATGAACAGTATTTTCTGCGGTTTTAATTCTTCTCTTTCTGCTTTATCTATTGAGTAGTGGGGTTGCCGTACTCTAAAATTCATGAAATTTTTTCTGTATGTCCTATAATTCATGATGAATCCATTTTAAAAGGACTCACCTCAATACCCCATCTAGGTTTTAAAATAAAAAAAAACTTCAAAAATAGTTACTTTTAGAAATTCTAGTAATTTTTAAGGCCTCAAATAAATTCTCAAAAATCTGAGAAAATTCACTAATATTCCTATCATGTGGCGTAATAATTTCTAAAATTATTTCCAACCCTAGGTTACTTGGTGAAAAAATAAGTTTCTTTGCAATGCTCTATTTATATGCATTTTTGTCATTTCATACTATTTAGCCTCGTAAACGCTCTCTAAATAATTAGCAATTATGTTTGATTTTTCTCAAAATTTTGCCAGGGCTTAATGCAACATGTACATGTCCTATTTGCAAATATGCACATCCAATAGAGTCGTAGAATTTGAATTATTCAATTTCGAATGTTGGTATATGTTACAATTTGTTCTATAACAATAATACTTAGGTGACTTGTGGAGTAAAAAGAATTGCCATTGCGGTCTAAACCATACCAAATTTATTGTATGGATAGTTCAGAATATGTTTTAGCCGAACCACATACATGATTTTTAGGAAGACTAATAAACTTTAAATTGTGCATGTTCAAACATAGCTAAGTGCTATGGCTACCCACAGCCTTTGAGACTACATAGTGAATTAAGCATTTTGACGTTATCCCGAGGCGCGCCGGATGGCACGGGATGGGACCCGTGCATTTAATGTCCCCACGTCCTTCTGCCAGAATATGGCAGGAACTGACACCGAGCGTGGCGGGAGCAGTTGGAGGTGACAGGCCACGCGCGCTCTTAAATGCGGCCTCGGGCCTTTCACTGGCTGGTACCTCATCGCTGGACCCCTGTGGGGGCCACTGACGGAGGGGCTTCCTGGGTCGTCGGGGAACCGAATGCTCGGCGATCACTGTTCACCTCCCCAAGCATTCTCTCCCGAGGACGCCCTTTCTTGATCCTCGGGGAACCGAGTGCTCGGGGCCACTGTTCATGGCCCGAGCACTCTCTCCCGGGCATGCTTGACTGTACGGATCCTCGGGGAACCGAGTGCTCGGAGGCCGCTGCTCAGAGCCCCGAGCACTCTCTCCCGGAACTTCCTTCAGTGGGTCCTCGGGGTACTCGGGTGCCCGGAGGGCCACTGCTCGCGGCCCTGGGCACACCTCTCCCAGTACTTGGCTCTTCTGGTCGTCGGGGGACTTGGGTGCTCGGGGGTCACTGTTCCCCTCCCCGAGCACTTTCTTCCCGGTCACTTTAGTCTTCGCAGATCATCGGGGAACCCGGGTACTCAGGGACCACTGACTGTGGCCCCGAGCGCCCTCTCCCGGGACTTAGTCTTTTTTACCTTGCGGAGGTGACCCCGCGGGATGGCGCCACGTGGCGGATTGCTAGCTTGGCCTCGGGATTTGGGGACCCCTGGTTCCTGATTCACCGACAAAGTCTATGGACCTTTTCTGGTTTGTCATCCAGAATATATTCGGATAATCTTATCACGACATATATGTTGTCATTTCATGCTAAAAGCTCTGTCGTGAAATCACCATCGGATGGCTCATTCCAATCCACAGTTAAACTACTCATGGATAATGGTTACAACTGTTTCATTCAATGTAACCTAAATTGTGTATAGATTTTTGATGAACATATCTCATGGCTTAAACCTAAGAACATTAATGTTATCAATTGCTTACTTTCAAAAAAATTGGAAATTATTTCCTAATTTAAATGTACGTTTCAAAATGCTTAATTCACCCTGTAGTCTCAAAGGCTGTGGGTAGCCATAGCACTTAGCCATTTTTGAACATGCACAATTTAAAGTTTATTAGTCTTCCTAAAAATCATATGTGTGGTTCGGCTAAAACATATTCTGAACTATCCATACAATAAATTTAGTATGGTTTAGACTGCAAATGGCAATTCTTTTTGGCTCCACAAGTCACCTAAGTATTATTGTTATAGAACAAATTGTAACATATACCAACATTCGAAATTGAATAATTCAAATTCTACGACTCTATTGGATGTGCATGTTTGCAAATAGGACCTGTACATGTTGCATTAAGCCCTGGCAAAATTTTGAGGAAAATCAAACATAATTGCTAATTATTTAGAGGGCGTTTATAAGGCTAAATAGTATGAAATGACAAAAATGCATATAAATGGAGCATTGCAAAGAAACTCACTTTTTCACCAAGTAACGTAGGGTTGGAAATAATTTTAGAAATTATTACGCCACATGATAGAAATATTAGTGAATTTTCTCAGTTTTTTGAGAATTTATTTGAGGCCTTAAAAATTACTAGAATTTCTAAAAGTAACTATTTTTGGAGTTTTTTTATTTTAAAACCTAGATGGGGTATTGAGGTGAATACTTTTAAAATGGATTCATCTTGAATTATAGGATATACAGAAAAAGTTTTATGAATTTTAGAGTACAACAACCCTACTGCTCAAATAGAGAAAGCGGAAAGATAACAATTAAAACCGCAGGAAGTACTGTTCATATGCGAAAATACCGGAGTTATCAGCTGCAGCCCCAAGGAAGAATACAAAAGGTTTCTCGATTCGTCTAAGGGCGAATAGGGGTCCACATGCTTTTGAATTCTTGGAGGCAGTGGATCTTCACTATTTTCCACATGGTTGAGAGGAAAAATATGTAATAGGTTAGTTAATCTGATTGAATGTAATCGACTTACCTGTAACTTACCTTATCTATGAATGAAACTGTCGGAGTTGATCGATGTGCCATGAGTTCTCGAGTATCTCATTGTTTGGAGTAGATAACTATACTGATCTAGGTCGAGCAACTTCAACTACTATATAGGGTTCTTCCCACTTAGGCGATAACTTATGTCACTGGACCTGTTTCTGCACCTTTCGTAGGACAAGATCTCCAGTAGCGAGTCTCCTGGGTTGGACTTTTCAATTATTATATCTACGCAACGCTTGCTGATACTTAGCCGCTCGAATGAATGCTTGATCATGGAACTCCTCAAGTAAATGAATGTTGTCTGCTCGTAACTGCTTCTACCCCTCCTCCGAGTAGTTTTCCACTTGAGGTGATTCGAACTGCAATTTAGTTAGGAGCATTGCTTCATTTGTGGCCCTGTTAGTCGAGGTACGAACGACCCATAGTATCGAGGGAAGCTCTTTCATCCATCATTTCGAGTAGGCCTTCAGCCTGTCGAAAACCTGAGTTTTGAAGCCCTACAAGACTATATCATTGGCGCGCTCAACCTGACCGTTGCTCTGGGAGTGAGCTACAGAGGCAAAATAAGTTTTAATGCCGAATTCTTCATAGAACGCAATAAAGGTCCCGCTTTTGAATTGGCTACCGTTATATGTAATTATCCAATGCAGAATTTTGAATCAGTAATAATGGTCCTCATGAATTTCTTAGCCACTTCTGTGGTCATCTTCCTAACGGGTTTAACTTCAATCCACTTAGTGAATGTGTCGATAGCCATGAATAGGAACTTGTAACCTCCTTGGGCCCTTGGGAACACCCCCAGGATATCCAAGCCCCAGACGGAGAAAGGCCAAGAAGGATGAATTGTTTGCAGAGCTTGGGTCGGTCGAGTGGTTTGCCTTTCAAAAATTGGCAGCCCTCGCACTTTTTGACCAGCTCAGAAGCATCCTGGAGGGTAGTTGGCCAATAGAATCCCTAGCAGAAAGCTTTTCTGATCAAGGTGCGGTAAGACACATGATTACTGCACATGCCTCTATGAATATCGAGCAATAATTTATTGCCCACTTCCTGAGTGATGCACTTTATCAAGATTCTATTACTCACATTTTGGTAGAGCTTGCCGTCTACCAAAGCGTATGGCTTGGACTTACGAGCAATTTTCTCTATGGACGTATCATCATTAGGGATGTCTCGACCTTCGAGATAGGCTTAGTACGGAGTTATCCAAATCGGATAGCATTTGAGTAGTGCAACTACCGTGTCTGCGGTTTCTGCCTCGCTAACCTAGCCAGACTGCTGGTCGGGTTGGGCAGTATCCGTTCACCGAACTGTCAGGACAAATGCTCTGAGGAGTTTGTCAACGAAGACTCCTATGGGCCTCAATGTTCGAGAAGAAGCGAGTCTAACAAGTTCATCTGCACCAGTGTTATCACTCTTTCTAATGTGTGTTACTTCTAGGCCTTCAAACTTTTCCTCAAGCATGCACACCTCATACAAGTAAGCCGCCATGTTGTCGTCCGAGCATTGGTACTCCTTTTGCGCTTAGTTTACGACTAGCTGTGAGTCCCCTTTCATGAGAAGTCGTCTGATTTCAAGTGACATAGCTATGTGGAGACCATTTACCAATCCCTCCTATGCTGCAATATTGTTGGAAGATTTAAAATATAATTGAACAATGTACTTGAGTTCATCGCCCGTTGGAGAGCTCCCGAGCCTTGAAGTGTGAGCGATCCATCAAAGAAGAGCGTCCAGTGGTCCTCGACCACATTTGGCTTAGTTTTGTCAACGCTTGTCCATTCGGTGATGAATTCTGCCAGTACTCTCGACTTCATGCTTGTGCGTGGTGCATAGTGTACGTCGAATTCATTGAGTTCAAGCGCCCATTGGGTGATTCGTCCAATAGCCTCCCTATTTCGTATGACATCCTTCAGTGGATACGTCATCATGACAGTGACCTTATGCGCTTGGAAATAGGGTCGTAGCTTCCAGAAAGACATCAAGACTGCATAAAATAATTTATGAACTTGCGGGTATCATAGTTTCACATCATGTAGGACTTCGCTCATGTAGTAAAAAGGTTTCTAGACCTTGGCCTTTTTCTTGAGGCATTCCCGTTCAACCACCAGAACCGTGCTTACAACCTGTGGGGTAGCTGCAATGTACAAGAAGAGCTCCTCTGTTTCATTAGGCGGGGTAAGAAAACGGAGATAATAAATACCTTTTTAAGTCTTTGAAGGTGTTCTCCGCTTCTTTCGTCCACTCAAACCAGTCGTGTTTCTTCAACAACTTGAAGAATGGCATCCCTCGTTCTCCCATCCTAGAAATGAATCGACTAAGGGCTGCTATACATCATGTCAGTTTCTGAACCTCCTTTAGCGTTCGAGGTGACCACATCTGGTCGAGAGCCTCAATTTTGCATGGATTAGCCTCAATGCCTCGACATGACACCAGGAAACCGAGAAGCTTGCTAGACGGCATGCCAAACATGCACTTTTCAGGGTTGAGCATCATGCGATACTTCCTAAGGATGTCGAATGTTTCCTTGAAGTCGATAATCAATGTATCTTTGGTCCTAGACTTGACTATAATATAATCGATATAAGTTTGTACATTGCGCCCAATCTGGGGTTGTAGACAATTCTGAATACATCTTTGATACATAGCATCGGCATTCTTCAAACCAAAAGGCATCTTTACATGACAAAATACACCGAAATAAGTAGTAAAAGCAGTTTTCTCCTCATCCTTAACTCTCATGCTAATTTGGTGATACCCCAAATGGGCATATAGAAAACAAAGCAACGCACAACCTGTCGTGGAGTCGACTATCTGGTCGATGCATGGGAGAGGAAAAGGATCCTTGAGGCAGGCTTTGTTGAGGTCGGTGAAGTCGATACACATTCTCGAATAAAGCCACATAGGATGACGAACTTCTCAAATAAAGCTCGCCTTTAGGAGTTTGTCTACCTCCTCCTGGATAGCTAGCTTTCTATCCTCAGAATATCTTCATTGCTTCTGTACCATAGGTTTGTCATCGGGTTTAACAGCTATTCGATGCTCAATAACTTCCCTAGGGACCCTGAATATATCAGATAGTTGCCATGCAAACACATCTTGGTTCACCCAAAGGAAAGAAACAAGCTCGAGTTCCTATTTGGGGTCAAGACCATCCCCAACCTCGACCGTCTTGGCTGGTTCAGACGGGTCGAGGGGCACTACCTTGACACTACCATTAGTTCTTTTGTCCTTGGCGCCGTCATTGGTCTCTTCCTTTACGGCATCGTCGGACTGGGATGTGCCAGCAAGGCTTACGAGCTTGGAGTCACTAGCGGCTAGATGCTTCTAGCGCTTGGACTCCACACCTTTTGAAGTAATTGACGATCGACTAAAGTATTCAACCATGTCCAGGCTCTGCTTGTCTCACTTGACTGCCGCTCCTTGATCTCCTTTGACATTTATGACCCCTTTAGGAACCAGGATCTTGAGTGTCTGGTACGCATAGTGCACGACAACCATGAACTCACCCAACATTGGGTGGCCTAGGATCACATTATATGCTGTCTCAAAATTTGCGATGTCGAAGGTAAGCTTCTTTGTGTGGAAGTTGTCGGGTGTGCCAAACGTGACTAGCAACTCGATCTGGCTAAGGGACATCGTCGATGAATTAGGAGTTATGCCATGGAAAGGCTTGACTCCCTTATTGAGCTCTGACCTCTCAATCCCCATCTTATCTAAAGCCTTGACGAAGATGAGGTTAAGCGAACTATCCCCATCAACTAGTGTTCGAGAAACTTTGATGTTGAGGATAGTCGGCTGTACCACAATTGGATATTGATCAGGATGTGGGACCGCGGGAGGATGGTCAACTTGGTTGAAGGTAATCGTAACTTCCTACCACCTGAGGTACCGAGTAGGCCCGGTGAGAGCTAGGTTGACCTCCCATTTGACTGCCTTGTACCATCTTTTTGACTCGTACAAGGTGGATCCTCCGAAGATGTGTGCCAAATGTTGGTCAGGCTCGTGGAATTCGAACTCATCACCTTTAGCATCTGGCTTAGTCTATTTACCGTGGTGCTTAACAACGATGGCTTTGAGCTTTTCTTCTACCTTCTTTTTAAGGACATAGCATTCGTCAAAGTCATGCTGATCGGTCCGATGAACGGGGCACCACTTCTTGCCACCTCGATTAAGGCCTTTACTGTCCCCGGTGTTACACGACTTGCTCCTATCAACCGCGGCTACAGTTATGTCCGGACCCTTGCGCTTGTCACCAGGCTTGCTCTTCTTCTCCTCATTCTTCGAGAACTCAAGATTGTCCTTACCAGGCTGAGCATTTTTGGTGTGTGCCTGAGCTTCGACTTTCTTTGTAGATTTTTCGGCCAACTCAAAAAGCTCTTGGACCGTTTGGATCTTTTGGGTATCAAGCTTCCCAACTAGATCTGTGTTCTTGATGCCCCTCTTGAAGCCAATGATGACCGGTTCATCGGAAATATCTAGGATCATGTTTCGCCTATCACTGAATCATCATATGAAGTCTTGGAGGGACTCATCCTTTCATTGGTTCAGTTGATGGAGATCGTTCTCTGTTCTTGGGCACTCGAAAGTACCCTGAAAGTTGGCTATGAACTAAGCTTTCAACTCGGCTCATGATCGGATCGAGTTGGGAGGCATGTTCAACAACCAGGACCTCGTTGGTCCATCAAACGCAGTTAGCAGGTAATTAGCCATTTCCTTATTGTTTCCACCCACTACTCAAATAACTGTGGTGTAGATCTATAACCACTTATTGAGGTTGATCTTCCCATCATACTTCTGGATCGGGCCCGTCTTGAACTTCTCAAGCCACCGTATCGAGCAGAGTTCTGGAACGAAGGCTTCATAACCTCCATCAAATTCCTCAGGAGGCGGATGAGAAGGACTGTCATGCCTGTCCCTTCGAACAGGAGATTGACATCAATCTTTCCGTCCTGGAGATCTACGATAATTATAGAGTCGATTACCTCATGACGCTCCTCATGGTTGTTGTTGATAGCCTCCCGCAAGTCACGTCTGTTGTGAGGGATGAGGTTCCTTAGGTCTTCCTTATTCCTGTGGTCGTGGACGAGGCAGTTGCAGTTCAACCTGTAGAGCTGTACTTGAGGTCGACCTCCCGAGATGCCTGCTTGCGACCCTTCTACTCAAGAGCATTCGCGTATGTGGCTCCTCGAACCAGCACCTTGCCGGCTGGGGGGCCTAGAGGCGCTAGGATTGTTTTCTCGAGAAACTTGGATCTGAGCCGCATTAAGGAGGGTCCTGACCTTATTAACCATAGGGGTTAAAGGATTCAACATATCCAACTTCGGAAGGGGTCTAAAGATCATATGAGCTTCTTGGACATTAGCATCTGAAGTGCTAAAAATACCACTATCGAGGCTCGACTGCGGTCAAGCCTGTGAAGCCTCGTGATGGCTGCCCCGAGGGAGTTCGTCCCTCGATCTTGGGACCAGTGCTGGTGGAGGCGTGCCCACTAGAAGTTGTCGTTGAAGACCAGGAGGCGCCGGTCCTCTTGCGGTTCGTCGATGATTGATGGTATTAGGAGTATATAAAGCTCCGGCTGCAGATGTCTCCGGTGGTATATCTCCAGCATTGCCGGCGTTGGTGGCCGCTGCTGTTGGATCCTTGAGGATTTCCGTGTTGTTATTCACTACGGCGTTTGGATCTACCACCATCGGTCAGTAGGTAGGACCCCGGTTCCTCCAGCCATAAACATGAACCGATCTGTTTGCCTGCTCCGACTGTTGATGGAGCCATTGACACCACTTGCATCACTGTCAGTGCCAATAAACTGTAGAACATTGGACTTTTTAAGATCCCATTCAAGGTGTCACACCTTACGGTACGCGTCCAATGGATTGGACTCAAGAATACCGGTGTGGATCAGTCCACCCTGACCGTCCCTACGGAAAACCAACATTTTCGAACGTGATCTCAGATCCAGCCGGGGGTGATTCGAAAGCAATCACTGGTGACTCGAAGCGGTCGTAGAAGCCCGCGTCAGAGAATTTGGTGCGAATGTGCAGTCGAGACATAGTCGATCCTGAAAAGCAGAAAATCCCTACCTGGCGCGCCAACTATCGAGGGTTTTTTCCTGACAATATGTCCATAAGAATAACGGTTTTGTTATTCAGGAATCAAACAGGAGACGAGGTATACGCGATGTATATAGGTTTGTGCCTCCAATTAGAGTAATACCCTACATCTTGTGTGGTAGATGATGTTTATGTATTCACTCGAATACAAACAAGGTGTCTAGATCTATTACAAGGTGTAGATGAAATCTAAACTATAGTAATGAGGAAGTCACCGACTATCTCATGTGGCCCTAGTGCTTGCGTCGAGTTGTAGATGAGTTGTCCTCCTCTGGGAAAAGGAGTCTCCCTCGGGGGTCTGGGTCTCCGCCTTATATATAGAGATCTTGTATCACCTCCTATCTCGCCGTAGTGGATGAAGAATCCTTCATCTTGTCCACCACGAAAGATTAGATAAATTCGGCTAGGATACTAGTTGTTTTCGAGTTGGGTAACCAATCAAGACCTTCCTAGTATACATCTACTAGATCTCCGGGAGTATCAGGTATTGCAGATCCGGTTTCGTAATATCCGGAGTTGTTAAACATGCACACGACATACCTTATCCATATATGATATATTTTATATATGTATGTACCATATAGTTAGATATTCGACACATGCGCTATTCAATATGCATTATGCAGACTCTTGACCTGATAGCAGGAATAGAAACCATAGGCATGTACATGAATTGTTTATCTTAGGTGTCCAAGGTTCCCAAATTAAACTGTGACCCATCAATGCATGATATTTTAGTATCAACATTTATAAAGCATTATCAGTGCTTAAACGGAGCTTCATCAGTCAGGAAAGTCATAGGCAGCTTGTGTCCAATAGTTCATTTAGACCTTTGACAATCATAGTGATACGGATGGTGTCCCGATCTTCACGACGTAGGATCATGAACAAGATAACTAGCTTTAAAGAAGCCGGATAACAACGCAACCTATCAAATAAAACTCGAAGCCAACCATCGTCTCAATACAACAACTTGAATCGAGGATTCGCCTAACCACACTCTAAGTTACGAACCAACACAACCTGGAATCAATGGACCAGGAGTACCAATTGAGAGCTGATAACACGGCCGCGTTACTCATGGAAGTTGAAGAAGTTGTCATAATACTAAAGGTATTGAAAGTTGTAGAGGCGGTCGAGGCTTCCTCTTCATGGTCGATGAGGTTGTCGACGAGATTGACTACTTCCTCTTTGTAGTCGTTGTTTTCTCTTTGTGTTCATGTATCTTATGGCACTGCTCAGAGCCAGTTGAGGAGCACACGACGTTGCTCAGAGTTGGTCCAGGAGCACGTGGCGCTATTCGGAGCTGGTTGAGGATAACACGGCGCTGCTTGGAATTGGTCAAAGATCACGTGGTACTTCTCATAACTCTTTGCATCTAGAGCAATGTCCTTCTCTTTAAGTGTAAATCTTAGCAAAACAAATATACAACATTTAGGTAGTATAAAATTCTCATCAATATTAAAGTTCAACTCAATAAGAAACGAGTTCACCTCTTATTGTATCTTTTTGGCACGGCTTCGTGTAATCGGTCCTTAGACTACATATCCACCTTCATTTGGCTGGTTTATATGCGAAGTAGCTTCATTTATGCTTGGAGCAACTTGGTTTACGGGTGAAGCATCCTTGTTTACATGACTAGCTGGGATGCCCGCATCACAAAGGCTAACCAGCTCAACAGTTCAACAACATATTTCACATCAAATCCAACTACTAAATCAGAGAGTAAAGGAACAGTAACAAATCCTCAAATTAAAAGATCGCATCTAACAACAGTTTCCCCGATCAATCACCAACATACTAAAGCGCAAATTGAATGCAAGAATGAGCTAAACTATGGCTTTTTCGTACAAAAGAATTTCAAAGTAATTTTGCATTAATTCCACGTCAATGAGGATACAACTCCCATGTGCCAAGCAGGGCCTCAATTGGCCGTATAAGGTTGATCAATTTACTGAATTTTGCTCCACCAAGTTGAATGAACTAGGGAGCTAGCTAAACTGAAACTGGAGAAAGAAATTCTAATCCTCCCTGTCTGACAGAATGCTTCAGGAACTTATCTACGGACCTGCTGCTCCGGTCCTCGCTGTTGTCCGGGTCTAGGTTTGCAGGCGGCGTCATAGGATGAAGTGAGACTTGATGGAGTTGGTGTCACGGCCGCCAGGGGACAACGACGGTGAGGAGGCCTAGGTGGAGATCGTCGTGCGTGTTTGAGAGGACATTTGGGTCAGCCTGTTTCGATGGACACCGAGTTGGGCAAATTACTACCATAATCTTGAATGACATGGTAGAAAATTTTAACGAAATTGTGACAATTAATGAAATATCTAATTACGTAGATTGTTAGATTAAATTTATACTACCTCTCACCTCTATGTAATATAGACCACCGTAAAAGAGCTATGTTACTAAGGCAGGTAAGACTCGCATGAAGGCATATGGAGCTGTGATGGACATACTTGAATTTATTGACAACAACGTCAACGAAAAACACTAAGCGGGTCACATTTTCCAGGCAAATAAAGAAGAGTAAATCTCACTCGAACCAGGAAGTGGGGCCCAAAAAGCATGCATAAGATTGAAGGGGATAGCATAAGTTCTGGATGCGCGAGCCTGAGAAGCAGCAGATTGAGTTGGAAGAAATGGTTCGATCAAGGCTTGCGCTTGAAACATGGACATATGCTTAATTGAAGCATGCACGAGAGTGCTCAACTGTCGAAGATTGTTGTTGTGGGGCTGTTTGGTTGGATCTTACATCACCAAGCCAAAATTAGGCCATGCTCAAAAAAATTAGCCGACACTTTGTTAAAGACCAAAATTAGGCCATGCTCAAGAAATTTTGATGGGCCCTAGAAAAATTTGACCCTAGAAAAATTTGACACGCCCAGACTAACTCTTCACAAAATCGCGACCTATTTCCCAGGGATAATTCGCTCACCCTAGCTGCCTGGGCAGCCAAGCTCCATGAAACTTTTGTGCGTGGCACAAGGGCATAGGGTACAGGTGCATTTATTGTTTGGCAATCAACCTTTAAACGATAATATCTCCTAAACCGTAAGTGAGAATTATAATCTATTTGCAACATCGTAATCCTTACAATTAAATGGACAAATGAAGCCCCATAGCGACTATATTTCGGTATTAATATTTTATTTACATGTAGGGATTACTGTCATGCATATGACTATTTTTTTTCATGTTATGAATTTTGGCACGGTTGACATCCAAATATCATATTCCTAGCTGAATTTTAGCTATGCCCTAGTTTTGGATGCCGCCAAATTTTGATTTGGCACCCTGGGAATAAAAAGCAAATAGCCCCTGGGTTTACAAACTTTGACCAAACATTGGTACAACCATGGTTGTTAGGATCAGGATCTAGGTAGTATTTTTTTTTTGACAGTATCGGATTGTAGTGAGTCTATCATATTTTAAGAAAATACGTATATTTTATGTAAGAATTTAATATGTTCTTAAAAATGGAAGTATAAAATGTTAATTAAATTTGAGTGCAGTTGTCACATCAACTTTAATTAAAGTCAACTTTAAACATTATTTACTAATAATTTATATGACACTATTTAACATATAGCAACCTGTAAAGAGTAAAAGTATGCCAAAAAGTACTCATCAGGCAGCAGTAACTCTTGAACCTGGCTCAGAATCGGTAGGCTTTGCTGCACTGTTTTCGGTGAGCAAACAACACCGACTGAGGCGGAGGATGAATGCTGCTACTACTCATAAATAAATGTTACTCACTCTTATCCGCAATAAGTGTCATTTTAGATATTAATATAACCTGTAAAATATAATTTTGACTATTACTTTTTATTATAATATATTAATAAAATAAAGTAAAATATTATTATAAAAGTATTTTTAAGACAAATCTACTCGTGTTATTTTCAAGTATTCAAACTCAATATATAAAAAGTAATTTATAGATAAAATTTGAAACCATTAATTACATATAACCTAAAACAACACTTGATTTGGATGGGAGGGAGTACGAACTTCATGCATCTAGGGCCTCTTTGGTTCGAACCCTGGACCAGTTGCCTGGGCACTTGAGCTGCCTGTCATTGCTTGCAAAATTGCCTGGTCAGACAGACCTTAAACCCATGGTATTGTTTGGTTGAAGCCCTAGAACGGTGCCTAAGTTGATAGAAGCCACATGTAGTGTTTGGTTCATGAGTTGCCTGGGGTTGCACTCACCATTGGTTAGAAGGTGATGAGATTACCTCTAGATGAAAATTTTCAGATGCAACAAGTATTTGGCTGATACTTGAAGCATTTCACAAGTACGAGGAATAACAAAAGAGAGTATTCAAATGGTGGTACAAAATAAGTTTAGATATTGTAGACTAAATAAGAATTTCATAATACATTACACATAAAGTTCCAGTTAATATTCTGAATATAGTGCATATAAGAAATCCTAAGAGTTCTTAACAACATGTCCTCAAAAGTTAGAACACATACAGTGCACACAACAGCTTATCATACTAGCAATTAGCAATTGTTTAAACACATACAGTGCAACAATTGCATGACCAAAAGGGCACAACAAAAAAAGACTAAATCGACCACAGTCAAAAGCCTTGCAAAGGTGGTTGTATCCATACAAGATCACTGGTCGCTTGCAGGATCATCACCATACGAATAATTTTACACCTAGCGCTCGAGATATTTTTGACCCATACTGATAATGAAATCGTGATGAACTTGAAACTCTGGCTTGCAAAGGTGCATTCCCACTCTCATCATATCATTTGGCAGCTACACTGGTTTTTCAAGGGTCTTTTGGATTCCCACCAAAGTATTGGTAAGCACCACATCCATATCGTTGTTATCATGTGATGAAGAAGATGGTTTTGACTTCAACTTGTTAGCCTTATACATCTATGCTGCAGCAGGTAGTGTCTTTGACTTGCCATCTCTTTTGAAACATTTCTTGTTAGGTTTCATTGACTGGATACTAGATGAAGAAACTTGGCTAGCAGTTGCAGCGAAGGCAACCACCTCCTGACATTCATCACTATCAAACTTTATTTTATCCGAGTCTTCACCTTCTGGAACATTTGTGTCAACATAGCCAGACATATCATTCATTATGTCCATTTTATCAGTATCATCATTGTCTGATTCAACTGTTGTTCAAGGATCTTGCATGAATGAACCATTAGCTGTGAAACCACTGAATAATTCTTGCAACTTGTCAAAGAACTGAATTGGTTTAGAGAGAATTTAGCGATCATTTGCCTACATGGAAAAACTTCATAAGGATCATTTGCAACAAAGTCAATCATGACCATTACAGGAAAAGATAATTATCAATAGGATCTTCAAAGTAGATTCAGATAGAGTCATTATTTTTTTACTATCATCCCAGTCATTACCACTCGTATTGACATGCTTAGCCACAAGACCCCAAGTATCCCTATGACATCCCCAGTGGCGATGAATTTGAGCAACACTATAAGTAGTTTCATATTGAGAATTTACTACTGTTGTACATGTAGTGTGATACAACTTCTTAAAACTAGCCTTGGGAGGCATCGCCATCTTCTTCTCAATGTACCAGTCAAGAAGAAATTCAGATATATCTGTAGGCTAAGATATAGCTTTTGCCCTTGAACTTGATGCTCCGACTTTCTCCTTGCCCCTAGCATTCACTTGGCTTTCTCCTGTATCCATGGTGTGAACTACAAGAGGATACATGATGGAAGTAATAACTAGAACAAGCAAGGGTAAGGAGAAATTTTGGATAAAATAATTTAGAGCAATAGCAAAAGAACAAAATTGTCTTGCAATAAAATAGCACCGAGTAATATCAACGTTCACTCCACATGGTGTTTGCTAGCTACTACAACACGGATGAAGTTCGCATGCAACATATATGGCATCATATCTACATAACTGCCTCAAAATTCTATTAGGGGGCATATATTATGTGATGCAAAACATAGTGTTGGGGATTCTATAGCACGGCACATAGAAAACTAGCACGTATATCTATCAGCATCTCATTTGATACCCTATCACACGTATGTGTTGTTCTTCCTATACTCCATGATACATATAAGTGTTGTGGTAGCACCAGTAGCTTGACACATATATCATGTATAATACCGCTATTTGCTGGCAAATATATTACGTTGCTGCAAATTAGGGAAAAAATCATGCCAAAATAGAGCTTCGGCCGCAAATCAAGGTTTTGCTTCACATATGTAATAAATACGCACATGTGTCACATTTAGCATACAAGGTTTAGCTTCACATGTATAATAAACATGCGTGGGGATCACATTTAGCATACAAACATACATATAAACTGTAACAGGAGTTGAACAAATACACAGACGATTTGAACCGTACAATGTTATTATTTGTCAATTCAACTAACTTCATACATGCATGTAACAGTTAGTTCATGCTTCATACACAAAGAGGCAAGGGTCTTAGTTTTCATATTCAAAGAGACTGAACACCAAAAGAGAAATTAATGTGGATTCACTTCATCAAGTCTTCAGAACTAGTGCTAGTCTTCAACAGGGTTAAGCCAAAATACCACCACTTCTTCAACAAAATACATGTCTCACACATCAAACCATCATATCACTTGGTTATTTGATGAAGAAATTAACCATTAGTTGGGCTAAAGTAACTAAACAATGAACAAGACTTCCAAAAATCTAAGCTAAGTATCTTTCTAGGCTTGGGCATATTCAAAACAGATCCATCTAGTTGCACAACCTAAAGTAAGATAGAATTATAGAGTTAGTTAGCCTACTTTTACCGATAATATTTACTACTAACTAGTGTATGTCATTTCGTACATTTTGGTGTGGCCATAGGATGCAACAACCAATAACATCACCTAACTTAATAGATTCTCCTTGGACTCTAGATAGAACAAGGCTGCTATCAAGCACAACATCGACTAGCACCTCATAGAATTCTCCCAATTGTAGTCCATCTTGACCTTTATATGTTCTATTATACTTATAAGTCTTCCATGTGCCACAATATTTGTTCTAGTGGGTGAGTGCAAAGCAACATCTTTCACAACCTACAAGAATGAATATCAAGGTATGACCCAACTCTCCATGCATATATGTTCTAAATGACTTTGACTTAAGTTATTTTTCACCTATGCTTGTCTTTGTGGCAGCTTCCTCACCCTTGTTAAGTTATTCTCATCTACATGTACCCTGTTTCCAGAAGATGGTGATCATTTATGTTGAGCCATCGGTACTGGCACATCCTAATAATCAACATAATATTGCATTAATACAACAAAAGAAATACATTTAAAGATATGTGTTGACCAAGCTTTTAGCAATCAGACGATAAAAATCACATCACATGTGCATTATGAGCTGCTCGTTGCTCCTCTCCAGCATGTGAACATTGCGCAACTACCTTAGCACTCTAGGACAGCAAGTATTAAGATATATGAGCTATTATTCATGAACACATCATTTTTACTTGTCTCTTATTCATTTTTCAGCTTTCTCGCCCTTATTGGGTTAATTTGATCTATTTGCAGCCTATTTTTAGAAGATGACAATGGTACTTGCTAACCTATTTTTGGAGCCACATCCTAATAATCACATACAATTAGAATTTTCTATCTAGAAGTTTTAAAACTAGAGCTGTGTATTCAATATTGTGAGCAACAACATAATAATTGGAGCAATCATAGGTGTAGTACCTTTGCATTATGTGGTGCTTCTAGCTGAGCACCAATATTAGATCCTTGTAAGGACAATAATAATGCTTTTAATGCAGCAAATTATCGATCAGAACTCTCAGATCTCCTTTCAGCATACTCTTTATATGACTTGTACTCCGATGATATATCCTCCATTCGGGCTTTAACTTGTGCATTTTCTTCTTCCATTTGCCTCACTGTGGCAAGAGTTCTTTCTAAACATATTGTCTGCAATCCAAGTAGCAACCCTAACCTAGTAATTTGTTTTGTTTTCTTTTTCTCTGGAATCATATCATCATACAAGTACTGAACAGATTGAATCCATCTACCGCCAAAGTCAGTCTAACATTACGACACTCAGAATTGAACTATGGATACCTAAAATCAAAGTGTCTCCATGCAGTAGAGTCCGCTAGATGCCGCAATAAGCCATCCTTTGTGCGACCTTCACTGTGCCATCTCATGTCTGTAGAAGTCTTTGAAAACATGAATATTCTTTGCAATCTTTTTGCAAGCGGAAAGTGACGAATAACTTTTGTAGGAACCTTATGCACTCGCTTTTCATTAAGACCTACCTTTTCTGATTTCCACCTAGAAACACCACATACTAGACAACAATTGGCACCAGCATACTCTTTCCAATATAGGATACAATCATTTCTACATGCATCAATGTTTCTAAGGTCAACATCCTTAACAAAATTTTTAGCATCATGGTAATTTTTCTCCTTTAGGAAGTGCTTCCCTTCAAAATAGTAGTTACTCAAAGTAAGTGTTATTGACACCGCATATATTCTTTATACTAAGGAGTTTTATGAGAAACTGTAGCTTTGAGAAAGTTTAGCAATCTAGGTATAATTCTTCACTAGCTTCAGATGCCAATCTATAATAGGTTTCATCATCTGCTGCCCCTTCTATCTCATAATCACTACAATTTGCACACCCCTCTCTGATATCATTTTCAAAAACTCCAAGTCCTTCCCTTAGCATATTATCGATTTCATCACTTTATCATTTTGTTCTTGTGAATTTGGGCTAACAAGCAATTCAGAAATTAGATCATCACCATGGAATATACATATACTCTATCCTGGCATGAATCCTTTAGAGACCAAGTGATCTTTCACTATGTTTGCTTCTAACCAATAACAATTTACACAATCATCACAAGGGCAACTGATTGTGCCACCTCTTCCAGACTTAGCTAAAGCAAACTTTATAAATTCCTTCAGTCCATTGTAGTACTCAATTGTTTGACTATAGTATATAATAGATATTGTTATCCATTTGTAAGAAAAGAGTCATAATTTTTAATCCTATATTTTGAGATCCAATTACCTAGGTAAATGCATCCACCTCTTGTCCATGCTTATAATATTAATGCCAATTGTATTGTAGTCTGCAAGCTTCCAATTAATTATAGAGCCAGGTTAAATTTTAGAGTATATGTTAAAAGTACTTGTACTGCAAGCTGATATTCCTCTTTCCATTATTTATTCTATCATTCAATGAGTTTTTGGACCATTCATATGCAAAATAAAATCTAAACAAGTACTATGATGCAGTAGCAACCAAGAATGCACACAGAATCATGGAGAAGAAATTTCATCCAGCTAGCCATATTTTCTAGGTGTTCACATAACTTATTTATATCATCCATGCATCACACAAAAATACATAGCAAGATATATATAAAGGAAAAGTAGAAGTTGCTCACCAAGATGTGCTCTGTTACTGTAGTAATGTGCTCTCTCCAAATTGCTTGCTTCTTCTCCACCAGATGCACCATGTGAGATTGCTTCTTCCTTCCTACTCCCACACTTGAATGCCCTATTCGTTCCCCAGTTCATAGATCCAGCTCCCCTCTACAAATCACAGCCCCAAATTGATAACAAATGCAAAAGCTTCACATAGTGGTAGATTTGGAGGCTTTGGGTAAAAAAGATTGGGGGATTTCGGAGGAGAACTGAGCTCAAATTTGGGAAAATGGGGAGCTGCGATTTGGGGAACTTGGGAGGAAAATGGAGCAGAAATTGGGGGATTTAGGAGGAGAGTGATCAGGAATTAAGAATTTGGGAGGAGAGAGGATATGTGGTTTAGGGAATTTGGTTTCCATGGATGGGAGAGAGTGCATGTGTGTGCCTGTCTAGAGAGGGAGACTAGAGTGTGTTTGTGTGTGAGGGATTCATTAGGACATATATATCCTAGTGTGTCGACGTGCTAAATTTTCATTTCCCGCTAAAATTTTTGTTATGTGCCCCGCTTTCACTAAAGTGGCACAAAATTTGCCCTCGATCTGATGGCGCAGAGCTGGCACATACATTTGCCTATTATAGCCTAGATCTGGCACATGTTATGTGCTAGCTTTGATTAGAGTAACTCCGACACTTGCAAATGCCCATGGTGTATAAACGAGATACAAAATGCCATACTAGTAAGTGCTTTGAATAAAAAGAAGTGCCTTTGTATTGTTTTTAAGAGGAAATTAAGCCAAATTTTGTCCTAAGTTATGTGCCACGGAATCTCAATCATCTCGTAGATCATCCTGCATAGCCACCCATTGTCTATTCTCTGTAGCTTGATCTGTAGCTGTTCTAACTGATTTGGGCAAATTGTTATACCAGTGATCTTCATCATATATGATGTTGTCAGGACCATTATCAAGGTCTATTGTGTAACACACAACATGCTATCGCAATCTTCACATGTGTTCTAAATGGAAAATATAGCTTGTTTGCAAGAATTTTAAAGCAGTTATTTAAGGTCCCAAATGCTCGCTTGACAGTTGTACAAATGGAGGAATGCCGATGATTGAACCAATGCAGTCCTATATTACGTGGAATTTTTATTAGTCCAATAAACTAGCCATAGGAAATTAAATGTTGAATGTGTGTTACACGATATACCTCAAAATATGGGTAGAATCAACTGGGGCTATTGAGTATCTTTGGATGGGTCTCTATTGACCTAATGTTTATCATATCCTTGGCAAGATAACATAGAGCTCTCAAGACCTCACTAAAGTATCAACTTATGGTCTCGCCGCACCTCTTGAAATATAAACCAATCACCCAATTTGTCAAATTATGGCCAACTATGTGTAGGATCATAGCAAATTGTTCTTCAATTATGACATAAATTGTATCTCATAGTAGACCAGCATCACACAATTGGGATGAAAGCTTCCAGAACACGGCTTTTCTCATTCGAAGTTGACTGATACAATCTATATCAGTTCTATTATATAATTCATTTAGGCTGGTTGCCTCACCAAGTCTCTGTCCACCAATGAGCCATGCTTTCTTGGTGACCTTATAGCAATGATGTCTATGTCGGTACCACTGGATAATGGCAACAACAATAGCTAGGACACCTAACATTCGGGCCATTTACTGGATAATGTAATCAGAAATAGGTTCTATATCCATCTGAGCAGCAAATGGAAAAAAAAATGTAAGAAACAAGTGCAGTGCTAGTTCACAGTAAGTATTACAGTCATGTACCAATCTTCTGTAAGGACTTTAGATAGTTGCTGCTTTAATCAAGGTATTAGATAGCATGCATGTAGTCTACTACTTCCTCCATAATCTAGAGCTCACATGCTGCACGGAAAAGGATAGAACTATTTGCCATGCAAAAAGAGTACCACCAATCTAGAGGTCACAAGCTGCAAGTAAAAGCAATTGAATCGGGCAAACAAAAAGAATAAAATAGAGGGAACAAAATCGGCAAGAAAGAAAGGGATTATGCTCTTTGCTGGATAATGTAATCAGATTTAGGTTCTAGATCCATCTGATAGGTTCTTTAATCAAGATTTTAGATCGCATGCATACCACCACCAGAAAAAGGAAAAACTTGAAAAATAAAATGGAAGCTATGCTCGGCAAAAAGAAAGCTAATATAAATGGAGAATAGTACCTCCATTGCAAAGAAGAGAAGCTAATATAACTAGCTTTCGATTAAAAAAAGGAGCACCAATCTAGAGTCAGAAACTACAAAGGATTAAGAGGCTAGTATGTATTATGGTTGTTCGTATCAACCTCCTTGCTATTCATGTTCTCTTTAACCTTGAATTGAAAAACAAATGCGAAATGATGAGAACGGAAGGGAAGAAAAGGTATTATACTCTCACATATGCTACACCAGATCGTGGAAACCAGCTCTTGAGGAGGTTGATTGAGAGGTAAAATAAGCAGTTACGAGAAGCCAATCACTAGATCTACAAACTGTATGAGGATCCTGCAAAATCATCCATCCTCATGGAACCAATTTTGATTTTTCCCCTCCCAAACAAGCCAACTAGAGTGAGGAGAGGAAAGGGGAAAGTGAGCATAGGAAAATGAAAGTAACTTATGAGGTGATTAGATCCAGACAGGTCAGATGAGGAGCCTAGAAGGCCGATTTGCTAGGCCTAACGCCCCGGCAGCAAACCCAAACAGTTTGCGTCAAGCAAAAGTTCAGAGGTTAGTTCTTGATTGAAGTTCCAAATTAACTAAAAGAGATTAACTCAAAACATCCTCTATGAAAAATGACGAGGTACAAGGGATGCATAATTCCCACCCCCAGCTGTCATTATGTGAAGTGTGTATACTAGGAGCGAGTTTAACATTCAACTTATCATTTCACTGAACAAGTTCAGAAGTCATCAACTTTGAGCAACTATTGAAAAGAGAGAATTTCCCAACAAATTACGAACAATTCAAAACTTAATGTGAAATTGATGAGATGTTAAGGAAAAAAAACACTATGCAACTTAGATTTGTCAATCATTTTAAAAATTAGTACATTAGTTTATATGAATATTCATGAATTTAACCTAATCTTTGAAAATTAAATTTATGCTAAAAAATCAAGCAAAGTAAAAGATAGTCAAATTTGGAGATTTTTCATTTAAAATTTGTAAAATATTTTTAGTGGGAACAAGTTAAAATGGATTCATTATTATTTATTCTATTAGTAAAAAATTGTTGTGATTTTAAAAGCTCCACAAAGTCAATTTTTAAATTTATGGAAGAAGAGAGAAGAAATAACTTTTTGAAGCAAAAGCTGGCTGTTGGCCTCTTTCGTCTCTCTAGAAGAGGATGGCGTGGGGGGAGATGCACGCCACATCTGGCATGTCCGACAATGTAAATGGCGTGCTCTGCAAAGTAGATAGCTGGATGAAGGGTCTGTTGGAGGTTATTTTTTTGAAGAAAATAGATGGAGGATGAGATAAAGAGTGGGATAGAAGGGCTGTTGGAGATGCTCTAAGTCTCTAATCAAACAAAGTGGTTACAAGCATAGATCTCAGTCAGACAATTTTAACCAGGGCTTGAACCAAAAAACCCTTTCATGTATGGTGCTAAAGAAAAAGTAAATTATATAAGATCTTGTCCACTATTAGATCACGAGATCAATAATATAAATAAAATCTCACAAATACCTTTCTAGATAATTTTTTATAAAATTTGCTTCTTAAAACGGACTGCTAATACCATCACCCTGATGTGAACTCTACGGCCATAAATGGAGAAGCACGGCACTAGGCAAATGTGGCAGCAGCAGCTGCAGAAAAGGCAAGGGAACACGTGTAGTCGGTTAGGAGTTAGGACAGTACAGTTGGCTGCAGGCAACATTGTGGGCTCGACCTCGCCAACTGCCGATGTGAGGCCATTCCCCATCGTGTCGGACGCGGCACCAAACGGGTATCGGGACTGAAGTGACCATTGTTTTTTTCCCTGAACAATGTTATTTGTTGGCTGGAATAACAAACACTACGTTCTGTTCCCATTGACACGAACGCACGCGCGCGTGATTGCCTGTGGCCGCCGTCTGCCGTCGACGGGAACCCTGCATCAGCTTTCAGCTCCCACCAGATTGAGCCTGATCCGAACCGATCGGTATCCTCTGCAGTTATTAGAGTAAATATCGCTAATGTATATTACTGTAGCATAAGGTTTATTTTACTATACAAACAGTGATCCTCTGCACTTTTATTTAGGCGGTTCGAGCTTCTAAATGTAGCGGTTATTAGGTACGACATCATTATTTATCAAAACTCTACATATAGATTGGATAAAAAATCGACCATGCTGATATAAAGACCATCTGATATATTGTTGGTCATTAAGCTGTACATTCACTATTTTAGCTACTAGCTCCTGCAAAGTAATTAACTAATTCCCCACTATTGACATTTGGAAAGACACATTAATGAATCAAATTTTAATACCTCCACTACCTTTGCATCTTTATTCCTCACAATATTATAAAGAATATTGTTCCTTAAGCATTCTTTGCCCGAGCCAAACATTCTCCAAAAAAGAATTTGAGATATATTTTACAAGTTAAAATAACCTACATTCAAAAAGTCATGTTTGACCTTCACCAGGCTTGTCCAGAAGTGTGAATCGCCCAAATTTTTTTCAACTTGAGCAATTGTTTTGTTTCTCAAGTATTTATTTTTGTGAATATTTTGTCACACCCCTTACTCTTTATTTAGTTTAAAATAACCATTTTCTAAGTAAGCACTTAAGAAACCGCCATCCTGACTTTGAGAGTGCAAAGAATGCTCTATCTAGATAGCCTTTTTTTTGTTATGCTTGTCTCGATCTATAAAAATCTAATTTCTTCATAAGCCCCATAGAAAACTCGAACATTGCTAAGCTTTTAAGGACTTAATTGATAAGGACGAGTTTGCCTCCAGCTGATAACAATTTGCTTTTCTAGAAACTCAGTTATTTTCCAAACCTCTGCTCCATCTCTTTCCAATTCGTATTGCTTAACCTTCTATGATGCATAGGAATTCCCAAATATATAAAAGGGTAATTGCCCATTTCACAACAAAAAATCAGTGAATAATCTTCCTCAAAATTCTTTGCTTCACCATAACACAATAATCCACTCTTATGGAAATTAATTTCCAGACCTGACAGTTGCTTAAATGCACATGGCAAGAGTTTCATATTCTTAGCATGTACGAAGTCATGTTCTATGAAGAGTATTATGTCATTGGCATATTGTAGAATTGAGAGGTCATCATCGACTAGACGTGGCACCACCCATATTATTTGTCCTTCCTCCTTTGCTCTAGAAATTTAAATAGCTTGCATATCGACTACTATATTAAGTCTTTTTTGTCCAAAAGTAATGGCCAAAGTCATTATTAATTTTCACTCCCACATTTCCCCCTATGCCCACATGCTCAATCCACTAAGGTTTGTTAAAAAAAGAGGTGAGAAACCCTTCATCCCTAAGGTTTGTTACAAAAAATGATAATTTTACTTTATCATAAACTTTCTCATAATCTAGCTTTAGAATTATACCATTAAGTTTTTTCCCCTATGAATCTCATGAAGGATAACCACATGCTCCATAACATATCTACCCGGCAAGAAAGTTGTTTGAGTTGGTCAAATAATCTTTTGGGCAACCACAATATTCCTATTGGTGATGACTTTAGTAAAGACTTTAAAGCAAACATTTAGAAGATAGATGGGCCTACTTTGTTGGGTTTCCTTAGCTTCATTGCACTTAGGTAACAACGTTATTATCCCAAAATTGAACCTAAACAATGGCAACTCACACTTATAGAACTGTTAAAAAAGCAGCATTAAGTCCTCTTTAATGATTTCTCATAATGCTTGATAAAACTCTGCTGGAAAACCATCAACTCCAAGTGCTTTATTATTTTCCAATTGAAAGATTGTCTCTTTTACCTCCTTCTATGAGAAAAATTTCATTAACAAATTATTTTTCAGCATTAGAAACTTGGAGAATATCATCCCAAAAAGACTCAATCATTGTAAATTAATTATTCTTCGGTGGTCCAAAAAGACCGTTGTATTATTTTGTAACATGTCTTTTGAGATTCCCATCACCCTCAATAATACCTTCATCTTGTTCGAGTCAAAAAATATGTATCTTTATATGTTTCCCATTGGCATCCAACTGAAATATTTAGTTTTGTTATCACTGTCAAACAACTTTGTTGTTTTAGATCATCGTAACAATTTAATTTCCTTCTTTCTTAACAACTTAGCTAGCTTGTTTTTTAGGCTTAAATTCTAGTTCATGAGGTGGCACCATCATACAGTCGACTTTCTTATCTAACTCATCAACGTTTGCTAATAACTCTTACTTTTCTTTTCTATAAGCACCACTATCATTTTTAGCCCATCCCCATAATAATTGTCTTAATCGCCATATTTTGGACTATTAGGCCACCTTTCTACTGGTGTATGACCTCCAGATTCTTTACGCCAAACATGCGATACTAACTCAAAGATACCTCTACTAAGTTTAAATCTGAACAATGGTTTATTACCACTATGTGATGCTTTCCCAGTATTAAGTAGTAACTATGTATGGTTTGATATATTTCTAATCAAGCCTGCACCATATATAGAGGGAATGTTTGTTCCCATTGTGTGCTCACCAAGATTCTATCAAGTTTCTCAAATGTGGGTATATCATCTATGTTAGCCCAAGTGTTTTTATGTCGGATAGTTCTAGCTCTCTCAAATCCAAGCCTTCAATAATGGTGTTGAACAAGAAAGGACATTGACTATCATATTTATCATTATTCTTCTCACTTGGGCTTCCTACAATGTTAAACCACCCCCAACATAATAGTTAGTTTCTCTTTACTACAAGAATAGACCAGTTCAGCTAGAAAACATTCTTAAACTATGGTTGTGCTGCTCCATAAATAGCCACCAAAATCCATTAAAACCATCATCCTTGTTTCTCAGATGAAATATCACATAAAAGTACCCCCACATCAAGACCTCAAATATCAAAGACCTCTAAATTGATACCCAATAAAATACCTCTAGATCTACCATGGGGTTCAGTCCAATGCCAAAAAGAAATCTCTACCACCAAAGAAAGTATTAAGATAAGTATAAAAAAATTTCTTTGTACCTGTCTCTAGAATTGCAATAAAATCAAGTTGTTGCTCTTTTGGAGTATTTGAGAGGAACTGATATTTAGCCAAGTTACGAAGATCTATGCTATTCCAAAAGTTCCCTTTCATCTAAAATGATTTGTTTTTTGACCTTTGGAAGCACGGACTCCATAAGCCTTTTTCTTTTTTGAAGATCTTGACTTCTTTTTTCGTGGAGCAGTTGAAAATCACAACTTAGGTGATCACTGCCCACACCCATAACCTCCTCCATTAGATCAGCACATAAGTGACCAAGGGTTACGTTATCTATTCTTCATCACTTTCATTATCTTCCTCATTTTTATCTATTACCTCCTCATTTTCATTTGATTTGCTTGATATTATAAGTAACCTATTTATTTCCACAGACTTATTAATTCTACAGAACCATCTATGTTATTGCCCATAGAAATACCTAGGTTTTGAATATTAGAATATATATATATATATGTGTATTCGGAAAATGAAAGAATGGAATTTGCAAAGGACTTAAATATGGTTCCTCCAACTTATGCCATGCCGTCATTAGTTCAGCTCACATCATAGTATACTCGTTATTATCACCTGCTCTTCTCTTGCTTTGACGTCTCGGTGTAGCATCCGACGAAGAGGCCAGAACAACACCCTATTTGGTTTGGGCTCCAAGCGCCACTAAAGAAGTCCGCTCCTTTCGGCCCCCAGTGCCTCTGAATTGTAGTAGAGGGGGCCTGGTTCTAGCCTTGCCTAACAGAGACTAAGTCCCAGGCTGAGTCACTCCCAGCAGTGATATGGAATGCGATTGCCTCTCCCCCAAGGCCTATATCAGCTAGCGCAGATAATTGGGCCGAGGCAGTCGCTCTGTCGCGCTCCTGAGCCGGAGAATCTCCCAGCCCTAGCATCATTTAGTTCAGAGCTCAGGCCTTGGCATCCTTGCCAATTGAAGCCACCAAGCCCAGCTCAGTCAGGTTCCCCAGGAATTTTATTTATTTATATATTTTTTATTTTTTAAAATAGCTAAAATATGCACATGTTTTAAAAAATTGTAAAAATAGTTACTTGTCACCCGTTGAATAGGGAATCTATACTTATCGTCCATTCAGTGGATGATTTATACTTATCACCCTTACATCGGGCAATTTATTTTAAAATCATAAAAATGTCTCGTTTCGCTCGCTGACCTTCAGAACACTATCTAAATAGTTATGAAAATTTTTGGTAGTGCATGTATGCTACCATCTAGCCCTCCATAAGTTTTCGGATAAAAATATGACCGGTAAGATGAGAAACAAAAAAGACAAATTTCAACAATGCTGAAATTTATTTTTTGTTTCTTATTGTACAAGTAATTGTTTGATTTGAACTTTGTGAGCACTAGATGATAGCATGCTCTATACCAAAAATTATTTTCTTGATTTTTCATGACTACTAGATAGTGTTTTGAAGGTTTGAGAGTATCGAAACAGGAATTCAGCATACGGACGGCAACATCAACGAGTCTGCACTCTCCAACATTCGAGCACGGATCGTCTTGTTCTTAATGACCGAAGTCATCTCTTCAAAAGGCAAGTTCTATTGTAGGGAGGTAAGGCTCTGACTTATGTAATTTGTGGTTCCACTTTTAACTTATGTAATTTGTAACTATCTTGATGTGAACTTGCGTCATTGTACGTTTTGAGAACTTTTGATTATGTAATTTGTGGTTGCATATCTCGTGACTTTGTCCCTACAATGTGGGTCGTATCTAGATGTCCCTACAATGTGATTATGTAATTTGTTGTTATATTCGTATCTGGATGTATCTTATTTGCAGGAGAAGACGGTTACCAAATCTTGACATTGCTTCAGGATATAGCCAGGAAACAGGTAAATCCCTTCAATGGATGAGAACATTAGTGACGGGTGGTAAATTCACCCGTCACTGATGACCGAGTCCCAGTGACGGGTACCTTTCAAACCCGTCTCCGAGACTCTATCATTAGTAACGGGTGTTAAATACACCCATCGCTGATGACTCGGTCACCAGTGATGGGTTGTAGCTGTCCGTTACTAGTTCTAGATAATTAATGAATGGTTGTAAATATACCCGTCACTAATGACTCGGTCACTAGTGACGGGTTGTTGTTAGCACCCGTTACTAATGATAGTTCTAAAGACGGATTGAAAATTTATCCATTACAAATGAATTGGTAACTAGTGACGGGTTGTCCTTGATTTGCGGATCGCCTAGGCCCACCTCGTTCAAATTTTGAATCACTGTCTTTCTCATCGAGCCCGACGCACACTCCTCCATGCCCACCGTCTGAGCACTGCCGATCCTCACCATCGATGGCACCACATCTTTCAAAGCCGGGGGAGCTGACTACCCCTGTTGCCCTAGCTCAACAGCACACTGGTTTTGCCTGGGCGAGCGAGTAACCATGTTTCTCCTGGGTGCCCTTCAGGAAGAGAGGGGTTTGGTGTACTGCCGAAGGAGCAGAGGGAGACGAGCATCGATCTACTAATGTGCTGCCTGATCTGCTGTTGTATTGCTATATTCGAATGATTTTGCCAATCCGTGAGTCCACACGTGTGTTCGATGAAATGCACTACAACAGGGAATATAACAGTACCGGTTCAGAACTGTAGCACCTAGGGACCACCGGAATGTTACAAACTACTCTACAAGCCCGTCCAATAAATTTTTTTTGACAGCATCTTCTCTATATTTTGATGTTTAACTAACATATCATCACAAATAGATATATAGATAGAAATATCACACTATCATTATATCAAGCATCCTGTGTTGATAACAAAAATTGGCATATATGATGATTAGAATATGGATATATACTTGAATTTTAGTTTTCCGGTTAATTATCCAATATTTTCCGGTTTCGTGACCAATTCAAATTTCCAATTAATTATGTAATATTCTCTGGATTGGTAACTAGTTCAATATTTTTGGTTCGTTCTGGTTTTATGGCTAATTCAATGTTTTTTTGGTTAATTGCAATATTTTTCAGTTTCGTGACTAGTTCAACATTTTTTGATTAATTATGCAACATTTTCCGATTAGTTATGCAATATTTTATGGTACTGTAGCGAATTGACTTTTCCAAGTGACTTATACAACATTTTCCAGTTAATAATGCAGCATTATTTGGTCAACTCGGTGCACATCTTGGGAGTGTGTAAAGTACTAACGAGTATCGATAAAATAGTCTAATAATGACTTGTTGATAAAGTGTACCATCTCCGTATAATATAAAAATGATTAATCAATTGTGTTCATGGTCATGGACGACGAGGAACGCCACACATATTAGAATACATTGGTAGAGGTTTGGGAATGTTAGCTTTGGATTGGTAGTTCATTTATGGTTGCGTGAACCATATTTGATCTGGTTAACTGTGGTTGAAGTGGTTTATGTCAAGAAGATTAATTCTTGAGGTAGTTTTATTTAGTTATTACTTTCATTTTTATTAACTGTTTTTGTTAAATTTTGCCTTTATGCAAATATGCCCCCTAAGCTCTATTATTGTGAAAGTCTTCATTACATTTTTTACCATAACTTGCAGAGTACGAGATATACTCATACTTGCTATAATCATACTGCTCAGCTGGGAAAGATTATAAGGATTACTCTGAGGATGACAAATTCTGAGGTGGTACTCTACATTGATTGCTTATGGAAGACACGAAATAAGAATACTACGTTAGCTGCGGAGTTTTATTTGCTTTTTGACCCTCGAAGATCCCTTCTGTAATAACAAATAATTACGTTAAGTTGTGACATTATGTTTTGTTATCATCTATAAAGTCGCTATATATTGAGATTAATTTCTAACTTAATATATAGTATGAGTATTAATCTATCCTTAGCTTGGTCCGGACAGGCATCCACACGGCATACCAAAGAAGTGGGACGAGATTCTAGCCGCCTTGATGATTGTTCTTGCGGTTGTATCAAACGTAGTAGCTGTGTAGTATAACGATGCATGCTCAATGCTCCACAAGAGAGGTGCTCCTTCCAAGGCCTGAATTGCAGTCATGTTAGAGTCGTCGTTCGTCTCCAGGGTAGTTTTTAGCTAGGCAATAAAAGCTTCATTTGAATAACATGATATTTTTTTCATGATTTGTTTGGCCGGCCGACCACCGTGGACTGAATTGAATTGAGTTTCATATATGCATCTACAGGAGGGATGCACAAACTTCAGACTGTAAGTTCAAATGTGAAATTCTAGAGTTACTATTGTCATCGACTTGTCTTCGCAAATAGTTATGGGATGGTTCTTCTGAATGTACTATGCTTAATTTGTGCGTCTGCTAAACTTGTTTATCAATGTGCAACTGAGAGAAAATGGAGTGTCATGTGTGTGCGTGTGTTCTGAGGAAAGGAGAACATGGTGTTGAAGAGTGAAACTATGGACTTACATCTTCCTAATAGTTAGTGGTTTTGTACGGTTCCGGTCTCGGGACAATTTAGCTGTGTTGCTAAATGGAAACAAATGGAGAATACCCAGTGTCTCACCGAAAGCTAAAACTGGTACGATTTTTCAATAAATTTATTTTGTTGCATATGCTTTACGGTACTTCTCATAGGGACCACGCTACTTGCGGTGTTCGCCTAAACGTATGTAGATGGGTGTTTAGACAGGTTTAAATGCTAAACGGTGGGTTTACGTGTAATTTAGGGTCTAAATGCTGAATTAAATGCTAGATGTGTTTAGACGGTCAACAGTGGTAGACCGTCTCTAAATACTGAATTAAATGCTAGACGCGCTTAGACGGTCAACACTGGTAAAAAACGGTTTAAATGGAGTTATTAAACACAAGCTGAACACGTTTAAACGATTGCGTACGCGTCTAGTCAGCCATTTAGGTGATGGAATTTTTGGCGCGATCGATCGGGAGGGGAAATTTCGGTCAAGCTTGAGCCGCACCAACCGCATGATCTTTAGGTTTGGCTGTCTGCTAAGCCCAAATCGGCCTAGCGACTAGCGCCGTTCCTTTTCCCATTTGCCGTCTTTGCCCTCTCCTCCAATCACCACCGTCGCGCACACTCCATGCCGTGCACCGTGGATTCACCCGTCCTTGACTCGTCCTCGTCACGCGCCCGCCCTCTCCTCCAATCACCTTCGACCCTTGACTTGTCCTTATCACGCACCCACGTCTTCATCCAGTCCTCTCCGCCGTGGACTCCTCCTCCACTGCTTCTCCTCCACCGTCGGCGAACAAAAACAGCAGTACAGAACATGTAGTTGCTCAATTGCTCCTCCTTACATGTACTACCTGCCTACTTGTCTCATGCTTGTGTTGTGTGCATGTTACTTGCTTCATGCTTGTGCTCAGTGCTATGTTACTTGGTTGTGCTTGCTTCATATGTGCTTGTGCTTGCTGCCGATTGGAGAACACAATAGAAGATTGATTGAAGTAATGAGAGCTTATGTAAGGTATGCTATAAATCTCACATTCTCACTAGAAAAATATTTAGTATATAATTGTTTTGTTACATATTTTTACTGTTACTGTACATAACATTTAAAACGTCTAAACCACCATCTAGACGCTAGGCTGCGAGTGACCCTTTAACGAGCGTTTAACTTCCAGAAAAACCAAGAGACATACCATACTGAAGAGCATATAGTTTCTCTGGTTGACCTTGTTTCGGAAAAATAAAATCCTGCTAAAATTGGAACGTGGATACGCAGTTGAGAAACAACTTATTGATGCTGTCACATTAGGGTGGAACAATGGAAATAATGAATTATTTGATTATATAATTCAATGCAATAGTGAAAAGCAAATGCGGATTGTCTGAATTATTTGATTATAGAATTCAAGGACGCGGATATGTTTTTGATTTCCTCATCCAAACATGTCTTCACTATGGCAATTGATATTTGAATCCCGCAAAGAAATAATACAATTATGCCCAGATTTGTTTTTTTTATCTGAAATGTTGTTTTTCTTGATACAACCTATATTCAATAGGATGGGGAACGAACGGCGAGGATTGCGCCGAGCACGGGTTCGCCGCCTCGCCGCGACGCACGCTGCCTCCGGCTTTGCCCGACTCGAGGCGAGCCCGCAACTCGTCTCCCACCCCGCCGTCGTCTCCGTCTCCTCTTTTCATCTCCCGAGTCCGGCCATGAACCCTTCCATGCCGCCACCGCCTCCGCGGAACCCTAACCCTTCCATCTCCTCTATGCCGCCGCCTCCGCTCCCGAAACCCTCGCCGTCGGCGCCGCAGCTGGAAGGGGGTTCGGCGTCGGAGCCTCGCGCATCCGCAGCTGAGGCGGAGGGGAGCGATAACCCTAGCTCGTCCTCCTCTATGCTGCCTCCTCCGCCCCCAAAACCCTCGTCACCAACACCGCAGCCGGAGGCGGAGGCGGAGGCGTTGTCTGAGCCTGGCACGTCGGCGGGGGCGGACGGGATTGAGAATCCTAGCCCTAGTGTGAGCGACTCGTCGGTGGATGAGGCGGGGAACCACAGCGGGCCCTCATCCGGCGACACCGAGATGGAGGAGGCGGACGCGCCGCCAGCGGAGCGGCAGAGGCAGCAGCAGCGGCCGCGCGCGCCGTACGCCATTCCCGAGTGGAGCTCCGCGCCGGGTCACCCCTTCTTCCTCGAGGTGCTGAAGGACGGAACAATCGTCGACAAGCTTGGCGTGTGAGTCGTCAGTCCCGGTTCTGCCAGTAGTTCCATTTGTGAATATAATTATGGTGCTATTGTGGTTTTCGGTGGTATTCGCTGCTCATGTCTTCGTAAAGGATAATGTGTGGTTCCTCGTGCAATTAGTTGGTAGTGAATTTTAGCTCGTATTATGTGATTTTTAGTTCTGTGAAATGAGTAGTACCCTAAAGAACGTTAGTTAAGTATTTGTTTCCTCTCATATTTTGATTCGCTGCACTGGATATGGCTTTCTGAGACAGTTTTGCACTGGACTCAAAGTGTCTGCTATAAAATTATTATTTTGGTTGTTGATTTTTCCGATATTTGGGTTGGTGAAATGACAGGCATTACATGATGCAGGTCCGACAAAGGAGCTTACATGTTTGGTCGAATTGATCTATGCGATTTTGTACTGGAGCATCTGACCATTTCTCGATTTCATGCTGGTATGTTGTAGTCATCCTCTATTCAATTATGACAAAGGCAGAGTTTCGAAACCATGGTGTTAACCTGCTGGTTTAATGTTTCTGCTCCAGAATTGTTCTTGAAGACTGGCTTTTTTTAGGGGTGTCATGCTTGAAACTGAAGTAGAAATTATCGTTATTATTATTACTTTAAAATACTAGCAAACCAGGAATCTGTGCTGTAGCTGTCTGCTTCGCTGCACTGACTAGCTGTTTGGATGGTTCCCATTTCCAAACGAAAACTGGAAATACTTTTGGGCCAGCAAACTAGGTCATCTTTTCACTGATTCCTGAGATAGCAGACTGAAAACCTGGGAACTGGTACATCCCCATATTAATGAACCTTGGGAAGAACAGTGAGCACAGTTGCCATTGATGAATATATTATAAATGAATTAGCATCAGGAAACCATGAACTTTGCTTTGAACAAACCTTTTTATTGAGAGGATAAGCATGCTTTGGGAAAAAATGAAAAAATAGACAATATACGCTACCATATTTGCTAAAAGAGACAACATATTGGTGTATTTTCAAATCTAGCACTCGTATTCGTACCTCAAATTCCGAAAAAACCTTGGAATGGTGGGTTCGGACCATAGGTGCCGAATACGGCACTGTACACCGTATTCGGCACCAGGCGCTAAATACAGCCCAACCTGCTGCGCAGTCACGTCCTGTCTTTGCTTTCGGTGTGCGGTGTTTTTGAGACCTGAGGTGCCGAATACGGCACTGTGCACTGTATTCGGCACCTATCTAGCACTCGTATTCGTACATCAAATTCCGAAAAAACCTTGGAACAGTGGGCCCGGATACAGGGAGTTTTCGGCACCTGAGGTGCTGAATACGGTGAACAGTCCCGTATTCGGCACCTCAGGTGCCGAAAACAGTGGGGCTAGCCTTTTTTCGGTGTTTGAGGTACCGAATTCGGGTTTTCGGATTTTGAGGTACCGAATACAGGTGCTAGATTTGCAAATACGCTGATCTGTTGTCTATTTTGGCAAATATGTTGACATATGTTGTCTATTTTTACATTTTTACCGCATGCTTTGAAAACTGTTTATTTATTGTCAAAATTGTATAGATGACCTCATAACAATGAAATAAAGTTGAATCAAGACATTAAGCATTAACTTTGTCGAGGGTACCGGTCGGTGGGCGTGGGAACATCATTTGTGGTGTGCGTGTGCTTGTGATGAACGAAAGAACACGAGGGTTATCCAGGTTCCGGCCTCTCGAAGGATAACAGCCCTACATCCTGTGTATCTTGTTATTAGAGTTTGTGAACTGGTTACTGTAGAGTTTTCTTGATTCCTCCTCTCCATCCCTTTACAAACCGGGTCATCCTCTCTTTATATACTAGAGACGAGAACTTACAAGTGGGTCCTACTTAGCAGACCCATGCTCAGTGTAAGTCCTTTCTCGTGAGAGAATTGGATACTTGATAGAGAAGCGGATTAAAGCTCGAACTCACCTCAACGTGGATTAGGGGTGATCGGCAAATCACCGATACCATGGGAAAAATCTCTTGTGTTATCTTTGAGCTATTTACTTTCTTGCAATTTACATTAAGCAATTTGTCTTCCTAGTTTATAACTTGTTGCATGTCACCCTAGGATTGTAAATCTCAATATATCTCTTAATTGTCTTTCATATTGTTCTAGTGATCTTTAGTTTGTTTCGCAAGTTTTCTTGATCGCTTAGTAATTAGTTTTTTTTTAAAATCGCCTATTCACCCCATCTAGTCGGTATCCTTGATCCTACAGCATCCCTATCACCTTGACCCAAGACCACGGTGGATGGTCGTGTGAGTCTTTCTACAAAGATTCCGACTAGGGCAGTTTCGTGAGAAGAAGCTAGATGGGGCAGCTCATCGGTTAGGAAGTTATCCTTGCGAGGGACGTGCTTGACTTCAAAACTAAAAAAACATCGCACCAGTATTCTCACTTTGGCGAGGTATGCCGCCATTGTTGGATCAGAGCATTGAAATTTCTTTTGCACTTGTTAACAATCAATAGCGAGTCATCGCTAACAAGCATTTAATCTCAAGTGCGTAGGCTGCTCGCGTTCCAGACAAGAGGTCCTTGTATTCCGCATTATTGTTAGTGGCTGGAAAAATATAATTGAACTACGTACCTGAGTAGGTCGCCGGTTGCTGAGGTTTGGACCACTCTAGCCCCCGCTCCCTTCAATGATCCGTCAAAGTGCATGGTTCAGTGTTCGTTCGCCTCTGGTCGCTATACCTGCTTGGGCTCAAAGGACGACTACTCGACCATAAAATCGACCAGTGTCTGGGACTTGATACCTGTTCGGGGGGACTAATTAGAGATCGAACTCTCTGAGCTCTACTGCGCACTTTACTGTTCTTCCTTCCGCATCCATATTATGGAGAATTTATCTAATCGGGAGCGAGGAGATTACCTTGATTTTGTGGGCCTAGAAGTAGTGCCTGAGCTTACGAGAGGCCATCAGAAAGGCGTATAGCAGCTTCTGAGCCTGTGGGTACTGAGCCTTCGCGTCGTGTAGGACCTCACTGACGTAGTATACTGGTCGTTAAAGACCTCACTCGACGACCAGTACCGTGCTCGCGATATATGGGGTAGTTGCAACATAGAGCAAGAGCTCCTTGTTTGGTCGAGGTACGGTCAGTACAGGAGGAGAGGAGAGATACCTTTTTAGAACTTGGAGGACTGCTTTCACTTCTGAGGTCCATTGGAAGTGGCCCCTCTTCTTTAGGAGCTTGAAGAGCGGAAGCCCCTTCTCTTCTAACCTTGAGATGAACCTGCTTAAAGCTGTCACACATCTTGTTAGTTTTTGGACTTCCTTTAGCTTGGTTGGGCATTTCATCTGATCGATGGCTCTGATCTTGCTAGGGTTTGCCTCTATCCCTCGACTAGAAACGAGGAGCCCGAGTAACTTTCTTAATGGGACTTCAAATGTGCACTTCTCAGGGTTCAGTTTCATGTGGTACTTTCGAAGTTTGTTAAACGTTTCCTGGAGGTCCGCGACCAAGTCGTCCTTGGTTCTACTCTTTACAACCACATCATCAACAACGTCTCGACGTTTCTACCGAGCTGTGGTCGAAGAATGAGCTGACTACAACGTTGGTAAGTGGCATTGGCGCTTTTTACATAACAAAAGACCCCGAAGGGTCACAAAAGTAGGCTTCTCCCTATCTTCCCTGTACGTGCTAATCTGGTGGTACCCCGAACGGGCATCTAAGAACTTTAGAAAATTGTCGCCAGCGGTTGAGTCAACAAGCTGGTCGATCTAGGGTAGAGGGAAGAGATCTTTCAAGCACGCCTTGTTGAGATCGGTGAAATCGACGTACATCCTCTACCCATTGTGTTTTCGAACCATGACTGGGTTAGTCACTCTGGGTACTACATTTCTCGGATGAAGCTTGCTTCCAGGAGCTTGTCAATCTTCTTACGAAGTGCTTCATTTCGATCGGCTACGAACCGACGCACTTTTTGTTTGACTGGTCGCGCGTTAGGTCTCATGGACACCTTGTGCTCGATCACATCCTTAGGACTCCGGGCATATCAGACGGACTCCATGAAAAGACGTTCAGGTTCGTCCGAAGGAAAGTGATGAGCACGAGTTCCTATTTGAGGTCTAGACCGGTCCCTATCTGGACCGTCCTGGTCGGGTCGGAGTCATCAAGGCATACTACCTTGAGCTGCTCGTCTTGGCTGGCGGCAACATGAACCTTTACCGGGCGGTGACTAGGCGTAGCATTCTCCGGCTGCGACCTGAGAGTTAAGTCGACCATGTCAAGGCTCCTCTTGTCGCAGTGCAGGTTCGTCTTTGTGTTGCCAAAGATAGTGATGGCCGCGGTTGGATCAGGGATTTTGATCACCTGATATGCGTAGTGGGTGACGACCATGAACTGGACTATTGTTGGCCGCCCCAGGATCGCATTATGAGTGGTTCCAAAGTCCGTCACATCAAATAGGACCTTTTCGGTTCTGAAGTTACTTGGTGAGCCGAAAGTGACGGGTAGCTCGACTTGCCCTAAGGGTTTAACCGAAGAGCCCGGAGTAATCCCAAAGAAGGGGGAGACGGTTTCAACGCGTTCCTTGGGATTTGTAGGGCGTCCAGCGCGGTGGTGAAGAGGAAGTTGATGGAGCTCCCTCCATTGATCAACACGTGAACCAGTCGGATGTTCTGAACGGTGGGTTCGATCACAATAGGGTAATGACCAGGTCTCTTGACACTCGCGCGGTGGTCTCCCTGACTGAAGGTAAGGGGCACATCCGACCACTTCAGACGCAGGCTTGGGCCCGGCGTGGTTGCCCACACTTCCCGGACCACTGGCTTGTATTCCCTGTTCGAGGAATATGTCGCGGCGCCCCGAAGATGCGGTGGACCATGTGATCGGTCTGCTGGTACCTTAGTGTCGACTGGTCGGGGTCGGCCTCATCCTCATCATCCTTGTCGTGCCTGGATTTACGCTCTTTAAGCTCCTTGTCGATGATACCCTACACAACCTTACACTCAGTCAGGTCGTGGGCATCTATGCGATGGATCGGGTAGTAGCCACGACCCTTCTTCTCCTCCCTCTTGAAGCATCGGCGCGGTTGGTTGGTCTGCTTGACCGTCATGACGTCGGATGGTCCCTCATTGCGTTTGTTCTTCATTTTCTCCTTCCGGTCGACCCCTTTGGAGGAGATGGGCTGGTCGGAGGTTGGTCGTGACCTGACGTCAATTTGACGCTCTTGGGCCTTGGCGGCCTGTGCACAGTTTTTTGCGAGCTCAAAGAGCTCGGTAGTGCTTTGGATTTCCTTGGTGGCCATCTTCTCGACTATCTTTTGGTCTCTGACCCCTCTCTTGAATACTATGACAACGAATTCACCTGTGATCCTTGGAATGGTGTTTCGGCGCTCGTTAAAGCGCTAGATGAAGTCTCGCAACGACTCATCTTGTCGCTGCCTGACTTGGTACAGGTCGTCCTCGACCCTGGGTCGAGCATAGGTCTCCTAAAAGTTGGCGACAAACTGGTAGCACATCCTCCCAGGAGCGAATCGATTCGTGGGGGAGGTTCATAAGCCAGGATCGGGCTGAACTGGTCAAGGTGGCCGGGAAGTAGTTGGCTATGACTTTCCTGTGGTCTTCTACGACTTGCACCATGGTGGTGTAGATCTGCAGGAACTCCTCGAGGTTAGTCATGTCATCATACTTTTCGACTAGGACTGATCGAAACTTATCCGGCCAGCACACCTCTCGTAATTAGCCTGATAGGGCGTTGCACCCTGTTTCGTAACAGGGAGTCACCCGCTGATGGACGACAGCGCGGTGCGCAAGTCCAAGGGTTGGTTGTCCCGACGCGGCGGGGGTCTTCGAGCGCTCCCCATTACTGAGGGAGGATGGGATCTTTCCTGCCGTGGGGCTTGTCGCGATTCTTAGAGATCGCGACCTTCACCAGTCCTAGCGACGGACGTGGTGTTTGGCGCCGTAGTTTGGCGTCGGGCGGTCTCAACCAGGAGGGCGATGTCATGTAACCATAGCGCAACTGGCGAACCCTCCTGTACTGTTACTGGTGGGTGGCTAAAAAGCATTCGCACGGTCTGAAGATTCTGTGTATGCGTCATGGCCTCATAGTCGAGCTGCCGAGCGCGAGGTGACGACATATTGCGAGGGGGGAGCCCCCGACATTCGTGTGGCGTGACGACCTTGGTGACGATGCCGCCAAAGACTGGGTCCTCTACAACTCCTCTGGACGACGCTGTGGTGGTTGGGGCTATGCTAGAGCGTCCCTGTGTCCAGTGCTAGTCTAGTTCCCCTTTGGGCGCGTGGCCTGGGAATCATCGTCGGCACTCGGAACACAGGAGCCTTCACTACCCCCCGTTGCATGAACTGTAATGCAAACTTCCCGTTGAGCCTCAGAGCCCTCGAACTCCGCTTTGGTGTCTCATTCCTGGAGCACACCGGGCTCATCTGTGCACACCAGGCTCATCCGGGTTGTATTCCATGGCGAAAACCTCGCGATGGCCGGGGTCCTCGGAACGGGACTCAGCGATTACCGTGGATCCGGCCATGGGTAACCCAATCTAATCTTAAACACTTACCGAAACACAGAATCGTGCCCCCTACTTGGCGCGCTAACTGTCGAGGGTTAATCCCTAGCAATGATTCCGGGGTGCACCGGTCGGTGGGCGCGTGAACGCTTATGGTGTACGTGTGCTTATGATGAACTAAATAACACGGGGATTATCTAGGTTCAGGCCTCCCGAAAGATAACAACCTTACGTCCTGTGTATTTTGTTATCAGAGTTTGTGAACTGGTTATAGATGAGTTCTCTTGACTCCTCATTCTCCCTCCCTTTACAAATCGGGTCCTCGTCTCTTTATATACTAGAGAGAAGAATTTACAAGTGGGTCCTTCTTAGCAGACCCATACCTGGCTAGATATTTTACTCTTGGATCATTATCATGGAGAACCAGGTGAACCTTACTTGCCCTGAGAGCTCTGCATGCCCGTCCCATTCGTGGAATGCCGCCGCACCTACCTTCCCCGGTCGCTCGGCCTCTCCTATCGCCGTGCGCCGCAAGTTCGTCTGCCAAGTCGTCCCGTCCCTACGCTTCGCGAGTCTAACTGCAAAATCATCCACTTGCCTGGTCGTTCTGCAGATCCTATCCCATCCGTCGCATGGCGCATGTCATTCCGCAACATCCCACTCTGTAGCAATTAATGCTACGGGACGGGGCACTACCTATCTGCGTCAGCCATGGCTTTGTTCGCTGGAGGATGTGCTTCGAGAAGAAAAATACTTGAGTAGACATCAATAAATGCGATTAGACATGTTAGGTATCGGCATCATGCGATCAGCAAGGGCTGGTCACAGTACCATATTATATTGCAAGGAGGCTGGTTGTGCAAGGCGAGCCAAGGGCTGGTCGCGCGATGGGTCAAGGGTCAGAAAATATCCTTCGCCGGTCGCCACACTGGTCGCGCGATGGGTCAACGTTCAAAAAATATCCTTCGCCGGTCGCCACATGCCTTGTGGGGCTTGTTAGCCAGGATGTCCCTTTACTCAATACTCCGACAAACTTTATGGAATCAAGATAATAATAATAGTTAATTTTGTTGAATGGAACCTTTCCATTAGTTTGTCTAAGGAGTTCTATGTCGAGTCCATTGTGCATACGTTCTTGGTAAAATCACAACTATTGATGACATGGTGACAGCACAAGGTGAAGTGGCAAACCAAACTGTTCCCACTTTGTTGATGATACTAATGTTATGTGCAACACCATGTCATTTTGTCGAGGAGAAAGCATTTGCTTAGCATGCTGCAAGTATAACATATGAATGCCATTACATATAGCAGAAGAAACTTAATACAACAAACTTGGGAGATTGGGTTAGCTAGGTTATGCAGTTGATTTTCTTGCTGAATAAGCGCTTCTACTATATTCTCCTTACAAAATTTATTATCTAAAGTACTCTTTTTTATGGGCAATTGTTCCTCCTTATTTTGAATGTTTCTTTAACTTCAACTAATCTTGGAATGCAACATTTGTGGACTTTATCACAATGGATTTCTTTTTTAGTGCTTAAGCAGCACACTCATGAATTGTTTTTATGCTATTTTAGTTCTGCAGTTTAGAAATGATGGGAAGGCTTTCCTTTATGATCTTGGAAGCACACATGGGTCTTTCATCAACAAAACTCAGGTAATAGGGATTTCCGGTAAGCCTTCAAATTTTTTAAAGATCTTTATATCATTGAACTACACGAATGCATTCTGTCATTTTACCTGGCTTTTTCATTAGAAAACAGCGCGATTTGTGTTGGTAATATATTGGTATTCTTATGTTGTTGCACTGCTGATTCACTCTGTAAATTTGCCACATTCCTGAAAACTTATAAAACAGTCAATGTATATCCTGTGTTCCTTTCATGCTAGCTGAATGCTGTTCCTTTGAGCTATTTTGCTCTCTAGCTTTTCTATACCATCCCTTTTTTTTTCTACAAATGTAACAATTGATTAGTTTGTCACATGTTCATGTACTCTTGCAAACTCATACATTTTAAGAGTTACACAGGGAGTGTGTTAGGCTATTGATCAATGTGTACCATGGCAATGCTATAATTTGTTCAAAATAAACTCGTCAACATTTTATTTGGCTGGCCTGTGTTTATATTTGTTATCTTAATTTTTTGAACTTCCCTGTTATTGTCTTATTTATTTTGATGATACGTACTGAACAAGCAGATCAAGAAGAAGTTCTACACGGAGATTCATGTTGGAGATGTAATTCGATTTGGGCAGTAAGTTACCTGTTCATTATTTTATTTCGAAGGAACTTCTTTCCCTTTTCTCTTCATCTTCCATTTCTTAATGCAGAAGTTCCTTCATAAATTGCAGCTTTGTGGAGCTCAATTATTTATGATCTCTCTAGGCTACCTTTTTTTTAGGTTGTGTTAGACAGTATTTCAATTTTTAATGTTTGTAGCCTTTAAACATATTTATTGCATAACTGGCTTATTCCATACTCAAAGCATATTCCCTGGTCAAATAAATAAACACGGGGGGCATCGGTATACCAATGCCCAATGTTAAACAGTGACATGTATTTAGTGGCTAGTTTTTCATGTCTTCAGCAGGACTTTTGGTGTTACTTTGTATTTTATAAACTATGCATATTATATTTTATAAAACTATGACTACATTATATGCTTGACAAATGCCCTTTAAATGAAACAGAAAGTAAGAAAGGTTGAAAAAAGAAAATAATGTTGGTAAATAAAAATGTCACTATTTCTCTGTAACTTCTAGTCACGTGATCAAGTCCTTGCTAGCTCTTTTGTTAAGTTCATTTTTTTCCTTTATACTGTTGTATTATTCTGGGAACCAGTTTACACTTTTGTATTAATTTGGTGTCCTTTTCACTGGGTTAATTGGGACTTAACTTTCCTCTTATGTGTTAACTAGATCGTCACGTTTGTACATTTTCCAAGGACCATCTGAGCTGATGCCTCCAGTAAGATTCTGAAACTCATTCAATTGTCTCTTCTACCACTCTACCATTTTTATAATTTCTTAGTATTTGCTTTCTTGCTGCTGCATCCACATCTTAATTAAAGTTAATTGATGATGCAACTAGCAGCCTACTGTTTTCAATTTCCGCTTCATGAGGCTATGTACCAGACAAACCGTGAGACGCTATGTCATCCTCAAAGAAGGATTTTCTCAGTGTTCTATTTTGCAGTACTGATTTTGTAATACTTCTGATGTTGTATCAGTTATATTCGAATAGTAAATCAAGCAAAGCCTGCTATATGTTATCTGTGTCCAATGTTAATGCTACAAAGCATTTTGAAAAACTTCTTAGAGAAACATTTATTTTGGTGTTGAACAAAGATAATTGTCATACAAAAAATGTAAAAACTTTCTTGTATATGGAATCCAAACTAGTTAACTAGTTATATTACCTTAACTGTGTTAGTCTTAACTTTTAGACCTCATGCTTCTTAATTGTGCAAGACCACTCGTCAATATTGTTGCGAGGAACATTTTTAAATCCAGTAAACACCACAAACCTATCCTGTTGTTTCAGTTTTTTTATATTCACTTGTTTCTTTTGAATGGCAGGAAAAAGATATGCAGAAGCGCCGGGATGCTAAGATTCAGCAAGATATGCTTGATCGTGAAGCTTCCCTTTTACGTGCAAAAACTCAAGCGGCTTTAGCAGAGGGAATCTCATGGGGTATGGCTGAGGATGCAGTTGAAGAATCTGCAGAGGTAAGATAAAAACTTTTGATGGAGCTATTCTCATGCTCTAGCTGCACCGTTTCATATTTTGCTGCACTTTCCTAATTGGTGTTCATAAATTTCTTTTTGTTTTTACTGAACATGTTCTTGTATCTTAGGATGAAGCAGATGAAATCACTTGGCAAACCTACAAAGGTCAGCTTACTGATAGACAGGAGAAAACACGTAGCAAGATAGTAAAGCGAATGGAGAAAGTAAGCGCTTGTTGTACTGAAATGTCATACTCTTGTTGATCATTGCAACTTCTCATTTATCCTATACTCTACTAGGGCGAAAAATTTAGTTTGATTGCATGTGAAATTGTTGCCATCACTTATTAGGTTTCGATTAATATGCAGCTGTGTCCTGTTCTATTTTTACACTGATTCTCTTTCGAGTGCCTTTTTCATCCAATGGGAAATCTGGTGATATGTGATGAACACAAAAGTTTATGTTTGGAATATATCATCACCGAGCTATGCTTGCTTTTTTACATACTGCTAGACTGTTTAAATGTGTGAAAACTAATTCTGGACTCTTATTACACGAATCCAGATGATATATGTTCTGGTGCAGATAGCTGACACATGGGTCAGTAATGTAGTGCATATAATTTACACCTGGCACCAATTGTTTCACTTACTCATTTATTAGCTAGTTTATTTCCTTACTTATTGGTTCAATGACCATGCTTGATGCTTCAAATGCTTATGATCCCTCAGTTATATAGGGGGTGCAATCAAGCAATCTACAATACTCGAGTAAATGATATCTATATTAATCAATAAGTAGATAGAAAGAGCACAAGTAATGTTACATGAACAGTACCCATGCTACTGTGCTGTTTGTTACTCTACACTCCATGCCGTTTGTAGGCCCCCTTGCCATAAGATAACCGAAGGCTGGGGGGATTGATTATTGAGGGGCTTTAACACTTGTTTTAAATTTAGAAACTAAGAACTAGAAGCTAATTTTGGTTTTGCTAGTGCTTTGCTAGATAGTAAGAATGTAAAATCAATTTTTATCTGCCTACCACCTTATGTTTCTACAAGACTAAATCAAGAATGACATTGAAATAGTGTCTGTTATCATGTTGCTAGTTGTCCATTACTTGTATCATCTTCAGAAAGTGCTTACTTCGAGTTCTTTACACTTTTGTGAAGTGCTTCAAGGGACATGTTCCCTGAAACTAACGTAGGACTTGACAGACCAAACCCTTGGGCATTTTGGTGCTACTGGCACTGAGAAATCAAGAGGAACAATCTCCTCAGCTAGCTGAGGGTCTCTCATGTCAAATACTCTGGGTTTTAACTACCGAATGCTTATAGAAAAGGTTGTAGGTGCATTGCCTTAGGTGCTGTTTGAGTTGTAGACAGCCCTGCGACTGCACTCTTGGTGGTAGCCATGTCGCCATATATATAAGGGCAATCCTCTTGTGTAGATGGAATGATAGATCCAAACTTCTGAAAAATTGTCCACCCTATGTTTTCAGATGTGGTATATCTTATATAATGAGGATCCCCACTGTTGTACGATTGTATCTCTGCACAGTATGAAGCTTGACCTACTATTCTTTTGTTTCAGATTGCCAACATGAAGAAAGAAATTGATGCAATAAGAATTAAGGACATTTCTCAAGGTGGGCTAACCCAAGGTCAACAAACACAGATTGCACGAAATGAACAACGGATATCTCAGGTTAGTGGAGGATCATATGCTTCACCTACATTTATTAATATGCTGTCACCATTCATTTATCATTTGGTGTAAACCTTCTCTTCAGATTATGGAGGAGCTAGATAATCTAGAAGAAACTTTAAATGACAGTATACGGGAAAGTCTTGGTGCTCGTTCTGGAAAGACAAATCGTGATAGCCATAAAGCAAATCTTGAGGAAGAAGATGTTCTTAGGTTTGTACTCTGATAGATTTGACCTGACTGCTACATTGGTGTATGATTTTTATACATTGAGACTGCTTGATCTCATGAGCTGACTGATGGATTGTTAAATAATTCAGTGACGATGATGAATTTTATGATCGGACGAAGAAGAAATCATCTAGTCAGAAATCCAGTGAGCAACAATCAGTCGAGACTGCTGACAGTCTTCTTGAGAAAAAGGATTCCATCACAAATGATATTGAAAGTAAAAAGAAATTGCTTGAAGAAGAGAAGCATAAGCTGGCTCAAAGCGATACTGCAGATCTTGGGGATGACCTTGATGCTTACATGAGTGGCCTGTCATCTCAATTAGGTATGTTACATTCCAATTAAATCGATTGATCATTTATGAATCTCAGAATTTTGACATGTTTGAATTCTCCTTATGAGCCTGATGTCTGAATGCCATCAGTAATGACCTTGATTGCTGTTTGTTCACTACTATTTTCTTCTTAGAATTGTTGGAAAGTACTGTATAATAGTTTCTATGTGAGCTGTGATCATGGTGCTATCATGACTTATGTGAGGTAAGCAAAAGATGGGAAAAGACAGACCTATGTATACTAGCTAAAAATTCTGATTTGAGGCCTCTGCTGGAACCTCATTCCCTTCTGTTTTGCAAAATCATTAAAGCCTATATTCTGCCAGAATAAAAGCAATCCTTCACTAGACTAAATCTTTGTCATGACCTTGAATTCGTGAAATCCAGTTATGGGTTATTGCATAACTGTAGAGGGTTTGGTCATACACATACAGCATTTAGAAAAGGATACATGCTTCTTTATTGATTTTACCTCAAACGATAATCGAGTATTAAATGACTAAAGTATACACTGTTGCGCTCATGCTATTTTTTTCATTGTGTACGCATTACTATGTTTAGCCCTGAGCATTGGTTCGGCCATTAACATTGATAAAACAGCCTGAAGTTAATGCTTTTATGCACACTTATTTCTTATATTTATTTTCAGTTTTATATGTAGTCAATTGTCTTGCAATCATCTAACTAATTTGAACTATCTTGTAGTACATCATAACATTGCCCAAATTCAAAAGGCACTATCTGATCTTCAGACTGAGCTGGACAGAGTAGTTTACCTACTAAAAATAGCTGATCCTATGGGAGAAGCAGCTCGCAAGTGGGATCTAAAGCCACAAGAAGCAAAAACCGCAGCATCTAATGATAAACCGAGACCTGAATCCAACAAAAAAAATAAAATTGCGCAAACCACTTCAACTGAGGAGAAGCTCAAGGGTTCTTCTAACAAAACACAAACAGATAAACCTGCTAAGGTGGAGAATGATGTCTCCGAAAACCAAGAAAATGGCAGCAAACCTGCGTTTGCCATTCCAAAGCCTCAATGGCTTGGCGACAAGAGGATCATAAAACCTGAAGAAAACTTCACAAATGAAGAAAAGGCGGATGCAGAGGAGCCTGAAAATTTTGTGGACTACAAAGATCGAAAAACTATTCTTTCTAATTCAAGCAGTGGAAAAGAGCTTGAAGAGGCTGCTCCTGGGCTTATTCTACGGAAGAGAAAGTCCACTGATCAGTCAGCTGTCAGTGAGGCAGATTCGTCTTCTGTTGAATCTGAAGCATCTGCTGCTGATGCTGTGGCCCTTCTGCTTAAGCATAAACGTGGTCTACAGACTTCAGAAGAAATGGAGGATGAGAATGAACCACATGCTAGCAAGAGAGAAGGAAAAAAATCAAAACAAAAACGTGCATTGGGTCCAGCAAGACCAGATTTTCTTGAAGCGGGACCAGAATATGAAACATGGGTGCCACCTGAAGGTACAGAAATTTTACTAATATGTTACTGCATACTAGTCAGTACCATATCAATTGATTTATTCCATAGTAATACCATTGCTGAACGTTCTATAGGTCAAACTGGTGATGGGCGCACTGCATTGAATGATCGTCTGGGTTATTGAAGTTTTCTCAGCAACAGCTCTCACTGGTCATGTTGCAGCAAACTGGAGCGCGTGCCTGGAGTGTTAGTGTAATGAGTCTGCGAGCACGTTCACATTGCGCTTCCAACATGTCGTGGTTGTGTCTAGTGTAGTTTTGAACGACTCCTGGACCATTTGATCTAAACCGACACTCAATCTCAGCTAGAGTTTAGGCCAGTCACATCGTGGTGGATTGCATGCAAACAATAGAGTGATAGATTAGATTAAATGGTCTAAAGGAAATTAGAGTCCATGCTAGAAAAACTACCGTGGTGAGCTGGAAGCCACATAAATGCTATCATGTAGTCAAACCATTCCAGGGGATAGTTGGTGTCAAAGAAAAGCTGCAAGCGTTAGACAAAGAAAAAGAGTTGTAGGGATGTTTTAGACAGACCCCCCAAATTGCAGGGAGTTTAACAATTTTCCTAAAAATTGACAGCGCATTCACAAGAAAACGAAACATTGGTAAATACAAAGTTATTTTAGTTTTGCGATAAAACTAATATTTTGCAATTTTTGCTGCAACGTTCAAAATAAAATGCCACCAACATAGCGAGATTCCAAAATGAAATATTTACAACATCCTAGACCATCCAAGAGGGGAAAAGCATCCCTCCGTTGTTACCGATTTTTTTTAATAATATTATTTTGTTGGAAAATTAAAAAATAATAGTAAAATTTATAAAATTGTAAGAATAAGTACTTACCGATACTTTAGGTGCTGACTAGGGATTTGTTGTTACTTCGTATGCCGACTTTCTACGTGACAGTGGACCTGGTGAAAGAGGTGCCACATATCATGTTTGTGGTGCGAATAAACTTGTCGGTACTTCGCGTGTCGATAGGTGATGCGTCATGGCTTGTCGGCATGCGGAGTGTCAACATGTGCCACGTTAGTCTTGTTGGCACGCTGAGTGTCGACATGTCTTTATTTATTCCCTGGTCATCGATTCCCCTCCCACGTACGACCGTTGCTACAGAGAGGCGTGAGGGCAAGCGAGCGCAGACGGCATGCAACGGCGGGCGGCGACGTGCGAGCAAGCAGCGGCGGGCGGTGAGGCGCAGCATGCCGACGAGCAGCAACGGCTATAACGGTTAGTATTTTTATTTTTTAAGAAATAGTTAGGAGTAGTTAGAAATTTAGGAGTGGTTGGAAAATAGGAATAGGTAGAAAAATTAGAAATTAGGAAAAACATTACGATATGAAATTAGGAAATAGTTAGAAAACAGTAGAAAATAGTTAGAAATTAGGAATAGTTACAAAAATTAGGAAAATAGTAGTTAGAAATTAGAAATACTTAAAAAAATAGTAGGAAAATAGTTAGAGAATATTAGAGAAATATAGAGTAGAGTAGATAATTTAGAAAAGTAAGGGTATGAGATTTATAATAGAGTAGGTATGGTTTGGAAATTAGCTATAGGTAGAAAATATAGTATAGTTAGTTCGGAAATATAGAATAGTTAGAAAAGTTCAAATATTTTGGTAGTTTAGAGTTAAAATAGGTATTTAATGTTCTTCAAAAATTTGATATTATTAGACGTACACATTTTCCGTTGATGTAGAAATTGTATAATTGAATTGTTGTGGATTTTCGCAGTATTTTATTTAGAATGGTAGGGGAAAAAATTAGATTTATTTGGAATTTAGAGCAGGAAAATTTACATGAGAGCAGAATAGATAATTTAGCATAGAGCATACATAGTTTAGAATTTTTAAATAGTTAGAAAAGTCTGACTATTTTGAAGTAGATTGTGAATCTAGAATATTTGTACAATGTATGTAGTTAAAAATATTTACAATATTTAGACAATATAGAATAGTTTGAAGTCGAATTGTTGTGAATATGTAGTACAAATATTCCATAGTTGTAGGATATTTAGAATTGAAGTGAAATAGTTTTTTTGGTAGCATTATTATTTAGAATGGTATAGTGTCAACAGAAAGGGTATAGTAATGATGATATTTGATGGTTATGTAGACTACAAGTATTAAGGTTGAATAGATTTTGTTGTCGTAGATGTTGTGTGTTGACTACAATTATTTAACCTGACAGAGTGTAGTATGGTTATTGAATCATGGATGTCGACTATATTGGGGTTCAGGGTTTTTTACGGCCCTGGATATGTCATGCATTGTGACAGTGGGGTGGATTTGAGTAACTTCCAGTATATGGACACAAAATTGAATAGTCTGAGAGAGATGAGGCGGGTCCAAGTGTTATGTTGGCTGTATAATCTTCTACTAGTTAGTCCAGCACATTAGCGGCTGACGATGAAGGTTTTGAATCCTAGACATCGTGGAACGGGGTGGCAGTGGGAGCTCGGGAGCTTACATGTTCAAAGCAATGGTAGCATTTTGTGTCACTGGGGTTGAGATGGAGTTTTTTCCCACTCCATCCTTGTTGAAGCAAGCGATCTTGGTTTAACAAAAGCCAGTCCTAGCACCATAGAAGCTGTTGGCGAAAATGTTATCGATGAGGAGCAGCAGGAGAGTCTGGTTACAGAAGTTCCCTTGTGGACTAGTGCATTGGTTGAGGTAGAGACGATAAGAGAAGAACGTAATGATGGGGAAGATAATCAGGTCGCGATGCTTGCTGATTGGGGGGAGCGGAATGAGGCACTTGTGGACCTGATGGAGGCAGATGACAATGAGTTCTGCACATTTATGGACTTAGGTGTTGGAACTCTAGAGGAATGTTCGAATTTTGCATTGAAGAATTTCACGGTGAACGATAGACACGAGTTTTCATAACAGTATGACTCCATCGTGGTGAGTAAAGGCTAGATGTTTCATGACAAGGTCCATCTGCAACATGCAATGAAGAGATGGCGCTTCTCGGAGAAAAAGAGAGTTCAAGGTGGTTATTTCTAATCCTCAGACATACAACATGAAATGTTTAGATAATATTGCACGTGGCGAGTCCATGGATTCTTGCCGAGGTGTGACATTGTTTGTGTTACGTCCATTGTTGAGCCACATACTTACAATTTGAGTCTACCTCTGCGCACACAGAAGAACATGACCACATATTGTGTTGCAAAGGAGATGTACCCAGAGATTGTGAAGAAGACTAGTATGTCCTCGTTTGGAATTATGCATGCTATAGACAACAGATTTGGGTATGATATTTCATATGCATGGCTTGGAGAGTGAAACAGAAGGTGTTAGAGAAGAGCTTTGGTACATATAAGGACTTGTACCACAAACTACCTTCATTGCTAGAGGTTATTCAGGGGAGGAACCTGCGAACCTGCATTGCTACTCATGATTTTGTCAATCAGGATGGAGATTGAGTCATTCAACGGGCGTTCGAGTCGTTCGGTTGGTGATGTGTGTGGACGGGACATTACTGACAGGAAAATACAGGGGGCAGATACTTACATCTATCGGGGTAGATGGTGAGAAATAGGTTTTGCCTTTGCTTTTGCATTCGTGGAACACGAGTCTACAAATAGTTAGTTGTGGTTCCTGTAGTGGGTTAAGAGAGGTGTTGTTGGTAACATGTCGAATGTATGTGTCCTCCACGATTGCCATGCACGCTTGTTGAACGCTATCAACACATTGCAGAGGGGAGTGAGCGGGGTTTTGTTGTGGCCAAATTTGCATAGTCGATGGTGCATGCGCCATCTTGGAGAAAACTTCTACAAACAATTCAGGAGCAAGAACTTGATGGATCTTTTTAGGATGTTATGCAAACAAAACCAGAGGAGGAAGTTTGATGCTATGTAGGAAGAGCTAGATAAACTAACTGATAGGCACATGGATGAAGTTTTGAAGAAACCAGTTGTACCAAGTGAGGAGGAACTTGAGGGATTAGAGCCTTTACCACTTGAGCCGCAGAGTGTGACCAGGAGGATGAAAGGTGGAAGGAGGGTTAAGTGTTTCTCCGACTGGATTAGACACGAACCATTAGGTAAATAGGCACTCATTGCGAACACTGATGGTTCACGTTATGGAATTATGACAACTAACCTCACTGAGGTTTATTATTGGGTAATGAAGGGGAATAGGTCATTGCTATTGGTGGCAATTGTGGAGTGAGTCACTCGTGAAACGTAGCGGTATCTCTGAGAACGTTATAGTAAGGCCACACTACATATGGGCAACCCGCATAGGGTGTACACGGAGAAGATAACATCTAAAATGGAAGAGAAGAGTGGGACGAGCCAGTCCCATAGGGTTCATGTTGTTGGTTACCGTCAGCACGTGTTCAAGGTGATGGTGCGTGACAAGGGAAGATTTGATATCAGAAGGTAGGAAATTACAATGGAATGCATGTTGTGATCAGGTGACAACAAGTGCGAGTGCACATGCAACAAGCCATCATTGATGCATTTGCCTTTCTATTATGTGCTAGATTCTTGCACGAAGGGCAACATAGAATCTGAGTATTTTATATCACCGTACTACCGCAAGGAAGTCGTAGAAAGTACTTGGGCTGGTGAGTTGCTTGGGTGGTGGGCGGTGAAGGACTTCACGAAGCAGCCTAAAAATAGTCCGGCTTGGATTTCAGATCCAAACAACAAGGTTGAAACAAAGGGGAGACGCAAGACTCAACGTATCAGGAATGATATTCAGAAACCAAGTGGAGAAGTGACTTAGTTTGGATGTGATGAGGCATTGACAACAGTTGATGTATCTTAAACTTGGTTAGCATGTGTTTGTAGATGCTTGTTCTTGTTCATATCTAACTTGAGTTAGCGGTGTTTGGAATTGGCAAATTCTTCTCTGTACGCAGAAAAATTATAGACACCGGATGTTCCGGTGTGGGTAGTGTATACTCATTGGACTATTTCTTGCATAGAGCAATTTTTTGAGCGAAATTGTAGATCAATGCACTGGAAGGTCCGATGAGTGTGGTGGCTATACCTAAGGGTGAAGCATTTTCAGTGTTGAAGCAGAAATGAAAGCAAACACCGGATGGTTCGGTGGTGGACTTTGAGAGCACTGTAGTATTTTTGCAGAGAGGAGATTTTTGACGCCAAGTTTGATTATGTACGCTAGATAGTCTGGTGCTGAGATTGTGAACACCAGAGGATGCACGCGACCTTTTGTTGCAGGGAGTTTGCAGAAGAGTGGTTTGGTGGATTTTTACACACCGGATTATCCATTGTGGACATGAGATCACCAGAAGCTTTCACCGGACCTTTTCTTGTAGAGAGCAAAGTTTTCCTGGAACAGATAGTGTTACACTCACTGGATGGTCTGGTGTTCAAGAGCAGAACACACTGGAACATCCAGTGTTCATGTTTTCTGTAGGATGTGCTCTGATTTAAAGTTTTTGATTTAATACTAACGTGGAGATTTTTAGGAGTGTGGAGAAATATGTTTGCTTGTTTCAAGGTGTGCAGGTGATAGATGCAACTTGGCAGTCGACGACGAATTATCGGGGCTAAGCGGATGCTTGGTGCCGAATGATCAAGGAGGACCGGGCGGAGTCAAGGGTGATCCTAGCTGTACACATGAAGGTCAAGCAAAGTATGAAACAGAGGATAAAGATTGCGTGTTGATAAAGTCAGGCGAAAGGGATGCCGGTCTAAGTGATAAGGTGGCCTGAAAGATCTGGATTATGAGAGACTTAGTGCGATCAAGATCGCAAGATGGAGGACATGCGTCATCATCGGAGTGTTTGCTTCAGGTGGAAGCAAGTGGTGGCTAGTCACATTGTAAGAAGCATACTAGGGTTCCGCGGTTTGGCCTCAAAACTATGGGAGGACTGGAGGAGTATGTGGCACCATCATGAAGTTTGCGTCGAGACGAAGCTAAGTCCTAAAGGTGCCGTGGCCGTCCGATGAATGGAGAAGAAAAAGGACTAAAATACCTTTGGTGGTAGGTTGAAGTGTACTACAAGAGATGAGTATTTTGAGAAAAAGCTAGGAAATAGAGGGGTAGGGCTATAGGAGAGTGGGAACGAGCCACTTGCACCTATTATGCTACTCATTTGAGAGCCTAGTGCTAGGGTTTTAGAGGAGAGGAAGGATGCGTGTTTAGCCTATGTATTATGTGAGAGTTTTGAGTGAAAAATGTTTATAATCTGCCTAAAATAGGACTGACCTCTGTTGTAATGAAGTTTATTTTTTTCATATTACTGTGCTCATCTCCTTATAGTTTCCCTTTATTGGTTCCCTTGAAAGTTTTCAAGTTTTCAGTTTCTGGATTTGATTTTCGTTTTGGTTTTTGGGCTAAAATTTCAGCACCTTGTGATGTCATTTTTCTTGTTGCTAGAGGCATAAAATTCGCATACACACTCTTTTGTGATGGGGTCTTGAATTCCTTTGCCTCTAGACAATCAACTTGGAGAGTTTTATTGCCTGATGTTCATCTTTCTTGTTTCTTTGCTAGTTGTGATTTTTCGAGTGCTAAGACACATGGATTGATCTTAAATGGAACCTATAGTTCATATACCATCCGTGGAGTCATGTTGCCTCGATTTTCTCTTGTTAAAACTTCACTCTATTTTTGATTCTGCTTGAGTTTTGAGGTTTATTGGGTGATCCAAATAGGAGAATGCCACCGATTTTGCAAGATATTTGTTGAGGTGCCTATTCACTCCCTCTAGTCAATTTTTCATATTGGAAGGTACGCATGGAGGATCATTTTCTAAGCCAAGAAAGTGCAATATGGGAAGTAGTTGATTCCAACTACGGGATCCCCACTGCTCGCACGACTCAGATTCAAATTGAACGGTATGAGGCCAACAACAAGGCGAGAAATATTTTGTTCACCAGCCTGAGTTGGAATGAGTTTGACAGGGTCTAGCACCTCCATGCTGCCCGAGAGATCTAGAATATTTTGAGTGTCTTTTATTAAGACACTCATTAGATTAAGGCCAGACGTTAAAGCAAATACAACCAAGAATATCAAATATTTGTGCAAGGCCCCATAGAGTCTTTGGATGCGCTGTTTGCTCGCTTTGATGGGATTGTTAGCAATCTTTGATCAAGCTTCTCTATTGTAGCGAAAATAGCCCTCTTAGGCCATGGTTGTGATTTTGATGATTAATAATAATATAGTCAATGGGACTAACATGTTTGTCAAGAATATATGTTAGTAGGTCTCATGGATGCAATACATGAAGAAGCCACCGCAGTCGGGACAAAATCAGACTGAATTGGAGAAGTCCCAATAAGATTTACATCACAGGATGGTCTGATGCTCTAGGTGTTGAACTCACCGGAGCATGTTTGACAAAGGGGGAGAGAGGCCTGAAGACCTCACCGGAGCATTTCTATCAGAGACGGTTGCAGCCATTGAGCAAGTTGAGGATCAATGCACCAGATAATTCGATGATCACAAAGAATTGCACCGTAGCATTTCTAGGGAAAAGAAGAGAAGGTTGAAGATAACTCACTGGATGGTCCAGTGATGAAGAGAAGTGCACCAGAGTAAGCACGGGATTAATTTACACAGAAAGGGTGTCAAGTGTTGAAGAACGAAGTTCAAGGCACCGGATAGTACGGTGATGAAGTGATGTGCATCGGATACTTTCACCAGAGCAATTTACACAGAGAATAAGGAAAGGCTCAGATGGCTCAGGATAACTCGCATGATAGTCTAGTGATGGATGATATATACACTGGAGTGTCCAGTGTTCATAGAGGCTTGAGTGGGGGTTCCAACTGCTAGTTTGTCAGAGTGTACTCACCAGATGATACGGTGTTAGTACTATTGTCAGAGTGTACTCACCAGATGATACGGTGTTAGTACTATTGTTCTCACCAAATTATTTGGTATTAACAATTTTTCTGAACTATTGTGTTAACGGATAGTGTGTGTGTTTGAGGTTATAAATACTTCTCCACTCAGTCATTTGACGTTGCTGGAGTTCTGAGAAGTTCATGTACATCTGAGAAAACATTTGAGCCACCAAAGTGCTTAAAGTGATCATTTAAGGTGAATAAGCACACCAACAGAGAGTGATCAGTGATTATAGGCATAGAGAGTTTGTTACTAGGTGATTGCTGCCTAGAGAGTGGATCAAAGAGTGATCCAAGCTTGTACCTCTTGGTACGCCGGTACTTTGGAGTTTGGGTGACTCGTTGGTGAGCTTGTTAACCCCCTGACTTGATGTGGAGCGGCGGCAAGACGATTGTGCAGGGACGCAGAGACCCTTGCCTTTGTGGCTCAATCTCCAAAGTAATCATGGTGGCAAGGGACCAGAAAAGATGCTTGTGGTGAGGCCTTGCCTTGGTGGCTTAGTGGCTCATCCGGGTTGAGGCATTGTCTTAGTGACTTGGTGGCTTAATAGCCATGATCAGGTGCTGACCAAGAGCATATCCTTGATGGAGCTCCAATGTGGACTAGAGGAGGCATTCGTGCCATCAATACCATGGGAAAAATTCTTGTGCCGAGTTTGCTCTCTCTACCTTATTTACTTTTCTACATTTACTTACTTGCAATTTACCTTCTTAGATAGGTTGCAAGCGTTTCGATCGGTAAAGTAGGCACACTAGATAAATCTAGAGTACATTTAGATAGAAATTGATATAGGTTTATCTTGGTTAGTCTTTAGAGCCAAATAGTTTCTAAGTGTCCTAATTCACCCCCACTCTTAGGATGTCACCGATCCCTTCAATTAGTATCAGAGGTAGGGCTCACATCTAGCTCTTCAATTTGTGTTAGAGCTTCACACCTTTCACAATATTTCGCCAATTCAAGTGGCATTTGAGCCTTAGTTTCGTTGTGATCAGCTAAGCTTCACTACCTAGGCTTCACATCCTTTCCCATGGTGCTCCACTTTTTGATGGCACAAACTTCTCCCGGTGAAAAATTCTAATGACTTGTTATTTGCAAGTCCAAGGGTTAGATGTTTGGAGAGTCACCAAGGAAAAGATGAGACAACACATCACTAATAAGGAGAGGCAATTAGATGCATTGGCAAAGAGTATCCTTTTATCATCCATATGTGTTGATGCATTTAATCGTGTTTAATCTCTCACCAATACACATGATATTTGGACTAGTCTTATTGAAATATATGAAGATACAAATGATGTACGTAATGAGAAATATCAAGTGCTTGTTACTAAGCTCAATGGCATCAAGCAACTACCCTATGGAAGTGCTAATGACATGTACTCACGTTTAAATATTCTTGTCAATGAGATCAATGGGTTAGTTTTGACGTCAATTGAAGATGATAAAATGGTGAGAAGAATACTTCAAGCTCTTCTTCCAAAGTACAAGTTGATAGTCTCCAACATCTACGACAACAATGACATCAAGAAGATGACTCCAAGTTAAGTGCTCGGTAAGATCACCACCCATGAGATGACAATGAACATGGGGGTGGAAGCTTCTTATTCATCTGACACCAAGAATCTTGCTCTCACAAGAAAGCAAGTTCAATGACAATACATGAAGGCAAGGATGAGGAGACAAAAGCAAGAGTCAAGCTCAAGTGAAGATGAAGGAGATGAAGATGAAGAAAGCTATGAAGAAGATGAGCAAAGCACCTCAAGCGATGAAGAGATGGATCCTAAAGTCCCCAAGCTCATCTCATAAATGGAGAAGAACATCAAGAAGATCAATGCCAAAATTGATCACCCAATCTCCATAAAGGATTTGGTCAAAACAATTGATCATATCAAGAAGGAGAAGAAGAAGACTAAAAACAAGAGGGAGACAAGGGGAAGAGCCAAAGCAATCGCAAGCATAGAAAGATGGGTGAGTGACAATGAAAAGTCAAGCTCAAGTGATAAGAACCTCGCCATCCTCCCCTCCAAGAGAAGCTCTTCCTCAAGGTCATCATCACACAAGTTATCGTGCAAGTCATCACACAAGTGCCGCATGGCAAAAGATATGAATAGCGATGTAAGTGATGATGAAGCCAATGAGGATTCTCCCTCCTATGATGAACTCCTTCATTTGATCAATGAGCAACAAAGAGCCCTTAAGAAACAATCTAAAGAGCTTAAGAAATTCAATGCACTTAATACCATTTATGCTACCTTTGTTTCTAATTATGAACAATTATTGTGCAAATTCAATTTGCTAAATAAGGAGAATGAAGAGCTTAAGGCTAAATTTGGGTGCATTGAATATCAAACAAAAAGTCTCTTTGAAGCAATCTACCTCTCTATTTAGTTTCATCCTAAGGTAGATGCTTCTACTTGTTGTGATGATTTAATTATTTTATCTAGCTCACCCCTTTGCAATGACATTTGTGTTGAGCATGTTGTTATAGAATCATCTAACAATCTCATTGCACAAGAGAATAATGAGCTTAAGTAAGAAGTGGAGAAGCTCATGAAGGACTTGGTTAGACTAAAGGGCAAAGAACATGTCCAACTTGCTCAAGATAACTGTGCTACCATGATGAAGAAGCTTGCGGAGGGGTCTATCGTGATATGCTTCAAATGCCATCAAGAATGCCACAAGTTCTTCCAATACAAGCAATCCAAGAAGGATACACAGGAGAATAAGAAGATGACGAACCTCTCCAACAAGACCTTCAACCTCTACACCAAGGCCAACTACAAGATTAAGACCAAGAACAACCACTACAAGCTCAAGAAAAAGGACAATGGTAAGGTGGTTGTACACATAGTTGGGAGAAAGGATTAAAGGTGGAACCAACCCATTTGGGTGCCCAAGGAAGTCATCACCAACATGAAGGGGCCCCAAATCGGTTTGGGTTCTAAAGAAGACTTGAAGCCCAAGACGGCTATAGGGATTTGGAAGCTTAGCTTATAAGATGGAGTGAAGATTCAAGCAAAGAAACCAAGTGTACAAGATGGGAGCATTGATGAAGATTATGATCATCACATAACCAAATCCCCATCCAAAGGTAAAATAGGTAATGAAGTAGATGCAAAATCCTTTCATTTAATGTAGCTCATTTTTCTCGTCCATGATTGCATATGCATATTTCAATTTATTGCAATACCTAGTATAGGTTTTCATATGGTAGGTTACTTGTATTTCTTTCTAACCCATGAGCAATCTACATAGTTTATTAGTTGTAGGTTATTTACATGGCACTAGTTTTACATTTGGTATCTTTTATGTGCCATGATCAAATGTATAGGATAAATCCCTATTGTTATCAATAACAAGTGCATATATCTCACAAATATTCAAAACTTATATGCACACATTTAGGGGGAGTATATCCTATAGGTTGTGATTTTGAGACTAACATGTGTTGCAAGTTACATCTTTTATAGTCTCATGGAGAAAACTACATGTCCCCAGAGGTATGCAATGCTTAAACGCTTTAATTGGTATTATTGTCAAATCTTTTATTCATTTAAGCTACCTGCATGTATAATATAACTTAAACTTCCTATCTTGACATATTTCCTAGTTGTGCATATGTTTCTTTCTCATCATATGTATGCACACATATAGGGGGAGTTTAGACTATATTATGTGAGTGCCATAAATTATGATCCATGTGCTTTCATAGTCTACAACTGGTATCATTCATTTGTAGTGATATCCATACAATTGGTATTCTTTTAATTGAATCATGATTTATAAAACTCTCTCCCATGTGCTCTAATATCTTTCCCTTTGAGTTCAACATGTGCATATAGCCTTTTTGGGAGATTGTTGACAAAGGGGGAGAATTTTGACCAAAGTAAGATGTAAGTTTGTAAGATGAACAATATGGAGGAGATTGTAGCAACTAGCAAGATTTCTAGGAATGCCGAAGTAGACAAAGGAGGAGGAGAAGAAGAAGCTCTTGCATAGGTTGATCAAGGGAGATAGTGGTGATGGAGAAAGCGGGAGCTACAACAAAGGTGAACTAAGTGGTAAGAATATGCATCCAAGAAAAGTGGTAAGACCTTGTGTTCTTTTATTATCCTTACAATTAGTATCATTTATTATTTGCCACTTACTTTGATTATGTTATCATCAATCACCAAAAAAGGAGAGATTATAGCGAAAATAACCCTATTAGGTCATGATTGTGCTTTTGGTGATTAATAACAACATAGTCAATGAGACTAATATGTTTGTCAAGAATATATGTTAGTAGGTCTCATGAATGCAATACATGATGAAGCCACTGCAGCCGGGACAAAGTTGGACTGAATTGGTGAAGTCCCAGCAAGATTTGCCTCACGGGATGGTCCGATGCTCTGGGATTTGAACTCATCAGAGCATGTTTGACAAAGGGGGAGAGGGGCCTGAAGACCTCATCGGATAGTACGGTGATCGGAGAAGGATATATACTGGAACATTTCTACTAGAGAAGGTTGCAACCATTGAGGAAGTTCAGGATCAATGCACCGGATTGTCTAGTGATCATAAAGAATTGCACTTGAGCATTTCCGGGGAAAAGAAGAGAATGCTAAAGATAACTCACCGGATGGTCCGGTGATGAAGAGAAGTGCACCGGAGTAAGGATCAGACTAATTTACACAGAGAGGGTGCCAAGTGTTGAAGAATGATGTTCAAGACACCGGATAGTCTTGTGATGAAGTGATATGCACCGGATACTTTCACCGAAGCAATTTACACAGAGAAGAAGGAAAGACTCGGATGGCTTAGGATAACTTACCGGATAGTCCGGTGATGGATGAAGTATACATCGGAGTATCCGGTGTCCACAGAGGTTTGAGTGGGGGTTCCAACGGCTGGTTTGTAAGAGTGTACTCACTGGATGATCTGGTGTTAGTACTGTTGTTCTCACCGAATCATCCGGTGTTAACAACTTTTTGAGCCATTGGGTTAATGGCTAGTGCATGGGTTTGAGGCTATAAATACCCCTCCACTCAGTCATTTGAGGTTGTTGGAGTCCTGAGAAGTTCATGTACACCTGAAAAGATATCCAAGCCACCAAAGTGCTTAAAGTGATCATTCAAGGCAGTTAAGCACACCATTAGAGTGATTAGTGCTTATAGGCCTAAAGAGTTTGTTTCTAGATGATTGTTGCGTAGAGAGTAGATCAAGGAGTGATCCAAGCTTATACCTCTTGGTACGTCGGCACCTTGGAGTCTTGGTGACTCATCGGCAAGATTGTTGACCCTTTGACTTGGTGTGGAGGTGGTAAGGTGATTATACAGGGACATGGAGACCCTTGCCTTTGTGGCTTATGCTCTTAAGTGATCATGGTGGCAAGTGACTAGAAGAGAGATTTGTGGTGAGGCCTTATCTTAGTGGCTTGGTGGCTCATCCAGGTTGAGACATTGTCTTTGTGACTTGGCGGATCAATAGCCGTGACCGGGTGCTGACCGGGAGCATATCCTTGGTGGAGCTCCAATATGAACTAGGTGTGGCATTCATGCCATAGATACCAAGGGAAAAATCCTTATACCGAGTTTGCTCCCTCCACCTTATTTACGTTTCTGCATTTACTTACAATTTACCTTCTTAGATAGGTTGCAAGTGCTTTGATCGGTAGAGTAGACACACTAGAGAAACTTAGAGCACATTTAGATAGAAATTGATATATGTTTATCTTGGTTAGTCTTCGAGAAGAACCATGATAAGATGGCCAATAAGGCGGCCAAGGTGGCTTCTAGGGCGTTCATGGCGGCTCTCAGTGACATCGACACTTCTTCCATTTATGAGGAGAGATCGAAGGAGGATGAACCGCAAGCAAAGAATAAGAAGAAGACCAAGGACTTCACTGGCCTCTGCTTCATGGTGAACGACAACAACGATGACTACCCCGAGCTGGATCCTTCCGAGGTATTGCCTTCCTACGATCAGCTTTCCATCCAAGTCGATACCTTGATTGATGCTCTCGTTAGCTAGGATAGGTTACTTAAGAAAGTTGTGTGTGAGTTGAAGTATTTTAGGCCTAAGTATGAGTCTATCTCTACTGAACTTGCATTGCTTAGGTCTAGGCCCAATGTTAAGGAGTGTGAGAGTTGCCTGATTGTCATGGCTGAACTTATCGATCTTCGTAATGTGCATGCTCAAGTCTCCAGTCGACTTGAGAGTAGCGAGAAGAAGCTCCTTGAGGAGTCTAGATCTGCTTGTAAGAATTATCCTTTGCTTACAAAGGATGAACTGAAAGACAAGTGCCTGAAGGAGCTGGAAGTTCTAAGGATGTGCAGCAAAATTGTTCCATCTGCACCATCTTCAGGACAAACTCAGCAGGGTTAGAGGGCAAATTCAAAAGCTTTTGACTGAGAATGAGTACCTCCATTCTCTTATGGAGAAGTGCTCAGAGGGTAAAGAGATAATGAATTTGATATTGGCCAAGACCAAGATGTGTGCTGACAAGGCAGGTTTGGCTCTTGGGTTGGGTTTTGATAGGGTGGCTTACAGTAGGGAGAGTAAGACTATGTTCACCACACCTACTACCCTAGAAGCTGAGAAGTCCAAAATCGATGCCATAACACAACCCATCAAGAAACCCATTCCTCAACCCACAAAGAAAAAACCCGCATCACAACCCAAGAGGGCTCCACAACCTAAGATAAGAGAGCCTGTGAGAGAGCCCTGAGTGACCGACAGTTGAGTTCCCGAGAGATGCTACCACTGCATCTACTGCTAGAGAGAGAGTCACTTGGTTACATTTTGCTTCCGCTGTAGGAGAGATGAGCGCCGTGAGTGGGAGTGGAGCACCCGAGACATGTACCGCCCCTCTATTGGTGTACATGAGCCTTTTTCTCGCTTTCACTCATGAGTTCCTAGTGCTTTTTAGTCTCTTGCTAGAGGTGTTACCCGATGTGGACTTTGCCATGACTCATATATGGTTTTGGTCCACTTATAAAAAGCTTTGAGTCTTATCACTTTGGCGGACCACATTTTCCTTATCGTGGTACTCGCCCTCAGCGTACTAGATAGGTTTTACCTGCACATGCTTTTACCACTTCAGGGCAGATGACCCAGTATTAGATTCCCAAGAGGTTTTTTTACTAACCCCAGTGTTGAGCCATCCACCTATTATTCTTCTCATATGTAGGTGGCAGGTGGAGGCCTAGAGAACAAGTGACTCATTGACTCCGGTTGTTCGCACCACATGACCAGAGATTCATCATAGTTCTCCAGCCTCACCCCTGTGAATCGACATAAGTACATCACATTCGAGGATGATCGGAAAGGAATGATGAAAGCTAAAGGTATGATAAGAGTGAATGAGAGTTTCACTCTCAAGGATATAGCTTTGGTGAAGCATCTAGGATACAACCTTCTCTCTGTATCTCAGTTGTTAGATTAGGACTTGGAAGTGTGTTTCAAACGCGATACTTCTCGAGTTCTCGATTCTTCTGGCGCTTTGATTTGCAAGATTTCTCGAGTTGGAAGAGTTTTTGGAGCTGATTTTTCTAAGTCTCTTGGTTCTTCTCGTTGTTTAATTGTTCAACCTTCTTCTAAGCTTTGGATGTGACATAGGAGACTAGGGCACACGATCTTTGATTTTCTTACACATTTGAGTGCCCTAGGCTTGATCCGAGGATTACCCAAGCTCAAGTTTGAGGAAAAAAGAATATTGTTTGTTCTCCTTGTTGGCATGGCAAGATGTTTACTGCCTCCAATCCAGCAATCAATCTGGTGATGACTGAAGGACTAGGATACCTTCTCCTTATGGACACTGTTGGTCCTTCTTCGGTTCGTTCACACTTTTGGAGTTTAGTTTTGAGATAGTTCAAGGAACTCCCTGGTGCATTGAAATCAATTTGCAGTGATAATGGCACCGAGCTCAAGAACTATCTCTTTGATGCTTTCTGTCTTGATCATGGCATTGGGCATCAATTTTCTACCCCACGCATTCCTCAACAGAATAGAATGGTTGAGAGGTAGAATCGCACTTTTGTGGAGATGGCTAGGATGATGCTCGATGAGCATAAGACTCCTAGGAAGATTTGGGCTGAGGCCATTAGCACGGCATGCTACATCTCCAAATGAATTTTCTTGTGCTTGATCTTGAATTTAACTTCTTATGATCTGCATTTTGGGAGGAAGCCAAAGGTTTCACATTTGAGAGTTTTTGGGTGTCAGTGCTTCATTCTAAAGCGTGGTAATCTTGACAAGTTCGAATCGCGTTCTTCCGATGGCTTTTTCTTAGAGTATTCTCTTCATAGTCATGCTTACAGGGTTTACAATCTTGACACTAATACAATCTTTGAATCTTGTGCTGTGACTTTTGATGAGTCAACCCCCTTGTGCTAGTTTTGTTTATGAGTGTGTGTCATGTCCCAAATTTTGTAATCAGGTGATTAAGCTTAATCATGCATCATTAGCGTCATAATTAAATTCATGGTAAATTATTTTGGCACACTAGAGTACTTTATTCCGAGTCATTTGGATGAGAGAAAGAAATTTGGGAGAGATAAGAATAGAAATCAGAGTTAAAATGGACTTTTCTTCAGCATGTGGGCCCCACGTATGGGCCAACCACCCCAACCATCCAAAGGGGCAGCACCCACCTGCTCCCCTCTCTCTCTCTCAGCTCACTCTCTCCCCACCGTGCTCCCTCTCTCTTTCACCCCCAAAATCCAACCTCAAGAGAAGGAATCGAGGTGTGCATGTGGTGTCTACGCGATCACTAGCTCGTAATCTATCCATCCCTCCAATTCATTTTCATTTTCCCAAAGGATTCGAGCCCATTTTGATGTCTTTTGGTGTTCATTGTTGAAGCACAAGAAGCATCGGTGTTCTTCCTCTTCCCGAGCTTTCTTCCTTCAACCAGCGGTCCCCAAGCTCAGCAAAGCATCTTGTGTGAGTCCCCTAGGCATCCATGGCAAGACTCCGTGTTTTGGTTGGATAGATTTCGAATTTGGAGTTAGGGTTGTGAAGTTCATGAGTTCTAGACCCCCCATGAGCCATTGCAAAATTTTGCTCTTCAATTTGGAATCAAATGAAACAAAGTTTCCCCTTGAAATTTCTTTCTGTGTAAGGTCCGGAGTGTCTAGAGAAATCTCTGGAGGCTCCGCAAATCTCCGAGGAGTCCGGAGAAATCTCTGGAGGCTCCGCAAATCTCCGGAGAGTCCGGAGAAATTTCCTGAGTCTCCGGCCTTCTGTATTTCTCCTATATTGTTAGTTCACGAATTTTGTGTTCTTCCTTATGTATTATCCATTTAACTTGTTGTTATGCATATTGTAGCATATATTGTTGCACTTCATTCATGCTCATCATTGCACGCGTTCTTGTTTAGTGAACGAAGAACCAGCGCGTGACCTGGTCATGGTTGAAGGTGACACCAACCTTCCCGAGTTCTGTGAGTGTTATGCGGGGAGTATCAGGCGATCACTTGAGCAGCAAGGCAAGCATATAAGTATATTGTACCCTTAGAATGAATTGTGGAGTCTAAATTGATAAATTATGTTTTATGTATGTTTGCATGTTTAGTGAGTCAATGTCAGGTCGATGTGGGTAGAACTTATTGATGCATGATCTCTACCTTGGCTTATTGATGAATCCGTATCCTTGTAACTTGGGCTTCATATAATGTTGTTAATATAAAAGCGATACAAGATGCTTATCAATGCATAGGTCACCGGTAGAAGTCGAGTGGTGGATAGTTCCATCACTCGTGAGCTATATGTTTACTTATGGTTCATACTGCAAATATTTATGATGGTTGGATGAATGCGAGGATGAGACGAGATGTGGGCGGTGTTAGGGGTATCATCTGCCTTGGAGCAGGTTCCCGGGGTAGTTCAGGGAGGGAGCCTGGATATTGTAGACCGTTTTGCATCGGTTAAGCACCGACCGTTGGCCACCGTTGGCTTAAGCACTTACCGTACTCACCACATGCTGATCTAATAGTAAGGTAAGCTGAATACCTCTGTAGCTGTGTTCATTTGGGCCTGAACATTGATTGTGTGAGTGGGCGGGATTGTAGAGGTATCTAGTTTGCTCCGGGAGTAGTTCTGGATACCTCCACGCCAAGCGATGCATGTATCAAATGGTTGGGGCTTATTGGAAAATGTTGTTATGAGTACCCTCTTGTGTACACTTCAGCGGGTGGCACAAGCCGAATGGTCCTCATGTCATGTGGGTAAAGGAGTATCCCCTTGCAGGGTGTAAAAACATTTTGAAATACCACGCTCTCGGTCATGAGCATGCTTTCTATCCATGCGCAACATCGTAGAGTTTCGTTGTGGGTTAATAGTGATATGGGTAATGATTGGAAAATGTTGATGTTGGCTCACACATATGTCTAGGTTGCTTAATCATATTAAATGTACTTAATCTTGTAGCCATTTCCAATAGCTCAATGCATGATCCTTGGAGTCGGGTTATTTATATATACCCTATATGGATTAAGTCTTGCGAGTACCTTCGTACTCAGCTGCTCTACAGGTTTTGCAGGTGAGGAAGAGGTGGTGTTTGGCTACTTCACGCCTGCCGAGGGTGGCAGCGGGCTTGAGTAGTGCATCCTACTTTGTTGGCGTGCTTTTGTGATGGAGCCTAAGGGCATACGGCTCCATCCTCATTTTATTTTATAGCTTTTAGTCTTCCGCTGCTTGTTTCTTTTGCTGGTTAGGAGTTGAGCATATTTTAGTTTCCTCCTAGCTCCCTTTTGTTATAAATTGTAATAACTTGTTGCATTGTTAAGAACTTGTAATATAACTTTAATTACTTGCTCTTTCTTAAGCTGTGTTGTGATGCTATATGTTGTAAATGCATGTGTTTCGATCTTGGGTACAAAACACGTGCTGAGACTATCGGGATGATATTCTGGTTAATCATCACGGTTGTGATTATGAATAGTAATCCTCCTGGTGATTAATTAGAATATTATTTGGATGGTTTCCCACAGTGTGCAGGTGATCAGGAGATGAGCGAGAGCATCTTTGTAGATGGTGACCTTCTAGCTCTTGGTGTTGAGGAGGATGATCCACTACTTTACTCTACCACACCTGCTTCAGAGCTGGCTCCTGCTTCTTCTACTCCAATAGAGGGTCCTGCAGCCTCTACTTCCACTTCAGCTGCTTTTGAGCCTACACCAGCAGTGTTTGAAGGGGAGGTACACTCACAACGTGAGGCCCCTCAACACATTTAGTGGCAAAACCCTCCACAGATGATGATCGGTGACATCAATGAGAGGGTAACGAGATCCAAATCTGCCTCTCATGCTCATTTTACTGATTCTGCATTCGTTACTTCTTTTGAGCTCCATGATGTTGGACATGCTTTATTTGATTCGAGTTGGTTCAATGCCATGCATGAAGATCTTGAAATTTTGAGAGAACCCAAGTTTGGGTCCTTGTAGAGCCACCCCTTAATGTTCACACCATAGGCATAAAATGAGTTTTCAAAAATAAACAGGGGGAGGATGGGTCTGTAGTAAGAAACAAGGCTAGACTAGTGGCTCAAGGTTTCACTCAGGTTGAGGGGTAGACTTTAGAGAGACCTTTGCACATGTAGCTAGGCTAGAAGCTATTAGAATCCTTCTTGCATTCGCGGCATCAAAGGGTTTCAAGTTGTATCAAATGAATATCAATAGTGCTTTTCTAAATGATTTCATTCAGGAAGAGGTCTATGTTAGGCAACCCCTATGCTTTGAGCACCCCAAATACCCACATAGAGCTTACAAGCTTAGAAATGCTTTGTATGGTCTTAAGAAGGCACCTAGAGCTTGGTATGATAGGCTTAGGTCTTTCTTGCTAGAGCATGTGTATGTGATGGAGTCAGCTGATAAAACTTTGTTCACTCTCAGGCATGGTAATAATTTCTTACTTGTTCAGATATATATGGATGATATAATTTTTGGTGGCTCTTCTCATGCACTTGTAACCTTGAGCAGGGAGTTTGAGATGTCGATGATGGGTGAGCTCAACTTCTTCCTTTTGTTGCAAATCAAGCTATGCAAGTAAGGTACATTTGTCTACCAGATAAAGTACACAAAAGATTTGCTAAAGAAGTTTAACATGAGTGATGCAAAACCCTTGGCAACACCGATGGCTACCTCAACTGTTCTTGATCTAGATGAAGCTAGCGAGGAGGTGGACCAGCGGGAGTACAGGAGCATGATCGACTCTTTCCTGTACTTGACGGTGACAAGACCTGACATCCACTTTGTCGTCTGTTTGTGTGCTCGCTTCCAGGCTTCACCAAGGATGTCTCACTATCAAGCAGTGAAACACATTCTGAGGTACCTCAAGCACACTCTCGAGTATGTGCTTTGGTTTTCTACTTCCTCTTTGCTTTCTCTTCGAGGTATTTCAGATGCGAATTTTGCTGGTTGTAGAATTGACTGGAAAAGTACCTCTGGTACTTGTCACTTTCTTGGTACTTCTCTTGTGTGTTAGTCTTCTCACAAACAGTCTAGCATTGCATAGTCTACTGCTGAAGCTGAATATATAGCTGCTGCTAGGTGTTGCTCACAGATTTTTTGGATGGTTGCTACTTTAAGGGAATTTAGGTTGAATTTCAGGAGTGTGCTACTTTTGTGTGACAACACTAGTGCCATAAGCTTAGCTAACAACTCGGTTCAGTACTTCAGAACCAAACACATAGATGTGAGATTCCACTTTCTAAGAGATCACAATGAGAAGGGAGATATTGAGTTGAGCTACATAGATACCACACACCAGCTAGCGGATATATTCACCAAGTCTCTAGATGGTACAAGATTTGCCTATTTGAGAGGAGAGCTTGGTGTGTGCCATCCCTATGGTATTGTGTGAGGGGGGAGTTGTCCTTTGTATGTACTCTATCTTACTTTTGCTGCATTTGCATTACATTTCATTATGTAAGATAATCATAGTAATTGAGCTTTGACTTATACGTCTTTAGCATTTTTTATTACTAGACTTGAATTTGGACTAAGTTTAGTAATTGTGTGGAGTAATCTTTTAATCTTAGGCTTTTCTTGATGCTTTGACATGATACATTTCAAGCAAACTTGCTTTCCTTAAAATGAAATTTGGCAATTTTATGAATCATGTAGGCTATGAAATGATACAGTCTTGATCATAATGTTCAAAATTGCTTAGGCTTAAGCAATGCTTGTGTTAAGGCTAGTCTAATAAATATCTTACTCTAGGTCTTCTTGGTTCACGACAGTGGATTGGGGAACATTGCACTATGTTTTCTGTCTTTGTTAAATATTTAGCTAATGATAGAACCTTAGGAGAACATGTGTTCCTTGTGTAGCAAAGATGCTACTTAACTTGATCTTGTGAGCATATTGATAACTTGTGCGAATCGAATAATCATGAAAAATCAAGACTCTTGTGCTAAAATATGATCCAATACGGTTGTCTTGAGGTCTCAAGGTGTTTGCCATACCCAGTCACGCGATACTTTGCATGGATAAGAGGCAACTTGAGGATAAAATGAAATTCAAAGAAATGTGCCTAACTATTTAATTCTTTTTAATCACTTGATCAATCTAAGTCTTTGTTTCACATGTGAGCATTTGCAAAGGCTATTGTCATGAATGCTTGTTTGCCTAGTTTGAGATTGAAGTTGGATAGTTCTTAATGCTTCTATTGACTCGGCACGAGTAGATGCTTATGTGGTAGTCAACTTGCACATGATTCGGCTATATGAAATTAAATGCGCCAACCAACACTTCGGGTTTAGCTTGTCAAGCTTCATGTTCTTGTATCACTATCTCTTTTTAAGCCTTTGGGCAATTGTGAGCTCCATCCTCTCCTTTTTGGAGCCCTTTTGATATTTCTACCACTTGCAAATACTTTGTGGTATACTTGTGAAAGCTCACTATGATTGTATGTTCATGCATTGCATAATGTTTGCATTGCCAAAGGGGGAGAGCATATGCACAAAGAAGATAATATGCTACAAAGGATGAGAAATGAGAAAATTTGCAATAAATCTCAAAGAAAAATGAAAAATGTGCATTCATAAAGGGGGAGCATTTGTTTTTAAGTTTTTGAGCTTTTCTTTCTCATTTAAGATTTTGGTTTGTCTTTGCCTATATTGGGCCTTTTGCAATCTGTCTTATGCCAAGTGATTTGTGTTTACTCTTTCTCAAGTTTTTGGTCACTTGGATGTGCTTCATTTCTTCTATCCCAAATCTTTGTGCTTTGAGGGTTGTCAATGCACTCATCAAGGGGGAGATTGAGAAACCAAGTGGAGAAGTGCCTTGGTTTGCATGTGATGAGGTATTGACAACAGTTGATGTGTCTTGAACTTGGTTAGCATGTGTTTGTGGATACTTGTTCTTGTTCATGTCTAACTTGAGTTGACGGTGTTTGGAATTGGCGAATTCTTCACTTAACGTAGAAAAATTACATATATCGGATGTTCCAGTGTTCACCGAAAGTTCAGGTGTGGGCAGTGTATACTCACTGAACTATTTCTTGCAGAGAGCAATGTTTTGGGAAAAATTGGAGATCAATGCACCGGAAGGTACGATGAGTGTGGTGGCTACACCGGAGGGTATCACCGAAGCATTTTCAATGCTGAAGTAGAAACGAAGCAAACATCGGATGGTCCGATGATGAACTTTGAGAGCGCCAGAGTATTTTCTGCAGAGAGGAGATTTTGGTGCCAAGTTTGATTATATACGTCGGATAGTCCGATGCTGAGATTGTGAACATGCACTAGACCTTTTGTTGTAGAGAGGTTGTAGAAGGGTGATTCGATGGATTGGCACATGTCGAATTATCCGGTGATAGACATGAGATCACCGGAAGCTTTCACCAGACCTTTTCTTGCAGAGAGCAAAGTTTTCGTGGAACAGATAGTGTTACACTCACCGGATGGTCTGGTGTTCAGGAGTAGAACACACTGGAACATCTGGTGTTCACATTTTCTACAAGATGTGCTCTGAGTTGAAGTTTTTGATTTAATGCTAACCTGGAGATGTTTAGGAGTGTGGAGAAATGTGTTTGCTTATTTCAAGGTGTCTAGGTGACTGATGCAAGTTGGGGGTCGATGACGGGTGATCAGGGCTAAGCGGGTGCTTGGTGCTGGATGATCAAGGAGAGTCGGGAAGAGTCAAGGGTGATCCTAGCTGTACAGATGAAGGTTAAGCAAAGAATGAAACGGAGGAGGAAGATGATATTTTGACAAAGTCAAGCGAGGGGGATATCGGTGCAAGTGACAAGGCAGCTCGAGGTATCGGGAGCGGAAGAGACTTAATGGCGGTCAAGATCGTAAGACGGAGGACATGTGTCATCGTCGGAGCACTTGCTTCAGGTGGAAGCAAGTCATGCTCTGAGAAGCATGCTAGGATTTCACGATTTGGCCTCAAAACCGTGGGAGGACTAGAGGAGTAAATGGCACCATCACGAAACTTGCATTGAGGGGGAGCTAAGTCGTAAAGGCACCACGGCCGTCTGATGAATGGAGAAGAAAATGGACTAAAATACCCTTAGTGTTAGGTAGAAATATACTACAAGAGATGGGTATTTTAGGAAAAAGTTAGAAAACTTAGGGGTCAAGTTTCTAGGCCTATAAATAGAGAGGTAGGGATATGAGGGAGTAGTAACCAGCCACTTGAGCCTATTGTGCCACTCATTTGAGAGCCTAGTACTAGAGTTTTAGAGAAGAGGAGGGATGAGTGTTTAGCCTATGTATTAGGTGAGAGTTTTGAGTGAAAATCTTTGTAATTGGCCTAAAATAGGGCTGACATCTGCTGCAATGAAGTTTATTTTTCTTCATATTATTGTGCCCACCTCCTTCTAGTTTCCATCTATTGGTTCCCATTCAAGTTTTTAAGTTTTTCGGTTTTCGGATTTGATTTTCGTTTTGATTTTTGGGCTGAAATTTCAGAATCTTGTGAGGTCATTCTTCTTGTTGCTAGAGGCATAAAATTCACATACACACGCTTATATGATGGGGTCTTGAATTCTCTTTCCTCTAGACAATCAACTTGGAGAGTTTCATTGCTCGGTGTTCATCTTTTCTTGTTTATTTGCTATTTATGATCCTTCAAGTGCTAAGACACATGGATTGATCTTAAATGGAACCTATGGTTCATATACCATCCTTGGAGTCATGTTGCCTCGATTTTTTCTTGTTAAACCTTTACTCTATTTTTGCTTCCGCTTGAGTTTTGAGGTGCGTTGGATGATCAAAATAGGAGAAGGCCATCGATTTCATAAGAAATTTGTCCATGCGCCTATTCACCCCCCTCTAGTCGCCAATCTCGTTCCTACAGATATGGACGATGCTGAGGAAGCACGCGCACAAAAGGAGTGCCTGGTATGCGAAGGTCCGCATTCGAGGAGACAATGCGATCAGTATTCGGTGAACACTTTGGCATCAGGCGAGCAAGTGAGGATTGTCCTAGTCTGTAAGCTGAAGAATAATAAAAACCTATCAAACGAGACTAGTATTTGAAGCATGATGAGACTTTTTCCATGTTGTATTACAAATTGGATGGTGTCATAATTATTCGAGGGGGTAGTGTAATATTTGGACCGTTATGTTATGTAGCATTACGAACAAGTATAATTATTCATAATTTTTTGTACATAATTTGTTGTACTATATGATGTTTTTGAACAAGTTGCTATGTTCCTTGTAATATTGTGTTTCATTTATGCATTATTGTTTAAGTTTTATTTCATTCGAGCTTATTTTTTGAAATGAAACAGGAGGGGATTCCCCTATTATGCTTTATTAAGTAAAACCAGGAGTTTTACCAAGGTGACAGAGCAAAAGAAAAGAAGAAAAAAAAAACAAGCTCAAGTTCAAGTTTTGTTTTGCATATTTTACGTTGCATTTCTATGTGCTTGTCATATATATTATGTTAAGCAATATAATCTTTTTTGCTTCTAGGCATGGAGCTCATCAACCTGATGATCGATGCGACATGTAGAACACACTTGGAGGGCACCGAGCTATACCCCATCCCGCGTCTACGTACTCCGGATTACTTCTGGAGGATTGAACAGCATTGGATCCTAAGGTAATAAGTTCGTTCATTGTATGTTTGTTGTTGTAAATTCCCCAATCTTTTACTCTCAATCTTTATTTGTCGTAGGTTGAGGGCCTCAGGTCTCCTTTCGGTGGTACATCTCCTCAACCCGACTAGGGACTGCCCCCCCCCCCCTCAGATTCTCCTTGACTAGGCAGTGCTGATTGCACTGGTCAGCCGTTGGAGGCTAGAGACATATTCTTTTCACTTGCCCATAGATGAGATGACTGTCACGCTACAGGATGTTCCTATGCTACTTGGTTTGCCCTTAGCGGGGCCTTTAGTGTATGGCCCTCACTTGCAAGCCGGGTGGAGGGACGAGCTACTCGCTAGGTTCAACGAAGTCATCCCTGAGGGTCAACAACCAACAAAGGTGGGCTACACCTCGAAGCACTGCCCGACAAAGGCCTGGGTCGAATAGTTCCAGGCGAACTGGCTCACAGCAGAGTCAAAGGACTGGAGAGTGCGACGGCACCTAGAGGCCTACATGATTGGGTGGGGCCTCTTTCCAAGGACGCACTAGGACACCGTCGACAAGCAGTTCATCTTCTTCGCGCATTAGATTTCAGTTAGGGCTCTTCGGTCCTAACGCAAACATACCGAGCATTGTGCAAGGCTTGTTGTAGGACCAATGTCTCCGTGTCAATCACAGGTTGTTTGTTTCTCCTGAACCTATGGTCATACAAGTGCTTCAACATAGGCCACGCACACCTGAGGTCATATGACAAGTACGATGGTTCTTTCTACTTCCCCGATGAGTTTGGCCTGTACGACGTAGTGGATGGCCCTGTGATGGGTTCGCTCTAGTGCAAGTGCGTTGTAAGTAATACAAGTTAACACACTTTTTAAGTACTATTATTTCTTTACACTTAGATGCCTAACATTGTACTTTTTCATGCAGACGAGGTGGGCAATGGTGACATGCAGTTTGGTGCCCACTAGCACTTTCCCATGTAGTGGCGCCCGATAGACAACACTCACTTGTAAGTATTTGTTGTCACAGGTGTTTTACTAATCATCTTTTTAGTTCCATAATTATAACTTTGGCATGCATAAGGACGAGGAAGGGTCAAGGCATTGCATACGATGCAACTTGGACAGTTAAGATGCAGACGTGGGTGGAGCAGTGGGCGGAGACGGCTACAGGTGTCCACATCCCCAGCGACACTTATGACCCATCAATGGAGGACACATACTTGCGTTGGTTCCACACAACGACCTGGGTTAGGTGCATCCTAGTGTCTCTAGAGGTACCGCACCATGACCCAGAGATTACCAACACTTCCGTTATGGAGCTGGCGGTGGCGTACCATGCCACGGTACGTGAGGCTAGTTATATTCTACTAACTTGCATTATTATATTAAATGTGTTGTCTCCTGCATTGTAGTCGGACACGTGCAGGGACATCGACATAGAGCTACCAGACTTCATGGACCACTAGGAGTCAGTCCCACCATTGGTTGACCCAACAGAGCTAATGGCAAGTTTGTGTCGGCTCACATGGTGTTGCCTTGATGGGTTTTGCCGCGCTTCGTGCCAGAGGTTACCGGACGTCATCAAGCCTAGTGCACACACACAACGTCTCCGGCATGCACTCAGTGTATGGCAACATGCTTCTACACAAAACTAGCATCGTCTCAGTCACCAGCGGTGAGCTACATGCCAGCTTCTGGTTTCCACTCGAGTGGTACAGTTCCAAGTTTGTCACAATCAATTTCATAACTCCAGGTTAGTAGCTTAAAAATTAATTATTATGTGATGCATGAAATTTAACATGTTGATACCATGCAATAGTTCTAGGATCCTTCAATGCTTTGTTGAGCTCCACGCACTCCCTACCAAATGACTGGTTCGCCGTTACACCCGACAAGGAGGGGCCATCGCAGACAGTGGGGCACCTCTATCGATGCAGCCATCGTAGCTTGACCCTAGCACCCCTACAGATGATGCATGGCTTCGCCACCCTCCATTCAAGCCGTTGACATACTCCTTCGATTAAGTTTGTCACAGAGCAGCTGGTCGGCATAGGCACTTGGGCGTGCCCAACAAGCGCACATGTAGTCATGGCGACGCCCCTTGACTGTGCCATTAGACAGTAGTTGGACATGTTCATGTTATTTATATTACATGGTTGTCATATCATGTAGGATGTTTACATCGCTTCTATGTTGCCAGCCATGTTCTTATTATATGTGTTCTCGTTCCATCCCAAAGCATTGCATTATGCAATCATATCTGCTTTCAAACCATATTAGTGTGCCCTCCTGTCAGGCAACAAATCGTTCACTTGCAACTTTATAAATAAAAACCGTTCGCATTACAAACCCTACTACTATTATGCTTGCAACCAAAATACAACTTTACATGATGGGGTATAATTTATTCAACTACAAACAACACGATACAAGGAAATATAACATAATGCAAAGTCAACACATCGACATACATTTGTTCCAGTCATACTGACTTAGAATGAACTGCGAAGACTCTCCTGACTCCCAGCATCCCCTATCACCATAGTACATTGGTGGTGGTGGTGGTGGAGGAGGAATAGGAGGCAAAACCTTTTGCTGACACAGGCATGGGCACCAAGGATCGAGGTCAATGTGGATGACCAGCTCGTCCTCCTCTGGAGGGATTGGAATAGTATCAACCTCACGCTGTAGGTCGAAGATACGGTCTTGCTGGTGATGGATGTACTCCTGGATGTTCTGTTGAATAGGAGGATCAACCCATTTCGTGTAGTGGAAGCTCTCGTCGTCATCTGACTCTTGCAAGTACTTAGAAATTATAGACTAAAATGTCATACAATACAATATAGAACATGTTAGCAATCTCACCCTTCCAAGAGGACATCAGAAGAATTGATGGTGTTCGTTAATGCTACCATTATACATTTGCCTAACGCAGTCATATCCATAGGAGAACTTCAGCCACTCCTCTTTCGGGTGGTTGTAAGTTCACATATGATGGGGTGGCTGAAACTCACTCTTCCCCTGCAAAGGGAAGTTCTTGAGTGGCTCCTTGTACATACTAATACCAAAGGAACCCAGCCATATGTCACATCCCAAAACTCCTAAGTGTGTAATTAAGCATAATCATGCTTCATAAGCGTCATGTTAATTTGAGAAATTTTATTTTGGAGCATTAGAGTACCTCGATTTGAGTTAATAAAAAGAGAAAAATAATTTTGGGAGAGAAAACCAAGTCAGCTCATTTCCTTCCTGTCAAGACCACGTACTTGGTCAAGCAATATATGGAGCTGTACCTCACTCGAATTGTTTTCCTCCATGGGATTCTGAAGAATATCATCTCTGATCAAGGCACTCAGTTCATCTCACATTTCTGGAAGAGCCTTCATGAGGCTATAGGAGCCGAACTCTTCCATAGCACTACCTACCATCCTCAGATTGATGGTCAAACCGAGAGGGTGAATCAAATCCTTGAGGACATGTTGAGAGCGTGTGTTCTCACATATGGGAAGAAGTGGGAGATTTGCTTGCCATTTGCGGAGTTCTCCTACAACAACAACTATCAATCGAGCATTGAAATGCCACCATTGAAGCTCTTTATAGCCAAAGATGTCGAACACTGTTGAATTGGTCCAAGTGTGGTGAAAGAGCTTTTCTAGGCCCGAATTTGGTCAAAGAGGTAGAAAAACATGTTCTAACTATTTGCAAGTGTCTCCTCATAGCCCAGTCTCGAAAGAAGAGCTATGCGGATCACCGCAGATGAGAGCTTGTGTTTGCTATTGGGGATTTCATCTATCTCAAGGTGTTTCCTCTCAGGGGAATTTGACGATTACAAGTCCGAGGAAAATTGGCGTCTCGTTATGTAGGGCCTTTCCAAGTCATTGTCCGACGTGGTGAGGTGGCCTATCAGTTAGACTTACTTCTATCCCTCTCTGTTGTGCACAATGTATTCCACATCTTGCAATTGAAGAAATGCCTCTGAGTCATTGAAATTGCAAATAAAGAGTTGCAGCTAGATCTATCTTATTGCAAGCATCCAACTTGCATTCTTGATGAATCGAAATGCATGACTCGACGTCACTCCATAAAATTCATCAAAGTTCAATGTAGTAATCAATCCGAAGATGAACAGACATGGGAACTTGAAGATTGGCTTTGTGCTGATTTCACCGAGTTTGTCTCCAACATGTGAGTATTGCATTAGATTCCATTTCTCACAGCATGGTTTCTAGATTCGTCGTACTCTCCCTGACTCGTACCAAATCTCGGGACGAGATTCTTTTAAGGGGGAGGTTTGTCACGTCCCAAAACTCCTAAGTGTGTAATTAAGTATAATCATGCTTCATAAGCGTCATGTTAATTTGAGCAATTTTATTTTGGAGCATTAGAGTACCCTGATTTGAGTTAATAAAAGGACAGAAAGAATTTTGATAGAGAAAGAATAGAATTCGCATCTTGTCTCTCTAGCAAATGGGGCCCACATGTGTGGGCCAACCACCCCATGTCTCAATGGGGTAACAGCCCAACCCACTCCCTCCCACTCCCTCACTCTCTCCCGTGCTCCCTCTCATCCCAACCGGCCAAGAGCAAGGAGCTCTCCCTCCCTCACTAGCACTCTCTCTTTCTCCTCAGATTCCTCCCTCAATAAGCAAAACCAAGGTATGTATGTGGCACCCATGGAATCACTAGCTCCTAAGCTTCTCATCCATCCAATTCTTTTGCATGTTCCCGAAGGATTCGAGCCATTCTTGAGTTGTTTTGGTGTTCTTGCTTGAAAAACAGGGACCATCGGCCTTCTTCCTTTTACCTGAGAGTTTCCGCCATTTCCTCATTCAACCAAGGATTTCCAACCTCGGCAAAGAACCATGGGTAAGTCCTCTAGGATCCATCGGACAAATGCACATTTTTGGTTGGTCAAAATCTGAGTTTTGGAGCTTAGTTGCAAAGTGCCTCGAGTTCTTGATGATTTGGAGCAAAGAGAGAATTCATATGAGTTTGAGATAGGAAATCAAGTTGCTAGATTGATGAGTGAGGTCTAGACCCTATGAACTAGTGCAAAACCCTTTCTCCTTGGATTGGTGAGGCTTGAAAATCAAATTGGCCAAGTATTCCCTGTGAAAAATGCTCTCTAGAACAACCCAGATATTCCAGGTTCAACCCGGAAGTTTCGGGTAAACCAAATTGGTTTGTACTTGAAAATTGTGCAAGTTTAGGGTGCAAATTGAGTCTAGAGCCCTTTGTATCGTGCATATGCATGCTTATGTGGGGTAGATTTAATATGCGAGTTAAATCGACCGAGAAAAATCACCATGAAGCTCAAGTCTGCCAAACCCGGAGGTTTCGAGTTAGAACCCGGAAGTTGCGGATACCTAGAGTTAGGTTTAACATAGCCCCTTTGCTTGGAGCCTCACTCGGAAAATCCAATCACAGGGAAGTTCCGAGTATAGCCTGAAAGTTCCAGGATAAACGGAGCAAAGCCAAACAAAGATCCCTCACCCAGAAGCTAACCTGGATATTTTGGCCCAACCCGAAAGTTCTGACTTCACCCAGAACTTCTGAGTTAATTCAGAAATTGCTAACCGAGGACCCAGGTCTGGAGGTCAACCTGGAAGTTCCAAACCTAGAGGTTTCAAGTTGAACCTAGAACTTCCGGATTATGACTGAGTTTCCGAAGTTGTTTAGATCGTAAACTTCATTATTCTTCCGAATGTCTTGTAGTTTTAACTTAATGTTATGCATCATGTGGCATACTTCATTGTATGTTATTCGTGATCTTCACATTGCATGAGTTCTTCCTTAGAGAACAAAAGATCGGAGTGTGACGCGGGCGCGACCGACGACGGTTCAGAATTCTGTGAGTGTTGCGCAGGCAGTATCAGGCAGACACCGGAGCAGCAAGGTAGGCATCTAAGAATACCCAACCTACTACTTTGGATCATATGGAGTCGAATTTGATAAATTATGTTTTATGCATGTTTGCATGATTAGATGGTCCAATGTCAGTTTATATGGGTAGAACCTATGTTGATTGCATTACCTCTATCTTGATGTTGTTGTTGATCCTTATCCTTGTAACCTCAGCATGATATTGTTGATGCCTAATTTCAAAGGTTAACCGGAATGCTTAGCAATGCATAGTTCATCAGTAGAAGTTGAGCGGTGGTTCAACCCCTGTTCGCGAGCTTAGGGCTTACTTACTTACTCACAAAGGAAATGATATTGATGTTGGGATGTATGAGTTGTGAGGTTGAGAAGAGGTTTGTGCGGGCGTTCAAGATGGATCGAGAATGGAGTCTTGGATGCCATAGGCCTGCCAAAATCAGTTAAGCACTGATCATTGTTGCAGTTGGATTTAGCACTTTCCGTGCTTACCACATGTCGCATATGGGAACGATAAACCGAATACCTCGTGTAGCTGTGATCCTTTGGCTTGAACGTCTCGGGTGTTGTCAGCATAATAGGCTTGTAAGGGGTATCTAATATGCTCTAAGAGTAGCTCTAGATGATGCCCGTACCTAGAGGCGCATGTCCCAATTGGCCGAAGCTTCCTTGGGAAGGTTGATATGAGTACCCCCTTGTGTGGACCTATGTGGTAACACAAACCATATGATCCTCAAGTCTTGTGGGTAAAGGAGTACCCCTGCAGGGTGTAAAAATAATTTGAATTGTCATGCTCTTAGTTATGAGCATACTTCTGTCCATTTGCAGCAGTCGTAGAGTCACGAATATAGGACGATATGGTATGGTATGTTGGGTTATGGTTGACATGGTTCTATTCATATATAGGTTTATGTTGGTTCCGTCACAATTATGTTTATGATATTGCTCTCTGGATAGAAAGGTGTAGCTGATTAGGTGTAGGGGCTTACACACTTGAGTCGAAATTGCATTTTGCATAAATTTACTTAACCATGTGGTTGTTTCCTTGCTAACCTCCATATGCATGATCCTTGGAGTAATATTATTTATATGTACCCATTATGGATTAAGTCTTGCGAGTACTTTCGTACTCATGCTACTATTTTAGGTGCTACCGGTGAGGAGGAGCTAGTGTTTGGCTACTTCATGCCCGCCAACGTTGGTGGCAGGCATGGGTAGGAAACTACTCGGGTGACGTTATTTTGGGGTGGAGCCTAAGGGCATATGGCTCCACCTATCTTTTGTTGTTCATAGCTTTTGTCTTCTGCTGCGTAGTTTCTCTTTTATCTAGGAGATGATCTATTTATTGTCCTCATAGTTCTTTTTTGTTGTAAATTGTCAGAAATTGTAAATGCTTAAGAACTTGTAATATAAGGTTATTTAATTGCTCTTTATTAAGCTTTGTTGTGATGGTATACGTTGGAAAGGCGTGTGTTCAGATCTTGGGCACAAAACATATGCTGAGATTACCGGGATGGTATTCTGATTAATCATTATAGTTGTAATTAAGAAAATGACTGACTTAATGGTTAATTAGAATACTATTTAGACAGTTTCCCACACCATATCACCAGTGCCCTCCCCACACCAGTAGACCCTCTACTTCTCCATCTCCCACCTCTAGCAGCCATTGTTTCATTGTGCCTATAGTTCCAACTATGCAAACCCCTTTATAGATACAATACTGCAAATTAATTATGCTAATGTTATCGTTAAGCCTTACGTACGATGCTTAACATTTAACCCTAATCTAATGATTTGAGATATAGCCTTTTTAGAACTTGCACTACGTGAAAAATAGACAAAGGAGACAAAATTTAGTGACGGGTCATTATATGACCTGTCATTTATGTGGCCTCAGGTCGGGACCAGGTATAGACCCATCACAGATAATAGATAATAGGTGATGGGTCATAATATTACATGTTACCTATGACATAAGTGACGGGTAATGACTAAATCCGTCACCTATAACCTGATCATAAATAACGGGTCTCCCTGCACCAGTCATAAGTGACGGGTCATGTTACGACCCATCACTTATGACCTGGCATAGGTGACAGGTCTCCCTGCACCAGTAATAAGTTATGGATCGTAATATGACCCATCAATTATAACAAGTAATAAGTGACGGGTAATCTTATAACTCGTCACTTATTACTCAGATATGTTATAAGAGCTGACCAGCTATTGTGCACGCCAAATAGTTACTGAAAAGTACTGCATGCACAGTAGCTAATGATTTCTCCTGTTCCGCTGGAGACTATCTAATATCTTGTTGATTTGAAGTTTGAGTTGGTATTAGGTCTTTGAAGGTTTGCATCTCCCCCTTTCCTCTCCTCGTCTAAACCCTAATTGTTAGATTTCTTGTGCTTTGAGTTGTAATAAACCATTTTGCATCTTTATCCAAAATCTTAGTACAAGTGAGTTGTATTTATGTTAGATTTGGTACTAGGTTTGCTCGATCTACCATGAGATGTCACAGATCTAGTTTAATTGTATGGAATTTTTAATCGCATACCTAATCACGTAATTAAGGTAATTAATAATGAAGAATGAATGTTTTTATATTAATTGTAGATGGCGGACAGAAGTTAGATGTATCTTGAGACCCGAACTTGTACAGAGTACCTGAACGGGGTGAAGCATTTCATGTGTGCAGCTTTGGCGGATATGAAAGATCATGGTAAAATGGTAATGTATTGTTCATGTCGCGATTGCAAGAATGATAAGAAATTCCTGAAACCAGATAATGTCCATGCACACTTGATCATGTGTGGATTTAAAGACAATTATACATGTTGGAACAAACATGGTGAGGAAAGCTTTAACGAGGGAGAGATGGATCGGGGCCTCAATGCCCACAGTGTAGATCAAGGACTTACACCCGGTGAAATGGATCATGATCTCAGGGACGAGGACATATTAGGTTTCAATGATAATGATTTCGAGGATTTTGTGGAGAATGTGGACCAAATGGTGTGAGATGTCGAGCGACATGATGAGTATAACAATGGTGAGTTTGCTAAATTCTAGGAATTTGTGTAGGATTCCAAGACACCCTTTTATCCTAACTGTAAGGAGAAATACACATGGATATTTGGGAACCTAAAGCTTCTACAGCTGAAGGCAACCCATGGCTAGACTGACAAGAGTTTTGAAGCATTGCTAGATCTGTTAAGGGACTTGCTATCGGAGGGGAACTTGGTGCTTGAGGGCGTCTACGATGCAAAGAAGATAATTTATCCTTTAGGACTGGAAATAGAAAAAATGCATTCATGTAGGCAGGATTGTATCTTGTTTCATGAAGAGTACGTGGAGCTGGATCAATGTCTCGTTTGTGGAACCCATCGATATAAGCAACGAAATGATGGTGGTGCCGAGGATGGAGGCAAGAAAAGTAAAGTGCCTCCTGTGAAGGTGGTGTGGTATTTTCTTGTAATTCCCCGTCTCAAGCGTTTGTTTGCCAACAGAAAGGAGGTCCAATTAGTGTGTTGGCATAAGGTGGGTCGTAAGAATGACGCAATGATACGGCACCCGGTGGATTCCACTCAGTGGTGAATTGTTGATTCCACATTTGGTTAGTTCGCTAAAGAATTGAGAAATATTAGGTTTGCTATGAGCACAGATGGCATGAATCCATTCGGTAACATAAGTACCTCACATAGCAACTGGCATGTTGTATTGTCGACCTACAACCTTCCGCCCTTGCTTTGTAACTAGCGGAAATACATTGTGTTTTTTATCTTGATATCATGACTGAAACAACCTGGCAATGATATCGTTGTGTACCTCAGGCCTTTAGTCAATGATGTTAAGAAACTCTGGTTAGAAGGCGTTGAGGTTTGGGATCAGTACAAGCAAGAGTACTTTACCTTACACGCCATGTTGTTCGTCACCATCAATAATATGCCAGCACTTCGTAACTTGTCAGGTCAGAGCAAAAGAAAAGATGAACCTTTCCCCCATTGCTTAGATGACACATGCAGTTTGAGGTTGAACAACTCAAAGAAAATAGTGTAGATGCGGCATCGACGTTTCCTTCCCAGAAAACACCCACATCAAAACATGGACAAGCAGTTCGATAGCACAAGGGAGAAAGCGTTACATCCGAGGCATTTCAGCGGGGAAGATGTCCATAATCAGGTTAAGAATATCAATGTTTTCCTTGGCAAGCGAAAACAATCATCCAAGGATGATGAGCAGTTAGGAATGTAGAACACTAAATCAATACTATTTGAGCTAGAGTATTGGGAAAAAAATTAGATGTTCGTCACTCTATCGATAACATGCATGTAAAGAAGAATATCCACAAGAGTCTAATCGGTACATTGCTCCAATGAAGGGAAAAGGAAAGGATTATGAGAACGCACGAGCTGACCTTCAAGAAATGGGCTTAAGGCTGGAGCTTCATGCACGTGATATGGATAAAGGAAAACACCTACTCCCAACAGCTATCACTCTCTCCAAGAAGGAGAAAAAAGAATTATACGAGTTTTTGCACAATGTGAAAGTTCCCTCCGGTTACTCGTCCAACATCGCAAGACTTGTTTTGGTAAAAAAAGCTGAAAATGAATTTCGCCTTAATGAAGTCCCATGATTGCCATTTGATGATGACATCACTACTTACAATAGCTATTAGGAACATCATCCCAATAAAGGTTTGCGAGGCTATCCTGAGCCTATGTTTTTTCTTCAATGCAATTGAACAAAAGGTGCTCGATCCAGACTTGCTGAAGGAGCTAGAAAGAAGACACTTTAAGACTATGTATTCTTGAGGTGTATTTCCCACCATCCTTTTTTGATATCATGGTACATCTCACTGCTCACCTTGTGAAGGAGATACACTACCTTGGCCCTGTGTTCCTATATCACATGTTTTCATATGAGAGATATATGGGCATTCTCAAGTCGTACGTAAGGAATCGAGCCTTTCTTAAGGGATGCATCATGCAGGGTTACGTGACGGAGGAGGTATTGGAGTGGTTTGTTAATTACATTAACCTAAGTAACCCAATTGGCATGCCTAAGTCTCATCATGAGGGGAGGCTCGCATGTGTAGGGGTCCTAGGGAAGATGGCAATAACTCTTGATCATAAGGTATACGACCAAGCTCATTTCCTCGCGCTGCAACAAATTAGTGAAGTGTTCCCATATGTTGATGAGCACGAGAATATGCTAGTTGAAGAGAATCTGGGGCGGAACGAAGCTTGGGTTGCGAGGCAACATATGCAAAGATTCACGACTTGGTTTCGAGATCGAATCAGACAATCGAGTACTCCTACAAGTACTCTAATAAAAAAACTGGCATCGAGCCCTATATACACAATTATGACATATCAAGGTACGATATAAACAGATACCCATTTTACATAGTTGCACAAGATGAGAAGAGCATATACTAGAACAATAGTGTCCGTATAGATGCTTATGACAACATGCAAAGAGGCACATACTACGATCAAATAAAGGAGATCTAGGAGCTGAACTACTTGGGATTCAAGGTAGCCTTATTTCGGTGCTATTAGGTCCATGGGGCAAATGGTGTCACTAATGACAAGTATGGATTCACTAGCATTGATCTCAAACATGTCGGATACAAGTCCGAACCTTTTGTACTCGCTAAAGATGTTCGCTAAGTCTTTTATGTGATTAACACAACAAAGAAGAAACACCATGTGGTTCTCGTTGGGAAAAGACGCATTGTTGGAGTTGCAAACATCATTGATGAGAAGGAGTTCAATCAATTTGATGAAATCCCCCCCCCCACTTTGCTACTGCAATCATAACATGCCTTTCACCGACCGAGAAAACTCCATACCTACGCTCCGACCATAATGAAGGTATCCTTATCAAGAAAGTATGATGGCGAATTTGAATTTGAGCGATAAATTTGTAATATTAATGTCAAATTTGAGTTTATGTATATTAAATTTGTAGTATTAATGAAGAATTTGTAATATTAATGTCAAATCTGTAATATTAATGTCAAATGTCATCTCCCCCAAAGAACAGCCTCGCTTTTAGCTCTAATGACGTCTCCCCCAAAGAGCCCAAAAAAGAAGGAAAAGGAGGTCAAGAAGAAAGGCTCTAAGAAACACCTTCCAGAGAGGTCGAAGGCAATTGTACTGATGAAGAAGTCCACGGAGATTGGAGTAACGTGGACACATGCCAACACGAAATTTCAATATGGGAAGTCCATGATGACGGTAGATGGCCTAACAAAGGTGGGAAAAGCATGTGTCGACCTGCATAATTACTACATGCAGGCTTCTAGAGACAGCAATGCCACATCCACGGTTGTACAGTACAAATGACAACACTTATTAAGTAATGACGACAACTACTTCATTGTGGGTTTCAATGACTTATACGACCTCTTCAACCTTGATGGCCTGGACGTATTGTTATTATGGATCTTCACATTGTAAGTCCCTTGAAACTGGATAGTCATTAATTAATATCACTAAGTCTTGAATCTAACTATGTTCTTATCTGTAGACATTTGATGAAAGAAACAAAGAAGAACAAAGAGTCCATCACATTTCTTGACCCTGAGACCATTACAATATCGGCTACCCAACTTCACCCCGACTACACTACGGACCATTGGCCAGGGCAATTGGATCTTACTGGTTATTTCCCTCAGGTGGACCTTAGTGTTCTACCTTGACTCGTCAAGACCAGTAGGACCAAAAGGCAAACTTAGACAGCGTGATTACAGTGTTGTAAAAGGATTCCTCGATGTGTAAGTTCTTCCTAACGTAGTTTACATATTTAACTTTTATAACATTCAAATGCTCTCTAATAGATCCCTCTTTATACAGGGCTTATGACAAGTACCTTCGAGCTCAACCTGATTACAATGCGAAAGACGACCGCAGACTGACACACAAGACCAGGTTCGGGGTAAGTGCTACCTAACAGATTACCAAATACTCTATGTTGCTTTTTTCCTTTTGACCTAACACTAAATTATTTGTTCAGCAGTGCCACCAACAACCACCAGGCAACACCTGCAGATTCTATGTTGTGTGAAACATGCTCCTCACGCTCCGTATGAAGGATCTCAAATCCCTCGATGTAAGTTCAATGTGAGATTATTCATAACTAATTTCAGTAATTAGTTTGATTTCATGGTAACATGACATTAGTTACGTGTCAAATTATGTAGGGATTTGACGCTCTTTTTTTCACAATGGTGCACTCTCGGAGATTCGACGACGGATCAAGTTCATGGTGTCTGAAGTCATCAGCCCACACAGCGAGTTCTACTATAGAATCCCTAGGTCATGAGGTAGATCTTATGTAATATGAGTTGATCAGAACTTTATAACATTTGTGATTCTATAATGAATTGGTTTAAACTTTTTAACCTTTGTGATTCTATAATAAAGTGTGTTTGTCAATATGGATTTGGATGTCTTGCTGTTGTTTGCAGGGAGAAGATGGCTGCTAATCCTGGCTACGCTCCAGGATGCAATTAGGAAGCAGGACAATCCAACAGGGTAACCTACACATAAGTGACGGATAAAGAAGTTATCTGTCACTTATGTATTCTCCCATGTGCTGGTGAGAAAGACATAAGTAGCGGGTGAATGGATGACCCGTCAATTATGTATTTAGATAAGTGACAAGTAAATTCTTTACCCATCACTTATATGTTCTCCCATGAGCTATATAGAATGTCATAAGTGATGGGTCCAAAGGTTACCTGTCACTAATGTTCACACATAAGTGATGGGTAACTAATTTACCCATCTGAATAGTGATTTTTTTACTTGACACTCCATTCAAAAGAGGCAGATGAAAATCTTCCAACTTTAGTGGTGACTGCTCCTTACCCTCATTTGGTGGCCCTTTTTTCAAAAGCTTGTCCAACAATAATTATGGGTGTGTTTGGATCTTCGGATGAGGTTTCGTACAACTGCATCATATATGCAAGTCGAGGGAAAGCAGACTGAGTGAAGTCATATTTGTTGAAAAAAAATATTTGGTTGGTTGTATCTGTTTGGACATGTTGAGCTAAGTTTCTGTTTGGTTGAATGAATCTGACGCCGCATGAGCGGATGCAAGAGTTGAGATTGTGATTGGTTGCTAGCATGAAAATGATTTTGTGACACTGATAAGTGCCCCCCCCCCTACATGAGCAGATGTAGGAGGTTGCATCCGTCGATCTAGGCTATGGAGTAAAGATCGAATCAGGCCAAGATGAAAGTGTATATTTGCATCCGTTGGGCCAGACTGGAACAGTGGATGCGGGCAACCAAACACGCTTCTCTCTGAGATTATACGCATCTACCGAGCCATACTGGGACAAATTTGAACAACCAAACACACCCTATAGTTCTCCAATTACACTAAGGTAGGCTTTAAAAATCTAGGCATAAACAAAGAGACAACCATCATGAAGTTCAATGTGGTCAGGAGTGAAGTACACAAAGCTAACCGGAAAGAGAAGGCGCTTCACATATTGGAATATATATATATACACACACACACACACACCTTGCGACTATATATTGCAAAGTTAAATTTTGAAATATTTTGTATTCCAAAATATTTTTTTGAAAGATTGCAGTGAGGGAAGCCCCCATTGTTGTATTTATTAATATATATAGCAAAAAAGCTAAAAAACTGTATAGATCCTAGAAACTGGGGAAACAAGAACACACAGGGAGCTAAGAACGGAGAGAGCACTATACAAGAGAGGAAAGCCAGGTTGGGATCAAAGCAACCAAGGTGGAGTTCATTCTATTTAGCTGGAGATTGACTGAGTCAAGAAAGTTTGACTTCCAACTATTGAAGCTTGGCACCAAACACTGATAAATTTTAGCGTTCCTTTGCTTCAAAATTTCCCATGACACAATTATGAAAATTTCCATGAAGAAGGGGTGATGCCAAGCACTCTTTGCTTCCTGTAGCATGCTATTGAAATTCCTAGAAAGGTCCCAGGCAATGCCAATATAGATCCAACACCTCAAACTAAAGGGATAGTTGAAGAACAAGTGTAAACTAGTTTCTTCCTCATTATGATTGCAAAGAACACAATTGTATTCTTCATTCTCTATTGTCATATTCTTCCTTCTAAGAAGATTACTTGTATTTATATTGTTCAATGTTTTGGAGCATTTAGACTTCCAAATCCAAAGGATGGCGTTGGAGGCACAATGATCTTGAAAGGCACAGCATAGAACTTCATAGAGTGATAGTTAGAATTACCCCAACAGTAGATCCATGAATCATTGATGTTGTTGTTCTGAATAGCATCAATCTTCTCATGTAAAATGCGAAGTTCCTCCAAAGCCTGGATAGATAAAATGTGTGAAAATGAAACTATGGAGTTGTGTCTTCCCTATATTGAGCAATGGAGATGTTGGTGTGCTTAGCGAAGGAATATAATCTAGGTAGTTGCAATTTAAGGAAACAACCAATTTAAGGAAACAACCATTCCAAATGTCATGCCAAAGTGGAATGGTAGTGCCATCCCTTGGACTGCCTGAAGCTATTCCTAGGTGGTGATAAATGAATTTCATGATATCTCTCCACAAGAAAGAGCCCCTGAGAGAAGACATGTAGGGGAGCCTACCATCGGCTTAATGCATGTTCCATAACAGATGAACCCACAACACATCCAATTTGTTGTAAAACTTGTGAGGTGCTACACTAGAAGAGCCTCATTCTGTATTTGAAGATTTAGCACACCCAGACCTCCTAAGCTCTTTGGGAGACATGCCTGATTCCAAGAGACAAGGGATTTCCCTCTAGCGTCTCCCTCAGCTCCACTCCACAGACAATGACACGTTGCTCTATCAATGTAGTTGATCACATTTTTTGGAAGTTTAAAGGTAACATGGCATTTGCAGGTAGGGAGGAAAGTGCTAAGTTGACCAATGTTAGTCTACCAGTGAGTCCCAAAAGTGAGGATGTGGAAATGATTCTTCTCTCAATCTCGTTCATCGTTGGGGTGAAGTGTTACACTTTCAGCCTTGTAGTCCCCATGGGGAGGCTCAAATAAGTAAAAGGAAATGTTCTCACTTTGCATCCAAATACTCTAGCTAAACGATTTGCCTGGTCAGGTGTCATGTTTATTAGAACAAGGCATGACTTAGCATAATTCACCTTCAAACCTATCGCTTGAGAGAATCTCTATAGAAGGCCTTCAAGGCAAAACAACTCTTGCCGAGAACCTTTCATAATTAAAATGGTGTTGTCAATATACATTGGGTTGAGAGCTAAGCAGACCCAACTCTTTAGCTTTATTAACTATACATTGGAGCAGATTAGCCACAACCACAAACAATAAGGGAAATAGGGGGTCTCCTTGTATAATCTCTCTTCTGCATTGGAATTTGCTTCCTGGCACACCATTGAGAAAGACAAAAGAGGACCTAAGCTAAGAATCATTTGAACCCAGCCATTCCGTTTCTCACTGAAACTCAAATGCTTCATCACTTTCATGATTGCTTGGTGATCCACAAGGTCAAAAGCTTTTTCAAAGTCAAGCTTCAGAATGATAACTTATCTCTTGGATTGATGACACTGGTGTATGTATTCAAAGGCCCAGTCAAGGTAGTCTTGAATGGATCAGGTCTTGATGAAGCCATATTGGTTTTTTTGGATAATTTCTAGAATTTTCAATTGTAGCCTATTGGCCAAAAGTTTGGTCAGCACCTTGAGAGCCACATTTAAAAGAGAAATGAGTCCGTAGTCATTTATATTCACTGGATTACTCCAAGTATAGTTCCTACCCTTTAGAGGGATCTCAATCAAGCCCAACTTACTGATGATCTCATTAAATATGAACATGTCATTTAAGTTATCTCCTGGTATATTCCTATCCGAGGAGGACCGATAGAGGTTGAAAACCCCAATAAACATCCAATTATCATTCACATGAATCTCTAAATTATATAACCATTGGATAAAAATATCCTTTTTGTTCCCCAGAGCAAGGACCGTAAACCACTGTCAGCTTCTAGTTCTCTCCATTGAAAAGACAGAAGGTAGTGGTAATCGCAAAATATGACACAAAGTCCACATAACCAGAGAAGGGCGAGCCATTCCAACCCACTAGATTACCCCCTGAAGTTCCCTCCACAGCAGCAAACACAAATTTATTGAAGTGTTTTGGGGTTATTTTTTCATGAAGGCGCTATCAATCACATCTTCCTTAGTTTCTTGGAGACAAAAAATAGCACAAGAATTCTATTCAATTTTCATTGTAACTTCCCTCCATTTGTCTCCATTATTAAGACCCCTGATGTTCCAATTCAGCACATTCCAATTCCTGTTGGGGTTACCCATCATTGTAACTAAGAAAAATCTGCCACTTGGGTCTTCTCGAGTTGAAAACGCAAGAAGTGTAAACCAAGCAACTAGCCTCATGGTAGTTTATATCGTAGGGAGTGTTCAGCATCATAGAAAGAGCACAAAGAAGCCACAAGAACCACCAAAAAGCCAACATAATATAAACTTTGAATACAACTTTAGCAAGAAGACAAGCCCGAGGTATCCAGACAAGGGGAAGCCTATTGTTAGAAAAGGAATAGAGGATGGAAGCTCTTAGGAGGACCAAGGTGGTGCCCGGCACAGTAACGGGGGAGACTCTGGGATGCAAGTAATCACTACTCGGGGAGCGGGGTAGGGAGGAAAAAAAGGAAATGATGCAACAAAAAGAAGCGTAGGATGAACAGATGACATACAGAAAAGTTTGACAAATAGACTTTAAGTTGTTACAAGCAGTCACAAAGGGCCCACCAGTAGAGCCCAAAGTTAGACATTAGTACCTGGCCATACTAATTGCTATTACAAAAGGAGGGAAGACAAACACCTCTGAACCAAAGTTTTCCTTAACAGTCAAAAGGACTTGGGGCATCATCAGTTCTTGTCATGGATGATCATGGAGTTGTCATTCTGCAGAAGCCTCTGCTCACAGCTTGGCACCAACAACAACTCCATTGATATGTCCTCAGGGCGTATCCTGCATCGCTCCACCTCCTCAAGCTGTGTAATATAGGTAGGGATTTTAGGGTAAGGTATGTCCAAGTTATTTAGCTCATCTAGGCTGGGAAATTTGAGAGGGGCAAAGGTAATGACTGAATTGGAATTCTTACCCTCTATAGCTATGGGAACCTTAGGGGCTGATGGTGTACTTAGACTTCTTTTTTTCTTGGGTATGACCGAACTGACAATTGAACTTTTGTGGCCTTGCAGGCATGATTCCAATCTCTTTCTCCTCCTCAAGTTCCTTGTCATAAGCATAGCTTCCTCCATGGTGTGGCCTGGACTCTGATGCACTTGCTCCTACCCAGGTCCATGAACTAAATAAAGGATTCTATCAGTCGTGGATGAATGATCATCGAATCTAGTTTTCCTTGGTAGAAGGGCCTCTCCCACTTCCTTCCTTCTCTTGTAGGTGTGCTTGATGATTATGTTCGCTTTGATGAAAGTGTATTTGTCCCAAGTTGAGTTTCCCTTGTTGTTCACCGAGTCCTAAACCACAACCTCAGTGAACATATGACCTCCCCTCCCGAGACTACCGTCTTGTCAATGCTGATTTCCAGCTTAGATCTTGATCTTGAAAACTAGCCCGGGGTTAACTGAGAGCTAGAAAGAGAAATTAAGGGGAGGGAGGCTTGCAAATGTTTGGTTCCATAATGTCGCAGCTTGAGCTTGGGGGAAGGCTGATCCAAAAAGAAACTACAGAGTAATCGATATGAATGGCCTGATTCAATCTGAGTTGACAAAGGAGAGGTTTGGTTGATCTTGAACCAGGAAATGGATTGTAGGACCCATACCCTGTAGGGACACCTGATTTCCAACAGATGACAAGTTGGACACTCCTGAATCATGTCATGACGAATGAGACTATTCCAGTTGGGAATGAAGAGGATGATGGGGGACTGACAGAACTACCCCATTGTTCTGGGTCCAGGCCGGCCATTTCTGCACTCCAAACTCTTCTGCTGCAATGTCCTAGGTTGAGTCAACTTGCTGCTAGGCTAATTGATGGTCCGCTTGGTCTTCGACCTCTTCAAGCTCTCCTGGATGGACAATACCATGGAAAGGATTAGGATTGTCATTGCCCAGGAGGCCTCATCCTCATCTTAGGGGAGAATGCCCAAAAATTCATTGTTCAAAATGTGCACAAGGGAAGTCCAAGACTTAGCAGGTCCCCCCATCTCGAAGCCTCGGTGAAGGATCAAATTGTGTGGCACTGAGGTGGTATCATCAAATAGACACTTTACCAACATGTAAGCTTTGCTTCAGGTGTTGGAGTGCAGGCAAACTCTATAGATGTAGTCTATCGGATACCCCAAGAACATAAACCAGCATATTCTAGAGAAAGGAGCATTGTGATAGTTCTTGGACTTATCATGAGCAACAAATCTAACCGCAAACCCATTGATGTTGTGCACATTGCCATTGAAAATCCTATCCCGCTAAAAAGTGTCCAAGAGTTGATACAAGCGGATCCCAAAGAGATGGGGACAAGAGTAGAGCACCTGGAGATAGCTTGTCCTGAATATATTACGTCAAGCTTGTCCTGGATATATTATGTCACCTAGTGGATGAAACGATTGTACTCATCTGGGTGCATCGCTTCATCCTCATCCACCACAATCACAAACTCCTCATTGACCTTGATAAGGTTTCTAGCCAAAGCAACCTTCACTCTCTGGATGCAATTAGGACCACCGTCTTCCACCACCATCTCTAGTGGGACAAAGCAGAGAGGGTCGATAGCAAAGCTCGCCATTGGGACAAGAGGCAGAGACAAGCTTTCACGAAGGACGAGCAGATGAGGATTATAGGGAGGCGAAGCAGTTGGAGCCTGTGGCGAGAGGAGTGGTTTTTTCTTTTTCTTTTTTGTAGGTGTTGTAGCAATTGCTCATCCCGTTTTATTTGAGGGCAAATGCTAGAAGCACAAGCGTCCATCGATTTAGGGTCCAAGGGCACAATCACTAATGGGCCTTTAATTCTCCATCTAAGTCTCTGGTGATTCCTCCTCTTGAAACATGCCCTCACTTTGTGCCCATAGGCAAAACATCCTTTGCACCTAATGTCACCCACACACTCAATTATCTGATGGCCCCCCCAACTCAGGCAACTGAAACACTTATCGATATTTAGCAGGGAATCATTGGGTTCACTACTGCAAGGAAGAGTCTCGGCAACCCTCCCCTTAGGGCTCTTAACAATTTCCAAGGAAGAATATTGGGCAACCAACCTTCTTATCTGGGAAAGGAGCAAACCAGTAGGAGATCTCTCTAAATGAAGCCTGAAATCTTTTGGGGCACAAGTGGACCTTATCGAGGTAGCCTTTGTGTGGCCAGTCACCCTCATACTAGACTATTGAGGGAGTGGGGTCCGCTGGACAGAGGCAGTAGAGGGAGAGGAGAGGTCTTTCCTAAGACGAGCAAAGACCTTCCCAGTAGGGATCAGATTTGAAAATTGAAGCATGAAGAACTTTCCCACGAATGGACCGCTGGACACCGAGACTAGGGGGAGCCACCGGGCAGAAAAACTCCCAATTTTTGTGGACAAATTGGCGGAAGCGGGAGAAAATTTCTTGGCCGGGGAAGATTGAGCTAACGAAGTAGCAAAAGAAACTCTTTTGGGAGAAGAGAGCGTTTTGGGAGTTCTTTTTTCTGGTATTAGTGTCCATTGATCTCCTTCTTCAACCCAAAGAGCTTTTTCACTAATCCAATTGGGACCCCATCTCTCCAGAGATGGAAGTAAACATCAAATGAATCAGTGGTGATATGCTTCAGAGAATAGATGAAGAAACCAACTTGCTTAGAAGCAACCGAGAAACGGAAGTGCCGCTCCAATTCTGGGTAGACTTGAAAACCCGCCGGAGCTCCCCCTAGCACAGAGTAAAGAGCCAAACTCACTGAGGAGCTAGTGAGACGAAAAGTGCTTCTTCCAAAAACCGCAAGGAAGAAAAAGCTGCCCATGGGGAGAGGAAGAAGGGTGGTGTACTGACGAGCCAAAGCGAACGAGGACCTCAGCTTGGAACTTCTTTCCCCGCGAGAGATCCCAGTCCACAGGCAGCACCATCGGACGATCCCCCATCACGCACTTCCGGCTTCAAGGAAGAGAGCTCCATGTTGGGCGGAGGGTGGTGGTGGAAGGAGAGAGGCAAGAGGACGAGGGCAGGGCAAACACGAGCATGAGAGCGTGGGCAAGGAGCAGCAAGCCGTTTCAGTTTATCTTCTTGTATATTGATCTAGCAGTGTATTCCAAAATATTGATGGTGGCAACTTGCCTTTTAGAACGCCGTATGCTCTGATGTTTCAGTTTGTTACCAATGTGTTCTTTGAATATTGTATCTATAGTCGTAGAATTTCACCGGTGTTTTTAGTGTTTGGGACATCACATATTTGCTAGTGTTTATGCGTGCCTCGAGTCTGGGGTGTGTTACTCTTGCTTGAGATTGTACTCACTAATGTCATCGATCCAGTGGCCGTTGATTTGGCCTTAAGTTAATGGAATCTCTTTCCATCTAAAAAGAAAACATAAAAAATCCATAAAACTACCGTTGTCTTCTGTGGCTTTCTGTCGTGTTCTCCGTGATTTTTTTCCTACACCAAAAGCCATTACCCATTCATTGTGCCTAGCGCCCACCTGTCACTGCAGAACAAATAAATAGGGGGTTTCAACTGAGAATTGAACTACTGCTACTTCAGATTTCTGACTTCAAACTCCAAATCTCAACATTCAAATGGCAGAATTGAACTTTCACATGCCATTGTGCAAATATGCATTGATCCAATAGCACAGCCCATGCTGTCACCCATGCAGATACCGCCTTCTTGTACGTACGCTTTTGTTCTCAGTTTGTACTCTATACAGAGATAACTTTGATCAAATTGAAATTTAGATTATCCAGCAAGCTAGGAGTTGTTGTACGTTCGCTCTTGTTCTCAGTTTGTACAGATTGGAATAGATACCTTTGATCAAATTGAAATTTAGATTATCTAAATTGAAATTTAGATACCTTAGAGTTCCCCGGGGGCATATGGAACTGGTACTCAAGCGCATACGTATAACCCCAGATATCGCAAGAAATGCAGTTCCTTCCTTTAAACATTGAAGCATTGCAGCTGGAACTTGAAAGCGTATAAACACAGCCAATGTCCTTTTCTCATAGTAACACTGCTTCCAATCGATAATAAAAATTCTTTTCCAAAAAATGTTACATCATTCACCCTGAAAGAACAGGGGATGTTGCAATGGGATAAAAAAAAGTTCAATCCACCCTCTGATCTTTATGACAACATTAGCAGTTTAAGTTCAATTTAAACTGCAATGGCAAAAAAGAAAAGAGCTATGGTTGTATAATCTTCTAACTTGTGTTCATGTGTTCTATACACGAAAATAGTGAAATGAAGAGATGAGTCGCAATTGTATGCTTATGTATCCTCCTGTGGCCAATATGGAGAAATCTAGCGGTAAATAGCAAATCGACGGCACCAGCTTGTGAGCACCAGTTCCATATGATTGTTGACCAGCAGCCCTTCACGCATAGAGCCCTCACTGCTATCATTAGAATGCACACCGAAGGCCGAACTTGATGCAAACCGACTCTGAATTTTGTGCATGGATATAAAGCTCGGCTGACTGTCAACCACGCATGTTTGGATTTTGTAACAAGCAAGTGCTCAGCTAATGCCATTCAATTGGTTCATGCTTTTTAGCTTTCCCCTTTGGTCGACCAAACTTTTTGACGTTTTTACCCGTCAGAAGCTTCAGCGCACGCTCAAGCGTAATCTTCTTCGGGTCTGTATTCTGTCATCAGACATTTTCAGGATATATTATCAGCCTTGCAAGGAAAATTTCCAAATTTACCGAACATGCTAAATAATAAATGCACATGAGCTCAATGATTGGAAACTATGTAACTTTCTAATGTGAGCAGCTTTTATACTGCTCCAGCACAAACTCAACAATTTATAGCTGATATGTTAATATGTATATAATGTTAGATGGGTTTCTGAAATAAAAACTATAATATTAAAACGATAACATGTACCTTTGGTACTGGAGCAAGAGTTGTCCTATGCCTGACGTTATATCCAGCTTTAGAATGTGTCATAAGTACAGGATGATCATCATCAGGATGTTTTCCCTGTAGGCAAATATAACATCATGGGACAACTCAACAAACAGCACTAACAGCTAAAGTTCAGAGAAATGCATACCAGAATTTTGGGATACTGTAATAGCTCAATTGCATCTTCTATAGTGACAGAGTCTATATCTTTGACCTGAAACAAGCGTTGAATAATAGCTGTGCTGAGTTCCTGAAAAGGATGGAAATTGCAGACTACAGGCTGTCTTTTCATTTAGAAAACAAGGTAATAATTACCTCTGAAAGCGAAGCCCTTTTCGGAGACAGTCTTTTTTTATCCTCTCCAACCTGGACGTAGTAACCATATGGACCTTGTTTCAGAAACACCTGTAGAATGAGCAGCGGAATTGTCATACACATTTATTGATTCAGAGATAACAAATCTGCATATCGTAACTAAAAATACCTTTTCACCGGAATCTGGCATGACACCAAGTAACCTGGGTGTAAAAGACATCTGAGTTTCCTCGGAGGCTTCCTGCTCATCGTCTTCCTGTGACAATGTGCGAGCAATGTACCTACAGTAATTAGTGTAGTCATTCAGCACGAACAATACTCATCAATAATAAATAAATCATCCTGGAACTCATAATACATAACAAGTGACAAGAATATAGCAGAGGTTAAACTTCAAGGCAGGGATAATAGAGTCATACTTGCATTTAGGATGTCGATCACAGCCTATAAAATAGCCTTCACCGTACCTACTAACTTTGAATCTCAGGGTTCCTTCAGAACAACTGCAGATATCGTAAATGTTAAGGAAACATGTTAAGCTCCAAGGAAAAAACATGGTGAATGCATCACATAGTAGGATGACACTGTAGGTAAGCCATGCCAAATAAACCTGAATGATATCTCGATTTGCCAAGTAATAAAAGATGTACTTCTACATAAAAGAAGATACCTCAAAAGTACATATGAAATGAATTACCTTGGGCAAATCCTACTATCACTGTCAAGATCAGGAAAGAGGATAGAACCGAATTTTTCTTCAAGCATTCTCTCTACCTGCAACAGCATTAAATTTAGATTCAATACTCCAGTGATTAAGGTACATCAGAAGGATTAAATATGCAGAGTAGTCCATTTATAGCATGCTTGTGCACAATGGGTTGAGCTCAGGTGGGATTCAATGCTCCAATGGAGATGCTGAGACCCAGTGCCCAGCTACGATCAGTGGGAAACTATTTGGAATCTCAGCCAGTTGACCGTCTGTTTTTCTCTTGAGAAGTGCTTCAATGCTCTCCCATAAATATTTTTTCTACCCTGTCGGCACAAAAATATGGGCTCGACAAGAACTGTGTTTAGTTGGGTAGTACACACTGTTAGTTTCTTAATCCAATCATTCCAATGATGGCATGACATGGAAATTTATGGTAACTTGCCATTTCTCATATATTTTCCTTGGAAGCAATGCAAACTTAAACCAGTTTGAAGCAACACAAGGTTATGGGTAAAATCCTACCTAAACGAAATCCAAAATCTAAATGCCAGCACTTGGAGTCATGCCAGATTTGAGATAACAACAACAGCCTTTGTCCCAAACAAGTTGGGGTACAAGATCCAACTAAAAAGATGATGAGAAAACAATAATGATAATAAAGGTACTAGTAATGGTAAAAAATAAAAGCTGATGTGATCGTGCAACACAGGAAAGCTTATAGAACTTGAATCATCCAAGACCCAGTGCCAGCTGCCACGTAGTCCTAGGAAATTAATTTTCTGGGTTCAAGGGCAAAACAAATTACCAGATACCTCAGAAATTAAATAAATATTACCTTTCTGACATCCAATTGACTAGCATCTGCACAATATTTGCTGAATCGTTCCCAGTAATCTTTCATAAGGCCCTTCCATTCAGTTGAACCAGCAGAGACATTGTCTAGCTATTAATGTAGAAGAAAAAGAACATCAACATGATTATGGCAACTAAATGTTTCTCATATTACTGAAAACCTTTTTTAAAAGGATAAGTAGTAATGCGGAAACACTGACAGAAGTATAAAATTATCCAGATGAAGAAATATCTATCTCATTTTGCTCAATGCAGGAGTTCTGCAGATATCAGATCTAATAAAAAACTTGGAATAATATATAATCATAAGTTAGGAAGATTCCCTTGTCCCATGTTTTTTATGGTTTCTCATACATTAGCTTCTTATTATGGAAGTTGTGTGATTAAGAAATCATCTAGCATACTGTTTTTCTCAGGCATATTGCACTGCAGTGTGAAGAAAAGGCAATACGAGGGGATTTTCTCCCTGCCGAAAGAGGCCCAAATTTGGATCCATCTCCAAGCTGTATATATAACGTGATTTGTGATGAGCATCTTTTTCCTCACTCTATACACTCGAATTTGGTAGTGACCAGTTCTTGATTCAGATTTATCTCCAATGGGAGAACGGAAAATTAAAAAGTGAGAGAAATAGGAATGAGATATGAAACCTAGATATCAATAAAAATGTCTAGAGAAAAATTGTAAGGGTCTAGAGATAGTTTGTAGTTACTGCACTGTGCTAAACAACTCTATGTAATCCCACTGCCACCCTCCTATGTTTCATGCCTTCTGTTATCAATCTGAGAACCTTGTTAACTTGCAATTAAAATAGTTAGACTGATGGTAATAGAAGTGTTTTATCATGGGACCTTAGATTAAGTTGCAACATTATTATCCTGCTGTATCCCTTAACTTGCTTTCATTCGAAGTTTATTGTTAAATTTGTTGCTATGAGGCATTGTGGCATTTAGAAGCAATGAGTTATTAATATAATCTTCATCATCTACTGTTGCCTAAGCCGCCTGTCTTGGTGTCCTGGTGTACCTGGGTTGCTATGATAGGCCAGAACACTATGAAAACTATGTTTTGAATCATTTCCATAATTGTAGATAATATTGTTGCTGATGTCTTCAATGCAAGGATCATCAATTAATCATGACCACAGTTACAACCTTTCCAAATTGTCCATAAGTATTAACTGATTTCCTGAATTCATATATTGGTCTAACCCATAGCAGTAACCAGCCAGCTTAAGCAGGTTTCTCAAACTTTTGTAAAAACTGGAACAAAGATGCACACATAAACTATAAACTGAGAACTGTTTATTACCTCTGTCTCCATGTTAGCAGTAAAGCTGTAATCAGCGACCTCAGTGAAATGATGCAAAAGAAATGCTGAGGCCTAAAAAACAGATGGTATTGACCAAACACCAAAATTAGACACATTGAAATTAAGTTATAATAAGCAAAAGAGTGCTGAGACCTATTAAAAAATTACACTGAGCTGGAGCATTAATCATACACAACAAAGTCAAACACTACAAGAATGCACAGGAAATAATTGGTGAAATATAATCAGGCAGTAGAAAAATCATGAAATATACACCCTTGTGATCATTAGAGAAAAAGGCAAACTTGTCTTCAGATGATAATAGGAGGTACAAGAAAGCGTATAAGAAATAATTACAAAAGGATGCACAACTACGATGCATATGCACTTATCGAAGAGGTAATTTAATACCAAAACAATGCATATAGCTGAAAGTATTTATCTTTATTTAAACCAGTGTATTGAAATTTCAGATGACATCAGAATTAACAATGTTTTGACCAAACGGGGTCTTTTGAAATGCGGAATGTGAAATGAGGAGCAAGAGCATACCATTCGACCACGGAACTCAGGGTGCAGAACTCGATTTTTTATTGTCACGTAGTTCCGGTCCTGAATAGCGCAAGGATAGTAAACACTCTTATCCATGTGGAACAGGTCATCGCAAATGATAATGAATGAATATAAAATTTAGTAGAGTAAATCCTAAAACCTTGTAACTGTTGTTTTGGCCATGTGTCATTGCTATCAAAACTCAAAGGTATTTATGTGTAACAAATATGAATGTACGGCATGCTTGCTCCATGATTTATATCATGCTTGATCCCAATAAAAAAGGAGTCCTAGCTCTCAATGTACATTTTGGCTCTGGTACAAAAAAACTGATATCTAATTTTTGAGGATTGGCTCGGATCCTACCCAAACCCAGCTCATCAAATTTGGGGCAAGGTGTTTCTTTAGCCTGTTCCCTGTGATCATAGATTGTCTTACTCCAATGCATAAGTAGATATCTGATTCAATGACGAGTGTGCCTTTTTTTATTGCCAGGTCTCAGTAATGGTCCTAGCACCCAATGGCAGGAAAATAGCCATTCAGGAGTTTTAATACCTAGAAACTGCAGTTTGCAAAAAACTGGCTATGTACAAGTTGCAGAGAAAACGAGAATGAAACAGGAGGATAGTACTAGTAGAGGGAGCAATATTCGTGTAGATGATCGTCTAGCGCATCAAGACAATGACTAGTCGTTAGTCGAAGCTTCAACGCCCAATCTAGGGCCTAGAAGCAACTCTAGACATTCAACTCTGGTCAAAGATGGACTAGTCAGTGAATCTAGACGACGGCTGGACGCGACTAGTCGACTAGGCGCACGACTAGGCAGCCGTCTTGGCAATGCAAAGTTTGGCATCTTGTGGGTCCGCACTGGAGAATTGCTTTGGCCGCACGGGACCAAATTTTGGCTCTGAAACTATTCCCCACACCGCACAAAACCTAAACCAATCCATCCATTCCCATTCATTTCTCAACTCTCTCCTCTCATATGTGGAGGCGCCGTCGTTGCAGCCCCCACCCCCGGCGCCTGCGCCATCGCCCACTCCTGCACCCACGCCTGCGGCCTCACTCGAGCCGTCGCCTGCTCCCGCGCCTAGGCCTGGGCCTGCACCGTTGCCCGCTGCCTCGTCCGAGCCGTCATCCACGGCTGTCGCCCGCGCCTGCGTCTGCGCCGTTGTCAGTCGCCCACGCTGGGGCCTCGCCTTGAGCCATTGCCCGCGCACTATCACCCCTCCGCTGCGCAAATCCCCTACCGTAAATAGGTATTGTTTGCATTTTTGCTGCTAAAATACAAAATCATCTAAACAGCCTAGTCACTAGTCACAGAGTGATGGACTATCTACGTCTAGCGTCTAAGTGAACATTAAGAGGGAGGATTTGGATGTCCTTTTTATTGCCCCTAAAAAGGGCTACACGGGCAGATTGCCAGTTAATATACTATGTTCAAAGATGAATGGAACCAACATGCCTATCATAGCTGAACACCAACCTTGATAACCTTATGGGCCTGCTTGAAACCACTGTTAATAAAACTTAGGCACTAGCACCACCATCCTGCCTAGCACCTAATCACCGTGTAGGCACCTAGCGCCTTAGTCACCGTCTAACCTTCCTACACAGCGATTAGGCACTAGGCACACCCCACCCGCCTAGCACCTAACACTTTTTAAACATTGCTTGAGAGTTGACATACCCTTACATACGGGCCCCATAAGCCAACACAGCTCCCACTGGAACCCAAATTTCAAGTAACATGTCTGCCCATGACAGTACACAACAAAACCACATGGCATGCATTACACTGTGTGGCATATCCGTGTTGTGAACTCTTTCCTAGGGCACACCACCAAAGGCATCGTGCAGTTGCTGCTGATAATAGCTCAGGACAGGTGGTCTCAGTGCAATTAGCCGGAAGACATTAGGGATATGTTTTTTAAGTTAAGGAAAGTTAAAATTGTTAGGGGTAAGATTCTATTAGTTGAGATTGGGATTCAATCTAACATTAAATTAGCTATCAGGAAGGCCTATGTATAGGTACTACTGTAATCAGTTTGGCATCACTGGAATAAGCCCATCCTAAGAGAGAGGGGCTCAGAGCCTCTACTCTGTGGCCAGGGAAGAACTCTGCCATGCGCAATAGGACAAGCCAACCCCTCACTGCCCCTTTAGATCAAACCCTAACTACAGCCTCATCTACATCCACCCTTTCTTCCCAAAAAAACCGAAGTCCGTAAAAGTGCAGCACCCCGGAGGCCGCTACATGAGCTACCCAACCCAAACATGTTGTTAGGTACATATTAGCATGTTAAAACTCCCGCTCAAAATCAACAGATTATATGTGTCAAATTAAGAAATACAATGAGAGATATTTTAAGCATATCATGATTGAAGATAGTAGGGAAGTCGAACATGATGGTACCTGCAACACCTTCATTATAGATGCGTAAGTAGATGGCCTTCCAATTCCAAGTTCTTCTAGCTTTTTAATCTGGACGTAATAAGCCACAATATGAAAATCTTAAGTTACCCAACAAACCCAATAAAAAGGAAGTTATTGTTTTATTGCAGGCAAGGACTATGCTCAGAGTAATCAAGTGAAAAATCAAACAAAATAGGTTATTACTTACCAAAGCACCCTCAGAATAACGTGATGGTGGCTTAGTAAAGTGCTGCGCAAGATGCACGCTAACTGGAGATACCAAGTCCTTAACCTGGGAAAAAGGAGATGTACCAATAACATACTGGAATAGTAGCTTGGAAAAAAACAGGGTAAAGAAAGGGAATGGTCAAGAGGCAATTTGACAGCTGTTAACCTCTAATTTGCACAAGCCCTCAAAATTATCATCATGCACAGCATCTCCCTCGGAATTGTCCCTGGATGGACTTCCCTCAGTGCCCTAAATTAGCATATTTTCTTTTATTCAGTTAAATAAGCTCATAAACTGAAAAGCAGGCACACAGTTCCTCATAAAGTACAACTGTGATTCCATCAAAGCTAAGTCCTACACCTAACAAGCAGCACTCTAATGAAACACTAGAAGCTTAACCAAAAAATAGTCATGCATTTCGTCAGAAGTATGAAAAGAAATGTCCTACAGAAGAAGAAAGTAAACTCCACTAGGGAATTAATGAAAAACATATGGATATACATAACAAAAATCATATTGTACACCAATAAATTCAATCTAGACAATATATTCAGTAAATGTCCTAACCCATATTTCTTTACAAATGGATCGATCTGATATTGGTCTTCCCATGTCCTAACCCATATTTCTTTACAAATAGAATATTGAATCAATACCGATCAAATACATATAAATCGCAGATAAACAGATGAATTTAGTTCATCAACAAAAGAATTAACTCTATAAATTCTATAACAAAGTAGAAAATTAATGATCATTCCTGCTGACACAATTGTAGTAGTGAATATCATACATCACGAGTTCACATTATGAATCTGTCAACAACTAAAAGTTGCTATTTAGAACATATTGTGCTTATCCTGTTCAATTTGTACAAGATGATAAACAGGGTATTTTTCCAGAATTAACCAGCTGAAAATCACCCAATTTCTCAGAACCGGTCCAAGACTGGTTTTTCAAAACAGGACCAGTTCAGGCCATTAAGCACACTCTATTCCCTATTTTAGGAAGAATACACGTATTTTTTTTCTTGTAAAGTATTAAAACAAGTTTTTGAAATAAAAAAGGAATGAATTAAAAAAATTCCAGACACCAGTCAAAGTGCCAGAAAACACAAACCACCCTCTGGGAGATACGGGGCTAGATTCCAACCATGAAAACCCTGATGCTTAGTGAAAGCTATATAAAAACGAAAGAAATAAAAATAGAGCTAGTACTATTTCATATTTTCGAAAATCTTTTGCATTATTCATGTTCTAACTCTTATTGCAATTAGAAAAACACATAGAAAAGACAAAATCAGAAACATAAAGGGATGAGTTTGTCGGATATCCAGTTTTACTTTGGCCTAGATGTCCTAATTCATATTTGCATCCAATCAGATATCTATTTTCCATCCCATATAGATATATCTGGATGAATAAAGAAGCAGATCAGGCAGATAGTATCTGACCCGTTCTTACTCATACCCTCATATAAATAGCAACCATATCAAGATTATAAAAGCTACAGCAGTAACTTGATAGCCCCTCTGAACCATCAAACTTACCTCATAGACAGCTTGGTATCCCTTGAAGTCGAGTCTTGATGCAGCCGAATGAAAAACCATGTCTCCTTCAGGAGTACCAATATCAACTTGAATCTATAGAGCAATTCATAGGACACATGGTAAGTATGTAATTTAAAGAAATGATTAAAATATTGAATTAACACAAAAAAGAAGCACAAAGAACACAGCATGTCTATGCCAGAGAATGAGGGTGCCATTTTCACTAACTACTACTACATCAAAATATGTTTAAGCACAAGAGGACATTTTTTGTTGGAGACATGACAGCTGAAATGAAGTTCCCTGGGCTGTGTTCCTAAAGTATACTAGTTGCATAAAAACATAAACTAGACAAACAAACATGGCTCAATTAAGGTTTAACGCACAAATTTTCTGTTATAACTGTCAAGGATATATCTAGGAGGCCCATGTATCTAGGCCCATATTGGCCCATATGCTGTATATATATTAACATCAAGACTAATACGGACTATGATCTTCCCAACTCCCAAGTCCCCAAGGTCTGTAACATGGTATCAAAGCCTGGGGTTAGCGGTTAGCTAATCCCAATCCGGTTTTTTTCCATTACCCATCCGGCGAGCCGCGCCATCCACATCCAGCACCGTTGCGGTTCCACCCTTTGTTGCCTGCCATCGCAGTCCACATGTCGTGGTCCATCGTCGCAGATCCTGCCACATTGCAGCCTCCATCGTCGCGGTCGTTCTCGTCATGGACGCCCCCGTCGTGGTTGTTGTGTGTTGCTGCTGCCCGTTGTGATCGTCCCGTCATCATCCTACCTTCGCCCGTTGCGTGTTGCGGCTGCCCATTGTGGATTCACCCTCCACTGTATCTGCCAGTTGCAGATCGTCGTCGAGCAGATCCACCTGCTTGTCACCTGTCTGGACTGTCTCCACCTGCTGACCCGCCATCCTCTACTTTGCGTCAGTTGTTCTGTTGCTGCAGACTTGTGCCTGTAGAAACTGCTGCTGCTGGATTTTGTCTTGCAGTTGCTGGTGCTTTCTCTGCTGTTACGAGTGGTGATTTTGCTGCTGATCTGCTGCTGTTTTTGTTGCTTTGTTGATCTGTTGCACAAGAAGTGTTCTGTTGCTGCAGCTCTGTTTTTTTTGGTGCTATATTGCTGCTGGTAATATTGTCTGGTGTTGGTGACTCTGCCGGTGTACTGCTAAGGTAAACTGTCTTTGCATTCAACATGTCACAGCCAACCAATGTCATTGCTGTTGATCTCAAGCTTGATGTGAGATTCATACTAGTCGATCTGTGTCAGTAGTAGCTGCCTCTCATGACATTGCTCGTCGGTCTTGGGTTTTGGATTCAGAGGCTTCTTCCCATGTGACATCTGACAAACCTCAGTTGGTTGCTTGTAAGCTAGTCGTTGATGATGCTTCTCTTCACACGGCTGATGGTACATGTTGTCATATTACTCATCAGGGTGCCCTTCACTCTTCTCAATTTTATGTACATGATGTTTCGTGTGTACCTTAGCTATCTATGAATCTTCTATCAGTGGGTCAAATAGCTGATCTGAATTGTTTTGTTCGATTTGACGATTCATCTTGTTTTATTCAGGTTCATCGAAGTGTGATTGGGCCATCGCCGTAGAGATTCTTCTAACCTCTACGTTTTGGACACTTTGTGCCTTCCTTCTTCCATTGGAACTGCTCGCGTGCCATCAATTGTGTCTTCATCAGCTTCATCTTTTGCCAAATAGCATCATCGTCTTGGTCATATGTGTGGATATCATTTGTTCACCCTGATTCATCAGGGACATCTTGGTCGTATTTCTATTGATTCTGGCTTTTATTATAAGGTCGCGCTTACAACTTCCATATTCTACTAGTAGTTCTCATTCTGCTAGACCTTTTGATCTTATTCACTCAGATGTTTGGGGTCCTTCACCTTTTGCTTCCAAGGGTGATCATAGTTATTATGTCATTTTTTTGTTGATGACCATTCTCAATATGCTTGGATCTATTTTATGAAACATCGCTCCCAGTTGTGTTCCATTTATCAGTCATTTGTTTGCATGGTCCACACTCAGTTTTCCACAACTATTAGAGTTTTTTGTTATGGTTCTGCACGTGAATGTTTGTCTTCTGTTTTTCGCCAAATTCTCACCTCTAAGGGCACTCTAGCTCAGTTCTCCTGTCCTGGTGCTCATGCTCGGAATTGCATTGCTGAACGCAACATCATTATCTTATAGAGATTGCTTGCACACTTCTCATTTCATCTTTTGTTCCTGTTCATTTCTGGGGAGAAGCTGTTCTACAGTTGCTTATCTCATTAACAGACAACCCACCTCTAAACTTGCTTATCTCATTAACAGACAACCCACCTCTAAACTTGCTGGTAAATGCCCTGGTGAGGTTTGGTACACCTCCTAAATATTATCACCTTCGAGTTTTTTGTTGCACATGCTTTGTCTTGCTCACACCTCCTAAGAAGACCAAGTTGACTATCCAATCAGTTGAGTGTGTTTTTCTAGGGTATAAACCTAAACATAAGGGTTATCGTTGTTATGATCCTTCTTTTCATCGCATGCATATTTCTCGTGATGTGACTTTAGTTGAGGGCCATCCTTTCTTTTAGAATCCTTCCACTCAGCCTCATCTTCTCCCACAGAGTCCACTTCCTTTTTTATGCCTTCCTCCTCTTTCATCTGGCCATAATGCCCTTATTACATCTATTTCCACTACACCTACTCCTTCCATTATACCCACTTCTGATACAACTTTAGCTCCTCCATCTCCTGATCTCTCCCCTTCCATCACACCCACTTCTGATACGACTTTAGCTCCTCCATCATATATTCCACCTATCACACATATCTATACTCATAGGACCATGGTTCCTTCTAATCATCCTCCATTCAATCCTACTTCCCCGGCCAGTCCTAATGCTCCTATTTCTAATGATTCTTATGTTATTCATGAGTCGTCTGCTAGTCACCGATATAATCTATGTGGTCGCACTACTATTGAGGCTCCTGACAGGTGGGGTTTTCTACATGCGAGTGTTGTTGTTGAGGAGCCATCCACTTATCAGGAGGCATCTGATGTTCCTAGATGGCAATCTACTATGTCTAAGAAGCTTGTTGCACTTGATTGTACAGGCACTTGGGATCTCGTTCCCATACTGTCTCATGTAGTCCTCATCACATGTAAGTGGGTGCTCATAATTAAAACCTAGTCAAATGGTTCAGTTGAGATACAAAGCTCGTCTTGTTGACAAAGGCTTTCAGCAAACTCGGGGACGAGATTATGAGATGTTTGCTCCTGTTGTTCACATGACCACAGTTCGTACTCTGATTGCAGTGGCGACTACTTGTTCCTGGACTATCTCTCATATGGATGTTAAGAACTCTTTTCTTCATGGTGATTTGCATGAGGAAGTTTATATGCAGCCACCCCCAAGTGTTGATGTTCCTTCATGACATGTTTGTCGTCTACGACGTGCTTTATATGGTCTCAAACAGGCTCCTCGTGCTTTGTTTGAGCGTTTTGTTTCTGTAATCCAAGTTAATGGTTTTTCTCCTAGTGATCATGACCATGCTTTATTTGTTTATTTGTCTCCATGAGGGTATACTTTGCTTCTCCTATATGTTGCTATGTTAATTACAAGAGATGATAAGGAGCATGTTGCTCATGTGAAGAAACAACTCAGTGAACAGTTTTAGATGTCTGATTTGAGCCCTCTTAGTTACTTTCTAGGGATCAAGGTTGTGTTTTCAGCAAAGGGTTACTATCTTTCCCAATCAAAATACATTCAAGATCTTATTGCTCACTCTAACATTACTGATACTCGGACAGTTGCTACACCTATAGAGCTTCATTTGCAGCTTTGCTCTGCTAATGGCAACCCCCTTGAGGGTCCCTCTCGATATCGTCATATTGTGTGTAGTCTTGTTTATCTCACTGTCACCAGGTCGGGTATTGCTTATGTAGTTCATATTTTGAGCTAGTTTGTGAGTGCTCCTACTTCAGTGCATTTTCGTCATTTGCTTCATGTACTACGTTACTTAAGGGGGACGTCATCTCAGTGTTTGTTCTATGCTCATTCTAGTACGCTTCAACTTTATGCTTACTCGGATTCCACTTGGGCGAGTGATCCGGCAGATCGTTGTTCTCTCACTGGTTATTGTATTCTTCTTGGTATTTCTCCTTACATGGAAGTCCAAGAAGCAGACCACTATGTCACGTTCTAATACAGAGGCAGAACTTCAAGCACTTGCCACTACCACACCTCTTGGTATGGCTTCGATGGTTGTTGGCTGATTTTGGAGTATCTTACGAAGCACCCACACCTCTTCTCTGTGATAACACAGATTGCTAATGATCGTGTGAAACATATTGGTGTTAATGATTCATTTACTCAGTCTCATTGCCACCAGAAAACAATTGCTCTCTATCAGGATCCAAATGCCAAGGGGAAAAAAGAAATGGTGGAAAAGCAGGTGGAAAATCAAGTTGTAGACTTCTTCACCAAAGCACAAACTCGAGAGCACCATCGGCTTCATTTGCTCAAACTCGATGTTTCAGATCCACCTTGACGGGGGGTGTCAAGGATATATCTAGGAGGTCCATGTATCACAGGATATATCTAGGAGGTCCATGTATCTAGGCCCACATTGGCCCATATGTTGTATATACATTAACATCAAGACTAATACTGATTATGATCTTGCCAAATCCCCAAGGTTCGTAACAATAACAATTGAGTTTCACGCACTAACCAGTTAACCCAAAAGCTGAAGTACTGAAGAAATGTGGGCCTCCCACATGTGGCCTCAATTAGGCCTGTGATGAGGATACAGTGGGCTGCAATTGCTTTTCTATACATTGCACACGTGGGACCTCTTGGCTAGTTAGCTTTAATACCACACTGAATTTTATGCAGTAACCAGTTCACCCAGAACTCTAGAAGCCTAATGCTAATGATATTGAGGAAATGTAGACAATATAACAAGAACCACACAGGTGACCTCATTTATCTACCCCCAAAAAAACTAGCATACTTTCTTAGCCAGAAGCACTTGCTGCAAATCCCTTGTGTCAGTCAAGTTTCAACTTATTAAGATTTCATTAACCAATATAACTTTGTAGACGCATAACTAACAGCCATCCTAAATAATAAAATCAACCATAGGGGAAAATGAAGCGAGAGAGCAACCAACCATCTCAGTTATGGAAGCTTCCATTTGGCAAGCCATCGTTCTTTTCCATATTAGAGTGTACAGTTTCAAAGAATCATCATCAAGTATTCCAACCAAAGATGCTGCAAGATATATCATGTTGCAACTATATATTAAAGACCAGAAAATCAATATTATAATACTAGGTAAGAACTAAAGAGGCTGCAGAAAAAAGCCAAACAGGAGTTCATTTTATAGCAACTCATTGCTTTCAAAATAAATAAAAAAGCTACAGATTTCAGGCAATTCAATCCAATATAAGATGCAGACCGAGGCATAGACATTGTAATTATCAAGCAGTCATCTGTAATTATCATGGACAGTACCAACAACATTTTTGTGGTGATTGGTGAATACGAGATAATAAGATTATAACCTCCACAAGACAGTATGCATGCACCAAAGCTCATCCAAAAGAATTTAGTAGGTGATGGTTAGTAGCTGAAATTGAGAAAACACAATAAATCAAACAAACTATTGGTGAGTCATTACATGGTAACCTCCTTATACTGGTGGGCCTTATGGCCTCATGGGCTTCTTGAGCATTTTTCACCTTCTTTAAATACTTCCTTATGTCCTCTGAAGTGTACTCCTGACCATATCTGAAAGGAAATACTAATTAGCAAGAAAAATGCAGGCCACAAATCATATACAGATAAACATCACGTGCTACAGTCACAAAATACTGATTCTCTCAAACTACCCAAGGAAAGACAATGAATAGGATACAATATGAATCGATCAACAACTTGAAACCCTCTTACCATGTCATCAGAACTCAGAAGTATCTTCAGAGTTCAAACCAGTTAAAAAGTTCTAAATTGCTTATTTTAATCTGAAATAATGTGACTTATATTTATAGTTCATCCAATAAGTGTCGAAAAAAGATGAGCGATTTTGCAGATTTCCATTTGTATAATTGATCACTTAGGAATTAAACCAAATTGTGGGGCTGGGGCGCTGGGCACCAATGATAAGTTAAAAGTGAAACAAGAGAAATTAGCACCATGCATAAAACAGTAAACAGACTTAGCTGCTAGTTCTAATAGAAAGTCGTGTACCTTTCTTTGACTAATGAACGGATATCTTCTGCAGCTCCATCAGAAATCTTCAAGGGGAAAAGGCAGAACAGATAAATCAACATGCTATTAAAAGAAGTACAGCATCAAGCATATTAGATCCTCAAGAAATCTCTTATTGACATCTGTTTGGAAAATTCTCATATCAAAGGATAGCCATAAGTGTTTGTCATGTTGATTGCATCGTACATTTAGATTTTAGTTACCTAGCTCTAGTTAATATGTCATACAGTCATGAAATGTTTAATGAATTTGAATTTGGATTATGTCACGCCCGATCTTCTCCTCCCCTCCTTAATCTCTCCCTCTCTCCCTCTGTCTCTCTCTGTTGTGTGGGACCCAGTTGTCAGCTACTTCCTCTTCCCCGCCGTTTCCTCCTCCTCGGCCGCTCGCCCCGTCTGTGATTCCTTCGATCCCACGCGAAAGTAATGGAAGGAGGCCACGTTTGTTTAGAAACCGATGCTGCATTGAAGAAGGCAATCACGCAAGTTCGGTTTCGGGATGGAAACTGGATGAAATGAGCCACTTTCCGCCCGCCTGTTCCAATTCCGCCGATCGATTCAATTCTCCCTCTCCTCTCTACAAAACCCCAATTGATCCCTTGGACGAGCATCTTCGCACTCCACCACGCCCAATTCTGCAATCCTCATCGAGTTTTCTCATACCATAAGCCCTAGCACTATCGAACCTTTTCTAGACCCCGCCGCCGTCACCAAGTCGCGCAGAGCCTTCCCGACGCCGTCAGAGCCTCCGCCGGTGTTCTCCGTCCGCGCATCGACGTCCTCGACCGTTCGCCGTCGAGCTCCGACCATTGCTCGCAGCTCCGTAGGCCACCGAAGCTCGCCGAGCATTCCCAGTCTTCCCCGACGCTCAGTAAGCCGTCAAACGGAGTCACGGCAACCTCTGCTTCCTCTTTCGCCGCTCGTCGACGTCATCTGACCACCGCGGCGCCATCTTCGCCGTCTCCGGCCGTCCTCCGCCGCCCCGAGCCGTCGTCGCCATCTCGCCAGAGAAGAGGTAGGCACCCCTCTTAGCCGTTGGATCATCCTTGTGCGGCATAGATTAGAAGCAGCGTACCCCTTCGCATTAGGCGATCTCAACCGTCCGATCCGAGATCAACGGCTCTAATTTAATGAATCTCGCCCCGAGTCAGCCTAGCCTAGTCAGCAGCCACGTGTGCGTCCGTGTCCGACGTGGCTAGTCCAGTCAGCGCTCTCTCTCCGAGTCAGCAGATGACGTCAACGATTGTGCAGTAATTCGATTTTCCCATTAGAAAATAATTCGCGATAATTCGATTATTACGAAAATAGGTTTTCTTAATAGAAAAATTCCAGAAAATAGAAAATAGTTTAGATAAATGTTTATAAATGTTTTAGCTCTGTTTTTAATTCTGTAAATGATTATTTCATGTTTTTCTAGGCTAAAAATTATTGCAAAAATGTTGGAATAAATTTATAATTTGGAGAATGATTTAAAAATATATATTAATTATGATAATGTTTAGAAATGAATTATTTAATAGTATAAAAGTTATAAATTTTTTTATGCATATAAAAATTAGTTTATTTCCAGAAAATGCAAATAGATTTCATAAAATTGTTTTAATCAATAAATAAATGTTTTAGGCCTTTCAAAAATTAGATTTAATTCCAAAATAATAGTTTTTTTCGTTTTTAGTCGCTTAGATTTTCATCTGGTCGTAGTTTTCACTTCGTTGCTCCGATTTGGGCGGTTCTTGCGCCCAGATCTTCCTGATTTTGTGCTCTAGCTTGTTCCAATGTTCGTTTTATGTGTTTGTTTTGTTTCGTGTTTGTTCTTAGTGGTGCTTGTTTGCTCGCTTGTAAAGGAGTTTGTTCCAGAAGCGTTCGAGAACATCCAGGATCAAGACTTCGGAGATTTCGAGCAACTCATCGAAGAAGGCAAGTGTCCTTGAACATTTTGCACCTACTTCTATAAAATTTTGTTTTACAAATTGCATGCTCGTCAACATGATATCCCATTGTTAGGGTTTACTAGTTTTTCCTCAACCTTCCTTGTAACCGTAGATGGGTTTTCATGTTGGGTAGAATGTGCTTAGTTATGCATAGTCAAATTATGTTGATATTGATGAACCTTTGTAAAAGTGCTTAGCCTAAGGTAGTAGGGTCTGGGCAAGTTGGCATGCTGGTTGGCCTGTGGATGTGTTCCAGGCAGAATTATGGGCTTTCAGATATTTGGTTATTACCTTGTTGATGGGTTGATGGCGGTCTTGTCGAGATCATGTTAAGGACCGATTCGTGAAGCAACCACCATGAAAACAGTACAACCACAAGTCTGATATGGGACGGGCCTAGCCCAGTAATTTGCTTCTCTCAGCATTGTGAAGATCACTTGGTGGTACGGGAACGGAAGGGTGTACTTCTAGAACCGTAAGGCGCAAGAGGGGGCTTGTGGGGTGGAGGGTGTACTCCACTTATGTATGGCGGTAAAACCTCAGCGGGTCATCACGTACTGAGAGAGGCATTGGAAAGGCTTTGCAATGGAATCTTGACCGCACACCTCGAAAGTGTGTAAGTGTTTGATCGACACGGGGCAAAAACGAGGACACATCTTGTGGGTAAAGTGTACGACCTCTGCAGAGTGAAAATTGATATATCAGTCGTGCTCACGGTCATGAGCGGCTCACATGATTAGTCGGGTGATTCTTCGGGTTGATATTGGGTTGTAATTGGTGGATCACAGTGGTGGAAATTATGATTCCAGTTAGCTTTGTTTAGAGGTGGTTGGAACCTCGGTTGGGGAGCAAGGTGGTGGGAACCTTGACTCTTGCCTTAGAGAAATCATTCACATAGAAGTAGTTGCCTTTACAACTGTTTACAAATAAAATAGCGTTTATGCCAATAAACCTTTGAGTTAAGCCTATCTTGACTTTTGGCCCTCATGTCATAGTTTTTCTCACACTTGCTGAGCATCCTATGTACTCACGCTTGCTCTCTCCTCCATAATCTTGTAGCGGCTCAGGAGCTGAAGACTACGAGGACTTTCCTGAAGATGGAGCCGAGTTCTAGGCAGGCGACTTTTCGGTCGATTTCCTGTGGAGTTTGGGATTCATGCTGAGTTTAATTTTCGCTGCTTTGTAATCTTCTTTTAGACCCTTGAGGTTATTGATGTCATAAAGTACATTGTAATAATGGATATTGTGTCTGCTACTAGATTATGACGTCACTACGTGTATGTAACTTGATCCTGGCATACATATAGTTTACATTTGATCCTGGCATACATATAGTTTACATTTGGAATTTAATCCATCATTTAGTTTCTCCAATCCAGCTTTCTATCCGATGGTTTAATAAAAAGGCGGCTTACACATGCACCTGAATGCAGCGGGAAAATTTTGATCATCTTTAAAGTAGATGCATCACCAAAGAGGATGATCAACTTAAATTAGCAATTTAGCATGCAAAGCAGAGGGAACAAAAGAGTTATGGAACCGCTACACACCACCAACAAGGCAAGCTACTTTGGTCATCTAAGGAAATGTAGGATAGTACTTACATGGAACCCATCTGTTCTTATGTACGTTATTAACCCAGTTGCTTCTTCTGAGGAAAGGCTGATACCCTCATAAAGCTTTTGGGCAACCTGCGGTAATATGATGAGCCACATGGGCCATTAGATTCCTACATACAAATGCAGTGTTGTAATAGGAAATCATGAAGTGCACATCTGAACTTTATCAAGAAGAAACAACCTTCATGGTATACCCAGCAGTAAAATGTAGTTTGTTTGCCGCATCCTGCTGAAGGCTGGATGTAATATATGGCATCAGAGGATTCTTGTGAATTTTACTTCTTTTAACACCTATAACTTCAAACTGAGAAGAATGAATCCTCTTTTCTATAGCTTGAGCTTCTTCTTGAGAACAAATGGAAAGTTGATCCAACTTTTTTGAATTCAGATGCTTTATCCGGGATGAAATGCATGTGCCATTTGAAGGGTCTGCAAATTGGGTTTTGAAGTCTGTCTGTACTGTCCAATACTCTTGTGGCTTAAATTGCTCTATTTCAGTTTCCCGATCACACACAAGAGCCAAAGCTGCAGATTGGACTCGTCCAGCTGACTGGCAACCAGGCAACTTCCTCCAGAGAAGTGGTGATATGCCGAACCCAATCAGATAATCAAGAGAACGGCGTGCAAGATAGGCATTAACTAAGTTCATATCAATATATCTTGGGGACATTAAAGCCTTTTTAATAGCACCCTCCGTTATTTCATGGAAAACAACTCTTGCAACAGTGACATCACGGCCCAACGCGTCTTGCTGTTCAAGCATTTCTTTGATGTGCCAAGCAATTGCTTCACCTTCACGGTCAGGATCAGATGCAAGAATTAAATTTTCTGCTCTGGAGAAAAGAAAATAACATTCGTAAAAAAAACAATCAGGTAATATGTGTACGAAAATATTTACCTTTTATACCACTAACTCTAGTTTAACTAACTCAAATTGATAGAACTTACCATTAGACATTAGTACAAGCAGAAGACCAGTCTCAAGAAAAAGGGTTAAATTAATTAGTTTTATATATCAAGTGGACTAAAGATACATAGTATTCAAGATACAATTCAGGCTCCAATAGAAGCCATTTTTATCATCTTGATCAAAGATATAAGTAAACGAGTAAAAATAAACACAAGTAAATGAATCACCATCACTGTAAATTTCTACACATGGGCAACTGCAGGCTGTTACTGAATTATAACACGGTTTAGTTGATCTACCTTCATATAACGTATGTCAAACTTACAGAAACAACCTCACCAACAGACAATATGCAAGTACAACGTGTCAACAGACATAACTGGTGATAGTGACACTCCAATTACAGGTATAATATGTCAACATACACAACTAGCAACAGTGATACTTTCATATAAGAATATCCAAATAAGAAACTTGAATACTCAAACCATCTGCAGGGAAACCATAGCTATAGAATTGTATTACCAGAAAAACCAACCAACACCATATTGTTTTCATATATTATAGTCAGCTGCACTAAAAAAGCCATCAAGTTTAGATAGTCATATATTCTAGTCAGCTGCACTAAAAAAGCCATCAAGTTTAGATACAGGATATTAATAAGAAGATTTCGGACAAATGAACTGTTTGTCCACACTCCACAGACATATGTCATTTGTAATTTGGAAATCTAGTTCATGCTCAAAGGTAAATGTTATCCTGGTGGGATCTAGGCTCACAGAGTTATAAATCATGCTTTCAAAAAGCAGTAACAATCTTCATTCCAAGAAAGTTAAGAACTACACAATGCAAAAGGGAGACCAAAAGGTTATCTTTTGTCAGTCACTTGCACTTGCAGAAATGATGAGGATATGGAGACATGGCCATGTGGTATTGAACACAATAAAAGATTTTGGAGACAAACATCTATGTTAACCTATGGAGTATGGACCACTACAACAGTTACTTTGATTACAAAACCATATGTGATTGTATTTCTTTATCTCTATAATCAGGAAGGCAGCCGCTTAGTCACCAGGTTCCCGGGTCAATGAGGCCAAGGAACAGGAACGCGGGACAAGGGACACGGGACGCCACCTACAAAAAATGTGGTACGAACTACAAAGGGAGTATACCTCTTCGGAATGATGGTTCGAAACGTGGGTCATGAAACAAGGATTTTTGGAACGATGACCCAGAAAGCTACAGTGGGTCGAGGTACACGATCCCATGAGTCATAGATCTTACTCAACTTTTAGCAGAAATTCAAGTTTGTACCTACAAATAACTCCCATTCATCACATAAGTTTTTTCAAGAGACAAACACATATGCTAGGGTCCACTGGTTATAGAGGAAAAAAAGGGGGAAAAAAAACAGGAGAAAGGATGAGATGGGCTGCAATTTGCTGGCCCATCTAGCCCACATACACATTAACTTCCCTAGCCCCTCATCTGCTTCAACGATCCAACACACATTCGCCGCCTCTGCTTGCCCTCGGTGTTCCTCGCCACTCCCACGATACAACAATGCCGCCGCCATAAATCGGTCACCGCTAACCACCATACCGGACCAGCGACCAGCAAAATCGGTAGCCCACACCCTCCTCATCTGTCCAGTGCTTGCTCGTTCCTCATCTGACAGTGAGTCGTGGCCAGCGTCCTAGGATGCAACCGATGCGTGACCTGACCGCGACCCGTGTCGATCCTATCCCATGTTTTGAGGCGATGAACCTAGGTCGGGGATTGCGGTATCGTCCCACAATCCCAGTGACTAAGGGCAGAAGCTAATGTTTATATACCTTTGAGTAAACGATGTGGCAATGTTTGGACTAGAGGGAATGAATATACACAATCAACAAGTATATATTTCATGCAAACAAAAAATGTGAAATAATATAATCCATACTACCTGCTTTAGAAACATACCCTTTCAGTGCTACTTTAATGCTCTTAAGATGAGTCCAGGCAGCAGCAGGCACCTCCCAGACCATGCTGAAGTCATCATCAGGGCGAACAGATCTTGATCTACCTGCTAAATCTCTCACGTGACCATAGCTTGGTAACACTTCATACATATCCCCAAGGTACTTTTGAATAACTTTTGCTTTCGTGACTGATTCCACAACAACAACTGATTTGGCTGTGGGAGGATAAAGAGGCATAAGTGGCTTTCTCTCACTACCAGAATCATCAACAGAGGTCTTCATACAAATCTCAGCTTCAGCAGGCACAGTAGAAGCAGTGGCATCCTTTGCTTTTGACTTCGGCCTGTTATTTATTTTTTTCTCTTTAGAACTATCAACACCCTTTTTTGATTTAGAAGTGTCAGCCTTCTTGTCTTCTTGGTTCATATTGATTTCCTCAGTTGTCTTTGCTGCAGCTTTCCTAGTTCTAGCATATTTCCTCTTTTTCTTGGTAGGTACTTTCTTTTCTTTCACATCTGCACTAACTTCTTTTTTGCTGCCTGCAGAGCTCTTCCTCTTGGCAGTGTCCCTCTTAGTATCAGCAACACTCGTGCTGCTGTCGCTAGTTGATGTCAAAGCCCCATCAGTGATGGTGCTACACGCAGCTAATGTGCTTTGTCGTTTCTCAGATCTGTGAAACAAACTATGTGCAACACCTCCATCTTCCCTTCTCATATTTGGATTACCAAATGAACTCTTATTTCTAATGAGAAACCTTAGCCTTTTATTGCATGCAGTTGAGAAGGGCCGCGAATTACCAATATTATTAGCCTTTAAAGCAATCCTGCAGCTATCTGTGGCTCTGAAACATACAGAACTACTCTTGGCCAAAAGCCCAGTAGTAAAAAAGGCACTACTTTTGAGCTGTAGGGCAACCCGGGAACTAACTCCTGAAGATATTTGCCTTGCTGAATTACTCCTGAGTGCAACTCCACACACTTGACAAGGACGGAACGGGGAAAAAGGCACAAAGGTGCAAAAATATCTCTGAGATGCCCCAAATTGAATCTGAAAATGTAACACATAGGCAACATATGAAGAACAAGCAAAACCAAGATGAATTACTATAACCAAAGTATGGGACGGAAGAATCATGGAAAATCATTCATTCCCATTCCCATGCATGGTCATGCAAAAGAAAAAAATTACAAGTGTCATAACAGGAACAGCATTTTCTTCGGATACATTTCCATTAAATTGAACAATTAATCATGCTTGAATTGCCCTTCATTTTCAGTTGCATTCCATCTTCACTAATGTTCTTAATCGAGTTAATTCTATAACGATGAATTGGCGCAGCAAAAGAAGATCAGGTGCTTGAAGCATGGTCCTGTGTTTCTATTCCGTGCCAACCAGACTTTGACATTTGGTTGTGCATCGGTACAAGATATCTTTATATGTACCCACAAGACTTTTCACTGAAGAACACCGCAGTTTGACAGAGCTACCACCTGCTTTGCCCGGGCAATACAACGAACAGGTGGCGCTCACGCCTCACCACAACGCCGCATCAATAGGCACTACACTCGCGCATTCGCGCCGAGGCAGGGTGCGGGGAGAAGAAGATAGGGGATACTTACCACTGCGGGAGCACGCGGCGGCGTGAGCGCGTGGGTGACGGCGCGGTGGGTGTAACCGTGCGGGAGGAGGAGGCGGAGCTGGAGCGCCATGGTCGAAGGGCCGGCAGGAGGGCGCGCGCTCAAGCGAGGAGGAGAGGCATTGGGGAGTGGCTGGGGTTTAGCTAGGGTTTTAGGGGCGGGTTGGGAGACGCGCGGCGGTGGGAGTGGATGGATACTGGATAGGGAGGCGTGGGAGAAGAGGGGAGGATTGAGGAGGCCAGGCCCAGGCATGGAAGGGGAAGGGGAAGGGGAAATATCTGTGTGCGTGCCGCTTAGTTCGGTTGGAACGTTGGGTTGGTGCCGTGCGGGCTGCATGGGCTGTGAATTACTTGCTGCCCAGATTGATACATTCGAGACATACATATATTTCGATTTTTTATATATATTTAATGTTCGCAAAATTACATGTTTGAATATTTCGCAAGATTAGCCTACCATCATCTATTTAATGGACAATAGACCAGAGCAAGGTCTCGTCCCTCTAAACGGTGACTTTAAACGGTGACACATATGGGCCACTACGGTTAAACCGATCTGATTTTAATAATAACGGTGACTTGACGACAACGTATACTTGTCACTCATTTATCTGACGAGACTTTACTCTTGCTTAATAAACAAGATCTTCCTCGCAGCGCCCCCCAGTGGATCCACCAAAAGATATCGTCTCTTGTTTGGGTGACACCTTTCGGTTATAAAATAGCGCCACGTGCTCTTGACCGACGTCAACAGTTCATTTGAGCCACAGCCTAGCTGAGAGAGCGAGAAGAGAGCATAGAGGGAGGAAGGGGAGGGAGGGAAAATAGGAGGCGAAGTCCTATCAGAAAAAAATTATTTTTTAATTTTTTTACAAATCTGGTAGGATAATCACTAGTGCTAGGTTTTGATATAAGTTAGATGTTAGCTATAGGGTTTAGACGTAGGTTAAAATGTAATTTTAGGTTTAGAACTAAGGTTAGATATAGTTTAGCAATTAGATCTAATTTTACACATATTTTAATAATTAGATGTAGTATTTAGACATAAGTTAGGTATTAGATGTAGGATTTAGACATAATGTATAAAGAACTTAGGTAATAGATATAGGATATAGAGGTTTTGATGTAGCGACATGGGGACTTTTTGTTGCAATATAGATTAACTGTTAGACCATATTTTTAATTAATGTTGAATTATTATAGATGTAGATTTATGTATGGTTTGTATGTTTTGTCGAAATAATGTTAGGGTTTTATGTCAATGGTTGGTAGGCATGTCAGATAATTGACAGTTTATGAATTTTTATAGAGATAGTGAAAAATTTATGGTTCTGAAAGGGCAATATTGTTAGCCTTTGAGTCAATGGATAAGAGTATTTTTATATCTATATAGAAGAGTATCGGCATTTGTACGATTGATTGATTTGGGGTTTTAAAATAGACCCCGAGGGTCAAGAGATGATCATTAGCATTGTGGGTAATGATGGAAGAAATGATGTGTAGTGGATGATGTACCCGCTCAGGGAAAATCAAGTATGGAGGATGTACCTGTAGGATGTGATGGAAAGAGGCTGACTATCTATGTTGCTTGTGCAATGAAAGAATATGGACGGAGTTAGGAATATGCAGGATGGGGGTACGCGGAGGAGGAGGGTGATGAGAAAGAGTGTGAGGAGGAAGATAATGGGGATGGCGAACCGTATGCTGCAGAGTCATCAGATGATTCGATTGAACCCACTAGTGAGGCAAACGAGGGGGAATGAGTCCCTTCTCTAATTAAATAGATGGAGCAGGATGATATTGAGGTCGACAAAACTCATGAGAGCAATGTTCATGCTCCCACGGACTGGAGCTCAGAAGGGTTGACACTCGCTGGATCCCAATGTTTGTATCATTTCAATGTAACGTTATCTACGACTTATTGTCGTAATGGTTCGCTAACTGTATTTTATTTGTAGGTTGTGTGCTGCTGGATTTCTTCCATTGTGTCTGATGGTGGAGGTGGACACGTTGGTGGAGGGTGCAGAGGGGGCCACACGCTTCATCTAAAATAAGGCCCTGCTCGCGTCCCTTATGGACAGGTGGCATCCAGAGATGTACAAGTTTCACCTCCCGTGCAGCGAGATGGTGCCCCCGCTTGAGGATGTCTCCCTGTTGCTAGGCCTACCTTGCGTGGGTGTCGCTATCGGGGCAAGAGATGTGGGTGTGGCATGAAGTGACGAGTTGTTGGGCCGCTTCTCTATCGTTCAACGGAGGGACAGCCTAGCCCCCTTTAGGGCTTTTTGGGGTCTGAGAAGCACGGCCCAACGAATGAATTTTGTCGTTCAATTTGTGGTACATTCTTCGACTATCTTGTCCTTTTCTCGTATGCAACATCTACGTCGAGGAGTATTCATCGTGTCGTGTGATGCAGTAATTCGGGAGGTTCCAAGTGTTCCCGCTCCCGCTCACTAAGACGTTGCCTAGCAATATAGACAGGTGTGTAGTGGTGTAATTATCTATTCAGCTTCATCATTGCTGCACCATATGTCATGTGCTTACATTTCTGTAGGATGATGCGCAAGGAGGCTCATAGCACGAGCACGTTTGCAACACGTTTGCGACCTTGGGTCCTCAAATGGGACCAGACTGTCGAGGACGTCATGGACGAGGACCTACCGCACTATGATGATGCGTACACCGAGTACATGTCCTAGTTCGTGGCTCACAAGCGGCTCCAGGTACATACACACCAACCGAGCCTCTACGACACGTGGCGAACGCGCGCGATATGTACTCAGTGCATAGACACCAGGCGTGTTCGCTTGAGGTACGCGACTAGTCATTTACTACAATTCTAGATAAAAAAATGTCTAATCAATTGAAACTTTTGTTTGTAGAGGGATTACTATACTAGGTTGGGGTCGAGGCACGGGCGACCAATGAGTGGTTGAACAGTGACCTCGAAGTCCAAATAGGCGAGTTCAGCGCAGCGTTAGGCCGAATCTACCGGTAGGTGCATAAGGTGATCAGATCGCTCAACTACATGTTGCCCTCAGACGTTGGGACAGGACCACAAGTGATGGCTCCTCTTCTGCCACGCCCCTCGGCCATGTTCATCGCCTCTCCACATCCACTGGTACGTCTGACCTTCATCATTGAGCCCTCAAGACCGTCTTCCACCCCGCCTGCTGACCACTACTACAACGATACCTCGGTGAGGCAGTCTTTCACCGGGGGTGGTGACCCGCACTGCAGTGGCTCCTCAGTGATGCACTCTTTATCCAGCGCCGGTGACCCCCACTATCGAGGCTAGCCTTCACTGGTGTCGGTGACCACTTCAATTGTTGGGTAACGGGCAGGCTACGCTAACCTAAAACAAAAATTTTCTACCGCTTTCACCCAAGAAACCATGCTAGTAGGAGACTATAGATCGTTACCGCTCGACGCGTAGTGCAGCAGAAGAAGAGTTGGAGTAGACTAATCCAATATCGTGCACGTCAAAACCCTCGAGCAGCTTCTCGATCAGATCTGTGACCAGCCCCGCGCAGGTGGTCATGCTCCCCGACCAACTCCGAGTAGGTGGTCGTGCTCCTCGACCAGCTCCTGATCAGGTCTGTCGTGTCCTCAACCAGTTTTGAATGGTCGTGTCATGATGTTCGACTAGATCAGAGTGGTCACGTTGTGCTCTGCGATCAGACAAGCAGGTACATGGACCAGTTCATCACGGTCGGTGTCCAGTCCCCAACATGTCGTGATCAACTCGCCGAGAAGATCAGCACCGTAATAGCAGTAGTGCCTCTACGGTATCCACACGTACTGGGTAGAAACGCCGAGTGCCGATGTGCTAACACTACATGCGAGGATAGGTTTTTGGTAGATCGTGTAGAAGGCTACCGCTAAGGTTTCGGAGTGGCTCAACCTTAGCACGCCTTACCCACGCCTCTCCTTATATAGAGCTCTTCAAGGCTTCCACGTTAGAATCCCTTTAGGACTCTAACTTCTCATGGATCATAATCCAATCAAAACCCATATACGAATCCAATTCGCATGTTTTGTTCCAACCCATTAAGTGTGTAACTCGTTAGGTTCATGTACAAATGCTACGACTCGGAAACCCTTTCCAAACTGAAATCAATAGCGGTCCCTAGCAGGACATGTTGACTCCGAGTATACACAAAAGATCATATCGGTTGAACCTTGATATACACATGCATCGATCCCTTCGTCTCACGATACAAGTCAAGCTCAAGGCGAGATACGTGCCACCCTTGTGATAGCTCGACCATTCACTCGATCAAGTAGTGGATTCATCATGACTAACTCTTTAATCATATTGGTATGGACATGCACTTTCTCGATCCAACTACCTTTATGACTACCTAGTTACGGAATAGCATTTAGCAGCCTCAAAGTATGCCACTACACATTATAGGAATCAATGATGATCTTAGGTCTAATGATCCTACAGGTACATCATTTGAGATAACAACTGATGTCACATCATATATAACAATCACAGTAGTATCTTAAGGTGGGTCTATCCAACATCATGTCTCTAACATAAATGTCCATATTATTGACTTGGTATCTCTATACCTATGATCCATAAAATATGATCATCAATCAATACATGTGCTGATCTTATGTATCATCACAATGATATGTGACCAGGGATCGACTAAGAATAACATCATGATATAAACAAATAGTTTCATGAAAGTCACATACTTGTCAATAAATATAAAAGATAATCATTCTTGGAATCATATATTATTCAAAAGTACATTAACATAGATGTGTGATATAATCATCTTTATGATTGCCTTTGGGGCATATCACCTTCATCAACGCCATCAGCAAATCGATGCAGCCTTCCTCCACAACTCAGGTCCTTCGTCTTCTCACGTCCCTGCCTCAGGTACAACACTCATTTCATGAATAACCAATTGTTACGTATCTCACGCTTTATCAGTGCTAATATATTTTCTTCATTCTTCCATGTGCAGAGATCAATGATCCCGGGGATGTAGAGGCGCAAGGTAGTTACATAGAGATGCTCATTAGGGGCGGTACATAGGTCCATGGGTCGCCTACATATTCAATCAAGGTGATGAGCTCGGTGCTTCGTAGCTACCTAGCGCACCACTTAAAGGGGCACATGGCACCCATGATGACTACGCCACTACATCGCCCGCTAGATGGCCTACGTGGGTGATTGATCCATCGGACCCGCTGACGTACTCAACGCAGCACGTTAGAGCGCAAAGGCGCAGGGTCCCGAGGGCGAGTGAGACTAGGGGGTCATTTCTAAGAGAGGACATAACCTTTAGACTAGTATGTTATTATTAGTGTCATGGTGCTATGTTATTGTCAGTGTAATACTACTATGTTATTGTCAGTATCATAATATCTTTCATGTACCGTGTTTTTATTTTGTGATGCTATTCGGACCATAGAGTCATACTATGAGCATTCCATAACAATCATAATAAACACGTCGACCTAATGTATAATGGCATGACTGGAGTTTCGCCTAATATGCCTTAAAGAATGTTAAAGGGCGCAGACCGATTGTACGATACACAAATAACAACGGCGCCCTGACAGTGGTTCTAATCATACTGGGATGAAAAAGAAAAGGAAAGGAAAGAAAGAAAGAAGGGTCAAAAGATCGGGTGGCAACTACAATGGCGTATCCTCTCCTCTCTAGCTCTAGTGACCGTAATGGAGATCCTACATGATTTCACCCATGGGATGAACCTTATGCTAGGTGTTGGTTGGTCACTTGCTTTGTCCTTCATGAGGAAGGCATTGTTGATCCTATAAACGAGGACCCCCTCCCTCCCAATGGTAGAACTCCCCACGCACCACCTCCACCACCTGCTCATTGGATGGGCAATGATCACTTCCAGCCACACTTTGAGGGGGCTGATTCTTCTAATGCTGGTCGTCGTGGTTATCAGCACTCTCCTGCAGGGTCCTTTCAAGGTGCTCGGCCTCCAATGGCCGAAGATGTATCGGTTGCTCATGGGGTTCAGCATGCGGCTGCCCCTCCCCAATTGTCCCCACTAGTCAGCATTGCAACTACTGCTCTAAATAATGAGGTATTTGCTGAGTTTTTCATGCACATCTCGTATCATCATGTTGCTTTTTAAGGCTTTTTCTCCTATTTGGCTTCAAATACCTTGGGCTTGTCTCATAGTCAGTCGGCTGATCTGAATGTTGGTCTACAATTTGGATCAATATGTCTCTATAATGTGATTGTCAATGACCAGGTGACTCCTCCTAGAGTAGTAAGTTTTGAACCTGAGCTAAATGATGACCCACCTCTAGTGGATGCTAATCAAGTTGCTAATCAGGGCACTATTGATGAGCCTACAGCTAACGATGAAGATGCAGTAGAGATTAGTTTGCCTACTGACTTCCCCAAGCATTGTCATCGATATGTGGTACCGCTGGATACTCCCCGTCTCAGGTGTAGAAGCAGGTTAGAGGCCATCCACAAGGTCTTCAAGCATGATGCTTCTGCAGGTGCATCTTCCTCCAAGGATGCCACTCTATCCAAGGGCACGAAAAGACTCAAGTGATTCACTCCAAGGCCATAATGGTTCCTACACGGCCACCTGCTGCTGCTTATGGTGATGCACCTGAACCACTGGTGTATGTGGCAGCTTCATTGATGCTAATGCACCTCAACCACCAGCTCTGATAGTGGAAAACATCCAAACCGTTGGTGGAAAGTTTTGTAAGATGCATCCTAAGGATGTGTCAGCCAAGTCACTTAATGCTAGTGACGATGACAGTGTCTCTGAATAAGGGTAATAATCCATGTTGTAGCCTGGTCCTAGACCGTGGGGGTCATCTTTTGGTTACAAGTCTAAAACAATGTCTTGATTGTTTTGGGTTAGTATGTCAAGTTAGTCTTATCAGTTACTGGTGGAATCTCTTGATACTTTTAGCTTGAACATCATGGTACTCCTTTTGGGGCTTGACCTAATTGTGGTTAATGACTATTTGCTGGTTGCCTATTTGTTGTTTTCGGTTCATAATGTTTACATTTTGCCTCTGCATCATGTGGCTTTGTCTGGGCAGTTCCCTTGGATTTTGGTCCCCATGTTTGACACTCTTTTGAATTGGTTAAATCTTGAATATCTTCAATAGAAATTGGAATGTGTTGTCATGGAATATAAGAGGACTCAACGCCTCTCGCAAGTGGAATGATATCAAAGATAAGATTGATTCTAGTGTTAGCTCTGTGTTTTGTTTCCAAGAAACAAAAAGATCCCATATTGAACAATCTTTTCTGCACAATTTCAGTCCACACAAATATAATCAGTTTGCTTTCTCCCCAACTAATGGTACTTTTGGTGGTTTTCTCACTAACTAGAATGGTAATCTTTTCACTGTTACAAAAGAGCAATCGCATCATTTTGCCTTGACTGTGTGGCTTACTTCTGTGCATTTTGGACAAAGCTAGTACATCACCAATGTATATTGTCCTTGTACCCCTACAAATAGAGTTGAGTTCACAAACTGGTCGTACAACTTCAATGCCTCTCTTTATGGTTTATGGTTAGTAATGGGTGATTTTAATCTAATAAGAAGTCCAGAAAACAGAATTCGGCCAGGTGGTAACTCACAAAATATGATGATTTTCAATGACATTATACATCATCTGGATCTAGTGGAAGTTCCTTTGAAAGATAGAGCTTTTACTTGGAGTAATATACAGGATAACACCCTTCTAGAAAAGATTGATTGGGTTTTCACATGCTCAAATTAGACCTTGACTTTTACAAGCACTTTAGTGCTACCTCTGGCTAGATTGACATCTGATCATATTCCTCATTTGGTTCAAGTTGAGACTGCAATCCCAAGATTCAATGTTTTTCACTTTGAAAACTTTTGGACCAATTTTGATAGTTTTTTGCCAACCGTGGAACTTTACTGGTCTTTGCCATGCTTCAAAGAAAATATAGCATGTCTCATCTCCTCAAAGTTCAAAACTCTTCGCATAGGGCTAAAATCTTGGAGTCGTGAGTTATCTCAATTGAATAAACTTATAAAAATTGCAGCTGGGTGCTAGCTATGTTGGATTGGCTGGAAGACCAGAGACCTCTTGTACGTATTGAGAGAAATTTCATAAACAAGTTAAAAGAGCATTTACTTAATTTGCTTGAAGCAAAGAGAATATACTGGAGGCAAAGGGCCACAATTAGGTGGGTTCATTTTGGGGATGAGAACACCAAACTCTATCAAGCCATTGCTACATAGAATTTTAGGCGCAACTGTATTACTCATACATCATCATGATGATATTATTGCTTTTGATCATGAGCACAAGGCGGCTTTACTTTGGACTTTATATAAAGATAGGCTTAGTCAGTCTGAATGTCCAACCATGCTCTTTGATCTTGAATCTTTGATACAGCCCACTACCTTGCCCGAGATAGATGACACCTTCACCAAAGAAAACATTGATGCAGTCATCAAGGATTCATCCTTAGATAAAGCACCTAGACTAAATAGGTTTAATGGCCATTTTATTAAGAAATGTTGGCACATTATATGTTAGGATTTCTATAAGTTGTGTACTGATTTTCAAGATGGTCACTTAAACTTGCAGAGCATCAATGGTTCTTTTATAACCTTAGTGCCAAAAAAATTTTCTCCACAAACTGTCAATGATTATAGGCCTACTTCCCTGTCAAATGGTCCTCTTAAAATCATTACAAAATTTTTGGCGAATCATTTGCAGTTGGTAATCATGAATTTGATAAATGAAAACCAATATGGCTTTATCAAACACAGAACAATCCAATATTATCTATCATGGGCTTTTCAATATTTGTACATGTGTCACAAATCAAAAGGGGAGATTGTGATTCTAACGCTTGACTTTGATAAAGCTTTTGAAAAGGTGGAGCATTATGTTATTCTTAGCATGTTGGAGAGAAAAGGGTTTTCTGCTAAATGGCTGACATGGATCACATAAATCCTCTCTTCTGGCACATCACAAGTTCTGCTCAATGGTGTTTCTGGGAAAGCCATTCATTGTCGAAGAGGTGTTCGGTAGGGAGATCCTTTATCCCCACTCCTTTTTATCATGGCAGCGGATCTACTACAAAACTGTTAATTAATGATGCCCACCACAAGGGGATGTTATCACTGTCGTTAGAATCTTCTTATGGGCAAGCCTTCCCCATTGTGCGATACGCAAATGACACCCTAGTCATCATGTTAGTTGACGCTAAGCAGCTTTTCTTCTTGAAATATTTGCTCAATACTTTCGCCGCCTCCACCGATCTTAAGGTCAACTCTTATAAATCTTTTTTTGGTTCCCGTTAACCTCTCTGATGAAAAAGCTTAGCACCTGGCTACTACTTTGGGTTGTGAAGTGGCTGTCATGCCCTTTACCTATTTGGGTTTACCCCTTGGCACTACTAAGCCTTCAGTGGATGAATTCATGCCATTGTTAAATAGGATTGAAAGAATACTTATGGGTATAATCCCGCATGCTACATATGGTGGAATGCTGTTACTCACAAAATATGTGCTTTGGGCTCTACCAACGTATCATATATGTGCCATCAAGCTTCCAGCAGTAGTCATTACACAGATTGACAAGTATAGAAAACATTGTTTGTGGAGGGGTTCGGATATTAATATGAAAGGTAATTATCTTGCCGCTTGAAAGAAAGTTTGTCGTCCCAAGAAACAAGGAGGACTAGGTGTTATCTCCATTGCAGCACAGAATAACGTTTTGCTCCTCAAACATTCACATAAGTTCTATAATAAACATGAAGTGCCATGGGTAGACATGTGCAAGTTTTTTGATTCATTATGAGGTTTTGCTTCTTGTCAAGTGGGAAGGGGTGACATAGTCATGTTCTTGAAAGATACATGGGATCTTTTATTTCTAGAGATAACCTTTCCACAGCTCTTCTCATATGCTCGGGAGTCAAACTGTATTGTTCACCATTTTTTGTCGAAATGGACAGATTATAACATGCTTTTTCAGTTGCCCCTCTCCATTCCTACTTCTCAACAGCTAACAAGCTTGGCCTCTATGATAACAGCTTGGCCACATGATTCAAATAAGAAGGATTGTTGGAAATATATATGGGGCATGAGGGATTTCTCTTCACAAAGAATGTATAATCTTATGATTAGTGAGATCACTGCGTCACCCCCTTTTTATTGGATTTGGAAGAGCTGCTACAAAAGTAAACATAAGATCTTCTTCTGGTTGCTACTTAATGATCAATTAAATACTAGAAATCTTCTTCGGAGGAAGAATTTCCAGCTCCCTTCGGTGCTTTGCATTCTCTATCAAGGAGGTGCTGAAGAGATAATAAAACACCTTTTCTTTGGTTCTTTTTTGTCACAGATATGCTGGTTATCTTTACAAATCTCATAGGATCTCACACTGCCTTTTGCTGAGATGCTGAAAGAACAAAGACATAACTTCTCAGATCACTGTTTTATGGAGGTCATTATCATTGCGGCATGGACAATTTGGACACATAGGAAAAACATCATCTTGAATGGAAGCATTCTCTCCTTCCCTAGGTGGAAACAGGAGTTCATGGCAGTTTTCTCTTTGGTTATCCATAGAGCTAAACCGTCCTTGAAATTAATTCTAAATAATTGGATGAGTTGTCGGTAACTAGTTTTTTCCATTTGTAAATTCTTTACCTTTGCATGTACATAAACTATTTTTAATAGAAAATTACAGTAGGCTCCCCTCTTGTTTCAGTTAAAAAAATCATATTGGGACGAAAATCGCTCTTTGAGAGACCAAGTTGAAATGAGCCTTGGTATATTTGTGATGAGTGATTGAAAATGTCATTGATTTAGTTTGATGATTTTTGGTACTGCATAAGCTTAGTTGCTCTTGTTTATGTTTAAGACTAACCGAAGTTTGAGAGAAAAATGGAACTGGAGTTTTCTGTCTCTATGCCAGGAAAAATGCACTCATTGGATGGTTTGATGTGAGGAAAGTTGTATGTGATGAGCTTTTCGACAAAGATTTGTGAGCTTGACTAATTGGAGATGGAATTGGAGAAATGTGTGTGCTTGTCTTATGATGTGTAGATGATGGATGTAACTTGGCGGTCGACGGCAGCATGATCGGGGCTAAGGGGGGTGATTGGTGCTAGATGAGCTAGGAGGCCGGACTGAGTCAAGGGTGATCCTAGTTTTGTACGTGGAGATCAAGCAAAGCGTGAAAATGTGGATGAAGACGGTGTGTTGACGAAGTCAAGCGAAAGGGATGCTGGTGCAAGTGACAAGGTAGCCCGAGGGATCGGGAGTGGGAGACACTTGCCAGAGGTCGAGATCACAACACGGAGTACATGTGTCGACATCGTGAGGCTTGTTTAAGGTGTAAGCAAGTGGTGGTGAGTCACGCTTTGAAAAGCGTGCGAGGTGGTTTCGCGGTTTGACCTCAAAACCATGGGAAGAGAGAATACACGTGGCATCATCGCAAATATTGTGTCAAGACAAAGCTAAGTCATGAAAACGCCACAGCCGTTCAATGGACGATGAAAGAATTAGACGAAAATACCCTCATTGGTAAGTAGGAGTGTATTGGAAAAGGGGGCAGGAAAGAAACAAGGAAACTTATGGGCTAAGGAAACTCCCAAGACCATAAATAGAGGGAGGGCACTGTGCTAGCCTCTTAAGCCATCCATTTGAGAGTTGTGTTCTAGGGTTTAAAAGTGAGAAAGATGAGTGCTTAACTTATGTGTTAGGTGAGAGCTTTTGTATGCAAAAATACTTTGTAATCTGTCAAAATTAGGGCGTTCCTCTGCAAGCAATGGAATTTATGTTTATCCTCATGTTTGTGTTCATCTCCTTCTAGTTTTCCTCTCTTGGTACCCTTACAAGTCAACAAGTTTTTCAGTTTTTGTGATGATTTTCGTTTTTGTTGAATAGCTACAATTTTCCATAGTGTTGGAGTTATTCTTCTTGTTGCTAGAGGGATAAGATTCATGTATGAGTTGGTCTTGAAGCATCCCCCACTTGAAGCACCTCACCTCTAGATTCATCAACTTGAAGAGTTTCTTCAACCAGTGTCTAGATCTTTAGATCTAATTGTTTCTTCCTCAAATTGCAAGCTTTTGTGAGTGATGACACTTGGATTGGCTTTCAATAGAACCTAGTGTTCAGATTCATCAAGTGGAGCTGTGGCTTTCATAAAGATGTTTGTTGTTAACTATGTCTCTCAGTTTTTAGCTTCTGCGGGTTTGTTTTGAGGTGTGTTGAGTGAAAGATTGGGATAGACCATCTAAGAAATTGGTGAGGCTCCTATTCACCCCCTAGTCGCCTTCCTTGGTCCTACATTCTTATCCTACAAAGGAAAGTTGTAGAGAGGCTTATCATAATCTGTTGGACCAAACAAACCCTCTCATCTCACCGTCGGCTGCCCCATCCCACTTCTTCATCGGCCTCTCCCACCCTACCCTCGATTGTTGGCTATGGGTTTAGGTCAAGATACATGAGCATTTTATAGATATGTGGTAGTAACAGAGGTCCTTTTACCGCGCAATAAACGTTTATGTTGCGCTAAAGAGGAATTGCCTTTTGCTCGCAAAGGACTTCGCATACTTTCCCTTGCTAATTGTTTACTTATTGCCTGTTAAAACAGGTCAGCATGGATTCCTGGAGGAACCACTCCACGGGAGTGTCGTAATGGAACGAGCATCCATTGTGTAGGTGCTATGACCAAGCTCGAATGTCGACGTCCTTCAAAGTCGAGACATTTAGTAGGAGGTTCTTCATATGTCCGGAGCTTGATAACGATTTCATGGTGCATCCTTATTCTGCCCTTCATTCACACATCCAAACTATATATTGCACAGAGCACTACTAATGCCAGGGTTATTATGCCATGTCGTTTCAAGGAATGAATCGACCTTGTGAGGCCACCAGACAATGAGGGCTACATCAAAGAGACTGAAAGAAAATGTTGACAATTTATGAACTGCGATCTAACAAAATTGTTGAAAAAATAGGGGATGCTTTGAATAGATGAATTGCAGGAGAATACATAGGGGGTCTTATACAGGTTTGGATCTCCCTAAGGATAATAACCCTACGTCATGTTTGAATTGCATTGATCTGAGCCTATTATAAGGGATATGTGGCTAGCCTAGATAGATCTAAACCTAGTCAGAGACTTCCTTTCTTTGCTTCGGATATCTTCTAGTTTGTCGAAAGGTTTGAGCGACTCCTTCAACTTCCATTGGCTCTTATTCGACTTGTTTGGACTTATCTTCCGTAGGGCCTTCAGGCTCCATATATATATAGGGGTGTCATACATCCTTTGGAGTCTTCTTTCTTATTCTTGGAGATGTCTTTACGGTTATGGGATGCCTTGGGTACCTACATGTAGTTTTCTTTCATCTAGGGATCTCCTTCCTGAAGATAAAGATATGCTCTAAGAATTATGGAAAACCTAAGGTGCCCGGATATGGTAACTACCAATTATTCATTGCCACCAAAGGTGAGTCCAATATTAGGATGGAGGAAGCACACCTGCGGCAGGAGGCACAACACGAGCGCAAATAAGAACATCAACGCCGAGAAAAATAGGCTGAGGAACTTCATAGGTGTGAGGAGGAACACTACCTTTAACAAGACATTATAAGGAGGCAGAAGACAGAGCTTCAAAGGCATGAGGAACAACTTCAAAGGCATGAAGCGCTCTTGTGTCACCAAGAAGAGGCTGAGCGCAAAGCAGAGCCAAAGAATGGCAAAACATCCCCACTCCAAATAGTAGAAAATCTTTTTCAATCCGCATTTGTGTAATATTAGCATAAACTTTGTTGAAATTATCTAATAATTTGTTGGCTTGTACTAGACTCCTCCAATTAATACAGTTGTACTCATTTGAATCCTAGCCTTTTCAGACCTCGACTTCATAGGTGTATCATTTTCAGACATAGCTTTTTCAAAAGTAATCTTTTCAGATGTAGCCTTTTCAGAAATAGCCTTTTCAGATATAGGCTTTTCAGATGTAGTCTTTTCAGATGTAGTCTTTTCAGTCGACATGACGACGCCTTACAACAGAATCAATTGCTTTGCAGGGTTCATTTTCCGTGGACTCAGTCCATGAACCATCATGAAACTCCAGTATAAATAAATGATCTCCTGGCCACATGTTGAATCAAAGTAAGCCTCAACCTCCTCAACTCTAACCAAAATGACATCTGATCATTTCCCCAAGAAATACTTGTCGAATGGGGTTGAGGTGCCCATGTGCTGGTATGGAGACCTTTGTAGGGAAATGAAGTCTTCTGAATTCTCCTACACCTACAGCATGAGGTTCTTCTTGTGCCGCAACTACGAGGACGATCTACCCCAGGCAGCACCCATGTTGGATACTGCCACCAGGTAAACACTTCTTGACAAGCTACTCCAACTACAATTGAAATTTACCACTTAACATTTTGGTCTCTGTTGCAGTATCCGCCACCACTATGTGACTTCATACAATGGTTTGACACTGACCAGTCGCAAGCCGATGTGTTCCTCCTGCACACTCAACACCGAGCCACTTTGAGACGCTTCCATGAAATGAAGACTGACGAGAGGAGAGAGGCTATGCACAAACACATTTAGGAGGAGCAGTAGAACATGAGAGAGGAGTGTAACTGCATGATGGAGGAGGCCCATGAGGCGGGGAGGGAGAGGAAGCGTGAGAGGGCATGTCGGGCGCATGAGGCAGGATCGAAAGTGGTGAGGAAGGGAAAGTACTCACGTTGTACTCAGTAGACTTTGTGTTGTAATCACATTGTTTACATTCCCTAAGGCATATTAGGTTTAGAGTCGGTACATGAATAGTTTAGAATAATCGTGTACCGTGTTGTCGAAGATTAGTTCTTGACAATATGTCCGTAATTAACTAGGGTACCTTTGAGATCAGGGATTAAACACGAAGTAAGACACATGATGTAGGCAGGTTTGGGTCCCCGGTTGGAGTAATATCCTATGTCCTGTATGGATGATAATGATGTATATGTATTCTCTCAAGTACAAGCAATGTGGCTAGACCTATTACAGGAAACAAATCAAATCTAAGCTAATCTAGAGCTGAAGTTGCCGAGTACTTCCTATGGTCTTAGTGCTTGCGTCGAGTTGCAGATGTGTGAGTTTTCTCCTTCCCTCTCCCCCCGGGGGTCTGGATCCCCGCTTTATATAGGGATGATATGTTGTCTCCTATCTAGCCGTAGTCAATATGGAGTCCTCTATCTTGTCCACTAAGACAAATTAGATGAATCCAACTTGGATACTAGTCGTTCTCGAGTTGGACAATCAATCGAGAACTTTCTAGTATACGTCTTCTACATTTCTGAGTGTATTAGGTACAACAGATTCAGTTTTGTAGCATCCAGAGTTGTTATACATGTACATGGTATACGCTATCAGTAACCCCCTAACTCTACTTAGGAGGAAAAGTTTCTACAAGTGCCCACGTGAGTACTGCCAATTCTACGCCTGGTCAAGTAAGGCAGAGCAGGCTTGTAGTAAAAAAAATCGAGCAAAAAATAGATCATGTTCTGAGTATCGACTTGAAACGCAATTGGGTCGAGTGCCCTGTTGTTAACTGCGCTCGAGACTCGAAAAAAGGACTAAAGCCTCAATTGATTGACACCCAACTCCAAGTAGAGTTAAAAAACCTTCGAAATTTGAAACGGTGGGTATATGCGTATTTAATGCGTTCAGATGGGTGTGCAAAGATTCACACAACGCCATTATCCTATCTTTTGAGCCGAACGAGGCACCACAATTTGTATCCAAAGCAGAAATGATTTCCGAGCTTTATTCTGAGGTAAGGCCTATTTATTCATTTGAGGGGATAACTCCGTTGTCAAGTCCTCGTTGTGTCCATTGCAAACTTGCCCTTCGAATCTATCCACCACGTCCTTCTTCCAACAACATTGTTAGAGTTCTACTCGAAGAACATAATCTTTTGCCCCAAATCTCTTGGCAAAAACTTCCGATTGGGCGACCTTGCCTTTGGGGGTGCTCGACATCATCTCCAACAAGCTGTCGCATTCAGAGGATTTCGCCTTCTTCCGTTGCGTTTGCACTTCATGGTGTGAAGTGCGTAGGAAGGTGGAATTTGCACCTTGGATTCTGAAAGGGTCGTTCGTGCACGAGGATAGTATGGTGGAAGTACATCACCAAGGGGGTGAAGCGGTTTTCAACCTTCGCTTTCAAGGTTCAATTGGCGACAGCTGGGAGATGATTGGGGCCTCAAGCGGTCTCTTGATCGTTATTGAAAGAGGGCATCAATCTACGACCAAAGTGATCAACCCAGTCACAGGGTGGTTCTCTGATCTTCCTCCGCTTTCCTATGACAAGTTACAGGTAAATCTGGAAGGATGCATGATACAGAAGGACGGGAAGTTGTTCATCATCATTGTTCTAAGGATGTTGTGCTTTCATCTTCAAATGATAAAGGAATCGCATGTTTGTCTTATCAATGGACCTTCACTGGTTTCAGATTTTTAGTAACAAGTTTTGGTGGTGCATTGTGGATTTTCTGGATGGAATTGCCTCAGGAGATTCATTGGGAGCCATAGTAGTATTGGAGCAGTTGATGCCCGAGTTTGAGATCTGGCAACCTGGTCTGGGGGGTTCTCAACTGCTTCTGGTAGAGACTCGCGCGTTTTTCCTGAAAACTGGTGACCAAATTGGTGATCTAGCTGAACATAATGCCTTGATGCCGGTTTCCCTTCACGCATTATGCAATAACATTTGGGAACCACTTGAATGGGAGGCTGCTCCTTGGCTGAAGGAAAAATCAATTCTGTTGGTCATGACATTTGAAGCCATACCATCAGTTAAAGAAGTTACCAATCCTGACCGAATTCTTAGCTTCCACCGGGTGAACTCAGCTTATGACAAGGATGATTATGATGTGCTTGAAGTAACCTGCCATGATAAAATTTCTAGAACCATACAATTCCTTAAGGGGAATTTTAAGTGGAGTTCTTGTAGATGGATATCACCGAAGCTTTCCCCTTAGTCGAGTAATAGTCTTCTTGATAATCCTTTGTCTGATGGTTGTAAGAATGTTGTTGACATTTTGCCTATCGATTAATACGTGCTATAACCATTCTCGAGACTTGCTGATCGAATATCTATTGACACTTGAAAACTCAACTAGATAGATGATTAGATGCGTTGACCTTCGAGTAACCACTCGAAGCAACCATAATAACGAGAAAAAGACTAGCATAAGACTAGGAACAGGAATAACATGATAATTTTTTTTTGCAAATTTTCACCGGCTTGCACTTTAACCAGCGTTGCGAACATGAACTCGACAGAGAACACACATAGAATCGACTAGAACTTCATAACCTTATTAGCCGTTAGGCGTGAGATATCTTACAATCTCTTGTGCCATTATACCTTATTAGCTATAGTTATCTGTCATCAACACAACACATGCCTTTGCTGGTTCTATCCAAAGTAGTCAACGCAAAACTAGAGAGTAGAGTTGTAGCATCATAAGATACCCGATGTGGCTCCTGACTCTTCACTCAATAACTAAGTTTGAGTAGAATGTGGAGCATAAGTATTGTCATCAAACAATGTAACTCCCGACTCTCTGGTTAACGTGATAGTTAAATAGAGAGTGAAGTATAAGCATAAAAAAATACATGATGTAGCCCCCAACTCTGCATCAAGCAGAGAGTAGGGCATAAGCATCAACTCATTCTTATCGACCACATGCTCGTGGGTATAAGCCCCTGACATACGGCAACAATTATGTTATGGTCATCGAGTGAAAATCGAACAATCGGGTAGGTGAGCATTAAAAACCCACTCCTGCACTGGAGGGGAATGAAGATAGTGGTGATATTTACGAGATCATCAATTGGGTTGCCAACGAGGTCTTCGGCGATGGAGCCTCCGAGCCTCCGGTGGTAAAGAAAGTGTGGTCGTCTTCTCCGTCACAACTGCTAGATCGCCTTCACATCATGCGGAAGGTCACTCAGCATGGTTAGCGCCAGTCAGCAGCTCCAGTAGCTCTAGCAGGGTCTTCGCCTCAGCCACACTCCCTAGCCCTCACGCTGGTCGATGACCGATCCCCAGGGCGATCAACTGCCGCTACACAGAGGAACAAAAGAGATTCCTCAACTCGTTTGAGGGCAAGTAAGGGTCCACATACTTATGAACTCTTGGATGTGGTGGATCTTCACTATTTGTAAGATTTAGGTGAATCCTTTATGTTAACAACATGTAATAGGATAGACAATTTGATCAAAATGTAATCGACTTACCGTTGACTTACCTTATCTATGAATGAAATTGCCAGAGTTGGTCGATGTGCCGCAAGTTTTCAAACATCTCACTGTTTGAAGTAGATAGTTGTACTGATCCATGTCGAGTTACTTCGACTACTATATAGGGCCTTTCCCACTTAGGTGATAATTTATGACACTGAGCCTGTTTCTGTACCTTTCGTAAAACAAGATCCCCAGCAATGAGTTTTCTAGACTGGACTTTCTGACTGTGATATCTACGCAAGGCTTGTTGATACTTAGCCGCTTGAATGGATGCTCGATCATGATACTCCTTGAGTAAATTAATATCGTTCGCTCTTGATTGCTCTTGCCCTTATTTTGAGTAACTTTCCACGCTACGATACATACTTCAATTCCGAGCACTGCTTCTACTCCGTAGATTAAGAAGAAAGCAGTTTCATCGGTGGCCCTGTTAGTCAAAGTTCAAATGACCCATAGTACTGAGGGAACCTCATTTACCCACCGTTTCGAGTAGGCCTTTAGCCTGTCAAAAACTCAAGTTTTGATACCCTGAAAGATTATACCATTGGCACACTCAACCTGATTGTTACTTTGAGGGTGAGCTACTGAAGCAAAACAAGTTTTGATGCCAAATTCTTCACAAAACGTGGTAAAGGTCCCACTTTTGAACTAGCTACCATTATATGTAATTATCCAATGCGGAATTTTAAATCAAGTAATTATACTTCTCATGAACTTCTTAGCCACTTATGCAGTTATCTTTCCCAAGGGTTCAGCCTCGATCCACTTAGTGAACGTGTCAATAGCCATGAATAGAAACTTATAGCCACGTCGGGCCCTTGGGAATGGTCCTAGGATATCCAAGCCCTAGACAGTGAAAGGCCAAGAAAGATGAATTGTTTGTAGAGTTTGGGTTGGTTGAGTGGTCTGCCTTCTGAAAAATTGACAGCTTTCACACCTTTTGACTAGCTCAGAAGCATCCTGGAGGGCAGTCGGCCAATAAAATCCTTAGCAGAAAGCTTTTCTAACCAAAATGCGGTAAGACGCATGATTACCACACATGCCTCCATAGATATCGAGCAATATTTTATTACCCTCTTCCTGAGTGATACACTTTATCAAGATTCCGTTACTCCCATTTTGGTAGAGCTTGACATTTACTAAAGCATAGAGCTTGGACTTACGAGCAATTCTCTACGGACACATCATCGTTAGGTAGACCTATTAATCTGCCGGGCTAGGTCGAGCTTCGGGCCGGGCTTTAAAAAGCCTAACAGGAAACCCGTAAGCCCGAGCTCAGCCTGAGCCCAACACCGGGTTGAGTTTCTACACTCGAACCCAGCCTGAAACCCACTGCGGGCCAGGTTGGGTCTGGGTTTTTGGGGTTTTCCCAGGTCAGGTCAGGTTTTCTTAGGTTTTTTGGGCTTCAAGTTTATTTTTGACCTGAGCCTGGCCCAAAACCCACTACAGGCTGGAAGAGTCAAGCCTGAGCCTGACCCGTGGATTGGTTAGGTCGGGTCAGGTCAGGCTATTTGGGGTCGGTTCAGATCAGGTTTGTTGGGTCAGGCTGTCCATGATTAGGCTTATCGTCAGGGATGTCTCGACCTTCGAGATAGGCTTGGTACAGAGTCATCCAAGTCAGTTCGCATTCGAGTAGTGAAACTATTATGTCTGCAAGTTCTGCCTCACTGATCTGATCAGACTGTTGGTCAAGTTGGGTAGCATCCATTCGCCGAACTGTCGGGACAGATAGTTTGAGGAGTTTCTCAATAAAGACTTTCATGGGATTCGGTGCTCGAGAAGAAGCGAGTCTAGCATGCTCATCAGCACTAGAGTTATCACTCCTTCTTATGTGTGTTACTTCTAGCCCTTCGAACTTTTCCTCAAGCTTTCGCACCTCGTTTAGATAAGCCGCCATGTTATCGTCCGAGCACTGGTACTCCTATTGCACCTGGTTTACGACTAGCTGTGAGTCTCCTTTCACATGAGTCGCCTGATTCCAAGTGATGAAGCTATACAGAGCCCGTTTACCAGTCCTTCATATTCCGTAATATTGTTCGAAGCTTCAAAATTTAATTGAACAACATACATAAGTTCATTGTCCGTTGGAGATTTAAGTACAATACCAGCCACTGAGCCTTGAAGCGTGAGCGATCCATCAAAGAAGAGCACCCAGTGGTCCTCAATCACACTTAGCTTTGTTTCTTCAACACTTGTCCATTCGGCGATGAATTTCGCTAGTACTCCTGACTTAACGCTTGTTCCTGGTGTATAGTGTACATTGAACTCATTGAGGTTGACTGCCCATTGCTCGATTCATCCAATAGTCTCCCTATTACGTATAACATCCCTTAGTGGTTACGTTGTCACAACAGTGACCTTGTGCACTTGGAAATAGTGTCGTAGCTTCCGGGAAGACATCAAGATTGTATATAGCAACTTCTCCACTTGCGAGTACCATAGCTTAGCGTCGTGTAGGACTTCACTCACGTAGTAAACATGTTTTCTGGACCTTAGCCTTTTTCTCGGGGCATTTCCAGTCGACCACCAGGACTATACTTACAACTTGTGGGGTTCCTGGAATGTACAAAAATAGCTCCTCTTTTTGTTAGGCGGTGTTAGAATTAACGAGGATGATAAATACCTTTTTAGATCCTAGAAGGCGTTCTCCGCTTCTTCTTTCCACTCGAACTGGTTGTGTTTCTTTAGCAACTTGAAGAAAGGCATCCCTCGTTCGCCCGTCCTGGAGATGAATTGACTAAGGGCTGCTATGCATTCTATCAATTGTTTAACTTCTTTCAGTGTTCGAGGTGATCGCATTTGGTTGAGCGCCTCGATTTTACGTGGATTGGCCTTGATGCCCTGACTTGACACCAGAAAGCCAAAAAGCTTGCCAGATGGAACATTAACAAGCACTTCTCGGGATTAAGCATCATACAATACTTCATGAGGTTGACGAATATCTCCTTGAGGTTGTTAATCAATGCGCCTTTGATTCTAGACTTGACTACAATATTATCAATATAAGCTTCAATATTGCACCCAATCTAGGGTTATAAGTAGTTTTGAATACACCGTTGGTAAGTAGCACCAGCATTCTTCAAACCAAAAGGCATCTTTATATAACAAAATACACTGAAGAGAGTAACAAAAGTAGTTTTATCCTCGTCCTCTATCCCCATGCTAATTTGGTGATACCTAAAATAGGCATCTAGGAAACACAGCAATGCACAACCTGACGTAGAGTCGACAATCTAGTCGATGCGAGGAAGAGAAAAAGGGTCCTTGGGACATGCTTTGTTGAGGTCGGTAAATTCGACACATATTCTCCACATGCCATTAGGTTTCTTCATGAGGACGGGATTTGCGAGCCACATAGGATGATGAACCTCTCGAATGAAGCCCGCCTTTAGGAGTTTGATGACCTCCTCCTTGATAGCTTGCTTCCTATCCTCTGCAAACTGTTGCTGTTTCTACACCATAGGTTTGGCGTTATGTTTCACAGCTAATCGATGCTCAATAACTTCTCTAGGGACCCTGGGCATATCGAATGCTTGCCATGCAAACACATCTTGGTTCACCAAGAGGAAAGTGATGAGCTCGAATTCCTATTTAGGATTAAGGTCAACCCCTATCTTGACCATCTTAGCTGATTCAGACGGGTCGAGGGGTATTGCCTTGACATCACCATCAATCTTCTTGTCCTTGGCACCGTTATTGTAATCTCCTTTGGCAGCCTCATTGGACTTAGAAGTGACATCAAAACTTACGAACTTAGAGTCCTTAACCTCAATGACGGCTTGATGCTTATGGCTCTTAGACTCCGCACTTTTTGAAGTAGTTGCCGTCCGACAGAAGTGCTTGACCATATCCAAACTCTGCTTATCATATTTGACCGCTGCACGTTGATCCCCTTTGACAATTATGACCCCTTTGGGGCCTGAGATCTTGAGTGTTTGATATGTGTAGTGCACCACGGCCATGAATTTACCCAGCATTGGGTGGCCCAAAATCACATTGTAAGCTATCTCAAAGTTTGCCATATCAAAGGTTAACTTCTCTATATAGAAGTTGGCAAGCTCTCCAAATGTGACTGGCAGCTCAATTTGACCAAGGGGTATATTGGATGAATTTGGGGTTATACCATGAAAAGGCTCAGCTCCTGCCTTGAGCTCTGACCTTGAAATTCCCATCTTGTCTAACATCTTGGCAAAGATGAGGTTAAACGAACTACCCCCATCAACCAATGTTCGATGTATCTTGATGTTAAGGATAGTAGGCTGGAACATGACCGGGTATCGACCAAGGTGTGGAACCACAACTAGGTGGTCAACTTGGTTAAAGGTGATCGGGACCCTGACCACATGAGAATTGACTTGACCCTGTTAGAGCCAACTTGACCGCTCTCTCAACCGCTTTGTACTATCTCTTGGACTCGTACGCAGCAGATCATGCAAAGATGTGTGCCAAGATCTGATCGGCCCTGCAAAATTCGAGTCCATCATCTTTAGCATCCAGCTTGGTCTGTTTGCTGTGATACTCAACAACAACGGCCTTGAGCTTATCATCGACCTTCTTTTTAATGGCGTGGCATTCATCGAAGTCATGTTGGTTGGTCCGATGGACGGGACACCATTATCCACCACCTCAGCTCAGGCATTTGTTATCCCCGGTGTTGCTCCTATGGACCACAGCTATAGTCGTGCTAGGACCTTTACGCTTGTCACCAAGTTTATTCTTCTTCCCCCCATTCTTCGATGACTTGAGATTCTCCTTGCCAGACTGAGGATTTTTGGCATGTGCCTGAGCTTCAGCATGCTTTGCAGACTTGACACCCAACTCGAAGAGCTCTTTGACCATTTGGATCTTTCTAGTAGCTAACTTGCAATCTAGATCTGTGTCCTTGACACCTCCCTTAAAGGCGATGATGACTAACTTGTCAAAGATATCCAGGATCATGTTGCGCCTATCGTTGAACCTCCAGATAAAGTCTCGAAGAGATTCATCTTTGCCTTGGTTCAACTGATGAAGATCGTTCTCCATTCCTAGGCGCTCAAACGTGCCCTAGAAGTTGGCGATGAACTGAGCCATCAGCTCTGCTCATGATCGTATTGAGTTGGGAGGCAAATTCAACAATTAGGACCATGCTGGCCCATTCAACGCAGTTAACAGATAGTTAGCCATCACCTTGTTGTCACCGTCCACCGCTCGAATAACAGTGGTATAGATGTGCAACCACTCATTGGGATTATGCTTTCCGTCACATTTTTGGATCGGGCCTACTTTTGAACTTCTCTGGTCACCATATCGACCAGAGCTTAGGTACGAAGGCTTCGCAACCCCCATCAAACTCTTCAAAAGGTGGAGGATGAGGATTTTCACGCATGTTCCTTCAAATAGGGGAGTCACATTGACCATCCTATCTTAGAGATCTACGCTCATTATAATGTCGACCATCTTCACAACATTGCTCGTGATGGTTGTCTATCACTCTTCTTAGATCATGCTGATCATGAGGGATGCGGTTTCTCAGTTCTTCTTGGTTCCTACTCCTATGAATAGGGCAGTTACAACCTAGCCCGTTGGACTATGCTAGACCCCGACCACCCGAGCTTCCCATGTGCGATTCTTCGATTCGGGGATGTCCGCGTCTATGGCTCCTCAAACTAGTGCCTTGCTGACTTGGGGGCCTAGAACTGCCAGGGTTGTTTACTCGAGTAGCCTGGATCTGAGCCGCATCGAGTAAAATCTTCACTTGATTGTGCATCAGGGTTAAAGGATTCGTCGGATCCAACTTGGGGTAGGATCTTATAATTAGATGAGCGTCCTAGACGCTAGCCTCTGGAGTACTAAAGACACCACTACCAAGGCTTGGCTGCGGCTGAGTCGATGAAGCCTCGTGACAATTGTCCTGAGAGTATCTATTCCTCGATCTCGAGACCAGTGGTGGTGGAGGGGTACCCACCGGAAGTCATCGTTGAAGACCAGAGGGCACTTGACCTCCTGAGGTTTGTCAATGATCAGTAGTATCAGGAACTAACTAAGCACCAGCCATAGATGTTCCTGGCAGTATCTCTCCAGCGATGCCGGTATCATGGGCAGTGATTGCCACTGCTGGGTTCACGGGAATCCTAGCGCCATTGTTCTCTGTGGCATTTTGATCTACTGTCATAGGGTCGTTGGGTGGGGTTCTGACTCCTCGAGCCACAAGCACGAATCGGTTCGTTTAGATGCTTTGGTAGCTGACTGAGTTGTCGTTGGCACTCTCCTGATCTTTGTCCTCGTTGTCGATGTCTATGCGTTGGAGAACATTAGGCTCCTTGGGATCTCAGTCGAGATGTCTCACCTCATGGTATGCATCAAATGGGCTGGACTCGGGAATACCAGTGTGGATCAGTCCACCTTGATTGTCCCAGCGATGAGTAGATGGCTTCCGCCGACTCGAAGTGATCATAGAAACCGTCATCAGAGAAACCAGCGCATATGTGAACTTGAGATATGATCAATCCTGAAAGGTAGAAGAGTCCTCTACCTGCATGCTAACTATCGAAGATTAATTCCTGATAATATACGTAATTGGCTGGGGTGCCTTCGAGATCTAGGATTGAACATGAAGCGAGACACACGATGTAGATAGGTTCAGACCCCCAGTTAGAGTAATACCCTACGTCCTATATGGATGATGATGATGATGTATATGTATTCTCTCAAGTATAAATAATATGGCTAGACCTATTATAAGGAGCAGATTGGATCTAAGCTAATCTAGAGCTGAAGTCACCGAGTATTTCCTATGATTTTAGTGCTTGTGTCAAGTTGCAGATGTGTGAGTTTTCTCCTTCCCTTTTTTTTCCTAGGGATCTGGGTCCCCGCTTTATATAGGTTTGATATATCGCCTCCTATCCAGCCGTAGTCGATAGGGAATCCTCTATCTTGTCCGCCAAGATAAAGCAGAAGAAACCGACTTGGATACTAGTCGTTCTCGAGTTGGGCAACCAATCGAGACCTTTCTATAATACGTCTTCTAGATTTTCGAATGTATCAGATACCGCAGGTTCGATCATATAGTATCTGGAGTTGTTATACATGTGCATGGTTTACCCTGTCCATATATAGTGGGATCATTATGGGTATATACCTCATATTTAGATATTCGACACGTACATATCACAGTGTAAGTCGCAACACCAATTAAAATCAGTGTGTTCAAGCTTCCTTTTCCATGAATTCCGTGTATAAAAATATCTCCAAAACATTGAATGTCAATGGACTAAAATACTTTGACAATAACGAATGGCGGCGCACGAACACTTCAAAAAAAAAAAAAACCAAAGGGATTGCAAATTCAACAAGATGTCACCCGTTGTTTGAGCGACAGCAAGGTGTTCATCCAATAGGCGATATCTTGCTGCCATCCCTTCATTGGGCGAGAGCAAAATGTCGCTCGTTGGATGGACGGCACCTTCTACACCAGCTCAGCAGGCTGCCACATTGACTTGTCGCGCTGGCCTGCTACATCAAGGTGTCGACTGCGGGTGACACATTGCTCTCACTCATTGAACAGACGATGGTAGCTAGTCTTGCAAAATCTTAAAACGGGCATGTAATTTTGCAAATATTAAAAAAATATAAAAAAAATTCCATATATTTCTGGTTACTGAATTTTCGCCGAGCCTAAATAAGTTGATGCATGTTACTGTTTCCCATACTTAAATTAGTTGAGTAAAATTCAGAGAAGAAATTTTTGTTGGCTGTTGGTACTGTAAAAGAGAGGGAAAATCCAGGTATAGTAGCCGGGTGCTCATCACCAATACTGGCTGCCCCTATACACAATAAGTTTAATGGATCAACCGACTCCGTTATGGATGAGCCTCTCCTTCTGTGCATATCAATCGACCGACGTAGTGATTTGCATGGGCATTGCGTGGTACTTCAGAGATTGTCAGACAATAAACATCTCGATGGGTGTAGGTCATGGGGGAAAAGGGTCCGGGACGACCTTGAGCCCGCCCCAGATCACCGGCACGGCGGCGCCCAGCTTGTCCCCAAGCAGCCGCGTGTTCACGAATTGGTCCGCCGTCATTGGCCACGCCAGCATGGCCACCCCTGCCGCCGAGGCCTCCTGGCCACCCCTGCCGCCGAGGCCTCCAGCGCCGAGTTCCACCCGCAGTGTGTCACGAACCACCCCACCGCGCGGTGCCGCAGCGCGGCCACCTGCGGCGCCCACCCGCGGATCACCATGGCCCATATGCCCGCCGCGCGAGCACTCCTCAAACCCATCCGACAGCATTGCCGTCGTCCTGGCTGCCCACACGAACGCCAGCCCGGTCCGCTCCAACGCCGTAGCCAGCGCCACGCCTGAAGCCCAGGTCCGTGAGCGGCGCGTTGGGGTATGTCTCTGCGAGCCGCCGGAACGTTTTTGACACGAATGCAGTACCGCCATGCTCGCACGCGCCTGAGGCCCAGTTCCGGGAGCGGCGAGTCGAGGGACCTATCCGCGAGCCGCCGGAATGTGTTCGACACGAACGACGTGCTCTCCAGGTTCCAGAGGAAGTTGCTCCTGAGCCCTCGCAGACTTCGTCTCCCTCCTTGGACGTCCGGTAAAGCAGCGACATCTGCCGCTATGCGTACGCCGGGGCGCCGGGGGATATCCGGGAACGCGACCGGGCTCTCGTCCTCGCGCCTGGGCATCTGGAGAAACAACGAGTGTAGCACGGCGGTGATGTCCACCACGGACGGCGAGAACGCGATCCGTGGGATGCCTAGCTCGACCGCGAGCGGTTGCGTTCACCAACAGAAGAATTCGGAGAGAACGGCGATCGCGCAGGAAGGCGGGGTGGGAGGGGAATGGGAGGACAAGCGCGCAGGCGCCAGCAGCGGTTGCGGACGTGGTGACGACGGTGAAGCGGATCGGAGGCCCCCTTCCAAACAAAAAACGGATTTACTAGGTTTCAATCAACTGAAATCAGGATTTTGTTTCATTCGACATGATCTGCAATCAATCAGATATTTTTATTTATCATATAAAAAAGTTGTATATATCTTTACTATAAGAAAATATTATTTACTTATGAATCAATTTTTTTTATCAACCGTTAGATCTTCATTCAACAGTTATTGTTGTCGAGTGAAACATACTTTTATTTTTATTCGATTAAAAATTAGCAACTCCCAACAAAAAAAAATGTTAGTACCTCGATACATATTTTAAGCAGCTAAGTTGAAACTAGGCCATTTCCTCGCTTGTTGCTTTCTCGATTTTTCGGGCAAGGGTTGAGCAGGTTTTTATTTTGTTTTAAGGATCGTTAACACAAGGTTATGTAACAAGATGAAGGTAAAATTCTTGAAAATATAGCTTGCTACTACTCCACCGGAGGTAAAACTCGAGCACACTACAATTACAAAGATATGATTGTCGATTTCAAAAAATTACATCATACTACGATCATATGTATTTTGATACTTTCATTTGCCTTTTAAAGTACTTATGCACCATACTTGATTTAATGTGATAGTTTGTGACCATATGTATGGTTTGTTTTGGGATTCTTAGATGTTTAAATTCTTTTTGGGTCTCCTGTTTTGATCCAAACGCACCAATAGCGTGCTTACCTTATTTCCTCTCAGTTTGGCTTTGATCAAAGGAGCCTTATTGGTGTGTGTGGCGGCGTACAGGGCCGAGCCTTCTTCCTGCTTCTCCTTTCCATCTTCTTTCTTCTTTCTCCCACCTCCCTTCACGTCTCGAACACCCGATTACCACTGGAGGTGCCGTAGACGCCCATTCACCTCTCCTCCGCAGCTGCCCATCCACCTCGCTATGGTCGCTCCACTGGAGGAGGGAGATGGGCGGCACGACTCCGTGTGCAGGATGGACGGTGATGAGTATATATAATTATTTATTAGATAACTGCTATAAATATGGTATATCTATATTGGGTGTCCACTGTGCGCATGTCATTTACCCGTTTTGATGTGATTCGTAACCGCTGTGGGTAAATAAGATATGCGAAAAACTATCTGGTACATAATCGTATCTGACAAGATAAGACAAGTTAAGATGGTTTTTGAAGTCATGGTAGGGAAAAAAAGAAAAGGAGAGAAGGCGACGTTAGAACAAAAATCAGATTTAGTTAGAAACAACTATCCGTCCCTGGCAACAGCACCAAAAAACTTGTTGGTGATCCTTACACCTAATTGATCTGCAAGAACACGGATACCGTTGTAGCCTTCAACCTTGAGTATTCAGAGGTATTGGATCCACGAGAAACAAGTAGTGTTTCGGAACACCTGGCCGATTTATGTTCTATGGAGAAGGGACTGAGGAAGTTTTGTATTTGGAGAGAGAACGAAGATCGAGTTGATTATTTCCTTCAGTGTAGGCTTCACTTCGTCGATTACTTGTCTCTTTTATTTATTAGCAAACTGGCTAGGTAATCTATCTACTTCAGGCAAGGTGCTACCTCATCAAAAAGCTACCGAGTAACCCGAACGTAGCTGATCTAGGACAGTTGTTGCATGTACTACGATCTCCTGTGGAGTTACTAGCATTCCAAACTAACTCTATAACCCAGACACCACGTATAATTTAACTCTATAACCTTGACAAGCAAAGTAACAAAGGTAGGCGGAGCAAAGCTAAGCCATGAAACCAATAGGTAAATTAAATAGCCAACAATTGCTTGAAGTAAATAAAGAGACAAGGTCACATCAAGTGTTACCCGGCTGAAGGAAGAGGCTCACTCCATAATAGTGATCAACATTGTCGAGGTACAAGAGGTGTGAGGCATCAGCGTTACATTGCCCATACTGACTCGCTCAAAATTTCCCACTACTCTATTCCGGCAAAAATGCAAAAATGAATAACATATACCCACGTATTTATCAAAATAGACAATAAGCCGACATATTTACAAATTTAGTACCTATATTCGACAGCTCAAATACCGAAAATCCGATTTTGAAATCTCAAAAATTGAAAAAAAAATAAGCCCGATCGTATTCAGCATCTGAGGCACCGAATACGGCACTACTCACCCGTATTTGGTACTTGAGTTGCCAAATATATGTAACAGTGCCATATTCGGCACCTCATACGACCGGTTGCTTTCGGCGCCATGCCCATCATCTTGTTTGTGCTTTTGGTGCCCTATCAAATCGGTCTGCCATATCATGTTCTCTCCACTTTGCGCTATAAAATGAGAGCAGCTGCAACGCGAGAGAAGAGCAGAAGCACGAGAGGAGAGCAGAAGCGCAAAGGAGGAGAGGAGAGGAGAAGCAGTAGCGCAACGCGTGGAGAGGAGAGGAGAAGCAGCGCGAGGAGAGGAGAATCAGCCCGAGGCAAGGAGGGGCAACAACGCAAGAAAAAATAAGTACTTAAATTATATTTTAATTAGTACTTGGAGCAATAATAGTAATTAGAGTGTTAAACCCGATAATTATATTTGTTTAATTATTTGCTTAGTTTGATTATATGAATCTGATTATTTGCTTAGGTAGTGTAATAGTAATTAGGGTGAATTTGTATAATAGTAATTAGTATGTTGCTGTGTAATAGTAATTATTTGCTTAGATTAGTAGATTGTATAATAGTAATTAGCGCAAAATTGATTAGTCAAAAAAACTAAGGGCACCTCAGCTTAGCTCACTTAGTGCGAAAAAAAAATCTATGAACGGGTTAATAGTGCACTTTCAATTTATAAGGAGATTGAATATTTGCTCAATGTACCATTCATGTTAATTTAAATAATATTTTAATTCAATATGAATATTAATTATTTCATTTTTATGTAATAATGATGATTTAATTAGCATTGTTAATTACTTATATATTTAGCATGTGTATCGTTCAAACATATAAGTAGTAATTTTATTAGATATATCTTTGTTTACTAGATACGATACGATTTTTCATATTTATTATGGAGAACGTCCTGCAGTTTTGCATAGGAGTCTCATAACAATTTAGAACTACCAGCATATAGAGAGTTCGGTTGAGGTACCTAATGATCTAGATGACCTGAAATCACATGTTATGAGCCTTTTGCGTGTAAACGAGCAATCCCATATTGTTGTCTTAAAGGGTGTGCGGTCACGGGTTGTTCCAAACAGCTCGGTCGTTGTCCATACGTTGTTCTAGATGAGAAGAAACAACTCATGGGTTTTGTACTAATGCAAAGCATTGGAGGAAAACTTAGGGGTGTACGTAAACATAGTATCACGACTGGTGCATGGTGTTGCAGTGAGTACTATGGAAGGATCAGGCCAGCATGTGATGCATGAAGAGGATGGATGGCATGTTGGGGAGGACAGTTTCGGTAGAGATGGAGCTAGAATGGACTATTCTGATATAGATGTAGGATACATGGATGATGAAATTGATGGTAGCAGGGATGAAGAAGATGCTGACAATGACGACCTGGTGCCGGTGATCCAATACTTTCGTGGTGCTGGTTTGTTGGATTGTGTCATCGTTGAGTATAACACATTATCTAACTGGAGATACCAGAATAGGGATATCCAGGTTCTGTAACAATTTCGTAACAGGGGGAAGGTTATCCATTTTGTTAGCAACTATGCTGTAATAACAAGAAGGGACCACAAATGCGCCCGATCGAACCCTATAGAGTATGAGGTCAGGTATTTCAAACACCCAATTTGTCCTTACTTCGTACGAGTATATAAGCCTAAATATGAGAACTATTTTGTGATCAGTAGACACACCCTACGTACATGCAGCGAAGAGACTATTAGGAATGTGAGCCACGATATTAATGCGAGGTCCATAGCCCAACTCCTCATCACCCTTGTTGGCACGAATATTTGTTTGTCGCTAAAATCCCTTGCGGAGGAGGTGCAACTAAGACGGGTATGCTGATGAATTACCACACCGCGTGGCGCGCGAAGCAGAAGGCGTTGAAGATGCTATCTGGAAGTTTCGAGGAGTCTTACAACTATGCTCTAAGGTCACTACAGAAGATTATCATAACAAATCCAGGGACTCAATAGGCGATGATGGATGAGCCAATCAAGCTAGAGAATGGGTCATATAACACCAGTGACCGATACCTTATTAGATTATTTTGGTTTTTTGGATAATGCATCGAAATTTTCAGACATTGCAGATCGATTCTATGCGTGGATGCTACATTTCTAAACGATAAGTACCATAATACCCTTATAACAACGTTGTCAAAAGATGTAAATAATCAGATTATTTCTCTTGTCTTTGTACTGATTGAGAGCGAGAACTGTCAGGACGCCATAAATTCTCCGCAGGACAAGACTGATAGTGTTTTGTGTTGCTTGTGCAGGTGGACGGCGCCGATCCTTACGTGGACACCAGCTGCAGCGCGTGCAGCTGCTCCTGGGACGACGAGCTGCTGCTGCTCTGCGAGTCAGCCGCGCACGCCTACTGCGTTGGGCTGGGCACCGTCGTGCCGGAGGGGGACTGGTTCTGTGAGGACTGTGCGGCGACCAGGGAGGAGCATTTGAGGTGGCAGGTAGAGAATGAGGGGTGGGATAATCAGGGTGAATTTGAGATCAGCGTTGATGTTCCGAGAACCGAGCCGGTTGCAGCCCCGTATGATCCAAGTTGGGATGGGACAAATTTACGGAGCAGTAGGCTTTCGATGGATGATCCGGTTCCTTCCATTTATGACATTGTGGGTGAGGATTACACTACCACTGCAAGGAGCAGTAGGTCTGGAAGGAATGCTGAGGATTTGCCATCACAGGGCACTTCTTCAGCTGGATCTCATTGTCCCGAATCTACTCGGGGACGGGATAATGGTCTCGCAGCATACCATGATCGCATTCGCTTTGAAGTTGAGAGAGCTAGAATATTACGTAATTCTCGCAATCTTGATAAGCGCATCAGGGTGCTGCGTGAGAACTGGGATGCTCTGCGTGACGGTTCTGTGGGGTTTGCTGCGCATGCACCCGGCAGAAGAAGGAAATATGGAACTGGAACCATCTCTGTTGTTACTGAGCAGCAGCATTGTGCAACACCCATAGTTATCTGTAGCTAAAGTGCTACTGCTGCTACTTTTGTTCAGCTGTCATCAACGCCTTTCTCTGAGGAAACCAATAACTCGCAGGGTCATGGTAACAAAATCTCAACGAAGGACATCCGCATTGCCCGTAAGGCATGGAAAATGTTGGAGATGGCAAACTCTTCTGTTGGAAGGGAGACATCTAACAAGCCTTCTTCCCTTCACTGCAGTCCTCCATTTTCCATGGGGGGAACAGATCAACTTCTTACAGTCCGATTGATACAATCTTAGGGCAGAAGAAGCAGAACCTTCCTAATAAGGTAACTCAGAAAAATAATGCATCATGTGGTCATAGTACCAAAATAGAAATTACACCACCCACAAAACCCTCCGGAGAGGAGGTAGGTTGCCTGAGATTAGTCATGTATCATTTCATGAAAGGATGATTTGTTTTCAGAATCAAATAAATCAGGAAACTCTAAATGGTAAAGTTGCCTCATCAATCCACAGTCAGCATGTTGATCAAACATTAGAATCTTTATGTAGTACAGGCAAATCAGAGAAATTCAAATCAGATATGCTGCATCCAGTTAGGTGCAATTTATCATTCAATCAGTCCACTGTGACTTCATCGCTACAATTAGGACCTGTTGTTGGGAGCCAATCTACTATGATGGTAAACCCCAACGAACCTTCAGCTGTTTGTGCTGCAGCAACCAATGAAATTGGTAGTGCTGCAACCACTGAAGTTAGGAAAAGTTCTGTACCTGAACGGCATGAGAGCAAGAGAAAACTCAGTTCTGAAAAATGCCATGATCAAGGATCCAAAAGGTCTCGGTCAGCCTGTAAAATTGCCAAAAGTGAGATTTCTTCCTTGGCCATACGCGAGTTGAAACTACTCAAGATAGACAAAACATACGGTACACATTCTCCTTAATTCAGCTTTCAATTCTCTATTCAGCAACATAACTTTGTTTTGTTGCTACATATTTAATGATTTAATCCCATAAAACATTGCTTGTGATCCAAGTTCTGACAGATTCAAGGAAGTTGCTCGGACAACAACCCATACTGTGTTGTCTGCATATGGATTCGAGATGCACTCTCAAGACCGTTTTGCAAGCACAGCTCCGAAGCCAAACCATCAGTGACAACCAACTCTTGCACAGAATGCTTGCGTAGTTTTGTGAAAGAAGTCATCAGTGTAGTGTTGTCTGGCAGGCAGATGGATCAAACTAGTGCCTCCTGTTAGAGTGTAGACATGTAGTCTGAGAGATTCTTTCTTGTCTGGTTATAGTGAATATCCAACAGCACAAGTAGGAGACAACTTGTACATTTCATAGCATTTTCATATTATCCTACAGTGAAGTTGCTAGGTCTAATCCATAACAACTAGCATTCTCTTTAATTTGGCATGAACATGATTGTAGTACTGGAGCCAAACATTTTCTGGCTCATAAGGTGTGGTTGGTGCACCTGGAGTACGGAATCGGTCTCACATGGTTGGGTTTGTAAATGCTGGCTACTAAAGGTTGGACAAAAGTCTCCCAATGAAGAAAAACTTGTTGAAGCTTGGCATAATTGCTGATCACAAATGTATTGATGTATTTACTGGCTTTGAATGGTTGGACTGAAGCCTTCCACTGAGGAAAGCAGAAAGTTATTGTTGAAATATTGGAACCCAGCTAAATACAAACATTACCTTAAATGTTTATACAAGTTGTAGTGCAATTTACAATTTTATCTTTTCAGGAATCATTAATAGGTGAGGCAAACAGGTTTAGATCGGGTTATAATTAAAAAACTATTGGTTTCCTCAGCAGTGACCAACTGAACCAAGATCAAGTCTTCATAAAAGTGTCAGTATAAGTGTAAAGTACTGCACATATATGCAGATTTATGAATGGTACTAAACGATTCAAATGTCTAACAGAATTTGGGGCGCCTTAGGAGTAGAAATGCGATTGTTGCAGGTCTCTGGCGATTGGCGGGGTGGCTCGCCCCCAAAACCCAAATCTCACCATGAAATCCAACATGTTCCTTCGAATCTACCCCTTCCCGGCCAGATCCAGCAAAATCCTTCCCTCCCCTTCAATTTCCCTCGAGTTTTGAGTTCAGATCGGGTCGGTGCGCTCATTGAGGCGGCTTCTTCCGGGACTCTAGGTGTTGCTGCTTCGTCGGCGGAGGCCAGGCCGAGCGTGGCTCTGGTCAGCGACGCTCCTTGGGCGGGACCTCTTGCTCTTTTCCCCCTCGGCAAATGTATTGCCACGGCTGACGGTCTTGGCCCGGTCCCGTCATGGGCACCTTGCGCCTGCGGGAGTAGAGCAGTTTAGGCTCTCGAGAGATCACTGCTGGCTCATATAACCAGCCGGCAGTGATGCCCTACTACCACTGTCGGACAGTGGCTTAAACCGGCATTGATGAGGGAGCTGGGCATCACTGTCGGCTCAAGCCATCGGCCGACAATGATGACCCTTATCGCTATCAGTTTATAAGCTATGATGGCTGATTCTTCCCGCGCGGCTTATGAACCGGCAGTGATGCCCCATCACTGTCAGTCCATTAGAAGCCAGCAATGATGGGTCGACATAAAATGCTAGTTTTGTAGTAGTGATTGGTCATTAAAACTCAATTAAGTTTTTCAATATTGGGATTTTTGTGGTTGTTTAACAAAGTATATTGTCAACCTGATAGTTTAATCTCCCTTAGGTTCAAGTTATCAATGACTGTATTGAACAAGAAAGGCCACTGGTTCGAGAACTTGTCATTATTTTTCTCATGTCGATATCTTAATATATTAAAGTCCCCGTCTATCAGCATGTGATGTGGGTTATCACGACAAATGTTGGCAAGTTCTTGAAGGAAATAGGATTTGAGATCCATTTGGGTTGGTCCATACACTGCTATGAGGGTCCACACAAAAGAATCCACCAAATTTCAAAGATGGCATTTCACCAAAAAATCTCCATCCAAAATATCAACAATCTCTAAGGTATCCCTATTTACCCCAAGGAGGATATCGCTATATCTACCACGGGGAGGTAAGTAATGCCACGAGAGTTCCAAACTACCATATAGTTGGTTAAGGAGCCTGACATCCACCTCGCTTTTCCTGGTTTCAAGCAGACCAATAAAATCCAATCTATGTTCATGAACACATTCGTTATGTACTTATGTTTAGCCAAGTCACTAAGATCTTTGCTATTCTAGAAGACACTTTTCATGAGAAACAAGTTGATTTTTTATATTTCTTGCCCTTTTGCAAAGATCGACTTTGGTGGCCTTTTTTAGGAATGCGACTTGGATTTTTGAGGTGTAACTTTAAGGTCACAAACTTAGCTTCCAAGCTCTACCTCATCCACATCATTTTCTGTGATCTCATTAGCAAGGTGGGAAAAGGAGAAGATCATCCCAAGCATCTTCCATTGCCTCCTCACTAGTGTCAACTGTATCATCTACAAATGATTCAATTTTGCTATCTTTGATACTATTTTTTGTTACCTTTGGTTGACCTTTCACCTTTATCAGCTACCACGTGTTTGATAGCATTGATTGAAACCTCTATATCTTTCTTATTACTACCCATAAAGACACCTAGTTGTCTAATATTTGACATAATGCAATTATAAGTACTATTTGAATAGAGAGGGCTTGAAGTGTTGGGCGTACCTAGTGAATATATGATTGGTATTGTAGAATTGAGGGGCAATTTGTTGTTGGCGATCTCAGATGCCACCATCAGCACATCCAAATTCTTGGTCATAGCCTGTCACATTTCTTTCTCCGTGGCATCCACATCAGTCGCTAGTGATCCATCTTCAAGAACTTGCTCCTGGAGGAGGCCACTTTGGCGTCGGCCATCAAATTGTGATTCTGATGCCCTATACTATTGTGTTGATTAGGTAGCCACGTTCACCTAACCAGTGGCACGATTGCACGCTGCAGCAACCGCAAGGCCTCCAAGCCCTGCATCCCCCACCGTTGAAATTGTTGTCATTGTATTCATGCTCCTTGGAATGGTCGGCCTTGTGGTGCCAATAGTCACATGGCCGACCAATGGGGTGATGCACTGAACTGGCAAAGACTGAAGTCCAAGCATATATGGTGTCTGCTTAGCCATAACGGGGTTTAGTGCCAGGCTAGTCATTACAGGCAAGGTCTGCGTGAAAGGTGAAGTTGGACCGATCGGGCTGAGTAATGTCTTTGAGAACGTGTGCAACACTAGTCTGGACATCTGTGTCATGGGTGATGTGGGGTACAGTTATGGGCTAGCCCACCCCATGTGGTCACAATAGCCTGGGCAGCTCCTTTGTTAAGGTTATGGACACTGACTGGAGGTTGATGGCGGCTTTACCATGACCGTAGCTGGGCCATCATGTCCTGGCAACCTAGAGGGCATCATGGTCAGTGTCATGGATCTGGAGGGCGCTGCAGATAGCTTGGGGTTGTTCATCTTGGCCGATTGCATTACCCATGAGATGTAGGACCAGCCGGTGAGGATGAGGAGCGTGCTGATGTGGACGATGTCGTTGCTTTGGCCGGCAATGAGGAAGTCATGTTCGTCAAGCCTGTCGGTGTTGGCTTCACTTTGGGTGGTGCAGAGGAAGAAGAGGCTTGTTTGGGCAGTGCCAGATCTATAGACACACCTATTGGAGCTACAATTGAAGCCTTCTACTGATTGTTGGAAGGTGTCATCGCAATTAATCTTGGAGCACACGGTAGGGATGACGGATGCTCCAAGGAAGTCATGTCCACCTGCATCGACTCAACAACTTATGTTTTGACATTAGACGAAGAAGAGACATTTCTTTCCTTCTTTTTTGACTGATCGTTTGGCCCATTTTATTTATCATCATGTAGGTCATCGTCATCACCATTGTGAACCCTAGACATCACATGGTGGCTCAGGTCGTCATTGATGATGAGGCTTGAGTCATCAAGGGTAATGGTAATTTCACAACATGCTAGATCAAATATAATGTCCGCTTTAATCAGTAATAATTTGGAGTCGATCAGGGCCACCTTCAGGCGAACTATATCGTGTTACCTCATGCGAATCATATCAATATCTTGTGGTGTGCCAAGCACAATACTGATAGCCCAGATGGCTAAGTAGTGCCGGTAGGTTGGAGGGATCCCCAAGATGTGCACCCAAACCATTTCAAGGTGGTAATGGGGAGTTGGTGCATCAGATGGCATTCATTCTCCAATACAAAGTGTTACCTCATGTGCCTTAAGGAAAAAGTCGACGTCAACCATTTTGCTAAGCTCCTCCCTATTGGGGAAAGCCACAACAAAGCCATTTTCTCCCTGCATAACTGCTTCCTAGTTCCAGTCAGAACGAATCAATCATTGTAGCTCATTCTACATAACCTCAGCTGACTGTTGTCTGCCCGTGACTGTGATTATGGCACGTGGTGCTGCCTGAGGTTCAAGTCCTTACTATGCCCGATTTAGGGATTTGGAAAAAAAAAAAACCTTGCCTATCGCTGCCGAACTCGAAAAGTGCCACATTCGGTTTGGAGGCCTTGAGCACAAGACACTTGGCCGTTAAATGATTATTGTGTTTGTCACATATCACACAATACAACACTGCGACACAATTCTCCATAGAATGGCCATTGGTCTTTCACCTGAAGTAGAACAATAGCCAAGGCTTCTTGTCCTTCAGATTGCCATCGTTAGCTTTAGTTGGAGTTATTGCTTCGGCCTACCAGCTTGCATTGCCTGTAGCTAACGGCATGTGCATAGCTAGAGGCATGCCACAAGCCGAGTTCATTACCCCCACCATGCCCCCGCCGCGCAGATTGAGAAGTTCTGAATGTGAAGGAACAACCCTGGAAAGATCTAGGACTAGCTTTCCTAACAAAACCACAAAAGGCACACGGTACTCCAGCTTGGAAGATAGGCACCTATGGTGGCAAAGATGAGGCTCATCCAGAGCACGCTGCAGTGTGATTCTGTGTCGCATGGGGGTTTGCCATGTCGGGGCTTCCTCTGCTGGTGGTAGCCACGGAACCACCACCGAAGGAGACACCACCATCGGTGTTGGAGGGGGGGGGGAAGCTTTGACCATGTCCAGTCATTACCACCTGCGTGAAAGTGGAGTGGAATTGTGGAAGGGGCGGATTCTGCTAGATGTGGGAAGAGGATGTGATCTCAACGCCGCATAAGGAAATATTATGTGGCCGATTGATTGCATTCCTTTCCCAAATACTGTTGACAATTTGTTTCCAATTTCGTCCACGTGTGTGACCTAGACTGCCTGCCGCAGAGTTAGCCATGGTCAAAGGATCCGAGATTTGAAGTTCCTAAATTTTCTGCCCTATCTTGGCCCCCTATTGCGTTTGAACAGTCCCCGCTAAAGAGATGGCAATCAACAGGTAGTCGACCAGCGCCACCATCGGTGAATGTTGGGCTTTTGGGGAGAAGGCCTTTCCATGGCCGCATAAGCCATCCATGACTTCTCCTCCGCATGATCTGGGTCGCCGTTGGGGGCAAGGAGCGAGACAGTCGGCTTGGAATAAGCCTCATGGCTATTGAATTATGTGGAGACACCAATGGAGGAGCAGGCCCGATGGTGTTGAGGATGCTGAGTTGATTTGCCACCGCCACAACTATTCGCTTGGCCAACGATGATTCATCGTCAGCTTTGGCATTGACTTTGGCCGCAAGATATCATCATATGAGAAGCAAGCCATGCGAGCAGCTTGAAGGAATTCCTGTGTTGATGGAGAGCGCATGACCTGGGTCGCCTCCGGCCGACAAGCTGGGGTCGGTGTCCTACCGACCATCAGGGCCCCTCCTGCTCAGAAGCGTGATCCAGCTGTATTGTCGGATCAGGAGTAGTCCCTTCGTGACATTGTTGGAAGCAGGCGAGAGCGAGGAGTGCGCACTGCCATGATGACCTGTCGCGTTGGCTGTGGGCGTCCAGGCTGGGGCTGCGAGAGATTCGACGAAAGAAACAGAGCTACCCTTGGAAATAGGGCTGGCAACGGGATGGGTCAGGCCGGGTCCCCGTGGGTTTTACACCTAGCGGGGGGCATATATTCGCTTGTGGGTGCCTACAAGCGCTTGAAAAGAGTTGCACAATCGGCAATCGAGCCCAGTCCACCGACCAGCCCTTCGCAGGATTGCAGGCGCCAGCCTCCTTTGCTCCCGCGCCACCCACCTAAGCTCAGCGTCACGTTGCTGCCTGCGTCCACCACTGTTCCTGCCAAAGGCCACTGCTCACTACTCCCAGTTCCCACCCATGTCCAGAGCCGGATGTGATTTTTCACCTGTTAGGTGTTTTATAAATAGATTAGATTTTTTTATTCAAATTTTAGATCGGATATATTCTTACTGCAGCCGGCTTCAACCCCTCCCCTACTTAGTGTCACCTCCGTGAATCTTGGAATCGACACTCCGGCATGGACTCCGTGCTTTGTTTTAGTAGAAAGTTGTTGGCATGTTTTGGCAGCAGTTGAAACAAAAGAAACGAATGGAATAAAAAAGATGCATAAAAAGGCCAGATTCTATCAATGCGATCTGGTACGTTCAATACATGCAAGGCTGCCGTCTGTCCGGATCGTCACTGCTTGAGACTATTTATGCCGGGTTTTTTTTATCAATTTGCAGGTCCCCGGTAATAATATCCTACGCGCGAATGAGACGCGTCTAAATTAATGTTTTGGCGGTAGCACCAGCGGAGGCGTGATGCCTTTACTACTAGTCCTAGATCTGATAACCTCTCGGTGTGGTGGTGGAGGCCTTAGGGTTAATTTCATGTATCAAGGTTTAAATCTTGATACTTACTATTTACACATAAAAGTGTTTTAATAGTATTAGCATGTGATATGAGTGTATTTACGGATATGCAAGTATGATATGTGCTCATCACCTTATTATAAAAAAAGAACTAGTGTACAGAGGAAAAAAACATAGCATCTCCATACACAACCTACACAATTGTTGCATGTACCGTGAAAGTGTGAAGTTTCTACCTGGATTCATTCTGTCACTTAGGTTTAGCCTCCTTCCAAAAGTTTGATGGTGAAGATGGCATGTAAATACGACTTCTTTTTTATGAATTCATAGTACAGTATTTATTCTAGAATATGCCGCTCAAGGCAAGTGACATGTAGATCTATCTTGACCCTACCTGTCAACTAAACATCAATAGCATATCACACATGTAGTGCATTTATCAGCACCAGAATATCAGAAATTGGCCGCTGAGAGGACACCAGGTGACTAAAAGTTATGTACTAGTGATTTGCACATGACAGTTGACAGGGTCTCAAGATCTCAAAAATAAGCTGGCCGAGCACCAACTGCTCCGGTCTCATAAACAAGAAAGAGCATGTCGTAGCAGCTTCGTCAGAAGCGAAACAAAGCCAGAAAAGATATACAAGACAACGAGGAACAGAGAAGGCTCCCGGTCCTGTGAAGATGCTACGGGTGCTAGTACTAGATTTTATTTATATTTTTTAAGGAAAATATTTTTTTACGGGGTTTTGAAGGCAGATATTGGCTGCTTTTTTCCACGCGCCCGTCTGCTCTGCTCTGAACCCATCCTCCCCGCGCAGAGAAGAAAGCAACGAAGGAGGAGAGAGAATTTCCTCTCAGTCGTCTCCTCGATCCATTATCTGTTCCTCGTTCTTGGAAGGAATTGGGGATCAACGCCATCGAGCAGAATTCCCGGTGCGAGGTATGGTACACACTTGCTGCATAGTCTTAGATGGCTTTTTGCAGGCTCAATTCCGCGGGTTTGCCACCACCAAATTACGGCGCAAGATTTGCTTCTTGCCGCGTTACGCCGCGCAGGATCGCTTCAATCTTGGCGCGTTCTGGTGAGACGTTTCGGTGAACGATTGCTTCTTGATGCGTGCTGCTGCTCTATGGCAGGAGGAGGGCTCGCCGCGGCTCCGGCTCCCGGGCGTGACCTCGCACGGCATGGTCGTTGCCTCGCCGGGAAGGCACCGGGAGGCGCGCGGGGATGGTCGATAGGGCGAAGGCCGTGGTCATCGGGGTCACCGCCGGCGTCGCCGCCGCGGCGCTCGCGGCGGCGTGCGTGCTGCTGGCCATCTGGCTGCACCGGCGGCGGACCAGCGTCGCCGCCCGGACGCGGTCCATGGAGTCGACCACCACGACGCTGCGGGCCGGCTCCGCTAGCCTCGAGTCCAGCGTGTCCGTCTCGGTGGTCCCCGAGAGCGTGGCGGACTGGGGCCACCCGCCGCCGGAGAAGCGCGCCGCGTTCTGGGCGTGGAGAGGCGCCGGCCACAACGGCAGAGAGCCGCCGCTGTCCGTCTCCGGCATCCCAAAATACCGTTACAAGTATGATGATTATTGTTACTCTTTGTTCTTCGTACTCATGCTCTTATGCCGTTTTATGCCCCGTTTGGAACACAAAATTTTTTCCACCATCTTACGTGAATTGAACTGTTTCCTATGAAATTGCTAAGAAATCCTTGTGAAATTACTGCATTCCAAATGGATCGGTAGTTGTGACTGAGTGGAGTAGCCACTCATCTATGATCAATTCCAAAGAGTTAGCATTTTCTTATTGTTTCATGATGTTGCTGGTGGTTGCTGTTCAGGGATTTGCAGAAGGCTACCACCAACTTTACCACAATTCTGGGGCAAGGATCGTTCGGTCCTGTGTACAAGGCTGTAATGGCTACCGGTGATGTGGTAGCTGTAAAGGTGCTCGCGAGTGATTCAAGGCAAGGGGAAAGAGAGTTCCAGACTGAGGTATGGTAATCTTTTTCGGGTGTGCGTTTTCTTGGTTTTTGTTCTAGAAAAGTTATCTATTTTCGTTGCGGTGATGGATCTGCTAAGACGGATGCACTTTATTTAGCTAATCTTATGTATTATTTGTAACTTGGGGAACAACTTCCCTGGAAATAGGCTTGCTTGTTGGCATGCTGTGTCCTCAATTATGCTCCTATCTGCATATTGCTGCCACTGCGCACTAGTCACATAAGTATGCAGGGAAATAACAGATGGGAAATGGGCACACTCACCTAAAACAAAGAAATTTGTGTCTAGAGAGAAGCGCAAATCCATTGAAAAAGAAGGGCAACCTAGGTTGAAGAATTGTAGCTCTTATTCGTTTTCAGTTCATCCGTATGATTAGCTAATTTGAGGGATACTTTTTCTTAGATACATCCACAGGTAGTCAGATAGTAATTATGTTCTTGCATGATGGAACACGCTTTGCCAAAGTTGAAACATCCGTTGCCTCAAAAGAAACAAGAAAGAACAAAAAAGGAACATGTGGGTAAAGCAAGCTCAACTTGCAATACCTTTAATCTGTGTGAAGTAGTTGGCTATGGACATTTGACTCTGATAAAGAACTGATCAAAGTGCAATCATGCTTACGTCTTGTTTGCAGGTAGCATTGCTTAGTAGGCTGCATCATAGGAATCTTGTTAATTTGGTTGGGTATTGCGTGGAAAAAGGCCAGCGCATCCTGATTTACGAGTACATGAGCAATGGGAGTTTGGCAAGCCTTTTGTATGGTAAGGAAGACAATTCTCTACTTTGGAAGATGAAACACGAAACAGAGAAACATTACAGAATGATTTGCATATTAGTTGCACACAGCATTTAATACGTGTGTGCACAGAAAATGGAATAGACTAATTGTTCCGTCATTCAAAAGACTTCTCCCTTATTATGTTCATATTGTGTCCTGTTAGGCAACAATAAACGGAGTTTGAGCTGGCAAGAAAGGCTACAAATTTCTCACGATGTCTCTCATGGGATTGAGTATCTGCATGAAGGGGTACGCTTACAGTTGACGACTATTGAAGTGTGCCTTCGCATTACATAACCTGATCTTGGCAATTGATCAAAGCTATGGCTATGTGTAATGTGTGCAGGCTGTTCCACCTGTCATTCACAGGGACCTAAAATCTGATAATATACTTTTGGACCATTCAATGAGGGCCAAGGTTAGACAATTTAAGATGTAATGCATTTCTGCTTCATGTGCACTTTTAAATATTATCCTGTCAGTTGTTTTAACTAAACTAATTCTGGCTCATGATGAGTCTAAAGCAGGGTTCGAAATTTCATCGAAAACCAGTCGATATTCACAAAAACCGGTCAATTCGGTCCACACCGAATTCTGAATTCGATCGGTTTCGAATTTAAATTCAAAAATTTCAAAAAAATCACAAAAAATTCTAAAAATACTAGAGACAATTCTAAGGCTTTCTGTGATTTTTTTTTTCAAAAATAATGTCCTTTGCATCATATTTCATGGAGATGAAGTTTGGGAAAAAAAGAAAAAACATGTTTTAAAAAGCTTGCAGCTCATTTAGTAGGGTTCACGTTAAGGAAAATATTAACATGCAAACACATATTTTGTGTGTGTAGGGTGTACCTTACGAGGATCTATAAAATTAGTTTCACTTCATTTTGAGTTTTATTAATTTCTCTATGATTTTTACATAGTCACAAATATAAAGTGAACATATTAAGAAACAACACTGTAATTAATATTTTCATGTCTACCATTATTTTTCCTACATAAATTCATAGTATAAGCAAACTAATAAAAGTGATTTCACTAGTTTTGGAGGTATGATGAGTTGGTTATGAATTAATCTATTTGCAACCTATTTACATAATCCTGCATGTTACAATAACTATTTCATAAGTTCATGTATTTTTAAAAGACATAGGATCATATAAGAAGACTAACAAAATTAGTTTCATGATTTTTGGATTAGCAAAGAATTAACTATGCATTTAACTAGGTTTAGCAAATACATTTTCTCACAGAAAATCTTCAATTTTTTATGATTATTAATACTTTTATCATGTAGATCATGTTACAAGGAAACCAACAAAAGTTGTTTCATTTGATTTGAAGCTAAGATGAATTAGTTATTGATTTTACAAAGTTGAACTATTTTTTTGTTTTTCTTGAACTTTACTGAAATTTGATAAAATCGAACGGTTTTCGATGAAATTTGAGCGGTTTTCGAAGTAAATCGAGCAGTTTTTTAACCACAAATGAAATGTGGAAAATACGATTGAATACAGACGAAATTGAGCGATTAATCGGTGAAATCATCTAGTTACTAAATGCCCAATTCGGTCAGTTTTTGTTGTGATCAAACCAGTTTGACCAAGTGAATCCGGCCAAATTCTCGCTAAATTTTAACCAAATTTTCCAAATATCACGAATATTGGGAATTCGGTGACCTCCGCATTTCAGGCTTCAAATGAATTTTTGAACCTTGGTCTAAAGTTCAGTGATCAACTGAACCTGGATACATGCAACTAAAAGCATGATTTTATTCATGAGACAAAATATTAGCCTAAAACTATGTTAATATCTTGTAATTCATTTTTTACTTGGTGGGTGCAGGTTGCAGACTTCGGTCTATCAAAGGAGGAAGTATATGATGGAAGGAAGTCGGGCCTCAAGGGCACCTATGGATATATGGACCCTGACTACATGTCCACAAATAAGTTCACAAAGAAGAGTGACGTATATAGTTTCGGCATAATACTTTTTGAACTAATAACAGGCATAAATCCACAACAAGGTTTAATGGAGTACATTAATCTGGTAAGTCATTTTGACGCTATTGAATGTCCGGTTGAAATTATTAAGCCATCTTTCTTAAGGGTGACACCCAATGGGTATCATAACTTAAGATTTACAGGTTGGTCACTTACTGTACATAAGTACATTTGACTACTAGCTAGGATATCAGTTTAGCATGCGTTCTGTAGAGTCCACCTAATGCCCTGTGATATTAGGCCACAATTTTTTTGGGTAACAAATCAGTAAGATGAAGGTACCTTGTAAAGTCTGTCTGCGCACAAGTATCGTCCATGCTGGGAAGTACTTACATGATGCATCTCTTCTTTCAGGCAGCAATTGGAGGGGAGGGACGGGTTGATTGGGATGAGATACTCGACAAGGACCTCCAAGTAGGGAACATCCCTGAAGAGATGAGGATGCTCGCCGATGTCGCCTACCGGTGCATTAACAAGATCCCAAGAAAGCGCCCCTGGATATCAGAGGTCACGCAGACCATATCAAGACTCAGGCAGCGCCAGCTGACGAAGCACGACACACCAACTTTGCCGAGGAGCGAGACCAGGACCGTTCTGAGGAGGATAGAGTACCAGCATGTGGAGCTGAGTGACCTTACCAGCATGAAAGAACTGATGCCGATAAGGGCATGAGCTTGTTCCAGTATATTAGTTGCTTACATAGTTAGTTTTTAACTTGGTCGAGTAATCAAAATGTAAAGAGAATCGAACCTGGTTTGAGAAAGTTCTAGCTGTTTGATGAAGCACCAGGTGGTTTTGGTCCTTGAAGATGTCTTGGCTGCCATGAGAATTCATGTTAGTTGGATTTGCGTACTGACCTGGGGATTGAAATAGTTGTCTTGTAAATAATCAACTGTAGTGGTGTAGCATTTGACAAGATAATGAAGTCCATGGATACATGACAGTAAATTGGCAAGGATGAACCATCGAAAGTTCATGTGTTCAGGAAACACCACCGAAATAATCAGCTGTGAACTTTTCTACCATTGCATTAGCGCCAGTATTCTTTCCCCCAATTTTTTTCTCACAATCACAATAAAATACCTAATGCACCCTGGCAATACAAACACTTAGAACTGGAAATAAATGAGACATGCATATATCAGTACATGCCACGTTCCTGAACAATTTTCTGCACTTCTGCAGCATTTATTCTGGACCTAGAATTTCTGAGAATTGATTTCATACCTAAAAACTGCAGCATTGCTTTAACTCCATAAGTAGCTAAGTACATTGCCATTTGAACAAGAAAATCAACTCCCCAGCAGCATCAACAGCACAGTAGCAGACTGAAGAGTTTTACTGCCATAAATAAAGAACAACATACGCCACTGATACACAGCAAGACAACTGACAACACAACAAAATCACTGTAAGTTGAGCTTTGACATTAATCTGAGGTCTGAACAATGTTTAATCACCACATCAGAAGCTTCTGTTGAATGTTTATTTGAATGGAACTTTTGAATGCATATCATGAGTGGAGGAACTGGGTGGCCAAGAACTGGGCAGACATCACATCCCAATTTCCTTCAGGCAACTCATGTCTAGCAGTCTAGCTAGAAAAAGAAAAGAGAAAAAACTATGTACAGAGCAAGGCCATCATCTAGGCATGGACCTCTGGTACAGGCGCTTAATTACTCAAATACTACTGCAATCCTGTAAAGGATGGCTTTATTCTAGATCTGCATAGCTTAACACCTGCAAGAAAGCCACAGCAAACAGCAGCAGCTGAACAGGTGCTCACCTCCCTACTCTTGCACTAACTCAAAACTGGCAAGAAGTGCCCAGCCTCTGCTTTGCCCTTTGCGCTGTGGCGTGGCACTTGCGCGAGCGGAATGCCCCAGGCAGCAGCTCCTGGAACTTCTCAAGGAACAACACCCATGTCTCTGGCCCCATGTCAGCCAGCTTGACGAAACTCACACTTGTTGGGAGCATATCGTTTGCACTCCCCGAGTTACCAACTTGTAAGCCAGTTTGGTTGCTGTTGCTTTCAGAAGTTTTCACAGAATTCACATCCTTTGGAACAGCAGACAGCCGACGCTGGCTTTTGTCAGTTAGAGTGACACCCTTCAGTGAGGTTGACAGCTTCGAAATGTTAGCAAGCCACTTATTGACAGGTTTAGGGTAAGGTAACTTTCCTGCATTGCTTTCTACCTCCTCAATGTCATCATCATCATCTTCATCATCATCGGCCTCATCCAATTTAGACAATGGGTTTCTAGAGCTTCGCACCTTAAATTCAGAACGGTAGGCTGATGGTTCTTTAGGCATTTCATGATCTTCACTATCAAGTTCAAATTGAGTTAAGTCCTCATTGCCAGAGTCATGTTCTGTGGAATAGTCTTCTCGTTCTGTTGCAAGCCTCCTTGCCTCCATGCAGACAAACTCTAGATCACTTGGCTGATCTTCCATCCCAGTAAACTCCCTGCTCATCATCTCCCCAATCTCTGCAAGGCAGAGACCAAATGCTGTGGCTTCTTTCAAAAATATGGTTGAGAGTATTAGTACTCTGAGGCATGCTTCACGGATCATAGGCAACTCCATAAGAAGCATGTCAGCATCTTTCATTGGATCAAGATTTGCTATGTACTCAAGCTCATCCTCGGAGAACGGGATTGATGCCTGGGGCCAGTGGATCCATTCAAAATAAGGATCCTCCAGGCACTCTGGGAGGCAGAGACCATGATCAATAGGAATAAGTTCAGTCTGATTCCCAATTTTTTCTGCTCCAGTCTGCTTCCTTACCAGAAGGTTTCCAGCATGTCTATCAGTGTTGAAGATCCTGATATCAAGAATACCAATCCTATGAACAGCAGAGACAGGAAAGCTTGAACTGCCATAGTCACTGGCATCAAAATCATGAGGAATAAACTGCTGAAATGACGCAATCTTGCTAACAGCTTGTGTACCACCCTCAGCAGCATTCTTGTTAGCACAATTGACGCTTTCGTTCATATGAAATATAGGATGAGAAATCTTAACAAGAACAGTCGGAGGGACATTAGCAGAGTTATCATAATCCAGAAGGTAGGCAGCAACCTCTCTGAAACCAGTCTCGCCGACTCGAACTGATCTCTTAAGGCCTGGCTGCCCAAGGGCTTTCCCTGTAAAACCTTTTGGATTGTTGGGTGCAAATGGCTCCTCATCATTTGGCTTCACAATGGCAGCATTCTCACCTTTGCTGTTCCTGAAATAGTAGGCCCCACCAAGCCCACTATTAACAGGTATTGGATCCACACCATTTCTTATAGCCCTAGCAACATCCTTCACGAGCTGCCTTGTTCGAGAGCAGCGGCTTGGGCATACTAACAGTTCAATTGGACTGCTCCTATCTCTTTGCTGCTGGAGATCCTTGCCAGTAGGAGATGACATGCACGGTGTGGAAGAACTCCGATGCATGAAAGACTTGGTGAGAAGTAACGGGGAATCATTTCTGATGGTGTTGAGGTCATTTTTTATGACACGATCACCTAATGTCAGAGAACTCTCCTCGGTGGGAAAATTGAGTGCCACCTGCAGCTTTCTTTTGACTGTGTGTGCATTGTCACCACGATCTAGTTGAACAGCCAAGACACAACCAGTGTCAGTCTGAACAAAAAGACGTTTCCATCCGCTAGCCCTTGTCTCGCTTCTACTTTTGGTTGGGTACTCAATGCTAAAAGCTCGGTCCAAGGCTGAAACTGCCATCTGGGTCTGCACTGGGCTCTCCAAGTTGCGAGACATGGCGGACAGCAACAAAGGAATTGAGGTCAATGCACTAGAGGCAGGTGCCACAATGAGGCCTTTCTTGCTCCTCTCTTGTTTTCTTCTGCGCTCGTCAAATTCAGCAGACGAGTGCGAGAGAGATGTCACGGCAGTGATCATCAGGCAATGAAGGAAATCTTGCACACTAGCTAAACGGCACCAGAAAGTGATAATACATAAGGAAGGTGAAGACAGCAGCAACCCCCCTACAGCTGGGAGCTGTTATGAAACCCGACAAGCTCTTGTAGATCACTAGATCCTGCAAGAAGAGACAGAATAAGGGGTCATTATCGTTTTCCCAAGTCAAAAACCAATCAGTAACAAGCATGAAAACAAGACAAGAATAATTTTCCTCACAACTTCCAAACCACTCTTGCTTCATCCTTATTCTACATGAAGTATGAAATGTAAGATAAGGAAGTTTCTTTGAGACACACTCAGACAGTCAAGTAATTAAGAAACCGCAGCACTTCACATGGCTAAAGTGAGCATTCATATTTGTGAAGGAAAAGTTGGCGTACATAAGGAGTGGACTACCACTTTCCATATAATTGTTGACTACTAGGCAGTTTTTTAAGGTACATGTTGAAGCTATGATATTTTCGTTGAACATAGGAGCATCTTTTGCAGTTTTATCATTAGGATTCGGCTGTCCCCTATTCACTCTCTCATCAATAGTATCTGTGTTTGCTTCCCCCGAATCTCCGTCAACTGATGAGATCCAGGCACGCCGCTGCAACCAGAACAATAAACCTCAAAACCCACACCTCAATTTTTCAGGTAGCTGCACGCATCAGCCACCTCATCTCATCAGGGTTAGGAAAAATTCTGACGCAGTTGTCAAAGATGGCCCTTTAACTACAGGAATAGTGTACTTCTTGAGCTGAATCTACACTACTGCAGTAGCTGCACAGGCACAAATGTTGCTCCACAGCTCGATCGACATAGATGATAGATCAGCTGGTGGCACAAATGGATGACGAAAAGAATGCTTAATGATATAAAGCGAAGATGAAAAAATAACCACAAACATGAATCCACTGCCATTAATTCACCAGGCTGAGGAATCAAGCAGCCTAGCTCTGAGAGCATAGAGCAATCGGAAATTATTGCTCTAGAAGGTACTAGAAATGGAGCTGTGCTGCTTCTCTGAGAAAGAAAGCACAGTTTTTTCCTGCTAAAAATGCCACCTTTGCTCTCCGAGCTCAGAAAAAGGAGGCTAAAATAGAAACAAAAATAACTAGAGACGGCAGAATTAGTGAAACGAGCACCAAGCGAACGGAGAACCACAAGAAACTCGGGGAGAAGGAGCCCCTACCCGTACCTGATCCAATGCGGAGCGTCGGGAATGGCGGCCCGCCACCGGCGGAGCCGCAGATCTGGCGCTGCGCCCAGAGAAGACACCACCTTCCCCTCTGGCGGCCGACGCGGTACCACCACCTCTCGGTCGCTGGCACCACGCCCCCACCTCCCGGCAGCCCACTGAGCGGCTCTGCCTCCTACCTCCCACCTCCCACTCCTCTTCAGCACTCTCGGCTTCCGTGCTGTCTGTTTTGTGTTCGTGAGGGGTGGTGCGCCTCAAGTAGGCGGAGCGGGATGGGTTAGAGAGGGGTTAAGGAGGCGGGTTAACAAATAACCATGGTTCAGTAGAGGTGAGGAGGGTGTGGGAGGGATTGCGTCCTCCTCCTATTTGCTCTTGCCACCCTCTATTTTGCTCTAATTGCATTTACCTTGGGAACTGGTGCCCCTCAAAGAATAGTCTATTTATTTGAAAATAAAGTTATACCACCTAGGAGGAACATATACTTGGTTTGCTTAGAGGAACTTTTGTTCTTCACCATCTTGGCATGGAAATGGTTGGGAACAAATGATATGCATATGAAGCTGTTTTAGCTCTTAGCTCCATAAGCATTAGTTAAACATGGGTTAAAGAGACATCGGTGTGTTGTAAGCATTCGTTGATGTCTATGATGTGATATTGCTCCCCATGCTCTTGTTTGTAGAGCCCACATCCCCCACTCCTACTTGGCGAGCCATTGCCTGTTGCTATGCTGCCTTTTGTGGCATCGCCTCCTACAATCAACGACATTTTCATTGTCTCTTTTATATTATCGCTCTTGCTCTACCACCCTAACTAGGCAAGCTCCTGGTAGTAGCTTAACCCTAGTTCGCCATACATGAGTTCTACTATGTACAATTATCACCATATATATAAGAGTGAATTGTACAAAACTATAAATATTGTATTATTTATAACATAAAACTACAAGTATTATGTCTAGTAACATAAAACTATAGATATAGTGCACTAATTTCACACAAAATCCGATTTTAATTAAATTCATTCAAAAATGGTCTTATATTTCTCCAAAAATCCTATAACTTTTTGTATGTTTCCATAATCAATGTGCAATCCATTTTAATTGGATTCACCCAAAAAGTCTATGTAGAATTTAAAAACTAAATTCTCGAAAAAGGCTACTTTTATAACCCCTAACAATTGTTAGTGCCTCAAGTAAAATCTCATAAATCTGGAACAAATTATGAATATGCTTCTTATATGATGGACTAATTTCTAAAATTATTTTCAAACCTAAGTTGTATGGTGAAAAAGTAAGTTCCTTTGTACTTATAAAGGAACTCACTTTTTTACCATATAGACTAGGCTTGAAAATAATTTTATAAATTAGTTCATCATATAAGAAGAATACTAATGATTTGTTCCAGATTTTTGGGATTTTATTTGAGGCCGTAACAATTATTAGGAGTTATAAAAGTAGTCTTTTTCAGAGAATTTTAGTTTAAATTCTACATAGTCATTTTGGCTAAATTCAATTAAAATGGGTTGTACATGAATTATAGAACACATATAAAAAGTTCTAGGATTTTTGGAGAAATATAAGATCACTTTTTTGGGTCAATTCAATTAAAATTGGGTTTTGTATGAAATTAGTGCACAATATTTATAGTTTTATGTTACTAGACATAATACTTGTAGTTTTGTGCAGTTCACTCTGTATATAAATATGCGTATGCATAGAACACACTCAAACAGTGCATAACCAGGGTGCATGCATATGCGCTCCTTTTCCACCTCCAACATGCACAAAATAAAGGAGTCAGCCAACCAACTTATGTCACGTTACTTATCATCCTACCCACTAGACAAGATTTTATGTAGAGAATCTTCCGTTGATTACAATCATTAAAATACAATATCTCTAGAAACACAGATTCAATTTTTAATCCGTTTGAATCATATTATTGGAAAAAAAATATGCTTAATAAAATGGGATCTATGAAGGCTATATTTTGATGAAGTTTTAGGATCATAACAGAGTTACATCCATATAAGTCACCCAGTTAAGCTTTGTGCTATACTGCAGTTATAACTTGGGTTTCAGTTGTGATTCAGGAACAACCGAGTTATAATATGTTGAACAATATAGTTATAACATGGTTGACATTCTAGTTATGATAACATAGTTATAACATGGTAGACACTCTAGTTACGATAATACATTATCGAGTGAGTACTAGTTATAATATGGTGAACACTCTAATTACAACATAGGAGACAATCTAGTTATGATATGCATTGTCGAGTGTGAACTAGTTACAATATAATAGATACTCTAGTTACAACATGCTGAATAATATAGTTACAACATTGCCGATTGTAATATTATCGTAATTAGTTACAATCAGTCAGTCTGGACAGGTAAATTGCAATTTCACTATGCATATAGTTGTAATCACTCTACTTATAGTTGTAACATCTCTATATACATAGTTGCAATTGGTTACAATCGCTGCTCATGAGGTGGAAACGCGCTTGGTCATCCAGTGGTCCTGCGGGGTAGGTGGGTGGCAGCGTGCCCAGTCGGTGGGGCTGGCTTGAGTGTCAGAGTCTGATTGGCTACTTTGTCAGATGCGCGCGCGACTTGTGCACATTCTGCAGGTACGTTGCGCGTACCTACAGGATATATATATATATATATATATATATATATATATATATATATATGTATTTTTCCTTATTCCGAAGACGCAAAGAGACCCTACTATATCCACTTGTTTGTGCACATGTGCTCTCTTAGATCGACTATGCCTCCTTTATTCAGGTTTCATGGTCATTATCTCCATGCACCCTATTGCATCTCCTTCACCTGCTCACTCTCTACCTTGCCTCCATGGTAGGTTGTTAAGGTCATTGTCCCCCTCATATCCTTGCTCTCATCCCTAGATATGGTTCAATGCCAACCCTTACCTCTTGGAAGTGCACATCAAGGTTGCTAGCTCTATGAAAGTGTCCATATCTCTAATATTATGATTATGTTCAACAGATCTTGTGTAACTTGCAGTGTAGTGTAAGAGATAGGGTACCAAAATCAATTTGTTTCTCTCTTTAGTTTAGATGTTTCATCTCCTTGAGAATATTTTTCTATTTCCCCCAATTTTTTGTAAATGGATGGTATTGCAGTTATGTTTTACCTTATATTTGAGTTCATGGCTTAATTTCTTAAAATGCTATTTGGTTGTTATTTCCATTCATGTGTTGTCTCCACTGCAACCTGGTAGGTTGTGAATCTCACTAGTGTTTGTTTTAGGCCTTGCTTTTGTTGACCGGCCAAGCTTTGGTTTTCGTATGTATAGACATGTGCTAGCCTTTGGATGATTCTAGGTTCAAAGGTTTTAGATCAAGATTGGAGTAGGCCAAAGCCTATTCCAAAACCCAAGGTTTCGAATATGCCTACTGGTCGAGACTCTCTACCCCCCTCATCTACTGTCAGTCCAGCTTACTACTCAGAGGTAAGGTTGCTAATAAATACATATCAGGCTTTAGGTAGGGCTTATTCTCATAGATTTTACATAGAGATCGAATTTAGATAGTAAAGGCCCATCCTAAAACCTGGCCTACCTAAGGTTTTGAATAGGTCTGCTAGACGTCAAACCCCCCCCCCCTCCAACAACCATCATCTACTACTGGGCCGGCCTACTGTGCGTGGAGCTAAGGTTGAGGGGACACGGGGGCCATAAAACCTAGCTCTAACTTGCTGCCATTGACTCTATTACCTAGTCACTACTATCGTTATCACCAGGTGAGGATGAGCCATGTTTTCACATGGGTAAGGCATAGTGTATTTCACTATGCAGTTTGGGGAAACCACTACACATGTTCATTATATGTTCTTGTTCAGAAATATATATGATATCCATACATATTATGATATTATGTTTTACATTTATTTCAAAAGATTCATGAAAGAAAACTCGAACATGGAATGTGTGGAAGAATTCAGAAAAAATGTTACGCATGCTTTATTTTCCTATGCATCAAGATCCACCAAAAAACATAGTACACGGTTGCACAAATTACAACTTGACATAAATGGAGGGAAATTTTAAAAATCTACCATATACAAGTTTACTTCCAGAGGAGCTTCCCCATTATTGGAACATCTCATACTCTCCACTATTGGAACTTCGTCCTTCACTTCAATCTACTGTAAGGTCCTTCCGCCTCCTCCAATCATATTGCTGATGAATCTTTAGGCTCAGTGCAACATTTACTACCTCGAGTTGAGTTTCCCCTCAACTTCCATGTTGGCCTCCTCTCTTCCTACTACCATTGCATGGCCATGTGATGATTGATGAGCACAAGAGGGACACTTTATTCCTGAATGAGTTGAATACCTATATGTTGCCATATAGTCTCTTTCGAACAACAACATATACAAATGAAACATTTCACGGATCAATCCAGTCATGCAAGAAGGGAGGAAGTATCTATTACAATCCCTATAAGAAATATGCAAACTTATGTATAGGTTGTGCAAGAACAAGCTTCAATCGCTTATTCCTTAGGATCCCACAGTTTCAAATATTGTATCTATTACAATCCCTATAAGAAATATGAAAACTTATATATAGGTTGTGCAAGAACAAGCTTCAAATCCTTATTCCTTAGGATGCCTCAGTTTCAAATATCTCCACACTTCTTAAGATAATAATTTAATTTATAAAGAGAATGGCAGAAGGTCGACTAAAGCTTTCCTTTTTGGCCAACAAAATGGTAGCCATCCAATGGATCATGAATTAAATTTCCATTGTACCTTTCCCACATGGAGCAAATATCGCTGCAGGCGCAAATTAAGAAACTTGTCTACCTATGTTCATCTTGACATGAAATACTCTTTCACTAAGACCACACCTAGTGTATGTTTGAACCAAATAGGAAGAAGTTATGTGGCCGAAGTTTTGGTGGCTCCAAATGTTAAATCGGAAAAAAGCAACTTTCTCTCCCCCCTCAACCGTTCTAGTACTCCATCGCTTGCAATCTCCTCCTCTCCTTTGCTCCTCCCGTCCTCCAGATCTAGTTACTGCTCCCCTCCTCTCCATCTCCTCCTTCACATCCCCTCCTCTGGCATGCCCTCCCTCAGATCTTCATCGGTGCCTAGGACCTCGACGACACCAAGAAGGTCCATTTCTCATACTCCTGCCACCGCCTCATGGATTGAGCTCATGCCATTACTTGTGCCCTATTCGAGGTCTAGTCACCACACGATCTCTTGGAGGGAAGGGGAGGTCACAAGGAAGGTGGTGTGGTCGAGATTGTGCCAGTTTCACAAAACGATGGAGATGGCTCGCGTGACCCCAGTTGCCGGTAGGTAAAAGGGAACTTGATGCGTCAGTCACCTTCTCCTCCCTTCTCTTCTGTTTCTTCTCCCTCTTTCGTCCATGGAGCAACGAGAAGAATAACATTCTAACATGTAGTTGTGCTATTCTCATTTGTTGCTTCTAATTCGAACAGGAAATATAGTGTGAGCAAAATAATGTTTTGGCATTCTTCGTGTGCATGCATCCAAAGAAGACTATAGGCGGAAGATTGAGATACCCAAATCAGGTGGTGTTCATTGTCAACGAGTAGATTCCCATTTCGATCTCTGATGTGACATTGTTGTTCACATGTAGACCTAGGATCATCCTCATATTCAACATGTAGCCCTATTGATAGATTTTTTAGATAATAGAAATACAACTTCCGACCTTTACACCAACAAGACGTCAAGACATCTAGGATGCACAAAGTTATTTAAAAGAAATAGGTACTCACTCAAATTTGCATAAAGATGACTTGAACTTGAGTGGTCTAGACGTACATTTCACCTCAACCAATTAAGCTAGGCCATTATTTTGCGAATGCTAATTACCGATGCTATCACAATACAATCACTACTACAGAACTAGTCATAAGTGTCACCTCATCAGTGCCAGTTTAGTCAAAACCGGTACTGATAGGGTATCAGTACCGATTGGTAGTAATGCCAAGCATCAACTCGTCCATTCAGATAAAAACCGGCATTGATAACTAGTATCAGTGCCGGTTCGTATTATGAACCGACACTGATACTACGATCGGACCCGAAATTTTTATGCAATGGATTTTTGGCTCACGCTGGTGTCCGCTCGGCTCAGTCACAACTCAAGTGCGTCCTTATCCTCTCGGTATCTCAACCTCGCGACCTCACTCCTTGAGTCCTCACCCCCCATTTCTCTCTCATCCGGTCTCTCGTCCGACCTCCTCCCCCACCGGCCTCACCTCCGGCCTCCACTCCTCCAGCCTCCTTACAAGACCGGCCGGCGGAGGTGACACCGAGAGAAGCTCTATCTTGTAAGGGCGTCACCGGCTGGCGGGTGCCGCCGAAGGATGGTCTGCAGCGCCGCCGCTGGCCAATGGCTGGATCTACATGTCTGCGTGGCTTGTTGTCGCCCACTGCCGGCGAAACCACTAGATTTGGGCGGTGCGGTCAGGGGGGGAGCCGCGTGGCCAGTCGTCGTCTAGAGGATGGTGCCACCGTTGGGTGTGCCGCACGACCGGCCGGAGGGGTTATGACTTGGTTGATGTTCTTGCAGATTCGTTAGAGGTTGTTGAGTTCTTACCGATTAGCGTTCGTCTTGTAGAAGTAAGGTGCTTGATTATATTAGAGGTTGAGTTCTGAAGACTACGTGAGATGATTTGATTTGATTGTGAGATATATGTGTATGGATGAGATGAGTTGATTTGAGCACGATGACGGTGGCAGCTGCAGGAGGACAATAGTGGCGACGGAGCGGTAGCCGAGCCGGCTCTCATGAGCCAGCTCGTTTATTTTTTTTTGGCTTGAGAACACATATCAGTGCTGGTTGGAGATATGAACCAGCATTGAAAAGAACTTTTAGTGCCGGTTCAAGACACCACACTAATAGTCAATAACTATCAGTACCGAGTAAAGGGTGCTGGTTGAAAAACCAATAGTGAAGCTGTTTTTCAACCGACACTAATTTATAGTCATGTAGTAGTGAATTCTTGGATTGTGCATGCTGTCAACACAAATTGCTACGCTCCTGCATCCTTGTGTTAATGTTTGAGAAAGTTCCAAGGACCTTATTGTAAGCCAATAATTTTCTAAGGTCTTCATGAAAAGCAGTATCCATGTACAGTACTAATTTGCCATTTTTATTTATGAATGGATCTAAAATAATTATGGCACAAGCTTCTTCAAATAAAAAGGTGCACTTCCTTCTACGTTTGGCTTTATGCAAAGGTTGTTTTGGTGTTTTGAAGCTTTGCATCAACCAGGGGAGGAAAAGTCTCAATCGACATGTACACGTCTAGTTTAGTTTGTCTCTATTTTAGTACTGCCATAATCCGTTCGCCTGAATGTACGTGTATTGTCACCGGATACGCACCAGCTCAGTTACACCAACTTTTATCTGGCGCAACACGGAAGCACAGCTCGTACTCGTGACACTGGCATGCAGAACGAAGCTCCACACCCATGCATGCTCGACGCTGCTCTTTCTGGCCGGCGTGGATGCGTCGTCGCATGCAGACAGGCATGCAGTAGGGCCGTCGCGTTGCGTTGGCCCCTTGCTCTTCACTGCAGTCCGTCCAAGCGAAGCAGGCTCCCTGGCCGTGCACCCAGGAACCAACCGTACGGCGGTGGCGTCTCGGCATCTGGTGCTCCACGACGGCAAGCGTCTAAACCCATGCCGGTTTTCCTGTCAAAGCGATAAGAGATAAGGCTCATGATGTGCGTAGTGTAGGCCGGGTTTCTTGTTTCCTTTTCTTTTCTTTTCACGGTAGCAGGTCTGCAGGTGCATGCTTGCCACTGCAAATGTACAACGATCTTGGTGTGCGGTTCTTGTGAATTATATATGGCAACAAAATAAGTTAGCTTCAGTTTATGTCTTCCGCAATGTCGTTCAAGCGTTTTGGCCTTTTTGTCACATCTTTTTGTTTCTGACGTCTTATTCGGATCATCTGTTTGCAAAAGGTGGTTTTAAGGTGGGATCTACGGCAATGTTTGGTGTAAGGTATAGTTTCAAGGTGAGACTCACATGTGCTGAGGTGGTTTAGAAAAAACATATTGCTAGGACGAGTATATCTTGAGGAGTTGCTGAGGTGGGCCAACACACCCCTTCTCTTTCACATGTTCAGTCCTCACTCTCGGACCCATCTATATTCCTAATATAAAATGTGTTATTTGTATTTTTTTTCTAAATTCACGCATAAGTTTAGGGGTGGCGACTATTGTAATTTTTTTTTCTCTTATTAGCTTCCCCCACCCCACTACTCACACACGTGTTGAGCTGACATCAAGTATGTTGCATAGGCCTTGAGATCCACTTCAAACCAACATTATCGATGCTTTGAATTGAAACCTCATTTGAGACCGAAACCCCATTAAAGACGGATTTTGAATCGTAAGAGAAGACAACTTATAATTTCTGGGGGTTGCCTAGCACAAACCATGTATTTAGATCAACCTCGACGCTTTGGTAGGATATCATCGGCACTCCATGTTTCCCCCTCAAACCACATAAGGGCGACCTTAGAATATGACAAGAGCGTTCGTAAAACGGAATGATGATAAAAAATTACAGAAATTAACAAGCTACAATATTATGAACATTTCTCCAAGATGAAATCTACTCATCCGCATTTTTTTGGTCCGCACGACCCAATCGAGCAAAGCCTAGTATCATCACACTTCCTGTACTTGATCAGAACACGCATGCATAAATTAAAGTACATGGATCAAAGTATCTATCATCCCGACGTGATCGGTCTTGGTTTTCTTTATATCTGTTTCTTTCTCTGATCCCATCCCAAAGCTGTCAAGAGCACTCCGCGGTGCCCTGCACACGAATCTGCAAAAGCGACGACAGATATGGAGCCGAGAAATTAAAGATGCAAAAGCGCACGAGAGAAAACGACGGGTCACACGGCGGAGTTCCGGCGGGGGATCGATCGACGGCGACGTGCGCGAGCTGTCGGAAGGAGTATGGAACCTCCGGCTGGCCGGAGTCTCCCTTTTCCAGCTCAGACTGAGAACGATCGATCGGTAACCTGCCGTTTGCGATAACTAGGTGATAATATGCTGCAATGTAGAGCGATGCTACGCGCACAAACGATTTGAGATAATTGTAATTAATCTGGTGGATCAAAACCGACGAGTTAGTGTCTGTTTAGAATGCATGGGTGTTTTATATAAAAAGTAATACGAAGAAATTCCGTACAAGTCAATATAAATAATTTGAAACTCGTTTCGAAATCCTTCGTTCCAAACATGTCATTGAGCTGAGAATCTTAGACCAGCCAGCCTATATCTACAATATCTCCGGTTCGGTTGCGGCACTTTTGCAGGGATCTTGATCTTCGATTAAGTTATCGCAGTCTAGATGATTGTGATCGATGGCTGTTTGTTTATAACATGGATTCCATTTGTCATGCAAGGGTAGTTTTAATTTCTGTGGGTGTTTGGTGAAATCCTATGGGCTCCTCCGACAGGGACTCCCCTGGTTGGCTGATTAGGAGCTGTCAGGTTGGGGTGATGGGGACGACGGCTGAAGTGTCAGTGTTCGCTGGCGGTATTATCCCTTCTAGCTCAGCAAAAAGTGCACGGACAAGGCGGCTAGCTCCTGTGTTTGGTTCGCAAGCACGTGCCACTTGATTGCACCAGTGTGTGACCATGTCCACAGTAAAAGAGCAGCGGCTGAGCGTCACCACCTATCTATCTACTTCTCCACTCGAAGAAGAAAAGAGAATTCGAAGAAATGCTTCACATTATCATGCGCTTGTGCAAAAATTGATCCTAAGATGATTGTCATTTTGTGAATAGATCCCTTAGATAGCCTACATAGTAGTACACCTCATTTTGTCCATATATCTTAATATGATTTACCGTGGGAGACACATATTTGAGCAAATATGTATGGTTCAGGCGCCCAATTTTGAGTCAAAAAGTCACTTTTTAAATATTATTTTTACAGAAATTTCAAAAATATTGCACAAATTCGAAAAATTACAAAATTACCTATTGTCGCGAGTTCCTTGTGAGCAATCTAGTTTTCGCACAACGAACTCGCGGGAATTTCAAAAATATTGCACAAACTAGATTTTCGCTAATTCAATACGCAAAAACTTGAAATTTTGCTGATTGAAATATAGAAAATATATTCCATGATTCAAAGTGCAAAAAATGAAGTTTCCACACTTTGGATCTACGAAAATGTTTTCCCACAATGAAAATAGAAAAAAAAATTCGCTGATTGGTTATACGAAAAGCTATTTTTTTGATTTTTCTCTTATAGTACCAAAAATACAAAAAATATTTTAATTTTTTTATGCATGCAAAAATTATCTTTAGTGACTGGTTCAGCACAAAAATGTTTGTTTTGCAAATAGTTTGTCGAAACGACAACACGAAGTGCTTAATTTTTTTCTTAATTTTTGGTTTGATGTATTTTTGTCGATATTTCTTTAATTATTTGATGTAAAATTGTGTGAGTAATTTTTTAAGTGATGTAACCTTGGGAGGCTATAATATTATTTTGGAACAATAATAGTTGTGAAGCATAATTATCATAAAACTCGGTACGAAGGTTATATATGCTAATGAACATTACAGGGACGTAGGGTTTTTCGTCATAGCATGAATGCATCCTAATTATAAAGAGATGACGACAACAAATATTAGCATATACGATGCGGCTAAGGACTAACCCAAAAGCATGACGGTGCTAAACCGAACATGCCTTAAGGAATAAAATAGGCTGGGTTACAATAAATGCCTTATGAGGGCATCGAGGCCTGTTGCCTTAGAGCGGTGGGCTCTCTCCCGCTTCATTTCCCTGTCAGCTTCGCATGCTTCAGTCGTGATGTGCTCCTTCGTTGCCTTCCTCGTGCGCTCCTCCTCCTAACGTTTCAGCTATAATTCCTCCTGTTGATGCTCGTACTCCCAGCGTTCATAAGCTTGCCTCCTCCACCGCATGCTCATATTGACCCATCACTTTTGGTCCTCAGTTTGCTCCATGTCCGGCCATCCCATGAAGTCACAGATAGATACAGGAGACTGGATAAATGAAACAAGAGGGAATATTAGTAAGAAAGTGCATGCAATCGTATGAAAACTACCACAAGAGTAATCTATATCGCTATACTGGTGGGTAGTCATATGGTCCATATCAAGACGGGTCGTACTGGTAGTTGGCACACATGAATAAGTGTCTGCCATAGGTGTAGGAGATGTCCTGGGACTCGCGAAGCCTACAAGGCTTACCACAAAAGCATATCAGTGGTTCAACCCCCTAGGGGATGGAAGTCACCCAATATTTCTTGGGTGGGTTTGGTGGAGTTGAGGAAGACATTGCAGTTGAGAGAGGTGAGGAAGGAGTGGTGTATCTATGGTTCATGCTGAGGTTATTTATGGTGGCCGGGGGCCAGTGCATGGATTGAGTGTACGGGCATGGCTAGAGGCTAGAGCATAAGAGTATTGTGCACAAGGACAAATGACCTGGGATTTGCTGTGAAAGCTGGAAGTTATGCTATTGATGCTTAGCAGAGATTCCTTGTGAAAGTTATTGCTTGGTGTGGTCATGTCATTCTGTAAAAGTTCACCAAGCAGTTATTATTGCATCTGCATGGAAGATAGGGAATCCTATGAAAACATTAGGCATAGAAAAGACGTATTGGCATAAATCCTAGTTATTTCATTGATGAAAATAAAGTACATCACATATAAAGCTCATCGTAAGCATTCATTGTCTATATATGACTACAATACATAACAACATGCATCGAATCGTACCCTTCCCTAGACAATCCACGATAAATTACAATAGCATGTAGTACCCCGTCGCTAAATGAAGCATGCCTTATGGAAAGATAGATTGTCAGGTGCAAGAAAACTTCTAATGGGTTCGTGGAAAAGATGGAAGCTTCTCATCCATATATTCCCAACGGATCTCTTGAAAGTTGCATCCATGAGGGTAGGGCTTGCTGCACACATAGTATTGTGCCAGTCCATGTGCCACATGCCCCGGCACAATCGGCAGGCCGTACACGCATTGTGGAGGAACATGTATGTTACTGCATATAGTGAGATACTTTTCTCACCACTCTTCATTGAGCTTCTATAGCCTCATCTTCGGCCGTTCAACATCCATACGTCTCATTGCCTCATCCTTCTCGTAGCTGTAGTTGATGTTCACGTACTCTTCTTTATTCGTGTAACATTCGTACTTGCACCTAGGCTTGTCGTACTTTTGGAGAGAAGCAGGTGAATTAAATGAAATTCGTAGCACGGTAGGATGCCGTGTACACTTACCCCACATCGGTATCAAGCAACTATGGCAAGTAGGAACGGTTTCTAGCGTGCTATTTTACTATAGTCGCACCGTGGCATGCGTGCCTCATGCGCTTCTATCTGCAGCTCTATCTTCCTCTTCTTCTGCTCTGGGTCTTCATTTCTCCTTCGCTCTTCGTCCATGGTAGAGATTTCTACAGAAACCATAATGATCTTCCATGCTCATTTTGGCCGCCATGTCGACATGGAGATGACGTTGTAGTCCAAGTTTACGAGCGTTTCGGTGACGCAGGCCTTCGATTCTTCTGTTATCCATATTTCAGAGTACGAATAAATAATACTTGCTTTCTTTTCGATTTTCTCAACACCATTTTCTTATCTCATATATCACTTCTCCTAGATGGATGAGTGTGGTTTCCAGTACTGGATTGACCCGCGAATAGAACCACACATTCAAGAATACATCCATCACCTGCATATTGTTATCGAGGAACTCTAGAAACAATTGTGCCAAGAGAGAGCCATCAACATCAGAAAATGCTATATCTCATCTTGCATAGCAGGTTGGAGGAACAACTGGAAGTAATATGGATGTGTTCTAGCGGTTGGTCGAGGATTTAATTTTGCATTTGACTTTTACAGTGTTATCATTCCCTAAATGTGAGAATCCTAATATTTACCTAGCAGTAGCTGGGATTTGCCTATCACGTAATGCTTCCCATATGTATCATAGGGGTGATGCTTTTCACATGTTGGAAAGAATTATACCTATTTTGATCGTGCACCAGGAAGAAAAACCAACATAGTACGTTAATATAAGATACTAATTATCACATTGATTACACATAAAGTTCACAAATAGTTCCTAACATAGTACGTTAATATAAGATACTAACTATATACCTATCAAACTGAACTAATGAAATAGAAAGCTAAACAAAATAAATAGTCATGCAACAGTCTGAACAAAATACATTGTCTAAGCATACAAGTAAAACATACTACGCCTAACCCCTACCCTGGCCCTACCCTGACCCTATCCTGGGCCCTACCTCTGGCACGCTTTGGCATGCATGCTGACACTAGGACGCCTGCCTCCTCCTCCTCCTGAGGATGGCCATGTGCAGACAATATGTACCAATCAGGCTCGCAGCGCTCGGGTTTAGGCAACTGGAGACCGTAGGTGTCTTCTGCCTCATGCTGTGTAGCCTGAGTGGGTGGAGGTGCACCGTACAACTAGGACTGGCCGATCACTTTGGAGGTCCCTCCATAGTGAAGCCACATATTCTCGCTGAAGTATGGTGAACTCTCGAAAACCTATGCAGTGCACTCTATGCGGAACACACCTGCATTAGATCGTGTACAAACAAGTGATATTGCCATATAATGCGTACTAAGTTAGAGATTGTGGAATAAAGAGTCATGACATACCTGGCGTCGGAACGAACATAGGCGCACCCCAAGCAGAGCCTCCTGCTTGATCAGGGCGCATCGGCTGAGAACTAGCATACACAGGTGCGGTCCAACCAGAGCCTCATGCATGGCCAGGGAGCGAAAGCTAAGGAGTAGAGTAAACTGGTACGGTCCAACCAGAGACTCCTGCCTGGTCATATCGTGAAGGCTAAGGAGTAGCGTAGAACGGCTCTGGGCCCGAGGTGTAGGTAGGTCGTGGGGGCTTCTGCATGGTATGTGCGGCCAACAAGTCACGTATAAAAGCGTCAGGCTATTGGCACGATGTGCACTTCACAATATATCGGCCCTTGACGGCCAAACAAGACAACACTCCGATGATGTCGTCGAACACCATTGCACAAGTACCTTGCTCATGTAGCCTAGTAGCTGTAGTCATTGCCTCCGCGTGAATCTCGCTCCCCAAGTCAGACTGCCATATATGACAAATCGTTAGCCCTAGTTGGTATGTGAATATAAGAATCGATAAAAATTTGAACAATTCAATTACCACAAGGTGCAGCGATGCTCTAACGTGTCTTGGGTAAAATGTCTTGGGTAAAGGGCATCAATGCTAGTAAGGGTCAATGTGGTGGATCCTCACCATGAAGGTGATATGTGCGAGTCTGCTCAATGTACCACTGCAGGTACTGCTGGTAATTATAGTCATCATAAGGCACAACATACTCAATCACATCCATAAGAATCTGGCCCCACTGCTGCACCTAGGGTTGCATCCTATTAGTCAAGTCACGTAGCCTCTTTGGTGCACCCTTCGTCGACAACCTAAAATGGAGTTTGAATTAGAGAAATGAAAAACACAAAATACAATGAGGTAGCTGACATTTTAACTCACGAGTGCACGGAAGCAGGAACACGGTATCCCATTGGGACTGGGAACTCCTAGTGCCGGCCGAACTAGCGTATCACGTGGTGGGCAGCGTAGTCCTCAATGATGATGTAAAAAACTAGCTTCTTCTTTGTCATCCAAAACAGCGAGTCGCTGTAGCACAGTGCAGAGATCCCACAGCCTGCGGATCATTGGAGAACCAAGTTGGGGGTGTACGGCTCCCAAATGACCATATCAAGTCTCAAGTGGTTGAACTGCTTTGTAAATGCCTCGTAATCAGCATGTACCTACACTCCTGCCCACTATGGCAGCAAAATTATAGTCCATAGAAGTTAGAGAGTCACTATTACACATTTCAAATTTGCTATTTATTTAAAGGGAATACCCATTGGCATGTCCAAAGTGATCCCATCACTGGCTTGTTGATGTCGTCGCTAACGTACATCTTTGAGGTCTAGTACATAGGCTGCACTAGGGGTCGTCCAACCTGAAAGCACTCGAAGGACCACAACTGAAGTACTAGAGGCATACCCACGAAATTGGATGATTTGTGAGTCCTCACGCAGGCCTCGCACATGGCGCGGTACGTGGTGCCAAGAACGACTGAACCCTAGGACACCTGAGAAACGTTGTCGACGTGGGCGCCTGCAATAGCCCGGGCATAGGCTATTCAATGTGCGTCCACGATGTTCCCATGGGTGGATATGAGCATCCCCCAACCGAATAACCACATCAGGGAAGCCTCAGGTGTCGGACTACCTGGAACTCCGTGGGATCCTCGGCCATCCTGTCCACCTACAAAAGTGACTTTATTGATAATAAATAGATAAACCACTTGCAATATGAAATTAACGAAGCAACAAAAAGTATTACTAACCTTGAACAGTTGCAAACGCTACTTCTTGGAGCCATGCTTCTGATCCACCGAAATGGGCAAGATGTCCCCATCGAATAGGTCAGGTAGAACTCCTTGGAACCTCTTGAACAAGTCCTACTACCAACCAGGTGGAGTGACCGAGGGACTGATCGCTTCACTAGAAATCGGTAACCCAGTGAGCTTGGAGACGTCCTATTGCGTGATTGTCATCTCCTTAAATGGCATGTGGAACATGTGTGTATCCGGCCTCCATCAGTCCAACAAAGCCAAAAACAAGGGAACAGTCAAAGGGGAACCGTCATGATCGCCCCACCTGGTCGTCGTCATTGCCACCCTCATCCATGTCCCCATCATCCACCTGATGCACGCCAGCGGCCTCATCTGTGGCCTCAATCATCGTGCAAGAGGAAGAAGTTATGCGCGGGCCAACCTGAAATACATGAGATGATGATTTGTTAAGATAAAAAAATTAAATGAGTTGATGGCAAATTGAACTATTTGTAAAACTTGCTAAACCACTTGGGGTGAAGTTGCCATACCCTCATAGGTGCACGAATCTGCAACACATGAATGTTCATAGTCCCGTGTGTTGCTTGTAACAAGTCATGGTGATGCTGGTCAAAATCATGGTCCAGAAGCTCGTACGATGGCTCCATCTCTGAAAAAGAGGTAGCACATATGTTACACGGAGGAGGTTACACAAATAATATAAAATGAGGATAACACATTTACAAACTGCAAATATCAAACACAACTATTACACATGTCATGCCATATAGTTCTTGCATCAGGAACATGAATAATATAAAAATAGTACCACATAGTTCTTACACCAAAAACATAAATCATACACAAATAAATATAGAAACACATAATTCCTATGTAGCATATCCCTCCCAGTCTACCCCAATCCCATGCACTACTTGTCCTCCATGAACATCTCTCCCACGTCGAGTATTGGTGGATGGGCTTGCTCTAGCATCACTGGTGTTAGACTGTGGGAAATCCTTTGCCTTGTGACCAAACTCATCACACTCACTACACTTCCTCATAGGTCTGCCAACTTCAGCTTCATCCATATCATTACGAATACGCCTAGTCTGTGGCCTACCACCTTTCCCATGGGCATGTCTAATCAACGCTATAAGGGCAGACATATCGGCGTATGTCTGTCATAAACTGTGAAGTCACCTTGCACATTGAATCCATGAAACTCCCCTGTCCAAGCAGGCACCACATTTTCCTTGAGGTAAAATAGTGACATATATAGGGAGGTTCCCACACCTATTTATGATAATATAGTCAGAATATAAAAATATGGGACATGTAAAAGCTTCAGTTTGTTGTAGGTACATTCGCACCATCCATTCAAAACTTGTTCTAGGTTCACCTCATAAGTGACAATTCTGGTATCACTCCCCACTATTCATTTTGATCTTAGGCTTATCTCAAAGCAGTGCTCATTGACACCCATACTGTGAACCATGTGTTATATTGACTTCTCATTCTTCTTCTGCAAGTGTTCCATCATTCTGACGGCATACCGTGTATTCATTGTTGTATAGTGAATAACAACAAGAGCATACCTCTTTTGGTAGTACTCAATAATACCGTACAATATGCCCTCAACTATTGCAATAAGACGAAGTCCATGTAGCCCCTATGACGCCATACCTACCAAATTATAGCAACAAATAACATAGTTATAAACTATCAGACATATTTGTTCGTTAAACACATTTATGATAAAGAGGTGGCCCAGTAGACGAACCTAGCACCTCTAGTGTTGTAGAGCAAGGACCACTTCTCCTTTGGTTCCGCCGCAATCCAGTGCGAGAAACATTTGATGTTTCTTTCCCCCCTTCTTCTCACATTAGGAGGGTCAATGCCTCCCCCAAGAGGTGGCAACGCCTCCGGTACAGTGTCATCAACATTATGCGGCTTCTTACTTCTCTCCTTCACGTGCATCCGTGTGCTTTTATCCAATTCCTTGCACAAAGCATCAAATTTCTGACTTTGATTCTGACTACATAGCCTCTTGAACATATCCATCAGTACCTTGCTCTTGAATTGCTTATAGAAATTTGATCCCATGTGATGCATGCACCACCTGTTCCGTAGGTCAAGCCATGGGAATGGCTTAACTGAATACTCTTGCAGTGTCTTTATAGTAGATAATAGCCTAACATGCTGGTCATGTATGATGCAAATGTTAGGTCGATCACAAACAACCCCAACCTTAAGATGCCTAAAAAACTAGATCCAGCTCAACCTGCTCTCACCCTCAACAAACGCAAATGCCAAATGAAATATCTGCTTATTCCCATCAGCTCCAATTGCAATGAGAATATGACATTTGTACTTCCTGGTCAAGAATGTGCTATCAACACAAAGCAAAGGACAACAATGCTAGAAGGACTGAATACACTGCCTCAAAGAAAAGAAAACACGTCGGAAAATCCTAGGCTGGTTTTCATCAATCTTAGTCTCCTTGAAAACTGTATATGTGCTAGGGTTTCTTTCCTTATGAATATCAAACACACGAGGTATGTTGCAATAAGAAGTCTCGTAGATACCCCACCGCTTCTCTAAGGCATTCTGCTTTGCGCACCAAGCCTTTTGACAAGTAACTCATATTTGAACTATTATAATATTGTTAGTTGGATGAATGTGCATTACATGTCCCGCTTCTAAATAGTCTCAATAAACAATTCATTTGTAACTAGTGCAGTAGTGTTGTAGTGCTCTCAAGCTATGTTTTACAGCGTACAACTGTGATGAGCCACTCTAGATGCTACCCAATGGGTACAATGCTTCGGCATGTACGCATGAACATAAAAGTTGCATCAAGAAGGCTTTCTAATTTTAGGAAGTTTAGAAATAATTTTATGAATAACAGACAACAAAATGATTTTTGAGTAGGGATGTTAGGAGACGTGATATTTAGTGTGTATTATGGAGAAGGATATGTTGTGCAATGTGACAGTGGGTTAGATTTAAGCAATTTCTCGGGTCTAGAGGTTGGTCTGAATAATCTTGGTGAACTGTAGTGCAGTCAAGTGATAGGTGTGTTATATGATGTGTTGCACATTAGTCCATTGGAGCAGTGGTTATTGGCTAGGGTTATGCTTCCTAATTGACATGCTACTGGGTGGAAGTGAGAATTATGGGAGCTTAAAAATACAAAGCAGTGGAGGCAATTTGTGAGGTTAGTGTTGGGATGGAGTTTTCGTCATGTCATGCTCATGTAAGGTACTATGATATGTTCTAGAGAAGCCGAGTCAAGTGCCCCTATGTAGTTGAAAGAAATTATTGCAACAACTGAACAAGAAAATGTAGCTCCTGAACCAGTGATGGAGGATGTGGCACAAGACATAGACATCGAACAATTTCCCTCCCTGTTGGCCACAGATTAGAGTGAGAACGATGAGGAGGTTGTGGAGCAGATGGAGTTAGACAACGAAGAGTTCCTCACATTTGTTGATGATGCTGAGTGGAACAAGGAGAAGGATGTGTCAGATCAACGGTGTAACTTTTCTATGAAGAGTCTAACAGTGAATGATGTCCATAATTCATCCTGGGAGTATGATGCCCTTGAGGTTAGGATGGGTCAGATGTTCCATGATAAGGGCCAATTGCAGGATGCAGCTAAGAGCTGGGCTTTCCTTTGAGAAACGAGAGTTCAAGGTTGTGATATGTAATAGGAGCATATATGATATTAAGTGCAGAAATACAGGGTGCATGTGGTGCGCATGGTTACAAGCCTACTATTGATAACATTTGGGTTAGTTCCAAGGTGGAGAGGCACACATGTAATTTACAACAGACTCAAGAACATGACAACATCATATGTGGCGAAGGTGTTGTATCGTGAGTTTGTGAAGAAGAGTGATATGTCCCCATTCGCTATTATGAATGCAATAGAGAACGTATTTGACTATGAAATATCCTATGACAAGGCACAGAAAGCAAAATAAAAAGCATTGGAGAAAAGATTTGGGAGGTATGAAGACTCGTATCATAACCTCTCTCCCCCTTTTGGAGGTTTTGCAAGCAAAGAATCCGTATACTGGATTGCAATTGATGACTTCTTGCACCCATCTGGAGCAAGGGTTCTTCGGCGGGCTCTCTGGTCATTTGGTTGTATGATAGAGGCTTTCTGGAACTGCAGGTTAGTGTTGTGTGTGTATGGAACTGTTTCTGACAGGCAAGTATAGAGGGCACTGCGATCGGGGTGAATGGAGATAATCAGGTGGTCCCCGTGACGTTTGCCTTCGTTTAATCTGAGAACACTCAAAGTTGGCTTTGGTTCCTGAGGGAGATTATGAGAGTTGTTGTTCGGAACATACCTAATGTTTGCATCCTCCACAATTGGCATGCAGGCTTGCTTTCAGCCATTAATACATTGCAGACCAACACGAATAAGCCATTCTTTTGGCCAGACTTGCATAGTTGCTGGTGCATGAGGCATTGGGGGCAAACTTTTACAAGCAGTTCAAAAGTAAGCATTTGATGGACCTATCCAAGAAGCTCTGCAAACAAAATCAGAGGAGAAAGTTTAATGTCCAATGGGAGGAGCTTGAATGGCTAAGTAGAAACCACATGAAAGAAGTGTTGAAGAAGCCTTTTCTACCAAGGGAGGAGGAGCCACAAGGGCTTAAACCCATTCCTTACGAGTTAAGCACCATGAAGAGGAGGAAGAGTGGCAGGAGGGTGAAGTGTTTCTGAAATTGGATCGAGCATGAGCCAATGAAGAAATGGGCACTCCTGTATGATACTGATGGCTCGCGTTATGGTATAATGATGACCAATCTTTAAAAAGTCTATAATTGGGTCATGAAGGAAACCCACTCACTGCCATTAGTAGCAATCGTGGAGGGCATAACACGCAGGACATAGAAGTATCTATGACAATGGTACGTCATTGCATCGAACTATACGTGGTGAACCCGCTGAAGGTGTACATGGAAAATATCAACAAATACATTACTGATAAGAGCACAAAGGGTTAGATGCACCAGGTATTAAAGATGGTCAACTGGGCCAGGCCTAACGGGCCAGCCCGCGGCACGGGAAAAATGGCCCGGCCCAGGCACGGCACGGCACGAGAGTAAATGGGCCGGGCCAGCACGGCACGGTTAGGCGGGCCGTGCCTGGGCCGGAGCCGCGGCACGTCGGGCCGGCACGGCACGGTCCATTTAAGTTTTTCTACTTTTCTAAGGTTTTATATAATTTGTTTATCTCTAATACATAAAGAGATGCTTAACAGGGTGGTAGAGTCATTGCTTCCCATGTATGAGATCTTGAGTTCGATCCCTACATTCGGCGGTTTTTTTTGATGTTTTTCCGGATTTTCACGTGTTAACGAGCTGCCAGGCCAAAAAAATATTAATGGGCCTATCGTGCCACGGGCCGGCACGGCACAGCCCGATCTTAAACGGGCCGTGCCTGGGCTGCAACCACGGCACATGGGCCGACACGGCACGGCCCGTTTAGCTAACGGGCTGTAACGGGCCGTGCCTGACTGGGCCCGTGCCGTGCCGGGCCGGGCCACCCATTTGGACATCTTTACCAGGTATGGTACTCGGGCAACAAAGAATACGTATTTGAGGTGCTTTGGCGTGACAAGATTGGGCTTGGAGCTGGTCGGTCTGAGATCACAATGGAATGTGTGCTCAAGCTGACAGAGACATGGTGCGAGTGCACATGCAACATACCTTTCCTCCTACATTCACCATGCTCATATGTGTTTGTAGCTTGCACAAAAGGAGGGATAGAGCATGTCCACTTTGTTTCTCCTTACTACATGAAGTAGAATGTTGCAGCAACAGGATAAGGTGGAATGTATGGTTAGTGGGGAGTCGTTGACTTCACTAAGTCTCCGGAGCAAATGCTCGTCTCGACGTCGAACCTGGACAACAAGGTCGATGGCAAGGGACAACGTAAGACTATGGGAATCGGGAATGCCATGGATGAATTAGAGTTAAGAGGTCGAAAGAAGGAATGTCTATTGTGCAGCGAAGAGCATTCAAGGAATGATTGCAAGCTTTACACGGTGCAAGAAGGTGGAGAGACCGTGCTTTGTGTTTCGATGTGCAAGCAAGACAAGAACAAAGATGCAGGCCCAAACACTTGATTTGTACTTGTCCAATATGGATTAGGTTTTTATTGTTATGTTCGAACTACGTATGTTTTATGTGCAGATTGGACTATATATGTTTTTATGTGTTGAACTGTAGTAACATTTGTTAGACTATGTAGCATGTTTTAATATGTCAGATTGTAATGTTGTTATGTGTTAGACTATATTAATATTTGTTGATCTATGTATGTTTTTATGTGTGGGACTGTAATGATATTTGTTGGTCTATGTATGCTTTCTGAATCATCTTGTATTATTGCATTTTGAAATATTTCATATTACTATTGTCTTAATCTTTCATGGCAGGTATGGTGGACCTAGAGTTGCTTGATCCACTGATGGATGTTAAGCATCGATCACATCTTCAAGACAACACCATGTTTCCCACTCTTCGACTCCAGACACCAAACCACTACTGGCCCATAGACCCACTCTGGATACCCAGGTAAATAATACTTGTCTGTGTCTCATGTAAGTAGTACTTACTAAATTTCTTGCAACATGGGTTGTGGGCTGCTGGGTTGCTACCATTCGCTAGATTGATGGCGCCATCTCGGGATGGTTCTCCCCAGTTTCCACTTGACTCCGCACTACTTAGCTTGTGGGTCAACCACTGGAGGCTAGAGACACACACATTTCACCTGCCAGTTGATGAGATGGTCCTGATGCTACAGGATGTCTCGATGCTTTTTTGTTTGCCCATATCGGGGGTAGCCGTTGGACCAGTCGTGGCTAAAGCGAGATGGAGGATGGGCTTAATGGAGCGGTTTGAGGGGATCTTGCTGTAGGACCCAGAGCACCTTGAGGGAGCAGGTGGCATTTGCTAGGAAGCATGGTCCCAGTAAGGCTTGAATCAAGTAGTTCCACACCTCGCATTTAACCTCATACACAGAGGACTGAAGAGTTTGTAGCCACCTGGAGGCCTACTTACTCTAGCTTTTAGGGTGGGTGATGTTCACCAGTACCAACGGAGACACCATCGACAATCACTTGGTCCACTATGCGAGGGATAGCAGACAACCCTTTGGAGGAGGTGCTGGGGTTTTGCAGTTCTAGCTTCGACGTACCCCGAACTTTGTGATGTGTGCGTACGTACAACAATTGTGCTTCCATCACAGGGTGCCCAATGCTCCTGGTGATGTGGTTGTTCCAGGGTTTGACATTGATCGAGCCACGATGTCCTCATACGAGGTGTACATAATGGAGTTGTATGACATGCAATTGCAAGTGTGTTTCTTTCAATAATATTATGTTGCTTTTAATTAATTATGCTGATGTGTTGTTTTTTATAGCCGCGGTAGACTACTGGTATAGCATGCGACGTCTACCCCCACTTTGTCACGTGCCTCGACCATCTAATGGAAGACAACGTGCGCTCGACACAGTACACAGTCACCGATGTTAGGGCTCATGCCCCATTTGGGCTCATCTCACTTTGTAGCATAGACAATGGCTTCTGGTTGATGAGGAGGAACCTTATGTTTGACATCCATGTTGAGCCACACAGCCCGAACCATGTTATCTGGCAGTTCAAGGTGTCCCAGGAGTTTCCTCTACAGAGGGGGCACCGTATGCCAGAGGCCATTCACAAGTAAATTATATTTTGCACTACATTTCAATTAGTATTCCTTTACTTAAATATTGCTAAACAATATTTTTGTTTTCAGGCTATGAGGGAAGGGGTTCAGTCTGCAGCATGAGGCCACATTCACCGTGAAGCTCAAGAGTGGGTGGACGATTGGGTGCATGCTACCACATACATCTTCGAGCCTACAGAGCCTTATGACCACTCAACGTACATAGTTTACCTCCATTGGTATCATGGGGCCATTCGGTGGAGGTGTTTCCTGGAGCAGCAGAGTGGGCTTCACCACCAGACCAACATCAATGACACATTCACCATGCGCCCTCTTGCCGCAAAAAATGAGCTGGTTAGTACGCCTTACATCTATTTGTCAAATGAAAATATTCTATAACTTTGAAATTTAACTTGGTCACAGACGAATATCTGCGAGGAGGTGAGAGTCAACCTCCTTGCCCTTGTAGACCGGGTGAACTGGGATCCACCGAGAGTGGACTGGCTAGAGCTTGTCAGCGGTCTACGTCATCTTGCACGACGTTGCCCTGATGCCATACGTTGTGCTTCCTGCCACCCTAGATGTGACAACGTGGCTGAGACATCTAGGAGAAGGTCTCTACCACCACGTATTGCGTCGATCCCCTTGCCAAGGCAAGAGGGACGTCATCCCAGGTGCCACCACATGGGTTTACTTTTCTATCCACACTAGGGTGGATGGGGTCCTTACCATGTATGTTATTTCATTTTAACAAAATTTGTTTTCTTCTATTTGCATTTCCAACTATTAAAAATATTGTTCATAATGACATGTTCACTGTGGCAGGCAGGGGCCTTCATACCTGCTACTTCTCCATCATCGAGGACCTAAGGTCATAGTCCAGATGACTGGTTCGTGGAGCCTCTCGTCACCTAGGTCTTCTCTCAGATGCCTGAAGCCATGCAACCTACGCAGCCTACTCAGGAGGACACATCCACCCCGGCAGCTGCACCTCGCCCTAGACACGCACCAGACCCCTTGACGTATCTGACGAACCGTATACATCACCATGATAAAAGGAAAGCAAGAGGGCCAGAGGAGGACGTGCCCCTTGGTACTTAGCCATACATTTGTATTGCTATAGTTTATGACTCTATTTAGAACTTCTACTTCATACTATGTTTTGATATTTGCACGCTACTCTCTTCATTTGTCTATGCACGCAATGCAGGTTCCATATAACAATCCAAAACTCTTGAAAAAAATCCTCCTCAAAATTATTTTTTATGGAAATGGAAATTAAATGGACATGTCTCCGTATGGCTTGCCGATAGCTCCTGTCGCCATATGGGCCACCGACAGGGTGTCTGGTTAGTATGTGGCTTGCCGATAGGTCTTGTCGGTATAGTGACTTGCCTGCTGACAACATTGTCCGTCAGCATGTCACATGCCAACAAGAGGCATATCGACATCTCGCGTGCTAACATGTCCCCTGTTGACATTTGTCCTGCCGACAGTGTACTACTTATGCAATCTTTTAAAAAAGATATTATTTTTACAATTTTCCATTAATCTAATATTATTTTTAAAAAAATTCTGCATATCTCCACTCCCTGCATCAAAAACCGTTGTTTGAGACATCGGATTAACTAGGCTAATTGAAGAAAGAGACCGAAAGAAATAGGACGCAGTTCTAGGAGTTGTCAACGACTTGCAACAAGAATCTGGGGGGAAAAATCGAAATAATAAGAACATGGGGAAAAAAAATGGATGAACAACTCGAGCAAGCAAGAGGATTGACCGGATACAAGTGGAAGCTAGCGACCAAGTAATTTGAGTGATAGCTACGTGAGTGTCAGTGGCTCAGTGCAAGCATGAAATTAATGAAATCTAGCTTGATTCTTGCTACTTTATTCGATTTTTAATTACAAATAAGTACACGTAATAGTGGGCGGGCACTAATGGAGATATTGTCGTTTTTCTTTAATATAGCGTAGATTCATATTGGTTAAATATTCTAGTTCCACATGGTAGCACAGGGCTAGAGCAATAATGTGGTTAGAGTAGTTTGTGGCGTCCAGATAAAGCCACAAATGTCTTTTCTCTAAAAAGATACGCAGAGCACGTCGGACTTGAAGCTCGAAAAGTAAGAAGGGTTTTGAGATTTTTCCGTTGACCATTATTAACTGATGGATCGGTATCCAACGGCACATAGGTTATCTTCAACCTCTGCACGTTCTCCTTCACAGGGACTAAAAATCGTTGATATCCATTGTACCATCTTACACCCCCATCCTGCCTACCGGCCACTATCTCCGGTGGCGCTCCCGCCGGATCCACGACCTCCTACCACCGCACTGACCTAGCATTGTTGTCATTAGTGGCGCAACATCTTCCTGCTGCTACATTAACTCGATGTCACTGTCATCAGTAGGAAAGCAAGGATCAAATTTAGGTGGAGCTCTCCTCTTCTTTTTCCTCCTTCTCTCCCTCTTCTTCATTCCTTCTCCTCCACCTCTTTCTTGCAATAGCATTCCAACCCATATGGGGCTTGAGCCCACCGGCCCCCCTGCCATGTGGATCCACCCCGACCTTTCCTAGTCATTGGTCTTCCACCACCAACATTCGACGGTGTCCCCGCCGCCTCGCTACACTGCCCTCTTATTTGCCACCATTGCCAATCCTACTATCCAGATCTCCTTCTAAGCCCAGAGAACCACACTGGCGACCTCCAAACCCCCCACCGCTAACTCACTAGAAAAGAAGATGTTTACTGAAATAAAACATAGACGAACACCTGGAAAAGAGGAAACGTGAAGTAAGAAACCGCGGCAAATTCCTCAAGCCATGGACATTCTTTCACTCTATATTGTGTGTTGTTGGTTTCCTGAAAATGCATCTCACTTCTTTTAGTGCCCCTGTCCAAAACAATACTAATTCATTTTACTGGAGGGGCATCAAGCTATGATAACTGTCGCGGGCGAAACAAAATAATATTCCCCAGAAATAATATTCCGTACCCCTGCTAACTTGCACTACAGTGGAAACAGAATATCAGTCCGTGTCCTCTCACATGAATAAGGAATACCCCAGGCTTCGTTCTCAGACCATTTAAGTGCTTCGAAAAATCGTGTTTGCTCAGATTTTAGTAGTATGTTTTATGGTATATTTGGTTTATATTTCGGACTACCCAGCAGTGCAGTAAATAATTGGTTTTTTTTTTTGGACTATAATGCCAAAGTATCCATTATGCGGATTTAGCTATCCTAATCGAAGTAACATCGCCTTCAGCTGGACCACAGGGCTACAATAGCAGATATACAACATATTATTGCTGGGTAGTCTACAAAGACTGTGTCACACAACTTCCTTTCTTTACTTTGTTCAGGAAAATATGGAGTAATCTGAGTCGTTGTACCTATATAATATAACTTATATACTAAAGTTTTAGGACTCAGTGGCCTCTTAGAGCACTTGGGTACTGTAGCTCCTGCAAGCATCTATGATAGGCGGGCCTTGGCCCCAGCACCAACTCCCACCCCACGAGTCCAGAGAAAGCCACCGACTTTCTCGGCAAACTCTAGTCGCCGGCCCAAGACTCTACGGCCACTCAAGGCATCGGCCTACTATTCCGAGGAGAGGAGGAAGACAGCGGCGGCCAAGGTGAGCGCAAGTTCCAAAAAAAAAACAGTCAGTTCGGCTAAGGAGGAGGAACCCAGCTAGCTTGGCTGGGTCGCCACCACCGTTGCGCTATGCCGCCACCGCCGTGCTTGCTCTGCCCTGCATAAGAAAACAGACAGCATGAAGGCCGCGGCCACAGCACACACAGAAGCTCCTTGCCCCATCGAGCGTGCCACCTCAAAATTGCCCAAATCTGCCTCCCATGGGCACATCGAGTGTGTCGACACCTCCTCCTCCTCCATTGCTTCCCTATCACCGCCTGCTTGCTCTCCTACAGTCCCCCTCACACCCGCCCTCCTCGACGCCGCCCACTGCTTTGGGTCCGCCTTGACCCCGGCAGCGAGCAACTGCCACACCTTGATGCACGTAAGCGTGGCCAGCGCGGAGGTAGGCGGGGACAAGACAACAACCACGATCACTGCTTAGCGTGGAAGGACATGAACAGAGCCTAAGGAGGAGGAAGCCAGTGGCGGCCGAGATGAGCGCAAAGAGGAGGAGCAACAGCTTGGAGGAGTGTGGCCAGATGAGAGAGAGAGGGGAACAAATAAGGTGGAGAGAAAGGAGAGGAAGAGATAAGATCAAGAGAGAGGGAGAAGGCAGCCCAGCGCGGAAAGGTTCCATTCCAGGAGAGAAGAGAGAGGAAAGAAGGTGGGCTGTGGGAAGGAAGAGTGGGCCGGCCAAAAAGGAGAAAGAAATGGACCAGGAGAGGAAAAGGTAGGCCATGGAAAAAGGAATAGGTTATGCTCAGAGAATATTTTTTCAAGGTTTTGTTTTCTTTCTCTAACCCCTTTGTGCTTCATGTTGCTTGACTAATTAGAAAACTCCAACAAAGTCCAAAGAAAAAGCACATCCTGCAATAAAGAAAAACCAACTCAAGCATAAGGGCACAAGAAAAATTCAGCAGACCCGAATTGAACGGATACGAGGGTGAGCTAAAAGCTCATTAATCTGATCTATATTTCATTATCAGTTTGTATCAAAAACCAGTAGTGATATTATCACTATCGGTTTTTAGTCACCATCGTGTCCTTTCCGCGCCATCGCTTTCATCTCCCTGGGCTAGGTCCACACCGATGAGGTGAGCACTGCCTCTTCTTTTCCTCCCCAACCTAGACACCAATTACATTTGTTCGAGACGGGTATGGCTAAGCGCGTCATTCTACCTAGTTTTTCTTATTCTGTCTATCCCATGTAACTGCAAAATAATTTAGTGCCATTTCTTAGTTTGCAACCTTGCCATGTTTAACAAGCTTAAGAGCCTTTCCTTTCCGCATATACCATCTTCCATGTACACAATTTCTTTGCTTCAGTGTTGATGTGCTTATTCACACTGCACACGTCCTAGAGCACATGGCGTAACTAAGCCGAAGTCTTCATGACTCCATGAACGTTTAGGTTGTTGCATCTATTTTTCTTTTCTTTCGCGTATTCTGACTTAATATAATATGAAGCAAAATCAACTGTATTATCGGTGCTGCTGAACCTACTATATTGCAGTTTTTTTTACTAGTGCCTTGCAGTAATTTTTAGTTAAATGTATCAAACTCATGTGTTTACATATATGCTTTCTGCCGCTTTCAGGTTGGTAAACTGTTCAAAGTTTGTGGATGGACGTCAGCTAAGTATTGTATTCCCTTTTTTATGGCGTAAGCACACTGTAGTTGAGCTCCTCTATATACCAAGCTGGCAACAAGGTGATTGATGCCGCTGGCAGTCCTATTCTGTAGTCCGACCCAGTCATGTCATGTGCTGTTGTTATTATAAGCTTCAGATATGAATGTTATATATACCTTATTAGATTGAACCTAACGGGTTCTTTCGCAGGAGAGATTCTTGTTGTGAAAGAATTCTCGTTCCTTTCAGCGTTTTAACGGTTTCCCTTCACGATTCTCTTCATGACGGAATTCTTAAGATCATTCTCTTCAGGACGGGATTCTCTCTCCTTTCCCTTCGCGATTCCTCTCGAAGGGAAGCTGTTGGAGATGAGAGAAAATAAAGGAAATAGGAACGGAAAAAGGAATGAAATGAAGAGAATATAGTTGGGGTAGTCTATATTGATCATCCCACGAGCTGTTGCATATTGTGATATCCACCTCAATTTGCCTTCGATGCCAAGCTCAAACTACTATGGGTTCACAGTATCCACAGAATTAAGTTTCTAGCACAAAGGCTTCGTTGCCATTAAATTCTTCCAACAAGATTAAGTTTTAGTTTTTCACGTTGTATCATGTTGCTCACTTGCTCTCTCCAGGGTTTGAAAATTTATTGAAAACTGGTCGATATTCGTGGAAACCGATCAATTCGACCGGTTTTCGAATTTGAATTTAAAAAATAAAAAAATCATAATTTTTTTAAAATACTAGAGACAATTCTAAGACCTTCTGTGAAAAAAACATTATGTCCTCTTTTCTCTTAACATGTTCATTTTTTATTTTTTTTGAGTGTACCTTAAGAGGATCTATAAAATTAGTTTCACTTTATTTAGAATTTTATTAATTTCTTCATAATTTTTACAAAATTCACAAACATAAAATGAACATGTTAAGAAACATCATTGTAATTAACATTTTCATGTCTATCATTATTTTTTCTAAATAAATCATAGTATTTTCTAAATAAATCATAGTATAAATAAACTAATAAAAGTGGTTTCACTAATTTTGGAGGTGTGATGGGTTAGTTATGAATTAATCTAGTTACAACATATTTACACAATCTTGCATGTAACAATAACTATTTCATGAGTTCATGTATTTTGAGAAGACATAAGATCATGTAAGAAGACAAACAAAATTAGTTTCATGTTTTTTGATTAGCAAAAAATTAACTATGCATTTAACTAGGTTTAGCAAATATATTTTCTCATAGAAAATATTTAATTTTTTATGATTATAAATACTTTTACCGTGTAGATCATGTTACATGTAAACAACAAAATTTATTTGACTTGATTTGACGTTCAGATAAATTAGTTATCAATTTTACAAGGTTAAGCTATTTTTATAGTTTTTTTAACTTTACTAAAATTCGACAAACCGAACGTTTTTCGATGAAATTCGAGTACAAACGAAATGCGGAAAATTCAATCAAATATCGATGAAATCGAGTGATTAATCGGTGAAATCGTCCGGTTACTAAATGTCCAATTCAGTCGATTTTTACCGTGGTCAAACTAATTTGACCAAGTAAATTTAGTTAAATTCTCACCAAATTTTTGAATATTTCGAATATCAGGAATTCAGTGACCTCTATATTTCGAGGTTCAAACGAATTTTTGAACCTCAGCTCTCTCTAGGAGAAGAGAGTGGTACTATTCATCATAGCGTGGCCTCGTGTGATTTGAAAGTGCCCTTTTGTCTGATCTGCTCTAAATAGAAAGACCATGGCTTGGTTCATCGCAGAATTCCATAGTGTGACCTGGCAGAGCTTTTTAAGTTAGATATTTTTAGCTTTAGAAAATTATGAGCTAAAACTATAGATATAAAAAATATTTAGATGTGTCACTTTATTTTTATTTTTATTTAAAATTAAAAATTAAAAATATTTTATTTTAATCTATAAATATAAAATCTGATATAGAGTTAGAAGTTGAAGGTCTCTCAAACATCCTCTTAGTCAGATCGATCAATTGTTCTAGTTTATCTAAATCTACGGTTCATGATGACCCGAGCAGGGCGGGCGGGCCGACCAGATCCGTTGCTGCATGCCAGGTCAGGTCAGGCCCGTACAGGCGAACGAATGGAAAAAGCGCCCGTGTCAGTCAGTCTCTGTGCAACCAAAACCGCAAGCCCACCATGGCAGCAAAGCGAAAGCGAAAGGCAGCGAGGCAGGGTCCGAAGACGGACGGGCCCACTGGAGCACGATCTGGCCTAGTCTTTAGGCGAGAGCGGAAGAACGAAAGCCAAGGCTAATCAACAGTACACGGTCCGAGATTGTTCGCGCGACCCATGCCCAGATAAACCTGCTCGAAAGGCAACGGTGGAAAGCATCAAAAATCAAGAGTCAGTCTACGAGGCTCTCGCAAGTTCTAGAGGCGGCAGCGAAAGAGACGACTCGAGGGCGGAAAGTTTCACGCCGCTGATTTGGTCCGTCCCCTTGCCTTCTACGGCCTTCACGCGTCAGAGGAGGAGGAGGGTGGCCTGGGAGCCGTGGTTAGTACTGGAGGGTGGCCTGGGAGTCGTGGTTAGTACTGTATATTCTCTATAGCTTAGTTGTTATGTTAGTATTTTAGATTTTTTCTGGTAGATTTAGTGTTAGATCTACTATTGTGTTTGTTCCTCTATAGTTTCTCTAATGAGGAGGAATCCTAAGGTTTTTTTTTCTCTGATCTACTAATCTTATCATGTTGGTTTTTATGGTGTCATTGTTTTTATTTCTAAAATAAGTTGTATCCTACTCCATTTGATGAGGTTTTTCGGTTCGTTCATGATTATTATCGTGCTTTTGTGTTGCTCATGGTGGCTCAAAAATTTAATGGCTTTTAATGGCCTACATCATCAGTTATGAAAATATCGGTGTTGGCTCTTTCAATCCAGCTTAGCAGCGATATTCGAAGAAGCTTTAGTGTTGATGATCGGAACCTGTTTTTGTATTGCTTCTTATTTTTTAAGCTTATGGTGGTACTTCGTTTGATCGGATAAAATCTCCCTTCTTTTAAAAAAAAAGGCAACGATGGATAGAGTCAGCAATGGCCAATACTTGTACAGTACCAAGTTTCCTAATCCTGCATTTGATTTCCATCCTAAGCAACAAGCAACATATTCAAAAGAGCAACTGGATGCGATAACTAACAAGTATAACTAAATATTAAGAGTGTGTTTGGTTGCTTACATCAGAATACTATGATTCTGTCCGTCTGAATATTTTTTAAAAAAAGTTAGTTGGGTGTCTTATATATAGTTTTTCTTATTGTATTCACATATGTAATTATATAATTAAAGTCTAACCCAGTGAATATATCCGAATTGAGCTTCTGAGTTTGACTCAGTGGATATAATACATCTGCTACAATACTATAACCAACTAGGTGCAAGATTATTACATCTATTTAGTCTGCTTGTACTCGTTTAGAATATACACTATATCTCTAAACAACCTATATTAACAACCAAACACATCCTACATTGCTGAAAAATACATTCAGCCTGTGCAGCTGCCGTCAGTACTGCTGTTAAAAGTAGGCATTCTCTCAACGGACACAAGGAAAACGATAAAACACGTTCAAACAGTAATCAACGAAATGAACTCCACACCATGTTAATACTATAGCATGTCAAATTGCAATCTGTATTTTTATTGTCAACATGGAGTAAAAATGGAAACCGAACCGACAGTTACTTTCACTGTGTTTTTTCCCTGTATGATAATCATCCATCAGTACATGGATCACGAACTCACAGGTTAACAAACACCCTCCACAGCCTCCATGTAGCCATGTAGGAGCTCAATGTATTAATAGCACTATAAAAACTGCAAGTGCTAGTAACATTCTGCACAAGTGACATATAATACAGGCTGTATCGGTACAATAAACAGTGTGCATATTTTTCAACAACTTGATAGACAAAAATTGGCTGTTGGGGAGGATAGGGGCGGCTATCAAGAACAATTGCTATGTTACACAACTCAGGAACAGAGATGAGAATCAACCACCATCTCTCAGTTCTCTCTTAAATTACTTACGTCTTAGTGGTAAACTAGTATCACCATCTATACAACATCATCTCTTTATTTGGTGGAATGAACAAATCCCCCCCTCCATTCTATAATGTGTATTTACCAATTACATCCAACACCCCCTTTCTCCCTTCTCCTGAAGTTTACAGTCCACCTTGATTATGGCTCATGCTGAACCCGGGACACCTTTTTCATTTCGAAATAAGGATGAATCCAGCTTTAGATTAAATTGTATTTGCGAAAGAATTGTATAGTGTGAATAAAATAGGAATGAGTGGATATCATGATGTCCGTAAAAGATCACGATCCTGGAGGCATTCTTGGGGATTGGCATAGAAGTAGTCCTCTTCCTTGGGCCTGTCAGGAATCACTGTCCTCTTTGAAGCTGATCCCATCCGTTTAGCATGGGCAGCCTTGAGCAACGAAGAGAACTCATCCCATCGCAGAGAACCATTGGTATATCGGTCTACTAGCTCAACAATAAGTTTTCGATCTAACAAGATTGTCTTCTTGAAACCAATGAATCTGCATACAGCAAAAGACAGAAGACGTGTAATTACTGCATCTCAAAAGGTGCACAGCTTTGCAGCATATAGTAGAAAGCATATGATGAAATTTCGCTGCAACTTTACCGACAATGAACACATTATTTATAAAATTGCAAAAATAATATATAAAATCTCATAATTATAAATAAACTTCCAAGAAGATAATAATGTCACAATTCAGGGTCAAAAGAGGAAAAGAAAAGAAAGCAGAGCCTTCTATGCTGCATAGTTGATTAGTTGTTACGGCAGTGTGGCGAGGTGCAACGACCCACCACATTCACAACTTTACAACGCTTATGGCGCGTGGCGTGGCGACACCATACACACATCAGCGTGGCGAATACACACATTTCCATACTTTCTCCTAATACACATTATCTCTCGAAGTATATATAAAAAGGAAAGAAAAAAAGAAAGAAAAGGAGAATATACAAATAAAATGGGTTGCCAGCCAACCCAGCCCACTAATTCGACCCATGTAAGCCAGCCCAGCCACCCTTCTACTTACCCTAACCTGCACTCCGCATCCACCTACTCCCTTCGCCCTCCCCACACCGCCTGCTCCCTCCACATCCCATCCCCACACCACCCTGCTCCCTCCGCATCTGCCTCCCTGAGCGTGCCACCGCCTTTTCCTTCCACCCACCGGATCTGCACCACGCATGGGCGGCAAACAGGGGCGGGCAGCTCGAGAGATCCAAGCGAGAGAGGCCGAGGCGAACATCGAACGAAGATCCAAACGAGAGGTGAATGTCGGACGAAGATCCAAATGAGAGGCGGATGCCGGACCAAGTCGGCCTCAATTATACAGGTACTCCTCTCCCTCTCCCTCTATTGCGCCCACCACAATGCACAAAGCCGTGGCATCCCCGTGGCGAGACGTCATTCTCCTCCATGCCAATATATCGGCATTATGGCGACATCTCGACTCCATGACAACTATGCTATGCTGTCTCAACAACTTAAGTGCACAAATCTTGAAGCCACACTATTAGTAGCGGAGTATTGGGTGGTTGCATGTCATACCATCAATGTGCTTTAAAACCTTTTCTTTTCACTTTTCAGGACAGCATTAAAACACCACTTAAAAGAAAAATAATGATGCTAATCAGATTAACATGCAGCCTGGTATGTTGAATATTAAATACACAGAATACAAGCTGTATGGCCAAGTGGAGTAGTACAAACCTCCGATGACCCTCAACAACTTTAGCCATATTGCCATCGTATGTTGGAACAAATATATCACTTTCTAAAGAGACCAAGTAATCCAGTGCTGCCATTTGTGATGAATGGTTCTGGAAGAACATTAGATCAGAAGGTTCCAAAAGTGTCTCCTTTCTCACCTACACATATAGTTATTAATGCAAAACATCAGCAATGAAAAGAGGTGGAAGAGTACTGTATAATACAAGAGCAATACAATAGATGCCTAACATATTCTGTTGTGTCCATACCACATTTGGATATGCTGAAGTGAGAGCAGCCATCCTGCGCTTTCCACCATATATTTCTCCAGCAGCAATGTATATTTGCATACTTGTATCAATGTCCAGTGCTCTGAGGACAAGAGCAGTCTCCTCTGGCGTCAATGGGCAAAGGCCATCTTTTCTTTTCAAGTCCGAGTCAATGATTTTTTCTTTCCACCACGGATAAGCATACCTGAAGCCAAGAGTAGTTTGAGCATGCCTAGTCAACAGATGTCTGAGACAAACAACAAATAAAAAGTAACATACGATATGTCACTGCAGGATGAAGTTACAGTTCCAAAATTTTCACCTCATTCTTGTGAGCTCTTCTGCCTCTTCAGTACTGCAGCCTTGTGTACATCCAGAGAAAGCCAGCATATCCATTTCATAACGTAAATGAAGGACCAAGAAAGGGCCATTTTGGCGAAGTATTCTAATTACTCGCTTGCCCAACTCTTCAATTTGTGAGGTAAATCTGAGAGAGGCATAATTTACTCGGCATCGCAATTTCTGAATCTCCATTGGCAAACCATTGTTTGCTAGTCTGGTATCAGTTCTATTCAAATGGAGAACCTTGTACCTCCGTATCAAAGGAAGAATCTGATACAAATTTAATCAAGTGTTAGCTTATTTCCTAATAAATTCTGCGGCACAGAGCAGTATTAACATATGCATGATGCAGCTTACCTGATTATGGTAATAAGAGATGTCAGACCAACTAATTGGTGGCATTGAGTAAAACATCCCAAGTTCAACTCTTCTCTTTACCCTAGGGGGTAGTTCTCTCAGGATGCGAACTTCATCTCGTAAAGAGGTTATGAAGTGTTCAACATCAAATATATCTTGAAACTCACTGCAAAATAAAATGGATTGCTGAAGTCAACTTCCAAAACATAAACAGAGAACCCCAGTAATAGTTCAAGAAAAAAACTAATGTAAAGGGAATTAATATTAAAGCACCAAACCACACCTTGGATCATTCCAAAATGAAGTCTTATCCAACTCTGGCACAACCAAGGTGACATTCAAATATCTCGCTATTACAACCATGTCACAGATCTGATGAAATGTAGAGGGGAGCAGAAGCCAGTGTTAAGAGTCAATAATTGTAAACTGTTGAATGAATATGAATAATGGTTTTCTGATTGCTTACTGCAGCTCGCATTTGGTTGAGCCCACCATTGCATGAAACCATCAAATAGCCATTGTTCCTATATATTCCTGGAAGGGAATGACAACAAACCATCAGTAAAAGCAAACACTAGAACACCCGTTACGTATTCTAGGCAAAGCTTTACTATTGACAAACAAACCATAACTAAAGTAGTGGTGCACATTGAGTACTAGAGCAGCAGCAGGCAAATCATGAGCACACTTTTCCAGTCACTCATCATTTAAATACCATTTTTCACGAAGAGAAGGGCATACTCTTGTCAATCCAAATGCAATGTGCAAGCATGTCTTAACAACTAAGGTCTTTGGTATACATGGAAAATTAGCATGATTCTCCTTTATCTAGTTGAAATCTGTCTTAAAGCTAAGTTACCTCCTAATTGACCAAAACATGAGTTGTTTCACCAAATGCAATTACTAGTAAAAGGCCCAAGACAGTAAATTCAAAGAAACCTGCTGCAGCCACCCAAGAGCTGTTGGGCATGTCCTTTGCCATCCATGCGAAAAAAAAACAATAAGAAATTGTGGAAGACAAAAATATCAGTTTCATGAATGATTGGCACCAGACCAAGCATATGCAAATGTAACCCACCAAAAAAGTATGATCCTAACATGGAAATACCAAAAAACGCAAATATCATGGTCAGGATACAATGACCGGCAAAAACAGTTGACCTACCAACCGAAAGAAGGTGTTGCATTTCCCAATACTACATGAATGCAATGCGATCAGCATGCAAGACTCGATCGTAATATACTGATTCAACAGCGTCAAAAAGATGAAAGGCATGATGACATTATCAAACTCTGCGCAAAGTACGACAGGTGAGATTACCACAGAACGAACTGATTCAACAGTGTCGAAAAGATGAAAAGCATGACCACATTATAAAACTCTGAGCAAAGCACGACAGGTGAGATTACCACAGAACGAAATCCGCATGAGGCTATCTAAATTACGCAGGCTTGCCAATTGAAGCATCCGAAAATGACTGAAATCCTCACCAACCACCAGTCATTTTCACACAAGCCCAGGGAAATGTACACGGGAACTTCGGAAGGATCTACCGAAATGCAGACCGACTGTCGATGTCCAGCTGGGAACCGCATTGTCCAGGCACATGACAATTCGAAACAGGGCGAACGAAAGCGAGGAAGCAACCAGAGCAGGTCAAGTCACCCACTTTTGGGCAGAAGCGCGGCCTTCTCGACGACGGGCTGCGGTCGCGCGGCGCCGGCGGCCGCCTCCTCCGCCGCCGTGAGGCAGGACGGCCAGCCCTTGAGAACGCGCGGGCCCCAGGTGTTCCCGACGGCGGTGAGCTGAACGACGCAGGTCCAGAGCAGCACCGTGGTGGTGGCGCGCACCACCCAGAGCTTCATCCGCGACCGCGCGGCGGCTGACGACGGAGGGAACCTGAGCTTCTCGCCGCCGATGCCAGCCGCCGCCTTACCCCCTGACGCCACCTTCCACCCCATCGACCATGGACAAACCGAGCGGCAAGAACGAAAAATCTATGCGGCGGCGACCGGCCCAAAGCCGAGAGCTCCTCAAATCCACCGCCTCCTCGTAGCACCCGCCTCGCCTCCGCCCAATGCAGCAGCGAGCAAATGCTCCCCCTTTCTTGCTCCACCACCTCCCGAGACACCGCCACCTTTTCCGACGAGAGCCACCCCTCCCAGGCTCCAACAAAGCACCTCGCCGCCGCTCCCAACGCACTCCTTCTTCCCCGAATCCGGCAGCCGCCGCCCACACCTCAAGCACCGCGCACGCCTTATCTCCCTTCCTCCTCCTCCCTCGAACGGCGAAACCAGGACAAGAGCAGCCAGCCCGCGCCGAGATCACGAGGCAGCGTCGCCGGCGGAGACGAGCAAGGCCGGCCGATAGGGTGCGGGTGGGATGCGTGGGAGTGGATCTCGGGGGAGCGAAGCGGGGAGTGCAAGGTGGGGCGATTTGTGGGGACGCCTAGTTATTTTTGGGGCTCGCGGCGTCGGTGCCTCTGCCTCTCGCGGCGTCTGCCCCCCTGCCTCGGTGCGGTGGACCAGTGGTAATGGTGGGTGGTTGTCTGGCAGAGGTGCACTCGCGTGTGTGTGCGTAGCGGTATTAATTCCCCGGCGCTTGTCCTGCACGCACCTAGGCGGGGGTAAACGGTGGGTGGCACCGGGCAGTGCACACGACCGCTTTGGTCAGACGCGTCGAAGGGTGGTTGGGTGGTGGAGTGAACGCGGCGGGGGACGGAACTGGAGACGCTTGGTGCGGTTCGTTTCTCTTCCATCCACCCGTGATGACGAGGCGGGCTGCATTGCGTCGGCTCGAAGTGCCGCTGTTTTTTATTGGTCACATGCTGCTGTTGGTTTCTTGTTTGTAATATAATTTTAGGGTTTCCTGATGCTCTAGTTATGGTGACAATCAACTGCTTAGAATGGTATCGTTTCTGGTAAAAACTTTTTCAGCTCCTGATAGCAATTTATTTTGACATTCCTAGCGTGTTCTACTCGTCGAAATAGTAGAACAAATTGAAGCTTCTTGGAGGAAAAACCGTTTGATAACTAAAAAATCTAAGGCGTTGATCAATCAGAGGAGACCAATTAGAATTTACACAGCGGCTATAAAAAGTCCTTGCATCTGGTCCATTATCTACCATGTTTGTTTGACTCTCTAAACCCTCAAGAAAAAAGAGTAGCATTTCCTTTCAGGTTTTCTGGTTCTCACCTGTTCCATCCTACCTACTTCCTCTAGAAAACCTCCAGATTTTTTTAATAATACCAATTGAATGAAAAAATGCAAAAAATAGTATGTGTTTTTAAAAAATTATCAAATTAGTATTCTGTCGGCTTGTCACCTACCGATAAGATCCCTATCGATAGCTGTTGGGGGTCGTTGTTAGACCAATCCCAACCGTTTCCTTTCCTTCCCACTTCAAAATCCCTTCTCAGCAGGATTCTCTTACCATATTCATTCCCTTCAGAATCCTGCACTCCAACAATATTCCCTTCCCCGTTACTTTCCTCAACAAACTTCCAATATTATATAACTTTTGTAACTGAAACCGTATTTTCACGAGTTATGCGTATATATGGTGCATTTATGGGCGTATGTAGTACGGGTGAGAGTGTTGAATGTGTACAAGGCTTCCCGTGGAAGGAAACTTTGGACTTTTCGAGCGGCTTGCAAAGGAAGCTATTCACGTTTGGCTTCGCAGGGAAGATTCGTAGCACTATAAAAGGGCCGGCCTCTTCAAAGGGGACTCACACTTGTTCGACATATTGCAAATACAGAATGAACTCTTCAGATTCGGAGGAAATGCTGATGTTCTCCTCGGATTCGAGTGACGAAGAGGAGGAGCTGCTTTTGCTTCTCGCCATCGAGGAGAAACAAGCAGCAGCGGTGTGTCATAGTCGTTAGCGTGGGTCCGTGTCGGGCCATGCGGTCATAGACCGTCATCACCGCGAAGGTGCTGCTAGGCTCTACAACGACTACTTTGCCGACAACCCTGTGTACGGTGATGTCCTGTTTCGGCGGAGGTAAGTTTTTATTCGTAATGCAGGACGTAAGCAACATTGTGTACATTGAGTAACAAATGTTTTTAGAACTAGGTTTCATATGACGCGACGTTTGTTCTTGTGTATTGCGGCCGCTGTGGAGCAGCATGACACCTGGTTTCGGTAGGGAAGGGATGCAACGGGGAAGCTCGGCCTTAGCCCGTTGCAAAAAATGACAACGGCGATCCGGCAACTAGCATACGGCGTCAGTTCCGATGCAGTTGACGAGTATGTGCGGATAGGGGCGAGCACGGCGATGCTGGCATTGCGGAAATTTGTGCAGGCTATTGTGGAGCTGTTCGGAGATGAATATCTGCGTGCTCCCACTGAAGCTGACACCGCTCGCCTCTTGGCAGAAGGTGAGCGGTGTGAGTTCCCCGGGATGCTAGGGAGCATCGACTGCATGCATTGGGTATGGAAGAACTGTTCCAAAGCGTGGCATGGCGCATATACAGGCCATACTCGCAAGCCTTCAATAGTTTTGGAGGCGGTTGCGTCGTATGACTTATGGATTTGGCATGCTTTCTTTGGGATGCCTAGGAGTCTCAACGATATAAATATTTTGCACCGGTCTAACTTATTTATCAGGCTTACCGATGGGACTGCCCCAACCGTGTCATACACTATCAATGGTAACAGGTACGACATGGGCTACTACCTCGACGACGGCATATACCTCGAATGGGCGATCATAGTGAGGGCAATTCCTGCACCAAGAGGCAACAAGAGCATCCATTTCTCCGCCATGCAAGCATCTATGCACAAGGATGTCGAACGTGCATTTGGTGTCTTGCAATCTAGGTTTGCTATTGTACGCGGACCAGCTAGAGTATGGGATCAATCCACATTGCATAATATAATGACCGCATGTATCATTATGCACAACATGATAATTGAGGACGAGCGTGGAAGCGCATCCACAGTGCAGGTGTTCGACTACATGGGGGAACCAACTCGAGTCCATCGAAATGCTGATGATGGCGTGCTGCATTACGTCGAAGCGACTCAAGCTATCAGGAACCGTGCAATGCACCACCAATTGCGTGACGACCGTGTTGAGCACCTCTGGAGTATTCATGGTGCACAGTAGACCGATCCCAACTATGTATTCCATAATTTAGGTAGTTGCATGTAGTTCGGTTTTTATCTCCCATGGTACTTAATGTTTGGGCAGTTCTGTGCCCTTAGCATGCATCGTGCATCATGCTTAGCTAGTGCAAACCGAGATGGTCGGCATGTGTGGTAGTGACATCAAGAAGAACTGAATGTACCAAGTTCAATGCAACACAACATCCTGAATGTACCAAGTTCAATGCATAAAAGCAGAACTGAATGTACCAAGTTCAATGCATATATGCAGCGAACAACCACTTGTGTCTGATCAATATTACAAAGGAAAGTTGTATGCATAAAACCAGCAAGTAGCAGCAGTGCTAATGTTTCACGGTTCCACACAGACAGAAGAAATACTTCTCCCAGATAATTATTACAATCCAAATAAAGACATAAATGTTGATTAATAGTTTCGATACTGTAACTAAAACTACACGTCCGGCAGCACTGCAACCAAGCTACGAATGGTCCTCTAGGAGCTTCCACCGCGCCAATATGTCTTCCTGGCGCTTCCTATAGTACTCGCGTAGGGGGCCGGTAACACTGTCCAAGTCAACCTTCATAATATGTTCGTCTTGGTCATTCACTCGGACCGTGGCTTGGAGCTGCATCACCTCGAGCTGTTCCTTCTTTAGCTCGACCATCACCTTCTTCGTTTCGCTGAGGTCCTGCAGATGTCGTTCATACATACCTCCGGAAACGGTGGGAAGTGACGAGGTGGACGGTGACTTGCGCGCACGGGCAGCTTTCGCTTGGTCACGGCCAATAGGACAGGGAAGGTCCATCAACGCGTTCAAAGCTGCATCATTTGGGACGTCGTTGCCCGCAGCTTGGCTACACTAGGCATCCACAACATCCTAGACCTTCTGCGCCTTTGCCGATTCGTGTGCGTGCCACTTAGGGTGGTCGGCAACCAGCACCCAACAGTGGGTGTACGCGAATGGTTTGCCCTCAAGTGCCTTATATGCGGTGCAAGCTCGAGCCATCTGAAAAAAACATAGAAGTCAGTCGGGTATGATTCCAAATCATGGGACAATACCATTGCAAAACGTTGCCGCAATAATTGTTACCTTGTCACGCTCATTGGTACCACTCGGATTCAATTGCTCTACCTTCCTGTAATGCACTGTAAATTGCGTTACGGCATTAGTGATGAGCTTCATATGGTTTATCAGCGCTTTGTCGGTCCTAGGCATCATGCTTTGCTTCCTATATGTGTTGAAGTACTTTGCGATACGGCCCCAATAGGTCTCTTTCGACTAATCTGTGCCCACAACCGGATCTTGGCTCACATTAAGCCATGCCGACACCAACAACTCATCTTCCTCGTCAGTCCACTTGGTTCTATCAGTTTTCGCGTCCACCTTCTTCTTCTTCTTCTTCTTCGAGGTAACCTTCTTCCTACCCTTCTCATCGCTTCCGAGACTAAACTGCCCAACATCCGAATGTCCACCAGGATTCGCAACCTGTGAGAACTGCGAGAAGTCTACATCGGGAACGTCAGAGGACCCCCCTGGGTCCCTATCTCCGCACCCCCCCAAGTCATGTGGTCGAAACCGTCCTAAAGGATATTCTCGTAAAAAGGATCCATACCGCCCCTTCAAATAAGTTAAGGTACATAATTTATGACAACGCAAACACTGAATATGGGCACAATCTTAGAAGTAAGTGTAAGCATAGGCGCACAAGAAATGCATGAGGACTACAGGTATTCAACCGAATCTACTGCCCCACTGATACTGAAGTACCACATTGCACAACACATTAGTTTATGAACCATTTTGCACAAAATTGAAACATAACAATACTGCATACTGAAGTGCGAGAACCATGTCCCTATATGTACTGCCATGTCTCAAATAGCCATTAACCAACAATCAGAAAACATTGTCCTACACTATAACCACCACAAAAGGTTCCTGCTAGCAATTCAAACAAGAATATAGGCATACCATGCCCTTTCAAACCTTACATATGTGCATACAGGTCCAATTACCCACCATGTAATGCCCTATCTGAACCATTTAGAACTAACACTCTCAAACCCATGACCCTTGGCTAACAACACCACCAAGCAGCATCTGGAACCTAGTGAAACAAGAATATAGGCATACCATGCCCTTTCAAACCTAATGTATGTGCATTCAGCACCATTTACCTATCTGCACTGCCATATTGCAACCATCCTTAAGCATCAATAAAAAACCCATGGCATGCCCTTAGAAACAAAATGTAGTTGTATTCAGGACCATTTACCAATACGTACTGCCTTATCTCAAACACCCCAAAGCTACAATGAAATACATGGCCATGTACTATAAACAAACCCACCCCCCCCCCACCCACTGCTTCGGCAAACTATGCATAGAAGAGTATAGTCATACCATTTTCCACCAAATGGGGACAACAATCTTCCAAAACAGTTGAACTATTGTGCACAAACAGAAATGGCCAGACAGGAACTCCATCATTCAAATGGCCACACAGGACACCACCATTCATACATGATTCCAATTCAGTGGCATTACACAGCTGAAGCCGACAACAAAGCTAATTTGAAAGGTATCAAAGCAACTCATAGCAGCAGGCGCATATCACACAAATGGAGGACACTACCCTCATACCTTTCAAACCTAACAGGCCAACAGATTACAGGCGCCATGATCTATCGGACTCAACGGACCCACCATCCTCAGTACTGGAACAAAGCACCTCATCCATGCTCCATTCCGAATGCTCCATGTCATCGCCGTCGTTGTTCATGGACGGCCATGGGTCTTCTTCCTCCCCCACGCTACTCCTGTCCACCTCATCAGTAGACAAGGACAGAGAGGACCGGCGCAGTGCATCCTCCACCTGGAAGACGAGCTGACCCAAATCGCTGGTAATGGCATCCACCTCTAACAGTGCCATGTTCAAGTCGACGGCCGCTGGTGTGCTCTCTGGGCTCAAGTTGTCGTTCGCCAACTTCTTCAAAGCGTTAGTCGCCTCCTGGACATGGTCTTGCATCACGGAGACTAGTGCCACCAGAGCTGCCGCGTCCATCTACAACATGCACCATGGGAATCCTATGAGCCTGATGAGAACCCATCCTCGTCGGCAACGCAAGGTCACCTCGGGCCCGTACCCCACGCACCCTGCCACCACGTCCTCCGCCGTAGGCCGCTGCACAGTACCCCCCAACCCCTGCGACGCCACCATCATCGCACCCCTTGCCCGCTACCCCGTCGCCCCTTCCCCCAAGTCCGACGACGCACCTTGGTGACTACACCGCAGTCAATCGACTGACACCACCGCCTCCCCACCGCTGTGCTGGTTCCCCGAGGCCCCCTACCTTCCCTCCCCGGAGGAGAAACCAAGGGCCCTTGTGACCTAATCGACGCCGTACCCTATCCATTCACCACATCCATTCTTCGACCTCCCCAACCCCGGATGCAGAGGAAGCAGAGGGCAAATCGGTTGTACCTTCCGTCGATTCCACTCTTTGCCCGCTGGCCGCTTCCTGCGATGTCGACGCTGCCCTCCCCGCGCGCTCGAACTGGCCACCTGCCCCGACTCCAACTCACGCCCACCCTTGCGCCGCCGTCCTCCCTGCTCGCGCCGCCTCCACTTCTCCTCTCCGCGTCTTCCGCACCAGCGTGCGACGCCAACAGCCCAATCCTTCCCTTCTCTCCTTCTGCGTGAAGGGAACGGAGAGAGGTTCCCACGATCGAGGGAGCCTCTCTCCTTTCCCGTCCCGTGTCGCGTCGGGAAGGGATGCCGTTGGGCGTCATCTCCCGTTCCCATCTCAGTCGTTTTCCCATTGCGAAGGGAATGAGGCCTGGGACGGGAACCCATTAGGTTCAGTCTTAAGGACCCCGATGGTCCTATAGCTCAGCTAGCCCATACCTAGGGAGACATGCCTCACGAAACCCCATCTTCTAGAGCCATATCTCCCGAAGTCTCCATCTTCCAAAGTCATGCCTCCCGAAACCTCCATCTCTCGGAGCCCCCATCTCTGGGGCTCCGGCAGACTTTCCAAAGACTACCGGGTGAGTCATCAAGCCTCAAGAAAAATCAATCAGAAGGGGAACACTGGTTATCCTTTGCCTGCAAGGAAGTGATCGACATTAAATACCTAGGTTAGTGGATGCCGCCCTGACACCCCAGTACAATGGAGGTTATCCTAACACCCCTGATAGCGCGGCGCCGGGCCCCATCTGATGACCGGCTCACTCCTCAGGGTGCAGGCACCACAATAGTTACTATAGTAGATATTTATCCTCTATGCAGGGTAAAAAGTAGTTATTTAGGATAAGACCTAGTAATTCGGTCAGGTCCTAGATATTTGTACATTGTGATGACTTCTACACTAAGCTACGTAGCACCCTATAAATAGGGGGTAGTAGTCATCATGGGAAAGAGAGGTCACAAGGAAAACGCTCAAGGCAACACATAGTACACAAAGGTGCCCAAGCGCTAAACCACGCTATGATACTCCCCCCAGATCGACCCATTTTTCTATTATCAATACATTTATGGTGTTTCTTCCTCTCAAATTTCATCTCCAAGCTTGAGTCTCCTCCTTAGAAGAAACTCTCGCCGTACTTACTGGAGCAAGACAAACTCTTGCACCAACAGTAGCTTGACTGTTGACAGGGCCTATGTCGCCAATTGGCATGTCGATAGGGCACCCTACCTTGCCGATAGGCCAGTCAGCTATCCATATGCTGACATGTCATTTTTATATTTATTTTTTTAACAAATAACAATTTTGAAAAGAATTTTTATATGAAGTTAAATGGATTGTTTTAATAGGACTTTGGCAAGATCTAACAAACAATGTGACATTAGTAAAGTAATAGTGTTAATGTTCTTTTGTGGAAACCTTTGTAGACTGAAGTAGTCTAATGACTTCTCAGACACCTTCAGAAGGTATTTAATTCAAATATTATTGCTAAAATTATTCCCACCAGTCCTAAATTATTCATAAATCATGCTACAATTCATAAATCATGCACAAATTAATCAGATTAATGCTAAAATATTTGTAAGATTATTTCTATATTTCCAAAAAATCATTCCTAAAAGGTCTAAATTTTTTCCCTTAATCATGCTAATATTCCTAAAATTCCTACTACTATTCATAAATCACGCTATAATTTCTAAAAATATTCTAAACTATTCTATGAACAGGAAAAATAAACAAAATAATTCACCTCTCCTTTTGTCTTGTCGAGACCGGTTCGAGAAACAGACCAATCTCATCTATGTGCTGAGTCTAGGAATCAATCCCAACACATAACGACTTTATTGATGAGAGTCATTACAATACCCATACCTTAATTGACAAATTGTCACATTCCTAAGGCGTTAATTATGTAATTAAGTATGTATAATCATCATGGCATCTTAAAATAATGTTTTAAGTATTTAAAAACATTTTGAAAATGTAAGTCTTGAGTCCATGTGTGTTTCCACTATTTATTTTGAGTAGAAATAGTTTGTAGATGATTAGGAAGACCCTAGACCCTTAGAAAGAAATTGGGGAAAGATCCTCCCCTGGCAGTCCAACCACACCACCGCCAGTCTGACCGTTAGAGGCGTGCAGAGCTATTTTGGCCAAGAATTACTACACTCTCTTTCTTCTTGATGACACACAGTGTATGAGCTCTTCTGGGTTCGTCAAAAAACCAACAGAAACCAAGTGTGAGGGTATTTATAGGATAGAGATCCAAATTTAACCGTTACCTAACAACCCATTTTTCTGTTAACACCAGATCATCTGGTGAGTATCTTCTCACAATCACCGGACAATCCGGTGAGCACAACTTTTAAAACCACACTATGTCAGTTGTCATTAGCCATTACTAATGATAATAGCCCGGTGCAGCCATCCGGTGAGCACACCTTTAGCACTGGACCATCCGGTCAGTTAATCTGCAATTTTCAGATAGCTGCAACCATGAGCTTCTGTGAGCTACATAGTGCTAGAATTTCATAAGTATGCATTAAACCAAGTCTAGACTCAACTAGATCAAGCTACTACTCTTAGCCCCTCTTTATAGTACGGTCAAAAGACTAAGAAAGAAGACATATACTACTCTAAGTATCCTTCCTCTCCCTTATGACACTTAGAACTAGAAGATCCTTAATCTTGATGCACATCTCCTTTGATCATCCATATAATTGCCTTAGCGATTAAGAATACCCATCATCATTGTGAATGGTGAAGGCAAGAGAAGTGAATGGGGCGTACCCTTTTCTTCGTTAGTTTTTGAACGAATAATTAGCTATAATATGCCCCTAAGTGTAATATGTCCGTGACCTTATCTAGATGGCGATCATGGTTGTCAAATCAAGTCACTTTCATAGTTGAAAGGTTTTGTTATGTAGGAATTGCAGTGGAAAGCTTGTTGTTGGTGCTAAACCTTCCAGCGGTCTGACCGCTAGGTAGCGGTCTGACTGCTGACACTTGTGCAGAATGTTTTGAGAATTGTGAGCTAAGTTGCATGTTTACTATCATTCTACTATACCTTTGATCATGAATTCTCCTTATTATATGATGCTCTAGATACCATTTTAAGTTAAGTTTGAATTTTAATCTTTCGTCTCTCTCCCATTTTTGCCACTACTAACATGACGAGAAACCATCAAGATCTCAGAGATCTTCCTGAGGGTTCCAATGAGAATGATCTAGTACAGCCTCCACCGCTGAGCATGGCAGATATCTTGATGCAAATTGAGCAAAACCGTCAAACTCAGACGGCTCTCCTCGAAGCTCTCGTGTGCAATACGATCTCTCCAGGAGGATGTGGAGCCGAACGTTATGATGACTTCGCTAACTTCCTTTGGACTCAGCTCCCCACCTTCACGCGTGCTGAGGATCCTCTCGATGCAGATCATTGGCTTCGGACCATTGAGCAGAAGCTCGGACTTTTTAGGTGTGAGGACCACGAGAATGCTATATTTGTCTCCCATCAACTTCAGGGTGCTGCTGGTGCGTGGTGGTCCAACTATCTGGCCATGCACGCTGCCAATCATCATGTGTCTTGGGCCGAGTTTCGCGGAGCCTTTTGCGATTATCATATTCCCAAGGGGATAATAGATATCAAGAGGCGAGAATTTTTGGACCTCCAGCAAAGATGTAGATCTGTTATGGAGTATGTGTAGGTGTTCAACCACCTTGCACAATATGCACTGGAAGAGGTTAACACCGATATGAAGAAATAATATCATTTTGTGAATGACCTCTCCTGCAGGATGCAAGACTGCCTATCAGCTCATGAGTTCGCCGACTTCAACAAGTTGGTCAGCACCTCCCTCTCAGTTGAGTTAAAGATGAAGAACCACCAGGAGGAGAAAAAGTACAAGAGGATCCCGTCGCTTTCCATGGGCGGAATCTCTCAACATTCACGAACGGAGAGTCAACCTCCTCCATCTCACCTATTGACTTTGGCTGCTCCATGACCAATGTGGGTAGTATGACGTCTGTCCTCTTCTTCGCAAGGACAACCCCCAAGACTTGCAATATCTCAAGGGAGCGTGACAGGAGGACCCAGAGGCCCATGCTATAATTGTGGGTGTGTTGGGCATTTCACACAGGAATGTTGTTTCCTGAAGCCAGGAGTTGTGGTGATTGCTCCAAAGCCATCACTACCAGTGCAACTCCCTCAGCAAGCCTCCCAGACTGCGTAAGTTCCCAAGCACAGTCGTGTCAACTATACTACTGCCAAAGAAGCTTACGAGGGTGTCAACTTCTTGATGGGTATGCTACTTGTGAATTTGCATCCTACCTCTATTCTCATTGATTCTGGAGCTTCTCATTCATTTATAACAAGGAACTATACTCGGCATCACAAGCTAAGGGCTAGCACTACTCCTGCACCCTATCTCATAGAAGCACTAAGAGCCAACATCCTTACCGATCAAATTATGTCTAAGGTGTCGATTCTCATCAATAGGATAACCTTCATCACAAATCTGTTAGTAATCGATGCCAAGAGGATATATCTCATTTTGGGAATGAATTATCTTGCTAAGAATTAGGTCGTTATTGATTGTGCTCGGGGAACTATCGCTCTTGATGATCTATCTAGCACCCAAGTTCATCTAAAGCTTAAGGAGGTTGATCCTCGTCTTTATACTCTGAAGGTTGTCACCATCTCGAATCTCATGAATATTCCTGTCGTGTGTGAATTTCCTGATGTCTTCCTAGAAGAATTGCTAGGAATGCCACCGATCGAGAGGTGGAATTCTCTATTGAGCTTTTACCCGGTATGGCCCCGATTTCAAGAAGGTCTTACCGGATGCCTCCAAATGAGTTGGCGGAGATGAAGATGTAAATTCAGAAGTTGCTTTCAAAGGGTTTTATTCACCCAAGATCATCACCTTGGGGATGGCCGGTGCTCTTTGTGAAGAAGAAGGACCTAACTCTGCGGATGTGTGTTGATTACTGTCCGTTGAATGAGGTCACTGTCAAGAACAAGTATTTGTTTCTTAGGATTGATATTTTGTTTGATCAATTGATCGGTGCCTGGGTTTTCTCCAAGATTGATTTGAGGTTGGGCTACCACCAAATAAAGGTCCGACTAGAGGATATCCCCAAGACAACTTTCTCTACTTGTTATAGGCTTTGCGGGTGTACCGTTATGTCTTTCAGCCTAACCAATGCACCGACATTCTTCATGTATTTGATGAACACGGTCTTTGTGGAGGAACTCAACAAGTTTATCATGATTTTCATCGATGACATTCTTATATACTCCAAGACTGAAGAAGAATATTCCGAGCACCTCCAAGTTATTCTTGGTCGACTTCGAGATCATCATCTCTATGCCAAATTCAGCAAGTGTGAGTTTTGGCTCAAAGAAGTAGCTTTTCTAGGTCATGTCTTATATGAGAAGTTTCTATTTACCGAAGCAAGGTGCAAGAGGTTCTCAATTGGGTTCAGCCCAAGAGTGTCACTGATATTCGAAGTTTTTTTGGACTTACGGGTTATTACTGCCTGTTCATCGAGAACTTCTCCAAAATCTCCAAGCCCACGATAGAGCTTTTGAAGCAAGAAAGTGTATTCGAGTGGTCAAATGAATGTGAGTTAGCTTTCCAAACCTTGAAGAACATACTCATGATCGCTCCCGTTCTTGCTCAGCCTGAAGTAGACAAGAGTTTCGACGCCTATTGCGATGCTTCCTGCATAGGCCTCGGATGTATCCTCATGAAAGAAGGTAGAGTTGTTGCCTATGCTTCATGCTAATTGAAGCATCATGAAGAGAACTACCCAACTAATGACATAGAGCTTGCGGCAATTGTGCACGCTCTTAAGATTTGGTGTCAATATCTGCTGAGCAATCTTTGTCATATCTATACGGATCACAAGAGTCTTAAATATATATTCACCCAAGCTGACTTGGATATGAGACAGAGAAGATAGCTCGAGCTCATCAAAGACTATGAGCTAGAAGTTCATTATCATCCCGCCAAGGCGAATGTTGTCACCAATGCACTAAGCCAAAAGTCTCGATGCAATTGTCTGTCGCTGAAGCCTAGAGTCACCACGCTTTGTGATGATTTCCGAATGCTTGGACTTGAGATGGTTTCAGAGGGATTTCTTGCTAACTTGGATATCAGATCCACTCTCCTATATCAAATCAAAGAAGCTAAAAGGGATGACAAGGGTATGACCCGAATTCGATATAAAATGAAGGAATGCAAGACTACCTATTTTTCTGAAGATGATCAAGGTATCATGTGGTTTGGGAAGGGGCTAGTGGTTCCTATGGTTGATGCATTGAGGAAAAAGATTCTTGATGAGACTCATGATTCTTTGTTATCCATTCATTCGGGGAGCACCAAGATGTACCAAGACCTCAAGCCAAGATTTTGGTAGACCCATATGAAGCATGAAATCTCTTGATATGTAGCCGAGTGTGATGTTTGCTGAAGAGTGAAGGTCAAACTCCTCAAGCCGGTCGGTATGCTCTAGCCATTACCTTTTCCCTCTTAGAAGTGAGAGGAGATCGGTATGGATTTTATTACCGGATTACATAAAATCTCTTGAGGGTGTGACTCAATCTGGGTCACTGTGGACCGATTGACCAAGTTAGCTCATTTTTTGCCCTTAAGACTGCGTACTCGGTCAAGTAGTATGCGTAGCTATACCTCACTCAAATTGTTTGCTTTCATGGAATGCCAAAGAAGATCATCTCTGATCTAGGCACCCAATTCATCTCTCATTTCTAGAAGAGCCTTCATGAAGCTATGAGAACCAAACTCTTCCATAGCACTACCTACCATCCTCAAACCAATGGTCAAACCGAGAGGGTGAATCAAATACTGGAAGACATGTTGCGAGCTTGTGCTCTCATATATGGGAAGAAATGAGAGATTTGCTTGTTGTTTGCAGAGTTCTCCTGCAACAACAATTACTAATTGAGCATTAAAATGTGACAATTTGAAGCTCTCTATGGTCTAAGATGCCAAAATCCATTGAATTGGTCCGAGTCCAGCGAAAGATCTTTCCTAGGCATGGATTTGGTCAAAGAGGCAAAAGAATATGTTCTAACCATTCACAAGTGTCTTCTCATGGCTCAATCTCATTAGAAGAGCTATGTAGATTGCCGTCGATGAGAACTTGTGCTTGCTATTAGGGATTTTGTGTATCACAACGTGTCTCCTCTCAAGGAGATTCAACGCTTTCAAATCTTAGGAAAGCTCGCACATCAATATGCGAGACCTTTCCAAATCATCGCTCGGCGAGGAGAGGTGGCCTATCAGTTGGATTTACCTTCATCCCTCTCCGCCGTTCATATTGTGTTCCATGTCTCGCAATTAAAGAATTGCCTTCAAGTCCCAACAGAAGTCATTGATGTTGCAAGCCAAGATTTGCAGTCGGATCTCTCTTATTGCAAGCGACACATAAGGATTTTGGATGAAGCAGAATGCAAGACCCGACATCACTCTATCAACTTCGTTGAAGCGCAATGGAGCAATCACTCAGAAGATGAGGCTACTTGGGAGCGTGAGGATCGAATATGCTCCGAGTTTCCCGATCTTTTTGAAAACTTGTGAGTGTTATGCATATGTTGAGCATCTTCATGTTTGCAGTTCATTATCATGTTGGTCCAAAAACTTCATTCCCAAAGGAACCTGCTTAGAAACTGTTTCAGCTAGGAAATACACTCCTGGCGGTCCAACCGCGCCTCTGTCGGTCTGACCACCAGAAGCGTTCAGAACGAATTTTACTCTTTGTTCTCGGGTGGTCTGACCTCCCAAGGTGTGTGATCTGACCGTTGGAGCCCAAAACTCTCTATATGATTTGTTGTCTAACCCTCATACTTGTGGTCCAATCATGACACGGACTGACCGGGCTTAGCTGCGGTCTAACCGCCGGTGCACATGAAGGTCTGATGACTGTCTTATCATCCCATCGATGAAAACTAACATAATACATTTCCAATTATGGAAAGTTCCCGTGCATTTGATCACCGTCGCCATCTCCCTGAGTTTTCCAAATCTCGAGACAAGATTCCTTTTAAGGGGGAGGTTTGTCATATCCCCAGGCATTAATTACGTAATTAAGTATGTATAATCATCATAGTGTCTTAAAATCATATTTTAAGTATTTAAAAATGTTTCAAAAATATATGTCTTGAGTCTATGCACATTTCCACTGTTTATTTTGAGTAGAAATAGTTTAGAGATGCTTAGGAGACTCTAAACCCTTAGGAAAAAATTGGGAAAAGACCCTCCCTTGGCGGTCCAACCGCACCACCACCAGTCTAACCGCCAGAGGTGTGCAGAGCCATTTGGCCTCTGTCCTGGCGCAGTTTGACTGCCCAAGCCCGCGATCTGACCACCATCGCAATGGCTTTCTACTTCCTCTCTATCACTTCCTTCTCACTCTCACTCACTCTCTTCAGATGAACCAAGGGAGAGAAGGGAGAAGATGGCCCTGGCGATTGGAGATCGATACGAGAGGCTCTCCTAAGCTCCTCAAGGACTTCCCCGAGCTCATCCCCTTCATCCTCTTCACCGTGGGAGTTCCTACGCGTGTTCATTCACCTCAAGCCCATGCACTAGTCCGGAGCTCGATATCCAAATCAGAGTTTCCCCGGAGTGATTTCCTCCAATAGGAAGCTTCCATACGCTAAGGTGAGACATCTTCTACTATTTTCCCGTCGTTGTCAAGCCTTAATCGGTCCCCTTTCTATTTAGACCTGAGCTCCACCCTAGCCTTGATCCCATCCATAGAGCTTTCCAAATTTGGCTTGGTGAATGTTGTCCAAACCACCCTAGAAGTACTATACTAGTATCCTAGAGCATTTTCGTACCCTTCATAGTTGAAGACAACGCTAGAGCCTTCATCGGCGACCTGGCAAGGTGCTGCTGGCAAGGCATAGTAGTCTGACCGCCTTTTTGGCTGATCTGACCGCCAGAATGAGACTTAACCAATTAGTTCCATTTCAGACTCCATAGTCAGTCAGACCACCGCTAGGCCCGGTCTAACCGCCAGACCCCACGATTTGACCGCCCAGGGGTCTGGTCTGACCGCCAGAGAATGAAACTCTTTGCACGGCGATGGTCTGACCACCACTTCTTCTGGTCTGATCGCTAGCTACACAGTGCACTGTAGTATTTAGTTATCCCATTTGAGATTCAAATATTATCTAACCACATTCGTTTGCTGATCTTTTGCAAATGCTTTTGAAATATGACGCTTTTCATACCAGTTACCATTCATGCATCATAAGCATGCATTTTCATCATAATTTTCTTATTTGAAGCATTCTCGACTTATTTAGATTCACACGCCGATGGTTCAAGTGATCAAAGGTGACACCAAACTACTAGAGTTTTGTAAGTGCTATGTAGGAAGCGTCAGGCAAGCGCCGGAGTAACAAGGCAAGAATTTAAGCATATTCCACTTTTTTTTTTTGGATCATGTCGAGTCTAAATGATAAATTCTGCTATATGTATGTTGTGCATATTAGCAAATCTCTGTCGGGTTATATAGGTAGAACCTATACTGATGTATTATCTCTATCTTGAATTGTTGATGATTCTTATACTTGTAGCCTGGGTAGAAAATTGTTGATTTCTAACTAAAAATTTTGATCGAAATGCTTAGCAATGCATAGGTCCTCGGTAGAAGTTGAACAATGGGTCAACCATTGTTCGTGAGCTTTGGGCTTATTTTATTGTTCACCAAGATAATTATGATATTGGGAAGTATGAGTTGTGAGAATGAGGTGAGATGTGGGCAGTGCTAGGGGTAGGTCGGGAGAGGAACCCAGATGCCATGAATCGCTTGCATCGTTTAAGTATCGACCGTTGGTGCAGTTGGCTCTAGCACTTTTCGTACTAACCACATATCTAATATGGGAAGGATGAGCCGAATACCTTGTGTAGCTGTGATCCTTTGGCTTGAACGTCTCAGGTGTTGTCGGCATAATATCTTGTAAGGGGTATTTAGTTTGCTCAAGGAGTAGTTATAGATGACTCTCGCATCTAGAGGCGCATGTCCCAATCGGTCAGAGCTTACTTGAGAAAGGTTGTCATAAGTACTCCCTTGTGTGGACCTGTGTGGTCACGCAAGCTGAATGATCCTCATGACGTGTGGGTAAATATATACCCCTGCATGGTGTAAGAATAATTCGAATTGCCACGCTATCAGTCATGAGCATGCTTTTGTCCATTTACAGCAGTCGTATAGTACCGATGTGGGATGATGGTTTGGTATGTTGGGAAATAGTTGGTGATGGCTATTGATTAGATAAGATGGTTCTATTACAGATATGTTTATGTTAGGGATTTCAGGATAGAAGGGTATATGTGGTTAAGTGTAGATACTCACACCTTTGTGTCAAAATTTCTTTTGCATATGAATCTACTTAACCATGTGGCCGATTCCTTGCTAACTGATCCAAATGCATAATCCTTTGAATCAGGTTATTATGTGTACCCATTATGGCTTAAGTCTCGCCAGTATCTTCATACTCACACTGCTTTTACAGGTGCTATAGGTGAGGAGGAGCTAGTGTTTGGTTATTTCAAGCCCGCCGATGTAGGTGACGGGAAGGAGTAGTGCAAACTACTCGAGTGATGAGGTTTTGAGGTGATGCCTCAGGGCAAATGGCTTCACTCATCTTTTGTTGATCATAGATTTTGTTTTCCGCTGCGTAGTACCTCTAGGTGGCTAGGAGATGAGATTGTTCTTTTATCCTCCTAGTATTCAAGCGTTGTAAATTGTTGTAAATGATAATCCTCTAAAGACTTGAATATAATTTCATTACTTGCTCTTTATTAAGCTTATTGTGATGACATATGTTGCAAAGGCGTGTTTTTTTATCTTAGGCACAAAACACATGTCGAGACTACCAGGATTGCATTCTTATTAATCATTGTAGTCGTAATTATATAAATAATTGACTTAATGATTAATTAGAATTCAATTTGGACGGTTCCTCACACAAATTGTGTTACAAACGACCTTTAAGGGTCAAAGAACCAATTAACTGCAGAGATCCTAAGCGTAATCTTCATTTTCACCGATAACTCCACATGAGATTTGACAGAGAACACGTCTGTAGAATGCACCTTCCATGAGGTATTTCAATTATTTCCCAACTGAGTATTTGGTTATAGCAAGTGTGAGCACATGTCGTACTTAGAAAGTTGTGAAGGAATAATATGCATATGAAGGCTTTAATAAGGATAAGGCTCCTTTGGCTCTTTTGCAAAAAAGAAAAACAGCATTTACGTATAAACATTTAAAAAGCAATAGTAATTAAATAAATGTCTATAAATAACCAACTAATCATCTCAACCAAGGTTCTAACCACCCAGGTTGAACACCCAACACCTCAACCATGGCTCACACCACCAATGTTGAACCACTGACAAACCAACCTCAATAATGATTCCGGCTATCGTGATTGACCCCACACATCAACAGTGGTTCCCACCACCACAGTTGACCCTACTGACCAAAACATCAAATTATAATCATGGTAGGTTTTCTATGCCGCTCGTGACCATGAGCACAATTGTACATTCAATTTTAACTCAGTAGAGGTTATACTTTACCAACAAGTCATGATTTCATCTCCCGTAAGCAGATGACTTAGTCTCCATTTTACCCGTGTTAGCTAGACACTTACACACTTTCAAGGTGTGTGGCCACGAGATCACTACAAAGCCTTTACAATACCCCTCTCGGCACATATCTACCTGCTAAGGTTTCACTACCGCATGATTCCACCTCAACAATGAAAGCCCCCTCTTGCGCCTTACGGATCTAAGGAAGTCCATCCCTTCCATTCCCCCCACCAAATGGTCTACACTATGCTGAGAGTAAAACAAATTACTTAGCTAGGCCTGTCCCATACTAGGTTTATGGTTGTACTGTAAACACAGAAAGGTCATGATGTGGGTTTGCCCGATGTTCCGAAGGTAATATAATAAGTCGATTTAGTGGAGTTTCGATGTTGATGATCCAAAGGCTCCGACCAGAATAGATCAAGAACCCTCGCAACCACTACACCATTACTCCATGGTTATCAACCGTGGTATGACGTGGTTGACCTCACCAAGAAGGCTCTTCCTGTAAGTGAATTGAGAACACAAACAAGAATAGGTAGATGCAATATGAATATTGCTAATTACCAATGAAGTGCTCGAGTTCGGGTTTCTACAAATCGATAAACAGAGAAACTGTCTAAAATTGAATAATCGAAGCAAACTTGAGCCTAAACTATGATGCTACTATGTATATATAGAGGGACATGAAGAGGTCATCCTAGGGTTGTGTGGACCTGAGAAGAGATGTACACAACCTGGACTCTGACCTCGACATAATTACATGACCCAACAAGGTCCAAAACGATGACTCATCACCTTATTTATTCGACTATAACTAAACTATCAGGAATATTTTGTTGAGTCTAGATCCATTGGGAAGGGCTAGTCATAAGCTTTCCAGCATATCCAAGATCATCTCAATTGGACTATGTATGCGAGAGTTATGCCTATTTTATTAACGTGCTGTCCTATGATCCTGAGGCGAATTTAGAGTCTGACTTAAGCTCGACTTGTTATTCGAGTAAACTTAGCACTCGAGTGATTATGTTTAGGTGAGCTTATGATGCCTCTTCTATATTCCTAAGTAATAAAACATCACAAGAATTTAGTAGTAATCCATCCAAGAAGGCATGAACAATGAGGAATGAGTTCACTTGTTGGTTTAATTGTCACACACGTGCTCTCTAATTTGCCCTTGTGTGATTTGAGGATTATTAGCAGTGTTGCTTGTATCCAAAGGAGCCATGTCCTCATCAGATCACCTTACAAACCGGTCCTTAGATTTTGAGCAAGACTACCACTTTCCCAATCGTACATCACATACAGCCTTATCGTACCACTTGCTCAAATCCCTATGCCATGTTGCTCCAAAAAAAAATTCATCATATTTTATCATTGTTGCGTAGGGCCATTATCAATTTCGTAGGGCAATTATCATGACTTCCATCCTAAAGCAAGGCAAGCATCATCTACCCTTCCATAACCTAAAACCATACTATGACGACAATGATGATAAAGAAAAACTAGGGTAAAACCTAACTCATGGGATTCCCAATATAATTATTAGCATGCATGTTTGTAGAACAAAATATTTTAAAAGCTGGGATAGATATGATCAAGAACACAACTTGCCTTCACTCGACTCAGTTGGGTTTTCATAATTTTGATCTTGAAATCCTTGTAGCTCCTCCAGAACATTGGCGTCTACTCACGAATACAAACGAAAAGGCACACACCAATAAACACCAAGATCTAAAAAGAACCAAATATCACACAACAAACATTAGCACATACAAGATCATACTTTTCTGGACAAACTGACGAAAGAACATGTAAAATTGGAACTACGATTAACATGTTATGATTTCCTAAAGATCAAAATAGGACTAAAAATATTAACTACAGATGAAATTATATTGCTTGTAAATTTTTTAGAATTTTTTCAAAGTCATTTATGATTTATTTGAGATTTTCTAAAATTTATTTGCATTTACTTTAATTATTAAAGTATATAAAACATTAAACATAACTAGAAACATTATAAAAATATTATTAAACATTACTAAAACTACTCTATATTTTATCCTATTTATGGAATAATTTTAGTCTAAAAAACATCATTTAAACCATAGAAAGAAAACATTACACATAATTAACAACATTTATCTGAATTATAGAACTATAAAACATTCTATGCTTCCTGAAACCCCACGTAGACGTCAAAGAGCTTGTTCGATAGGACAACCAAAAGACGTGCTGGGGCTGAGGCATTAGCCTTCTCCCTACAGACCCTTAACGCGTTAAGACGCATTCTTTCAACCTCGTCTTGCATGGCTTCCCTCGGAGGGACGAGTGGCTCTTCGGTGAGGACCCAGAAAAGTTTGAGCTCCATCAACAATAGCCTTGTCTGGACCTACCAGCATTTAAAGTCGGCCCCATCAAAACTCTCAGGCTTAATCGTGTCCGAGGATGACAATAGTAGGCCAGAGGAACTAGAACTAGTCATCTCAGAAGCAGTCGGATTTCTGGATTGTTGTGTAAAGAGTGATAATATGAGCATTGATATTATTCCATATATATCAAAGCAAGAGCTTAACTGAATGAATTCATTACACATGAACAGTAAACATAATAACAGAGATTATGTGTAAACTATAACTGAGGACATGTGTAATGTATGAACTGAATAGCACTCAAAAGAAATTTGTAAACTTGCTCTGAGAAATAGAATGACAATTGGCCCTAGGATCTGTATGATCTTGCCCCCTAACTGTTCTAGAAAATTTTTCATCGATTAAGCAATATCCTTAAGATCTCAGCTAGCAAAATTATAATCTAACCTAAAATCTAATCCTGGACTGTACTGCAGTCAAAATCAAAATACACCAAGTCGGCACAGTAAAGGCAAAAACAGCTGAGACAGAGATGGAAAAGAACTACAAAATTGCTAAAGACAATGACTACAATTTGAACTAGCAATGCATCTAGTGACAGAAATGTTATGTATATTCAAATATCACTATAGCACACCAACCTATGAATAGATTAACGGGTATAATCTGGGAACCAAATACCAATTGTATCTCGGTATATATGAATTGAAATAGCATACACAGCGAATAGCTCTAGGAACCACTAGATTCAACCAACCACAAGGGAAGCTACAAATTATATGCTAGTGTACTCAATGAACATGCTCAATCACATAACCTCTAATCATCATTGAGCATATGTGCAGTCCAGAACATATAAAGAGAGGAAAACTTGAATACTCACAGATATAAGCAACCAAATGGTTCAATAAGCGAGGCAAGGCATGACTTCACAGCCGCTGTCTCAGAAATCCGATCACCCTCCAGTTGCCACCGGTGAGAGAAAGACGGAGATATAACGCCTCAACCATACCACCACTGCAAGTACGGGCAAGCCTTGGCGAATACAGCTCCGACGAGCACCAACCAAAGAGCTTCACCACCAATCTCTTCCGGTTCCAGAACATCAAACCAAAACCCAAGCTCCAATCGGGTCAAGAACAGATGTAATCCCCAAGAGCCAAAAGAGCAAATGGTGAGAAGCAAGAAAGAGGAGGAGGTTTTTCAAATCCTGTCAGCAAGGAAGAGGAAGATTCCTACAAATAGGAGCACCAAGGCCATCCATCCCCATTCGTCCCTCGAAGAGAACGGGAGGGGTGCTTACGCCACCACTAGCTCCCAGATGCTGCTACCACCTCCCTCTCCCTGGACTCGATCCTTTTCATCTGTGCCCTAGCTGAACCAAGCATTAGCACATGAACTCCAACCACATGGGCCAGAGCAAAGCAAAGGCCAATGGGCCAGCCAGTCCACACGAGAAAAGGCCCACAGAAACATCAAAAATTCATATTTTGTCAACAATCCCCACCAATTTTTAATGTTGGAGTTATTGGTTTGATATACAGTATTTGAGTAACAAGTACCTTTTGGGTTTCAACAAGTTACCTAGTTGCATATGAATTGGCTCACACAGGATGAGGAGGACTACACATTGATACTCAGCCTTGGTGTGAGAGCCTCTTCATATACAACGCTCTGTACGAGGCTGTTTTTGCCATAGCTCTCAGGTTGGATGTTACGATCATGTTCATGTACCTTAATTCATGAGTGTCACCATAGCGATAGTACATGCACTTATCGGGCTCATTAACACAGAAGCCGACCGAGGTCAGTGTAGTATTAAACTTTTCATACCATTGCGTAGGGGTCTATTTGAGACCATACAAGGATTTGATTAGCCTGTATACTTTACTCTCTTGTCCCGTTATCACGAATCGATCTGTCTGCTGCATATAAATATCCTCATCCAACTCTCCATTGAGGAAAGCGATCTTGACATCCATCTGATGCACAAGGAGATTATGCGAAGTAGCCAGTGCTAAGAGCATGCAGATAGTGAGAAATCTGGCAATAGGAGAATACGTATCAAATAGTCCTCACCTTTCTTTTGTGTAAAACCCTTAGCCACTAGTCGGGCGTTGTACTTTTCTATAGTATCATCGGGCCTACGCTTTCTCTTGAAGATCCATTTGCAGCCGACCGACTTGCAGCCAATTGGGAGGTCGGCTAACTCCCAGGTTCCATTAGTGATGATTGAATCCATCCCACTATAGATCGCTTCCTTGCAGTACTCCACTTCTGAAGAAGCGTATGCCTCTGAAAGGTTTTATGGTTTATCATCCACGACATAAGTGATAAAGTCATCTCCCAGTGATTTTTTAGTTCTTTGCCTGTTGCTTCTCCTTAGTTCCAATTCAGGAACCATGTCACTGACACTTTGAGGAGCAGGGTCATCAACTAAAAGATCAGGGATATCAGCCTCCTTCGCTCACATAGAAAAGATGTGCTCAAAGAATGTCGCATCCCGAGACTCCATTATCGAGTTGACAGCAATGTCTGAGACCTCAGAACGGACCATTAGGAATATAGGCAGTACTCTGGTGTGTATGGAAACATGTACTTTAGCTAAACAACCCCAAGTACGAAGAAAAGACAGATTCGATTTCTTCTCCTTCCATCCTTTATAAGGGGTTACCTCGCAATTTCAAGGAGCAACCCTATTCAGGATATAGTTAACTATGAGAACAGCCTCACCCCACCATGAGTTAGCATACCAAAACTTTGTAACAAGGCGTTAGCCAAGTCACAAATCGTTCAGTTCTTTCTCTTGGCTACTCTGTTGGCCTATGGTGAGTATGGTGGTGTAAATTTATGGATTTTGTCACTTTCTTCACAGAATTTGAAGAAATCCCTTGGAATATATTCTCCACCTCTGTCAGACTCAATCTCTTTATTGTCTTCCCCAGCTGGTTTTCCACCTCGGCCTTATAGATCTTAAAGTATTCTAATACTTTATCTTTTGTTCTAAGCAAATAGATATAACAGAACATAGTAGCATCATCTATAAGAATAAAGACGTATCTTTTGCCACCCTTGGTTAATATTTCATTCATCTCACACAGATCAGAGTGGATCAGCTCAAGTGGAGAGGTGCTTCTCCCCTCATCTGAATGAAACAATTTACGGGGCTGCTTAGCTTGCACACACACCTTGCACTTATGGATTTTGTCATAATTATATGAGGGAATAAGATCCATCTTGCTCAAGTGCACTATTGTTTCATTATTAACATGATAAAGACGGGAATGCCAAATATCAATATTCTTATTAGAATATGAAGAATAGAAAATATTTGCGAAACTATCAAGAATAGAAATGCGGAACATTCCTTCGCAATCATAGCCTTTTCCTACAAACGACCCACACCTAGTCAACACTACTTTATTTGACTCAAAGACTAACTTTACTCCTTGTAGGCACAACATTGATCCGCTGCGTAGATTACAGGTCATGGCAAGCACAAACAACACGCCCTTCAGGACAAGAATCTTGCCGGAAGTCAGCTTTAGGCTCACTTATCCTACTCCGTGTACCGCTATCGAGAACCCATTCTCCATCAGTACAGATCCACCATCTGCGCCCTGTAGTGAAGTATAATATGTCTGATCAGCACAAATATACCTGGTAGCACCTGTATTAATCCACCAACTTACTGGTGAATTTGCCATAAAAGCCTCAGATACATACCCAGTAGTGGAATTGCCTTTGTCGGTATCATCGACCGTCGCAACTGCCACATGCACTTGGGCTTTGGCTGCTTTCTGCTATGCAGGTGTCGACCCCTTGCCCTTACAATCACAGCATTTGTTGGCCTTGTGATCCAACCCGCCACAGATGTAGCAGACAATCCGCGACTTCTTCTTCTTCTTCATCACATTAGCCTTCAGTTTAGAAAAACTAGGCTTGGCCTTCTCTTTCTTCACATTCTTCCCATGATGGTTCTTATGCTCAACAAGGTTAGCTTGAGCGGGCGCCTTCACCCCACCATAGCCTACCTTGGACTTCTCTTCGATATTTATAGTAGCGATGAGCTCATTAAGATTCAACTGCTGCTTTAAGTGCCGACGCGCAGTGACAAAGTCACCCCAAGAAGTTGGCAGCTTGGCAAGAATGACATTAACCTGAAACTTCTCAGGGAGGACATAGTAACACTGGCCTAAATATCATACGATCAGTTGTAACTCATGGATCTGTTCCATGACTGATTTGCCATCTCCCATCCAAAAGTTAAGGTAATTGGCCACCATAAAGGACTCATTGCCGTTGTCACTTTCAACATACTTGTCATTCAACTCCGACCACACCTTTCGTGCTTCTCTGAACCCCATGTAGACGTCAAAGAGCATGTTTGATAGCACAGCCAAGAGACGTGCTAGGGCCGAGGCATTAGTCTTCTCCAATGGATCCTTAACGCATTAAGACGCGTTCTTTCGATCTCATCTTATACGGCTTCCCCCGAAGGGATAGATGGCTCTTTAGTGAGGACCTAGAAAAGTATGAGCTCCATCAATCGTAGCATTATCTGGGCCTACCAGCGCTTAAAGACGGTCCCATCAAAACTATCAGACATAATCGCGTCCGAGGACGACGGTGGTAAGCCAAAGGAACTAGAACTAGTCATCTCAGAAGCAGTCAGATTTTTGAATTGTTGTATAAAGAGAGGATATGAGCATTGATATTATTCCATATATATCAAAAAAAGAGCTTAACTGAACAAATTCATTACACATGAACAGTAAACATAATAACAGAGATTCTGTGTAAACCATAATTGAGGATATGTGTAATGTATGAACTGAACAACAATCAAAAGAAATTTGTAAACTTGCTCTCAAAAATAGAATGACAATTGGGCCCAGGATCTATATGATCCTACCCCCTAACTTTTCTAGCAAATCTTTCATCGATTGGGCAATATCCTTAAGATCTCAACTAGCAAAATTATAACCTGACCTGACTTCTCCAGTTCTGAAATCTAATCCTAGACTGTACTGCAGTCCAAATCAAAATACACCAAGGCAGCACAATAAAGGAAAAAAAAAAACAACCAAGATAGAGATGGAAAAGAACTATAAAATTGCTAAAGACAATGACTGTAATTTGAACTAGCAATCCATCTAGTGACATAAATGTTATGTATATTCAGATATCACTACAGCACCAACCCAGGAATGGACTAACGGGTAGAATATGGGAACCAAATACCAATTGTATCTCGGTATACATGAATTGAAATAGTATACACACCGAATAGCTCTAGAAACCACCAGATTCAACCAACCACAAGAGAAGCTAGAGATTATATGCTAGTGTACTCAACTCTAATCATTATTGAGCATATGTGCAATCCAGAACATAAAAAGAGAGGAAAACTTAAATACTCATAGAGAAAGCAACCAAATGATTTAATAAGCGAGGCAAGGAACGACTTCACAACCGCTGTCCCAAAAATCAGATCATCCGTCAGTTGCCGTCAGTGAGAGAAAGACGGAGATATAACACCTCAACCATACCACCACTGCAAGTACGGGCAAACCTTGGCGAATACAGCTCCGACGAGCACCAACCAGAGAGCTTCACAACCAATCTCTTGCGATTCTAGAACATCAATCCAAAACCTGAGCTCCAATCGGGTCAAGAACAGATGTAATCCCCAATAACCAAAAGAGCAAATGGTGAGAAGCAAGAAAGAGGAGGAGTTTTTTCAAATCCTGTCAACAAGGAAGAGGAAGAGGCCTACAAATAGGAGCACCGGTGCCATCCATCCCCACCCATCCCCCGAAGAGAATAGGAGGGGCGGTTACGCCACCGCCAACTCCCATATGCCGCTACCACCTCCCTCTCCCTGGACTCGATCCTTTTCGTCTGTACCCTAGCTGAACCAAGCTCCAGGACATGAACTCCAATCGCATGGGCTAGAGCAAAGCAAAGGCCAATGGGCCAGCCAATCCACAAGAGAAAAGGTCCACAAAAACTTCAAAAATTCATATTTTCTCATCAATCCCCACCAATTTTTTAATGTTAGAGTTATCGGTTTGATATAAAGTATTTGAATAACAAGTATCTTTTGGGTTTGAACAAGTTACCTAGTTGCGTGTGAATTGGCTCACACAGAATGAGGAGTACTACACCTTGATCCTTAGCCTTGTGTGAGAGCCTCGTCATATACAAAGCTTTGTATGAGGCTGCTTCTGCCATAGCTCTCGGGTTGGATGCTATGATCATATCTATGTACTTTAATTCATGAGTGCCACCGCCAGCTCCCATATGAAGCTACCACCTCCCTCTCCCTAGACTCGATCCTTTTCGTCTGTGCCCTAGATGAACCATCACATGAACTCGATCCAACCGCATAGGCCAGAGCAAAGCAAAGGCCAATGGGCCAGCCATTCCACAAGAGAAAAGGCCTACAAAAACATCGAAAATTCATATTTTCTCAACAGTGAGTTGGTTCTTTCCTTAACATTGTGTTTTGTTTTCTCTATGCAATTAGGTTGTGGTTGGGCTGGATTCACACGCAGTCATCGAATTTGATTACCTGCTTTTCAGTCTGGGGATGTTCTAGTGCTCACTGTTCATGTCTGTTTTGTTCTTGTGCGTCTCTGATTGAGTTATGCATGTGCGCGGGAGTTGGCTCCTAGGAACCAATTCAAGACCATTGGAGCTGTAGTACTGATTTTTTTCCTCCCCTTCTGCGTGAGCATGTATGTGTGTGAAGTTGGGGATAGAAATAGAATAAAATTTAGTGCGAAATAGGACGTGTGTGGAGCTGGGGATAGAATATTACGGTGGTTCCGGCCTATATATTAAATCTCAATTTTGTCAAATGTTCAGCTATGAAATGTTAAATTGCTGCTAAGCATTTAAGCCACCGCTCTTTTTCTAAACTGTAATAGTGTCTTCAGCTAGCACAAATCTTAAACACTATATATACACCTATAATAATTAAGGGGGTAAGTTCACCAAAAGATCATCATAACCAATTCATCTCATCCAACCTATCAAACCAAACAAAAATTAGCTCATTCTATCCGCTCTAATCTCACCAACCAAACAGAAACCGACTCATCATATTAATTTAACCAAATAGAAAATTAGATCATCATATTCTAGAAAACAAAAATGATCCTATCCCATTTAACCCTGTTCTTCAACCAAACACACTATATACCATATTTGTTTAACTTTATACCTCCAGAATTAGTCCTTATTAATATCCAAGAGTGTTGCCTCTTTAAATCCTCAAGAAAAAAGAATAGCTTGTGGTTCTAACCTGTTCGAGCCTATCTCCTTGCTCTAGAAACCTCAGCCGTGTACCCATGACCAGTCAAAATAAAAAACATGAAGATTCGATCTACTAATATTTTTGGCCATTATGTTTTTTAATAGTTGACCATTTTAATGTTACTAGATGGTTTTTGCTAGAAACAACATGATCATACATTACCCTATTAAAATGTGTATTCCTCTGCAATGAAGATGGTTTGTACACTTATTAACATAAAAAATGCACAAGATCGCATATTACCCTGTAAAAGTGCGTATGCCTTTGCCACCTCTAAATTTGTTTGACTCACCTATTAGTTATGAATAGATAGATTAAGTTTTTTTCTATAGCATCAAGTAAGAAAGAAATCTTTTCCGCTTCTAGTGCTCCAAGTTGACATTGAGGCGGTTTAATTATTAAAATTGCTTTCAGAAATTTTGGTGCCTTGCAAACACACTTTTTTTAGTATATGTGTCGCAAATGCTAATGGTGATACTATTATGTTTCAAGATACAGAACGAGTAAGACACAAACAACGATCGTATAACACGATTATCTAACCCTGTTATTATATCCAAAATATGCTTTTGAGTTTCATCACAAAATGATCTTCCGCGTAGGTTACAAAAGAGTAATAAACACGGCGCAAAGCAGGAAAAACAGTAAACTGATCCTAAATCATGAAAGTAAATGATGGAAGGCGATAAATAGGCCATGCATATATAAACGAAGACACGGGGCATCAAATATTCAAATCCATAATGTAACTTTGCCTTTGTTAGTTCGGCAAGAAATGTCATAGCCAGGTGCATGCCCTACTTTCCTACGCTTCACTTCGCATGCACGTCCGCGTTGCCCGATGCTTCAAGGAGAATGCAGTCCACATTCTAAAAAAGAATCAGCGGGAGAAAAAAAAAGGCAACTTGACAGATCATAACGTACCAAAAGTGGTGTGTGTACCAAACAAAGTGGCCATGGTAGCTTATGTTTATAAAATGCGATCACCTACTGATCCTCATGATTTAGATATTCATTTTCTCTCAAATGGCCAGCATTGGTGTCAAGCATGTTACCTAATCGAGCTAGGAATGTTCTTGAGAATATTTATCTTTGCGTTGTTTCAATTATTTTGAGGTACTGGAAACATTATTTTAGCTGCAGCTGCGCTTTTCTAGAAGAAATAACTGTTTATAGTCGCCTTCTAAAAAATCTTTTGCATTTAGGTATGGGCATATACTTGGAACTCTGAATTACCATCGGATATATATTTTTCGGACGTCGATCATCGGAGAACAACTAGAAAAAATAGTTCCAAAAGATGCTTTGCTATATTCGATAAGTAACTTTATTTCTGGCACACGACGCTATGTGGGTCTCTTTGGTTAGGACCCTGGATCAGTTGCATGGCCATTTGAGCTGCCTGTGAATGAGAAGCTTTTTTGCTTGGTCAAGCACATATGAACCCTTGGTGTTTGGTTGGTGACTGGGCCAGTAAAAGCGTAAAAAGACGATTAGCTGTTGAGCCTAGAACTTAGGCGGTAGATTTCGTGAGGCTGGGCACGACGGAGGTGCCAAAGGGCAGGCAACTTCGCGAGCTCCAAGCAAGCAGGATCCAGACAGCTCTCGGATTGTTCCAGCCAGGGCAGATTTCTCCAGCGCTCCAACCAAAGAGGCCCACATGCATGCTGGTTAAAACCATGCAAATTTTGGAGGCGCAAAAAGCAAGCTAGGCACAGGGCTCACCAACTATAGTCTGCTCAGCTGCTGCCACGAGTGTCCACATATAGCGTTTGCCTTAGGGCAGGTACAGAAGTAGCGACAATGTCCGTCTTTTTATCCTGCACATCATCACCAACAATGTAAGGGACATCATCTATAACCGTTTGCCTATAAACAGTCAACAACATCAATTTGAGTTATTAATTATTAAAAAGAAAATCTTTAGTGCAAACTAGCAAATAAGTGTAAATATATAAATAGTGAATATCGTTCTTATAATCCTCATCCGAATACTACAGTTGATCCTAACATCCCCATTTCACGGGAGTTATTTTACGATATTTTATGGGTATATCGGGATTTTATGAAAATCAATCTCTCCGCTGATAGGATGATAGATCAACTATATTCTTCGAATACTACAATAATAGTTGTTTGTACATTTGAATTAATTTGCTTGTTTACATAAAAAAGTTAAAAAATTATTTAGTACAAATTAGCATATAGGTGCAGAACAAGCACGGAGCACCGACGGCACAACAACCAATGCAAAAGGATCGTCTACCGATCAACCGACGGCCCCGGGCTTCGATGTTCACTCTCTCTCGTCCACGTCCTTCTTCATCTGATGTGGCACTCGTTATAGACAGCACAGTTAGACCGTTGTACGTGCCCTGCATGCTGTGTATACTGCATCATTTAATTGGTTGGTAGGCAGTAACATTCCACCGATTGCCTAGCTACTTTAGTCCCGCCATTAAAAACCGTTGCAACCCACGATGCAAGCAGCAGCACCCTTACAGCAACCACAAGGATCCATCAACCCTGACTAAAGGCGTGTTTGGATAGCTGTATCCGCTCGTGCCTGCATGCGGACGTGTGTGAGCGCTGCGTTTGGTTGCCGTGACATGTGCGACAGTAGCAGCTCCGTTTGCATCCGCTCGTGCAAAGAAACGCGCCGATGCTGCATGAGCGGAGACGTGGAAATCGACCGTAGCTCAGATGCAGGCCCGATGAATGCAGCTACTCGTGCGTTGGGTTCACTTGTCAACGATAACGAACTAGCAATCCATTTTAATTAATTTGATTCAAAAAATCTAAACATTTTCGTGAGCAAACTAGAGCTCATTAGCAACCCATTTTAATTAATTTGATCCAAAAAATCTAAATCAATATTTAATTAAAATTCTTCAAAAATCATAAAAAAATTCACTAATATTCTTATCGTGCGATGTACTAATTTATAAAAATATTTCCAACCCTAGGTTATTTGGTAAAAAAGTGAGTTTCTTTATAATGCAACGTATACTCATGCGGGCAACCAAACATAATCTTTTCTCAGCCAGACTCAACACATGCAACCAACCAAACAGACCCTCATACATCAACTCAGCCTGACTCAACTCAGCCTGCATAACTCGTATGAACCAAACTGAGGACATTCGGACAACCAAACACACCCTTAAAGGTAGCAGAGGCACAGAGGACCTAACAGGTCTATTCTATCCTACTTGCCGTCTTGTTGAATAGTGATGCGCAAATTAAGGGCCAGCTTGAAAAAGTAGTTTTGGGAACTAAATCTTAAAAACTTCTAGACTAATAATTATCTTCCAAACAGACCTAGTGTCGAAGTGGTTCAAGTCGTGTTCTCGTAGGATCTTGCGATGGTCCAGACTTAAGCTTGTGCGTAGAACTTGGCTGACTTCTCGATTCGCATAATCTCATCATCCCAATACACTACGGAAAACGTAATTAATGTCAGTTTATAGTTAGTATCATTGTTGATTTTTCAACGGGTATTACGAAATCAGCAATGATAGTTACTGATAATTAGATCCGAATCGAGTTTTTTCATGACTAAAAAAATAAAAAAAATAAAGTCACGTGATTTGTCATGTGAAATACACGCACGGGGGACATTGTTTTCCAGTTGACCCTAGTTGCTGAAACTTTTGATGATTATTTGAGTATTAAAATAACTTCAAATAAAAAATTTATCAACTACAAAATATTAAATCTCGTAGAAAGCTATAATGTTCATACAATTTTTTCATATGTGAACAACAATGACGTTCTAAGAGGAGGTTGAATTAGGATACTTAAAAACTAATGACTTCAAAAACTTCACAAGATAAACCTATATTAATTTTTTATCTAAATGTACTTTAGGTTTATCTAGTGTGTCTATTCTACCATTCAAAAAGGTTTACATCCTACTCTAAAGAGGTAAATTGCAAGTATGTAAATACGGAAACATAAATAAGATAGAGAGAGCAAATTCGGCACAAGTGATTTTTATCGCGTGATATCGGTGGCATACAAGTCACTCTTAATCCACATTAGAGCTCAACAAAGGATATACTTCCGGTCGCTAAGACTCTTCCAGTCATGACTTTTGAGCTACCAAGCCACCAAGGTAAGACCTCAAGCACGATGAGCAACCAAGCCACTAAGATGATATATCACCACTAATCTCTCTTACGGTCACTTATACGCTGTCTTACTTTGGATTTTTAGCCACCAAGACAAGGACCTCCTCGTCCCTGTACACGCTTCTTGCCACCGCTTAACACCAAGTTAGAGGGTCAATAAGCTTGAGCCACTCAAGATGTTGACGAGTCACTAAGACTCTAAGACATCGGCGTACCTCTTGATATAAAATTGAATCACTCCTTGATTCACTCTCTAAGTTACAACACCTAGCAACACTTCTATCTAGGCATATAAGCACTAATCACTCTCTAACTTGTGCTTAATCACCTAGGATGATCACTTTTAGCACTTTAATGGTTTGGATGTTTTCTCAAGTGTATATGCTCTTCTCTGGACTCAATCACCTTCAAATGACTGAGTAGGAGATATTTATAGCCTCAACCTCATGAACTAGTTGTTGCTCCAATAACTCAAATTTTCTGTAAACACCGGATGATCCGGTGTAAAGAGATTGTACTCACCGGAACATCCGGTGTGTACATCATCCACGAACTAACCGTTAGAAACCCACTCAGACTCATTGTGAATACCGAAAGGTCCGGCGTGATGCCCTCATATAAACGATGAAACATCCGGCATGCATATGATGTCAACCGAGCCATTTGCAACCTCTCTTAAAAAAATGGTCCGGCGTATTCATTATGTGAACGTCGAAACATCCGGCGTGTAGTACTTTGTTGGAATTTTTTTTGAACAATAGAGTATTTTCTTTGTGAGTGCCTTAGCATTTTTGTAAACACCAGAATATTTTCTTTGTGAATGTAGAAATATCCGGCGTGCATATTTTCAGCCAACTTGCAATCCACGTATTTCGAGCATAACTTTTTTGCTCCGTACTCCGATTTTGATGAACTTGAACTCTATGAAAAGCTTATGAAGATCTCTACAAGATTGTACAGAAATACATCCTATTTAATGACATCAAAATTCATAGAACAAGTCCAATTCATTCATCTCATTGTCCTGATTTCGGTGACTTCTCTTTTATTGCATCTGCAAGATCTACTAAAATATATACTTGATAAATATGTTAGTATCATTGATTATATTGTCATTAATCACTAAAATCACATACATAACCTAAGAGGACCATGTTCACTACATTGTATGAATAGTTTTTGAATTTCTAAATATCTCACTAAAAATATGCAAATCAACCCTTGTTTTCCCCTACTTCAATATGAAAGAATTTAAGCGTTACATATATTCTCATTTGTCCATGCAATTACTAAAATTAGAGATGGTCCTTTGTCTAAGTTATATTTTTTGTATCATTCCATATTTCATCTAACTTGAAACTGAGTTGACCCATATGAAAGTCAGAGAAGAGCATTGCATATACAATATGTTAATTACTTTTTAATGGTTAAACATTGCATATATTTTCATTTTACCATGTTATAACTATGGAATTTCGAATAAAAATTGTCTTCATTCAAATCCGTATGAAAAAGTTATGAATTCTTAAAGACAAACTACAAAATATTACTACTATTGGTTCATAACATAAACTAACAATGATACTTATTTTTAATTGTCAGTTCTAAATATGAACCGTCCATAGTACATTATTATTATCTATTTTTTAAAACCAATAGTGATTGAGGATCACATATTGGTGTTTCTTTAGTAATGTATGGTTGTGGATTACCATGCGAGGGCACGTTTAATCTACAACAAAACGTCCAACGTGCAATTGCATCCAACCTCTTAAGGTAATATACATCTACAGATAGGATCCGAAAGCAATGATCGATAAGTGTACGTTGTCATGCGGACGGGTACGATCCAATTGCAATGATCGATACATATAAGTCATGCGGAGTCTCCCTGTTCCTGTACAAGCAAGTTAATTAAACAGAAAAGGAGCTAGTCCAACCGCAATTAACAATTTTCTTAAAAAGTACCCCATATAAAGAATACATGAAATTATATGGGGTGCCATATTAGTGATATATGTCGATATACCGGTAGATACTCGTACAATCTATATCGAGACTTATTGTATTGGTAGTTAGCACACATGAAAAAACGTAAGCCATAGGTATAGGAAATATCCTAGGACTCGTGAAATCTATTTGGATTGCTACAGAAGCACATCGGTAGTTTAACCCCTGGGGGATGAAAATCTCCTAAAGTTTTTTGGTGGGCTTGGTGAAGCTGAGAAATATATTGCAGTTGAGAGAGCTGAGTAAAGAGTGATCTATCCGTGGATGAGGGTGGGACTATTTATGTTAGCTTGGGGTTAGTGCATGGATTGAGTGTTTGGGCTTGGCTAGGGACTGAAGCGTAGGATTTCCTATGAAAACTGAAAAGTTATGGCATTGATACTTGGTAAAGATTCCCTATGAAAGCTATAGTCTTGTGTGGTCATTTATGTCACGTCCCAATATCTTTTTAATCACGTATTTAAGTATAAGCATGTCATTAGTATCATAATCATCATATTTAATTGTTAAGCATTATGGTTTTTGTTTGTTCTCGTTGGTGGTTTGGCTATTTGCTATGCGTTTTAAAAATAATCGACATAAAAATTTTCTTTAGTTTGAGTCTTGCTTAGAAGTTTTAAGCACTGCACTTGTTTTTAGTTCGCAACTGAAATTAGCTTAGCTCTCTTGTGAGTGAAGCCCACCCACCTAGCCAGCCCCACCCCTCCTCTCTTTTCTTCCTTGGGCGCCCAACACCGTCCACCTTAGCTCACACTGCCCCTCACTCACCCAACCGAAAAGCAAGAGTAGAGCTGCTGCTCTCCTCTCCCCTCTCTCAACACTCTCTCCATTCTCCCCAAAATCCCACTCAAGCCGCAAGAATCAAGGTTTGCATGTTATACCACTGAATTCCTCATGTTCTTAGCTTTCTATCCACCCAAAAATCTCTCACATGCATGAAGGTTTGGAGGTTTTGCAATCCAAATTCGTCACCTCTCTTTTCTGCAAATTCAGCAGCTAGTTCATCTCTCCTCCGAGCTTCTTCCTTCGATTTCTTCTTCATCGATGGTCACCAACTTAGGCAAGTGATTTGGGGTAAGTCTCGTAGGTTTTTCCTTGTGAGAATGCATGAATTAGTTGGCATTTGGATAGGTTTTGGAGCTATGTATGCGTGGTTGCGAAGTACCTCTTGTTCTTGATGAAATGGAGATGGATGAGATGTTTGGATGAGCAAGAGCTAGTGATTCGTGTTCGTAGAGTGAGCAAGATAGGTTTAGAACCCTGTCGTTAGTGTTTTTGCATGTTTGGGTGGTTTATTTTTCAACATGCAGGTCGAATCAATCGAAGAATCGACGAGAACACGAGTTTTGTAGGAACCCGGATACTCCAGCTTAAACTCGGAGGTTCCGGGTGAGCCATTTCAAATCTACCCAAGTTTCCGTGTTGTTTAGCATGTAATTTGAGTTTGGAATCCTTACATTAGTGCTTATACATGTTAAAGTGGAATGGTTAGTTACATGCATGTTGAATTGACCGAGGAAATTGCCGCGTAATTCAAGTCTGCCAGAATCCGGAGTATCCGGGTCCACCCAGAGACTTTGGGTATTTCGGTTTAAAATTAACCGAGCACCTTGCTCGGAGTAAAACCCGAACAATCTGGCCAACCCGCAGTTTCCGGCCTAGCCTAAATAATCCAGATTATTTTGAGTTAGAAGTTAACCGAGAACCCAAACCGGAGATCGACCCGGAGGGTCCGAACCCGGAGGTTCCGGCCTAACCCGGATGTTCCGGGCAACCCTAGCCAAAAATACCTGAGGACTCCCACCTGGAGGTTCACCCGGAGAGTCCGAGTTCAACCCGGAGTATCCGGATTCTACTGTTCATCAGGCTTTTTCTTTTTAACTGATAGCTTGTACATTTCATAGTTAATTCATATAAACTCTAAAAATCATGAAACCAGCTATGTTAGATTCGTATGAGTATGAAACATATGTTAAAATTTTTGGAGCTCAATAAATACTTTTTGATATTTAATTATTTATTTAAATGTGTTTCAGCTTAATTAAATCATAGTTAATGAATACAATGTCCTAAAATTATGAAACCACTTGGAAAATTCATGTTTTGATCAGTGCTATCTAGGAAAAATATGATAGTATGAAAGTGCTGTTTAAATTTTTGAATTTCACTTAATCTTGATATCTAGCATAGTTATGGTCCTTTTTGGATAGCCCTCAAATAAATCATTTATACCATGAGCATATGTGCTTCCATTCGAGTGTTTCTTGCTGAATTATATTCATTACCCAGTACAAAATTCCCATTAAAATTTTGTAGCATTTTCATAGTATCTCTTTTATGCTCATCATTGTATGCATTCTTGTTAGAGGGTAGTACATGCTTGATCGAGGGAATTCTTAGCGGCGAATTGTGATCAAGCTGAACCATGAGGCAAGCATCTAAGCATTTTCATCTAATTACTTTGGATCATCTATCACGTCAATTGGTAAATTATACTTTATGTATGTTGCAGGTAAATGAGTCAAGTGTCGGGTCGATATGAGTAGATCCTATTTGTAGCATTGCCCTTCCTCGATACTAATTATCGCTTGATCCTTGGTAATCTAGGTGGTTCATGTCAAGTAATGATCTAACTTAAAAGGAATGCATTATGCTTAGCATGGCATAGGTCCTCGGTAGAAGTCGAGTGGTGGTTCGACCATCGTTCGTGAACTTAGGACTTACTTTATATCACAAAGATAATGATGATGGAGGATGGTGTAAGTTAGTGAGGATGAGCCAAGATTCGGGCGGACAATAGGGATGGCTCGATAAGGGAGTCTCGGATGCTATAGGCCCGCTTGAATAGACTAAGCATCGTACGTTGTTGCAGTTTGCTAGCACTTGTCCATACTTACCACATATCCGAATATAGGACAGATGAGCCGAATACCTTATGTAGTTGTGATCTTTTGGCGTGCTAGTCTCAGGTGTTGTCGGCATAATAGGCTTGGAAAGGGTGTCTAGTTTGCTTTGGAAGTAGTTCTAGATGACCCCTACATGCCGAAGCGCATGTTCAAACGATTGGGGCTTATTTAGGAAATGTTAACATAAGTATCCTCTTGTGCGAACCTGTGTAGTCATGCAAGCCGTATGATCCTCAAGTCGTGTGGGTAATAGAGTACCCCTACAGGGTGTAAAACAATTTGAATTGTCATGCTCTCAGTTATGAGCACGCTCTTGTCCATTCACATCAATCGTAGAGTTTCGGTTGTGGTTGTGATGGTATGTTGGGAAATGTATGGTGATGTTGTTGAAGTTTTGATACGATTCAAGTTATAATTATGGTATGGTAATGATCTCAGGATAGAAGGTTGTTTATGGTTAGGTGTATATGCTTACACTTGAGTCGAAATTGCTTTATTTGCTTAAGAACTTACTTAACCTTGATGTCGAGTTTTTGCTAATTATTCAAATTGTATTCTCCTTGGAGTCAGGCTATTTATAAGTTCCTACTATGGATTAAGACTTGCGGGTACCTTCGTACTCACATGCTTTATTTGCTTTTCAGGTGAGGAAGCATTAGTTTTTGGCTACTTTACGCCCGTCGATAGGAGTAGTGCCTACTACTCATGTGTGGATATTTTGGGGTGTCACCTTAGGGAAAATGGTGCTACCTACCTTTTGTAGTTATGTACTTTCCGCTGCATAGATACTATCGATGTTTGGATCATATATTTTGTTGTAAAGTTAATTTGCTTAAGGACTTGTAACTTATTTTTAATTACTCGCTCTTTATTATATCTTGTGATGATGTGCTTGTTATAAAGGTGTGTGTTCCGATTCTGGAAGAAAAACATATGCCGGGACTACCGGGGTGATATTCCGGTTAGTCATGAGAGTTGTGATTACATCTTAGATTGACATGCATCCACCGATACCCTATCGTAGGCCTCATATCATCTGCAATGCCATCAGAGATGGGGACTGGATAGTAGCTCTTGAGCACCTAAGGCCGACAAATCGGGAGGTACTCCCAGCTACATAGCTGTAAGAGGTGTAAGCAGCCTGTAACTGATCACATCTTCTTTGATCACTGGGTTGCATCACATAATCCTTTATACATGGCAGCTAGCCCAACAGATCCTCAGCTGTAAGATGTTGGCTCATAAGGATGTGATACGAGCTGACTCGCCAACCATATAATATGGGGGACGACATAATCGTGTGCCGTGTTGTAGAACATGATGCCCCCAGAAGGACGTACAAGTACACCTCATAGTGCTGTAAAACTGTAGCCTCGTGAAAGTGCATCTAGGCCCTCTAAGTGGGTTTTGATGATTGACGTCAAACGATTAAGACACTAATATGTTTAATGAGCTTTTGAGTAGGTAAAAGTCTCAATGATGAAAGCTGGACGACATTGGCGATTCTCAAAAATGAAGAAAGAAGATACCACATGGTTATTCCTATAACTATAGCAATGTATTTTGAATTGAGTATAGGAATACCGTACTATTAAGAGGCATGCAACATTGAAGACTTTGTTATGAACTTAGTGCTCAATGTTAACCCCTAGATGAGAGACACATTTCACATTCACATCACTTGGTTTTATAAAAAAGGGTTCTGTTGATATCGGAAGTTCCGATGGGTTTTATCGGAAGTTCCGATATCAGCCGGAGTATCCGGTGGTTTAAAAATCTCAGTGCACAAGATGGTTTTGACATAATCGGAAGTTCTGATGTTGTTGGTCGGAAGTTCCAACCTGTGCCCGAGTGCCCGGTGTAGTTAAATTTCTAGTGCTCGAGAAGTTCTCGGCTTGATCGGAAATTCTAATGATTTTAATCGGAAGTTCCGATGTGAGTCGGTGTGTTCGATGTGTTTAAATTTCTAGTGCTCGGGAAGTTCTCGCTTGAATCGGAAGTTTCGATGTTTCAGATCGGAAGTTCCGATATGTGTATATTCCCAGTTCTTAGTTTGAGTAGAGCTAATGAATGCTGTTACTTTTCACTGATCAGAAGTTTCGATCATAAAATCGGAAGTTCTGATGTGGGCTAAAATAGTGCATAACAGCTAGTTTTTTGGAGGTACCCTATAAATACTCTCCCTCTCTCACCTCTTTGGGTTGCTGGTGTTTTGACAAGTTAGAAATTCTCTAGAGCCCCAAAGTTCATCTCTCCACTCCCCTAGCTTTGTGCTACTCTTGTGGAAGGGTTTTGAATGAGAGATCTAGTGCAAGTGGATTGATTTCATCTTTGATCACTAGGATTCATCTCCAAGCGTTCTTCGTACGCATTTGTTACTCTTGGAGATTGAGGTCTCTTAGACGGCTAGGAGTGACTCACGAGCTACCGGATCACTTGTGGTGCACCGTGAGAGTTTCTGAAGGCCAGATTCCGCCTCCGAAAGGGAAGGAATACCAAGTGGAGCCGAGGAGTGCTTTGTGCAACCTCGTGAGGAAAAGGGTTGAAAGAGTCCCGGCTCAAGTGCGACCGAGCCCCTCAACAAAGACGTAGGATCCTCTCAAGGATCCGAAATTTGGGAACAAATTTGTGGCGTCTCTCCTCTTTTGTTATTTCTCTCCTTTTATGTGTTTGCGAGCAGTTTGGTTAATATCTTGAGTTAGACTTTATGCTTAGTAGTTCATCTCTAAATTGAATAGTATATTATCCTGTTGCATCTTGTATTTCATAGTTTAACTCATTGTTGCTCATAGATTTAGCTTTGTTCTATATTCAAGCAAATCGGAAGTTCTGATATTGTATATCGGAAGTTCCGATGTAAGTCGGAACATCCGATCATCTGGATCGAAATATCTGATTTTAATTTCCGCTGTGTTGTTCTATTTTAATTATTGAAAAAGGGCCTATCCACCCCTCTAGGCCATATCTTGATCCTTCACCTCGTCCGCATCCGATGGGCATGGACCAAACTGTGGTAGCCTATGAATTCAGGAGAGACCAATATCTTTTTTGTCATATTGCACACCAAACCTATAAGATGCGGGTGGTCAATGAAGTTTGAATAGCACTATAATATTTGAAGTGCATTACATAACAAATAATTACCTACCCTCAACCTAACCCTTCCACTGTTACTTTGCTGCTCACGAAACTACTAACGGGGCACCCCTGATTGGCAACCCGGTCAGCATGGCTACGTCACTCAATGTTACGACCATCTTAGCAAAAGGAATGTGGAACACGTGCGTCTCAGGATGCCACCGGTCGACGAGACCTGTGAGCAGTGACTCCTCAATTGGCGGGAAAGGTGTCCTGCCACCACCCGCCATGGGAGCTCCGGCTATCATGAGAGCAAAAGGTAGTAGTCTTGCCCGTCCGAGTGGCTTATTTAATCGAGGGTCTAACTCCTTAATCGTATGGACACTCCAGGCTCGTAACAAAAGCAACTACAAAAGGTATCTAATACATGTATTGAGTTAGTAGCAAATTATCGTGGCAATTAAAAATCACATATAATCGTGGTACATGTTGCCCTGTGAAAATCATCCGTCCCTTATGGTTCTCGTCGTACTGCTGCTGAAGAAGCTCGAGAAGACCATTATGAGACATGACAATGATTTCAAGCTACATGGTTCAATAAGTAGGTGAATAACAAATTAGAATATATTACAAGATTCATGGTTCAATAAGTATATGAATAACAAATAAGATATATTACAATCTTCATGGTTCAATAAATAGGTGAATAACAAGCTTCATGGTTTAATAAAAAATATGTAATGCTAGTACCAAATGATATATTACAAAATAAGTAGTACAACTAATAGGTGAATAACAATTTAGAATACAAACCATGACTGCGAATAACTTCAAACAACAAACTAAAATGCTACAACTCTAATACACTACAGTTCGATAGTGGCCTGATAGTTTACTGCTGGGTCGGGCATGTCCTCGTGTCATGGTCAAGTTATTTGCAAAGTTTACACTTTCTTAGGCCGTCAACTACATCTGTTTCATCCATGTCACCTGCAGCCTCGTGGCTCTAGGCCTTCTAGGATTTGTACGTTGTGTTCGAGGATAAGATACCCACTTAGGCCTTTTGATCGCTTTGTACACTACTACAGAACCAGCTATATATGCCGGCCCATCACTGTCAGTAACTAAGGGGTCGGTAGTGATGGGTATCACTGCCGGTTCAAAAGCCGCGCGGGAAGAATCAAACAATGTGGCTTATGAATAGGTAGTGATGAAGGGCATCACTGCCAGCTGAAGGCTTAAGCCGACAGTGATGCTTCACTACCGGGTAATGGCACCGACCGACAATGATAATGAACTATCACTGCCGGTCCTAGCCACGAACTAACAGTGATAATTTATCATGTATCACTACCGGTTCGTGTTATAAATTGGTTGTGATAATGGGTATCACTACCGGCTCGTGTGACGAGCTAGCAGTGATAATAGATGACAGCAACTAAAAAAATTTATAACTTTTTCATACGAAGTCGGATGGGAAAAAGCTTTACATGAAAATTATAGTTCTCAACGAGATCTAAAACTTTGTAGTTGAAAACTTTTTAATTTGAGATCATTTAAATGCCAAAATAATCTTGACAAAGTTTTAGTCGTGTTAGATGACAGCAAATCTTAAAAAAAATCATAACTTTTCCATACAAAGTTGGATGAAGACAAACTTTATATGAACATTATAGCTCTCAACGAGATCTACAACTTTATTGTTGATCATTTTTTTATTTGACACCATATAGATGCACAAATAAATGTCTAAAACTGATAAAGAGGGAGCCGCATACTTGACACAAACTTTTGTCTTAGATCTAGTGTAAAACTAGTAGGAATCATTGAAAAAGCCACACAAAAGATCATAAATTTGAAAACTATAAATTTAAATATTTTTATCACGAGTTTGGTAACTTGTATTGATGAAACGTCTGCACAACACCGACTTTTAGATTTAGCACTATGTCTCCAAAAATTATCAGATAAATTGGAGAATGTCAGTTTTCGCATAAAAACTTCAGAGGTCCTGTTGAGGATCTTTCAAGCCTTTTTTAGGGTCTAAAGACCTATATTTGTTTCGGATGAGCCTCATCATTAGCTTCAAAAGTATAGGTTGAACATTGAAATTGGGCTCCGTATGCAAAAGTTATGACCGTTTTACTGAATATTGCACGGATTGGATACAAACTTTTTCATATGGAGTCGGATGGAGATAAACTTTATATTAATATTGTAGAACTCGACAAGATGTACAACTTTGTAGTTGATAACCTTTTCATTTAGGATCATTTAGATGTGCAAATAGCCATTGAAACATTCGATGAGAAGATATCAAAATGATTGATTTTGCTATTGTACTCATGAACGAATGAGAGGTGAGACGGTTAGAGAGGTCACACGCGCGGAGCTTCTGATCGAGGTCTTGAATTCGAGTCCTGGAACTCACGTGAAAAAATAGCGAGTGAGTAGTGATCGGTACTCGAGCTTCTAGTCGAGGGCGGGTGAGCAGTAGTCAATCGGGTGCCTTTGGTTGCAATTTTTTTTTTCTTTTTTCGACCACAAACATGTTGAATCAAGGAACGACAATCACTGCTGGCTGAAGCCTTCAGTTGACAGTGATAACCCCTTTACTATCGATCCATAGGCCGATAGTGATAGTCGGGGATAATCACTACTTGTTGCCAATTGCCGGCTTTGAAACTAGCAGTGAAGGGAGTTTCAGCGCTGGTAGTGTTAAGGGTTTCTGCAGTAGTGGTAACTGCTTTCGATGTTGAAGGACCGTATCTTTGGAAACCATGTGTTCCTCAATGTATCGATCGTGAAGTACGGTGCTACGTAATGTGATCCGTCATTGCCGCCCATGTCCCTGCAAGCGGCTAAGGCATGCGAGCACAGGATATGATGCGGTTTTGGCTTATTGCATGTGTATTTCACCTCGTGAGGCCCAAGTTGACATTGCTGCACGGTGTCCCCTGCACTATACCATGAAGCATACCTATGACAACACATGACCTTGAATTCATTGTTAGCCAGGTCATAGATCCTCGTTCGATGAAAGTGTGCCATGTTCCTTCTTCTGGATATAATTTTCCCCACCTTATGTGAGAGCCACGTGCTGCAATTCATAACAGCATTACCACGGTCTTGAAAGTAGTCCATCATTCTATAGAATGTGAGCTCAATGATGGTACAAAAGGGAAGGCCCCGTACTCCCTTTAGGATATTGTTGAACACCTTCGCTATATTTATTGTCATGATGGTGTACCTAACGTGGGATACAATAATTTTAGAAGGCCTATTTGCATAAGAAAGGGTACAATATGATCATTTAAATTCTATGTGCTAACATGGCACTGTGAGTGTAATGGATTAGGGCCCAACGCTCCGCCGGCTTCACCGCTATCCACTAGCTGAACGTAGCACGTGAACGACTAACTATAGTTTGTCCCCCAGCCATTTGTGTTCGCATATGGTCCTCCTATGCTTGTTGATCTACCATCATCTTGTGAGTGATCTCATTTAACTTCCTCCATAACTTGCTGAACTTCGTCTACTGGTTATGCAGACACAACCCTTTAAATCTCTTTACAAGAGTCTTGCTGCGGTACTTTGTGTATAGGTTCGCTCCCAAGTGTCGCATGCACCATTTTCTCTCCGCATCAAGCCATGCCAAAGAGTTGTTTATGCTATCATGCAACACGTTCAATGCATGCAGAAGGCCCTTGTTGCGGTCTGAAATGATGGAAACTCGTTCCCTGTTTACCACGATATGTGTCCTCACCAAAGTGAGGAACCGCCAGCTATCATTGTTCTTACTCTCAACCATTGCAAAGAGAATAGGAATGATTTGATTATTTGCATTCATCGATATCGCTGTCATAAGGGTGCCATGATACTTGCCGCTCAAAAATGTGGCATCCACACATATATCCGGCTTGCAATGTCTGAAAGCTTCGATGCATTGTCCAAATGACTAGAATAACCTAATGAGGTATCGGTCAATGGTGCTGTATGACCCATCATCTTGCTTGGTTGGCTTATTTGCCATGGCCCACTGAGTCCCTTGGTAATCTTCTACAGTAGTCTCGGAGCATAGTTGTAAGACTTATCGAAGCTTCCAAACAACATCTTTAATACCTTCTGCTTCGCTCGCCACGTGGTGTGATAATTAATCCGCATAACCGTCTTAGTCTGCACCTCCTCCATTATGGATTTTGGAGACAAACAAATATCCGTGCCAACAAGAGTGATAAGGAGTTAGGCTATGAGCCTTGCATCAACGATGTGGCTCACATTTCTAATAGCCTCTTCGTTGCATGTATGTGGGGTGTGTTTACTGATCACAAAATATTTCTCATATTTCAACATATGTACTCGTACGAAGTAAAGACAATTCGGGTGCATGATACACCTGACCTCATACTCTGTAGGGTTAGACCAAGCGCACTTGTGATCCCTTCTAGTCATTACAGCATAGTTGCTAATATAGTAGATGACCTCCCCCTGTTACGAAACTGTTGCCTGACATGTATGTCGCTATTCTAGTGTCCCTAATTAGATAAGATGTTATATTCAACGACGGCACGATCCAGCAACCTAACACCATGAAAGTACTAGATCATAGACACCAAATCATCGTTGTCAGCAGCTTCTTCATCTCCGCTACCATTGGCTTCATCAATCATGCATTCTGCATCTACCTTAGAAGGGTTCACTCTAGCTTCCTTTTGAAAGAAAAATAAGATCTTGCACGTTGATTTCACATATCAGCCACGTACCTGTGAGTCATGTTTGAATACTAATTTCGGCATATAAGAGTATTAAGTCAGTAGAACACGGAAGAATCGGATAAGAAGATGGATCCGAGTTAAACCTCTGAATATAAGAACACCCATGAATTCCAGTCCACCACCTAGTATTGAATTTAGGAATCATAAAGAAAAACTAAAAATTACTTTGATCGGTCAAGTTCGGGAATAAAGGTAGTCATAAAAAAATTGCCTCAATAGTCTCACACACATAGACCTGAGAAAGAACTCGGCCCAAAAAAAGCTCCGGCAAGGCCCGGGCCGACCCAATTTTCAAATTTAATTATGTTTCAATGTAGAAGTCACTGGATGGCCTAGTCCGACCCGAGCCAGGCCCAACCACAGCCCAATTTTTGTTTTCCAGTGGCATTTTAGTGCTAGGCCCAAGTACCCATTTTAGGCACAAAGAAAACTGGGCTTTTCTTCAGCCTGGCCCAATGCAGCCCATGCTCCTTAGGAAGCCCAATTAAGCCTCAAAAGTAAGGGTCCATTGGGTATGGTTTTGGATTTTCCTTGAAAACATTTTGGATTCAGTTTCTTTCTAGAAATGTTTCATTAGTGAATCATAATCAATTTGTACAATTATTTTGCTAGTTCAGTAAATTTAGATTCTTGAAGATTGCACGTGAGAGGGAGAGGTGATTCTTATGTGAAACTCGGTTTAGGCCGATTCTTTCACGTTGACAAAAGTTGTGAAATGTTTATGCCCATTTTCCCCTCGGATCACTCATGACAAGCGTGTGTGGCACGGATTCGAGTGATTATAGCGATTCGTTTCTCGCAACCAAACGAGACTTCAATTAAAGTCTAGAAATTCTCATATCTTTTATATAAAGAAAACATGAAAAAGAAATACAATAACATGATTTGCCCTTAAGGGCTAGAAATTACAACGTTGAGATAGTATGAAAAAGCAAAAGATACACCTTCAATCATGTTGGGCCGCTGCCCATAAGCACACAGTCGATGGAGACGTAATCCAACTTCTTAAGCAGAAGCATCCCTGTGTTGTACCACCGCAGGTTATGGCAACTAATAACATGGGTAAGGAGTTGAAATCCAAATACATGGCATCGATCTAGAGAGAAGGGCCACATCGAGAGCACTGTGTGTCCCAAGCTATGGTTTGAACTAAACACATGGATGTAGAAAATCCAGAGGAGAAAATAGAAGATGTAAACATGGAACCACAAGGTGATTGATGAATTATAGTGAAATATGTCATAGTCAATATAATGTAGAGGTGTAATGTGTTGAAAAAAGGGAGCACCATGTGCCCCATGCTAGGGTTTGAACTAAACACATGGAGGTGGAAGTCCAGAGAGAAAAGTAGAGAATGTAAACATGGAACCACATGGCGATTCATAAATTATAGAAAAATATGCCATTGTCAAATTACAGCAGAAGTGTAATGTGTTGAAAGAAAAGGGAGTAGTTATGTCGCGATAGATTAAAGGGGGCTGCCGGACCCGACTGGTCGCTGGAGGCAGCTCCCAGGGGGGCAACCCGGGTTCGATCCCCGGCGCCCCCCCCCCTTCCGGGGCGCTCATTCATTTCCTCTGAAAATGGATGAGTGTGGGTCCCGTTTTTGAAAAAAAATGTCGCGATAGATTAATGTGAGCGGGAGATAGGACATGAAACAATTTCTATTTATTTATGGGCCCAAGATTTTAAGAGTGCAAAAGGGCTAAACCCTATATGAAAATAAATAATAAGGAAGGAGTCAAACATTATATGAAAAAACCGTAAGGGTTAACACCTTCTTTATATAGTATGTTCTGTCTAATAGCGTGTCCAATACAAATTATACCATATATCTACTACTTCAAATATAATTACTTATATATAATTATTGTTGGAGATAATATGCTTCTAATGTACAAGACAAAAATATTCATTTCTATATGTAAAACATAAAAAGTATATTTCTACAGAATACAATCTCCTTTTTAAAATCCTAATCACGAACATGGAGTCAATTTTTTTTATAATTTCTACTATTTATGTTTTCTAAATTACTAGAAGCATTGTTTGATGGGCTAGTACACTTAATTAGGATCTGTTTCGATGGGTGGATTCTAATATGGAACCATATATCATAATGATGTGGTTCAAAGTGTATACAGAAAAATCACAAGGGAATCCCCCTTCATCGAAAACTTCTAGTAGGAAATATTGGCAAACGGACGCGCTACGAGACAGAGATGATACGCCTTGCATTTATCGAACCGAATGACAGTGGGCTTGGTGCACCTAGTGAGATGTTTTTAAATTTGTGATGGTTTTTGTTAAGGCAACTAGGGATGAAAATAAACGGGAATATCAGAAAAATTCATAACCGTATTCATTTCATATTTTCTTTTAAAAATAGAATAAAAATGGAAAACCAAAAAAGTACAAACTCAGTAATACCAAGATATAAACAATGATCCAATCCAAACGAAAATATGCTGGTATCGATCAGGAACTAATAATTTAAACTGGAAACACCGATCCGTAAAATCATAACTTCAAGAATCGACGCGACATATAATTAATTTACACTAACAAAAATAATTTATACCATATACAGATAGACCACGTAATGACATAAATCTCAACTAAAAAATAACTATCATATCGTGACTCGAGTTCTCGATATAACATACAGTCACACAAAGACTAGGGTTGAAGATGGGCGTAGGCATAGGAGTTTGGACAACATCGATAGGTCAACAACCAACTGAGACTAGGCCACTAGGGTCTGGGTAAAATTTGGGATACGGGTGATGCTTGAATTATCTGGCTGAGCTTGGCCTATGAGCTACAATGTGATTTGTAAAATTTAGTCTCAATTGGAAAAGGAGAAAATTCTTGATTAAAAAATGAGATACCGACAATACGTTAGAAAAATAATAAAACTATTTTCGTCCTGTTTTTATGTAAGTCCTGAAAATTTGAAAACACTCCGAAAAAATATAGAAAAAAGATTGGAACGGGACGAGATTTATCCCGCCCATTTTTATCCCTACAAGCAACAACTAATAGTGGTAAGATGTTTTCTTTGGATAACAAACGGAAAGACAGTAGGTAAAATGTGAATTTGACGGGAACCCTTTGAATGTAAGCACTTTTACTGATTCGAAGCTTTTGGGATCTTACCTGTATTTTGCTTTATTTCCTTAACCTCTTACAGCTCAAAAAGGGAAAACGAACTGAATATGGAAGGACGCGAGCACTGGACGGTCACGGCTGGACGCACTAGGGCGAGAAATTTATATATATATAATATAAAAGTGCTATACTACATCTATGATATAAAATAGTATTCTACACCCTAGAGCTTAACACCTGACCTGGTCTAATCCAACTAACCAACAAAACAACCCAACCCACTCTCTTCCCTCTCCCACGATAATGTAGCATCCGGTACAGCCCACCTCCCCTGCCGATTATTGTGGCACGAGTCAAACCCACCTCCCCCATCAGTTACCATAGTATCTGGCCCAACTCACTCCCCCACTGGTTACTGTAGCATCCGACTAGGCCTTCGGCAGCTAATAAGCGTGAGAATTTACTATGACATGAATTCTTTAGTGTTTTTGCTATAAGTTGGATGCTTTCAAGTACAAGTGTGAAAATTTACTATAAGTTGAAATTAAATTTACTATGGGTTGAAAATTTACTATAATTTAGATATTTTCAAGTAGAAAGTGTGAAATTTATTATGATTTAGATGCTTCAATAGTTGTCAGTAGTTTTGTTCAATAGTTATATCAGTAGCTGTCCAGTAGTTTGAAGTCATAGAAAAGCTATTCAGTAGTGTCAGTAGTCATCAGTAGTCTAGTATTCAGTAGTTGCAAGTCATAGTTAAATTGTTCAGTAGTTCCATATCATAGTATATTTGTTCAATAATTTATGTTAATAGTGTTAGTAGTTGTCAGTAGTTTGTTTAGTAGTGTGAGTAGTTTTTATTCAGTAATGCTAGTAGTTGTTAGTAGTTTCAAGTCATAGTAAAATTAATTAGTAGTTTGTGTCAGTGGTGTTAGTAGTTGTCAGTAGTTGCCAGTAGCAATAGTAGTTTGTTCAGTAGTTTTGTTTAGTAGTGACACTAATCATCAGTAGTTCAGTATTCAGTAGTTTTAAGTCATAGTAAAATTGTTCAGTAGTTTGTGTCAGTAGTGTTAGAAGTTGTTAGTAGTTTCAGTAGCAGTTGTCAGTATCTTTCGGTAGCTGATGCGGGGGGAGGAGGACCGGGGCGTAGGCACGGGGGCAGGGGCACGCGAGGCAAGGGTGACATGTGGCAGGCGCAGGGGCACGTGGGCGTGGGCGCAGTCGACGCACCACGTGGCTTGCGCGCTGCGAGCGGGCGAGCGTGGGTGCAAGGCTGGCACAACCATGTGGCGCGCTCTGATTTGGGCAAGGTGTGTTGGGCCAGGGTGGCTTGCTGGTTGGGTGGGTGTAGAATAGCTATTCTACCCTGGGTGTAGAATAGTGCTATCGTATATATATAGACAAAATTACATGGTTATTTGGAAAAATTGTAATAATAGGCTACCATCGCCTGTTCATCGGGCAAGATGAAGGTCTTAATGAACGGGCAAGATCTTGTGGGCCCTAGTGGTTAGGAAATTAAAAGCCCGTGATTGTAATGTGTCGCCCGTTCAATGGGCGAGAAAAAGGTTTCGTCGACACCGTGCTTTCGTGAATTAATTAAATTTGCAGGCGAATAGGCGTTTTTGTGTCATAATTTGATTGTGTTGTCGAATCATCTAGTGCCATTAGATGTTTGTGCGATATTATGGATACCCGGATTTGACAGAAATAGAAGTTTGAACATGGTAATTTTAATGGGAATAGTGACATCATCGAGCGTTGGCATGTACGGTACACGATTATTATGATATAAATAAGTATCACGTCTAAACCAAACATGTCTTAGAGCATGTAAACAACATGATTAAAACATGTGGTCTATTGAGTGCTATGTGGGTACTTTCCCTTTCTCGTCCCTTCGGGTCCTACATCACGCGCCTGACGTGCCATCTTGCACTTCCTCTCCCTCTCCGCCTCACGGGTCTCCGACATCATGCATGTTGCCCTCTCCTTCATCTTCCTCTGGCGCCCGAGCCCGTGCTCGCGCTCGCGCCCGAGCACGCTCACTGGTCATTGGACCCCGCCGCTGAGCCGAGTCGCGCCGCCTGCCAACCGGGTGCTTAACTCCATTGCCTCATACCTCCACCAGAGTCGCGGGTTCCACCAATGTTCATCTAAATTCAAATTCTACCTATTCATACCAGTTTTATATTTATTTCAATTTTATTTATTTGTTTGTGTGTTGGTATTGTTGTATGTGTATCGCGTTTTAGAATCTGGAGAGTTCGAGGAGGAGGAGGAGGAGCCGGGAATGCAAGACTTCGAGCAGGACCTCCTTGAGGACTTCAATAAAGGCAAGTCTCATTCTATTTTTCTTTGATCATATTGAACCTAGTTTTATCACTACGACCCATAGGGGCCGTTTTCCACCGATTAATTGCATGCAGTATTACTTTGCTGGCATAATTTAAACTGTTGAGCTAGTTATGCCCGATTGTAGATTAGCCAGCCTATTTGTGATCATCCTGAATATAATCTTGGTAACCCTAGGAAGTTTGTCTTGATGACTTTATTTACGCTAAGATTATTAACTTGATGCTAGTATGCTTAGGACGGTAATCTCTACTGTTATTTCATGCTTAACAAATTATAGCTTTGCGAACTGTGTACAACTTGGTGCTTGGTGTTACATGAGTTATGGGATCGGAAAACTTGTTGGATAGTGATAACAACCGAGAACTGGGTAGAGCTAGGGTAAATCTGGGTTCCATTGGGAACGCCTTGGGAGTTAAAGCTCTGCCTGTGTGGCAGGCTTCATGAGGAGAGTTGCCTATGTGGCAGGCTCCATATGGAGATGTTTGCCTTGGTTTATTTAAGGACCGAGTTGATGTGACATCCTACCTAGTTTTCACAGTACAACCACTCAACCCTATATGTGGCGAGGCTTAATCTAAACCCTGCCAACTAGTTTACTGATCGCCCGGAGGTAGGTGTGCAACGGGAAACAATGGAGTAGGTGCAGCCTTGGCGACACGGTTGGAGGCCTAGTTAAAGGTCAAGAACCCCTGGTTAGCTCTCGTGGGTGGCTAGTGAGATGATGTTGTGATGGGTAATGACTTTGTTGAGTCGCACTACCACGATAGTGGTATGTTGCTAAACTCTGCTTGTGGGTAAAGTGTACTACTCTGCAGAGGTAAAACTATTTGAATAGCCGTGTCCACGGTCATGGACGAACTACGGTTCAGTCACAGCAACTAGCTTGGGTTGCATGTGTTTCCTTGGTGAGTGTGTGGGCAAGGTGGGCCTATTTCCGGCTGTGTGCCATGGGTTGCCGTGGATGAGTGTATGGCAATATTAAAATTTGGGCACTGGTGATTTTCCACCACGACTGAACCCCCCTTCATTTAAGAATATTGATATGACGCTTTCACAAAACCGCTTTATGGAAAATACCTCTCTTGCATGTGTAAACTTGGCCTTTCTGCAAAGATTAACCTTACAACTTATTCCTTTTCGATATCACATGCATGTATTTATACCCCTACCATAGGACAAGGGGTTGGGACTTGCTGAGTACGTTTATTTGTACTCACTCTTGCTTGTGCTTTCAGAGGACGATCCAGACTTCACCGAAGCAGACAGTGAGGCTGACAAGTAGGTCTCAGTCGTGTTCACCCCTGAGTTGCCTATGGAGTGGCCTGCCTTCACGCTATTCCTATTGTGCACTCTAATAGCATGGATTCTGTTGATCATAGGAATCCTTTATGTATTTTTGGGATGGTGGATCCTTCTCATCACTCCCTGTGTTGTATGATTGTGGTATCATCTGTTGTAAGACTCTTATTTATCAGTGACTGATCCAGGGACTGGTATAATAATGGCTTTAAGCACCGGGGGTAACCCGGGGTGCTTTAGGTGGTAATAGAGCTATACTTGGCTGTAGAACGAGACCATAGACCTGGACGTGATATTTTCATTAAAAACTATGTTACAAAACTTCTTACTCTCCTTACTTCTTTTAGAAAAGCCCTTTTTATAAGTGTCGTTCTCATGTTTTCGCAGATGGAGGATCAAGGATGGATAATAGAGTACTGTTTGGACACCATTGGCTTCTCGAAGGTGCTATATGCTGCAATGACCAGGCTCGGGATCATGGAGCACCCGGAGTATGTTGGCAGGGAGTATGAGGAATACAGCATTGAGCACTGTGAGGTCACCATCCATGTTGGAGCCAGTGAAGACCACCCTGACAAGAAGCCATGGAGTGTGACCACAATAGGGTTTAGGTTTGCTGACACCTACCAAGCTATTGCTCGCAAGGCGCTGCGTTACCTCTATCAGATCTATGAGAAACCCATTGACCGTATGTCCATAAGGTTCTTTTCCCCAGTGGAGAGAAATCGCCCAACTTGGATGCCACAGATGAAGACTTTGGAAGGCCTGGGGATGCGAGAAAGTGACCCTACCGTTGTGGCCATGACACGCTGCTTACTGGCCCTGAATGAGCTGTATGATCAGGAAGCGACACAGTTAAGAGGATGCATCCGCTGAGCCGAAGAAGCAGAAACACATGGGAGGTCCCTACGTGTCCAACTCGCCGAAGCCCGAGCCCAAGCTGCAGAAGCTGAAAGTTTCATCGTAGAAGCCGAAGAAGCAGTGAAGGCAGCAGAAGAGCACAACAATAACCTGATCAGTGAGGCCTACCTCACTGGTCGTGCCAGTGGGAGAATCCTACACCTCCCTGGAATGGAAGGACGTCCTATGCTTGAAGGAGTCCCCTTCTGTCCCATAGGGAGCATCAAGAGGAAGTTTTTGGAGGTTGTCCCTACTCCACAACCACCCACCCCTCATGAAGCCACTGACGAAGAAGAACCTCTCCTCTGACACAGAAATCCCTCGACGTGGAGGAAGATGAGGAGTACACTCCCCTCACCCTACCAGAGAACCCCCTCCCCCAGGAGAGCAAAGATCCAACCGATCCCTCAAAAGCCTAGAGCTCTGGAAGAAGTAGTATGAAGCACCCTGGTCCGATCCTAGTACATGTAGACATATGTACACCCCCTTATGTATCGTAGTCGCACGTAGTACCTGCCAGTATTGTACCCTTTTCTCCTTGAGTAATCGAGCTTGTGGCATGCTTGTTTCCCTTGAGTGTGTTTTCCCTTGTGTGCTAGCAAGGCCTGAGGCCTTGTGAACCTTCTTTAAAAAAGCATTTTAAACAAAACAAAACAATCCTAGTATCTCTACTCTTAGCTTATGCTTCCCCTCCCCTCTCTTGAGCATATGGCACCCAAGAAGTCCGTCAGAATCCAATAGTGTCAAGAGAACCGTAGGGCAGAAGAGGAAAATCATGGTGAAAGCAAAGCAGAGAACCAAGAAGGAAATGGGAATGGTCAAAGACTACCAAATCCTCCTATCAATGACTTGGTAGTAGTTATGGCACAACAGACCCATCTGTTAGCTGCCCTAGCTGAAGGAATCAATCAACCCCGACAGCAAGTACAAGGACTTCCCAACAAGAAGGCTAATTTCGTTAGGATCAAGCCACCCACCTTTGAAGGATCTGGTAACCCCATGGATGCAGATGACTGGCTGAGGAACATACAAAGGAAGGTAGATGCTATCAACTGTGTAGGAAGAGATAGAGTTCTCCTGGCATCCCATCAACTAGATGGTACAACCTCGGCATGGTGGGAGAACTACTGTGAAGCTGCAGACAATGATGCAACTATCACTTGGGAGGAGTTTGTTGAAGAGTTCCGCTGATACCATGTTCCGGAAGGAAGTATGGAACCCAAGGCAGATGAGTTCAGGAGGTTGAGGCAAGGCAACATGAGTGTTAATGAGTACATCCGCAAGTTTTTTGAACTATCTCGTTATGCACCAGAAGAAGTATCCATTGACAAGAAGAAGCAAAACAGGTTCAAGAAAGGGCTGGAAAGAAACCTAAAGGCATAGCTGACTCCCCACATCTATCCAGACTTTAACACCCTGATGAATATGACCATTCTGCTGGAAGAAGCTAGATCAGAACTGTACAAAGACAAGAAGTGCAAGTTCGCCGCTTACAGGGCTCAACAACATGAAAAGTCCCAGAGGTTCAAGCGTCCTGCTTATTTTGGCCAGAAGGCACAGTCTACCATGTAGTATAGGACTCACGCCTCTATTTCACATCAACCCAACCATTCCTACCGTAGTCAGAGCAATGTCAGATCTCAGTAGAACAACAATGGCCAAGTGGCCCACCCAAGCAAGGCATGTTTCAACTGTGGTGAGACCGGGCACTTCATCACCAATTGCCCCCGCAAGGACAAGCCGACGACTAAGGGTCTATTTGGCACAAAGTTGAGCCTCACCTTGGGTAAACTTTCCCAGGAGAAGCGTGACTCTAGTTTACACTTTAGCTACTGTCAAATCTGTTAAAAATCACATAATGTAAGAAAATAGTAGGAAACCAAAGCACGGTTAACAGAATAGGATAACATACACACCTGTGAAACTTCTAAAATTAGGTTGGGAGCGGTAGAGACCCTTCGGCCCTTTAGCACCAAAGGTTGGGATTGACCAGCCTTCGCTCATAGGCCACACCCTAGATGCCACAAACTATTCTACGAGGTCACGCGTGCTCAGGTGCTTCGTACACCTGGTGAAGGCTTTGAAGGCCGCCTTATAGGATTCTTTCCACTGTACATCTAGGGCTCGGTTACCTTTGTATTTTTTTTGCATTTTGACATAAGGTACTCTTTTTGGTCTACCTTATGGTAAAACCACCATTTATACTAGTCCTTGGGCCACTTGTTTTTGTAGGCTATGACAGGCGTCACCTGACCGGCGCAATAAGTGAAGTTCACATGGCCATAGTGAGCCTCATTTTGTATCCAGGATGTGAAGACTGGCTTCGGCTAGTGGAGAAGTTTTTGAGTTGCAATGAAAGACCTGGCCGAGTCCTTCGCTCCTTCTGACCGCATTGACCAAGTGAAAAGGCTGAGCGAAACGATGGTGTTCGGCATCAACTGGTACAGGTAGACTTCAAACATTTTCAGAACTTTCGGCACCATCTCGTCGTAGGAAAGGTGAAGCCCTGCTTGAAAATAGTTCACGAAAATGATGACTTCATCTTCTCGTAGCACCAGAGTCTTTTGGTCCCTCGGGAGTCTAACCTTCAAAATGCCACTGATCATGCCTTCTTTGATTAGTCCGACCAGGACTTCTTCATCAACCTTTGATCGCCCAATCCAGTAAGTCTTCGGGTGGCCGAATTTGCTTCTCGGAGCCATTGGATCTCGTAGGGCTTCGAAATGATGTGTGGGAGTCTTTGTACGAGAGCAGGCCCTTCAATGAGGCCACAAGGTAAAAAAAAAGTGAGTCGTAGGGTAGAGTATATATATAGCTGTAAAAACCAAGGTTAACTACAGTTGAAATGGTGCGCATTGAAATTGAACCGTTACCATGACGGTTAGGTATGAACTGACGGCAACTGACATTTATGAACCTAAACATTGTACATGGACAAAATCATCAACCTAGTAAAATAAAAATAGTCGAATGACCAGAGGGGGCTATCTTCTAAAAGGTAAAATGAGTCACCAGAAGTCTTCAACGAGCCGAAGGGGACGACATCCAGTAGTACCATTTGATTCACAGGTTCGTCCCATTGAAGATGAACCCTACCCATGGGGGGCTGTTGTTGGGAAATGGTCTCACACACCCCCTTTGGATGGTGAGTCGAAGACCTCTAGTGAACATTATTCATTGATAAAGATTACAATTGTGCTATTTAGGAAATGCTAGATGACAAATGGACCCTTCAGGCAAGAGACTCAGGCCTTTGGAGGTCAACCATAGGACAACTCATGACACCCAGTATCATTGCAGGCGAAGCCTTTGGTGGGCCTTCGAAGGTCGACTGAGGACAACTTGCGATGCCCAGTATCATCATAGTTGAAGCCTCTGGTGGGCCTTTGGAGGTCAACCGAAGGCCAACTCGTGATACCACGATGAAGCCAACCGAAAGTACGCCGAAAGCCCCATTTGTCATAGACCTTTGGGAGCTCAGGCGAAGGCACGACGTTTGCTGGAATCCGTGTGGTGTTGAAGGGTACAGTTGTATATATGCTAATATCATTAGGATTGTACCAAAATACCCTTGAATATGCTGGTAATGTGGCAATTAGAGGGGTAATGTTACAAATTATAATAAGGAGTGGTTGAGTACGTGCTATAAATAGGCTGGCACTATAACTGAAAAGACATATGACACTATCAATATTGCACAGCTTCCCGTAATACATGAAAAGCCTTCGATTCCCACTGAGAAACTGAAGGCCCATCCCTGAGTTTGGTTACCCTAGTTACCAAGCGGTGTTCTTGAGGAAACCTTTAAGGCAATTCAAAGGCCCCTAAGGAGCATCAGGATGGATGCTGCTGACCCAAAGGACGAAAGAGCTGCACTGGGCTGAGCCTATGCCATCAATGTCCTAATGGAAAAATTTTCCCAGCTCTCTGGCATCCTGTCTGTGAAGGCATCGGAGGACGTGGTGAAGGTGGCGAAAACCGCGATGGCATATATTCTCCAATGCTACCATTGTCGTGACCCCAACTTGAACCTCGAATTCGTCAGGGAGAGGGTTGGGACCGATTGTCCCATAGCGACGGAGAGGCTAGAGGTGGATTGCCAAGGGTTGGTGGATTACGTAGGGTGTCTCTTCCAGGTGGAGACCATCGAAGAAGAGTAATATCTGAACTATAACTTAGGTTTGTATTATACTTGAATGAAGTTTTTCATTTCTCTAATGAGCTTTTATCGCTGTTGTGGTCATAGAGTTCCTGAAATGACCGCACCTCCTTGACACTCTAAGCTCCCGACCACACCTGCCAATGACTCCGCTGACCAGCGCATTCAGGAAGCGGTGGTCGAGTGTGAACTTAGGTTCTTGGTTGAGCGAGAGATCATGCAGAGTGATCTTTGAGGTGCACTGGCCCTACCCCCACTTAGTCACGTGTGGTCTTAGGTTAGCCAAGTGAGACTCGACCAGCTCACCCTTGCGTGGTTTGCAACCTATTTCTTTGACCAGCTTTTTGGGAGGACCTACTCGCGGCGTAGAGAGACCTGGAGCAAATGATGAGGGAGGATGAATAGCGGCGGACATATTTCTATGACTTCCTAAGTTAGACGTTTACCTCGTGTGATTCGATGCTCTGGGTTATGTTGAATGGCTCTTGGTGGCATCCGAGGAGGTGGGTGTGCTCGAGCAGAAGCTTTGCGGTAACATCGGTGACCACCTGCATGAGGCCAAAGCCCATGGCACCTGTCTTGCCTTTGCCTACGTCAGTGACCACTTTCCCAACCTTGACCTCGCTCCGGCGATCTCTGAAGGCTTTGTCGGTGTTTGGAAGATCAGAGAGGATCATCGCGACCTTGCGGGCTCATTTTTTTTTTGTAGCTCAGTCTCTGCTTTGGTCCATTCGGTTTGACCTGCTGAGGGGAATATTTGGATCCTAGAGACACTTGGATCAAAATCGTATGAACCAGCCACCAGGCATAACCCGAGTAGTTATTTTGTAATAAAAGGACCGGCCTTTAAGTAAATATTCCCTACGTTCATGTGGCGAGTTGGTTCTGAGTGCTTGCTACATTTAGGGGGTACCATGGCTTTCTGTGCCGCTTGCTAGTTAGGTTCGAGGTGACTAGGACAACCCTTAGCACAATCAGTCCTTCGGTGGCGACCAACGCTCGACCCAAGCTAGGACTTGTGGCTTTGTGGTCATTGCCCCAGTTGCCCATATCCTTGAAATTGCAGGAGCAGCTGCCTAAATCCCCCCCCCCCCCACACACACATGATTTATTACTTACCACATGAGCAAATAGGTCATAATTACTAAAAGCTTTTAAAAAGGAATCCTAAGATGTACTATCCCCCGACCATCTGGTTGGCAGAAAAACTGCCGACCAGGCGATCAAGCTTTTCAATCGAAAAAACTAAAAATCTATCGGGAGACCATTCTTATCTTGGAAATCTTGCCAAACAGAGAGTCTGGTTTTGAATAAGAAAAACTTACAAGTTATGTTCCACGCTCGTCTGAAAGATCCTGCAAAATAGAGAAACATGCTCATCTTCGAGCAACCCTACACATAGAACTTGTACAACTAGGCTATGTTCCAGGAGTTATGCAATTCATGGCCATACTCCATGGCTACCTTTACCGCACCAGGTTGAGAAGCATCAACAACTTTCTAGGGCCCCTCCCATTTGGGGGAGAGCTTATTCCGCCTTATTTTGGATTTGTCCAAGGACGAGATTGCATATGACCAGTGTTTGCTAGGGGCAATTCTGAAGAAGGGAGGAGATGGTTTCAACACGCTCCTCGGAATTTGCAGGGCATCCAGTGCGTCTTCAAAGAGGAGGTTGATGGAACTCCCTCTATCGACTTGACTCAGTCAGATGTTCTGTATTGTGGGTTCGACGATGATGGGGTAGCGACCAGGGTGTCTAAAACATGCGGGGTGGTCTGCCTGGTTGAAGGTGAGGGGTACTATCGACCACTTCAGATGCGGGCTTGGGTCTGGTGTGGTCGCCCAGACCTCATGGACCACCGACTTATATTCCTTGTTCGAGGAATATGTTACGACACCCCCAAAGATACGGTGGACCATGTGATCAGCTTGCTGGAAACCCAACGCTGACTAGTCGGGTCAGCCCCATTCTCACTATCATCATTGTGCCTGAGTTTATGCTCTCCAAGCTCCTTGTCGATGATGCCCTGCACGACCTTGCACTCAGTCAGGTCGTGGGCGTCTGTGCGGTAGATCAAGTAGTAGCCTCAGCCCTTCTTTCCATTCTTTTTTCTCTAAGTGTTGGTGTGGTTGTCTGGTCTGCTTGACCACCACGACATCGGGTGGTCCTACCTTGCGTTTGCTCTTTTTCTTTTTTTGGCTGACCCCTTTTAACGAGGCAGGCTGGTCAGAGGTCGGTTGTGGCTTCGGGCCACTTTGGCACTCTCGGGCCTCTGCGCCCTACTCGCATTTGTCAGAAAGCTCGAAGAGCTTGGTGGTACTTTGGACTTCCTTGGTGGCTATCATTTCGACCATCTTCTGGTCTCTAACCCCCTCCGGAACGCTATGATCATGGACTCACCCGTGATCCTTAGTGAAATGTCAGATGTAGTCTTGTTGCGACTCGCCCTGTCGTTGCCTGACCTAATACAGATCATCCTCGACCCTTGGTCGGACGTAGGTCCCTTGGGAGTTGGTGACAAACTGGTCGCACAGGTCCTCCCAGGAGTGAACCGACCCACTGGGGAGGTTCATAAGCAAGGATCGGGCTGAACTGGTCATGGCGGTCAGGAAATAGTTGGCCATGACTTTCCCGTGGCCTCTCTCGGCATGCACCATGGTGGTATAGATCTAAAGGAACTCTTCAGGGTTGATCGATCCATCATATTTTTTGGCTAAGACCGGTCGGAACTTATCTGGCTAGCGCACCTCTCTTAGTCAGGTTGATTAGGCGTTGCATGTGCTTGGGGATAGAGCCGATGATCTCGTGGTCCTGACGATGGGATGGAGTCTGATGCCACCCTGTGAGGGGGAGGCAAGTAGTAAGGCTGCTCTCCTTGTCATGCTCTCGTCTGGCGTGGTCCTTTTGTTCTTAGCTGATCCTCTGGCTCTCGATCATACCACGGAGGTCATGTTGGCGAAGAGAGTTGCGCAGGTCGGTAGGTAGGCTATCCTGATGCGGTGGGGTCTTCGAGTACCCCCTGCCATGGAGGGAGCACGGGATCTTTCTTGTTGTGGGGCCTACTACGATTCTTGGCAATCATGACCTTCACTAGTCCTGGCAACGGACTCAGTGTTTGCTGCCACGGTTTGGCGTCAAGCGGTCTCAACTAGGATGGCAAGGTCTCATAGCCATGGTGCTACTAGAGAACCCTCTGACACTACTACCGGCGGGTGGCTAAGAAGTATTCACACAATTTGTAGATTCTATGCAGGCATCATGGTCTCGTAGTTGAGTTGCTAGGCGCGGAGCAACGACATATCTTGAGGGGAGAAGACTATGGCGTTCGTGCAGCGTGACAGCCTAGATGATGATGTCGCCAAGGATTGCGCCCTATGGGGAAGCTCCTCTAGGTGACGCTGTAGTTGATAAGGCTATATCAGAGCGCCTCCCCGTACGGTGCCAGACCAGTTTCCCTGTGGGCATAAGGCCTGGGGCTCACCGACGGTGCCCAGGACACGAGGGCATCCACTACCCCATGCCGCATGGTCTGCCATGTAGACTTCACATTGAGTCTCGAAGCCCTCAGACTCCAATTTGGTGTCCCACGCTTGGAGGACACCAAGCTCATCTGGGTCATACCCCATGATGAACACATTGCTACCATCGGGGTCCTCGGATCGGGACTCAACGGTTGCCATAGATTCAGCCATGGGTAGCCCAATCAGGTTATCAACACTTACCAAAATACGTATGCACCCCCTACCTAGCACGCCAACTATTGAGGGTTAATCCCTGATAATATTTTTAGGGTATACTGAACGACAAGCGCGTGATCAACATTTCCGATGGATGTGTCTGTGCGTGTGTGTCGAAGGAAAATCAAGAACACAAGAAATTATCCAGGTTTAGGTCTTGCATGGGATAACAGCCATACGTCCTGTGTATTTTCTTATGGCTTAGATGAACTTGTTACAAAAGGAGTTTCATCCCTTACACGTCGGTCCTCCTCCCTTTATATAGTAGGTGGAGAGGGGTACATACAAACAAACAGTGGAAAACCTTGAGACTAGTCTAACATTGATGAAGTCAACTATCTTAGCCTATGATGACAAAAGGTAGGCAGCTTCACCCCACTCTGGTAGACCGGGACACCTTGTCCCATCACCGCGTGCTGCACGCTCTCCTGTGAGACCATCCCACTTTCCTGGCCATCCTGTAGGCCCTGTCCCATCCGCCCAATGGCACCACGCTTGTCTGCAAGACCATCCCATAGCATTTAATACTACGAGACAGGGCACTGCACCTCTGCATCGCCCATGACTTTGCTCATCGAGAGGAGATGCCTAGGGAATGAAAATACTTGAGTTGATGGAATTAAATGAGATTAGACATGTTACGTGAGTACCTGCCCCATGACAAGCAAGGGCTGGTCGCGGGGTTTTCTTTTGCGATCAGGGGACTGGTCGCACTGGCCATGGTCTTGATAATATCAACTGCCAGCTGGCATTTGCCGGTGTGGACCCCCCCTGAAAGGGCACACTTTTATTCTTTACACTGACAAGTAGCACCACCAAGAGCACGCGGATCATAATAAGCCGTTGCCATCCAAATCTCGGCCAACTAACCCCCAAAAGCGGTTTGCTGACATTAGGGAATCCGATTTCTCCCTTTGGTTTCTCCTTTCGAGCTGCCAGTGGTGGCCTAGTGGTAGTGGTGATGGTTGTCATGCGTAAGGACAGACGACCGCACGTGATCGAGCTTAGTCAGGGCAAATGGCTTGGCGGTGGATCTGCTCACAACTCAGTCTTGATAGAAGAGCTATGCGGATCACTGTCGTTGAGAACTTAAGTTTGCCGTTGGGGATTATGTCTATCTCAAAGTGTCGCCTCTCAAGGGGGTTCGACGGTTTCAAGTCAGAGCGAAGCTAGCACCTCGATATGTGGGACTATTTCGGATCATTGCTCGGCATGGAGAGGTGGCCTATCAATTGGACTTGCCCCCGTCCCTCTCCTCCGTTCATAACGTGTTCCACGTGTCACAACTGAAGAAGTGCCTTCGAGTCCCAACCGAAGTCATTGAAATTGCACATGAGGAGTTGCAACCGGATCTCTCTTATTGCGAGCGTCCAATTCGTATTCTTGATGAAGCGGAACGCAAGACTCGACGTCGCTTAACCAAGTTTCTCAAGGTTCAATGGAGTAATCACTCCGAAGATGAGGCGACGTGGGAGCAAGAGGATCGGGTTTGTGCTGATTATTCTAAGTTTTTTTCTCCAACCTATGAGTAATGCATCAAATATCATTTCTCACATCATAGTATCTTCTCGCAGCATGGCTCCTAGAGTCACCGTACTCTCCTTGACTCGTATCGAATCTCGGGACAAGATTCTTTTAAGGGGGAAGGTTTGTCACGTCCCAAATTCCGTAATCGTGTGATTAAGCTTAAATGCATCATTAGTGTCATAATTAAATTCATGATAAATTATTTTGGCACACTAGGGCACTTCGTTCCGAGTCATTTGGATGAGAGAAAGAAATTCGAAAGATAAAAGAATAGAAATCGCAGTTAAAATAGACTCTTTCTCTCGCATGTGGGCTCCACATGTGGGCCAACCACCCCTTGGACAACACCACCTGCTCCTCCCTCAGCTCACTCTCTCCCTCACCGTGCTCCCCACCAGCCACAACAGCAGGGAGCTCTTCCTCTCACTCTCTCTCAAGCTCCATCTCTCTTTCTCCCCCAAAATCCGACCTCAAGACTTGGAATCGAGGTATGCATGTGGTACCCACGCGTTCCTTAGCTCCTAAGCTTCTCATCCATCCAATTCATTTTTGTTTTCTCAAAAGATTCGAGTCGGTTTTGACTTGTTTTGGTGTTTAGAGTTGAAACAAGAGGAACACCGGATTTCTTCCCCTCCCGAGCGTTTCACTCCATTTCCTTCATCACCCGACGGTCCTCAACCTCCACAAACACCGTGAGTAAGTCTCTTAAGCTTCCCTCAGTATGAATTCGTGATTTGGTTGGTCGATTTCATTTCGTGATGGAGTGAAGTTCATGAGTTCTTGAGGTTTTGGAAAAAAAATAAAGGATTTGGGGAGATTTGAGTTAGGAATCATGTTGCTAGGTTGATGAGTGAATTCTAGACTCCCTAAACTATCTCAAACATATCTCCCTTTGGATTGGAGAAGCTCGCAAATTAAATTGATCATTTTTCCCAGCGAAGAACAGCTGTTCTGGAAAGTCCGAAGACTCTAGAAACTTTTTTTGGAGACTCCACAGTCCGAAGACTCCGTAAAAATTTGCAGATACTCCGCAAAAATGTAGAGTCTCTGCAGAAATTCGTGGAGGCTTTGCAGTTACTGTTTATCAGGCGATGTGAGGCTTTTAAAATTCATAATAAATTCTCTGTAGCTCCAAAAATTATGAAACCAATTTTGTTGGTTTCATAATAACCTCCTCTACCTATTAAAAATGTCCCCAGTTGTTAAATAGTTAATTAACTTTTTGGGATGAATAAATTAGATTAAGGTTTTATTAATTCACCGTTAATTCTTTGGGAGTTCAAAATGGGTGAAACCAATTTTGTAGTCTTCTTATGATTTTTTCTAACTAGGAAAATTGTTCATGCATTATAAAGCATATTTTTCATGACTTTTGTTCATATGCATATGGTGGTATACATTTTTGCACTTCATTCATGCTCATCATTGCACGCGTTCTTGTTTAGTGAACGAAGAACCGGCGTGTAACCCGGCCGTGGTTGAAGACGATGTCAACCTTGCCGAGTTTTGTGAGTGTTGTGCGGGGAGTATCAGGTGGTCACTTGAGTAGCTGTCACACCCAGTTTTAACGGTCAAAACTAGATGCGGCTTATGTGTGTCCAGTATGTTCAACACACATAAGGACGTCATAGGTGAAGTAATAAAAGCAATACTTTTATAGAATAAATGTTAAACTCTTACAGCAATTGACATATATTAACTTCTATGAAGATATCTGCAGCGAAACAGAAGCACTAGTACCCAACAACACTGCAGGCAACCGACCGGGAGACACACGCCTAGAACATCGCAACCTCGTCTTGATAGTCTTCAATATCTTCACTCACTGAGCAGCAGCACACATGTCGCATGGCATAGGAAAAATAACAAGTGTGAGCACATGACGCGCTCAGCAAGTATGGGAAAGATAATGATGTGCAGGCTTATACCAAGAATAGGCTAACACATGGTATATTTGCGTAAATGCGAGTAATGAAAATATATTTGGACTTAAAAGCATTAAACAATTATTAAGTGAATGTAACCCGTACAGTCCAACATTCAGCATACAAGGCTCCCCATCTTGCATACCATAACCGTCTAGTACTCCATGTACTATAACCAAAAACACAACCATCTAGTATTCCCTGCGCCAGAACCATAACCACAACCAAATCCATAACCATAACCCATAATCATAACCCACTAATTATGTGAGGATCCAAGTCTCTCATAACCGTGAGCACGACTGTTATAACAGTTTTTACACTTTGTAGAGGTTGCACAACTTTCCCACGAGTCGTGATTTCATCACCTGCAAGCAGATGACTAAAGTCTCCATGTTGCAATGCCGGCCAAGCACTATACACACGCTAGTAGTGTGTTTCCAGGAGATCACTACGAAGCGTTTACAAAGAATCCTCCTAGTATGTGTCACTAACACTCCAGATTTCACCGCTAGGGTTTACGGAATTCCCTTCCAACCCAAAAGCCCCCTCTTGTGCCTAGATGTTCCTAAGGTACGCAACCTTCAGTATACATCGTCTCCAACTAGCCCACATAGTACTGGGAAAACTCTAATTAATCAGCTAAGCCTACCCATATCAGTCTCGTGTTTGTACGGAACTTCTCAGGTTGTTGCTTTACGAACCGGTCCTTACTTAGGTTACTTGAGCAAACACTAAACCAACATCATAACCATGACCACTATCACCAACATCCCTACGCTCAAGGCCTATGGTTACATGTTGCTAGACCATTAACAATTTAACCATCATTGTTGCATATGTTCATTAGTCAAGCTTATGACATTTCCCAGTATCCCAAAGCATGGCTAAGCAATCTACCCAATAATAATACCTAACGATAAACCATCTAGGTTCCAAGGGATGATAAGGGAAAATTTAGGGAAAACCCTAACATAGGTGACTACCCATCATATTGATAGACAATGCATGCAATTTTGAAAAACAAAACAGTTTAAATCATAGGTTCAAGATGATCAAGGACACTTGCCTTTTACCCAATGCTGCTCAGTGTTGTCAAAATCTTGGTATTGAAGTCCCTCGAACTGCTCCGAAATGTTATCGACTAATCGCGAGAACTACCGACAAACAACACAAAGGAAAACACTAAGAACAACATACCAAACATCATAAAATCACTTTAAAAAAACTATGATTGGATAGGGATGATTTTAGAAACATTTATACGTAAAAATTGCTTAAATCGGAGTTAAGATGAAAAGAGAACAGCTTTCGAGAGATGGATTAAACTGAAAAGGAAATGCTGATTTTTCGAAACTATCTTCCTATAGGAAAGGCTTTATTACACAATCACTGTGTCAGGCTTGACAATATTATTGCGCAAGATTCAAGAAGTGTAGGGCAGACCACACTTTGCTGACTAGGCTAAGGAGAATGATGTGGCGCTAACTTGGCATGCTATGCAAGTACCATCTTGGATTAAAAAAGGGATACGCGGAGATCTAGTCTCGACCATCTATGATGGATCAAAAAGACCGAAGGTTGCACTTCTAGGTTAAGGATGCTACCGGTGATCCTATGTAGCGGTGGTAATTCGGGTTTCGTCAAAAATAGCGATCGGGCATGTGGCCACTGACATCGATGTCAGACTTCAGTGGTGTTTCAGTGAAACAAGGGAAGCATGGCGTAGAACACGGAAAGACTAAGTCAGCCGTATGGTTGGTTTTGGAAGGGGTCATCCGAGGTAGCGGCAAAACAGCGATGACTACTGCTAGGTTTGGTGGTGACCGCAAACAAATGCAGGAACGAAGACGCTCGCGTTCCCAGAGATTGGCTATGAAATTTGAGAAACCGTTTGAACAGAGATGTTCATATATCCCGGGAACACAATTCTACGACATAGTTTTGGGTAGATCATCCACTGAGAGGAAGAACGATCAGCAGAGATGAGATGGGTGATGGCTGTGACGTGCTGTGGTTGGCAATGGCATCCTGGTCATGTCGCTGTACAAACGGGGATAGGCTCCTAGGGTCACGTAGAAGACTCGATGGGACATGCTGTGACATGGTTGATGCATCCACACGGTTTTCGGATTGATGGGGAATGCGAATGCAAATCCGGTGCACACGCAGAACATGTCCAGAAATAGGAAAGCAGGTATGTCGGCCTTGATTACAGTGGTTTGGCTGCTCTATTGGCCGACCTGGTTAGTGAGGGTGTGGAGAACATCATGGGACATGCACCCGTGAAAGGGCTTGGTGATTTGACCTTTGGTCAGTCAGGAATGTCGACGATGGCGACAACCGTAGCAGCCTAGATCGGGATTTGGCCAAGGCTAGAACTTGGCTAGGGACTTCGTATGATGATAAAACAGTAGTAAGAGAGGAGAAAAAGGGGTCCTCACCTTGCTTTGGTGGTCGAGGAAGGAGGATTCGCGGAGAAGACAACGAGGTAGTGCATCGCAGGCGGCGCACCTACAAGGCAGCAGTGACTTTTAGGGTTTGGTAGCATGAAAATAGGGGTAGGAGAGGGTGTGCAACTCATATATATAGGGCTAGGATTGGCTGGTTGAGGTGAAGTCCAAGCCGAACACGAATCGGATTCGAGTTCGAGTCGGTTACGATTTCCTTTTTCGCAGCTCTCTATTCCGAGGATGATATCTCCATCGTTCGGACTCCAACTTGTAATTTCTTGACTCTAAATTGTAGTACTTAAAAATATCTACAACTTTGGTATTCATTGAAACTTCTGAAAACGCCATCTTGATTTCCAAAAATGCACCACAAGATAAACTGTTTGAACTCCGACTTATCTGCGCTGCACTGATTTCGGAGGCCATAACTCCTAGCTTCATTATCCAAAAGGGGACTTCCATAGGTTTAAATCGAATCTCTCGACGAGACCTACACCTTTGGTATTTTCAAGATTTGCATTTGAGGCCGTTTTGAACTCCGAAACTTCATAGGAAGATGAGGTTGTCCAGGACTCCGTAAAAATTTACAGATTTCGTGGATCCTTGGTTGGGCCATCTAGAAGACTTGGCTAAGGGTTTGGACTTGAGAAAGATTGAGCCTAAATACACTTTAGGTATATCTAGGGTTTAGAAAATAAAATTTTGCAGAGAAATTTGAATAGAGTTTGAATTTGAATTGAGCTTGGAGTGAATTTAAGATAAACGAAAAAGATGAGGTTGAACAAGAATAGGAGTAGATAAGGAATTTGAATTTGGATTTGGGTAGAATTTGAGAAAGATAAGAGATTGACTTTAAATAAGGATTTGGATAATATTTGAATTGAACTCGAGAAGGATCAGGTATAATCAAGGATTGAATAGATGATGAATTCAAGGATTTTGAATTCCAACCATTAAGATCAAACACCAAAGGGAAAGAAAAGGAAAAAGAACACTAATGCATTTACCTGGCTCCTAACAAAACTCAGCATGCAATGCACATAAAATAATAACCTATATTGATTGATTGATTAAGAAAATAGGTTTTAAACCTATACTGCTGTTGAAGCTATTCAATAATCTTGGAAAATTTTAAAAAGTTGTAAATTCTGAAAATCAGGATGTTACAACAGCAAGGCAAGCATCTAAACCTATTGCACCCTTTGAATGAATTGTGGAGTCTAAATTGATAAATTTTGCTTTATGTATGTTCACATGTTTAGTGAGTCAATGTCGGGTCGATGTGGGTAGAACCTATGTTGATGCATGATCTCTACCTTGACTTATTAATGAATCTATATCCTTGTAACCTGGGCTTCATATAATATTGTTAATATAAAAGTGATACGAGATGCTTAGTGATGCATAGGTCACTGGTAAAAGTCGAGTGGTGGACTGTTCCTTTATGGTTCATACTGCAAATATTGATGATGCTTGGATGAGTGGTGAGGATGAGATGAGATGTGGACGGTGTTAGGGGTATCATTTGCCTTGGAGGAGGTTCCTGAGTAGTTTGGAGAGGGAGCTCGGACACCGTAGACTGCTTTGCATCGGTTAAGCACCGACCGTTGGCTGTCGTTGGCTTAAGCACTTAACATACTCACCACATGCTGATTTAATGGTAAGGTAAGTCGAATACCTTTGTAGCTGTGATCATTTGGGCATGAACATCGATGGTGTGAGCGAGCGAGCGAGCGAGCAAGCTTGTGGAGGTATCTAGTTTGGCTCCGAGAGTAGTTCTGGATACCTTCGCACCAAGCGATGCATGTATAAAATGGTTAAGGCTTATTGGGAAAGGCTGTCACGAGTACCCCCTTGTGTGCACTTTAGCAGTGGCACAAGCCGAATGGTTCTCGTGTCGTGTGGGTAAAGGAGTCTCCCCTGCAGGGTGTAAAAATATTTCTAAATGATGCACTCTCGGTCTTGAGCATGCTTTTTATCCATGCGCACCATCGTAGAATTTTGTTGCTGGTTAATGGTGGTATGGGTGATGGTTGGAAAATATTGATGTTGGCTCTAATATATTACTTTGGTTCCTTTTACGCTCATGTACCAGTTGCTGGATTTCAGTTTATGTTGGTTAAGTATAGGTGCTCACACATATGTCTAGGTTGCTTAAGCATATTAAATGTATTTAACCTTGTGGCTGTTTCCTTGCTAATAGCTCAATGCATAATCCTTAGAGTCGGGTTATTTATATGTACCTATATAGATTAAGTCTTCGTACTCAGCTGTTGTATAGGTTTTGCAGATGAGGAAGAGGTGATGTTTGGCTACTTCATGCCTGCCGAGGGTGGTGGCGATCTTGAGTAGTGCATCCTACTCTGTTTGCGTGCTTTTGTGATGGAGCGTAAGGGCATATGGCTCCATCCTCCTTTTGTTGTATAGCTTTTAGTCTTCCAGTACTTAGTTTCTTTTGCTGGTTATGAGTTGAGTATGTTTTAGTCTCCTCTTAGTTCTCTTTTGCTGTAAATTGTAATAACTTGTTGCATGCTTAAGAACTGTAATATAATGTTAATTATTCGCTTTTTCTTAAGCTTTGTTGTGATGTATATGTTAGAAAGATATGTGTTCCGATCTTGGGCACAAAATACGTGCCGGGACTATCGGGATGATATTCTGGTTATCATCAAGATTGTGATTATAAATAATGATGCTCCTAGTCATTAGTTAAAATATTATCTGGACGGTTCCTCACAAAATATAGCAGTTCACATAGCAGATATGTAGAGATATAAACATCAAAATGTTAATTTAATTTATTGAATATAGATTAGGATGGAATTGAATTGGTATCGATCATTACAGTGCTGGTGCATATGGCTTTCTTCATTTAAGTTGGAGAAAAAGTAAAAACTTACAAGGTTTGACACAACCATATAGATTAATCTGAATGGCTCATGAATATAACCAGATAAAACAATGTCAATAATTTACATGATCATCGTTTTACTCGTAAAATTCAGATGTATCTAATCTCTAGGGGGGAAATGATTCTAACCTATACAAAAATGCTTAACATTAGAACAGAACTTGCCTTTATCATTATCAAATATTCCTTAAGCACTGCATTTATAAAAAAAAATGCTTACCTCAAATCTCAATCATAGAAGAATTGCTAATGATGAATAAACAATTGCTGGTGAAAAGATACAATATTGATTTTCGAGATAAAAAAGGGAAACAAATGTTTATTGAAACCATATTATGTTTTTCAAGATACAATACTGCAGAAAAATCAAACTCATATTTATAGCTATATCCCTAATTAATAAATTAAAATTGTATTATGTTTATTGAAAATTTACTTTCAATTTTCATTGATATGCAACAAGAACATAGAAATACCTCTGATGAACTTAGAAAGGCTTATTAATATGCAATAATATGCTCATCAAAATGCAATAAGGTGATAGAAATTAAGTAAATATATTATATATTATCAGTCCTAGTAACAACATCACATCAATACTAGCAGCAACATCGATGGTTTGTAAAGAACCAGGATAAAATGATTAATTAAAGCATCCAAATGCCAAAATAACCTAAACCAAAGCATCTAGTGCTAGTGTCACATCGACTGTTCAGAAAGTACCAACCTATCAGTATTGATCATACCAGTAAATTAGAGATAACTAAAGCACAAGAGGGGCTGAAACAGGTATGTAACTTTTATTGGTACCCGTCAAACTTAGCAATACAATTGGTCTACTACCCATCTCTCCTTAACCATGAGCAGCTCAACATCCAACATCAAAGGAAGCAATGACAAAATCAGGCACCAAATTAAAAGCATGTGCAAACTCAACATTACCTACTCTGCTCTTCACGTACAATCTCTGGAGCTATGATCTCCTTTTTGTAAGGATCCAACCTATCCTACAATTTCACATTGGAATCAAAACACCACACCTCCATTGCATGCAAAAACAAGCATCAAAATCACATCAGTAAAATGAACATATGTAGGTCTCTCGCCATTCTCTCATCTCAACCCAAACCCTAAGAAAATTAAAAAAATATGCAATCGAAATCACATGCCTTGACCAAAAACAACTATACAAAACTCCATTAGATGAGCTACACGCACGTAAAAAAAAAATCACCATGATAGAGCAAATCCTTGCTACGCTCACCTTGGTGCCCCACCTTTTGCATCTTCTCATTGCACGTGACCACCAATTTTGTTCATCTCTGCTCCACTGAATCTAGCAAAATTCTAACATGATTACCATGTTAATTGATTTGCAAGCTAAATGAAGAAACATAAATTTTTTTTGCCAGGATTATAAAGTTGAGGGTTGTCTACTCTAGAACCAAATTGACCATCACCAAATACCAACAAGAGCTCGACAACACCATTTCGTATAGTCCAAGTCAGCTAATCCAGAACAGGTGCAACACTAACACACCATCAACTGATTAAGACAGTTTTTCTTATCTAATATGTGGCACGTTTACTACCATTTCCCTCAAACATGAACAATGGAACATATCCAAAAACAAGATCCAATAATGCAGACCAAAACATTCCACATGGGACACAAAAATGATATAAAGCTAACACGTAGAAACAGCTATAACCAGTCTAAATTAGATCTTTAGTCACTTGAGGAGTTGGAGAAAGAAGAAGGATGTGTACCGTAGCGCGCCCAGAGCTGGGGCTGGACGCGGAAGTACTCATGTAGGACTGAAAGTGACGACTAGAGGGGAATAAATAGGTGCCTCAACAATTTCTTATGAAATAAATGGCATTCTCCTATTTTTAATCACTCAACGCACCTCAAATCGTGAGCGGAAGAAAAATACTCAGAGAGACAAAGCAAGATGAAAAGTTTCAAGGCAATATGACTCTACGGATGGAATATGAACCACATGTTACATTCAAAACCATTCCATATGTCTATGTGCTCAAAAGCTCGCAATTTTGAAGATGGACAAAACAGAGGCAAGATCACCGAGCAAGTAAACTCCCCAAGATAATGGTCTAGAGGCAAGAGAATTTAAGACCCTAACATATGCATGTGTATATGAATTATATGCCTTTAACATCAAGAAAAACAACTTCCCAAGATGTTGAAATCTCATCTCAAAAAGAAAAAGGAAAATCAACAACAAAACACCAAGAACTTGCAAACTTGCAAGGGAACCAATAGAAAGAAACTAGAAGGAGAAAAATTCAAGCATATGCAAAATTTAAACTTCATTACTCAAAGAGGTCAGCCCTATTTTAGTCAGAATATAAAGATTTATCTGTCAAAACTCTCACCTATTATATAAGCTAAGCACTGCTCTCTCCCTCCTCTAACACCTAACACAAAGCTCTCATATGGATGGCTCAAGGGGTAGCTTCCCAACCAGCCAAACCCCTCTATTTATAGTCTAGAAAACTTGACCCCCAAGTTTCTTTGACTGTTCCCAAAATATCCATCTCTTGTAGTACATTCCTACCTACCACTAGGGTATTTTGGTCCATTTTATCCTCCATCCATCGGACGATCATGGCGCCTTCATGACTTAGCTTTGCCTCGATGTAAGCTTTACGATGATACCACATGCACTCCATCCGCCCATGGTTTTATGGCCAAACCAGGAAATTGACTCGCACGCTTCTTAAGACGTGACTCACAGCTGCTTGCTTTGATCTCAAGCAAGTCTTCCGATGTTGATGCGTGCCCTCTGTTTCATGATCTTGACCACTAGTAAGTCTCTTCCACTCCTGATCTCTCGGGCCACCTTATCACTTGCACCGGTATCCCCTTTACTTGACTTTGTCAACATGCTGCCTTCATCAACCTTCATCTCTTGCCTTGCTTAACCTCCACGTGTACCGCTAGGATCATCCTTGACTCTGCCTGGGCCTCCTTGATCGTCCGGAACCAAGCACCCCGCTTAGCCCCGATCACCCGCTGTCGATCACCAAGTTGAATCCATCATCTGCACACCATGAGACTAGCAAACATGCATCTCCAGAACCATATAACATCATCACATGTTAGTCCAAATTGAAATCAAATTGAAAAAGATCAGAGATAACAAAAATATGAACACCGGATGGTCCGGACCATTCGGTGAGTACAACTCCACTGGAATCCAGTTTGCATTCCTCTCTAGAAGAATCAATCTGGTGATCATAAATTCCCAACACTAGACAATCCGGTAAACACCTCAACATTTGTCTCAGAACTGAAAGGCTCCGGTGATACTCTCCGGTGTTCACATGCCCATCACCGGACCATCCGATGAATACATCATCACTGAAACTTAGTTTTTCAACCTCTTTGGAAATCTTTGTCCGATGAAGCCTCCATACACACACCAGACCATCCGGTGAGGCTACCACACCAGACTTTCATATTTGCACCCTTCTCTGGAAAAATTAGTCCGGTGCTCACTCTCACCCACACTAGACCTTTCGGTGAATGAATTTTTCTCTGCCTCTGTGCTGAAAAGCTCTGGTGCTCACATCTACCACACAACGGACTATCCGGTGAGTGCAAGCTTCCTACAACGAGACAAACGATACAAACTCTAATTCTTTCAACTTTGGTTAGACAAAATCAATATTGTAGTATATAACCATGCATATACTAACCAACAAAAGCCACACAAACATCAATCACCCATCACACAAGATAAACCAAGGCACATCTCAACTTGGTTTCTCAACTCGCGGACGAGGAAGGGGAGGGAGGGGTTGTAGGCCTTGATGTCCTTGTAGTTCTTCACGAACTCCCTATGGATGATAGATCGCTGAGACCACCGCATCAAAAGAAGCAGGTTTAGAGAGAGAGAGAGAGAGAGTTAGATGGGGAGAGAGGGATAAGGTTGGTACCGAGTGGCGACACTGGCAGGGGAGGACTGGCAGAACAGTACGTGGATCTCCTTCATACTCTGAGATAGGATCGCTCGCCACGCCATCGCCGCCAGTTGCTCACCTTTGCTTCTTGCCATTGGCTGCTTTCTCTCGACTGTGTGTGAGGGGGGATGGGAGCTTCTGAGGCCACATGGTGGAACGAGCTAGAGGCAGGGGTCATTATCTCGCCGGATCGGATCTGCGCCAAGATATTTTGAGGAGTAGAGGGTCCGAGTGGAGGAGCATGGCAGCAGATTGAGAAGGATGAGTGTAGGATCCTGATCGGGCGGCTAGAAGCTGCGTGCGGGTTGAAGTGACAGCGCCCGCATGACCGAAAAGAAGTCTTTAACTTGAATGTAAGCATTTTTTACTGATTTGAAGCTTTTGGGATCTTACCTGTATTTTGCTTTATTTCCTTAACCTCTTACACCTCAAAAAGAAAAAAGGAACTGAATATAGAAGGGCGCGAGCACTAGAGAGCGGCCCAGTGCCCTGGCAGCCAACGATCACGGCTGGACGCGCTAGGGCGACTGGGGTCTGGCTGTCTGGGCGTCGGACGAGCAGGTCAGCAGGATTGTTGGGCTTGGAGTTGGGGAGCCAACGAGTTGGGCTAGGCCACAAACAAGGGTACTCTACTAATTTTTGCTATCATGCCCTGGCCCACTCGGTGACCCACCTAGATCCATCCCTGGTTTGGCTGTTCGCGTCCAAGCATGACGTGCGCGAGTGATGGCGCCGAGCCGGCCGCGGGAGCTGTTCAGTTGTTGCACCAGGTGTAGCGTAGGTAGTAGGGTAGGTAGTAGTAGCTCCTAGTTTGTATGGCATAGGGTTAGGGTTATAGTGGAGTTTGTGGGGGTGTCCCGCTGCGTTTTGATTCTCGAGGGTGTCTTCGACGCGGTCCTCATCCTCGTTGAGCTCTCCGGCGGTGGTCTTGGGAGGTTTGTGTTGGTGTTTTTGTTGGCGAATAGTGGGGTGTTCGTGTTTTATCCCCTTTGTAGTGGTGGTTTCTGGGTTGTTGGCCTGTGTGTCGATGGCCGTGGAGGTTGCTGTTGGGTCTCCATCCTCGCTGGTTCTAAGGTGGAAGTTGCTAGGTTTGTTCCTCTCTTCTGAGTCTGGTTCACCAATGGTCGAAGTGCGTTCAGCGGTTTACAGGCGGCTCAGATTGCTCCGAAGGCATCGGTTCATGCGGCGTTTCAAAATCTAAGGTCGTTCCATGGATTTGGTGCCAGGAGTTCTCTCTGGCTCCTTCCATCTTCGGCGCGTCAGGAGGTGGAGGATGAGCTCATTGTGCAATTTCTATATTATCTAGGGTTCTTTTTTAAAATGGAGATGTACGGTGCTAAAGTTTAATATAATCCCCACCGCTTAAAAAAAAATGATGGCGCCGAGCCGGCCGCCGGCGCTGTACAGTTGTTGCGCTTGACCGTTTCTCACGGCCGCCTCTCCAAACGCAGGGTGGTACGTGCAGCCAACCAACCACCTGCTCGCCCGGGCCTCGTCTCGTTTGTCGCCTGCTCGTTTGTACCTGCTCGCCCGGGAAGAGAGAAGTGGATCGAATGCTAACCATCCAACGACGGAAAGTTTGAAAACTGGAGTAGCGTGCAAGCCGTTCTGAGCTGACGAGTAAAGGAGGACGTACGGGTGATCATTACTAATCTTGGCTACCCGCCGACTCCTGGTCCTCCTCGGTGCCCTGTTATTATCACGGAGTAATGGTGCTGTGCGTATAACTCTTTTCTTATGACTCATGCCCAATTTACATGAAAATATTTACTATTATTATACCCTTACAGGACTTATAATGGAATTAATTGGCAGGGCAATGCGTGGTGTAGATTTTTGCATTTTGCTACAATCTACATACATCAACGGGTATGTTTGATTATACAAATTGCTACATTTTGAATTGGGTTTAGAAAGTGATGCCTTGTATTGATTGCAGTGAAACTACTTAAAAATTTGCCGTCGGTAGCCTTTTGCATATTGAGACTAGAATTTGGAAAAAGACATAAGTAGAATTGTATGAAAAAAATACTTTTACAATATTATAACTTTATTGTGTTTTACAAATAATTTTAATCAAAATTTGCCTCCCAAATCATATCTTTGCGACCGTGACAATGTCTAAAACAGTGCTATTTTAGCTATGGAGTAATTTTACTCAACGAGATGAAATACTAGGGGTGGCGGAGAAGGGCCGAGATGGGGGCGGCGGAGGAGCGTGGGCGTGCATGTGCGGGTGGCGCGCGTTGGCTGGCAGGCACGAGAGATGGGTGTGGGGGGCGGTTTTGGGTGTAGAATAATTATTCTACACTCTAGATATAGAATAGCGTTACCTCGTGTGTGTATATATATATATATACAAGTTGGTTCTTGTACTATTTTTTTTCTTACTCTCATACCATATAATAAAAACCGTAAAATATTGAATAAGTTACTCTTTTCATGTACTTTTGTTATTCAGCCTTTCCGTATCGTTACCTGCTATAAATATATGACTCATTTTACTAATAAAAATAAATAAATAAATTAGAGAGAAATTAATAGATAATATTTTTTTATCATATCTGAAATCAAACTATGACATCACTTCCGACATATTCGTTCAACGACGTTCGCATTACGTATTCACATTTTCTTACCTTAAATTTGTATTTGATATTATCATATCTAAAATATATATTTTCGTTGCAACGCACATCATTTAGCTACTATATTATATGATTAAAACCCGCATATCCACCTTAACAAGTAATCACTCGAAATCATTAGCCCGGCACTGCCTTCTTTACTCCCTTTAGCGAAAGCAGGCATCTCCATTTTTCCGGTCAGGCTCAGGCTCCTCTTCAAGCTTCCATAAAAGCGGCTCGGTCGGAACCCAAACCCCGACCAAACCCAACGTCCCAAAAAAGCCCCAGCCTTAAACCCCGGCCCAACCGCGACTGGACCACTCCACCCATTCCCAGCCGTTGCCGACCCCCAAATCGCCCAACCCAGTTCCACCTCGTTCGTTTCTTCTCTCGATTTCGATTCGATTCTATTCGAAAAAGGAAAGGAAATGCTCGACCGATCCCACAAGCCGCAGCAGCAGGCGGAGGCCGGCAACGGCGGGGCGGCCGGCGGCGGGAACGTGGATCGGGTGCTGTTCAAGGACCTAGTCGAGATGGTGCCGCTCGTCGAGTCGCTCATGGTGAGTGGGTGGCACGCAGATCTCGCCGGGCGCCCGGGGGGGGGGGGGAGGGCTCTTGCTGGTCTCGTGCGCTGTTTGACCCCTGTTTTTTTGGCTGGTTCTTGGTAGCAGGATCGGAGGGTGAACCCATCCTACTCGCGGCGCGCGTCGCTGGTCTACACGCCGGCGCCGGCCAAGAAGGTGAATGGTTTTCTTCCCTCTCTATTTTAGCCATGTGTTTGTTTCTTGGGTGGTGTGGATTGTTTTTTTTTTTCTGGTGCCGGTTGCTTGTGTTCGAATTCTCTATCTATTTTTAAAAAAAATGCGGGTTCATTCAACTGTCGGTCTCTGGTGTTTTGTAGGATTTGGAAAGAAAATGGGGTCCAAAGTGGATTCCCCCTTTCAGATTAGCCATTCTCACAATGGCAATTTTTGTAGATCTTGTAATTATCTCAGCTTTGGTAAAATTTGTAGCCTTCTTGATGAAGAATTATACAGTTCAATCTTCCTTGTATGTGACTCTGACACTCGGTTAGAAGCTATTCATGAGCATTTTTCTTTGGCTTCATAGTGATGAACCTAAAGATGGATTATTGGTTCTTTCAGGCAAGCGATTTGAAAAGTGTGAAGACACCGCAAAGTGTATCCGTGAAAAAGCGGAGAGATCCTGGAGACGCAGCCAAGAAGGGTACTCCAGATTCCAATGGTGAAAACGGCCCAGTTGCGTCAACGTGTCTGTCGGGACCTGAAAATAAACCCAAGGATAAATATGAGATGACCGTGCTGCGCGAGCAGATTGATGAGCTGCAAAAGAAACTGCTTGAGAAGGAGGAGGCGCTGAGGTCTGCGGAGAGCTCGGTGAGTGAGATGAATGTGGCATATTCGACCATCGATGAGCTGAGGCGCCAGGTTGCTGAGAAAGAAGCTTTGATCAGATCTACCAATTCTCAGTTGCATGATGCCAAGGTGGGTTACTGCCTGACTGCTCATACATAGTCATATATTCTGAATCAGTGACCTAAGTTTCCTCTTTTTTCTAAGTGTATCTATGAATTATCTTGTAATTTAGCTTCATGGTAGAACATTAGTCAGTGCAATTGGGCTGTCACACCCTTGTCATGCGGAATAGGATGATACTGTTAGAATTTGTAGAAAGTTGATATTGTCTTTGTAATTATGATATAAAAAGGAGTGACATACAAATGTTCACCACCATCATAGTTTTCTCTGGGTCATTACCCTTCAAATGAAGAAAACCCATCTTCTTAATACAAGCAAACAGTTAACTATAGGTTACCCACCTATTAGCGTAACTAGCACTCTTGTACATTGTTTTACTATTTATAAAATCCAGATAAATATTCAAATATTTATGGAGTGATAAAATAAACATCTAATACATATTTTCTGTATATAGAATTTGTTTCTAGCAATTATGCATGGGGTCAACATTCAGCAGGAAGCAGAAGATTTGAAAAAGTTCTACTAGCTAAATTTGTCGTACCACGTCGTTACTAGATTCTTGATGAAAACATATCTTTTTACTAGAAAGATGGCCCTAGTAAATGATGAAAGCAGTTTAAACCATATAATTGGCCTAACCTTTATGTTTAGTTTAATGTAATGGATGGGCTACCTTTACCTTGTATACAGGTTATGGGCTTGTCATAAACATGGAGATATAAGATAAGTGGGTGTAGATAGCAGGGAAAGAGAGAGCACAGAAGCTTGCAGCAACGGATAGAGAAGAATATAGGTGCAGGGGTAGAGAGAGATGGGGATAGAATACTTGTTACTATCTTGCTTGCCTCCATGAATGTTGACTTCCTCATATATATAGAGGATTCCCTAATAATATTAAATTAACCAACTGCTAGATAAGATATCTAATAGATAATTATCTAAAATCAAACTCACAAATCAAATCAAACGAGCTAAACGAACCAATTGATAAGGAACCAATATGCTGTTGCTGCTATGCCCCTTGTGCAAGTTCTTTGGGGCCATATGGCCGGCCCCGGCTGGCCATGACATTTGTCTCCCTCCACACACACCCCTGGCCCCACCCCTGAAAGACAGTTTGTCCTTGAGCTGTGGATCAGGTAGGATTGTGCAGCAACTGGTATATCCTTTTAGAAGGCCATGGTCATTATTTAGAACAGTGGTAAAAACGTCTTTCACAATGATTCGAAAAATTGAAGTTTAACACAAATTGACGTATAGAACACGTGTTTAGTAGTTTATTGTATTGCAGCCACACTTAACACATCTGTAATTCTGACTTTGCATTTTACTATGTTAGTTGTTGTATTTGAAACTTCGCTTATTGTTTACTAGTGTGATGTGCAATTTGCTAAAAGATTTTGTCTCATTTAGCGCACAAGATTGGATCGTTTTTGGTGCAATTCAAGCTTGCCCTTTGGCTGAAGAAAATAAAGTTGTCCTTTGGCACATATGGATCAACACATCAGTTGTCCTTCTTCCCCTTCATTTTACATATAGTGATATCTCTACTTACATTACATATTTTAAGTAAAATTTTGAATATTGTTCGAGAAAGATGCTAAATATTTCGCTACCTTGCCTTTATTCTTTATTTGACCTTATCTTCGCCCTCCCTCTTCAGATTATGCTTGCGGACAAACAAGCATCTGTAGAGAAACTTGAATGGGAAGTAAAGATGTCAAATAAGAAAGTCGAAGATCTTCAAGGAGATGTGTCCAATATGGAATTCGAGATAAGTTCATTGATGGCATTATTCGAAAAAGTTTCTGAGAATGTTTCAGGTGACTCTTATGATGGTAGTATACCATCATCATATGAATTAGAGGCACTCCAATCAATGGTAAGCACACATCCTTGAAGCACCTTGTACCTTATGATGTTGACCTCCTTGAACCATTAGTCTAATTTAAGATAGTGATATGGTGTTTTAGTTACTCCTAGCTTGTTGCTGGGAATCCAATTGCAATTTCTAATATGTGTGGTGCTCTTAGAAAACCTAAGGGGGTACATCTGTGGTTTATCATTGTTACTCCTTACTATATCAATTAGGTGTTCTTAAAAAAATTTGAGGGAAAGAATCAAGGAATGGAGTTACAGAATTTTTATGTAGAATTTGTGGCTTTCAAATCTATTGGGAGCAAAGTTTTGATGCTACCTGGAAATTTTTAAAATGATTTATCCAGATAATATAATCAGGGTAGTGTCTTCATCTTGCATGATTATTATGGATGCTGCCATGGAAATACCAGCACAATGAAAAGTTGAAAACTGAGTAGATGCTTTGACCAAGCATTGACTCTGTTGAGCTAACAATTATGCATTTCTTCTCAGAGCGAAATCGACAAGATTGAGCTTGAGAAGATAGAGCAGGAAAGGACTACATATGCTGAAGCTCTTGCGGCAGCAAGAGAGAACCCTAACGAGGAGCACTTAAATTTAGCTGCGGAGGCACGATCAAGGCTGCAGGTCCTTGTGCTATAGTGCGAGAAGCGCCCCTTCTAATTATAGTGTATGTATGATAATGTTGAACTGCTGATGTAACTGTACGTGTTGGCTTGAGTCGAGGTGGTGTGTGAAATCGTTGTGGTTGTAATGGAAGCACCGGAAACTGACAGTCATTTCATGTTGTAATCATATTTATTCGGTCCTGAGCCCTGCATTGTTGATCAGCATACATTAACTGTGCTCTTTTGATGGCCGGTGGTACTATCTTTCTTTTTCTAAGGTTCATACCTAAGGTTGAAGGTGCAGATACAAATTCTTCTCAGTCAGGATAAGAGAACTTGAGAGGTTACTCCTGCTGTAATGCAGCAAGTTAGCAGTGCATGATGCCGTCTCAAAGAGAACCTCGCCGAAGGATTGCAGAATGTTACACCTGACTACATCCGAGTCCTAGCGTACTGAGTTGTGAGAAACTAGTCTCTGACACCATCTCAAAAGAAAAAGGGTAGTCTTGACACGTTCTCTGGGCGGCTGGGCCTAACTGCAATTGCACCACCAGAAGGTTTAGGCCCATCAGGTCCTTGGGCCAAATAGAGGCACCATTGGCCATTAATCTGTCTGATTAGGCCGGCAGGAACAGCCCACCATGATTACCGGACGGACCGCACAATTCAACTACTTTCCTCTGACCGAACAAAGAAGAGAAAACGTCAGTACCTTCCTAACCGTTTCAAAAACTTGGCGCGCAACAGCCGGGCAACCACCGACGCTCATGCTCCATCTCCACCACAAGTTTCCCCGCGAGCCCCTCGAGTTCGCTTCACTCCCACCAACACAACCCCTATAAAACTTCTTCCTCCTCTTCCTCTCTAACCCACCCCACAAAGCAAGAAATGAATCTACGCACCCCTCTCTCCTTCTTCGACTAACCCACACTTTCCTTCTAGCTGCGGCATCGCCGACACCCTAACCAGCCAATCAAAATGTCACGGGCCACGGTTGCAATCCTCTTCTACATCCTCGTCGTCACTACCCTCAGCGTGGCCCAGGCCTCAGCGGAGTCACCCAAGGCATTCAAGGCTGCCACTCTTGCCAAGGCACCTGAGGATGCTAAGAACGCTGCACCCGCCAAGGCCCCTGAAGCTGCCAGTGCCCCGGCGTCTAGGAAGTCTGGCCTGGCTGCCGCGCCAGCCACCAAGAGCTCCGAGGCCACCTCTACGCCGCCGTCTGCCGCCAACGAGGCGTCAAGCCCTCCTGAGCCATCCACCTCCGCTGTGTCCCCTGCTGCCGACAGACCTACTGAGGGACCGGCTGATGCAGAGCACTCTTGTGCTGCTACCCTGGGGACCAGTGCTACCATTGCCTGCGTTGCCGGTGCTGTTGCCGCCATCCTCTTCTACTAAGCCGCTGGAGCCGTGTCGTGGTGAGCCATTAGGGTGGACACGCACTGCAAGAGGAAGGAAAGCTTGACTGTGCCTTATTGCTCGTCTGGTCAGGAGGGACCAAGTGTTTCTTTGCTTTGCTCATTTCATTCACTGGTGAAACATTATGGGGTCAATCATTTCAATCGAATGCATTTGATTAATTGATACACATTTCTCTGTCATGGATCCTAATGACTTGTCAGCTTACTGGTTTTCAATATTAATTAGTAACTCGACTTCTAAATCGTAAAATATGTAAAATTATTTCTCAAAAAGATATACTTGGGGAAAAAATTCTTTGCACAAGAAGCAAAAGTAGGGACCACATTCTTGTCTAAACAGCGTGTGAAAATGTGCTACAAATGTTGCAAATGTATGGAAATCATATGTGATTTTTTAAATTCAGAAAAAAAGTTGAAAGACTAAAACACAATTTTGGACTGTTCAATAAGTTTTCTTTTTGTACCGAAAAATGGATCCTAGTTTGATTTTAAAAAATTTACATGGCTGTAAAACATGCTTTATCTTTTTCTGCTTTTTTTTTTGAGAATTTTCGGAAGGAGCTATAATTTCATCCATGGAATTTCCAAAGTTCAGCCCAGTTTCACTGAACATGAATCCCCAACCTGACATACATATAAGAAGCCTTTTCTGTTAAGTAGTCATCAACAAGGACCACCTTCTTCTCAATGGTTTAATGCTATTCATCTTGCTGGCTGCTGATTTCACCTTAATGATGGCACTCGTATAAGTATTGCTGATACATGAAAAGTAATCAATATATGGGTTCAAACAAATATCTCAAATGGGTCAAGAAGAGACAACAAAAGTGGTGTTAGGAAGGGGATTCCCATAGCATTTTTCAAAAGAATTTCTAATGATTCGGATCCAAATCCTGACCGATGCAATGGTGAAAAGCCTCCAATAGGCTAAGTAAATTAGGATCAAATAGCGAAGGCCGGTAGAGACGTAAACACTCAAAGTTGCCAATAAAACACCAATATCGCTCATGCGAACTCTTCCAATGTAAGTCCTCTATACGTTACTAGTCAAAATTCCACCATCCAACCTTTCCAGGAGTGTATTTTTCCCGGGATCAATTTTGTCCATCTCTACAGCTGTCTCACAACTTTCTGTAAGCATCCACTTTTCTCATACATACTAGTAAAGATGGTCTGTAATACCTAAAATATTCTTTTAAAATACAAATCAAAGAAATAGTTTTTCTAATGAAACAGGTTGGGCCGGCCTAGCTCAACCACCAACCTTTTTGTCCAAGGGCCCAACTAGCCCATATACCTCTCATGCGCCCCTCCCTGCTGCTGTGGCTACCCCTTCCCTGTGCAGAGAGAAGAACATGATAAGAGAAAGGGCAAAGGAAGAAGAAGAAGGAAGAAGGAGAGGTGGAACAGAAGACCAAGCTGTAGATCGCCACCAATCTTTGGGTTTTCTTTAGTCTTTCCAGCATGGACAACCTAGGTGTCAAATCCTTAGTTTTCTACTTTATTTAGCTGTGTTTTAGTGCCTAGCAAGTAGTTTCGATGGTTGAGTAGTGGGTGGTTCCGTCAAAATCCTCACAACCTAGGTTTTTTTAAGACGTAGATCCTACGGTGATGTTTCGGTAGTCGTTTCCATGACTTTAGCAATTTTCCTTAAAAAAGTTATAATTAGTAAGTTGTAGAGGACTTAGAACCTATCTTCTATTAAATTTTTGGCCGAGTGGTTTGTGCGCAATCATCATTGAAAGTTCGCTGTTGTGCAGTAGTTGATTATCAGGTTTTTGGCAATCTTAATTTTTTTTTTAAAAAAAGCCAAGTTTAATTGTGCCTTGGTTTACTTTTAATGAGTGATTGACATTGATATTTATTTGGTTTGATAATCTGCAATTTTGCATGAGGTTTGATATGATTTGAATTGGTTTGGGATTCATTTGAGCATATTTATTATGGACTAACTGGAATTAGAGTTGAAGATATACGTTTGCTTGTCTCATAGTGTACAGGTGATGAATGCACCTTGGCGGTTAACGACGGGATGATCGGGGCCAAATGAAGTGCTTGGTGTCTAAGGAGGTCAGGCGGAGTTAAGGGTGATCATACCTGAACACATGGAGGTCAAGCATAACATGGAAAGCGGATAGAGACAGCATGTTGATAAAGTCAAGCGGAGGGAATGCCGATACAAATGACAAGGCGGCCTAAGAGATCGAGAGCGGGAGAGACTTGCCGACGGTTAGGATCGCAAGACGGAGTACATACATCGATATCGGAATACTTGCTTAAGATGTAAGCAAGTGAGGAGACACACTTTGAGAAGCGTGCTAGTGTTTCACAGTTTGGCCTAAAAACCGTAGGAGGACTGGCAGAGTACGTAGCACCATCTCGAATCTTGCGTCGAGGCGAAGCTAAGTCATGAAGGCGCCACGGCCGTCCGATGAATCAGAAGAAAATAGACCAAAATACCCTTGGTGGTAGGTAGAAGTGTACTACGAAAGAGAGGTATTTTGGAAAAAAGATAGGGAACTTAGGGGTCAGATTTTTTAGGCTTATAAATGAGAGGTAGGGCTATGGGAGGAGATGAACTAGTCATTTTTAGCCCCTTATATCATCCATATGAGAGCCTTATGCTAGGATTTTAAAGGAGAGGAAGAGAAGTGCTTAGCATATGTATTAGATGAGAGCTTTGTGAGAAAAAATCTTTGTAATCTGCCTAAAATAGGGCTGACATCTGCTACAATAAAGTTTATTTTTCTTCAAGTTATTATACTCATCTCCTTCTAGTTTCCCTATATTGGTTCCCTTGCAAGTTTGCAGGTTTTTTGGTTTCATATTTGATTTTTGTTTTGATTTTTGGATGAAATTTCATCACCTTGTGAGGTTTTCTTCTTGTTACTAGAGGTATAAAATTCATATACACACGCTTATATGATAGGGTCTTGAATTTCCTTACCTCTAGACAATCAACTGGAAGAGTTTCATTGCTCAGTGTTTATCTTTTCTTGTTTTTTTGCAAGTTATGATCTTTCGAGTGCTAAGTCACATAGATTAATTTAAATGAAACTTATAATTCATATACCGTCCGTGGAGTCATATTACCTTGATTTTATCTTATTAAAACTTCTCTCTATTTTTTTCTTCCTCTTGAGTTTTGAGCTGTGTTAGGTGATCCAAATAGGAGAAGATCATTGATTTCGCAAGAAATTTGTTGAGACTCATATTCACCCCCCTTTGGTAGTCAATCTTGTTCCTACAATTGGTATCAAAACCAGTTTGATCACTCGTTGACCTTTACTAGCTTTGTGATCCGTAGGCAACAATGGAGGGAAGTGGGAAGATTCATCTGTTTGATGGTCGAGAATTTTTGTTCTAGAAGGTGCGCATAGAGGCTTTGATTTGCTTACTCTTTTGAGTACCCTAGGTTTGATCCAAGGATTGCGCAAGATCAAGTTTGAAAAAAACCTTGTTTGTGCTCCTTGTCAGCAAGGCAAGATGGTTGTGGTTCCTTACCCACTAGTCAATCTGGTGATGACTGAACTATCAGGAGAACTTCTCCATATAGACATTGTTGATCTTTCCTAGGTTCGTTTGATGGGCGGGAAGCGGTATACTCTTGTTATTGTTGATGACGTCTCTTGCTACTCTCAGGTCTTCTTTCTTGTGAGTACGGATAAAGTGCTTTCATACTTTCGGAGCTTGGCTTTGAGATTGTTCAAAAAACTCTCTAGTGCATTAAAAGCAATTCGCAGTGATAATGACACCTATTTCAAGAACTATCTCTTTGATACTTTCTATGTTGAGCATGGCATTGTGCATCAATTTTCTTCCCCCCGCGTTCCTCAGCATAATGGCGTGGTTGAGACGAAGAATCGCACTTTGGTGGAGATGGCTATGACGATGCTGGATGAGCATAGGAATCCTAGGAAGTTTTGGGCTGAGGCAATTAGCATGGCGTGCTACATCTCCAATTGAATTTTCTTGCGCTCGATCTTGAATTTGACTTTTTATGAGTTGCGTTTTGAGAGGAAGCCGAAGGTTTCACATTTGAGAGTTTTTGTGTGTTGATGCTTCTTCCTAAAGTGTGACAATCTTGACAAGTTCGAGTCGTGTTCTTCTGATGGCATTTTCTTAGAGTATTCTCTTCATAGTCATTTTTACATAGTCTTTAATCTTGACACTAACACCATCATAAAGTCCTGTGATATGACCTTTGATGAACCAACCCCTTGTGCTAGTCCTGTATTTGAGTGTGCAGGTGACCACTAGATAAGCGAAAACATCTTTGTAGATGACGACCTTCCAGTTTTTAGGGATGATAAAGATGATCCACTACTTCCTACTACCACACTTACTCCCGAGTTGGTTCCTGCCTCTTCTACACTAGTAGAGGATCCTGCACCCTCTACTTCCACTTTAACTACTTTCGAGCCTGCACCAGCAGTGTTTGAGGGGGAGATCATCTCATAGCACAAATCTCATCAACACATTCAGCGATGACATTGATGAGGACATCACTCCCTCGGATACATACAATGATCCTCCATTGAACTTTCAAGGTCCAATCACAAGGGCTCGCGCACGACAATTAAATTTAGAGGTGAGCTCATTCCTAAGCAACTCTTTATATAATTTTGAGAATAGATTACTACCTAATGATTATGTGTTGCTTAGAAATCATGGAGAGGACAAGGAGACACATAGAGGAAGGCTTGGAGGCGTGGAGGAGCAGCTAGGACGTCCAACAACAGCAGGAGGTCCAGTCCAACTCGAGTCCGAATCAGCCTCGACCTCCAGGACCAGCGAGCAGTAAAACGGACGCCCAGGACGCATTCGGACTCCGTTTTCGACGATTCACATATGGTTGGAAAGATAATTTCATAAGGAAACCAATGGCGTTGGTTTGAGGTCCAAATTCCTTCTGAGTCAACGGGAAACGTCGAAACAAGTCAGCGTCCAGAATCTGTCCCGGTGCTGCGTCACCGTTTTTGGTCCGTTGGGCCATGTATCGTGTTGGAGTCCATTAGGGACGCGTCCAGGGGTCCTTGGCCGACCCTAATCCTTTATATACAGTAGCCGCCGCCCTAATTAGGGTTGGGTTTTGCTTAGATTATTCTGTCTAGAACAGTTTCGTCGTTTCGTCGGTTTGTGAGACCCCAACTCGTGAGATTAATCATTCATCTGCAATTTGGTTGCATTCTTCCTTGTTCTTGCTTATGTTCTTCGATTCGCAGGCAAGGATTTTAGCCTTCTTGGCGAGGTCAACCGTGCAACGCCGGTTGATAACCAGAGGAGACATGGTGCTGCGATTGCGGGGTTTCGGATCGTGTTGTTCGGAAGTCGGATCGACTTGTGTCTCGTTTCCACCAAATCGAGAGTTACCAGAACCTTTCGGAAGATCGTGAAGGATTTCAGCGCCATTGCTGCCCCCTTACACGAGTTGACAAAGAAAGGTGTGGTGTTCCATTGGGGTAAGGCACAAGAGGAGTCCTTTGACACTTTGAAGGACAAGCTTACGCACGCGCCATTGCTGTAATTTCCAAATTTTGGTAAGACCTTTGAGCTAGAATGTGATGCTAGTGGAGTTGGCATTGGAGGTGTTTTGATGCAAGAAGGTAAGCCCGTTGCATACTTTAGCGAAAAATTGCATGGCCCTGTTCTTAATTACTCTACGTATGATAAGGAATTGTATGCACTTGTACGTTCTTTAGAGACGTGGCGTCATTATTTGTGGCCTAAAGAATTTGTTATACATTCAGATCATGAATCGCTTAAGTATCTTCGTTCTCAACATAATCTGAATCGTAGACATGCTAAGTGGGTTGAATTTATTGAATCTTTTCCTTATGTTATCAAACACAAGAAAGGGAAGGATAATATAATTGCTGATGCTTTGTCTAGACGATATGCTTTGTTGTCCCAACTTGATTATAGAATTTTTGGACTTGACTCAATAAAAGAACAATATGTGCTTGATCCTGATTTTAAAGATGTATTGCTGAACTGTAAAGAGGGACGTACGTGGAACAAGTTTGTGATCAATGATGGATTTGTGTTTAGAGCTAACCGTCTATGCATTCCAGTTGGTTCCGTTCGTCTTTTGTTGTTGCAGAAAGCACATGGAGGAGGATTGATGGGACATTTTGGTGCTAAGAAGACGGAGGATATGTTGGCCACACATTTCTTTTGGCCAAAGATGAGGAGAGATGTTGAGCGGTTCGTGGCACGCTGTACCACATGTCAAAAGACTAAGTCTCTCTTGAATCCACATGTTTTGTATATGCCTCTTCCTGTTCCTTCTATTCCTTGGGCAGATATTTCGATGGACTTTGTTTTGGGATTGCCTAGGACTAAGAGGGGGAGGGATAGTATTTTTGTTGTTGTGGATCGTTTTTCTAAGGTGGCACATTTTATACCTTGTCATAAAAGTGATGATGCCGTTTATATTGCTGACCTCTTTTTCAAAGAGATTGTTCACTTGCATGGTATGCCTTCTACTATTGTTTCAGATCGCGACGCTAAATTTTTGAGTCACTTTTGGCGCACTCTATGGAATAAGTTGGGTACAAAACTATTGTTTTCTACTACTTGCCACCCACAAACTGATGGCCAAACGGAGGTAGTGAACCGCACTTTGGGTACCATGTTGAGAGCTATTTTGAAGAAAAATTTAAAGATGTGGGAAGAATGTTTGCTCCACGTGGAGTTTGCTTATAATCGGGCAACATATTCTACCACCAAGGTAAGTCCTTTTCAGGTAGTGTATGGTTTTACCCCTCGCGCTCCTATTGATCTTTTGCCTTTACCTACCACTGAAAGAACACATAGTGATGCTAGTGCACGTGCTGATTTTATTCATAAGTTGCATGAAACAACTAAAATAAATATCGAAAAGATGAATGAAAAGTATAGAATTGCTGGTAGTGAAGGTAGGAAAGAAGTCAAACTTGATTTAGTGTGGTTACATTTAAGAAAAGATAGGTTTCCAGAGCTGCGTAAGTCTAAATTAATGCCAAGAGCTGCTGGTCCTTATAAGATAATTGAGAAAATAAATGATAATGCATATAAACTTGAGTTACCACCAGAGTTCGGGATTAGTCCTTCTTTTAACATTACAGATTTGAAACCTTACTTGGGAGCCGATGATGAGCTTGAGTCGAGGACGACTCCAATTCAAGAGGGGGAGGATGATGAGGACATCACTCCCTCGGATACATACAATGATCCTCCATTGAACTTTCAAGGTCCAATCACAAGGGCTCGCGCACGACAATTAAATTTAGAGGTGAGCTCGTTCCTAAGCAACTCTTTATATAATTTTGAGAATAGATTACTACCTAATGATTATGTGTTGCTTAGAAATCATGGAGAGGACAAGGAGACACATAGAGGAAGGCTTGGAGGCGTGGAGGAGCAGCTAGGACGTCCAACAACAGCAGGAGGTCCAGTCCAACTCGAGTCCGAATCAGCCTCGACCTCCAGGACCAGCGAGCAGTAAAACGGACGCCCAGGACGCATCCGGACTCCGTTTTCGACGATTCACATATGGTTGGAAAGATAATTTCATAAGGAAACCAATGGCGTTGGTTTGAGGTCCAAATTCCTTCTGAGTCAACAGAAAACGTCGAAACAAGTCAGCATCCAGAATCTGTCCCGGTGCTACGTCACCGTTTTTGGTCCGTTGGGCCATGTATCGTGTTGGAGTCCATTAGGGACGCGTCCAGGGGTCCTTGGCCGACCCTAATCCTTTATATACAGTAGCCGCCGCCCTAATTAGGGTTGGGTTTTGCTTAGATTATTCTGTCTAGAACAGTTTCGCCGTTTCGTCGGTTTGTGAGACCCCAACTCGTGAGATTAATCATTCATCTGCAATTTGGTTGCATTCTTCCTTGTTCTTGCTTGTGTTCTTCGATTCGCAGGCAAGGATTTTAGCCTTCTTGGCGAGGTCAACCGTGCAACGCCGGTTGATAACCAGAGGAGACGTGGTGCTGCGATTGCGGGGTTTCGGATCGTGTTGTTCGGAAGCCGGATCGACTTGTGTCTCGTTTCCACCAAATCGAGAGTTACCAGAACCTTTCGGAAGATCGGGAACCCTTGTTCATATTAGACATCATCCACAGATGATGATCGGCGACATCAATGAAAGGGTAACGAGGTCCAAATCACTGATTCTGTATTTGTTGCTTCCTTTGAGCCCCATGATGTTGGGCATGCTTTATCTGATTCGAGTTAGGTCAATGTCATGCATGAAGAGCTAGAAAACTTTGAGAGAAATCAAGTTTGGGTCCTTGTAGAGCCACCCCCCAAATGTTCATACCATAGGCACCAAATGGGTTTTCAAAAATAAATAGGGGGAGGATGGGTCTGTAGTAAGAAACAAGGCTAGACTAGTAACTTAGGGTTTCACTCAGGTAGAGGGGATAGATTTTGGAGAGACTTTTGCACCAGTAGCTAGAAGTCATTAGGATCCTCCTTGCATTTGCAGCATCCTAAGGTTTCAAGTTGTATCAAATGGATGTCAAAAGTGCTTTTCTAAATGGTTTCATAGAGGAAGAGGTCTATATTAAGCAACCCCTAGGCTTTAAGTATCCCAAATACCCTCATAGAGTATACAAGGTTCAGAAAACATTGTATAGGCTTAAGTAGGCACCTAGGGCTTGGTATAATAGGCTTAGATCTTTTTTGCTACGGCATGGGTATGTGATGGGGTTGGCTAATAAAACTTTGTTCACTCTCTAGCATGGCAATGATTTCTTACTTGTTAGGTTTACGTGGATAATATCATTTTTGGTGACTCTTCTCATGCACTTGTGGCCAAGTTTGCAGAAACTATGAGTAGAGAGTTCGAGATGTTGATGATGAGCGAGCTCAACTTGTTCCTTGGACTTCAAATTAAGCAGTGCAAGCAAGGAATCTTCATTCACCAGGCAAAGAACACCAAGGATCTGCTGAAGAAGTTCAACATGAGCGATGCAAAGCCATTGGTAACACCGATAGCTACCTCGACCTTACTTGATCTGGATGAAGATGGCGAGGAGGTGGACCAGTGGGAATATAGGAGCATGATCGGCTCCCTCCTGTACCCGACGGTGACAAGACCCGATATTCACTTCATCGTATGCTTGTGTCCTCTCTTCTAGGCTTCACTGAGGACATCTCACCGCCAAGCAGTGAAACGCATTATGAGGTATCTCAAGCACACTCTCGAGTATGGCCTTTGATTTTTTCATCCACCTCGCGTTCTCTTCGTGGCTTTTCGGATGCGGATTTTATTGGTTGTAGAATTGACAGGAAGGGTACCTCTGGTACTTGTCATTTCTTGGGTACTTCTCTTGTGTGTTGGTCTTCTCGCAAGCAGCCTAGTGTTGGGCAGTCTACTACTGAAGTTGAATATATAGCTGCTACTAGCTGTTGCTCACAGATTTTATGGATGGTTGTACCTTGAGAGATTTTGAGTTAGATTTTAGGAGTGCGCCGCTTTTGTGTGACAACACCAGTACCATAAGCTTAGCCAATAACCCAGTTCAACACTCCAAAAATAAACACATAGATGTGAGGTTCCACTTCCTGAGAGACCACAATGACAAAGGAGACATTGAGTTGAGCTACATAGATACCTAACACCAGCCAGTCGATATTCTGATCAAGCCTCTATATGTAACAAGGTTTGCCTTTCTAAGGGGAGAGCTTGGTTTGTGCCATCTCTATGGAATTGTGTGAGGGGGAGTTGCATTTGTACATACTCTATCTTACTTTATTGCATTTGCATTGCATAATATTTTATAAAATAATCATGTTAGCAAGCTTCAATTATATGTTCTTTGCACTTTCTTGTACTAGTTGTGAATTTGTGCTAAGTGTAATTAATGTATAATAATTTGTGCAAGCTTAGGCTATTATTGAAACATAGCATAAAATCTATTGAGCAAGCTTGTCTTTTCTAAGAATGAACTTGAAACGTGAACATAATCTCTTGTCACCCTTGAATATTTGCTTTAGATTTATTAGTGCTTAAATTAGGTCTAATTCTATGAAAAGCTTGTGATAAACCGCTTTGTTCAGTTAAGCCCATGATTAACCCTTGAGAGAGCATGTGTTCTTTTTTATCGCAAATGCACAACTTGTTTTGGCTTTATGAAAAATTACATATCTTGAATTCTATGTTGAGTTAATAAACTGAATGATCAAGTTTTGAGCTAAAATTAAATCCAATACGGTGGCTTAAGGTTTCATGTGGTTTGCCAAAGAAGTGAACCCATTGTTGCTTAAAACTCACTTGAGGATAGTTAAATGATTAAATGAGAAAGTTAACTTATGCTTTTTAATCTGCTAAGAATGGTCTTTTTTATGTTGTCAAAATAAGACTTGGATTGATATGTGTGTGTTTGCATAGCCCGTCGGGTTGAACTTGGTTGTCTAGTTTGAATTTAACATAGCACTGGTTCTCTAATCTTTGTATTGATCATGAAACTATGTATGCTTTTGTGGTGACATCTTTTGGATAATTGAACAATATGATCCAAACTTGCTTCACTGCTGGTGCTTGTGACATGAACTCACTTCGAGACTTTGTGCGCCTATGAGTTATATTGTTTACTCCTTATAGTACTTTGACATCTCTAGTCCTTGAAAGTGCTTTGTGATCTATATGTAAAGCTTTGTAGGCTTGTATTTTATTTACAAATCTTTGGCATTGTCTTGTATCCTTGATTTTTGCATTGCCAAAGGGGGGAAAAATATGTCAAAAGATATTATGCACATATATTCAACAAAGGGGGAGAAAATTGCATTTATCTAGAAATGAAAGGGGGGAAATAGAAAATATACAATCATCAAGGAGGAGCATGTGTTTTTGGGTTTTGAGTTTTTCTTTCTCTTTTGAGGTTTTTGGCTCGTGTTTTCCTCTCTTAGGGTTTTTGCATCTTTTGTTATGCCAAGTGACATATTTTGCTTTTTCTTGATTTTTTGGTCACTCAGATGAGCTTATCTTGTTTTAATTTATTCAAACCAAAATATTTGTACTTTGAAGGTTGTCAATGCACTTATCAAGAGAGAGATTGAGAAACCAAGTTGAAATATGCCTTGGTTTACTTGTGAACAGTGATTGGTATTGATATTTATTTGGTTTGATGATGTTTAGTTTTGCATGAGATTTGATGTGATTTGAATTGATTTGGGATTTTATTTGAGAATATTGATTATGGACTAACTGGAATTGGAGTTGGAGATATGTGTTTGTTTGTCTCATGATGTGTAGGTGATGGATGCAACTTGGTGGTCAACGGCGGGATGATCGGAGCCAAGCGGATTGGTGTTTGGTGCCGTACAATCAAGGAGGCTGGGCGGATTCATGGGTGATTCTAGCTAATACGTGGATGTCAAGCAAAGCATGGAAGGCAGATGGAGATGGTGCGTTGACAAGGTGAAGCGAAGGGGCTGCCGGTACAAGTGACAAGTCGGTCCGAGAGATCTGGAGCGGTAGAGACTTGCTGGCAGTCAGGATCGCAATATGGAGTACAAGCGTTGATATTGTAGCATTTGCTTAAGGTGTAAGCAAGTGGGGAGTCATGCTTTGAGAAGCATGCTAGGGTTTTGCGGTTTAGCCTCAAAATCGTGTGAGGATTGGCGGATTACGTGGCACCATTGCAAAGCTTGCGTTGAGGTGAAGCTAAGTCGTGAGGTGTCACAGCCATTCGATGAATGGAGAAGAAAATGGACCAAAATACCCTCGGTATTAGGTAGGAGTATACTACAAGAGATGAGTATTTTGGAAAAAAATTAGGAAACTTAGGAGTCTAGTTTTCTAGGCTTATTAATAGAGGGGTATGACCATGGGAGGAGATGAACCAGCCATTTTGTGCCTCTTATGCCATCCATATGAGAGCCTTGTGCTAGGATTTTATAGGAGGGGAAGATGAGTACTTAGCCTATGTATTAGGTGAGAGCTTTATGAGAAAAAATCTTTGTAAATCTGCATAAAATAGAGTTGACCTCTGCTACAATGAAGTTATTTTTCTTCATGTTATTGTGCTCACCTCTTTCTAGTTTCCCTCTATTGGTTCCCTTGCAAATTTGCAAGTTTTCGGTTTCTAGATTTGATTTTCGTTTTGATTTTTGAGCTAAAATTTCAGCACCTTGTGAGGTTATTCTTCTTGTTGCTAGAGGTATAAAATTCGCATACACAAACTAATATGATGAGGTCTTGAATTCTCTTGCCTCTAGACAATTAACTTGGAGAGTTTCGTTGCTCGGTGTTCATCTTTTCTTGTTTCTTTGCAAGTTGTGATCTTTCGAGTGCTAAGACATATGGATTGATCTTAAATGGAACCTATGGTTCATATACCATCCGTGGAGTTGTGTTACCTTAATTTTCTCTTGTTAAAATTTCTCTCTAATTTTGTTTTCGGTTGAGTTTTAAGGTTCGTTGGGTGATCAAATAAGAGAAGACCATTGATTTCACAAGAAATTTGTTTAGTCTATTCACCCCCTCTAGTCACCAATTTCGTTCCAACATTTTTCCTGCAGAAAGTTGTAACTACAAGTTGCATATAACGCTTTGATGGTTCTATAGTAAATTATTTAGATTTTTTTGCCATGTAGTTTATGAGTTATCATCATTAGAAATTTACTATTGTGCAGTAGTCATCATCTGAGACAATTTTGTTTAGGGGAAATTTAATGGATTTTCCAGGAAATTTGATAATAACTAAAGTTGCATATCATGTTTCTAGATTTCTAGTTTTGTAGAGTACATATTTTTAGCGCATGTGGCTTGGGGATATGGCTTGTTAGTGTCTGCCATCCAGTTTCTAGACAAATTTCTAAGGTACGTTTTGTGATTCGAATTAGGCCTAGTAAATGGTAGAATAAAAATGTGGCTTGGTTATGAAAGTCGAATACATCTCTATTTATATTTCTAAAATGTATTTATTTGCTATATTTGATTTAGTAAAAAATGATATGAAAATAACAATCATCCCTGCTGCAGTTAAACGGTTAGAGGTATTTGCAGTTTTGCTTGTATGACTGTATGATGGGTTTGGGCATAAGAGCGAGTAGAAGTACTGAGTTAATGCTTCTGAACATGTGTTAGTGCTCTAGATAATTCTTAGAGTTGCTTCTACCTTTGGTAGAGATAAATAAACATAGATGTAGTTGCTACATCTTTAACATATTATTTTCGTTACCTATCCTCTTATTTGCAGTCTGCTTCATACAAGTATAATTCTGAATTGATGAAGTTCTTGTTGTCCTATACATGTTTAATATGATGAAGGATAATGAAGTGGTTAACATAAGTGAAATAGTTGCTTTTATCTATCATTATCATGTGAAGCATATCATAAGTATGACATTTGTATTTGAAGTTATGTCACCACACACAACTACAACCGTACCAGTATAATATCGTACGTTGCCGTGGTATGATGGACACTCACTCTTACAACATTGTACGTTGTCGTGTTTTTAGAAGAGCATGTCATTGAATCTATATACATATCATGAAGCTTTCTTTATTGCAAATGAGGCTTAATGAAGCGAAAGTGACTCTTACATGCCAACTCACAGTGTGTTATGTTCAGCTTATACATGCTCATTGTTCACTTGTGACTTAAATCATTGTTATGAGATAATATTGTTTCTATACACTGCTAAGTTTAATTCAAGGCTTAATGAATTTGTAGTTAAAACAGCTTGTTAATGTAATTTGCTCCCTGAGATTTTCAATCTCACTGCTTATTTCTCTCCCCAAGTTTGCTCTGAGTTGACAAGCAAAGAGATGGTATAGCTTCATACCATCTACACATTCACTGCCACTTCTATTGCTATGTTGTAATGAAGATTAATAGATAATCTTTCACTAGTGAATTATCTTTGTTAGTTATATGTGATGTTAGTTGTCATAGTTGTTCTTAGATTTGGGGACATTTCTTAATCTTGTTAGGGTGTTTCTTATCTTGTTAGTGTGCTATTTTATTGCTCTCATAATCTATATCTATTATTGCTTTCGTGTTGCCTCTGTTTTTAGGGAGGTGCTGTAGAAATTTTCTAGGTCGACGTGCATGTAGGGTAGTCTAGTAGAATTTCAAGTTCGTGGAGCTTCCCGGGGTGTTACATGCTCCTGGCTCACAGATAGTAGAACACAAAATTGTAATACAAACAAACCTAAGTCTCACATTTTTCCCTCTACCTAGAACGAGCATTTCCGGTTGTTTGCTCCAATGTCAGCCTATCAAGATGGAGGAAATGAAGAATCAGATACCAGCTAGAGATCAGGGGTAGCACGCAATAGCTCCCCTTAAAACCCACATGCAAAAACTAGCACTTATTTGTATGCATTTACGACGAGAAATTTATCTACCAACATGTTCCAAGTATCATCAATGTGATGCGGTGAGCTTGGACAATTGGATCATGTTTGGATGGTACACACCAACACAGAAATGGGTCAAGAAGAAACCAAAAGACTGATGTTTGGATGAAGAGGATTTCCATGGCAATTTTTTGAATCAATTTCTTATGATTTGGATCCAAATCCTGACTAGTGCTATGGAAAAAAACCTCTGACGGGCAAAGTAAATTAGGATCAAATCATGAAGGCAGGTAGAGACATAAAGCCCCTCAAAGTTGCTCATAAAACACCAACACCACTCATGTGAACTCTTCCAATATAAGGTTTACACGTTACTAGTCAAAATTCGACCATCCACCTTTTCAGTAGTGTGTTCTCGAGATCAATTTTGGGCCAGTTTGGTTCCCAAGCAAGCCTAGCCTTGCCTTGCTATCACGAGCAAGCCTTGCTGTGCTAAGGGAGGAGAGCCAAATTTTCTAGCTTGAGGTAGCAAGGAAAAAGCTTGCCAGCACAGGCCCTGAGGAAAGCTCGTTAGAGATCCAAACACTCAGCCAGCTCCAATTTCTTTTCTTAGCTAGGAGAGGCAAGTCTTACCTGAGGATCCAAACAGACCCTTTGTCCATCTCAAATGTGCCAATATTTCCTGTTGTGAGGAACGATGATATCCTAAAGGGAGGGGGGAGGGGGTGAATTAGGACACTTAGAATCTATTCGGCTCCAAAAAATTCACAAGATAAACCTATCTCAATTTCTATCTAAATATGTTCTAGGTTTATCTAGTGTATCTACTCTACCACTTAATAGGATTGTAACCTACTCTAACAAGGTAAGTTACAAGTATATAAATGTGGAAACGTAAATAAGATAGAGAGGCAAACTGAGCATAAGGGATTTTTATCCCATTGTATCGATAGCATGAATGCCACCCCTAATCTATGTTGGAGTTCCACAAAGGATATGCTCCTAGTCGGCATGACTCTTTCAGTTATGGCTCTTGAGCTACTAAACCACCAGGATAAGGTCTCAAGCACGATGAGCCACCAAGTCACCAAAACAAGGTCTCACCACTAGCTTCTCTTCTGGTCATTTGCCGCCATGATCACTTCGGAGCTTGAGCCACCAAAGTAAGGGTCTCCACGTCCCCGTATACGTGTCTTGCAGCCGCTACACACCAAGTCGGAGGGCCAACAAGCTTGAGCCATCAGGGCCCAAGATGTCAGCGAGTGACCAAGACTCCAAGACGCCGACGTACCACTCAGTACAAGCTAGGATCACTCCTTGATCCCTTCTTCAAGCTACAATACCTAGCTACAACTCACTCTTGGCCTATAAGCACTAAACACTTCTCTAATCTTGTGCTTAATTACATTGGATGACCACTTTAAGCACTTTGGTGGTTTGGATGTCTTCTCGAATGTATATAAGCTTCCTCTAGACTCTAGCAACATGCCACACCATCAAATGACTAAGTGGAGGGGTATTTATAGACTCTAACTACTAACTAGCCATTTTCCCAACGGCTCATAAAAGCTATTAACACCGGATGATCCAATGAAAACAGTATTGCTAACACCAGATTATCCAGTGAGTATAAACTTAGAAACTAGCCGTCGGAACTCCACCGACTACCTCTGTGAACACCGGATACTTCAGTGTGCCTTCAAATCCATCACCGGACCTTCCGGTGAGTTATCTTGAGCCATCCGAGCCTTTGCAGTCTCTTTGTGTAAAATACTCCAATGCATTCATCTTCGTGATCACTAGACTATCCCACGAGTTGATCTTCATTTTTTAACACTTGCAGTCGTATCTGCAACAAATGCTATGGTGCTATACTCCGGTGTGCACAAATCAAGCACCGGACCTTGCAGTGGGTTGATCTTCAGTCTTTGTACTTGTATTCTTCTCTGCAAAAAATACTCCAATACTATGCAATGCAGATCACCGGACTATCCGGTGAGGTCCTCAGTCTTCTTATCTTTGTCAGAAATACTCCGTTGAGTTCAATACACAGAGCACCGGACTTTCTAGTGAGGTTAATAGTCTCTGAACACAAAGCTCCGGTGAGTGCAACTTCTTTACACCGGACTATCTGGTGATGTCAATTCTCTTGAGACTTCTCCAATTCAAGAAATACTCCAGTACTATCCAATACAGATCACCAAACTCTCCGATGAGGTCCTCAGTCTTCTCGCATTTGTCAGAAATACTCTGGTGAGTTTAACACACAGAGCACCGGACTTTCCGGTGAGGTTAACAGTCTCTGAACACAAAGCTCCAGTGAGTGTAAACTTCTCTGCACCGGACTATCCGGTGATGTCAATTCTCCTGAGACTTCTTCAATTCAATCAAACTTTATCTCCATTGCGGTGGCTTCTTGATGTATTGCATCCATAAAATCTACTAACATATATTTTTAACAAATATGTTAGTCCTAATAACTATATTATCATTAATCATCAAAATTACAATCTTAATCTAATAAAACCATTTTCACTACACCTATAAGCATCTATTTTTGTCATACATACTTAGTAAAGATGGTCCCGGCTCATAGTTAGCAGAACACAGAATTATAATGCAAACAAAACTACATCTCACATTTCTTACTCTACCTAGCATCAGCATTTCCTCACCTAGCATTTCCAGTTGTTTGCTGCAATGTCAGCCTATCAAGATGGTGAAAAAGAAGAACTGGAGACCAGCTAAAAATCAGGGGTAGCACAAATAGCACCCCTTAAATCCCACACGCCAAAACTAGCACTTATTCTTTTTTTTTTCGAACAAAAAGTAGCACTTATTCATGTGCACATTTATGACGGGATATTTATGTACCAACACGGTCGAAGTATCGTCAATGTGATGCAGGGAGCTTGGACCGCTGGATCACGTCTGGATGGTTAAGACCAAGGCGGTAGAGAATTTTGCGATTTCTTCCCATTATTTGCGAGGATTTTTTTGTTGAGTCGTGAGATCACACCTGGTTAGTCGTCATCACTGGATTTCAATTTGAGAGGTATGAACCTCGTGATTTTGATACCATTTGAACAGCCCCATAGAGGATTCTTATTGTATGACACATGGTGTTTAACTGATATGCCTTCTCTCCATGACAGATCCTAATAACTTGTTGAAAATTTTCTAAATGTTGCAAATGTATAAAATCGGGGCTTTATGTTGTGCCCTCTACGATTTTTTTTAAAACAATTTCTTAGAATTTGGATCTAAATCCCTGATTGGTGTTGAGGTGGGAAACAAGTGACGGACTGTACGCTTATTAGCTCGGAGCCGTGTTGGCAGAGATGTAAAGCCCCTCAAAGTTGCCCATAAAACACCAACATCACTCACGTGAAGTTCCAACATAGGTCCTCTGTACTATGCTAGTCAAAAACTCAAAATTCCTTCGCCCAACACAACCGGAGACAGCTTCTTTGCCGAGGACGATATACATTCGGCAAAGGCTTTGCCGAGTGCTACACTCGGCAAAGGACGCTCGGTAAACAGTTTGTCAGCAAAGACCTCTTTGCCGAGTGCACTTTATCGGGCACTCGGCAAAGGCTTTGCCGAGTGCTAATCTGACACTCGGCAAAGGTCTCCGCTTTGCCGAGCGCCAGTGAATCAAACACTCGGCAAAGGTGGCATCTGTGCCGAGTGCCATCGGGAGGACACTCGACAAACAGGCCATCTTTGCCGAGTGCCTGGACCGTGGCTCTCGGCAAATCTGTGATGTTTGCCGACTGCAATGGCCTTTGCACTCGGTAAAGCATGTTGTCACTTTGCCGAGTGCCATGGCCATTGCACTCGGCAAAGTGACTGAAAACAGCCTTTTTTATTTGTTTCTTACATCCCATCCAAACAAACAGAAGATATATATATATATAACAAACATCACCAACATCACATATATATCATCAACAGCACATATATATCACCAACACCACATATATATCACAAACGTCACATGTCTCACAATATATCACAAATAAGTTCACAAGTAATCCAAGTGCTCCATCATCTACAACCATAATTGCAAATAGAAGTACCATTAACAACCACAAGTATCATCACCAAGATGGTCAATGAAACTGATTTGGTGAAGGATTCGCTGAAGCATGAGGATCGTTCGATGCCGCCGATTGATTCTGCACAAAGGAGAAGAGATTGCATGTGTGAGACAAGATAAATATATACTATACATGAATAAAACTTTCATACTCCACTAGGTTTGACCGTAAGCATGAACATACAAACTAAAACATTTATACTCACAGGAGTAGAATAGTGAGGAGGTGGAGGTGGAGGTGGAGCGAATAGCGAAGGTGGCGGAGCTACACCCGTAGCGGCGCCAATACTTTGCATGTACTGAAGAATCTCCACCATCCTCCGCTGCTCAGCCTCCCGCTCGGCCTCCACCCTCTCCATCGTCGCCTGCATTTGCTCCCGTATCCTCCTCTCTTGTTCCAGCTGGGCCTACAATATATTCACCATAATGTTACAATAATGCAAAGGAAAGGTATGAAAAAACCAATGAACGACGAATAAACCAGGAATAACCTCGAGTGCCTCCACCCGGTGGTGTGAAGTGTCCTTCCGAGGTCGTATGGCCGGGCTCGTGCTCGTGCTGCTTGCTCGAATCTGGGAGAGACTGGGAGTAGCGGCCGAGTCGATTGCGCCGTCGCCAATCCAGTATCGCCCATGCTTCTTGCCTCCTCCCACCCTCATGACGACTTCTCCATCAAGGTCCTCGGTGCTCGGATCGTACTCTGGCCCATGGACCTCCCTTGCCATCGATGTGTACTCACTAAGGCGGTTGTGGACGGTCGCATTGCTGTACGCCTCGGGCCCGTCCTCCGGGTTGTAGTCGACGTCGGACGTCGCCTTGCCCTTGTGGGCCATAGCAAATGCCTTGAAGATGGAGCAAGGCTGGCCACCATGTGACGCCGACTGCGAGAAAAACAGCAAGATGATTAGAAATCATGCAGAATTGAGCGTTAGAATAAATAAATGAATTCGCGTACCCATGTTTGTGCGTATCCGCTGAGGTTGTGGCTGCCTTGATGGTGTGCTACACCTGGCATCATCAAACGCCGCTCCCGGCACAAGTTGTGCGTCTCCTCCCACTCGCGTGAGCACCACTTGTCCACCATCTGTTCCCAGCACTGGGGATGCGCGGCGCACCAATAAGGAATCATCTACAGGCCATCAAGTACATGACATATCAGAAGATGAAATTAAGCCTACTTAATCTCAAAAGGAATCAGTATTAATGTTCTGTATTTACCTGCAGGTACTGGTCCCGGGTCAGCATCATGGTTCTTGCGTCCCTTTTGGTGACCTTCGTTCCAACGACGGTCCCGTGGTAAGTTACGACGGCCTGGATGCGCGCCTCGTAATGCATGTCCACGACGAGTTTTTTGCAGCATTTGGTAGCCATCGCATCCGCCCTGGCCTCATGTCCGTCCTGGCATCTAAAGAAATCCTGCATACAAACACGATGTATCCATTCATTATTTCAAGAATGTCCAATAAATATGATGTATTGAGCAATGTAGTGCGAGGAAGACTTACCCACAGCTCTTGCTTCATCCGCTCCGCCTTGTTGTTGAATACCCTGCGGGCCCGATCTGCAGCATCGGGGGCGGCGGCGTAGTGGTCAAACGAGTAGGCCGGCCCCGTCACTCCGGCGTACTCAACCAGGCCAGGGAAGTGCTCCTTGCACAGAAGACCGAGGATGCCATTGACTTGGCGTGTGTGAGCACCTCCACTCGCCACAATTGTCCAGTTCCTGCCCAAGTGATTAAGAAAAATTATTAATTTCTATTTTGATTTTCAACATATCATATAAAGTAGTGATAACATCTAAAGTTACTTACTTTTCCCCCTCGGGTCGAATCAGCGGGCGTCTCTCACGAGGTATCGGTCGCTGAGGGAGGCTCGCGGGACCTCGCAAGTAGACGCTCGACGAACTAGAGGAAGCGGAACCCCCTGCTGTCGCCTCCTCCTTGTCGTCCTCCTGCGCGTCCTCCTGCGCCTCCTCGTCGTCCTCCTGCGCGTCCTCCTGCGCCTCCTCGGCGTCCTCCTGGGGCACCTGCTCCTCCTCCTCCTCCTCACGCGACGGGGCGGCAGGTGCCGACTCCCTCCTGCGGCTGCTCCTCCTCCTACTCTCCCCCAGTGCAGCGGTCATTGTCCTTCGGTACAAGGACGTTAGCTTCCTCATCCCACCGCCCACCATCTTTGTTCAATCACCTGCTATTAAAAAGAGTAAACCAATAAGCACAGATAAACAAGAAGTACTTAGAAAGAGATGCAAAATAAACAAAACGTAATTACAAAATAACATAGTATTACATGTATTAGAAATAATCTTCATGATCGGGATTAGTTGGATCATAAGTCTCATCATCACTATCAATCATGTCGAAATAATCAACACTATCCGAATATCCAATGTTGCCATTGTCATTGTCTAAATGTAATCGCTCAAGCATTTGTAAGTCCTTCACATTTTGCACCTCATCTCCAACGTCCTCTTCAATAACCGTTTCATTGTCTACTTCCATTCCGATCGCTTCGGTTAAGTCTATCTCAAACCTCCCTTCTAGTCCCTCTTCTTGAAAGAACTCTCCGTCATATGTGTTTGGGTCTAAGTTGTAATCTTCATCGTTTGGGACAGGCACTTTACCGTGTGGCGATACCCTGTGCACAATATCCCAACCCTTAAGATGCCTTATGGTTTGACACGCATATGGGAGATAATAAACTTGCGTGGCCTGTTGGGCCACAATATAGACATCGTCTCCTGGTAAGACGGAATCCTGTCGAATTTCGACTAGCCCAAGATTACAATATGTCCGTCTCGTTACTTCAGGATCAAACCAATGGCATTTTAATATGACGGGATTAAAAGGTTTGGAACCATGAAACTTGAGTTCGTATATTTCTTCAATTCTTCCATAATACTCGACCTCATCAACGCCGAGCGTAAAAACTCTGGAACTTGTGGTTCTTCGATTGGGCTGACTCTGCTCGTAGCTTGTTGTGCGAAAGCGATATCCATTCACGTCATAACCAGAAAATGACTTGACCCTATAGGCAAAGCCATCGGCAACCTGTCTCAACTCGGCACACATAGACGCATCCCTCTGGCCCTGCAAGCTCAAGCAGGATACATCGTTATATTATTCGCACGTACGAGTAACTTGGAATGTCAAACTAAGTACGAGCTAAATTGGACGGTACCTTCCGTTTGAACCAAGAAATGAAATCGGGCATTCCATTTCCCGCACCCTGTCTAAGAAGGGTATCTACCTGCTGCGGGGTAGGATCCCTTGATTGACGCCAGAATTCATGAAGAAATTCCCTGTACCAACGAGAAACAAGGGGGTTGGATGCAGAATAGCGACGGCGTATTTAACAAGTTCGTTGAGAACTTACTGCATGTACGGCGCCACTTCGTCAAGGTTGGTCAACACGTATAGCATGATATGGCGCCACTCTTCATGATTCAAGGTCTTGGGGGTCGATGCACTTGCGCTTCCGAGTTGCCCTCGGAAAAGGCTGAGGTTCGATTCATTTTCGCCAGCATTGTAACGAGGGGGTGGATTATGCACGCTAGGGAGGTTGTCACCATAGTATGTTGTTGTGAAGTTTGCCACCTCCTCCAGAATGTATGCCTCTGCATATGCCGGGGGGGGGAGATTGAGGGGGATAACGAACACGGGCCAACATGTGTATGGGGCAGCCATCATTCCATAAGGATTGAACCCATCTGTTGCCAGCGCAACACGTACATTACGAGCCTCTTTAGCTTTCTCATGATGAATGCCATCAAAGTGGGTCCATGCTTCACCATCGGATGCATGTACCATCCTGTCAGGATTGTATCGTTTGCCATTTTTGTGCCATGTCATCTGTTTCGCGGATTCCTCGGTCATGTATAGCCGTTGGATCCTCGGTATGAACGGAAGGTGCCGTAGGATTGTCACGGGAATGTCAAGCTGCCTCTTCTGGCCATCACCAGAATCTACCTCCAGGAACCTAGATGATTTACACTTTGGACAGTACTTTGCTTCCACGTATTCTTTCCTAAATAGGACGCACCCCTTCGGGCAAGCATGTATCTGCTCATACGGCATCTTAAGTGCACGAAGGAGTTTCTGTGACTCGTGCATGCTCTTTGGCAGAAGGTGACCCTCCGGAAGTAGGCTGCCAATAACTGTCAACATACCATCGAAGGCGTCTCGACTCAGGCTATACTGGGACTTTAACGCCATTATGCGTCCAATGGCATCCAGTTGAGAAACCTTTGTCTGGCCGTGAAGGGGTTTCTGTGCCGCGGCAAACATGTCGTAGAATGCCTTTACGGTTGCCTCTGGCTCCTCCTCCGTACGTCCTTCAGCGAACTGTGCCTCGTGATAGTCATTTAACATGTTTGCTACCCCGGCATCAGCATCATAATCCTCGACGCGTGGTCTCACCACCTCCTCTCTCATACGATCGGCTTCACCATGGTAGACCCACCGGGTATAGTCTGCCGTAAATCCATTCTTCCAAAGATGTTCCCCCATGACCTTCTTCGTTTGTCTTTTCCTGTTTGCACATTTGCTGCAGGGACAGCAAATTTTACTCGCTCCTTTAGCAGCCACGCCAAATGCCCGTTCCAAGAAAGCATCAGTCTTGTCGATCCATTCATTGGTGACCTGACCCTGACTTGCGCGGCCCGTGTACATCCACTCACGGTCCTCCATCCTCTAACATATATAGCGGCGAGTAATATAAACATCAATTGCATCTACACGACGTTCCTACTATCTAATAGGTGAGGATAGGTCCTAATCCCACGCGAGGATCCATAGATGAGGTTAGTTTCCATGCTCTACTCCTATTCGAGACAGAATTTCGGCAGCACCTCCCCGCTGTTCTCCAAATACACGTCCTGCTAGGGAGAGTGTGTATCTGGAGAACAACAGGGAGATGATGCCGAAACTCTGTCTCGGATCGGAGCAGACCATGGAAACTAACCCCACCTACGCATCCGCGGGCTGTCCAAAAAACGTGGACAATTCGAAATAGATACGGTTTTAGATATGGAAATATCTGCATATTTCCAACCGTATCTCTTTCGAATGGGAGACGCCTAACTGGGTTACGTGATCTACGACCATGATACGGAAAGAGGGGTTATACCTAGGGTGGCGGTGGAGTCAGGCTAGCGGGGCCGTGGCGGGTCGGTGCAGTGGCGAGGCGATGCGGTGCAGGCAGACCCGCAGCGGCAAGGAAGGCGATCGGGGTCGCCGAGGTACTCCGGCGCCGCTCCGACTGGCTCTTCTCTGCAAAAAAAGAAACATAAAACTGTCAATACAAAATTTCGGCAGCACCTCCCCTGCACGGTGAGGTTTCCAAAACCTGCAAGAAAACCAACGGCACAATGGCCGACATGCACATATATATGAACGGCACGATGACCGACATGCACAAGATTATATCCAACCACATATATATAACAATATCACAACCACTCCTACGACTACTTAGACTACCACCACTGCTACTCTACCACTACTACTACCGCAACTACTAGTAATACTACGACGACGACGACGGTATGGCATACCTAGTGGGCGTCGTAGGGCGGCGGTGGTGAAGGGGCCAGGGCGCCGGTGGACAAGGCGACGGCTGGGGAAGCGTCGGGGACGTGGCAACGGCGGCCGGGGCGCCTCCTCCTCCTCCTCCTTCTTCTTCCTCCTCCCTCCTTCTTCCTCCTCCTCCTTCTCTTCCTCCTTCTTCCTCCTCTCCTCCTCCTCCTCTCTTTCTCCTCCTCCTCCGGCGGCGCGGCGCTAGGGGCGGCGCGGGCGCGGGAGTGGGCGGCGGCGCTGGCGCGGGCGGCGCTGGAGCGGGGGCGGCGGCGGCGCTGGCGCGGGGGCGGAGGCGGCGCGGGCGCGGGCGCGGGCGGGGGCGGCGACGGGTGCGTGTGTGCGCTGTGTGTGGGCCGGCTAGGCCGGGGGTTAAATCCCCCCTTTGCCGAGTGCCCCCGATCTGGCACTCGGCAAAAAGGGTTTTTTTTAAAAAAAAATTAAAATTCTTTGCCGAGTGCCCCCGATCTGGCACTCGGCAAATAGGGGTTTTTTAAAAAAAAAATTTAAAATTCTTTGCCGAGTGCCAGACGTCCTGGCACTCGGCAAAGAGGCTCCTTTCCCGAGTGTCATTTTTTGACACTCGGCAAACCCTATTTTTTTTTTCACTTTTGACCTCCAAACTTTTTCTACAGTCCTCATACAATACCTGGTACTCCATGTTCCAATGTGGCACATTTCTCAGACTTTTTCTATATTTCTTTAATTTATTTCAATTAATTGAATTTTCTTGGATAATTCAAATTATAACTGCTAGTCATTCGAATAATGAAAAAAAATGAATGGAAAAATGATATTGATGTTATTTAGTATAATGTGAGGCCGTATCCAGGAACAGACCACAAATTTCGAACATCTTGTTCACGAAACATGACCACGAACTTGCGGTCGAGTTGTTTTTAAATTGTATAAAAAGCAAACGAAGTCCGAAAATCATGAAACTTGTCAAGATGTCATGATATCATATGTGGAGGCTGTGATAAAAATTTGAGAAGGTTTTGTGCAAGTTGTCACGTACGATGCTTGCAAACCACGAACTTGCGGTAAACTTCTTCGGAGATTCTTCGGTTTGCAAGCATCGTACGTGACAACTTACGCAAAACCTTCTCAAATTTTTATCACAGCCTCCACATATGATATCATGACATCTTGACAAGTTTCATGATTTTCGAACTTCGTTTGCTTTTTATACAATTTAAAAACAACTCGACCGCAAGTTCGTGATCATGTTTCGTGAACAAGATGTTCGAAATTGGTGGTCTGTTCTTGGATACGGCCTCACATTATACTAAATAACATGAATATCATTTTTCCATTCATTTTTTTTATTATTCGAATGACTAGCAGTTATAATTTGAATTATCCAAGAAAATTCAATTAATTGAAATAAATTAAAGAAATATAGAAAAAGTCCGAGAAATGTGCCACATTGGAACATGGAGTACCAGGTATTGTATGAGGACTGCAGAAAAAGTTTGGAGGTCAAAAGTGAAAAAAAATAGGGTTTGCCGAGTGTCAAAAAATGACACTCGGGAAAGGAGCCTCTTTGCCGAGTGCCAGATGTTTGCCGAGTTCTTTCTCTCTGGCACTCGGCAAATAGCCTCCACGAACTTGGAGCAGAAAAAGTTTGGAGGTCAAAAGTGAAAAAAAATTAGGGTTTACCGAGTGTCAAAAAATGAGACTCGGGAAAGGAGCCTCTTTGCCGAGTGCCAGATGTTTGCCGAGTTCTTTATCTCTGGCACTCGGCAAATAGCCTCTTTGCCGAGTGCCCGATAAAAAGCACGCGGCAAAGTCTGGGACACCCGGCAAAGAAGCCGTCTCCGGTAGTGCAACCTTTCCAGCAGTGTATTGTCTGGATCAATTTTGTCCATCTCAGTATCAACCACTTTTGTCAAACATAGTAAAGATGGTCCCAACTCACAGATAGGAGACCACATAATTGTAATACAAACAAATCTACATCTCACATTTTTCACTCTACCTAGCACCACCATTTCCTCACCTCATTTCCAGTTGGCTACTCCACTGTCATCCTGCAAAAAAAGAACCGGACACAAACATCAGCTGTAGCACAAATAGCAGCCCTTAAAACCCCCACGCCAAAATAAGCGCTTATTTGTGTGCATTTACGACATGGCATTTATCTACCAGCGCAGTCGAACTATCGGAGATGTGATGCCGCGACCTTGGACCGTTGGATCACATCTAGATGGTCTAGACAAAGGTAGAAGATTAATTTCCGATTTCTTTCGACAAACAGATTTTTTGGGAGTCGTGAGTCGTGACTGTGGCAGTTTTTTTTTCCATCGTTATGGCTAGATTTCAATCTGAGAGGTATGGACATCGTGACTTTGATACCATTTGAACGGCACATAGAGGATTCTTATCGTCTAGCACACACAGTGGTTAGATGTATGGGGGCATAAACCCTTCTTTTCCCTTGGACATGTGAAATCAAACAACCCAAAAACACAAGAAACCTTCTTCCTGTTCCCTGTGCACAATGCCTCTCGCCGAGGTCGTCACCGCCTCCACCGTCCTCCTCCCCCTCCTCCTTGTCCTCTCTGCATCTCCGTTGTGTCATGGCGCCTCAGGCCACAACATCACGGCTATCCTCGCGGCCCACCCTAACTTCACCGAGTTCAGCGGCGCCCTGAGCCGCACCGGCGTCGCGGCTGAGATCGACCGCCGCACCACCATTACCGTCCTCGCCGTCGACAACGTCGTGATGGCGCAGCTCCAGGCGCGACGCCTCAAGCCGGACGACTTCCTGCTCGTTATCTCCCTCCAAATCCTCTTGGACTACTTCGATGCCGCCAAGCTCGGGAGCCTCCAAGGCGGTTTCGCGCAGGTCACTAGCCTATACCAGGCCTCCGGCAAGGCGCCGGGAAGCGACGGCATCCTGAACATCACCACACACCCCGGCGGGCGCGTGACGTTCGCGCAGTCAGGCCCCTCGGACGCGCCGCCGCCCGCGTTCTACCAGAAGTACATCCAGGAAACGCCCTACGACATCGCCGTCCTACAGGTGAGCGCCCTGATCTCGTCCCGAGCGGCGGAGGCGCAGGCGCCCGCGCCGCCGCCAGACGCGGCGCTGAGATTGACGGATCTCCTGTCCAAGAACGGGTGTGGGGGCTTCGCCTGTCTCCTCGCCGCGACGGCCGACGCGGCCGCGACGTACGACCGCAGCATCGGCGCCGGCCACGGGCTCACCGTCTTCTGCCCGGAGGACAAGGCAGTATCGGCCTTCAACCCCACGTTTAAGAACCTCACCGCCGACGGACAGCTTGCACTCCTGCTTTACCACGGCGTGGCGGTTCACTACTCCGAGCAGTCGCTCAAGGAGATCAATGGGGACGTGAACACGCTTTCCACGGAAGGGGGCAAGAACTACAGCCTCACTATCCGTGCCGACGGGGAGACGGTGAAACTGTCGTCGACGGCCCCGAGCACTGCCAGGGTGATCAAGACGGTGTTGGACAAGGCTCCACTCGCCGTCTACCTCATCGACGCCCTATTGTTGCCCAGAGAGCTCATCAACAATGGACAAGGCCGCACGGCGCCGTCACCCGCGCCGGTCGCGGCTCCTGCACATGCACCTACGCTTAACCCTGTTCCTGTCTTGGCGCCGCCGGCACCTGCAGCTACGCTTCCCCCTGTTCCTGTCTTGGCGCCGCCGGCACCTTCACCTGTACCTACGCCCAGTCGTCGCCCAGTGCCACCGCCAGAGCACGCTCCCGCGCCTTCACCGGATGAGGACAACGCGCCGCCTGCAGATGAGAAGAACAATGGCGCAAGCGGCATGGCGTCATGGACTATCGGCGCAGCGGTGGCCGCCGCGGCGCCGACGATCGTGTTGCTGCTGTAGTTAGAATGCTTAGTTAGAATGCTGTCGATTTGGGGCTTCCGTGATAAAATCTTCTCGCTTACCCAGTGAAAACAATGTTTGTTGGCATGATTATCTGACAAACCTTTGGTCACAATGATATGATCCTGCTTGTGCCTGGTTAATTATGGTTGTGGTTGGATGGCATTTTGGTTGTGACTTTTGTTCTCATTCTCTCTGAGTTTTGCCTGATAATGTTCATGAGTTCTTGATGAACATGCCCGCCCATCGCTCCTTTTTTTCTTTAAAAAGAAAAACTTCACACCATTCCAAATCGCCGCCTCATATGCAAAATGGAGCAAACACATTTTCAGGATTTCCTTGCCGACCTAGACTTAGCAAATTGATCCATTTTATATATACTCCTATAAAATATATAAATTATGGATTAGTTATCACCGTCTACCTAAATTAATTAAACAGTTACCGTATAAAGTTGAATACCGTTCATCTTTCCAAATATTTATTTAATCTCCTATTATTTGTCTCCATATTTAGACACTTAATAATAGTCTTATATATATTTAAAAATACATTTAATCTCCTATTATTTATCTTATGTACCTAGAGTCTAATATTTGCGTTCCATATATTCACCACTTGTTTCTCCATAGGGTGTGCCGTCTTCCACATTTCACCTGCAATGTCAGGTTTATCCAGAGGGTGCGTCGCCTCCTGCACTTCACCTATAGTGCCGACTTTCTAAAGTGGGTGTGCTGCCATCCACACATCGTCTCCACCGCCATCTACCATAGGTAGTCTTCACCATGTTATCTTTATACCAAGGTACTATAGCATAGTTATTTTTATCCCCTCGTAAATCGGTTTCTATCTTGATCCTCCTCGTAACGTTGCTATGGACAGCTAATTTTGACGGTATGATCCTCTTCACGTACTCGCCAATTTCTTCCCTCTTGAAATTATATGATCATATTATGAATTTTCTATATTCAAATATTTCTTTTGTTATGCTATATACTATTATTTTATTTATTTATATTGCTATATTCTAAATTGATTTTACGTGTGTAAAACATAAATACTTTCTAAAATAAATCTCATCTGACAACCTGGCGTCCGTCGGAAATATTCATCAGAAAGTTTAGAAACCTTTGACAACAGAGCTGCTCAGTTTCTTTTCTTTTTTTTTCCTACCGTATGTGGTGTCCACAAATGTGTTCAATAAAGTTAATTTGCTTTCTCTGATCATATGTTAGGTACATTTATCTCATGAATCATTTTAGTATCACGTTTCATACATCTGCCATACAGATGAAAAGACATAGAAGAAGGAAATGGGAAAGCAGAGGTATTCAGGTCGACAAAAATAACCAGGATTTTCTTAGCTAGAAAGCAAGCAGGATGTCGAGCCACATCTTGCCTCACAAAAATATCATCAGACCACCGAAAACAGGCCAATAATCGGAAAGCCTGTACGTATCATTATTCTATTTACACTTATTTATAACCTTCCATCGTTGAAAACAATTCCTCATTTTCTTTCCATTAATGTCACTTATGCCTGTCCTTTCAAAGAAAAGCGCATGTGCTTGTAAACCCTACGAATTGCGATGTTTTTTCTCTTAAGCGGGCATTGAGATTGTGAAATCGACATTGTAATTGACAATCGGTCCAAGTAATGTGTAGCTTTTGGTGATTATGGTTGTATTATTTTAATGTAATGATAAGAATTAATAAAAAATTTATTTTCGTATGCGTAGCTTTTGGTGGTTGCCGAATATGTCCTTGAGTGGAAATTGAGTGTGTGTACCACTAGCTCCTGTTAGCTCTATATTAGATCACAATCATCACTGGAGAATATATTTGTACAGATAGCTTGTAATCTGGTGTATGACACTTTATCGAATCATCTATGGAAAAAACTCTGTACAAATCTGATTTGTACAGACAGGTTTTGAACCGTCTGTAAAAAACTTGTACAAACGGCTCTAGTAACGAGCCGTCTACTATGGTAACAGTACAGACAACTTCAATAATAAGCTGTCTGTGATATGAAACTGTACAGATGACTTGTTATTGGAGCTATCTGTATCATTGTAACAGTACTATTGATTTCAATTTAAGCCGTTCGAACATAGATGACAATTTTATGTATTCTGGTTTGCATCTAGGGAACAACGGCTTCTCCTCGACCAAGCACATAAATTTGTTAAAGTCTCTATGAGTCCTCAAATTCACGTATGCATCACCCAGCATCTAATATCATCGTCACCTGCAGCACCACAGTCATCATCATCTGTACTAAATTTCTCATCATCTTTTCTTCTTACGTCGACTTCAGGTTCTTCGACAATACCAATGTCTTTATGTAACACATTCTACTCTTCACCATGTTGGTCCAACAGGTGTAGTTCGGTTTGAAGCCCCAGATAATCAAGTGTGTTTGGATCTGTAGGGCTGCGTTCTGTCTAAGAAAGGATCTTTCGTTTCTACAATTGCAGCAAGGATAATATATAAATTCAATATCCTTCTCCAATCGATCCTCCTCGGCAGCTTCCAGAAAAGCCGTTATACCATCAAGGTACCCTTGGTTCGTACGAGAACCGTACATCCAGCCACTATCTATCTACAATGTATGAAGTAAATTAATGTCAAATCAACCTAATAAAATAGAGCAACCAAGATTTTCATAAAAAATAGAGCTACCATGCATGCATATGCATGAATGAACCATACAAATGACAATTAGTTCGAAAATAATTAATGATTGCTATTATATTAATTATATACATGAAAACCTAAAAATAAGGGCAAACATTAATTCAAAACTTTTCATTAAATACCATTGTTAATGATAATTTTATGTTTATATTCCAAAATTCAAAGTTTATCTACAACACTAAATTAAAGGTAGCCATTTATAGTATCACATAATTAAACCATCATCTACACTTTGAGCTTCATATATACTTAGAACAACAAATACATATTCTAGATCATCATGAAAAGAATGTAGTCTAGATGTATGTAGCGAAAATGGCCCTATTAGACTATGATTGTGATTTTAGTGATTAATGACAATATAGTCAATGGGACTAATATATTTGTAAATTATATGCGTTAGTAGGTCTCACGGATGCAACAAAAGAGAAGTCATCGAAGCCAGAACAAAGAGATGAATGAATTGAACTTGTTTCATGAATTTTGATGTGATCAAATAGGATGAATTTCGATATAATCTTGTAGAGCTCTTCACAAGCTTTTCAAAGATCCCAAGATTATCAAAATCGAAGTTCAGAGAGAAAAGTTATGCCTAAAATACATAACGTTGTTCTGCTAAAATTTGTCTGACCGGATAATCCGGTACTCACATCAAAATTAGTCTGGTGCTACACAGGATAATCCGGTGAGAACAATGAAAAACAGTCCGGTGTTCACATAAAGTTTAAAGTAGAGTCTTTTGCCTCACCGGATGATCCGGTATTCACAACATGAACACACAAGACTATTATTTCCAGAGAGCTCCAAAATGAACATATGCACATAGGATAATCGGTGCAAGTGTCCGGTGTTCAGTGAGTCATCACAGGATAATCCGGTGTTCACAGAGGCTTGAGTGGGGTTCCAACGGCTAGTTTGTGAGAGTGTACTCACCGGATGATCTGGTGTTAGTACTACTATTCTCACCAGATAATCCAGTGTTAACAACTTTTTAGAGCTGTTGGGTTAATGGCTATTGCATGAGTTTAAGGCTATTAATACCCCTCCACTCAGTCATTTGAGTATGCTGGAGTCCAGAGAAGTTCTTATACACCTGAGAAGACATCCAAGCCACCAAAGTGCTTAAAGTTATCATCCAAGGCAATTAAGCACAAGATTAGTGAGTGATTAGTGCTTATAGGCCTAGAGAGTGAGTTGCTAGATGATTGCTGCCTAGAGAGTGGATCAAGGAGTGATTCAATAGTGTATCTCTTGGTACGCCAGCACCTTGGCATTTTGGTGACTCGCCGGCAAGCTTGTTGACCCTCTGACTTGTTGTGGAGCAGCAACAAGGTGATTGTGCGGGGATGCGAAGACCCTTGCCTTTGTGGTTCAAGCTCCGAAGTGATCATGGTAACCGGGTGCCGACCGGGAGCATATCCTTTGTGAAGTTCTAACGTGGACTAGGGGTGGCATTCATGCCATCGATACCACGGAAAAAAAATCCTTATACTGAGTTTGCTCTCTGTATCTTATTTACATTTTCACATTTATTTACTTGTGATTTACCTTCTTAGATAGGTTGCAAGCGCTTTGTTTGGTAGAGTAGACACACTAGATAAACCTAGAGCACATTTAGATAGAATTTGATATAAATTTATCTTGTGTTATTTTTGAAGCCAAAATAGTTCTAAGTGTCCTAATTCACTCCCTCTTAGGACATCACCGATCCCTATAATAAAAATATAGTTGATCTCTCAAGATTAAATTAGAACACAAATCTACATCATCTTAATGGATAGAACAAAACTATGTCATTATAGAAAAAAATCTAGATCTAGTTAGCTCTCCAAACCAAAATCTAGACCATCTAAACTAAAATAGAACATAATGTTTACCTTGGAGTAACCAATGCCAATGAATCTTCAAGTTTTCACCAAAATCTAACAAATTTTTGGTCAAAATCCTCCTCTCCCTTCAAAAGATACGCTTCTTCACTGTTCGGGCACCTTGAAGTGTGAGTGATCCATCGAAGAATAAAGTCTTATATTTGATAAGTTGTCACTATCATCCTAGAGTTGATCTAGTTCTGTTCATTTGACCATGAAATTGGCGAGTGCTCTGAGTCGTAAGCACTCCCCGACTTTGGCTGAATGAACAGAACCACTTGGCGATTCAGCCGATTGCATCTATGTTGTGAAGGATCGCGCCTAGTGGGAATATTGATAGTATGGTAATCTTGTGAGCCTAGAAGTAGTTTTATAACTTATGAGGATATAGGATTATATCATATAGTAGCTTCTGCACCTGCGAATAGTATTATTTAAGACAGTGGAGCACTTCACTGATGTAGTACACTGGTTGCTGGTTTTTCTCTCATTTTTCTTGTACTTCTCTTTCTACCACCAATACCCCACTTACAACACGTGGTCTGACCATGATGTGTAAGAGCAAATCTTCATCAGGGTTGAGAGCGATTAGCACAGGGGTGATGAAATATACCTCTTCAAATTGTTGAATGCCTCGTCTACTTCGTTAGACCATTCAAACTTGTTATGCTGTCATAGTAACTTGAAGAAGGGAAGTCATCGATCTTCGAGCCGAGAAATAAACTAGCTGAGGGCTGCCATGTATCCGGTTAGTCTCTGAACTTCTCGCACTGACTTAGGAGGTTGCATCTCTTCAATAGTTTTAATCTTCTCGGGATTGACTTCTATTCCCCAGTAGGACACTAGGTAACCAAGCAGTTTCCCCACATTAACTCTAAATGCACACTTCTCTGAGTTCAGCATGACTCGATTCTTGCACAGGTTGTTGAATATTTCATGTAGGTCAGATATGAGATCATCCTTGTTTTTGGTTTTGACGATGAGATCATCGACGTAGGCCTCAATATTTTGGCTAATTTGATCATTGAGTGTTCTTTGCATTCCTCGTTGGTATGTGGCACCAGCATTCTTTAATTCGAAGGTCTTCTCCTCATTCTCTGGATGCATGCTAATCTGGTGATAACTAGAGGATGCACCAAAAAGGCTTATATAGTTGCAGCCAGAGGTGGAGTCAATTGTCTGATATATTTGTGGTGGAGGAAAAACATCCTTAGGGTAGGCCTTGTTGAGACTAGTGAATTTGATACACATTCGCCATTTGCCGTTTGACTTTCTAACTATGACGGGGTTTGCGAGCCACTCGGGGTGATCCACCTCCCGAATAAAACCTACCTTGGTGAGACTTTTGATTTTCTATTTAATGGATTCTTTCTAGTCAGGTGTGAACCGTCAGAGTTTCTACTTGACCGGCTTTGTGTTAGGCTGGATAGCTAGTTTGTGCTCAATCACCTCCCTATGGATCCCATGCATGTCTGATGGTTGCTAGCACAAGTTCCTATTTAGGATCTAGGTTGTAGCTGACCCGAACAGTCTTGGATGGATCTACTGGGTCCAGAAGAACTGTTTTGACTTCACCGCAGGACTTCACGATGGCCTTAGGCCTCGAGTTTTGTATCTCCTTATCAGGTTAATGCTGCGTGACCATGTCTAGACTCTATTTGTCATAGCGCAAGCATATTGTCGCGCAACCTCGGATAGCGATGACTCCCTTGGGTCTCGGGATCTACATGCACTAATAAGCGTAATGCGCACCTACCATGAATTTGGCGGGAGTAGGTCTTCCCAAGATGGAATTGTATGCTGCCTTGAAGTCAACCATGTTGAACATAATTTTTTCTGTCAGGAAGTTATCATGCTTCTCTAAGGTAACAGGTAACGATATTTGGCTGATGGGAGTGGTCGAAGACCCAGGTGCTATATCCTGGAAGACTTGAGAAGTCGACTTGATTGCAGACGAAGAGATCTGAATCCCTTTGAGTGCATTTGCGAAGAGGACGTTCAGGGAACTCCCTCCATCGATAAGGACTCAAGTCACTTTGCAATTGTTTATCGTAGACTCATCCACTATCATGAAGCGGTCTAGCTGTACAAAATTATTAGGGCAATCTTCTTGGCAAAGGAGGCTTTAGTGTTTGACCACTTAATAGCCTATCGACTCTTGGGGATGGCAGGTAGGACTTCTTGGGCCTTTTTCTTATATTGTAGTTTGGACTCATAGGATGCGGAACTACCGAACTTGTGTTCGATCGTCATCTCATTTGACTAAAAAGACATCTGGTCCGTATCTCCTCACTACCATCCAATTTAGAGACTCTACTTTGGGCAACCTGGGTCTTCTTTCCACTAGCCTCTTTCTTGACCTCCGCTTTGACCATCTTCTTCTAGAGGTGGCACTCGTGGAGGCTTTGGTTGTTAGTCTAGTGGAGGTCGTACTAGGGCTTACCGTCGTGTTCGCCAGAGTCTGGTGTAGAGCTCTTACCCAGGGAGGAACCAGGATGCTTGTTGGGATGGGTGTCAGGCAGATCTGCAAAAATTTCCTCAAAATTACTTTTCTTGCTCTTTCCTCCCTTGGCAATCTTGTTGCGCTTCCTTTGCTATATCTCCCTCGAGCCCAGGTTATGGGCGCTTGATGCCTTGAATATTCTCGTTGATGAAGAGAAGTGCGTCTTTGGCCTTAGCGGACTCATCCATGATCTTCATGAGCTCCTTAACTGTCTTGGGCTCTTGGATGGCAATATCTTCAATGCATCTCCGGCTCCTGACCCCCCTGGGTGAATGCTTGTATGACATCGCAGTCGCTGACCTTAGGGATATTGTTCTAGATATTTCTAAAGCCGTGTATGAACTTGTGCAAGGTTTCACTCCCTGTTTTCTCAAAGGTAGATATAACTTTTTGTGTCGGGGTGAACGTATGTACCCTAAAAGTTGGCTCGGAATACATCATAGAACTGTTCCCACGAGTATATTGTTCTCGATGGTAAATTGTTTAACCATGTCCTAACGGCCCCTTCAAGGGTGGTAGAGAGGTAATTCAACATTACCTTCTTGTCCCCTCTAGCCTCTTGGATGACTGTGGTATAGATATGGAGAAACTCAATGTGATTTGTACTTTCATTGTATTTCTCGATCGTCCCAGGATGGAACTTTTCCGGCCAGCTTACATTCCATGAGAGAAGGCCATGCATTTTTTGGTGGTGCCTTGCTTGGCTCCAGCATCCTCAAGAGTCTTTCCCATGGAGATCGGAGATCGGTCCCGATTTGATCAATGTCGGGATGTTCCCTGATTAGATCGATGAGGGGTAGATGAAGCCTCTTTAGTAGCCCCAGGGTGCCTTCATCGATCGTCAATGACCTCACGAAAGTCATTGATTGGATGACCTTTGACTGGTGAGGTTCGACGGTGGTTGCTCGCTCGATTGTCATCTCTGAGTCAGATGTGTCTTGCGACGGGGGATTGCCTGGTCTGCCCGATTAGCATGGTTTTTGGCTTGGGCCAGATGAGAGTTCTAGGCCTGGATGATGATCTCTATGAGATCATGTGAATTGGTTTGGATGATGAAATTGACAGAGCAAAGTGATTTAGCTTAATGACATTAGGATAATTTTCATGAGTTACTAAGTTGCTGCTTAGATATGCTTATACGCTGGTGTTAGCGTAGAGGTGATGCAATAGACTCATGTAAGTAGTGTTGCGTGAACTGATTTTGAGTCAAGTTCAGGGAGGAATTGGGTTCAATGACTAGGTTTAGGAGGAACTGAGGTCGTAGTGATCGAGGATTTTATGCAGGACGTTTGGGCTAGAGAACAGTGTATGTGAAGATAATGTTGCATGTGTGCGACTAGGTACATTGCGAAGAAGGGCAGATGTATGCAAGGTCATGGGCAACTAGATTGTGTGTTCGGTTGATGGAGTCATTTGAGTACATGGCAAGGTCAGGCTATGTTCTGATAGGTCAAAGAGTCCAGTCCCATAAGGAATTGAGTGCTAGTCTGAGATGGACACGAGCACGAGTTGGATTCGGTTATTGGTGGATGTATCTTGGTATGGTTTGTGTTCGAGTAGGATACATCCAGGTTGTTTCCAAACCAAGGACGGTTTAGAGGGCTATATATTAAGAGGTTCTCGGTCAGGGTATGGTGCGCCATGAACAAGATCAGATTTAGACTTTTGATCTAGAGAGTAGATTTGTCTAGGGTTTAAGATTTTGTGGAAATCTTGTTGGATGCTTTGGAGAGGCATCTTGTAAACTCATCCATGCACTAAAAATCAAATTTTGTAAGTTGATGAGTTGCTGATTCAGAATTTTCTTTCTGTTTTATATTCTGTGTACTTAGTTTTGGTTTTTGGTTAATTTCATGTTTCTATCAAGTTTCATCTTTTTTTAATCCATCCAAAACCTTGCTAGAATATCTAGTGTTTGATCTGAGAAAATTTTGAGTGGTTTTGGTTTGATCTCGAGTAGTTTTTTGGTCAACTTGACTAGGTTTCGATCTAATCGATTCTGGTTAACACAGTCTGCTTTAACTAGGAATAATTCTTGATCCATATATCCAATTGACTCAATTCTTATTTGGTTAGTTTTCTAATTTTACCTGTCCAAATTTGAGGGTAATTGGACTAGTGGATCTTTCTCTACATTATTTTTACTAGAGCATGTATAATCTATTTCAAGTGGAATACCGAGTTTCAATCGATTTTTGATTTGGGTGAATTAATTCTTGAATATGGTTCTGCAATCATTCATTCCCCTCTGATTGCCTTATTAGAGTATAATTGATTCTACAATTAGTATCAGAGCCTTAAACCTTTTCTAGTTGATCTTAATCAGTAATTAGAAATATGGCTTCAGATAGGTATTCCACAAAACCTTGTGTTTTTAATGGAATTGATTTTCAGTTCTGGAAGGTGAAGATGGAGGCCTACATTCAAACACATGGCTTTGCAATTTGGGAAAAAGGTCTACAAGCCATATCTGGTTTCAAAGAATAATGAAGTGATGTAATAGAACATGCCAGCCATTGAGGCAAATAGCAAGGCAAGGAACTTGTTCATCCAAGGCTTGGGAAGGAGCGAATTCGATCGTGTAATACATCTCAAATCAACGTACCAGGTATGGAAAGCACTCTGTGATTACCATGAAGGTTCTACTACTATTAAAGAGGTATGTCAAGATTTATATAAGAAAGAATACATGAAATTTGAGATGAAACCCGGTGAATCACTAGATGATTTCTTTGCTCAATTTAATAAAATTCTTAATAATTTTTGTGTTGTTAATATTACATATATTGATGCTGAGAATGCATGTCAATTACTAGGAGCTTTAGATATGTCAGTATGGGAGATGAAAGTTACATTTATTAGAGAATCTATTGTCATGAATACACTTAATTAGATGTTCTTTATTCTAAATTAATAACTTATGAAGTAGATGTCTTTGCTTGCAAGATTGTTAATAAATTAATTGCTTTGGTCTCTCAACCCAGCATGTCTCATATTTAATCTTCCTCATCAAGCTTTTGATTATCTTCTATATCTTCACTAACTGATGATCAACTTAAGTTGATTCCTGAAGAAGATTTAGCATTACACTCTACTAGTTTCTCTAAAGCATTGTAGAATGTGCGTATGAGAAAGAGAGGAAGTGAAGGTTCTCAAAGATGCCAGGAATGTGGTGATCTCAACCATATTCGTTGAAATTGTCCTAAGCTTGCATAGAAGGCATCAAAAGAGGAGAAAAAGAAGCGCTTGATCAATGACAAGAAGATGACGAGATTTCTCAACCGTAAGGTTGTGAATCGAGTTCTTTCGGCACTTGAACATGTCGATTGAGTGATGTTTATTTGGAGAGGAGCGAGGATGACATAACATCCAAGGGCAAGACATTGCATGGTTTGACTAGGTTGTGTCTCACGGCAAGAAACAAAGAAAGCTCAATCGAGGATGCACATCGACGGTAACGAGGTATTACCTACTTATGATGATTTTTCTAATGTTGTTGTTTGTCTTGGTACGCTCTTAGAGAAACATAACAAAAAAATTAAGAAACATAATGTTTTATTGAATCACTAAATTCTGAAATTGTAAGACTTAAGATTTTAATTCCTGATGATGATGCTTGCAAGTTATGTGGCTTAATTTATATTGAGCTCACTTCTCTTAGAGATGTTCATGCTTCTACTTTTGAGAAACTCAGAGAAGAAATTGAGAAGAATGAGAACCTTGTTGTGTTTAATTGCATACAAGTTAAAAATGATAGTTGTTCAATGTCTGATTTGCTTGTTTCAACTTCCTATTCTACTTGCTTAATTCTAGAATTGAAGTTATATTATGCTAATGCTAGAGTTTCTCAAATAGCTAATGACATGATTACTCATGAGATTCTTTCATGCTCTAATTGTCGTAAACAAAAGAAACCCATGAATATTGCTTGTGATAAGTGCCCAACTCTTTCTATACAGGTTGATTAGTTGAAAGGAACTTTAGAACATTTTTCTAAGGGAAAGAAAAATTTGAACCTGATTTTAGATTCTTCTAAGTCAAGCACGTGTAAACAAGATTTAGGTTTTGATCCTTATGCTCATTCTAAGACAAGTGCACCCACTGTTATCAGGGCTCTTGGTAGTGAAAAATTTAAAATAGTTGCTAAATCTGAACCTAAGAATATTGTTTTTAAGTCTACTAGATTTTTATCTTCTATAATGAATACAAATGTCGCTTCTTCTTCTAAATCCACACATCAGGTTAAGTATAATTGTACTCATTGTGGTAGAGATGGACACTTAGTAGATTTTTTCTTTAGACAAGCTAAAGAACAAAGGAAAGAGAAGTTTAAGTCTAGGTCTAATTTTTGAAAGGCACATGTTATCACACGTGAGGTTGTTGCACCTCATTTTATGCCTCGGATGAAACAACCATCACCTTTTACTACTCATGTAACTTGTCATGAGCCTACTTGGGCTTCTCGAGTTAAGACTACTCAAGTTAATGTGCTTCTCGAGTTGAGTCTACTCGGGTTACTCATATTTTTCCTACTCGCATTTCTAGCAAGGTGACTCAGTACTGGATCCCTAAATACCTTATTACTAACCCTAGTATTGAGGCCTCGACATCTTCTGTTGCCTTGTAGGTTTCTCGAGCAAGGAAGGAGAGTATTTGGCTACTCGATTTCGGATTCTCATGCCACATGTGCTGTGATAAGAATTGGTTCTCCTCCCTTGTACGTGCATCCTGTGCTAAGATAAGAATTGGTTCTCCTCCGTTGTACTTTGGAGATGCTTCTACATTAGTTGTTGCAAAAGGTACAGTGCAGGTAAATGACAAGTTTATATTCAAGGATGTTTCTACATTAGTTGTTGTAAAATGTACCGCTGATCTAACAAACTTGTTGAAGAATCAGGTGATGCTTTAAGTATACGAAACACAAGGGGAACACACAGGGGTTTTTGTACAGGTTCGGGCCTTAAAGGGGATATTAACCCTACGTCATGTTTATGTTGTATTGATTGAACCTATTACAAGGGGGTATGTGGTTAGCTAGATGGATCTAAATCTAGTCGGTGACTTCCTTGCTTAGCTTCTGTTGTCTTGTATCGACTTCTAATGACTTTAATGGGCTATCCTCTGTAGGTCCCTTGGCTCCATATATATATGGGGGTGTCCTGCATCCTCTAGAGTCATCCTTCCTGTTGTTGTAGATAAAACATTCCCGGTTGCGGGACGCCTTGGGTACCTATGGGTAGTCTTCTTTCATCCAGGGATTATATTCCTGGAGATAAAGATATGCCCCAAGAATAACGAGAAATTCTGGGGTGCCCAGATATGGTAACTATCTATTATTCATCATCAAGTGTGTTTACCGCTTTGACCTCACTGTAATCGTTTGGTCTAAAATGCTCCCCACTGAATGGCTGCTTCCACCCGATACATGGTGACGATGAATAATGGATAGTTACCATAACCGGATACCCTAGGGTTTCCCATAATTCTTAGGGCATATCTTTATATCTGGAAAGGGGATCCTGTGAAGAAAGGAAATTACCCGTAGATACCCAAAGCGTCCCATAACCAGAAAGGTTTATGTCCAAGAATAGGAGGGAGGAGTTCAGAGGACGTACGACACCTCCATATATATAAAGAGCCAGGGGACCTTGCGAAGGACAAGGCTTTAAGTGATACAAGCCCATACAAGCCGAACCAGAGCAACACAAGCCAACAGAAGCCGACTAAGTAAGTAGTTAATTAGGTTTAGATCTATCTAGGCTAGCTACACACCTCATTGTAAGAGGCTCGGATCAATACAAGTTAAACATGACATAGGGTTATTATCTTTAGGGAGGCCCAAACCTGTCTAAAAACCACTGTATGTTCCCTTGTGATTCATCTACTTCATGTACCCCTATTTCTTCAACAAGTTTATTAGATCGGCGGTTCACCAATCGTCGATAGTTGGTGCCATCCGTGGGGATCATGAAAAAGGTGTTGAAGAATCTACATGCAAGATGTCATCAACATGGCCTAAAGCTTCACCGAGAACCTTTTTTTTTTAGATGAAGGGTTCTATGATAACTTTACCCCTCTCCCTGGTAAGCCGGTGATCGATCGAGTAAATTTTGATGATGAACTTTTTGGCGACGATTCAAGTGACAAGGTAAGTCGATATATAGATCAATGCACTAAGGATTATGACATCGAGTTTAAACCACTCGGTTACCAAGACAACTGTGAATGTCCAATTCACAACAAGTCGAGATCAATCCCGACAACTTCTAACAAAATGGATTGTCAAGATGCCAACCCGGAGCAATCCGATGAAGCATCCATTTTGGATCTAGACACCTCCTCTAGCGGAGATTACCCTCGAGAATTTTGTGCTATCGGAGACAGGGGTGACAATCTTGGACATCATGATGATGACCCTACCAACGCAATGGTCAGCACCAGATGGGCATGCCAACCTTGGTCCTTAACAGAGCCCTGGTATTACCATCTCTTGGGCTAACTGCTTTAAATCTTCAACTGCTAAGCGGATCCTCCTTCCATAAGAGGCCCTCATGCACCCTCCAACCATAGATCTGGCTACCCAAGCTATTAAGGATTGGATGAACTTAGTGGTCAACTTAACAAAGGAGATCATTATCTAGACAAGGAACTCTGATCAGGCCCTGGCCAAAAATGGTGCTAATCGGGGTAGACCAGGTAATCCCTCATCGTGAGATGCATCGGACTTAGAGAGGCGTAACCCCAAGAACAAAGCTTCTCGGGATGATAATCGGGCAAACAACCACTGCTGAAACTCGCCAGTCAAAGCTCATCTGATCAATGATTTGCGTGAGGCCATTGACAACCGATGAAGGTGCTTGGGGGCTTCTAAAGAGGCTTTGTCTACTCCACATTGATCTAATCAAGGAACACCCTAACATCGATCGAATCAGAATTGATCTGTGATCACTGTTGGAAAGACTCTCGGGGATGTTGGAACCATGCAAGGCGCCATCAACGGATGCCTGGCTTTCTCTTCAGAACTACAAAACATAAATTGGCTGGCAAGGTTCCGGTCAGGGACCATCGAGAAATACAATGGGATTACAAGTCCCGTTAAGTTTCTCGAGATCTATATCATGGACATCCAAGTAGCTGGTGGGGATAAGAAGATAGTGGCTAATTACCTCCTTACCACCCTTGAAGGGGCAGCTAAGACATGGTTGACCAATTTATTGCTAGGAAAAATCTACTTGTGGGAGCAGCTTTTCGAGGTATTTCGAGCTAATTCCAGGGTACATACGTTCACTCCGACACAAAAAATGATCTCTACCATTGTGAGCAAATGAGAGTGAAACCTTGTGTGAGTTCATACACCATTTTAATAATATCCGGAACAACATCCCTATGGTCAGTGACTATGACGTCATACAAGCATGCACTAAGGGGTTTAGGACCTAGAGATGCATGGAACATATTGCCAACCAAGAGCCTGAGATGGTTAAGGACCTCATGAATATCATCAATGAGTTCTTTAAGGATGTAGACATGCTACTCTTTGTCAAGGAGAAGACTCAGGCATCAAGCACCCTCAACCCGGGCCCTAGAGCGATAAGGCAAAGGATAAGTGCAAGAAGAATGCCAAGGGAGGTAAGGGATAGAAATATAATTCTGAGGAAATTTTTACACAACTGCTTAACATATGTCCCGACAAGCGTCTCAGTTTCTCCTGGGGCAAGAGCTCTACACCGGGTTGAGGGTATCATGACTACAGTGAATACCATCCCAGTAGTCCCAGCACGTGTTTTGTGCCGAAGATCAGAACACATGTCTTACCAACATATAGCATCACGACAAGCTTAAGAAAGAGCGAGTAATTAACATTATATTACAAGCCTTTAGAGGATCATCATTTCAACAATTTTCAACATAAGATTAGAGAAACTACACAGTGGAAGCAAAACCTATTGACAACAAAAGAAGGGTGGAGCCATTTGCCCTGAGGCACCACCCCAAAACACTATCACTCTAGTAATTTGCACTACTCATTTCCGCTCCCAACATCGGCGGGCGTGAAGTAGCCAAAAACCAACACATCCTCACCTGTAGAACCTGAAACAACAGCATGAGTACAAAAGTACTCATAAGACTTAATCCATATAGGGTACCTATAGATAACCCAACTTCAAGGATTATGCTTTGAACCACTAGCAAGGAAAAAAATCCACAAGGTTAAGTAAAATAACATGCATCCGCAAACTAGACACATATGTGTGAGCATCTACACTTAACCAACTATACCTTTCCAACCTGTAAACCTCAACATACACATGAACATATGTGTAACCGGAACAACAATTAACATATCTATAAACATAGCCATCTCAACCACATAACACCCATCAACCCACAACAGAACTCTACAATGGTGCGCATGGGCAGAAGACATGCTCATGATCGAGAGCGCGACAATTCGAATTGTTCTTCCACCCTGTAGGCGGTACAACTTTAACCACATTGCTTGGATCCATCCTCTTGACCCCCAAATCAACCTTTCTCATACTCGGAACTACCCACTTGCACATGCCCCTATGGAACCGGGGTTACCACGAGCAAATCCTAGCCATGCTCTAGCTCCCCGACTCCTTGCTTCTCCTCATTCTTTTTCTCTTACACATCATAAGGATGCACAACAAGTGTCAGTACGACATATGAAAATCGTCTTAGTTAACCATTAGATCAACATGTGGTAAGTACGGAAAGTGCTTAAGCCAACGACGACCAACGGTCGGTGCTTAACCGATGCAAGGCAGTCTATGGTTCGAGGAACTCCTCTGGCGTAGAGAATACCCCTAACACCGCCCACATCTTGCCTCATTCTCACCACTCATCCAGCCAACATCACAAACATAGTACTTGTGAACAATAAGTAAGCCCTAGGCTCACAAACAACAGTTGCACTGTCGCTCGACTTCTACTGATTACCTAAGCATTGCTAAGCATATCGAATGACTCTTAAATAAGACATCGAAACTATTATCTAGGCTACAAGGATATGGATTCATCAATAAGTTAAGGTAGAGACGATGCATCCACAAAGGTTCTACCCATATCGGCCCAACATTGACTTGCTAAACATGCAAACTTACATAAAGCATAACTATCAATTTAGACTCCATTCAATTCAACTAAAAGGGTGCAATATGCTTTGATGCTTGCCTTGCTACTCCAAGGTCTGCCTAATACTACCTACATAGAACTCGCAGAAGTGGTGTGCCTCGATGTCACCCTCGATCACACCCGCGTCACTGTTCGGTTCTTCGTTCACTAAAAGGATGCATGCAATGATGAGCATGAATGATGTGCAATGAAAGATGCTTCACAATGCACGATGACAGTGGAGATGCAATGTTTTCAGATCATGAGTTTTAAGTCCTCACAGATTTCCATTTGGATTAATGTTAAGCATTCACTCATTTCCTGGATTAATTAAGCTTAACACAAAGCTTAGACCTAACTAGAAAACTAATTTATACTTAACATGAGGGTGATTATTTTTAATGAGTAGGAAATAAATTATATAAGTTTTACAAAATTGATTTCAGCAATGTTGGAGTTACCAATATTTATTTATGAATTAATGAAGCTTTAACATATTTCATAAGTCATAGAAATGCCAATACATATTTCATAGTCTCCAGTATTTTTATCATTTAGATTATGATCATATGAATCTAAAAAAATTGGTTTTACTGTTTTTGGATCTATATTCATTTTCATATGAATTTTACCATTTTCATTCGATTAACCATTGAGCAATAAATTGATTTCACCATTTTCTAATAATAGAATAAAAAATTGGTCCAAAAACCTTTTTGCACCAGGCCATTTTTTAGCCACAGAGATGAAACACAGGCCTGACTTATTTGACTTGGGTCAAAACTGACCTGTGCCAATGGCTGGCTATGGCGGGTGGCGTTGGCAGGGTCTGCCTACGGCGAGCAGCGCAATGCTGGCGGTCGGGGAGGGTAGTAGCGCCACCAGCGGATGCGAGCGGACTCGACTGAGGTACATGTCATTGATGGCGATAGTCGGAGAGCGGCGGCGATGGCACATGGCGGTAGTGGCACGACAACGGCTTAGTCCGAGCATGTCAGTGGTGAACAACAACCCACATGGCCCAACGAGGACGCCTTTAGATTCCACGTGAGACGGTGAACATAACGGTGTGACTAGATGTCGATGGACCTGACTGCGGCTTGGTCGGCAACGTGTGCAGGGAGGTGGCGACGGCTTGGCCACCGTAGACAATCGCGTTGGCGATGAGCTAAGAGAAAAATAGCATGCGTAAAAAAGTAGAGGAGAGCACGGGGAAGATCACCGTGGGCTTGGGTTGACTGGAGAAATAGAGGTTCGATTGCTTGTCGGTGAGAGGTGGAGGGAAGGCACCGGCGCCGAGGAAGACGACATAGGCGCACGATATCCGGTTGGGGAAGAGTGGGGTCTCGGAGGGGAAACGGCCAGGGCGCTTTGGAAGCCTTCTTTCTTACTTTACATGGCTCGGGCTCGAGGGAGTTCATCAGTGGTGCGACAGATTTAGCGGCGACGTGCGTTATGGCGCTCTGCTCTGTTGGCTCAGCTGAGAGAGAGAGAGAGAGAGAGAGAGAGAGAGAGAGAGAGAGAGAGAGAGAGAGAGAGAGAGAGGAGAGCGAGCAGAGAGGGAGGTCGAGGGGAGGAGATAAGGGAGACCCCTGGTGCCTTGGGAAGGAGCATGGTGCCATGACCTGGTTTTCAGGTGATATGGCAGTGGTCGGCCAGCCTCTACGGTCGAAGAAAATAGTGGCCAAGAGAGACGAGAGAGCAGGAGAGAGGGATGGGCACAAATAGTAGCCGACCAAAAATATCCCCATCCCTTTTCCAACCCTATGTTGTATGGTGATTTTGTGGGTTGCTTCACAATGCACCATTTAAAATTAATTCCAACAATTTTTGTTTAATGTTTGATTGAAATGATTGCTTGTTCAGCATTTCAATTATGATGCTAATATATGCTCATGAATGCTCAATTACGTGCTTACAGACTTTGGACTGTCACATCACGATCATGAGAGACTTGGATCCTCAGATGATTAGATGGTTTGGGTTATGGTTCTGGTTTTGGATATAGTGGTCGAATGGTTATGATTATTGTATGGTAGTACTGGTGGTACAAGGTGGTTATGGGTTACAGGACAGTCAACCTTTGGTATTGATTTATGGTTTGTTTAATTGGATTACATTCACCTAATAATTGCTCAATGCTTTTAAAGTTCAATTGTTTACTTTACTCATATTTATGCAAATAAACCCTTGTGTTAGCCTGTCAATGTTATAAGCCTACATATCATTATTCTCCTGTACACTGGTTGAGCGCGTCATGTGCTCACACTTGCTATTTTCCCTATGTCATGCAACATGTGCGGTGCTGCTCAGTGAGTGAAGATGTTTAAGATTATCAAGACAAGGATGTGACGATCTAGGCGCATGTTCTTTGGTTGGTTGCCTGCGGTGTTGTTGGGCACTAGTGCATCTATTTAGCTGCAAATGTCTACTTAGAAGACAATGTATGTCAATTGCCATAAGAGTTAATGTTTATTCTACAAAAGTATTGTTTTTGTTACTTCACCTATGACATCCTTATGTGTGTTGAGCATCTTGGGCACACATAAGTCGTATCTGGTTTTGTCTGTTAAAACCGGGTGTGACAATAGTCTTGCCCACACAGCATCCTCATGGTCTCAAAGCTGTCTGTGAAATCATTTGAGCACACAACCAAAGAGTGGTGGTCTATGAGACCTATAACCAGCTCGAGGGCTCACTAGCGATTGATGCCCCAAAAGGAGTTGAGGGGAATTCGTGGCTCAGCACGAAAGTGAAGTTTCATGGATGATCGCAATCTGCAAGTACCTTCAAGATTGAGTTATACCTGAGGATGGTGCACTATTTGAGTAAATATCTCATCAATCCAAGATGTATACCTTTGTGGATGTCGTTCGTTATTGAAAAGATAGTCATGATGTACTCATGAAATGCATCTCTTAGAAGCAGCGTAGAGAACTACTTGAAGAAATCCATGAAGGGGTGTGCGGAGCTCACACTTCCTTTCGTTCCTTAGTCGAAAGGCATTTACACCAGGTTTTTATTGGCCTACGACTGTCCATGATGCGAGCGAGTTAGTAAAAAAGTGCACGAGCTGTCAATTTCATAGTAGAAGAGTACATTAGCCTGCTTAAGCCCTACAGACGATTCCCTTGTCATGGCTATTCGCAACTTGGGGGCTGGATATTCTAGGGCCCTTCCTGGTAGCGCTTGAGGGCTTCAAGTTCCTATTCATGTTGGTGGATTAAAGTGGTAGTTCCTGGGGGCAATTAATACCTTCAACAAGTGGATTTAAGTTAGCTAGTCAAAAAATCATTTCGGCGATCACCAAGAAATTCATCATGAAAAGCATCATTACAAGATTCGGCGTCCCAAGTAGGATCATCACCAACAACAGCACTCAGTTCTCCAACACGGTGTTCATCAATTACTGTGAGGAACTACCACTACAATCTACTTTGTTTCATGAGTACATCCATAAAGATGTTGAGCAGGAAAACAGTCTAGTACTTTAGGGAATCAAAACTCGTGTCTTCGACTGCTTATCCGCCTACACTAAAGCCTAGGCTTACGAGGTGCCTAACGTACTCTGGGCACTTCAAACAATATCCAGCAGGGGCAACAGGTGAAACACCAAAGGAATGCTTCCCTATGTACTAAAGATCAAATCTTCCTGAGTTGAACTATATGCCAACAAGGATGAAATCCTGAGAAGACAGGATGACCTCAATGTTCTCGAGGAAAAAAGGACACAAGTGATGATAAGATCAGAGTGGTATCAGCAAGCTCTCTGACGCTACCAAAACATCTGCAAAAGATATATCGAACCTAGAGATTTGGTTTTAAGACTCATACAAAGCTAGAAAATGGCGACAAGCTATCTTCGAAGTTAGAAGGTCCCTACAGGGTGGTTGAATCCAATTGACCAGGGTTGTATAGGTTAGATATGGAGGATGATCAAGTCCTTAAAAATTCTTGGAATATCATCCTACTTCTTAAGTTTTAAGGATATATTTTGTAAATATTAGTTGACATATTATCAATACATGTCTTTTACTTATTTCAATACAATGCCTAAAAAAAGAACTGAGATAAGCAGCTATTCAGAAAATTACATCAATATGAACGCTCGGATTTCTAAAACTACCAATCTGGGAATCCTTCCCTGATAACCAGTTAGGGATTTCACATACACTAGGCTTACAAAACTTGTCATGCACGCCATATTTCTGACAAGAAAGGAATGAATGTCTTTAGGACCCGCAGAAAACCTTATCATGTCCCTAAGGTACCTAATAGCTTAGATTTTTTCCACATGGAGTCTGACCTAAGGTGATTGTGATGAATATTTACAAGAACCCCAAAAAGCTCCCTAACCTACTCGGAAGAAACAAACGCCAAACACTTGTTTATAAATTTCCTTGTATTCACAAGAAGGTTCACTCCTTGTATTCACAAGAAGATTCACAATCATATACAAAGCATTGCAGTAGAAATAGGAACCTTTTGTTTAATAAGATTTTGAGCTCTTTTATAGATAAGCTAAGGGAAAGAGGATTGCAAGTCCTAAAAAATCTACTCGATGAATAGGAAGGAGAGCCTTCGACAAACGAAGCTTCCCTGACTCGGCAAGTGGAAGCACAAACTCCCTTGTCTCTCTCCAAGCATTGCTACCAACGAAGTAGACAAGGTCGTTGATCTATGGCTCCATACCGAACTCGTTGGTGTCGCTACCCGATCATCGACATCTTAGACGAAATAGGTTTGGAAGAGGCATTGGCTCTCGACCCTCACTGTTGGTGTTATAACAGAGATGCTGCCAGATGTCTCCCTCTTCTTCGCCTCAGTTGCCGCTTCTTCCTCTATTTCCGTGTCCAGAAGGTCCCAGTTGGCGTCATACCCTAAGGAGTTTTTTCCTCACACTACTACCATAATCATGCTATTATGGCAGGACTAGATTCTCACCACTACCCAAAATCTCCGTTGCGACATTTCAATTTTCCATGTTCACCAATAACAAACTTTTTTCCTTCCAAAAGGCAAAACTATAAAAAAATCTACCTGGATGGAACACCTTTTTGAGGACCATCTTGGGGATTTGGAGGCATTTAGAATCCCTAGTAGAAAATCAAAAAACCTGGTTATATGCTTTACCCTAATCGAGGATCGGGAGTTCTACTCGATGAAATGGTTGGACAAAAAGATTATCTTTGCTGACCGTATACTTGACTTGTTGGAGCCTCATTTCACATCTTGATAGGGTTTCATGATGAATAATAGATAGTTACCATATTCGGGCACCAAGGGTTTTCTGTAATTCTCGAGGTATATCTTTATCTCTAGAAAGGAAATCCCTACAAAAAAGAAAACCACTCGTAGATATTCAAGGCATCTTGTAATTGGAAAAGTTTATCTCCAAGAATAGAAAAGAGGAGTCCAGAGGACGCACGACACCCCCATATATATAGCCAAGGGGCCCTATGGAGGACATGCCAAAAACAAGTCAAGACAAGCAACATGAAATCATTAGAAGCTAAAAAAGAAGTCACCGACTAGGTTTAGATCCATCTAGACTAGCCACACACCTCCATAGAACATGCTTAGATCAATACAAGACAAATATAACGTAGGGTTATGAAGGGAGGCTCGAATCTGTCTAAAACCCTATGTTTTTCCTTGTGATTCGTCTAATTCAAGTATTCTCTATTCTTCAATAAGTTTGTTAGATCAGCGGTTCACCAATCGTCGACACATGCATAAGAAAATGTGTTGTAGAGCTTCTGGCTATAAAACAACTTATCTTCTCTTCCATGGTCATGGTTGTTTGCTCCAACTTCCATATCGTTTGAGTACTCCGCCACATTTCTATTATAGTCCTCAATTAATTTATAACTATCAAGTGGAGCAGAAAATGCTACACATAGCACAAGAGAGATATACATGGGTGCCAAGTGGCAAGTGCATGTCATTCATGTCGATGAAAGAAAGTGAGGAGAGATCAAAAAAAAAAAATTGAAGAAGTTTAGCTATCCGAGAAAAAATAGAGGTAAAGTTAATGTTTGCTAAAAAGTTTTGGCAAGCATTTAATTGGGCTTGTTCTGTCACAAGTTACTTAGAATAAAGAAACGATTGGAGTTAGAAATTTGATAGATAAAACTTTGATGTTCCTGATCTCAAAACTCCCAGCGATCAAAAAAGCTATTTTTCATATCTTAAAGAGCGACAAAATGTGCACCGTAGCTTGATTAGGTAGACACGCACACACAAGACACAACACTCGCACCACCACCTATAGCATGTGTCCCCTGCACATGCTAGGAATTTATCGGAGGCACTAAAGTCACATAGTGCAGGCACATGCTTTCATCCTGAACACACACACAACACACACGTCAAACATAAACCGACATGAGCGCGTCTAAGTATACGTTCAAACAAGATTGGATGTATAGCCCCATGTAGTTCAGGCACAAACTATGACAGTTGAATGCACCCATGCATGCATGAACTATAACTAACTTTGATTTAATCCTGATGAAATGTGATCACCTATTCCAAGTCTAGGACTCTGATGAGGACATGGCTCTTTCAGATATGAGCAACATTGATAATAATCCTTAAATCGTACAAAGGTCAATTATAAGAGCACGTGCGCAATAATTAAATCACCAGGTGGACTGGTTCCTCGCTATTCATACCTTCTTGGATGGATTACTACTAATTCTTATGATGTTTTATTGTTAGGATATGGGAGAGGCATTAGAAGCTCACTGGACATAATCACTCGAGTGCCAAGTCTACTTGAAACACAAGTCGAGCTCAAGTCGGACTCCAAATTCGGCTCGAAATCTTAGGACATCACGTTAGTAAAATTGGCATAACTCTAGTATACGGAGTCCAATTAAGGCGATCTTGGACTTGCTAGAAAGCTTATGACTAGCCATTTCAAATGGATTTGGGCTCGATCAAATATTCCTTATAGTTTAGTCAGAGTCAAAGGAATAATATGCTACATCTCTATTTTGGACCTTGTCGCGTCATGTAATCGTGTCGGGGTTGGAGTCCATGTTGTGTACGTCTCTTCTCAGGTCCACACAAATCTACAGTGACCTCTTCACGTTCCCCTATATATACATAGTAGTTGTCATAGTTTAGGCTTGAGTTTTACTTAGATTATTATGTTTTGGCTAGTTTCACCGTATATCGGTTTGTAGAACCCCAAACTTCATTGGTAATCAGTAATATTCAGATTGTATTTACCTGTTTTTTCTTCCGTTCTCAATTCGATTGTAGGAAAAACCTTCTTAGCGAGGTCAACCGCTTCATGGCACAGTTGATAACCACAAAGTAGTGGTGTAGTGGTTGCGAGGGTTCTTGATCTGTTTTGGTTGGAGTATTTGGATCATCAACGTCGAAACTCCACCAAATCGATTTATCATATTACCTTTGAAAGATCAGGAAAACTCACATCAGACTCTAACCCTAGATGTGCAGGATTCATCACTATTGATGTGAGTACTTGTATCATATTTGCTATCAATTCAGTAGATGTATTCTCGCTATTCTATCACCACCTCAGAATAGGTTATCACAGATAGATTTTAAAGCCTATCATAGACGGGTATGAATCCCGTTTCTGCTAAAGTGTATGTGATATCGAACTTATTACAGACAATCTGTTTGTAACAAAGCTACACACAGATGGGTCTAAATAAGATCTACATAATAGATAGACACATGTCAGTTTTGCAATAGGCACAGACGATTTTTTCTAAAATACCATCTGTGTGTATTAAGGGTCATAGATAATTTTTTTTGAAACCCATTTGTTTAAAGTGTCACAGATAGATTTTTTTTTAGAAAAGCTGTATGTGTAACCCTTTCACCCTGAAAAATCATTTTGCTTCTTGGCTGTCCTCATGATATGGCATGCATCAGACAATAATATACTTCACACAAATAAAAATATCATAGGCATATACATAAGAACATCACACATGCGTATACATCACATGAATCACATTTAAATTAATTAACACATAAGAACAAATTATTCAGAAATAACAAACATTGTTTAGAACATAAACCTATACACAACGACATGAATCCCTAATATTTGGTCTTTGAGGATTGAGCTGCAATAGCATACATGTATTTCACCACAATGTAATAAAAAGTATTGTCTTCATACATCATCTCGCTATCATCTGGAGTGGGTTCCATCCTGACTAACTCAGTCAAGCGCCAAAACCAAACAACATTGCTTCCAAATCTCTTTCCCTTGTTAAGTAAGAGATGATGGTTCAAATCAATCTTATAGTTCATGATTTCTTCATTGTGATGAACACCAATAGAGAAATTTTCATTAGTAATAAAAGGCAATAGAACACGATTCACATCATAAATTTGGTCCATGGTGGTGCCCTTCACTGCAGCAAAGAACACATGTTCCACTAGACCAAAATCGACGCCACACATTCTGACCATGGAAGCAACCATAGGAACAACCCCATCCTCCCAGCGCTTGATAGTAGTGAACAAAGACATATTCTATACAAAACTGTGACATACAACAACAACATTACACTTAATACATAGATTTAATCAAACCATAACAAAATCGCGATGCAATTAGAACTCACTTCAGTGCAGGGAAGGGGATTTGAAGCCTATAGCTCGAAACTCCCACATGAAAACAAACCCTAAAAAATAGTTACAGAAGGAGATCGGATGCCAACAAGAGGAGCAGGGGAGATGAACTTTTCGTCGCTTTAGTGAGTGACACAATCAGTTTGTAAAAAACGGGTATTGGGAAGTTGAGGGAGCTGTCAAAATTAAAATAGTACCTAGGTCTTTAACTATAGATAGTTTATCATAGTAATCCATATGTGTATATCATATAGACAAAGGCGGGTCTTACAAGAAACTATTTGTGACAATATCATAGATGGGTTTTCCTAAAATTTGTCTTTGTCTCTATGATAGAAATAGAAAATTTGTAGAAACTGCCTCTGAGTTTTGGCACAACTAAATGACTGGTCATGTTATAGACATGTCTACTTAGCAACCGTCTCTGGGTATTCTGTTAGTGACAGGTCCTAAGAAACCGTCTATATCACTCCATCTGCTTTCACTATTTCTGTGATAGTGTATCATGAATGCTACTTGGAGTCTAACAATAACCTCATTGTGGTAAATTGCCGAAATACACTCGAGATTCAACACAACGTAGAGATGAAAGAAGAAGCCATAAGAATCACAATAGATGAAGGAATTTACGGAGGGCTAAGGATGATAAAGGAGCTAACCCTGACCCATCAGGAACAACTAGGCCAACTTGGTTGTATCATGTCTATGTTTATGTAATTCTGAAATGTGTTATTCCAAGAATCATTATTTTTTACATTGATTAGCAAGTATGTGACTTGTTTGTGAAGCTCTTTGTCTTATTGTGATATTATTCTAAATGATCCCTAGTCTTATATCTTATGTAGAACAATAATGATTTACAGACTAGCACATGCATCGATTGATAATCATGTTTCATAGATCATAGATATAGAGATATCAAATCAATGATGTGGATACATGTTAGAGAACATGGTGTTAGATAGAACCACCATGAGATACTATTAAGATTATTATATGATGTACCATCAGATGTAATCTCAAGTAGTGTACCTACATGATCCTGAGACAAGAGATTGCCATTGATTCCTAGAATTTGTATTGACATACCTAGGGCTGGCAAATATTACTCGGTAACTGGGTCACCATAAAGGTAGTTTTCGGGATTGCCATGAAATATGTCATGGGTTGTGAGCGTTCAATATGGAATTTTCTCCTCCTATATAACGAGAGAGATATCTCTGGGCCCTCAATGTGGTTGGATTAGAAAGTCCATGACCATGCTAATGTGATTAAAGAGTTAATAATGAGTTGAGTAATCCGCTACAAGATCGAGTGAATGGTGAAGCTATCACAGTGATGTCACATGTCTCTCCTTAAGCTTGACTGGTACTGTGAGGCAAAGGGATTGGTGCATGTGTATATCAAGGTTAAGCGGATGTGATCCTTATGTATATTTGGGAGTCAATAAGCCTTGCTAGGGAGCACTATTGATTTGGGTTCAGAAAGCTATTTCTGAGTCGTAGCCGTTTGTACATGAACCTAATGGGTCACACACTTAATGGGTTGGAACATGACACGCGGATTTAATCTATAAGAGAGTTTGATCAGATTGTGATCATTGAGAGACTAGAGTCATGATGGGATACCAACGCGGGAGCCCATTGCAAGATCTATATAAGGGGAGGCGTGGGGGGGGGGGTGTATGGTTAAGCCACTCCGAAACCTTAGCCACTCTATCTCCACGTGACCTATAAAAACCCTAGTTGTACGTGTGGTGCTAGCACATCGGCATTCGACATTCCACCCTAGGACGTGTGGATACCATAGAGGCGCTGCTACTATTGTGATGCTGATCGGCTTGATGGCAAGAATTGGAAGCTATTGTATGGCTAGGTAGTCAGAACGGTCCCGATAAGGAAGTCAAACCCGGAGGTTGATCCCGACTAGGAGGTTGGTTGTCTACGACAACCTTGCTGAGTTCGACTGCTTCCTTTGCATTGACGCGATATAGTATGTTGGATTGGTCTGTTCCAATTCTTCTTCAACTGCACTGAGCGTAATGATCTATGATCCTCTACTCGCATGGTTTCCTGGTTGAACACGATATAAATTTTTTTTTTTGCTATCGTAGCCTATCTGTTCCCCAATAGTGGTATCAGAGCTATCCCGCATAGTTTTTAATTTGGATCTATCGCATATAGTTAATATGTAGTAGTACTAGATTGGATCTATCATTGTTTTTGTAATTGGTCTACTAATGGATTGGTTGATGCATGGGTTGATAGAATCGGTTTTAGGGGTCATATGAGGTAGAAATAGGCAATATCGCGCTACCACAAGATTAGCTCGGTGCTCTGACTATGATGTGCCGCTACTTGCCCCTACCAACTGGTATCACCATCAGGGCTAATAGCTAGTGCTGACACAAGTCGGATGCCGGCATATCAAGGTTATGTGTTGTTGTCCTTTCAAGGGGACCTCACATGATAAATAATATGATTAATCTAGTTAAAATAGATGCATTCTAAATAGCTCAGAATCGGCTTGATATGATCAATCTGATGGAATTTTACATTGTTTTTATAGCTACCCCTTGACCGTCATGCTGTCGGGCGTAGGGCTTTTAATGATAACATGTTTACATTGTGCCATTAGAATTTGATTCTACACTTAACTTATTTTTGCAGGAAATTATATGAATAGTATGACCTTTATATGTATGTAATGCATGTGTGTAATTTTCATGGTCTGCATGTCAGGGTTAATTGTAGCTAAAGGCTATCATGTTATTGTATAATATCTTGCTTGCCAATATGTGATGCTTCATATTCTCATGTAGTTCATTAGTAGCTATTCAGTGTAATAGCTTAGTATATGATCATGGAGACATGAAGCATGATGACCTAGAGGACAGGGAGCATGGTGATGGAGATCACCATGTAAAATGGGCCATACTATATCACAGTTAATATGATTGCCTATTATGCTATTTTATTCATGTTTTCTATGGGATGGATATGTTTACATGATATAATAGCTTCCTCAAAAAAATTAAGAGTAATTGATGCCCTTCCAATAGCTGCACCAACATAGGTTCTATTCATTGTTTGGTAGGTCTGCCAAAGCAGAGTGCATCATTTATCTTAACCAGATAGGGTGGATGTCAGACATTCACAGCATAGTATCGGATTACTTAGCAAAGGTATCAAAATAGTTTTGGGCTTTGGGGCATGGAGTTAGGCCCCTGGGCATGAGATGCCACCCAACAAACAAGAGTCATATATTATATGATTAGCAAAGCATTGCTTACCAAACTATGTTTCTAGAAGTGATACCAAAGCTCAATATAACTTAGCTAAATATGGATATAGCACGAGTGTCTTTTTTTAAATTATTTAATGGAAGATTTACATAAACATAGTATTGAACTTTACATTTTTATTTTCTATTGTAGATCATGGCACCTACTAATAATACCAATTCCATTTTAACTTGTGAGCAATTATTGAAAAGGGAAAGCTTTCTGGAACAAACTTTATTTATTGGTATCTTAATTTGAAAATTATTCTCAAACAAGAGAAAAAGGAATATGTTCTAGAGGTTTCCTATCCTGATGAACTAGCTGATAATGCATCTACCGTTCATTGGAGGGCTACGAGAAGCATACCAATGATTCACTTGATTTTAGCTGTCTCATGCTTGCCACTATGTCCTCTGAGCTTCAGAAGCAATATGAGAATACAGATGCTCACGATATGATTGTGAGACTCTATGGTATGTTTGAGAACCAGGCTAGGGCTAGTTCAACAGTTCCAAGTCCTTGTATGTGTGCAGGTTGGCAGAAGGTAGACTAGTCAGTCCACATGTGATCAAGAGGTTGGTTTTCCCCTTAGACTAGATTGGTTATATCGGGAGTATGGAAAAGCTTGGTTTTCCCCTTAGCCCAAAGTTTTCTATTGACATCATTCTCTAGTTGTTCCTTGCGAGCTTTGAGCCATTTATTTCGAAATTTCATATGAATAGCATTGGGAAAAGCATGGCTGAATTGTATGGGGCGTTTAGATGGCTGAGAAAAGCATTAAGAAAAGCTCTAGTCATGTGATGATGGTTCAGAAGGATAGTAAGAAGAGAAATGATGAGCCCATGGCTCCTTTAGATACGATCAATACTAGTAATATTCCTCAAATTATATAAGGTCCAATGACAAGAGCACGTGCGCGCCAATTAAACCACTAGGTAAACTTGTTCCTTGTTGTTCATTTTTCCTTGGATGGATTCCTATTAAATTTTTGTGATGTCTTATTGGTTATGAATGTGGGAGAAGCACCACAACCTTACCCGAACATCATCCCTCGAAGGCCAAGTCTACTTGGACTCGAGGATGAGCTCTAGTCAAAGTCGTGGTCGTGGTCGAGTCGCAGGACAACACGTCAGTAAAACGGGCATAACTCTCTCATACAAAGTCTGTTTTAGGCAATCTTGGACATTTTGAAAAGCTTACGACGAACCCTTTCCAATGGATGTGAGGTTGACCAAGTATTCCTTATAGTTTAGTTAGAGTTAAAGAAATAAGGTGCTGCACGACCATTTTGGACCTAGTTGGGTCTTGTATTTGTGTCGGGGTCAAAGTTCAGGTTGTGCACACCTCTTTCCACGGCTGCACAACCCTAGATCCACCTCCTCACATCCCCCCTATATATGCACAGTAGCCATCATAGTTTAGGCTTGGGTTTTAGTTTATATTATTCTGTTTTAGACAGTTTCACCATTTATCGGTTTGTTGAACCTCAACTCGAGTACTTCATTGGTAATTAGCAATATTCAAAATTGTATCTACCTATTCTTGCTTGTGTTCTCAATTTGCTCTCAAGAAAAGCCTTCTTGGCGAGGTCAACAGTGTCTTGGCATGGTTGGTAACTACGTAGTAGTGGTATTGTGGTTGTGAGGGTTCTCAATCTGTTCTGATCGTAGCCTTTAGATCATCAACGTCGAAGCTCCACCAATAAACTTATCATATTACCTTTTGAAAGATCGGACAAATGCGCATCAAGAAAGTGCAAAGCCAAGGCCAAAGCTTCATATGAGATCTCTAGATCAAAACCTAAGACTGTTGGAAAATCCAAGGCTAGCCCCACTACTGTTGATGCATGTCATCACTGCCATAAGGTTGGACATTGATGGACGAATTGCAAGCTATATTTGGAGGAACTATAGAAAAAGATGGGAAGTGATACTTCCACTTCAGGTACAATATTATAGAAATTAATCTTGCTACTTATCCTAATGACTCATGGGTACTTGATACTAGATTTATCATTCATACTAGCAAACCATTGTAGGGACTAAAAAGGACTTGAAGATGTGCAAGAGGTGAGATGGATTCTCGCGTCAGTAATGGTGCAAAAGTTGTTGCATTGGCCACCGGGACTTATTCATTATCGCTACCCTTAGGATTAGTTTTGGAATTAAATAATTATTATTACACTACTCCCTTGGGTAAAAACGTTATCTCTTCTTCATGTTTGGAAGAAGATCGTTATGAATTCACAAAACAAAGAACAAGTGTTGTTCGATTTATTTGAATAATATGCTCTATGGTACTTGTCTATTAGTGAATGGACTATATATTCTAGATCTTGATGATTTTCTTATCCTTTAGGGGATATACTCTAGAAACTACCGCTTTCGCATTAAACTGGGTTCCATCTAAAGCTATAGAGAAGACACCAGATGAGATGTGGACCGGGAAGTGCCCCGGGTTGTCTTTTCTTAAGATATGGGGTTGTGAGGTTTATGTAAACGTTTGATGTCCGATAAGCTCACTCTCAAATCAGATAAAAGCTTTTTTGTGGGGAATCTTAAGGGAACTAAAGGATGTTACTTTTATAATCAGGAAGAAGGCAAAGTGTCTGTCATCCTTAATGGTGTCTTTCTAGAGAAAGAGTTTCTCCCAAAGAGAGTTAGTGGAATCACAATGCAACTCGAAGAAATTTGAGAATCATCAGAATGTATTTCAACTCCTACTGAACCTTAGCAGGAAGTGCAAAATGCTGCAAAGCTTGTTGTCGAGGGGCACCATCCCCAGGACAACAAAAAAGGTTCGTCATGCACCTGAGAGGTTCACATTCCTAACCTCAGAGCAGTGTGACATATTATTGTTGGATAATGATGAGCCCAAAACTTATGCGGTAGCAATGGTGGGACCAAACTACGAGAGATGGCTTGAAGCCATGAGATCCAAAATAGAATCCATACATGATAATCAAATTTGGAACTTGGTTGAACCACCCAATGGTGTTAAAGCTATTGAGTGAAAATGAGGTTTTAAGAAAAAGATAGATGTGGATGGAAATGTTCTCATCTATAAAGAAAAATTGGTGGCGAAAGGTTTCAAGTAGATTCAAGGTGCTAATTATGATGAAATGTTTTCACCCATCGTAATGCTAAAGTCTATTTGGATCATGCTAGTAATTGCTGCATATTATGACTATGAGATATGGTAAATGGATGTCTAAATAGATTTCCACAATGAATTCATGACACACCTTGATGGTTTTGTCGATCCAAAAAATGATGGGAAAATATGCAAGCTTCAAAAATCTATTTACGGATTGAAGCAAGCATCTCAGAGTTGGAATTTTTGTTTTGATGAAGTTGTCAAAGGGTTTGGCTTCATCTAGAATAAAGAAGAGCCTTGTTTTTAAAAGAAGGCTAGTGGGAGCACACTTGTATTTTTGGTCTTATATGTAGATGACACATTGTTGATAGTTAATGATATTCTAATGTTGACGTTGTCAAATCTTCATTGTGAAAGAGTTTCTCAATGAAATATCTAGGAAAGGTAGCATTCATATTGGGCATAATGATCCATAGAGATAGATCAAAAATGCTAATTGGATTAAGCCAAAGTAAGTTTCTTACCAGTGTTACATGACATTAGTCTTATCAAGAGTCAGTTTCCCGCAACACCTAATGAGCAAGACAAGGTGAGTGCGATCCCATATGCCTCCGCTGTTGGATCGATCATGTATGTTATACTTTGTACACACCTGGATGTATCCTATGTTGTAAGTGTTACGAGAAGATACAAATCTAACCTAGGTGAATCTCACTAGGTAGTAGTTAGGAATAACCTTAAGAACCCAAGAAGAACTAAGGATATGTTCCTACAAGTGAACGTGTAGGCTATGCTATCCTAAAACAAAAAAAATTTACCGCATTCACCCAGGAAACCATGCTGGTAGGAGATCATATGTCATTACCACTAGACGCACAGTGCAAAAAAAGAAGAGTTGGAGTAGACCGATCAAACGTCATGCGCGTCACGCTCCTTGACCAGCTCCTCGATCAGCTCCATGACCTGCTCCGCATAGGTGGTTGTGCCTCTCGACTAGTTCCTCGACCAGCTCTGAGCAGATAAGTTGAGTTCTCAACTAGTTCTGAGTGGTCGCGTCCTATTCCTCGACTAGTTCCGAGTGGTCACGTTGTGATCCTTGACCAGTTTCCAGTGGTCGCACCGTGCTTTGCGACCAGCACCGAGCAGGTATGTTGAGCAGCCCATCAGCACCGTCGCAATCATTACACTGTAGAGATCAGTGCTGTAATAGCAGCAGTGCCTCTACGGTATCCACACAAACTGGGAAGGATCACTGTATGCTGGTGTGCTAGCACCACACACATGGCTAGGGGTTTTTGGAGATCATGTGGAGTGTTACGGCTAGGGTTTTGGTGTGGCTCACCCTTGCCTCATCCCATGCCTCACCTTATATAGAGCTCGCTAATGGGCTCTCACGTTGGAAGCCCTTTAGGACTCTAGCTCCTCATAGATCACAATCTAATAAAACCCATGTATAAATCTAATCCATACGTTTTGTTTCAATCCATTAAGTGTGTGACCTGTTAAGTTCATGTACAAACGGCTACGACTCAGAAACCCTTTTTGTACTGAAATCAATAGCAGTTCCTAGCAGGATATATTGACTTCCGAATATATACAAAGATCATATCGACTGAACCTTGACATACACATGCACCGATCCCTTTGCCTCATGATATCAGTTAAGCTTAAAGCGAGATACATGCCACCCTTAGGATAGCTTGACAATTTACTCGATTAAGTAGTGGATTCAGAAACATTGGTGTGTGATACACCATGTAGCTACACAATTTTCCTAAAAAATAATGCAACAATGTATGAAACATCATCGCTCTTATAACAAGGAATAAAGTGAGCCATCTTGCTAAATATATTAACAACGACAAAAAATGAGTGCCTCCCCCTCTTAGTACAAGGTAAACCATGAATAAAATCCATTGAAATATCTTTCCATGGTGCTTTAGGAATAAGTAAGGGAGTGTACAAGCCATGAGGGTTCATACAGGACTTAGCTTTTATGGCATGCCTCACATCACTGCACATATCTCTCAACATCGTGCCTCATCTTTGGCCAAAAGAAATGGTTAGCCAACATATTCTCAGTCTTCTTGGCACCAAAATGACCCATAAGTCCACCTGCATGAGCTTCCTGCAAAAGCAATAGATGTACAGAGCAATCTGGAATGTACAGTTTGTTAGCTCAAAACAAAAATCCATCATGCAAGTGATACTTTTCCCAACACTTTCCATTACCACATTTGGAATCTGGTTCAACAAAATATGAATCATTAGCATATAAATATGAATCATTAGCATATAAGTCCTTGATACTTTCTAGTCCAAGAATTTTACCGTCAACCTAAGAAAGTAAAGCATGGAGTCTAGATAAAGCATCAGCTACAACATTATCCTTCCTTTTTTGTGCTTGACAATGTAATGAAAGGATTCTATAAATTCACTCCATTTCGCATGCCTTTGATTCAGTTTAAGTTGACCCTTAAAATATTTCAAGGATTCATGGTCTAAATGTATCACAAATTCCTTAAGCCATAAATAATGTTGCCAAGTTTCCAGAATTCTCACAAGTGCATACAGTTCTTTATCATAAACAGAGTAATTGAGAGTTGGTCCACTAAGCTTTTCATTCAAATAAGCAATAGGCCTAGTTTCATGCATAAGCACTCCTCTGATCCCTACACCACTCGCATCACATTCAATTTCAAAATGCCTTACTGAAATCTGGTAGTGCAAATAGTGGTGCTGCTGTCAACTTAGCTTTTAGCTCCTCAAATGCCTCCTCTTGTGTGCCACCCCATTGAAAAGACACTTCTTTCTTTAGTAACTCATTGATCAGGGCAGCAATGGTGCTGAAGTCCTTCACAAACCGACGGTAGAAACCAGCAAGGCCAAGAAAGCTCTGCACTTGGCTCACATTTTGCAGAGGTGGCCACTCACGAACAACTTTGATCTTTTCCTCATCCACCTCCACACCTATGACCTGACACAACAAAGCCATGAAAAATTACCTTGTCGGTGCAAAACATGCACTTGACAAGGTTAGCATACATTCTTTCGTCCCTCAAGACAGCAAGCACACATTCGATATGTTCAATATGTTCTTTAAGGGACTTGCTATAAATTAAGATATCATCAAGTAAACCACAATAAACTTGCTAATTAAAGCTCTAAGCACATGATTCATCAACCTCATGAAAGTACTAAGTGCATTGGTCAATCCAAAAGGAATGACCAACCATTCGTACAAGCCAAATTTTGTTTCGAATGCAGTTTCCACTCATCACCCTCTTTCATTAGAATTTGGTGGTAATAACTTTGCAAATCCATTTAAGAAAAGATGATAGAACCACTGAGCTCATCAAGCATGTCAACAAGTCTAAGTATTGGATGCCTATACCTCACTGTTATGTTATTAATGGCCCGACAATCAACACACATTCTTTGTGAGCCACCTTTCTTTGGAACTAAAAGAACCGATAGAGCACAAGGTGAGAGACTTTCCTTCACATACCCTTTCTTGAGTAAGTCTTGAACTTGGTGATGAATTTCTTTGGTTTCCTCCGAGTTTGTGTGGTATGGTGGTCGGTTGGGGAGTGGAGCACCTAGAACAAGATCGATTTGATGCTCAATACCTCTTTAGGGTGCACTACTACAAAACTAGCCATCAGTGACGGTTCAAATCACCATCAGTGGTGAGTATTGAACCGCCACTAATTACTCAGCACTGATAGTTAGTGACTATCACTGCTGGTTATGGAACCAGCGCTGTCAACATCACTACCTGATGAACCCATGGCTCCTTCGGATATGATCAATACCACCAATAATCCTCAAATCATACAAGGTCCAACTACAAGAGCACGTGCACGATAGTTAGATCACCAAGTGAACTCGTTCCTTGCGGTTCAGGTTTCCTTGGATGGATTACTACTAAATTCTTGTGATGTTTAATTGCATAGGAACGTGGGAGAAGCACCATAACCTTACTCGAACATCACTCCTCGAAGGCCAAGTCTACTCAGACTCAAGGCTGAGCTCTAGTCATGGTCGTGGTCGAAGTTGTGGTTGTGGTCGAAGTCGAGTTCCAGGATAGCATGTCAGTAAAACGGGCATAACTCTATCATACGAAGTCCGTTTTAGGCAATCTTGGACATTCTAGAAAGCTTATGACTATCCCTTTCCAATGGATATGAGCTCGATCAAATATTCCTTATAGTTTAGTCAGAGTCAAAGGAATAAGGTGCTGCATCACCATTTTGAACCCTGCTGGGTTTTGTAATCGTGTCGGAGTCTGAGTCCAGGCCGTGCACGCCTCTCTCCGCGGTTGCACTACACAAGGTCAACCTCCTCATGCCCCCCTATATACACAGTAGCCGTCATAGTTTGGGCTTGGGTTTAGCTTAGATAATTCTGTTTAATATAATTTCATCATTTGTCAGTTTGTTGAATCTCAAACTCGAGTGCTTCATTGGTAATTAGCAATATTCAGATTGCATCTGCCTATTCTTGTTTGTCTTCTTGATTTGCTTGCAGAAAAAGCCTTTTTGGCGAGGTTAACCGCGTCTTGGCACGGTTGATAACTACAGAGTAGTGGTGTAGTGGTTGCGAGGGTTCTTGATCTGTTCTGATTAGAGCCTTTGGATCATCAACATTGAAACTCCACTAATCGACTTATCATATTACCTTCGGAAGATCGAGCAAACGCGCATCAAGTGGTATCAGAGCTTCGGTTGCCCGTTAGGTAATCTAGTTATCCTTTTTGTTTCATCGAGTTACTTTACCCAGAGTTCAGAAAATTACCCCACAAAAAAAAGGATTTAGATCTTAGTTTTCTGTTGTCCAATCCACTTTGTGCCTTTCGCAATTTTGTTTTCAGTTTTCATGTTGTTGAGTTTGAGTCCATCGTCAATGTCTTGTTGCTGGTCAAGTCATCGTGTTCTAGTTTCTAGCGTCGAGTCTTTGCTAATTTAGTCGTCGAGTTACTCGTCTTTCCTAGTCTGCTATAGCTGAGTTTGTGTCCCACTCAGGGTCCCAACCAGTCACTCTAACCACCCCTTGGGTCCCGACCATGATTGTGCTAATTTTTCTATTGGTTCATACCACGATTGTGCTGATTTTGATGTAGTTCCCATGCAAGAATGCTCTCTTTTGCTACTACGACCATGGGAGTTTGATACTGATGCAACATATTATGGTAGAAGTAATAAGTACACTCTTATGCATAAAGGAAAGAAAATAACTTTTCTACCTTTAACCCCTGCTGAAATTGTGAAATGTGAACAAGAGATAGCTGAAAATAAGAGAAAAGAGCTTGAGAATGAATATGAAAATCAGCAAGTAGCGGAAAAAGTTTTTCCACCCAAAAAGGAGAAAGCAACAACAACTTCTAAGTCCGATGGAATTAAAATGAATGGGTATGTTATGATTGCCACTAAATCTGATCTTGCTGAATTTTGTGATAATGAGCTACCATGCTATGCTTTGTTGCTAACCTTTTATAGGAGTTTGTGGATGTATTTCCAGCTGAGGTACCCCCGGGATTACCACCTATTCGAGGGATTGAGAATCAAATTGATTTGATTCCGGGAGCAACTTTGCCAAACCGTGCTGCATATAGGACCAATCCAGAAGAGACTAAGGAAATTCAGTGACAAGTCCAAGACCTTTTGGGTCGCGGGTATGTATGAAAAAGTCTTGACCCTTGTGCCGTTCCCGTTCTTTTGGTTCCTAAGAAACATGGTAGTTGGTGTATGTGTGTTGATTGTAGAGCCATCAATAATATTACTATCAGATATCGTCACCCTATTCTTAGGTTAGATGACATGCATGATGAATTGAGTGGTTCTATAATTTTCACTAAAATTGACTTGCGAAGCAGATACCACCAGACTAGAATGAAAATTGGAGATGAATGGAAGATTGCATTTAAAACTAAGTTTGGTTTGTATGAATAGTTAGTAATGCCTTTTGGGTTAACTAATGTAGCTAGTACTTTCATACGATTGATGAACGAAGTTTTACGTGCTTTCATTGGAAGGTTTGTGGTGGTTTATTTTGATGATTACTTGATTTACAGCAGGTTATAAGAACAACACTTTGATCATTTACGTGTTGTTTTTAATGCTTTGATAGATGCACGCTTGTTTAGTAACCTCAAAATGTGTACCTTTTGCACAGATCAAGTTTCTTTTCTTGGCTATGTTGTTACTTCACAGGAAATAGAGGTGAATGAAGCAAAAATTAAAGCCATAAAGAGCTGGCCGACCCCTGAGATTGTTCCATGGTCTTGCGGGTTTTTATCGACGATTTGTGCGGGATTTCAGCACTATTATTGCTCCATTATACGAGTTGACAAAGAAAGGAGTAATTTTCAAATGAGGACCTACACAAGAAAAAGCATTCAAGTTGTTGAAAGAGAAACTTACCCATGCTCCATTGCTCCAACTCCCTGATTTTGGTAAGATCTTTAAACTAGAATGTGATGCTAGTGGGATTGGAATTGAAGGTGTGCTAATTCATGAAGGTAAACCTGTTGCTTATTTCAGCAAGAAATTAAGTGGGCCATGTCTGAATTATTCCACTTATGATAAAGAATTGTATGCTTTAGTTCTTGTTCTTGAAACTTGGCAACATTATCTATGGTCCAAAGAATTTGTTATACATTCTGATCATGAATCGCTGAAACATATTAGAAGTCAAGTTAAACTGAATAAATGACATGCTAAATGGATAGAATTTATTGAGTCATTTCCATATGTCATAAAACATAAGAAAGAAAAAGACAATGTGATTGTTGATGCGCTTTCTAGGCGTTATACCATGTTATTTCAACTTGATCATAAGATTTTTAGTTTAGAGACCATTAAGGACTTATATGCTACTAATTTAGACTTTAAAGAAGTGCTTGAACATTGTACAGAAGGGAAAGCATGGAATAAATATGTGCTGAATGATGTATTGCTCTATCGTGCTAACAAGTTATGCATTCCAGCTAGCTCCGTTCGTCTTTTGTTGTTGCAGGAGGCGCATGGAGGAGGATTGATGGTACATTTTGGAGTAAAGAAGACTGAAGATGTGCTGGCTGCTCATTTCTTTTGGCCAAAGATGAGACGTGACATCGAGAGCTACGTGTCACGTTGCACCACTTGCAATAAAGCTAAGTCTCATTTAAATCCACATGGCCTTTACATGCCTCTTCCTGTTCCTAGTGTACCTTGGGAGGATATTTTCATGGATTTTGTTTTAGATTGCCTAAGAAAATGATGGGGAGGGATAGCATATTTGTAGTTGTGGATCGATTCTCTAAAATGGCACATTTTATACCTTGTCACAAGAGCGATGATGCTACAAACATAGCTGATATGTTTTTCAAGGAAATCGTTCGACTACATGCAATGCCTAATACTATCGTCTTGGATCATGACACAAAGCTTTTGAGTCACTTTTGGAGATCACTTTGGAATAAATTGGGGATAAAGCTGTTATTTTTTACTATGTGTTATCCCCAAATTGATGGTCAAACAGAGGTCGACAACCGCATATTATCCACCTTGTTGCGGGCAGTTCTAAAGAAGAATTTGAGGATGTGGAAAGAGTGTTTACCACATATTGAATTTTCTTACAATAGGTCTGTACACTCCACCACCAAGGTAAGTCCGTTCCAGGTAGTGTATGGATTTAATCCCCGTGCTCCTATTGATTTACTACCTTCGCCTACTTGTGAAAGATTTAATTTAGATGCTAAGAAACGTGCTGAGTTTATTCTTAAGTTGCTTGACACAACTAAAAAGAATATAGAGAGCATGACTGAAGAGTATAAGATTGCTGGAAGTAAAGGTAGGAAGGAAATAAAATTTAAACCGGGTGATTTAGTTTGGTTGCATTTGAGGAAGAATAGGTTTCTAGAACTAAGAAAATCAAAGTTGATGTCTAGAGCTGATGGACCATTTAAGATAATTGAGAAAATCAATGATAGTGCATACAAATTGGACCTACCTACAGATTTTAGGGTTAGTCCCATATTTAACATTTCAGATTTGAATCCATATTTGGGAGAAGAAGATGAGCTTGAGTCGAGAATGACTCCAATTTAAGAGGGGTAGGATGATGAGCACATGGCTCCTTCGAATACAATCAATACCAAAATTAATCCTCAAATCATACAATGTCCAATTACAAGAGCACGTGCATGATAATTAGACCAACAGGTGAACTTGTTCCTTGTTGTTCATGTTTCCTTGGATGGATTACAACTAAATTTTTGTGATGTTTTATTGCATAGGAACATGGGAGAAGCACCACAACCTTACTCAGATGTCACTCCTCAAAGGCCAAGTCTACTCAGACAGAAAGCGGAGCTCTAGTCGTGGTCGTGGTCGAAGTCGAGTTCCAAAATAGCACGTCAGTAAAACAGGCATAACTCTCTCATACAAAGTCTGTTTTAAGCAATCTTGGACATTCCGGTAAGCTTACAATGAGCCATTTCCAATGGATATGAGCTCGACCAAATGTTCCTTATAGTTTAGTCAGAGTCAAATGAATAAGGTGATGCATGACCGTTTTGAACCCTGCCGGGTTTTATAATCGTGTCGGAGTCGGAGTCTAGGTTGTGCACGCCTCTCTCCACGGTTCCACAAACCTAGCTCGATCTCCTTACGCCCCCTATATATACACAGTAGTCATCATAGTTTATACTTGGGTTTAGCTTAGATTATTCTGTTTAATATAGTTTCGCTGTTTATCGGTATGTTGAACCCCAAACTCGAGTGCTTCATTTGTAATTAGCAATATTCAAATTGGATCTACCTCTTCTGGCTTGTGTTCTCGATTTGCTTGCAGAAAAAGCCTTCTTGGCGAGGTCAACCGCGTTTTGGCACGGCTGATAACAACGGAGTAGTGGTATAGTGGTTGTGAGGGTTCTTGATCTGTTCTTATCGGAGCCTTTGGATCATCAACGTCGAAACTCCACTAATCGACTTATGATATTACCTTCAGAAGATCGGGCAAACGCGTATCACTACCGGTTCATAGATCCAACCCACAGTGCTATTTGTTTCCTACCGATTTTAAATTTTGGTGGTTGCGGCCAATAACGTGCCCATTTTCAAATTTTGGCCGTTGCCACCAATAGTGTATGGCATATTTATATACATGTACATAAAAATTTAATTCACGAGATGTCAAGTTTCATCACAGCATATATATGCAAGCACATATAAATTTAAGTTATAAAACCTCAAGTCTCATCATAGTATATATGCGCTACATACATGTTAAGTTTCATTACAACATGGATAAGAAGTTTAAGATTTCTTACTAATCGAAGGGTCTGAACTCTACCTTTTTCTTGTTAGATAAAGGTAATGAGATTGACCAGCCAATTTCATGGTACTTGCCGATTGGACTGATGACTTGGCCATTGATGAGCCCAACAAATTTTTCTTTAAGTGCATTGATTTCAGTAGGCAAGAGTCGATTTGTGGCTAGCTTGAGGAGCTGCAGTTTTAAGAATTGAAGAAATCAATCCTTATGAAGACGTATCAGACCTGAAAATTAGTCATCAATATGTGTGTCGCCTACCTCAGCATCAAACACCTGGAGCGACGCATCTCTGGTGAATCCGTATAAATTCTATTAAATAAAAACCACATAAATTTTTACCTGGGCCATGCTTCCTACAAGGAAAGTCATATCGGAATATCCATTCTTTCGTGTATGGCCGGTGTCTAACACTCTTCTTGATGTATCATGTGTACACTCTGTATGTGTGTGATTATTACCGTAAATAGACTTAGATGCAATCAAATCAAAGATTACAAGTGATGAGTACATGGCTCCTTCGGATACTAAAAACACTGCTAATAATCCTCAAATCGTAGAAGGACCAATTACAAGATCACGTGTGCGACGATTAAATCGCCAGATGAACTTGCTCCATGTTGTTTATGCCTTCTTGCATGGATTACTACTAATTCTTTTGATGTTTTATTTCTTAGGAATATGGGAGAGGCATCACAAGCTCAATAGACGTAATCACTCGAGTGCCAAGTATATTTGAACAATATGTTGAGCTCAAGTCGGACTCCAAATTTGGCGCGGAATCTAAGGACAACATGTTAGTAAAACGGTCATAATTCTCGCATACAAAGTCCGATCGAGGCAATCTTTGACATGTTGGAAAACTTATGACGAGTCCATTCCAATGGAGCTATTCTTGACCAAATATTCCTTATAGTTTAGTCAAAGTCAAAGTAATAAGGTGTTGTGCCACTATTTTGGACCTTGTCGGGTCATGTAATCGTGTCGGGCTGAGAGTCCAGGTTGTGTACACCTCTTCTCAGGTCCAGAAACCCAAGGGTGAGCTCTTCACATCCCCTATATATACATAATAGCCATCATAGTTTAGGCTCAGGTTTTACTTAAATTATTCTATTTTAGACAGTTTCACGGTTATTAGTTTGCAGAACCCCAAACTCGAGCACTTAATTAGTAATCAGGAATATTCAAATTGTATTTAATTGTTCTTTCTTGTGTTCTCGATTCACTTGTAGGAAAAGCCTTCTTGGCGAGGTCAACCACGTCTTGGCACAAGTGATAACCACGGAGTAGGGGTGTAGTGGTTGCGATAGTTCTCGATTTGTCTTGATCAAAGCCTTTGGATGATTAACATCGAAACACCACCAAATTGACTTATCATATTACCTTTGAAAGATCGGACAAACCCACATCAATTGGTATCAGAGATTTTGTTGCCCATTATGTAATCTCAGTTATCCCCTTTGTTTCGTCATGTTGCATTACCTAGAGTCCAGAAAATTGCCTCACAAGAAAAAGGATTTAGATCTTAGTTTTTCCACTGTCCAAACTACTTTGTGCCCTTCATAATTTTGTTTTCGGTTTTCACGTTGTTGAGTTTCTGTCTATCGCTGGTGTCTTTGTTGCTAGTCAAGTCATCATGTTCTATTTTTTAGTGTTGATTCTTTGCTGATTTAGTCATCGAGTATTCTAGCCTGGCCTTATTTGCCATAGCCGAGATTGTGTCTCTAGTCGAGTCAACCATAAACTCGTGTTTGACCACTACTAGCTTCAACCATCTACTCGAGTTCGACCACTAGCCAAATCGATCATCTACTCGGGTTCGACCACTAGTCATTTTGACCATCTACTCGAGTTCAATCACTAGTCATTTTGACTACCTCCTCGGATTCGATCACCTAGTTGGATTCAACCACCTTTTGGGCTCAACCACTGTTGGAGCAAGAGTTCATCTTGCCCCAGCAAATACGGCGAGAGTTTCTTCTAAGGAGACTCAAGCTTGGAAACGAAGTTTGAGAGGAAGGAACACCACGAGTATATTGATGGTAGGAAAAATGAATCGATCTGGGGGGAGAATCACAGGTTTGCTGTGATGCATGTTCAGTGTCCATCCCTTTCCCAGAGGACCATGGCCTCCTATTTATAGGGCCATGCATAGCTTGGCGTACAAGTTATCATAATGTATAAATATCCAGGATCCGGCCAAATTACTGAGCCTTACCCCGGAAGACTACCTTCTATCCTGTCGGGAGATAAATATCCACCGTGGTAATTATCATGGTGCATGCCCCCTGAAGGGGGTGAGCCGGTCGCCAATTGCGGCCCGGCGCCACACCGCCAGGGGTGTCAAGATAGGTACCATCATGCTGGGGTGTCAGAGCGGCGTCCACTAGCTTGGGCATTTAATGCCGGTTACTTCCTCGCAGGCAAAGTATGACTGGTTCTTGCTTTTTGGCAGATCATTCATGAGGACTGAAGACTCACCCAGTAACCTCTGGGAAACCAGCTCGGGAAGCAGGAAACCGAACCCTCGGGGACCGGGCCTTCGGGAGGCGGGGCTCCGGAAGGGGAGGCTTTGGGAGGCTGAAGCCTCGGAGACCGAACCTTCAGGAGGCTGAGCTCCGGAAGGCCGGGGCTTTGAAAGGCAGGAACAGGCTCAACCTTTGGGAGGATGAGCTAATTAAGCCAAGAGGCCGTCAGTGGTCCTTAATAACGACCCCAACAATAGCCCCTTGCGGGGGCGGCTAGCGGAGCAGTCGGGCCCATGGTTCCTTCGGAGCAGGCCCTCTGGCGGTCCCTGGCTTGTGGTTGATGGCTCGTGGTTTTAGAATCGCTTGGCTTGCCCAAGACGATTTGACCCGGGTGGCGGAACAGCGTGTTGGATGACGTTGGCGACAGGGGGCATTGACTGCGCCCTGGGGAGAGGTGTAGTCCTGCCAAATTTGGCGGAGCGTGGGACGTGTGTCATCTTGTCGTTGAGGGGACAGCAGAGTCGGTTTCACTCCCTCATGATTTCGGCCTGGCAGGCGAAAGGACAGCACGTGCGCCCATCGCCTGGAGGGGGCATGTTGCCCCCTATTTGTAGCAGGAGGGGGATTGCCCAGAGCAACCCTTTTGCCGACTCCTCCTTCTCATCTGCCTCTGTCTTCGGCGCCTCTTGCCTTGCGTGAGTTGTTCCTTGATCTCTACTCCCATCTCTCTCATAGTTTAGCGTCTTTCACCATCCTCTTGCGGTTCAGCCGAAACTCGGGCGACGGGGGAGATGGTCGGAGTAGCCGCGGTGGGGGACCCTCAAGTGTCATCGGCTTCCCTGTTGCCGATGGGGCCGCCATCGGGAGTGGAGCTCCGGCGCGCCAGCAAAAGCCACTCCTGGCAAATCACCGCGCTGGGGTTGTGTGTCATCGGTGATGAGGAGCTCAACCAGATGGTTAGGGAGGGGAAGATCCCCTCCCGAGCCGTCGCTCGGCCTTCGCTGGGCAAGGAGGTCCCGAAGCCTCTGGCCCATGAGGTTGTGGTGTTTGAAGCCTTATTCGAGGCGGGCCTAGGTTTTCCTTCAGTGCCATTGCTTGAAGAGGTGCTCCGCCACTTCTACGTGGAGCTCCCGCAGCTCCACGCCAAAGCCATTACCCGCTTGGCCACCTTTGAGTGGGCCATGCGGGCGGAGGGGTGTGAAGGGAGGGTGGATTTCTTCGCGGCCCTTTTGGTCGTGCGTTGGGATCTTAATTCGTATTTCTTTTTTGTTGTAGAGACCTTCTAGGTGGATGCGACCTTGACTCCACCCTTTGGGGCCTCGGAGGCCCAGCGGAGATTGCGGACTCCTCCGGAGGGGTCTCCGAGGGCCGTCTTGGGGGACGTGGCTTCATTTCTGTGGGGCCCGGAGTCAACTGGTGGCCTGCCCGTGGCGGCTGGTGCCCGAGGTGCCGTGCCGTCCACCGGGAGTCCCTTCAGAACGGTTGAGGGGGGCCCTGGCCTTGGGATCCTGACCCTGGACAACTTCGCGCTGCGCCCAGAGGTGTCAAGGGCTTTCGCTGTGGCCTCCTCTCTACTTCAAAGTGGGGAGGTTGAGAGGGAGTTGGCCCAGCATCCCCTAGAGGAGCTGGAGGTGTGATTAGTGGCGGTAGATCTTCAGGTTGGTAGTGTTAGTTATGATCGTTGGGTACGGTGTTGGTTCCTAGGTAGCTTATCTTGTCTTTTTCCATCTTTTTGTGGTGCTTTGCAGTAAGTAATTTTGATGAGGGAGCTGGGAGGTGGCGGATGCAGGCTTTGGAAGAGGCCCGAAAACGCGCAGTGTCCACGGAGGGCCGTCTTCATGAGGAGATGGTGCTTCGTGAGCGTGCGGTGGCTGAGGTGAGGAAGGCTGCCGAAGACCTTCAGGAGGCGAAGGAGGTTGGCGATGCGGCCAACGCGGCCCGTGTGTCCGCTGAGAGTGACGCTGACACCTTTCGGGCAGCGGTGGTAAATATGCGGCGAGAGCTGGAGGAGGTCCAGGCATCAGAGGGGGCTCTGCGTTTGGAGTGTCAACAGTTAACGGCGCTAGCGTCGGAGGTGGCCCGGATTATCTCTGATGCCTTGAGCAACCTAGGGGTCCGATGTCCGCCAGTGCCCTCCGACTCGGAGGTGTCGATCATGCCACTCTTCTGGCTTCAGTCTGCCGTGAATGTTATGGTTAGGGCCGTGGAGGCCTATGCAAGGTCCAGCGCTCATGTGATTGTCGCACTTCAGCTGACCCTGTTACACCAGGCGGGGATTGGTCCCTTCGAAGCACTGGAGCGGCAGGTGACTTCGTGGTCAAAGCCTTCCAGCCAGAGGCACCTTCGGTGGAGATTGGCGCAGCCTTGGAGAGCTTCCGTCGCGGCGTATGGGTGAAACATGGCTGGAGCGTGACGTTGCGCTTCATGGCTGGTCAGGGGGCTCTGGGTGCCTTGGGGAGCCTTTGGCCGAGTTCTTCTTTGGGAGGCCTGGTCCTTTACTCGGAGTCTACGGGTGCTTCGCGGCCCTCTAGGGGAACTTTGTTTGGCATTATTGCCCCTCCGGAGCCAAGCGTGGATGCCTCGGAGGTGTAGCTCTATTGCGGCTGTCTTTGTTTTCTTTTCTTTCATAGGGAGGGGGGCTGAGTTCTAGTATGTTGACCGCCTCCTTCTACTTTATGTATATAATCTTTCCTTTATTTGATGGAAACTATGCCTATCTTCTTGTGTTTTACCTGTGTTGTTTCTGGGACGTTTGAGCCTTTGAGTTTTAACCGGAGTCTGCTTTGCGTGTATAGGTACGGCGGCCCGAGGCCAGAGGAGGCTTCGTCCATACATTGGATAGTGCCTTCAAGGAGGGATCGAGTGCGCCTGGTGCATTGGGGGCTACTCCATTCGTTCGTCAGTGGAGTTGCTTTGTTATGCCCCGTGATTCTGATGGGCGTGTTGACCCACAGGTGGCTACCGATGTTTTGGTTAAGGTCGAGCCGGAGGATCCCCCGGTGTCAACTCAGGATGTATGCTTTACCGCAAGAGATGACTGATGTGCGGCCCGAACGGCCCAGGAGGTTGCCGGCTCACGCTTCTTACGGCGCTTCGTCCTTCTCCGGGATTCTGACGGAAGGGTGCCTTTGGAAATTCTCGAGTCTACCTTGGGTGAGGTGAAGGTGGAGGAGGCACAGGCCGCGAAGGCCTCGTCGGTGGGGCAGGGGGAAGAGCTAGACTTCTCAGCCTTCGACTCGTATCCCTTCCCAGCGGATTTTTCTTCTTCCCAGGGTCAAGTCTCTGTTTTGGGCAGCAGCCCCTTTGGTGGAGGGGCTCGCGTCGGCCTCCTGTGCGTAGTTCTCGTGGACGACTCTCCAGGTCCCGTGGTGTGTTCGGGAGGTGTGGCGGTCAGGCACCCTCGTCTTCCCGTAGTGGTACAGGGGGGCGTAGTAGGCTAGCCAGTTTGCTAGGCATAGATTCGATGTACAGCAGTTAACTGTATAAAAAGACTTTTGTATGTTCTTTTTCCTCTCCCTTTTTGATGATTGATTGCGCCGACGTTTCGCCTGTGCCCCTTGTCCTAGCCCCTTTGCATCCTGTTGTTGCCTGGTGGCCACGGGGTGCAAGACTTCTAGGGACATTGGAAGGGTCGGGTGATAGACTCAGTTTTGTTGGGGTTTTTATCCCCTCTCCATGCCTAGAGCGGCCTGGCCTTAGAAATGAAAGGGGGTGCTATGCCTGTCCACTATGAAGGCAATACCTTCAAGATGCCAGAGCGGTCTTTTCCTATCCGACATTTAAGGTTTGCTAGGCCCAAATGATGACGGATGGAATGCCTGTCCAGCACGAAGACTTTGTCTTCAAGATGCTTAGCGGTCTTTGCCTATCTACCACATAGGTTAGCTAGACCTTAAAAATGGTGAACGAAATGCGTGTCCAGCACGAAGGCTTATGCTTTCAAGATGCTGGAGCAGTCTTTGCCTATCCGCCACGTAGGTTAGCGAGACCTTAAAGATGGCAGACGGAATGCCTGTCCAGCACGGAGGCTTATGCCTTCAAGATGCTGGAGCGGTCTTTGCCTATCCGCCACGTAGGTTGGCGAGACCTTAAAGATGGTAGATGGAATGTTTGTCCAGCACAGAGGCTTATGCCTTCAAGATGCTCGAGCAGTCTTTGCCTATCTACCACGTAGGTTAGCGAGACCTTAAAGATGGCGGATGGAATGCCTGTCCAGCATGGAGGCTTATGCCTTCAAGATGCTGGGTTTTTTTTTGGTGTTGAGGTTGGGGTTGTTTATACATAATACTTGCGGAGGGTCTCTGCATTCCAACTGTGTTCGAGGCGGGTCCCCTCTGCATCGGCCAGTCGGTAGGAGCCGGGTTTGTTAGACTTGGGGACCAGGTATGGGCCTTCCCATTTGTTGCGTAGCTTTCTCGGGGCTAGGGCACGTCGAAGCACGAGTTCGCCGCGTTTGAAGTTTCGCAACGCAACCCTTGGATCGTACCAAGCCTTAATTTTCTTAATGTAGTGATCTAGGTTCTGAGTGGCGTGGAGCCGCGTGCCTTTGGTAAGGTCGAGGGAGAGCTCCCTTTCTCCATCAGTTTGTGGGAGTTGTACCCTGAGTGAGCAGGCCTTGACCTCGGTGGGGTCATGGCTTTGTCTCCGTATAGGAGGCGGAAGGGTGTGAACCTGGTGGTCCACGTGACAGTGGTGCGGAGGGACCATAAAACCTTGGTTAATTCGTTGACCCACAGGCCTCGAGCTAAGCCAACGAGGTGTCAATTTAGACCGGAGAGGATGTTGTCGTTGGCCCTTTCGACGGCTCTATTGGATTGAGGGTGTCAAACTGCTGTGAAGCATAATTCAATGTTGAGGTCGTTGGTGAACTGTCTAAAAGGCCCGGATTTGAATTGTGTGCCATTGTCCACCGTGAGCTATCATGGGGTTCCAAAGTGGTAGATTATGTTCTTCAAGAAGAATTTCTAGACATTTTTTGATGTGATCGCAGTGAGCAGTTCAGCCTCGACCCATTTGGAAAAATATTCTAACGCGACACTAGGTACTGGAGGTTTCCTTTGGCGTAGAGAAATGGACCGATGAGGTCCATACCCCAACAAGCCAGGTGCACAGGGGTGATTGGTTGCAAAGGAGTTGGAGGTCGGTGGCTTCGTCGTCGCATCCATTAGCATCCTTGGCAGGTGCGGATGAGTTCTTCTGCATCGGACATGATCGTAGGCCAATGGAGCCCCTGGCGGAGTGCCTTACCGGCTAGATTCGACAACCAGGTATGGGCCTTTCGGGCTCAACCACTGTTGGAGAAAGAGTTCGTCTTGCCCCAGCAAATACGGCGAGAGTTTCTTCTAAGGAGGAGACTCAAACTTGGAGACGAAGTTTGAGAGGAAGGAACACCATGAGTATATTGATGGTAGGAAAAATGAATCGATCTGGGGGGAGAATCACAGGATTGCTTTGATTTTTTTTTGTGTTCGTCCCTTGCCCAGAGGACCATGGCCTCATATTTATAGGGCCATGCGTAGCTTGGCGTACAAGTTATCATAATGTACAAATATCCGGGATTTAGCCAAATTACTGAGCCTTATCCCGGAAGACTACCTTCTATCCTGTCGGGAGATAAATATCCACCGTGGTAATTATCATGGTGCCTACCCTCTGAAGGGGGCGAGCCGGTCACCAATTGCGGCCCGACGCTGCACCGCCAGGGGTGTCAGGATAGGTACCATCGTGCTGGGGTGTCAGAGCGGCGTCCACTAGCCTAGGCATTTAATGCCAGTCACTTCCTCGTAGGCAAAGTACAACTGGTTCTTGCTTTTTGGCAGATTTTTCCTGAGGACTGATGACTCACCCTGTAACCTCCGGGAAGCCAGCCCGGGCAGCAGGAGGCCGAAGCCTCGAGGACCAGGCCTTCGGGAGGCGGAGCTCTGGAAGGCCGGGGCTTCAGAAGGGAGTCTTCAGGAGGCCGAAGCCTCGGAGACCGAACCTTCGGGTGGCTAAGCTCCGGAAGGCCGGGGCTTTGGAAGGCGGGAACAGGCTCAACCTTTGGGAGGCTGAGCTAATTAAGCCAAGGGGTCGTTGGGGGTCCTTAATAACGACACCCAACAACCACCTTGTCGGATTCGACTATCCACTCAATTTTGAATCCACAACTGAGTTAGATTCGACTATCCACTTGATTTTGACTCCACAACCTAGTCTGAGTCTATCTGTTTTTGGCTGCTCTCGGACACCCCCATACACCCTTCATATCGAGCATTATCTGACAAAGTTCGAGTATCAACTCCATAGCCAAAACAGAGTAAGCCAAAGTTTAGAGAGAGAGAGAGAGAGAGTTCTAGAAAAAGATAAACTCTCCAAAAAAAGTTTGTGACCCATATACCTCACTAGTCTTAGAAAAGGTAGTAGAGGAGTTTTGAGTTTGTGTCACATTAACAAAAAAATAGAAAAAGAGGAAACAAAGAAGAAAGCAAGAAGTAAAGATTGTCAAAATAAAAAAGAGTACAAAAAAAGAGAGAAAATTCAGGTTTGCATTGTGAATTTTGTTCCATTTCGCTTGTGTCTGTTATAGTCTTTAGCTTTCTTGAGCTAGTTCTAGGAACGTGTTCGGGCCAGCAGCTATGACGAGTACCATGGACTTTTATTAAGCTTTGCTGATCTGATTTCATTAACTGTCTTTCCTTGCTACTAAATGTTGCCTATCCAAGATCCACCTTATCTCGATCAGAATAGTTCTCCCTTTACAACTGTCTCACTCACACTCTATAAGGTATCACGAATCAGCCACCGATTGTGCCACCTGTTATGATTGGTAAGAATACCTGTTATGATTGGTAAGAATACTTGCAAGAGCGTGGTAAGATGCTTGAGAGTGTGTGATTCCACTTCAGTCTCCACCACATATTAGTCAATAGGAATAATATTGTTGTCTCTTGTTTGCTACTAACCATGGCAGGTGAAGCATCGGATGCGAAAGAGCGTGTTTTGATGGAAGAACTCACAATGTTGTTTGATGTCATCGACAAGCTATTAACGATGACATTGATAAGAAACTTGTGGGAACAAATACCGCATTACAACGACTCAACAATAGTATTACAATGCTCAATATATATTTTGATCAATTGTTCAATCAACCATTGAACAATGGCCGTATGGACCCTCATGGTGCAGCCATGAACACGAAGAGTCCGTCTCCGATGATGAAATTTGGAGGCAATAACAAGATGCCTTTGATGCACGAAAATGGGACCGATTAAACTTCAACTGTCAAGGTATGAAATGTAATAATTTAGCAACATAACCTACATTTAATGATGATCTATTTGCTAAGGTTAAGTTTACTATACCATCTTTGTGGGTGCCTATGATGCTGAAAAATATTTAGATTGAGAGATGACGATCGAACAGAAATTTAATGCTCATTTAGTTCATGAAATGCATAGAGTTATGCAAGCCATTAGGGATACTATTGAGGATGAAAAGGCTGCAGTAGCATGCTTTTATGGAGGATTAACACATGAAATTTAGGACATATTTAATTACAAAGACTATAATAGTATTTCTAGATTGTTCCAACTTCCATGTTTGGCAGAGAAAGAATTGCAGGTATGATAACAAAGACCCAGGAACAAATTTGAAAGCACGACTACTTCAAAATCAATGCTAGGACAAGTCAAAATAGCCCCACATTTAGCTAAATGGTCTGCTTCCTCTTTCTCGAGTAGGGCACATCCAGCAGCACCACCAACACCGTCACCCGCTTTAGAGGTAAGCAAATCTACTAATGTGCAAGATCCACCCAAGAGCTCTTCTTTGGTTGCTTCTACAGGCTGTTTGACCGCAATTGTATGCCACCGATGCAAGGGAATGGGTCACATCATAAAAGATTGTTCAAGTCAGTGAGCATCCATTGCAACAGAAAACAGTGTGTTTGTAAGTGCTAGTGATGTTGAGGATGAATGTGCTTTTGCAGCTAACCATACAGGGGATGAGGACAAACATGAGACAGAAATCGGCCATATGAAGAATTGAGTGCCACTGCCACAGAGAATTATAGGATCCTGCAATAGGTTTACCTTCTTAAATTAGCACACCACCAATTTTAATGCCACTAGCATCATACTCTAGATCAAAACTCTTACCGAAATCCGGGAGTTGGAGCAATGGAGCATGGGTGAGCTTCTCTTTCAACAACTTGAATGATTTTTCTTGTGCAGATCCCCATTTGAAAACTAGTCCTTTCTTTGTCAACTCATTCAATGGAGCAGCAATGGTGGTGAAATCCCACAGAAATCGTTGATAGTAACCCACAAGACCATGAAAGCTTCTCACCTCTGTGACAATCTCAGGGGTCAGCCAACTCTTTGTGGCTTCAATTTTTGCTTCATCCACCTCTATTCCCTGTGAAGTAACAACATAGCTAAGAAACGAGACTCGATCCATGCAAAAGGTGCACTTTTCATGGTTATCGAACAAATGTGCATCTCTCAAAGTATTATATACAACACATAAGTGATCAAAGTGTAGTTCATGTGACTTGCTGTAAATCAAGATATCATCAAAATAAATCACCATAAATCTTCCAATGAAAACACGTAAAACTTCGTTCATCAAACACATGAAATTACTAGCTGCATTAGTTAATCCAAAAGGCATTACTAATTACTAAAACAAGCCAAACATAGTTTTAAATGCAGTTTTCCATTCATCTCCAAGTTTTTTGGTGGTATCCACTTCGCAAGTCAATTTTAGTGAAAATTATAGTACCACTCAACTCATCAAGCATGTCGTCTAACCTAGGGATAAGATGACAGTATCCTATAGTAATATTACTGATGGCCCTATAATCAACACACATATGCCAACTGCTATCTTTCTTAGAAACCAAAAGAACGGGAACAACACAAGGACTAAGACTTTCTCGTATGTACCCACGATCCAAAAGGTCTTGGACTTGTCGCTGAATTTCCTTACTATCTTCCGAATTGGCCCTATATGCAACACATTTTGGCAAGGTTACTCCTGGAATCAAATCAATTTGATGTTCTATTCCTAGAATAGGTGGTAATCCCGATGGTACCTTGGCTACAAATACATCCACAAACTCTTGCGAAAGCTTAGCAGTAGCTGGAGGCAAAGAGCTAGATATATCCTCGAGTGAAACTAAGGCATTTTCGCATATCAAAGCATAGCATGGCATCTCGTTATCATAAATTTCAGTAAGGTAAGATTTAGTGGCAAGCATAACACACCTTTCCAATTTAATTCTATCGGGCTCAGAATGTGTAGTTGATTTCTCGTTTTTGGGTGGAAAACATATTTTGCCCAATTTAATTCCATCAGGCTCGGAATGTGTAGTCGATTTCTCATTTTTTTGGTGGAAAACATATTTTTCTACCTGCTGATTTTCAGATTCATGCTCACGCTCTTTACTCTTATTTTCAGCTATCTCTTATTCACATTTCACAATTTCAGCAGGGGTTAAAGGTACAAAAGTTATTTTCTTTCCTTTATGCATTAGAGTGTACTTATTACTCCTACCATGAAGTGTTGCATCAGTATCAAATTCTCATGATCGACCTAACAAGAGTGAGCATGCTTGCTTGGGAATTACATCGAAATCAACATAATCATGGTATGAACTAATAGAAAAAATGAACCCTAGCTGTTTGCATTACCTTCACCTTACCGCTATTGTTGAACCACTAAATGTGGTAATGATGAGGATATGTCCTTGTCGGCAATTCAAGCTTCTTAATCAAAGTTGAACTTACCAAGTTGTTGCCGCTCTCTCCATCAATAATGATTTGAACACGGTAATTCTTGACTATGAGGAATATCTAAAATAAATTATGCGTTGTAGCTGTTTCGCTTCCTCCACAAAGGAACAATCACCTACATTCAAACCTAGAGCAATCTAACAACTAAATCCAATTAAGAATGAAATGTAGATCATCTCTATACATCTAACAATGACAAAATTGTAAAATTTTCCTAAATTAGATCTCAATTGGATCACAAAATCACCATGGAACAAGCACCAACCATCAAGCCTAGAGCAATCTACCAAGTAAATATAACTAAAAATGAAATATAGAACATCTTGCTAACCTTAGAGCACCTTGGCTCCTCCAAATTTTGAATGCTCCAACCGCAAGGATGTCAACAATGGTGGCTGGCTCTGTTCTACTCGGGCTTGGGGTGGCTCTGTTCTAGTCGGGCTTAGGGTATAAGGTGAGCTTTATACTGTAGGAACCATCAGTGCTGGTTGGTCGCTAGAATGGGTACTGATATTTGGTTTTAGTGCCGGTTCTTAGCGGCTCAATCATTGTTCGTGTGCGGGAGACTAAGAACCGACACTAACACATTTTCAGTGCTAGATCCTATTGAACCGGCACTGATGCCTGCCACCTATTGCCTATTCTGTAGTAGTGGTGGCAGCCCAGGTGGTACTTCATTCGGAAACACATCTTCATAGCCTTTCAAGAGATCAAAAACAGCACGAGGCAATGTAGAGGGTAAGTCAGTAGTTGATAAAAGGGTTTCCTTATACAGGAGTACAAAAAACATGGCATTGGGTTCTCTCAATTCTTTCATAGCCCGTTTCTTAGTCATCATTACTAATCCCTCTTTTCCCTATGGCTTAGCAATTTGTGGCTATGGAGTTTTGTTTGGCTTTGTAATCACTTGTTCACTATGTTTGTGGTTCTCACTCAAGTGTTTCTCACTCTCTCGCTGTTTCTTTTTCAGATCATCCATCATTATTTCCTCTGGAGTTAAAGAAAGCAAAGAGATACGCTCCCCTTTATACATGAAATTAAGCTTGTTCGCTCGGCCACTAATCTGAACATCACAATCATATAACCAAGGCCATCACAGAAGCAATTGACATGCTTGCATTGGAACCACATCACACACCACCTGATATTGGTACTTTCCAATAGAGAATTGGACTGCCACAATGTTATTAACGCGTAGCATTCCACAATCATTATGCTATTGCATCTTGTATGGAGCTGGGTGTTGTCGTTGGTTTAATCCCATTCATTCCACCAATTCCAAACTTGCAATATTATTGCAGCTGCCATTATCACCAATAATTCTGCATGCAATATTTTTGATAGTGCCACGAGTGTGAAAAATATTATGGCGCTAGTTGTTTCTTATTTCCCAACATTGACACTGAGCACACTACGAGAGATAAAGCAATTGTTGTCTCCATCATCAGCTTTAATGTCATCATATTCAGTTTTCTCATGAGCCAATGCTTCCTCATGTAATCCATCTTCCTCAAGTTTCCTTTCAGGTTCCTATTCACCTTGTTCATTGACAAACATTGTCCTCCTACTAGGACACCCAGAAGAATTTGTGGCCACACCCCCCGCACTTGTGACACAATATTGCGTGGGTGCGAGAGGTGGATGCCACTGCTGATGTAGTAGAGGATGCCCTTATGTTTGCAACAGGACGATAATTATCATTGTGAGCTGCAGGCGAAGAAGCCGAAGATGGTGGTGCCTTTGCAATAGGATTAGAAGGAGAAGTCCTAGCTGCAGCACTCTGAGGACAGCCACTGGCTGTTGTAATCGAACGGCTCCCAAACGACCATCCACGCCCTTCTTGCTGAATTTTCCTTTCGGTGCACATAGCTTGATCAACAAGATCTTGCATATTATTATAAGAAAACATCTCAACAAATCCTGAGATATCATCATTAAGACCATGCAAAAATATGGTCATTTTGGATTCATGGTCTTCTCTAATCCTAGAACAGATCAAGAGCAACTCCATTTCCTTGTAGTACTCGTATACTAATCTAGATCCTTGTGTCAACTTGCAACCTATTGCAGAGGTCACGCTGATAGCATGAAGGAACAAAACGCCTCCTCATCACTTGTTTCATCGCAGCCCAAGTATTGATATAATCATACTCCAACACAAGTTGATTCTCCTGTATTTAATTCCACCAAGTGAGAGCATAACTTGAGAATTCAACTGAAGCAAGATTTACCCGTTTCTCATCTGAAAGATTGTGGATGTGAAAAATCTGATCACATTGCTCTTCCCAATCAAGATAGGCATCATTGTCATCTCTTCCGATAAACTTTGGAAAACTCAACTTGATTCGAGCATTATTGTCCAGATTATCCCTATCATGACAACCATGATGGTGGCCTCCAGCACAATCGACAACACCACAACGATAAGGTAACTGCTGTCAATGACCAGCTGCTCAGCCATTGTCAAACTCATCTTCATCTTCAGTGCCATCCATGGAGTGCTCATCATGGACCTTGATATTGCTAGCTACAAGGTCAGGTTGCTGTAGAACCCTACCTCTTGCAGTGGGAAGGTGCTCATTGAACATCCTCTCCATAGCTTGAATCATCATCTACAGTTGTCGCATCTCAGCGTGTGTGACTAGAACCTCTTCCTCTCCATGTTTTTCCATATGAACACTTGGGTCAGATCCTGCCATGTTAGCAAAAGCCAAGAAAGTGGGATAGGTAACTTTTTATGGAATCACACAACCTCACCTCTTACTCACCAATGTTCTTATACGTTCTCAGAGAACCACGAGTGTGCAAAGGTGGCAGTACCACAGTTGTGATCCCGTGATCAAAAGAATTATGAGTTAAAAAGATCCGGCTATGGGTTTTGGTGGAGCTTGGAACGCTGGTCATGGAGGGGGGGGGTCTAGTACTGGTATCAAGTGTCATTTCCCATGCAAATGATGAAAAATGTTGCTGATCAGATGCAATAAGAACTCGGGATTATAAACCTGAAACTTGTGATTGTGCAATCAGCAACACAACCCCTTTTAGCTTTTCATCTACTATTCTTTTTTTTTTCCTTTTTTTACTCTTTCTTTCTCAGTTTTTTCTTTCTCTTCTTTCTTTTTTGACACTAACTAGAAAATAAAAGAACTAAAATATAGGGAGTGTGGACATGTAGAAAAATAATACGGTGCAACAATGATGGTGACCATGAACTAGAAGAACACAAACGACACAAGAATAACAGTACTAAACAAAGGCTCAATTTTTTTGGTGGGTTTTAGTTTTGAACTCTATGACAGAGAACAAAACAGCAAGAACACATGGACTAGCGATAAGCTAAAACACTAATTTGTCAGTGGCAAACCTACTATGACAACCTAAGCTCTGGTTACCAAATGATGAGAACTCACTAGGGGTGGTCTGATCTTCATGGCAGTAAGTGGATGAACCAAGGATAACTAGTTGCGAACTCATAAGAATAAAGGTGTAAGACACTTAGAAGCTTGGCTGCAATACCATATATCGGTTTATCCAATGATCAAAAGTTGTTGAATGGTAGAACTATGAGGTATTTATACTAGGAACAACCCTCCCAACAAGGTATGAACACAAGTCATCACATTCGGGAGGTGAAAAGGAACAATTTGTTGGTCATTCAATAAGTCTTCTCGAGTTCTCGCACGTCTGTTTGGCTCCTATGTAGTCTTTAGTTAAAAAGTAATTACTCCCTCCTCAGAATCCCAAATGACAAGCCGCTTGTTGAAGGTGAAAGTGAACTTGATAAGCTTTCCAACCATGTGTATTATGCATACTGATTCGCAATAGGCTAAGTTGTGTGACTCGTGGGAGTGGAGGCATGTGTCAGCTGGCAGAACCGGTCTCCTGTGTAACTCATCTCCTTCTAATAATTCTTTTGTTCTAGAGCAGCCTCACGCATATACCTGAGTAAGAGCAACGTACACGACTTAGGAAATATATAATTCTAATAAATATTAAAATGTGTCTCATAGAGCAGTACATTCACCTGTTGTTGTAGCTTCTTTGCCTGGCTGCGTGTAATCGGTCCTTCCAATACTTGTGTATGTGTAGTTGGTATTTGGTTTGGCGTACACGGTGCTGGTGTGAGCAGTTTAGGTGTGGTTTTGTTTGGGATGTCCTCATAAGGTAATCTTGCTAGAGGAGGAGTCGAGATCCATCATGGATCTATCATTCGATTGCTCCGAGTAGGGATCTCGACAATCCATGTTGTCAAAATCTACAGGAGAGAATCCAGACTTGTCGTTAACATCGCTTTTATGGTTGTCTTGGCAGCCGAGTAGTTCAAACTTGATGCGGTAGTCCTTGGCACACTGATCCATGAAGTGACTTACCTCATCGCCGAAGTCATCACTAGTTAACTCTTCATCGAGGTCCACCTGGTTGATCGCCAGCTCGTCGTTGGTAAGGGAGGTGAAGTTGTCGTAGAACCCCTCATCGAAGAAGTCGGTTCTCGGTGCATGCTTGGGTGAACCCGATGGAACATCGTGTGCAGATATTTCAATGCCTATTGTCACGATCCCCATGAAAAACGCCGGCTATCAACGATTGATGAACCACACATTTTATAAATTTGTAGAACAGACAGGGGATGCTTCGAGTAGACAAATCACATAATATATAGAGAGTTTTTTATATAGGTCTATGCCTCTGTTTGGATAATTGTTCTACATCCTGTTTGTCTTGTATTGATCTCTGAGACTGTTACACGTGGGTGCGTGGATACCCTAGATAGTTCTAAATATAGTCAGACGACTTCCTTGAATGTAATCGGGGGGAGATGTAATACAGATCTAACTATAGAAGGCTTGGAGAGTCAAAGCTTTCCACATGCTTCAATGGGCTTGCAGCACTTGTTTGTGCATCTAATGACTTGTCCGGCTTGTTCTTCCATAGGGTCCCCTGGCTCCATATATAAGGGGGTTATCGTACGGCCTCTAGAGACCTCAGAATAGGTTATCACAGACAGATATTCAACCCTATCATAGACGGGTATGGGTTCCATTTCTGCAAAAGTGTTTATGATATTGAGCTTGATACAGGTAGTTACAATTCCATCTGTAATAGAGTTACACACAAATGATTCTAAATAAGATATGCATCTGTAATATAGCTACATACATGTCAGTTTTGCAATCATCATAGATGGATTTTTCTAAAAAAAAAATGTCTGTGTGCATAAAGGGTCACAAATAAATTTTAAGGAAATCTATCTATATAATGTATCGCAGGTGGATTTTGCTAAAAAAAAATCGTTTGTATGACCTTTTCCCCCTAAGGACCTATTTTTCTTTCTGGCTGCACTCATGATATGGCATATCACATAAGAATATCACATGCATGTACATCATATGCATCACATTTAAATTAATTAGCATAAGAATATTGTTCAGAACATGGTTCGCAACCTAATTAAACATAGAAATAATACCAAAAGAACATGGTTTAGAACATAAACATACACACAACATGAATCCCTATAGGTCTTCGAGGATTGAGATTCAATAGCATGCCTGCATTTCACCACAATCTTAGCAAAATATTGTCTTCATACATCTTCTCGTTGTCATTCAGGATCAAGCACTATCCTGACTAATTCAGTCATGTGCTAGAACCAAAAAATATTGCTTCCAAATCTCTAACCCTTGTTAAGTAAGAGATGATGATTTAAATTAGTCTTGTAGTTCACAAAAATGTCTCTATTGTGACAAACACCAATGAAGAATACACCAGGAATAAAATACATAAGAACATGATTCACCGTATAAATTGGGTCCACAGTAGTGCCCCTCACAACAACGAAGAACACAGGTTCCACAGGACCGAAATCAATGCTAAACATCCTGATAATGGAAGTAGGCATAGGAACAACACTATTCACCCATTGCTTGATAGTAGTGAATAAAGACATATTCTATAGATACGAGACACATAAAAACAACAATCAGTACATAGAATCAAACCCTAACAAAACCATGATGCAATTCAAAGTCATCTCAGTGCAGCTCCAAACCTTGATTTGATGCCTGGATCTCGAGCCTCCCTTGCAAAATCAAACCCTAAAGAACCTTGAAATCACCATTACGGAAGGGGATCAGATTGCAATGAGGAAATCGAGGGAGATGAACTTCGTCAATTTAGTGAGGTAGACAACCAGTTTGTAAAAAAGGGGGAGTGGGAAGCGGAGAGTGAGGGGTTAATTTTAAAACAACACCCGGTTCTACAAATGGATTTTCCTAAAATCTATTTATGTCTATCATACAGATACAGATGGATCATACAAGAAACCGTCTATGACAATATCACATATGAGTTTTTCTAAAATCTCTGTGTGTCTATATGATAGAAACAAATAGATATGTAAAAACCATAAATGAGTTGTGGCACACCCAGAAGGTAGGTCATGTTACAAACATATCTGCTTAATAACCTATCTTTAGGTATTTTATTACTAACGGATTCTATATAACCATCTATCTCACTCCGTCTACTTTTACTGTTTCTGTGGTAGTGACTATTCATATTTATCATTTTTTGCACATTCTGAAGGAGCAGCAAGGTACGTATACAAAATGACCATATTGTAACACCATAGTTTTTCAGCTTTTTTAAAATAGTAATAAATATTCTTTTCCTTAGAATAGGGTGTTAATCTTTGCCTCAAAATCTTAGGAGAAAGAAATTATTTTCTAAAAGCTAGAAAATTAACCTAGGCTATATTATAGATTATTTGCATTCATGCCAGGAAAGCTCCATTAGGGTTTTTATTGTGCGAAAAATAAGTTTTAAAAACCCCGAGGCGTGCCATTTAAGTTTTTGGAAAAGTTTGCAAAATTTTTCCTAAAAAGAACAACCTTTTTTTTTCCTTGGGCTTCCCTTTTTTTTTCCTTGGGCTTCCCTTTTTAAACTAAGCCCTTTTTATTTTCAGATTTAACCCTAATCTTGTTTATAGCATAACTTTCTCGTTTTAGCTCCGATTTAGATGGTTTTCACGCTCACGTGTTCGTAGAGACATGTACTATCTTGTAGTACCTTTTTCATATATGTTAGCTACTGTTTGGTGTACTATTATTACTTGGTTTTGTTGTATGTTTTTTTGATGTGATTCGAGACCAAACGAAAAGCAATTCGAGAATCTCCAGGACCAAGTTTTTGAAGAGTCTGAGCAGCAAGTTGGGAGAGGCAAGTGTCCTTGAACATTTTGATCCCAGTTTCATTTAAAACATGTTCTTTATTTCAAACATGCATGCTGTTAATCCTGAATCCTATGTACTTATAGTATCCTGTTCCATATAATTCCTTGTTGCCATGTTGTTAGTAGTGGATATGATGGGTAGTCATGCTTAGCTTTGCACAAGGGGATGGAAGGGTTAATGGTTAAACATGATTAACAAATTAATGCAACTATGAGTTGGGAATATTAATGATGGCATTAGCAACATGGAACCTTAGGCTCTGAGCAAAGTTGTGTCGATGACGATGAAGTTATGATGTTGGGTTAGTGTTTGCTCAAGTGACCTAAGTAACGACCGGTTCGTGGAGCGACATTCCAAGAAATATCGTACCAACCACGAGACCTGGTATGGGACAGGCCTTGCCTATTAATTAGTGAATTCCAGCCTTGTGCATGCCAAATGGAATGGTGGTTGTGTGGGGACGGTATAGGCCAGAACTATTTGGATAGTGGTATGAGAGGTGTAGTGGAAGGGAAAGGTGAAAACTTTCCGGAGCTACAAGGCGCAAAAAAGGGTTTCTAGATGGTGTGGATGCCACTTTGATGGCGGTGAAACCTAGCGGGCATGCACATGCTGGATGAAACTTTGTAACGGCTTTGTAGTGACTTTTCGAGCAACACACCACTGGCGTGTGTTAAGTGTTTCGCGGACATGGAAACAAGGAAAATCACAACTTGTGGGGAAAACTAGAAAACCTCTGCAGAGTGTAAAACCTATTATAACAGCGGTCCTCACGGATATGAGAGACTTGGATCCTCACATGATTAGCCGAATGGGTTTGGGTTGGTTTGGTCTTTTGGGAGCCTGATGTGGGATTCAGGTGGTTGGGAAACATGTGGAGATGTTTCTAGGAGTTGGAGGTCTGCTGTTGATTCACCTAGACAAGCAGGATGCTTTCATAATACTTCGTTAGAATAGTTGGCTTTTATGCAAAACTTAAACTGTTTCAGCTTGTTCCTTGTTTAAGCTTGCATGGTATTTTATTTTCCCACACTTGCAGAGTACAAGGTGTACTCACACTTGTTGTTTTACCCAAATGTCCTCCAAGCACTGCTCAGACATTGAAGGAGATCCAGACTTCTTCGTTGATAGAGATGAAGACTGCTAGGCTGGCGTTTCCCCAGTCAATTGCTTGTGAAAGTTGGAGTTCGCGGAGTTTAGTTGTGTGCTTTTGTTCAGGACTTTGTGGTCTCTTTATTTATTCTAGTTAAATGTTGTAATAATGACACTACGTGTGATACACTGATGAAGTCGTTGCATGTATGATACTTGATCCTGGCATACATGTGTTTACATCTGGTTATGTCCCTTTCTAAAACCGGAGGTGACAGAGGTGGTATCAGAGCCGTGTTGACCGTAAGTCGCAAGCCTAAGTAGAATGGACGAGTTTCTAAGGACTATTTTGATAAAGAAAACTAATTTTGAAAACTTTGCTCCGTCTTTTTCGTACTTTCCTTGCTAATCCTATTTAAAACCTTGCTGCTGACTCTCCTTATTTTTTAAAATGTTGTACATGGCCCAGACCCGTAAGATTGCGCGTAAGAGTACTAATGGTCACCTTCCTGCTTGACCTTTGACCCTGACTCGTGCCATGGCCTTTGCAAGACACCAGCCATCCCGAGTTCAACGATGGAGCCGTGTCTACCACTCTGACAGACGCTGCGTCGGATGGATCCCTGACAAGCTTTGGGAGATACTTCATAATATGTGACCCGAGAATGCACCAGTATACGCAGGAGTGAAGACTGAGTATGCCGATGCCCCTCCTGAGTGGAAAGTCGAAGTGGTGATCTTCGGTTCATTACCGGAGCGTGGAGCCTACGAGGTGACGAGCATCTATTACGCCATCTCACCGAGAGCCACCTTCAAGGCTGGAATTCGTGACACTGCATGCCAAGCCCTACTGGTCCTCTGCCACCGCCACAATGACGACCTGATCTTCAAGCAATACAGCCATTACCCTTAGCGCATCAGTGGCTTCACCAACATCACCGCTACACCCGTCATCGCGGAAGGTACCACCAGGCTTGTAGAGCAAACCACCCTGGCTTTGGAGCTGAGTCAGGAGTTGGATTGGACCACCGAGGAGCTGCAATACGTCAGAGGCAAGCTAGCTCAAGCGTAGAGTGAGCTACGTAACAAGAAGCGTCAACACCCGAATTGCTGGGAATCTTCTTCATCTGACTCTGGATCTGAGGAAAAGACTCCTCGTTCCCCGCACCATCTTTAGGCTTGTCGTCGTCCCGCTCCAGCACCCTGAGGTTTCGGCAGAGTTAGGAGTTCATTTAGAAGGTTGTCCTATAGTTGTTATGAGTCGTTAGAATCGTGTGTTAGTGAGTAAGTTGATCTGGTGGTGTGTTATGTAATGATTTGGATCTTTGTTTGAGTGAGTGATGTTTCGTGAAGATCCTCTTCAAGAATGCATCCTTATAATATAATATATTAGTTAGTTTTGGAGTCTACCTCTGTTTTCCTTATGTTGTTCTTTATAAATTCCTTGTTTCCTCATCTACCTGCCCCTATCTCAGATGGTGAACCTAAGGAGCCGCGCCAACGCTAATGGCAATACTTCTGATGGGCAAGACAATGATAATCTATCCCCACCACCACAGTCATCTCTCGAGCAGCTGTTGGCAGTGCAAACTCAGATTCTACAAGGAGTGGCTCAGACCATGACCCAAATGCAGCAAATCCCCTCGTCGCCACCCCTGCACCACCACAGCAATCCCGTGACAAGCTCAGAGAATTTCGAAGGACTAAACCTCCTACCTTCTCTCATGCTGTTGAACCTATGAACGCTGATGATTGGCTCAAGGTCGTCGAAAAGAAACTCTCAGTCGCTCAGTGCAACACCAGGGAAAAGGTTTTGTTTGCGTCAAACCAGCTGATGGGACCTGCTGCAGACTGGTGGGATGCCTATGTCGCTACTCATGAAGAACCTGACAGCATCAATTGGCAGGAGTTCAAGAATGTTTTTTGAGCTCATCATGTACCCCATGGAGCTATCAAGATTAAGAGAAAGGAATTCCTATCACTCAAGCAAGGAGGAATGACTGTGAGTGAGTACGTCACTAGGTTCACCCAGCTGTCCCGGTATGTACCAGAGGATGTAGATACCGATGAGAAAAAGCAAGACTGTTTCTTGGAAGGGCTAAATGATGGACTACAATATTCTCTGGCTTCTCGTGATTTCAAGAACTTTCAGGCCCTTGTAGATCGTGCTCTTATCCTGGAGCACAAGAGAAACAATATTGAGCGCAAGTGCAAGATGGACCGTCCAAGTCAGTCAGGCAGTAATGCTAGGCCCCGTTATGACACCTCTCAGTCTGTACCTATGAATCGTTCCGATCAGCAGTACAATCAACCCAGGGCCCAGTCTACAAATCAGAGCTCATTCAGGAATGAAGGATAGAACCAGCGCTCCAATTTTCAAACTCCCCGCAATTCAAGTCAGATCCCTCAAAGGAACAATAACACTGGCAACAACCCTCAAGCCTCCACCAAAGGAAAACCCGGTTTCAATTGTGGAGTAGAGGGACATTTTGCATACCAATGCCCTCTTAAGTGTTCGAATCATCTACCCACACAAGGCGCAAACCAGCAGAACCGCAATGGGAATCAGCCCCAGAATCAAACAAAGCAGAATGTGACTAGAGGCCGTGTGAATCATGTGGCAGTTGACGAAGCTCAAGATGCCTCAGATGTTTTGATCGGTATGTTTCTTATCAACTCCAACCCTGCTACCATATTATTTGATTCTTGAGCATCTCATTCTTTATATCAACCAAGTATGTGGCAAGCCACAATTTACCTATATCTCTTATGAAGAATAGAATGATTGTTAGCTCTCTGGATGGAGAAATGAAAGCAAGGCATGTATGCTCGAACCTTAGTATTAAGATAAGGGGGGTAGATTTCCCAAAAAACCTTATCATTTTGGAATCCGAAGGAATAGACATTATACTAGGGATGGATTGGTTAACCAAGTTCAATAGAATTTTTGATTGTGCAAGAAGAGCCGTTCGTCTGTCTACGAAAGAAGGAAAAGAAGTGGAATACGTTGCAAAAGTTTCACCAATGGCTTGGGGAACAGTTAATCAAGTTGATGAAACACCAATGGAGAGCATTCCAGTTATTCGTGATTACCCGAATGTTTTTCCAGAAGAGTTACCAGGTATGCCACCTGATCGTGACATTGAGTTTGTTATAGAACTAGTACCTGGTACAGCTCCTATATCTAAGAGGCCGTATAGAATGGTTGCTGATCAACTAGCGTAACTTAAGAAACAATTGCAAGAGTTGTTAGACAAGGGTTATATCCGACCTAGTTCATCACCATGGGGTGCACCAGTGATTTTCGTACCTAAGAAGGATGGCACCCAAAGGATGTGTATAGATTATCACGCTTTGAATGAGGTGACCATCAAGAATAAGTACCCTCTTCCTAGAATAGATGACTTATTTGATCAGCTTAGAGGTGTATGTGTGTTCTCCAAGATCGATCTTCGCTCAGGATATCATCAGTTGTAGATTTGAGTTTCGGACAATCCAAAAACCTCCTTCATCACCCGTCATGGATTGTATGAGTATACGGTTATGTCTTTTGGATTGACCAACGCCCCTGCCTACTTCATGTACCTAATGAACAAAGTGTTCATGGAGTTTTTAGATAAGTTTGTAGTAGTTTTTATTGACGACATCCTAGTTTTCTCAAGGGATAAAAAGGAACATGCAAAACATCTGGGATTGGTCCTACAGAAGCTTAGGGATAATCAGTTGTATGCTAAGTTGAGGAAATGTGAGTTTTGGCTAGATCAAGTCTCTTTTCTCGGTCATATCATCTCCGCCGGAGGAATAGCTGTCGACCCAAGAAAGCTGGAAGATGTTTTGAATTGGAAGTCTCCCAAGAATGTCTCCGAGATCTGTAGCTTTCTTGGATTGGCAGGATATTACCGCCGGTTCATAGAAGGATTCTCCAAGATTGCGAAGCCCATCACCAAATTACTTGAGAAAGGACAAACGTTTAAATGGACTCCTACTTGTGAGGCAAGTTTTGAAGAGTTGAAGGAAAGACTAACATCTGCGCCAGTACTAGTCATGCCAGATACGCAGAAACCATTCTCCATTTATTATGATGCCTCCCGTCAAGGATTTGGATGTGTGCTTATGCAAGAAGGCCATGTTGTAGCCTATGCATCAAGACAATTGAGGAAGCATGAGGAGAACGACCCAACATAAGATTTAGAGTTAGCCACTGTAGTTCACGCACTCAAGATAGGGAGACACTATTTAATTGAAAAAAGGTGTGAGATAAATTCGGATCATAAGAGTTTGAAGTATATTTTTACTCAGCCAGATCTCAACCTCAGACAGCGTAGATGGTTAGAGCTTATCAAGGATTATGATTTAGGAATTAACTACCATCCCGGAAAGGCAAATGCAGTTGCCGATGCTTTGAGTAGAAAGACTTATCTCCGAATAATGTCCATACGAGATAGACACCCCGAGCTATGCAAAGATTTTTAGAGATTTAATCTAGGCTTGATAAACAGCGCAGAAGCTGTGGTGATGGAAGTCGATTCGACTTTGGAACAAGAAATTCATAAAGGACAACTTGAGGACGAGAAGATTATGGAAATCAGGCAGCGTATTAAGGAGGGTAAAGCCCTAGGTTTTACCGAGGACGAGAATGGGACGGTATGGTTTCGGAAACGAATATGTGTTCCGGATATCGAATCTATCAAGGAAACTATACTTCGAGAAGCGCATGAGTCTGCATATTCTATTCACCCCGGGAGAACCAAGATGTATCAAGATCTGAAGGATCAATATTGGTGGTATGGAATGAAGAGAGAATTGCGGAATATGTAGCAAGATGTGATATATGTCGAAGAGTCAAAGCTGAACATCAAAGACCCATAGGGTTGCTTCAACCCTTGAAAATACCAGAGTGCAAATGGGAAGAAATCAATATGGATTTTATTGTTCGATTGCCCCAAACTCAATCTGGATATGATTCTATTTGGGTGATAGTAGATCATTTGAAAAAGGTTGCTCATTTCATCCCAGTCAAGACCACCTACACAGGACTTAGACTTGCTGAACTATACATTGCCAGAATTGTGTGTCTGCATGGAGTACCCAAGAGGATAGTGTCTGATAGAGGAAACCAGTTCACCTTTAGGTTTTGGCAAAAACTACATGAGTCATTGGACACCCGGTTAAACTTCAGTTCAGCATATCACCCGCAGACCGATGGTCAAACTGAGAGAGTAAATCAAATTTTGGAAGATATGTTAAGAGCTTGTGCCTTGAGAAATAAGACTAGTTGGGATAAAAATCTTCTCTATGCAGAGTTCTTCTACAATAATAGTTATCAGACTAGTTTGAAGATGTCACCGTTTGAAGCCTTGTATGGAAGAAAGTGTTGAACACCGCTATACCGGAATGAAACCTGTGAAAATCAAGTGTTTGGCCCAGAAATTCTTAGAGATGCAAAAAGACAAGTACAACAGATCAGGGAAAATTTGAGAACAGCTCAATCACGGCAAGAGAGTTATGCAGATCACTGACGTCGGGAATTGACCTTCCAAGCAGGTGACTTCGTGTATCTACGGGTCTTGCCGATAAGAGGATTTCACAAATTTAAAGTAAAAGGAAAACTTGCACCCAGGTTTATAGGACCTTTTAAAGTGTTGAAAAAGCGAGGAGAGGTAGCATATCAATTAGAGCTACCACCTCAATTGGTAGATGTTCACGATGTTTTTCACGTGTCACAGTTGAAGAAATGTCTACAAGTTCTCGAAGAGCAGATGCCCCTAGAGGAAGTAGAAGTTGGAGAGGATCTCAAATACATGGAGTATCCCATCAGGATTCTAGAGACATCATAGAGAGTTTCTAGGAATAGAAAGATCCGTATATGTAAGATACAGTGGAAACACCATTCCGAAAAAGAGGCAATGTGGGAAAAAGAATCAGATCTGAAGACAGAATTCCCATATCTTTTCTCCAATCCTTCCAAATCTCGGGGCGAGATTCCTTATAAGGGGGTAGGTTTGTAACACCCTAGTTTTTCAACTTTTTGGAAATAGTAATAAATATTCTTTTCCTTAGAATAGGGTGTTAGTCTTTGCCTCAAAATCTTAGGAGAAAGAAATTATTTTCTAAAAGCTAGAAAATTAACCTAGGCTATATTATAGATTGTTTGCATTCAAGCATAAAAGCTCCATTAGGGTTTTTATTGTGCGAAAAATAAGTTTTGAAAATCCCGAGGCGTGCCATTTAAGTTTTTGGAAAAGTTTGCAAAAATCTTCCTAAAGAGAAAAAACTTTTTTTTTCCTTGGGCTTCCCTTTTTCTTTTCTCTTTTTCTCCTTTTCCTTTTTCCCTTGGTAGCCCAACCAAATCCTCCTCATGGGCTGAGCCGATCGGCCTCCCTCCTTCCCGGGCCGAGCGCCAACCCATCTCCTGCCTTCCCACCTGGGCCGGCCGGAGGACACGGCCCAGCAGCGCAGCCGTTTCCGCCGTTGGCACCCAAGCCGAAAACCACCACCGCCCGTGCGCTAGCGCCCCCGTGCCTGGCGACGAGGTTCGCCATCTCTCCAGCGACAACGCCGCCGCGCCGAGCTATCCGCTGCCGCCTTCGTCTCTGGAGCCGGTCGAATAAGCCCCCCCTTGCCCTCAACTGTTAGATCTGTTTTGGATGGCCACGATTAGAAGCTTTGTATACCCTTTCGGCGTCCAATCGCATGATGCCACGTGGCCACTTAATCCTAGTCAGCAAGTCAGGCCACGGCATCGCCTACATAAGCCGGCCACCTCATCGATTTAGCCTGCGTCGCCACGTCAGCACGCCTTATCCAGTCATAATTTCTATTTGTTTTAATTCGGGAATAATGGCAATTTTGCAAATAAGCCCTGAACCTTCCTGTATTTAAATAAAAGCCCCTGTAGTTATGCAGTTTAGCCCCTAAACTTTTTCATAATTACAAATAGGTCCCTAAATTTTTGCAAAAATGCCTGTAACCTCTCTATTTTTATTTAAACTAAGCCCTTTTTATTTTCAGATTTAACCCTAATCTTGTTTATAGCATAATTTTCTCCTTTTAGCTTCAATTTAGATGGTTTTCGCGCTCACGTGTTCGTAGTGACGTGTACTATCTTGTAGTACCTTTTTCATAGATGTTAGCTATTGTTTGGTGTACTGTTCTTAGTTGGTTTTGTTGTATATTTTTCCAATGTGTTTCGAGATTAGACGAAGAGCAGTTCGAGAATCTCCAGGACCAAGTTTTTGAAGAGTCTGACAAGCAAGTTGGGAGAGGCAAGTGTCCTTGAACATTTTGATCCCAGTTTTGTTTCCTGAATCCTATGTACTTATATCTTGTTCCATATAATTCCTTGTCGCCATGTTGTTAGTAGTGGATATGATGGGTAGTCATGCTTAGCTTTGCACAAGGGGATGGAAGGGTTAATGGTTAAACATGATTAGCAAATTAATGCAACTATGATTTGGGAATATCAGTGATGGCATTAGCAACATGGAACCTTAGGCCTTGAGCAAAGTTGTGTCGATGATGATGAAGTTATGATGTTGGGTTAGTGTTTGCTCAAGTGACCTAATTAAGGACCGGTTCGTGAAGCGACAACCCTAGAAATATTGTACCAACCACGAGACCTAGTATGGGATAGGTCTAGCCTATTAATTAGCGGATTCTAACCTTGTGCATGCCAAACGGAAGGGTGGTTGTGTGGGGATGGCAAAGGCCAGAACAATTTGGATAGCGGTATGAGAGGTGTAGTAGAAGGGAAGGGTGAAAACTTTTCGGAGCTACAAGACGCAAAAGGGGGCTTCTGGGTGGTGTGAATGCCACTTTGATGGCGGTGAAACCTAGCGGGTATGCACATGCTGGATGAAACTTTGTAACAGCTTTGTAGTGACTTTTCGGGCAACACACCACTGGCGTGTGTTAAGTGTTCCGTGGACACAGCAACAAGGAAAATCACGACTTGTGGGGAAAGCTGGACAACCTCTGCAGAGTGTAAAAACTGTTATAACAGCCGTGCTCAGGGATATGAGAGACTTGGATACTCAAATGATTAGCTTAATGGATTTGGGTTGGTTTGGTCTTTTGGGAGCCTGATGTGGGATTCAGGTGGTTGGGAAACATGTGGAGATATTTCTAAGAGTTGGAGGTCTGTTGTTGATTTACCTAGACAAGTAGGATGCTTTCATAATACTTTGTTAGAATAGTTGGCTTTTATGCAAAACTTAAACTGTTTCAGCTTGTTCCTTGTTTAAGCTTGCATGACATTTTATTTTCCCACACTTGCGGAGTACAAGTTGTACTCACACTTGTTGTGTTACCCAAATATCCTCCAAGCGTTGCTCAGACATTGAAGGAGATCTAGACTTCTTCGTTGATGAAGATCAAGACTACTAGGGTGGCGTTTCCCCGGTCAATTGCCTGTGAAAGTTGGAGTTCGCGGAGTTTAGATGTGTGCTTTTGTTCAAGATTTTGTGGTCTCTTTATTTATTCTAGTTAAATGTTGTAATAATGACACTGTGTGTGATACATTGATGAAGTTGCTGCATGTATGAAACTTGATCGTGGCATACATTTGATTTATATCTAGTTTTGTTCCTTTCTAAAACCGGGTGTGACACGTATTAATGCTATTTTACTCTATAGTATATGGTATTGCATATAAAAGTTGGTACTAAAGGGAAGGATATGGGGGTGGGGGAAATGGTAAAACATAAAGTTGAAAAAATAGACCATCATTATCTAGAACAAAATTTGAAAAAGTAGGATAACATATACTAGGATATGGAGGGAGTACTTTACTTGTACAATGTTCACAATTAGTCAAAGACCTGTAAATCTACTCAAGCTACAGTACGCATATTGTCCTTTTTGAAGAGATGAACATCATGTTTGTTTATTGGAGTTTTGAGAGCATTAATATAATAAAAGTTTTATGTCAAACCTAAATTTACTTTATCTTAATGCAGTAAAAGTTCTGTTACTAAGCTATAATCGAATAATTCCATTAAAATCCGACATGCTTATAGCAAGCATTAATATCAATTCTAATTTTTTTGGATCCATTTATATATATCAACTGCCTTGATCATCAAAATGAAAGATACATTCTTCAACTTTTTTGGAGTCTATGCATTTATTTTCAGCCATGCCCTTGCCACTTGGCACGCAAGCACATTGTTCGTATGCCACTTGGCACGCAAGCACATTGTTCGTATGCCACTTGGCATGTAAGCATATTGTTCTCATCCAAATGGCACGTAAGCACATTGTTCTCATGCCACTTGGCACATGGGCTAAAAACCCTTTGTTTTATTTTTATTTTATAGTGATGTCGTTTGAAACTTTCAGAATTTTGGAGCTCAATCTTTTTTAAGTTGCCACTTGGCACCCTTGCATATTTGCAATTGCCACTTGGCGCCCATGCAAATCTTTCTCTTGCCATGTGTGGCATTTTCTACTCCGTTTTATAGTTATAAATAAACCTATGGCTATAAGAGAAATGATAAATCAGAAAATATGAATGGAGGAGCAAATAACCCTGACAATGGAAGAGAAGGTAAGTAGTTTTATAGTCAGAAGTCTTAGAGCATATTCATGTCTTTCCTATGCAAGTATTCGACATAAGTACTCATTTAGTGGGGAGGATTTCTGACACGTAAGAAACTAGTAAAGTAGACATTGTATTAGGGACGGCTACTCAATACGCGTCACTAATATCCTATTAGTGGTCGGTCCAATAAGGATACATCACTAATATGTCTTCTGATCAGGACCAGATATAGATCCATTACTAATAAGTAGTCATTATTTACGGGTCGTAACATGACCTGTTTCTGATGATAATAGCGACAGGTCAAGTTGTGACCTGTCACTCATGACTAGGTCATCAGTGACGGGTCATCTTAAACCAATTATTAGTAACGGGTCAAATTGTGACACATCACTAATGACAAGGTCATCAGTGACGGGTTGTCCTAAGCTAGCTATTAGTGACAGATCAAATTGTGATCCGTCACTAATGACTAGGTCATCAGTGATGGATCGTTTTAGACCAGTCATTAGTGATGTGTTATAACTTGACTCGTCACTAATGATCCACTCATCAGAGATAGGTCGTCCCATACCAGTTATTAGTGGCAGGTCAATTTGTAATCCATCATTAATAATCAACTCCAGTCACTAATGACGGTATTCGTAAATTTTTTATTTTTATTTTATTTTTCTCTTATTTTTTCTCACCTGAGCAGCACTAGAATACGAAATTTGACAAAATTAGTTATTAATGACGGATCATGGTTATGATGCGTCACTGATGACCATTGGCAAAAGGGTTAAAATGATAAATAGCTGATTTCTATCACAGCTACGTGATAACAGAGGTGATAAGGTGGCTACATGCGCGAGGAGGATATCACGGATTCGATTCCCGTGGAACGCATACTTAAAAAATTGTAAAAAAATGTAGCTTGTGAGGCATATGTGATGGGTCTGTGTTGGGATGGTTCGGGTGAAAAAATATTTTTTTTTGATTTTTTTTGTCAAAAAATATTCATCGGTCATTAATGACGAGTCAATATTACAACCCGTCACTGATGTTCAATTAATAGTGAGAGATCACGGTTACGATCCATCACTAATGACTGAACATTAGTGACGGATCTTCAATAATAATAGGTTATCACCTATCACTAATAATTTATTATTAATAACATGATAAAAGTGACAGGTACAGGACCCAGCCACTAATATCTGTTTTCACCTATCACTGATAACTTCTTTTCTTATCACATAGTGAGATCCGAACAACTACGGTGAGGTCAGTACGGAGAAAACACTACCGACAAAAAATGAGTTAGATTTGAGAAAGAATGTCGGACTGGGTTGGAAAATTATTGTTTTGGTTTGAATCTAAAATATAACGTGCTGGTCATGGTTGGACTCAACTTAATAAGATAAATGAGTCGTGATAAACAGGTTGGGTGATAATAGGTTTGTGGCGGAGGGAAAGCACACAAGAACGATTATAGACTTATGTTAGGTTGGCTCTAGACGTGGTACACGTAACATTTATTTAAAGCCTGCAAATCTTTTATTTGGCACAAGTCCTCGACACACTGAACACAGATGTTGGGACCCGGCTATGCCGTTTGAAAGGCCGTCAGGAGACTTAGGATACATTTGCTTGAACCGATAACATTTAAAGTGAACTACTTCATACATGGTTCGATTATTTTGAATAAAAATCAGCTCTTGTTCTGTTCAGTACCAACTCACATGGATGACACGTTGCTGCAGGGAAGACGATCCCGACGGCCATCCTGACGCGCATCATGCGACTCGCGTTGCCGCCGAACGCCAAGGTTACCGGCGACGCAAAGGACGCCATGGACCGGAGTGTCAAGGAGTTTGCCGCGGCCGTCACCTGGACGGCCGTGCAGGAATGTAGGCGGGACCGGCGCGTGACCGTGACCGGCGACGACCTCATCGTCGCCATGGGCAGCCTCGGCCTCGGCGACTACGTCGGGCCCCTCCGCGCGTACCTGCGCCGCTATCGCGAGACTGTGGGCGTAATGCCGCGCGGCCGGCAGACCGTGCTGCTGCCAGCGCCGGCAGCCATGATGACGGTGGAGGTGGAGATGCAACCACCGCCGCCGGAGACGAGTCTCGCGCTGAGCTTGGGCCTGCAGCCGCCGCAGGATGTCACGGAGCTTGGGCTCGATGCCGACGTGTATGCGGTGTGGCCTGGAGCAGCAGGGGCAGGAACCTCGCGGATGCCACCTGCTGGTGGCGAAGAGTGAACTGCTTAGAGATGGCAAATTTGGTTGACGGTACATGGAAACCTTGGTGATGAGAATAATCCTTGTTTTTTAGATCGACTAGTCTTTGGTGAATTCTAGGCTTTCCGGTGTACCTAAAATATGTTCTACTTCCGAAGAGGATGAACTATTTTACATCTAGTTTTCTATGATAGTAATGGTACCTTCTTGTCTATTGTTCTACTATTTGGTGCCTATGGATTTCTTCGCTAAAAATGGGATCCGATCTAGCAATTGGCTATGCGATAGTTGATATTTCAAACTTCATGTGGCTTGTTGTCTTATTCCCTTTGTGGTTTAACATCGAGTTGTAATTATATAATAATGCACTAGGCTTTGTGTATCTTATGATGTAGTGTCTGGAATAATTTTCTTTATTAAAAAAATTGGGTGGTGAGGTGCTTAGTTACTACTCGCTCTGTCTCACAATACATAACGTTTTAAATTAGACACATATATTAAGGTGAAATGTAAAATGATCATTTTATCCTATTTTATTACATATTGATCTATGAGTAATAAAAATGTAAGGTGATTGAAAATGAGATTTGCATTGAGAACGAGGGACTTAATGGAGGGATAAGATTGGAAAATCTAAGTTAAAGTTATCTTAAAATCGTAGAATGTTATGTATTTTTAACATTATTAAAAAAGCTAAAACGTCATCTATTTTGAGACGGAGGGGATATACACAAATTGGGAGGAACTAGTATGGCCTTTAATTTGTTCACATTTCTATATATGGTCTGAAATATGGTTGGCTGGTTAGATGTAGTTCAATACATACTTCTTTCGATCATAAATTTTGAACAAGATTCGGTTAAACTATTAATAGTTTGACCATTAATAGCTTTGAAAATATCTAGTTTGAAAACATAAAAATCACATGTATAGATTCCTGTCTAAAAATATTTTATAATATTATATTTTAATTAGATATTATAATTATATTTTAATAATAAAAAGATGATCAAAATTGCATGTCAAAGCCTATAAAAAATCAAAAATGACAAGTATTTATGGTCAAGAAAGTATTAAGGACCATTAAGTATTAACCCAAACAAAACCACCAACAAACCATAAAATTACCACATCCAACATAACATCACCGTGCACATGCTCCCGGAGTACATCAATATCTAGAGAAAAACTAAAAGATTGTTTGTTTCAGCTAGGGATTTTAAAAAATAGTTCGTAGATTGTGGATTGTTAAAAGTTAGATTGTAAAAGCTTTTAAATTGTGGATTCTAAAAAAATTGATAGACGATTTAGTAAAATAAACTTTCACAATCTGTGAAAAGCCGAGAGAAACCAAATTCAGCAAGCCGATCGTAAAAAACTATGATAAAAAACTATCTATTATTTTAGTTTTAGATTATAAAAATTAAAAATCACATTCCAAAATCGAAACAAACCTTAAGTCGTCCAAGCACCTTGTGGAGACCGACGCAATATATTGGTGCCCATTCACTGATGGAACCTACTCCACAAATTGGACAACGTGGGCTCCCACCAAATACCGAGTTCCTCGTGGCTAGCCATTTAGTGATGCATCCAAACAAGAGATATGTTACCAGCTAGGGATTGGCTGGTTAGTTGACGCGCGAATGGTGGGAACGAACCTATCAGGTAGGGCTAAATAACGAGACAGCTAGGCTCGGTACTACTTGGCACATTTAGATAACGAGCTGGCTCGGTTCGGTTATGCTCGTTAACGTAACAAGTAGAAAAGATAGCTTAGCTTGGCTCATTTGGCTCGCAGGCTAGCTCATTTGATTTGCGAGCAGCTCATTACTAGGATGAAAAGAATATAAACATCCACTGAAAAATATATTGATAAAATTATACAGTAATAGCAATAAAATCTACAAGCATAGTACTTCTTTGTATGGTTTAATCAGAGGTATAATTGCTCTAAGCTAAATCTTTTCTGAATATTTTTCAAACCCACATGCAGCACAGTAGCAGAAAGATCCAGCTATATATGTTTTTCTACTGAAACAAAATATTCCTCAAAAAAAATGAAACAATGTTCACCCACACATTTGTCTATACATGCAAAGCTTGAAGGAATGATAAATGGAAGAAGACAAAAGATAAGAGTTGCATCGTAATGAGTAGCTGACCAATAGAAAGCCAAATAGGCTGATCTGGAGCCTCTCCATCGAAGATGAAGATGACCAATAAGCAAACTAATGACCATAGTGAAAGAGAGCGATATAATCTAGACAATGACACTGGCTTATTTGGCTCGCAAGCAGCTCACGAGCTGGCTTGAGTCAACTCGTTATCAAAATGAGTTAAAACTCTAGTTCAACTAATTAAATTTTGGAACGAGCCAAGCCAAACACGAGCTATGCTAGCTTATCAGATTCGACCTTTTCATCTAGCCCTACTGTCAGGGCTAAGTGTGGAGCCTCGTCATCCACTCATTCCTTTGCAATCCATGACTGCCTGCCCCCCATTCTGATGTCGTTCTCTCTCTATCCTGAGATTGAAGGTGTGGTGGCCACACGATTTGATTGCCTATGGCAGGTGGCATGCTATCCTTCTTCATGGCCCTCTTTGTGTTCCCTATCTCTCTCTCTCTTTCTCACTTGCTAAAGGTGTGCTGCCCTCCTCTCCCTTTGAAAAATACCCACTTATGGGTCTCTTTACGCAACATGTATTAGTCTCCAGATCAATAGCTAATATGCACAATTTCAATAGAAATGAATATCACAAACATAATTCAAAAACTATAACTGAATCAAAGCCTTACAATGCAGTGGAACTTAACGAGTAGACCCAAGCCTCATATGCAACTTGGGTGCGGACGAAACCATAACCTTCTACTCCTCATCAACATTAGCGTAGTTATCTTTTAGGTCTCCATCTAAATCCGATAATATAAGAGTGGGTATATAAGATACTCAACAAGTCCTACCTCAAGAGGAGTAAGTAGGTGCATAATGGTAGAACAACGATAAGGCCATAAAGTCTTTAGGTTTTTGCGGAAAGCCAATTTTGATGCTAGGGTATAGTTTGCAAAAGCCTTTTCAACACATTCAAGAAAAGCAGAGTTGAGTTAAGATTATGGGGTTGTTGGACCTAGGGTATATGGGATCTCGCCAGTTCCTATGTTTTACGGTTGTTGCACACTCGGTTTGCACCAACTCAAGGAACACGGCCTGCACTTTCTAAGACACAAGCACTTTTTCAACTCACACATCAAGGAATACTCACACCATTATGCTAATCATTAAGATCACATTGTAGCATTATCCATGATTGTGGACAACGTTCAAGGTCTCGGTGGCCTCCACATACATTAGGCATGGGGACAAAGGTTTGGGGTGGGTACGCGAATATTTGGTACGTGAATCATAACTCGCAGCTGACAGGCTATGTGAGAAGTGATCTCGTGTCATGTGGGTCCAGGAGTACGCCTTCAGGGTGTAAAATCAATTCAAATTACTATTCTCTTAGTTATCGAGCAGGCTTCTATCCATCTATATCGGTCATAGAGTTCCGACTTTAGGGTTTTGCTATGGCATGTTGGTTATGATGGATGATGGTAATTGTTTACATGAGATGGTTCCACTTACTTTCATATGCAAGTGGTTTGTTATACGGTAGATAGGTAGTCGTGGCTTAGTATAGGTGCTCACACCTAAGTGTTAAGGTTGCTTACGTATATGAATTTACTTAACCTTGTGGCCTACTCCTTGCTAATAGCTCAATTACATAATCCTTGGAGTCAGGTTATTATATGTACTTAATATGGATTAAGTCTTGCGACTACCTTCGTACTCACGCTACTCTTCTAGGTTTATAGACGAGAAAATGTTAGTTACTGGCTACTTCATATCCGTCGATGCTGGCGGCAGGCAAGAGTAGTGTTATCTACTTGAGTGGCGTGCTTTTGAGTGGAGCCTAAGGGCATATGGCTTCATCTAGTTGTTGTAGTTCATAGATGTTACTTTTCCACTGCGTAGTATCTCTATAAATTGTTGTAAATGATAATCTTCTAGATGCTTTTAATATAATTTAATTACTCACTCTTTCTTAAGCTTTGTTATGATGTTACCTGTTGGAAAAGCGTGCATTTTGATCATAAACACAAAACATGTGTCGTGACTACCGAAATGTATTCTGGTTAATTATTGTAGTCATGATTGTTTAAATGATTGACTTAATGATTAATTAGAATACTATTGGACGATTCCCCACAGACACCCTCTCGTCCTGCATGTAAGCATTTAGTTTTCTACGATTATTGTTGGTGTTTGAACCTACATGTAACGAGCTAACAATATATTTAGCTGGTTCTTTCATGCTTTGTGTTGCTGCCTGATAATTCCTTTTTTGGAAATTCTGGTGTTGCTGCTACTAATATACATTTACACTGATTAATTAGCATGTATGCTAGATCATGGAAGATTTTGTGTAGCTTATTATTCAGAAACAAGGACATTCAATTATTAGCTCAGGAATTGGGGTACATAGTTGAACTCTCAAACCATTCCCAACCTTAAACAATATGTCTACAGGCTTCTATAGGATTATTGTGCACTTGTGCTGCTAAGAATTAGAAACAACAAGTTTAACAAATGTTGTTTCCTGTTGTAATAACAATTACATGTCTTGCTTCAGAAGGCATCCATGATTTAGTTCTGTCATTAGTGTTTCCACTGATTTATGGTCCACATAAGGCCTGCAGAGTTTTGTCATGAAGCATGGACAAAAGCCGCAAGCAGAAGGCTACTCATGCAGATCAATCATTGCCATGTAAACTCTCATTTGCTTGATTGCCTACTCTACCTCCTCTTTTAGCATTGCCCCTCTTGTCATGAGGATGACTGAATCAATGGGGTATTATAGAAAGGGATAATTCCTCACATGTTACTGGATAAAACCCAAATCCCTAATATGCCACTATCACAGACTGAGGTGGACTCCACGCATCATAGACACACCGATAACATATTAGGGATTTGTGAGTTTTTGCGGTGGCATATAAGGAAATGCCCCTTATAGAAAATATAACAAACCTAACTATAGTTAAGTTAATTATACCAGCTTCATTACAATAGTTCAGCTAATTATATCTAACCACCATGACTACATCTACTAGAAAATCATCTAACTCGAGACTAAACAAAGGATTAGGCATCATTAATATAACTCGATATGTTACCATCATTTACATACCTCGACCACAGTCAAGTTGTGGCTCTTGAACTTTGGTGTCATTGGACCTTGGCTAATTAGAAGCTAATTAGAGTGTATCTAATTAGTGGGCTAACCAATTAGAGGGCTAATTAGCCAACTAGCCTAAACTATACAACTAAACTACATTGTTCTAGTTTTGTGTGTCTCAACTCAAGGGTCTTATCTTGGATGAATTATTGTGTCCAATGGAAATGTTTTGAGGGTTACATATTTATAGTCTAGAGAAGCATTGGAAAAAGGACAAGTCGATTTGGACACATTTCTTTCAATGCCGATTGGAACCGACCTTGTGCCAACCTGCACATGCAATAGAAGTGTCCAAATTAGATCTTGTAGTAGTCCACGGTATATCAATTGAAATGTTTTACAACTAACCTTTTGCATTTGAGTTGCTCTTGGACTCCAAATCTGTGTTGGAAAATAATCATGCCTCAACTTGGACTCTTTTGTGCAGCTGATCTTCTGGGAGCAATATCTCAGTAGTAAGGATTTCAAAATGGACATTCCATAAATACAAATTGCTTCCCTTGGAAATTTATACAACTTCCCTTTAGTAACTTTTCCAATTTGAGGAAATCTTGGGGGCTTGCCGAGAGGCACACTATCGATGCTGATCGGCATGCGAACCAACCTCCACTACTACAAAAGCTATTTTTCGAGATATCTAGGTTTCATTTCTACAAACGGTTCAAATGACAAACCACCTAAGTACTAAGTTGCGGCCCCGTGCGGTAGTAGACCGCCTGCATAAATTAATTTCTATAGGCAGTTACTTATGTCAACAGTCTGTGGAAATGGACTCTATTTTTACAGGCGGTTATAGCGAAAATTACCCTGTTAGGCTATGATTGTGATTTTGGTGATTAATGGTAATATAGTCATTGGGACTAACATGTTTGTCAAGAATATAAGTTAGTAGGTCTCATGGCTGTAATACATAAAGAAGCCATCGAAGCCGAGACAAAGTTTGGTTGAATTGGAAAAAGTTCTAGTTGAAATGATTATACTGGATGGTCCGGTGCTCAGAGTATTTGCACTCATCAGAGCATCTTTGTCAAAGGAGGAAGATGCATGAAAGCCTCACCGGATAGTCCGGTGACGAAGCAACGCAGCACTAGATAATACACCGTACAATGAGCAGTGCAAAGATGAAAAAGAAGGAGAAGACCCCATCAGGTAGTCCGGTGATTGGTTTGAACACACCGGAGGAATGCACCAGAGTATTATTGACAAACGGGAGAATGTAGTGATCTCACCGGAAGGTCCGACGCTCTGAAATTTTTTACACCGAAGTATATTTTCCAGAGAGGGTTGCATTGGCTCGGCTGGCTGAGGATAACGCATCGGATGGTCTGGTGATGAAGTGATGTGCACCAGAGAATACACCGGAGCAATTTACACAGAGAAGATTTTGGCTCGGATGGCTAAGGTATACTCACCATAAAGTCTGGTGATAAAGATGGAGTATACATCGGAGTATCTGGTGTTCACAAAGGCTAGTTTCTAAGGAAGTACTCACCAGATGATCCGGTGTTAATACTACTGTTCTCACCGAATCATCCGGTGTTAACAACTTTTTTAAAGCCTTTGGGTTAATGGCTAGTGAGCGAGTTTGAGGCTATAAATACCCCTCCACTTAGTCAGTTGAGGGAGCTGGAGTCCAGAGAAGTTCATATACACCTGAGAAGGCATCCAAGCCACCAAAGTGCTTAAAGTGATCATCCAAGACAACTAAGCACAAAATTTGTGAGTGATTGCTGCCTAGAGGGTGGATCAAGGAGTGATCCAACAGTTTACCTCTTGGTACATTAGCACCTTGGAGTCTTGGTGACTCGTCGAGAAGCTTGTTGACCCTCTGACTTGGTGTGGAGCGGCGGTAAGGTGATTGTGCAGGGACGTGGAGACCCTCGCCTTTGTGGCTCAAGCTCCGAAGTGATCACGATGGCGAGGAACCGGAAGAGAGGATAATGGTGAGATCTTGCCTTAGTAGCTCATTCAAGTGAAGGCCTTGTCTTTGTGACTTGGTGACTCAAAGGCCCGTGACCGGGTGCCGACCAGGAGCATTTCCTTTGTGGAGCTTCAACGTAGACTAGGGGTGGCATTCATGTCATCGATACCACAGAAAAAAATCCTTGTGCCGAGTTTGCTCTCTGTACCTTATTTATGTTTCGGCATTTACTTACTTGAAGTTTACCTTCCTAAATAGGTTGCAAGCATTTTGATTGGTAGAGTAGACACACTAGATAAATCTAGAATACATTTAGATAGAATTTGATATAGGTTTATCTTGTATTGTTTTTGGGAGCCGAAATAGTTTTAAGTGTCTTAATTCACCCCCCTAGGATGTCACCAATTCTCATAAGTGGTATCAGAGTCTCGTGCTCTTGATAGGCATAAAATCCTAGAGTTGTGACGTCCGGGGTTGGGATGGATTCCCATAGTGCTCCATTTTTTGATGGCACAAATTTCTTGCGTTGGAAAATTCTAATGTCTTGTTATTTGCAAGCTAGAGGCTTAGATGTTTGGAGAGTCACCGAGGAAGGGATGAAACCTCACATCGCCAACCAGGAGAGGCAATGAGATGCATTGGCAAAGAGTATCCTTTTATTATCTATATGTCTTGCTGCATTTAATCGTGTTTATTCTCTCACTAATGCACATGATATTTAGAATAGTCTTATTAAAATACATGAAGGTACAAAGGATGTGCGTAATGAGAAATATCATGTGCTTGTTACTAAGCTCAATAGCATCAATTAACTACCCCATGAAAGTGCTAATGATATGTATTCTCGTTTGAACATTCTTGTTAATGAGATCAATGGATTAGGTTTGACGCCAATTGAAGATGATCAAGTGGTGAGAAGAATAAAGCTCTTCTTCCGAAGTACAAGTTGATAGTCTCCATCATCTACGACAACAATGACATCAAGAAAATGACTCCAAGTCATTTGCTCAGCAAGATGACCGCCCATGAGATGACAATGAATATGGGGTGAAAGTTTCTTCCTCATCCGACACCAAGAACCTTGCTCTCACAAGCAAGCAAGATAAATGTCAACACATAAAGGCAAGGATGAGGAGACAAGAGTAAGAGTCAAGCTCAAGTGAAGATGATGAAGATGAAGATGAAGAGAGCTATGAAGAAGATGAGTAAAGCACCTCAAGTGATGAAGAGATGGATCCCAAAGTCACCAAGCTCATCTCACAAGTGGAGAAGTATATCAAGAAGATTAATGCCAAGATTGATCACCCAATCTCCATGAAGGACTTGGTCAAAAAAATTTAGCATATTAAGAATGAGAAGAAAAATACCAAGAACAAAAGGGAGAGGAGGGGAAGAGCCAAAGCATTCGAAAGCATAGGAAGATGAGTGAGTGGTGATGAAGATTCAAACTCAAGTGATGAGAGCATCACCATCCACTCCTCCAGAGAAGCTCTTCCTCAAGATCATCATCACACAAGTCATCTCGCAAGCCATCTCACAAGTGCCTTATGGCAAAAGGTATGGATAGCGATGCAAGTGCCTTATGGCAAAAGGTATGGATAGCAATGTAAGTGATGATGAATCCGATGAGGATTCTCCCTCCTATGATAAACTCCTCCATTTGATCAATGAACAACAAAGGGCCCTTAGGAAACAATCAAAAGAGCTTAACAAATTCAATGCACTTAATGATATTCATGCTACCTTTATTTCTAATTATGAATAATTATTGTGCAAATTCAATTTGCTAAATAAGGAGCATGAAGAGCCACTACGTGAAAAACAGATATGGGTGACGGGTGATGACATTCATGGGTGACGGGTACCGTACCCGTCACCCCGAACGCGTCACTGATGAATAGTCATTGGTGACGAGTAGGGACTCGTCATCAATGATGAACAAAGGTGACGGGTAACAACTGTTACCTATCACCTATGAAAGTCTCCTATGTGTTGGGGAGAAATTTTGTAGGTGACAGGTGACCTTTTCACCCATCACTTATATTGTATAATAAGTGATGGGTAACTAGGTTACCCTTCACTTATGACTTTCACCTATGTACTGGGAGAAAGACATAAGTGACGGGCAACCTAGTTACCCGTTACTTATATCGTATAATAAGTGACTAGTAACTAAGTTATACATCACTTATGGCTTTCACGGATGTACTGGGAGAAAGATATAAGTGACGGGTAACCTAGTTATCCGTCACTTATAAATAACATAAGTGACGGGTAGATAATTTACCCGTCACTTATGTTTCTCTTGCCCTATAGGAATATGTTTTTTGGCTGCATCCTGGAACGTAGCCAGGATTTGGCAGCTATCTTCTCCCTGCAAACAATAGCAATGCATCCAAAAATACATATTGACAAACACACTTGTATAAGAACTCGCTTCATCGCAGAATTGCAAATATTACAAAGTTCAAATGAATTCATTAGACAATCACAAATGTTACAAAGTTCCGATTAACTCATAATTACATAAGACTTCACAACCTAGGGTTTCTATAGTGAAACTCGCCCTGTGGGCTGATGACTTCAAACACTATGAACTCAGCAATCCATCGTCGAATATCTAGGAGTGCACCGGCGTTGAGAAAACTACTCTTGTATTTCTGCATAATTTAACACGTAACCAATGTCATGTTATCATGGAATTAAACTAATTACTGAAATTAGTTACGAATAATCTTGTATTGAACTTACATCGGGGGATTTGATATTCTTTGCTCGGAGCGTGAGGAGCATGTTCCACGCATCATAGAATTCGCAGGTGTTGCCCGGTGGTTGTTGGTGGCACTTCTGAAGGAAACTTTATTGTTAGATGAAAAGGAAAAAAACAGCAACATATAATATTTTGTAATCTATTTGGTAGCACTTGCTGCGTACCCGGTCTTGTGAGTCAGCCTGCAGCCGACTTTCGCGTTGTAGTCAGGTTGAGCTCGAAAGTACTTGTCAAAAGCTCTGGATAAAGAGGGATCGATTATGGAGCCTTTGAATGTTAGAAAATTTTAATATGTGAACTAAGACAAGCAAAACTTACGTGTCGAGGAGTTGTTTACAACACTGTAATCACGCGATCTAAGTTTGCCTTTTGTAGATATTGGTCTCGACGAGTTGACGTAGAACACCAAGTTTCACTCGAGGCAAATGTTAAGTAAGATCCAATGGCCACCGGTGTTTTGGGCACCCATTAGGTACTTCACTTTTGAGTATTGATGCATTACTCTGGCCACATGACTCACAACGTAGTCGGGGTGAAGTTGGATGACCGATATTGTAATGGCCTCAGGGTCAAGAAATGCGACGGGATCCTTGTTCTTCATTGTTTCTTTCATCAAGTGTCTACAGATAAGAACACAGTTAGATTCAAGATTTAATGGTATTAATTAATGAATATCTAGTATAAAGGGACTTACAATGTGAAGACCCGTAATAATGATACGTCCAGGACATCAAGGTTGAAGAGGTCGTATAAGTCATTGAAACCCACCATCTTGATCACCTAAGAAGTGTCGTTGTTTGTACTGTACGACTATGGATTGAGCATTGTTGTCTCTAAACTAAGGCTTGGATTGATATGTGGGTGTTTGCATAGCCCGTCGGGTTGAACTTGGTTGTCTAGTTTGAACTTGACATAACACTAGTTTCTCTAATCTTTGCACTGATCATGAAATTGCGGATGCTTTTGTGGTGACATCTTTTGGATAATTGAACAACATGATCAAAACTTGCTTCACTCCTGGTGCTTGTGACATGAACTCACTTCGAGACTTTGTGCGCCTTTGAGTTATATTGTTTACTTCTCATAGTGCTTTGTCATCTCTAGTTCTTGCAAGTGCTTTGTGATCTATATGTGAAGCTTTGTAGGCTTGCATTTCATTTGCACATCTTTTGCATAGTATATTATCCTTGATGTTTGCATTGCCAAAGGGGGAGAAAATATGCCTAAAAATATTATGCTCAAATTTTCAACAAGGGATGTGTTTTGAGTCTTTGAGCTTTTCTTGCTCTTTTGAGGTTTTTGGCTCGTCTTTACTTCTCTTAGGGCTTCTGCAACCTTTCTTATGCCAAGTGACATATTTTTCTCTTTCTCGAGTTTTTGGTCACTTGGATTAGCTTATCTTGTTTTAATTCTTCAAACCAAAATATTTGTACTTTCAGGGTTGTCAATGCACTCATCAAGGGGGAGATAGAGAAACCAAGTTGAAATGTACCTTGGTTTTCTTGTGATGAGTGATTGACATTATCATTTATTTGGTTTGATGATCTTCGGTTTTGCATGAGCTTTGATATGATTTGAATTGATTTGAGATTTCATTTGAGCATATTGATTATGGACTAATTGGAATTTGAGTTGGAGATATGTGTTTGCTTGTCTCATGGTGTGCAGGTGATGGATGCAACTTGACGGTCGACGGCGAGATGATCGGGGCCAAGCGGAGTGCTTGGTGCCAGACAATCAAGGAGGTTGCGCAGAGTCAAGGGTGATCCTAGCTGAACACGTGGAGGTCAAGCAAAGCATTGAAGGCGGATGGAGACGGCGTGTTGACAAAGTCAAGCGAAGGGGATGCTAGTGCAAATGACAAGGCGACCTGAGGGATCAGGAGCAGGAGAAACTTGCCGGCAGTCAGGATCGCATGACGGAGTACACGCGTCGACATCGAAGCGCTTGCTTAAGGTGTAAGCAAGGCGGTGAGTCACGCTTTGAGAAGCGTGCAGGCGGTTTCGCGGTTTGGCCTCAAAACCGTGGGAGGATTGGAGGAGTATGTGGCACCATCACGAAGCTTGTGTCGAGGCGAAGCTAAGTCGTGAAGGCACCGCGGCCGTCCGATGAATGGAGAAGAAAATAGACCAAAATACCCTCGGTGGTAGATATGAGTGCACTACAAAAGAGGGGTATTTTAGGTAAAAGTTAGGAAACTTAAGGGCCAAGTTTCCTAGGCCTATAAATGGAGGGGTATGGTTAGAGAGAGCTTTGAATCAGTCATTTGAGCCCCTTTGTGCCACCCATTTGTGAGCCTTAGAGCTAGGATTTTAGAGAAGAGAAGGATGAGTGCTAAGTCTATGCAATAGGTGAGAGTTTTGAGAGATAAATCTTTGTAATCCGCTTAAAATAGGGCTGACCTCTTTGAGTAATTAAGTTTATGCTTTTGCATATGCTTGAATTCCCTTCCTTGTAGTTTCCCACTATTGGTTTCCTTGCAAGTTTGCAAGTTTTTCGGTTTTCGGTTTTGATTTTCGTTTTCGTTTTTGGGCTGAAATTTCAGCACCTTGTGAGATCATTCTTCTTGTTGCTAGAGGCATAAAATCTCACATACGAGTGTATGCTCATGGGTCTTGAGTACCCTTGCTTCTAGATCATTAACTTGGAGAGGTTCTTTGCCCGGAGATCTTTTCTTTAAACTGCAGTTTTTCACCTTTGCATGGTTATTTTTCTTGATGCTAGTGGCTTAAACACTCACATACTTATGTATCTGAGCGTGTCTTGAGTCCCCATGCCACTAGACTATCATTTTGAATGATAACCTTGTCCGGTCTCCATCCTATCTAGTTTCTTCGGAAGTTGTGAGTTTTTATGCACAAAGACATATGGAATGGTCTTGAATGGAATCTATGGTTCATATTCCATCTATGGAGTCATGTTGCTATGAAAGTAGTCTTCTTGCTTTTTCTCTCTAATTCTTTTGCTTCCACTTGAGCATTTTGAGATGCGTTGGGTGAGAAATAGGAAAAAACCATCTATTTCGAAAGAAATTTATTGAGGCGTCTGTTCACCCCCCTCTAGTCGCCATTCTTGTTCCTACACATTTTGTCCGCGACAAGGTGTCTCTTGGCGAGGACCGAGTTCTCCATGTGCCCTCCTCCCACCAGTTCGCGGATATCATGACTAAAGGCCTGCCGACGTAGCTCTTTCAGGAGTTTCGGTCCAGTCTCGGTGTCCGGGAACCTCCCGCTATGATTGCGGGCAGGTATTAGAGAGATTTGTACAGCTTTTATTACGTATTTCTTCTTGCCATGCATGCCTGTACACCTGCCTAGTTTAGCCCTATTCATTCAGGATTATTGCTTGCCATGCATGCTGTACTCTTGCCTAGCTTAGTCACCTGATTAGGTCCTGTAATCCTGCCTTTCATAGCTGTACACTGGCTCGATATGAAATCCCCATCCCGGCCTCCCTCTCCTAGCTATGCGATGCTTGCCGGGAATTACAGATAACGGGCCAATTATAAGCAAAAAGGGAGGAGGTGGGTCAAAATGGTGCTAATAATGGAAAAGTTCCTCAAGATACCTAAGTGTTGTAATACAAGATTCATCATCTACATAGAAAACCTCTCACCTTTGCATAAGCTGAATTAATTGGGCGGTTCTCAGTATAATCTGTTTGAAATGCGTCGTGAGTAGGTGTTTATTTCCTGCTTCATTTTTAGATTCAAAAAAATGATTCTTCTAGTCAATGTTAGTCTGAAAAAAAATTGCAGGTTGCTGAAGTTCTTGTTTTCTACAGAATTATGAAACTCGCTCAACTCTTTCGTAGTTGCCACTGCTAAAGTTTTCAGGTTTTATTCAATGCGTACTTTCTTGGAGGACAGAATTTCTTTTTACGTTTACCATGCCATATTAGAGGACTCAAGCTGGCACATTGACTTGAAGTGAGGTTCCATATGAAATCTTTGGCCTATCTAGTTCAATGTTTAACAACTGCGCTGTATGTTCCTTGCGCAATTTCATCATGATTTTCTTGATGCTATTGTTTCATTAGTTGGGAATAAGTTTGTAGTCAAGCAAATTTTAACATCGGTTAGGGTACTATTTCAACATTTACTGATACTACAATAAAAATAGACTTATATGTTGATCCATCACTACCGATTTCTTACTAGCCGGCAATGATGAAATATCACTGCCAGTTCGTATTAAGGATTGACACTAAAAGGCCATTCCAATAGAACTAGAGGTGAAACTTGATAATCACTATCGACTCTAGCCACGAACCGGCAGTGAAACCTTGATTATCACTGCCGGCTCTAGCCACCAATGGATGATAGCTTATTTTAAAAAATTCATAACTTTTTCATACGATATCGGATGGGGCAACCTTTATATCGAAACTGTAGCCCTCGACAAGATCTACAACTTTGCAGTTGAATTTTTTTTCATATGATATTATTTAGATATCCAAATAATCATTTGAAATTTCGGACAGAAGATATCAAAAGAATTGTATATACTAATAGTATCACTAGTACTTCTGTGATGAGATGGTAAAGACGTATCGCGAGCTGAGAGGTTCCGAGTTCGAGTGTCACGAACCGCACACGCGTGTGTTTCGTACAAACAATCGCGTGACTTATGACTTGCGCGGGCGTGGGGTTCCTCGGGTACAATTTTTCTTTTTAAGTTTCCGACCCTAAAAATATCGATTCGGCGTCTGACTATCACTGCCGACTATCACTGAAGGCTTCAGCCAGCAGTGATAGGACTATCACTGTCTGTTGCTTACTGCTGACTCTAAAATCAACAGTGAAATTTTTTTATGGGTCGGCAGTGAAAGGGTTTTTTTTAAAGTAGTGAGACATAGGCAATGATTTGATCAGAAAATAGTGTATCCCGTTGAGTTTGTAAATTACAGTGTCCTTTAAATGTTCACATCTCTTTCTTATGTAGCCTTTTTTTTGTCACATTCACTGTAAAATACCAGCTTGCAATTTATTTTTCACTTTGGCAAGATGCACTTGATGACAATGTTGTACACTTGCACTGCACTGTTTATGATGACAAGATGAACTGCACGAGCAGGTAGTTATCTTCTTGATTTTTGTCACTTAATGTATAATTAGTTTTTATTGTAATGTGTACTAATACTCAGAAATTTTTTATATTTATTCATCTATTAATGTCATATTTACTTTATGCTTACTATTTTTTATTTTTGGATAATCAAATAGGATATCATAAGCTAAAATTTAGAATTACAAGACTATACTCTCTCACAGTTGTACAAGTTGTCGTTGTCTTACAGCCTACAACATTCATTTGATCCATGCACAAATTAAGGACATGTGGAGTTCTAAAGAGACAACTAAAAATACAATCTATTGTAGGGGTTGTCGCTAAGTTATCTCAAAACTACATAGCAATGCATGAGGTGGTCTATAAGATGATATCATTATAGATGCCCTAATTAAGATGCTTAGCCTTCCTACAAAACCACATTATCCCTAAACTAGCATTTGCCATGACTAGTATTACACAAAGGATACATCTGAATTAATTGCTAAGGAGTAAGGATACATCTGGATTAACTGCTAAGACAACATCCCATTGATGGCAAGCTTCCTATTTAACAACCCCATCACACCAGCACAGAGCAACTACAGCACCGCATCGATGGCCATGCATCCCCAAAGTCCTCAACCCAATGCTCCTGCTTGCACCTTGGCAACAGAGACCGCTGTTCCCGAAGCAGCAGTGATGACTGAACCTCCGGTGTCCAACACGGAGCTGGTGATCCGGGAGCAGGACCGCCTGATGCCGATCGCGAACGTGGTTCGCATCATGCGCTGCGTGCTCCCTCCTCACGCCAAGATCTCGGACGACGCCAAGGAGGTGATACTGGAGTGTGTGTCCGAGTTCATCAGCTTTGTCACCGGCGAGGCCAACGAACGGTGCCACACCGAGCACCGCAAGACCGTCACCGCCGAGGACATCGTGTGGGCCATGGACCGCCTCGGCTTCGACGACTACGTCTCGCCCCTCGACGCCTACCTCCAGCGCATGCGCGAGTACGGGGGCTCAGGCCGCGGTGACCGCGCACGGCCGAGGGCACCCCGTGCGCCGTCTGTGGCCGCGCTCCACGGCGTGCAGATGCACCCTGCCATGCACCCGTACCCCGCTGCAGCGCAAGCATACGCCGTTCGGCCCGTTCCCCTGATTCGAGGCGTCAGCTCGGTGCCTCGCTTCGGCGGCCAGTACCAGATGCTCGGTGGCGAGCGCTCCATGGCTGCCTACTACGGAGGATTCGCGCTGTTCGAAGACGGTGGAAGCAACGGAGGAGGCTGCGCCGACGAGGCAAGCTCATCGAACGAGGAGCCACCAGCGACGGGCATTGGCCAGCACCCGCAGTACCCAAACTAGTTCCCGTGTCAAAATTCTAATAAGCAGCAGCGCCGCTCTAGCTGGACGTCGTCGCCGTCGTTGGGACCGGCATGAACTTAATCTGTTGTTCTTCTTTCCTTCCTTGCTGTTAATTTTGCCAGCTTATAATTAAGCTTCACTAATCCATCATCATTCCATCCAGCAAGAAACTTGAGCAGTGTACTCCATGATTACCGTGTTGCATACTCGCCATGAATTGCTACTAGCTAGTATTAATTACGTGCGTTTCATCAGGACCCGTCAAGTGGATGAATGCATGCATGCATGCATGCTCCGGTTGCAGGATAGCTGGAAGCCTGGAAGACTCGCGTCTCTCGCTCGTTCTCTTTGCGTGTGTCGGTTGGGAAAGTGGCCTTGATCTTGAATGAGTTTGGAGCTATATATGTGCGTGCACCGAGGTCTGACTGGTGACGGCACGCTGCGCTGGAGAGGAAACGGCCGAGCGTGACGATCGGTGGCTGGCGTCGAAAGGCATTGTCGCGCGCGGCAGAGTCGTTGTATCGGGATTCGGAAGAGAGACATCCATCAACCTGCCTAGCGCCGTTCTGCTCTCTGGCGATCCAGGCGGCACAAGTGTCGCCGCTGCCGCCGGCTTCTACCGGTCCGCATGTTTGACGACCATCTCAAATTCTTTCTCCTTGGGCTATCTTCTTGGTCACCTCCTGCTCCGCTGGCCTCCTGATAGCACCGGAACCAAATGCAGCTTTAGACACGGTTCCTTATATACTATTGGGAAAATTTGTAATTCTTATAAGCCAACCGTCAGTCCGTCACTACTATGGAATCACAATAGGCGACCGGCTTTCAGTGCCGATTTGGCTAGCATCCGCAGCGATACTGGTTAATAACCACTAACACCATAAAATTAATAAGCCATTGGAAGCGGCAATGATACGGGATATGCTTATAGAGAGGAAGTATTATCCGAGCATTGAAATGCAAAATGAGACAGTAAGCTTCCAAGTGCAAAATTTAGAGTAAGGACTAACTACAAAATAAGTCCCTAATTACACTAAAAAATAGGTTTCTAATTATACTAAATATATAAGATCTTGATCATTATAAAATAAGATTTGGATTACACAAAAATCATCATCCGGATTACAAAATATCAAAAATAAGCTAACCTATGCCTCTTCAACAATTCACCACAATCGTTGTCATTACTCGTCTGCCTCCTTCTCGAGCTCATCCTAGTCAATAATGTCACCATCATCGTCACTATCGATGATGATGGGGTCGTCCGGACCTCCTCCTGCAGTGGCAGCTCCTCCTTCATCCTCCTCCTCCTCCTTGACGCTTGCCTCCTCCTCATCATCCTCATCGATCGGGCCCTCAAGGTTTATCTTGTCCTTCTCCACATCATCATCATCCTCAGTGGAGGAGGAGTCCTAGGAGTTGGCCACATCCTCCACCTCATCATCAACATCCTTGGCAAACGCGTCATCCTTTGCACCGGCATCCTCATCCAAGCTCGCTAGTGCGTGGGGGGAGGGGTTGGAGTACCCTCCATGAAGTGCTCTCAGTCGTTATCGCGTGGGAAGGAGAGGTCATCAGAGGAAGCTGTCATAGCCTCCACCTCCTACAATGATGGTGGTTGCAACAGAGGAGATGTCTAAGGTGGCAGTGGTGGAGGAGGAGCAATGGTTCATGAATGGAATGAGGAGGTATGGGAGGGTGAGCAATTTTAATGGCCATTCAAGGAAAACAAAGTGGTGGAAGATGAAGAGGCTAAATTGACACGAAAGACTAAAGGGTGCACGTTATGTAGGGATTGCTACACTATCACTACAGGTTCTTGTGACCAACATGCATCGATTGTCTATTATCACTACTGGTTCCTCAACCACCAGTGATAATCCCTTATTATCACTGCTGATTGCACAAACCGATTCAAAAACTGACACTGATGCCAGTTCTGTAGTAGTGCGTTTTTGAAGGACATGTGGGCTCCGGCCCATATTTTTAGTGATATATCTTCAGTTTTTGCAAAACTGTGCAGCGGCATGTAGGGATTTCTCACTTCAACATTAGACATTATTGTGTAGGATACTTTCAATAATATGATACTAGGCAGCATAAATCAACCTCCTTTCAATCAGCCACACTCTGGGACCAAAGTTTGCTCGGTTGGCAGAGGGTGCTGTCAAGAGCTAAGCAACATGTTAGCCCAGGTTAGAACCTGGCGTCCATCTCCTTATTAAGTGAATGCCAAAGCTCCTAGAATAATTTGGAAAACAAAGGAACCATATGTACTCGTCTGGATGACGCATGTGTCACACCTCAAAAACCCTAACCGAGTCATCGAGCACGCATACGCATCATGCTATGTTTCAGATATTTGGCTTTTGTTTTAAGTATTTACAAACATTTTCGAATTGTTACGTCATTGATCAACACGTTCCCACCATATATTTATGAGGAGTAAATTTCACAAAACTAAATATACTTTAACAAAATTATCGCAAAACTACACATTTAGTGTCAATTTTATCGCAAAACTACGTATACTTTGGTAAAATTATCGCAAAACTGTATATTTAAGCAATAATTTAACAAAACTACATATTTACTACTGATTTTATTGCAAACTACATATTTACTGGTGATTTTATTGCAAAACTATAGATTCTAGAGGAGATGTTTCAAGCCCTGTTACCATGACGACTGGGCCCCACTTATAGTAGTCTCACAACATCTAACAGCTCATGAAATGGACCGTCCAAGAGTTTATGTCTATGACAAATGGGCCCCATTTCTGTGAGACTGAAGCAAGGCTAAGTCGTCATGGTAACGGGGTTGGAAACGGCTCCTCTAGAATCTATAGTTTTATGATAAAATTGGCGCTAAATCTGTAGTTTTGTGAAATTATTGCTTAAATCTGTAGCTTTGCGATAATTTTGCCAAAGATCTGTAGTTTTGTAATAAAATTGGCACTAAATCTATAGTTTTGTGATAAAATTGGCACTAAATTTTTTAGTTTTATAAAATTGCTTAAATCTGTAGTTTTGCAATAATTTTGTCAAAATATCTGTAGTTTTGAGAAATTTACTCAATTATGAGTGGAAATTGTTTATAAATAGTTTGGAAGTTGCAAAGCCATTTAGAAAAAAGAAAAGAAAAGAATGGAAAGAAGCAGGGAAAAGAAAGAGGACTTTCAGCACGTGAGCCCAACCTGTAGTCTGATAGGCACTAGCTGCGATGTCACCACCGAGGCTCAGAACCCCCATTTAAGACCCCTTGACTCCCTCTCTCTCTCTCACACACACACACACAATCATTTGTTCTTCCACCTAAAAACCGAGAGAAGAAGAGAGCTCCACCTCAACCATGATGACGACTGGAGATCAATAGAGGAAGACTTTCCCAAGCTTCACCAAGCTTCCCCATGCTCCTCCCCACCGTCTTCCTCGCTAGAGAAGCTTCCCATGTGGTATTCTTTCATTTCAAGGCCAAACACTACCCTGATGCCCGATCTTCGAATCGAAGCCTCCTCGGACTCAACCAATCACCTAGGAAGCTTCCCATCACCAAGGTGAGATTTCCATAACTATTTCCCCGTCATCCCTAAGCTCCAACTGGTCCCCCATTAGTGTAGATCCGAGTCCACCCTAGCCATAGACATCACCCATTGGGTTCTCAAGTTTGGCCCCACACATGTCACCCAAACCACTAAAAATAAACTCTCCTAACCTTGTAGAATGTTATGGTACCACTCTTGGTCGAACGCATCACCGGAGCCTTCACCGACGACCTCGCCGAGGTGCTCCCAACCAGGCCCAATGGTCTGACTGCCACTAGGGCCGGTACGGTATGACCGCCACTACGGCCGATCTGATCGCCAGGTTGTGACTTGGCTGATTAGACTTCAAGTCAGATTCCATAGTCAAAAGTCAGATCATCACTGTGGATGGTCTGGCCGCCAAGTTTACTCAGTATTGTTTTCTTCTCTGTTCGACCCCCACGATCTGACCATCACCTGGGCCGGTCTGACCACTAGCCACTTAGAACCTTGTGACCTTAGGTTGTCTCATGCGAGGTTTAAACCTCTTCTAACTGAATCACTTAGGCATTCTTTTGCAAATATTTTCATGATAAGATAAATTGCATCTCGTTCACAACCATGCATCATAAACATACATATTCGTTCATTTGTTTGTTCATTTGATGTGTTCTTCCATTGATTAGGGAGTGATGCATCACGGTTCAAGTGGTCAAGGCCGATATCGAACCGGAGGTGTATATGAGCGAATCACCAGAGAATCAAGGCAAGTATCTAAGCATATTACACCTTTACTTTGGATCTTAGGATATCTAATTTGATAAATTATCATTTTAAGTATGTCATGCATGTTTACTGAGTCAGTGTCGGGTTTTATGGGTAGAACATATGTTGATGCATTTGTTCCTACATTCAATTACTGATGATCCCTAACCTTGTAACATAGGTATAACCATGTTAATATCTAACTTCAAAGTTATCCGAGATGCTTAGCAATGCATATGTTATCAGTAGAAGTCGAGTTATGGAACACCCATCATTCATGAGCTATAGGGCTTAAATATTATTCACAATGAAAATGGTATTGTGATGAATTATTTGTGAGAATGAGACGAGATGTGGACGGTGTTAGGGGTAGGTGGGAAGAGGAACTAGGCGACATAGGTCGCTTACATCGATTAAGCATCGACCACCGTTTGCTATTGGCTTAAGCACTTTTCGTACTTCCATATATTCAATAAATGTATGAATGAGCCAATTATCATACGTCATGCTAACACTTGACTTGTAGCCTTATGAAGCGTAAGAGAAAATGATGACGAGAAGCAAGGTGGCAGAGAGTCGGAGGTGTCCGGGATAAGCTTGCGGTAACCCCGGTGCCATAGAGGTAAGCACAAGTGGGTAGTTTCGAGTATGAGAAAGATTGTCTCAGGAGGCTAAGAGGATGGACCCGATTCGTGTGGTAAAGATGTACCCCTTGTAGGGTAAAAAGATCAATTTGAATTACCATGCCCTCGGTTATGAGTATGTTTATGTTCATCTCCATCAATCGTATAGCTTCGATATTGAGTTGTATATGGTATGTTGGTAAGTGGCTATTGAATGTTTATGTTGAGAAGAGTATGTTCACGTGACAGTTATGTTTATGATTATGATCTCAAGATATGAGGGGCTAAGTTGTTAAGTTTTGTAGATGCTCACACTCTTGAGTCGGTAGATAACTTTTGCGCGTAAATTCATTTAACCTTATGGTCTATTCCTTACTATTCAATCCAAATATATTATATCCTTAGAGTCGGGTTATTATATGTATCCACTATTAATTAAATCTTGCGATTACCTTCATACTCACCTTACTATTATTGAGTTTTTGCAAGTGAGGATGAAATAGTATATGGTTACTTCATGCCCACCGATGTCGATGACGGGCAAGAGCAGTGGTGGACTATTCGTGGTGACGGGATAGTGCCTCGGGACAAATGACACCATCTATTTTGCTATTTATAAGTTATTTTTCGCTGTGTAGTAATATCACTAAGCTAGGATACAAACTTGCTGTATTTTGTTCCTCCTAGCATTTGTTGGTGTTATGTTGAACTTTAAATTGTTGAACTTGTAACAATTTAAAGACTTATAATATATTTACATTACTCACTCTTTATTATACTTTGGTATGATGAAGTTTGTTGTAAAGATGTGTGTTCCGATCTTGGGTATAAACCATATGCCGGAACTATCAAGATTGAATTTGTTTTAATCATTAGTGGTTGTGATTCTTGTGATAAGATCTGGATTAAAACGTGGCATTTCAAGAGACAAACATGTGCTAACTATCATCTTACTAAATGATAGTCTAATTAATTAATTTAAATATAATTTAGATGGTTATTCACACCTTATTAATAAGGGTGCAAATATTATAGGGTCTCATAGAATTTAGTTCACTCCAACTTTTGCGAGGTTACTACATTTCCCACAAAGGGTGCTATTCACAGCGAAAGCATGCAACAGAGCACAAGGTGGACTCCGCCAAAAATAATACATTATTTACCACCACTCTGTGCCTCCACTATTGCACCTTGTTATCCATAGTTCAGAGTCGCCCCCTCAAATTCTGTTCTCCATCCTATCAAAATTTCCATGCCCAAAAACCAGAAAAGAGACTTTACAAATCACACCATTAAATTCCCGTTCTCTCCAACCAAATAGCTAAGCTGTGGTTGCAAGCCTGTGGTGATTGAATTATGTCTGCAATTTGCATTAACTAAGCCACAATATAGTCACTTAAAACTCTATGGGCACGCACAGTGTTGCACTACAAAGGGTCTTGAGGCTTATATGGCATCCCTAGTGGCGACCTCGATCGAATATTTCAGGAAATTAAAAGCTTTAAGCCACCATCAAACTTTGGGGCTGGTTTCAAGAAATAAAATAACAGTTCTGCTATTCATCTCTTGCGTGGATATTTTAATTTTGCTAATCTATCGAATTTGTGTCCATTGAATTTGCTCTGTAATTACTTGATCTTTTGGGTCCATATATAAGAAATGCAACCACAAAAACATGAGATGGCACATAATTTGAGTGATGATACAAATTTAACTGGAGAATGGCCTATAGGTGTTGGCGGGTTTAACTCTAAACCCAACAGGCAGACAGATACAGTCATGAAAAATTCTTATATGTGCCTACTTCGTCCATGTACCTTGTCTAAGTACCTGACAATTGTTAAATTATTTGTGTATATGTGTAAACTACGTGGATGCATGAATCGAACTATATGTGATGTGCTTGTTAATTATCTGAGACTCATGTTAGTTATATGTGATGCATTTTAATTGGTGAAGTTTATATGGTTTTGCTATGTCCATTGTATGTTTATATGTTGGCGAGTATACGGGTGTGCCCATGGGTACATTGTGCCCGCGAGTGGTGGACATGAGTGTCATTTTTTACCCGTGGTGGAAAATGAGTGTGGGCAACGGTTTGAGAATTATCTCACGGGTATGGATTTGTATATGCCCTACCATCTCTATATGCAACCATATCAGTTGTCTTTTTCAATGATGAAATGAGCCATGGTGCAGGCAATCACACCCTTCTCTTGGCTGGTGTGCTAACACTATTTTGTTTTTGAATACCTCACTCCCTTTTATTATTGAATTTTGAGTCTTTCCTAGACTGCCTTGTTGCAAATGATGAGTCCAATTTGTCATGGTCACTCCATGTTGTATGGCTTATCATGCTCTGGTGATGGCTCACACGAAACAGATAAAGCGATGTATAATTGTTGTCAAGGTCAGATGCTAAAGTGGTTCATACTTGCAAGCCGAGGGATGACTTGAGGATGTCTGTTCATATTTTACAAGGTTGTGTCAAAGAAATTTGTATTCTTCAAAGTGCCATATTATTGTCTTCCTAGTTTTGCAGCTGCTGAAAGTTAAACTAACGATACTTGTTTTTGGTTTCATGTTGTGAAGTGTCACTGATCATCATGATGCCAACTTTGTTTTGGGCTATTTGGATTGGTACCATGGCTTGCTATTGTTATCAACATTTACACGAGCATATTGAGAAGGGACACAGGGGTACTAGTGCAAGCAGTGTTTCCTGCTAAGAAGTGCTTCTCATTGTCCAGCTCAATCTGTTTGTAATCGTCCTGTGCAAACAAACGTAACGTATGTTAAATGGAACTAGGTAGTGAGGCGCGCTCCGCCGTGTCTGTTTTGGGTGTGTGCTTCTTTTGCTCGGCATGTAGGGTTGCATGTGCACTTCTTTTGGTCAGCACGATGATCATGAAGAGGAGCTAGGCTGAGATGGGAGCTATGGATGGTTTATCCGACGAAAGCCGCTGGCCTTGTGGATCCAGACGTGGACCAGATCAAAGTCCTAAAGGAGAAGACACTTGTTCGTCTTGAATCTGGTTTGAACCGGGTAAATCAGATCGAAGACTCAATGGTAAGATCGCGAGTCGTATGATTGACGTACGATCAAGATTCCACCTAATTCTAAAAAATCACACATTTTTCAATTCATTGTGTTATTCCAAGTGTGATTTGAGTGTTTGTTGGTTACTGAATTGGCACCTAATTTGATTGTTAACTATCTATTATACTCACATTGGGAGATCTGCATTGGCAAAATATGATGCAGTGAATATAGCACCTCTACGTGGGACCCGCCATAATGCATACTCGATGAAAAAAAAAAAACCTCTCTCCCACGGTCCCACGCGCCAATGCCTGCACGTGTTCTTCTTCTCCCTCCATCCCTCGTTCCTTCTCGCGTACAGAGAAGAAACAGCCGGCCAAATCCTCCACATCCGTCCAAAGTTCTCCACTGCCGGCAGCTAAAATCGGCCGTCCTCCACCCCCTCTACCATATCCACTCACTTGATAGCGTCCTCGTTGCCCAAATCAGAAGCCACACGATGTACGGTACGGTAACAACCAGGACATCCGCCTCCGCCCAATCCAGCTTGGACACTTCCTTCTCTGACAAACACTAGCTTCTCCTGGCTGCTGCTTCATCAACCCACCACTCGAGCTGTCTGCTGCCACCCTGATTCTACGACCTCGAGCGCAACTGCAACACCTACAGGCTAAAACCACGGCCGGGCACCGACGATCGAACCACACAAGTCCAACATGCCGAAACCACGCCCGTGTGACGACGATCCAATCACAGCGAGAGAGAAGCCAAAAACAACGTCCCAACTACACGAGGAAAGCGACGTGCGGTACCGGTGCCGACGGACGATTGGCACAGAGGCGAGCAAGGCTCCTGAGTCCTATGATTAGACTATTGCAAGCCCATGTAGTACTTCCCAGTTCCCATGGTGCTCTACCTGATGAAACTGTGATTTCTGTTATTTTTATGTCCAAGTGTGATATTAAATGGAACTGAGCTATTCATATTTCACTCTCTCTGATTAATTTGAGCTTGTCAAGGCTGTTGTTTATATATAGCATTTGCAACCATCAAACATAGGCATAGGTAGGACTTGATCAAAATCATCAAAATAAAAACAACCCAAACAAGAATAGCTCTGTGTACTTTCCCCTTTTTTTTCTCTGTTTCCTTTTTTGGGGCCAGCTTTCTGGTCTTGTTATGCCCGTCGAGCTTTCTTTCTAGTTCTCAATGCAATAGGTAACTCTTCGATTCGTTTAAAAAAACACCATCATCTATTAGGCTAGGGTGAGCACATCCTAGCTCAGACAACCAACCAAACATGTCTCTTGCACCCACTCACGCAAGTCTGTATTTCCAATCATCAAAAAACGGTCACATCTCAGCCTGGCTCACAAACTACAACCCAAGCGGTAGACCGCGGCTGCGGCGACAGTTCCAAGCCGGACAGACCGCGGCCTTCGGGGTTGCAGCCGTTGACGCATTCGCCAGTGGCCAACTGGCCATTGAGACGAAGCCGAGATCTTGCCGAACAACAGGTTGGTGGCACCCGGAACTGAGGCAGGGCGATGTTCGACTGAAGCAAGCAGATTCAAAATTACAGCTTGCTAAGGGATCAATCAAGCAAGCAAGCAATGCCAAACTAGCCGGGCAGTCGGCACAGGAGCCTCCGGTGGTGGCAAGCCACGCTGCTATGTGATGCTTGATGACCTCCCACAGCAGATCCAACCAAAGGACAAAATAGGCAATTTTCCAACCTTCTTTCTTCTCTTTTACCCCTTTATAGTTATTTTAATGAATGCGGTGTCCTCCAACAAATTAACTAGATGCTAGAGTATCTATCGGCGACCAGTATTTTGGATGTCTTTTAGCAAAGGCAACAAAATTTGATGTCCAACAACAAAATTTGGCAGAAAATGGGTCTAGCCACTTCACTAGAACTATATTTTCAATTATATACAGGTGGTAGGGAATTATATAGCAAACAAAACAGTAAATTTTTAAATAAAAATCACATTTCAAATCTAGTTGCGCGGGCAGTTAGGCTAGTTAAATAAGTAGTAAATACGGGACAAAAATTACAAAAGTAGGAAGGTCTTTGGTTCGGAGAGACACTACAATAAAACAGGTCATCCGTGCAGGGTCATCAGTCCCGATTAGGTTAGAATCGGCACTGATGAAGTATCAGTATCGGTTCGTAATATCCCACGCTCGATTATTGATTGAGTTAGATTGAACCGACACTGATACTCAGTATCAGTGTCGGCTCCAGACACAAACCGGCACTGATGCTATCAGTGCCGGTTTCTAATTGCAACTGACACTGATATGAGTCCGGACCCAAAATTCTACTTCATTACGCTTTTAGCTCGCAAGCCTCGCATCCGGCTCTCCTCCCTCTACGCCCCTCTCTCCTCATCCTCTCTCTCACTCTGATTCCCTTTTCTCCTCCCTCTCACGAACTCTCCTCCTCTCATTTCCTCTCTCCCCAGGTGAGGACCTGGGACTGGACCTTTCGACGGTGATTCAGGCGGCGGTGCTCAGGCTCATGTTGTTCTCGGTGGCCGTCATGCCATCCATTGCGCTGTCTCGCGCTACTCGGTCGTCGACGCCGCTGGGTTCGCCACCTCCTACGACGATCACCACCACCATCACAGCTCGGCCACCTACCCGATGTCGTCCCTAGGGGAGCAGGAGCTTGGGCTAGACAGCGGGGAGGCGGGGCCATGCACCAAGTGTGGCTGCGTTAGCTCCATGAAGTGCTCTGGTTGCAAGCGCGTGCGGTACTCATGTGTCTCCTCCTCTTCTTCCCTCCTAGTATTGCCTTGTAATCGTTAGGTGTTGATGTGATCTTACATTCTTACTGAGTTTCAGCAGTCAATTGAATAGATTCATGAGCAGCCGATTGAATAGATTCTTTGACTGTATGGTGTAATAATCCTTTTACTGCAAGAGGAGATTATGTGTTTGTTCTAGTGTGAAAGTTGTTGGTTACCTTTCTCTAATGCATTCAAAGAGTGCATAAGAGTTACCCTTAGCTTTATATTTTCTGATTGTTGCATTCTATCGAAGTGGAGGGAAAAGTTATCTTCTTAAGCCTTTATTCATTTATTATTTGCTTTATATTGGTCTGTAAGCCATATAGAAGTTGTATAATTTGATCGTTAAGCCTTTATCCAGTGAATGTGATGCCAACATTAAGTACAAATGTGATGGGTAAGTGTGGTTTTGTGCATGTGCACATTTTAGCTAGGTTCTTTAGTTAGTTTTGGGTGCTGACGGTGTGATAGAATTGGTATGATTACTGAATTTAGCTGATGTTATTTGTTTGGCAAATATGGCATACTATGCTATAGTGCATGAATGCTTCTGATTGGTTTGCTGATGTTAATCGATTGCTTCTATGAGATGATTGTAATATTCACTGCTATGAGATGATTAGAATGAAGGTGACATCGAATAATGTAAATACTGTGAGCATGTTGCATACGTGCTGAAATCATTTTTATTTCTAAAATACGAGCATTTTTTGCCCTGTAATATGTATCAATACCGGTTGGTATTAGGATCCAGAGGCACTGATAATGCCAGCATTGGTATCCATGATTACCAATGCCGAGTAATCAGTGTCGGTTAAAAACCGTCACTGATGGTATTTGTGAGCCGGCACTGATGACTATTTTTGTAGTAGTAAGAGTCCTTAAGTAGGATGCACTTCTTCAAAGAGTCCCAAGATAATTATTCTGCTCTAGTGACTTGGGTGAATTGTATTGAGTTAGGTGGACGTATTTATAATAGCATACAAGTTGTTAGAATTGATTGTAATATGTCCCTAATTGTGATCCAAGTCATGTGCTTTATGTAAACACACCCACCAAACTCAATACAATTCATCCATTGCAGTATATTCATCTCCTTACATACTCATCTAAACTTTTAGCTTAACTTTTCCATACAAAGTATAACATAAAACATATAGCTTAAAACATTTGATGGGATCGAAGGGACATCACAATAAATGTGAAGTTGAAAAAATGTGACAAAAATGATCAAATCCTAGAAATTCCCTCATCGCTTTGGAGGAAAACAGAAAGGTACGTGCATCCTATTCCGAGGTGACCCAAACTATAATAGTGCATAGCAATTGAAGGTGTCATAGTCTCACAGCGAATACATTTCACTTTTGATCATAGATATCAGATTTAAGTAGCAAATAAAACTATCTTTTAAAATCTAGCCTTGCAATTGTACGAGTTATTCTGCTAGTTCTAGCTAGTAGACCGCGAGTTTCTTATTCTTTTCACCAAGTTAGCATTGAAGTCTTACTTGCCAGAACATACGGAGGATGGTACTTCAACACGATCATGGTTTTGCACAGTTTTCACAAAAAGCAAATGGAACAAGATGCATGTCAAATTCTCATCGACCAGACTGATTAACAGGCTGGGTTTCAGTTGCAGAACGCCCATCGCCGGAGCAACAGCAAAAACGGCTCAGCCGATGCAGGTTCAGCAGGTCCACCAGCTCGTGCCAGCGGGACGGGCATCGGTTTCTCCGGACCCAGAACTGCACCAGCAGGTGGGCGACAAGGTACGCGACGATGGCGCCCACAAGCGCCACCACGTACGCTGAGGTCCTCACCTTCCGGCAGCTCCCCGCCGTGAACGCGCCCAAGAGTCCCAGTAGGTCCAGCACCATGGCCGTCTGCAGCGCGCGCGCGCGGTACCCATGGAAGCTGAAGGTGCTGCTCAGTAGCAGCACGATGATCACCAGCGACGACACGAACGCCGTCGCGTTGCAGTAGAAGAACACGTTGTATCGCGCGGCGTAGTGAGCCTGCTAGTCAGTTATTTATTTAACCAAGTGAGAGTGTGACCTTCAGTTTCTGCAAGCGCTCGTTGTCGTAAAAATCATTGCACCTGGAGCACGGGGTCGCCGGCGAGGTGGCCATCGGCGTCGTCGGCCCAGACGCCGCCCGGGGGGCTCAGGCCGGCGTTGTAGGTGACGCTGGCGGCGAGGATGGCGAGAAGGAGGAGGGACTTGTGCATCCGCTCCAGTATGCCCTTGGGCCGCTCCTCCGTTGGAGCGTAATCTGTGGCCGGTGGCTGATTTGACGCCATGATTAGCTACGTGACGATGTTCAAGCTCTTTTGCCCAAGTTTGGTACGTTTTATGGTGCACATATGTGCATGACGTAGGAATAAAGAAAAGTACTAGGTTCCTTCGCTAGTTGGCATCTTGATGTGTAGCACGCTTATCAAGGCAGGAATATGTTCCAGTTATATATTTACACGCGCCATACAATTTCTCGCATGAGCGTCAAAATCTCTTCTTTTATTTAATCTTTTTCTTTTGCGAAAAATATTTAACTAGGTTAATTGGGTCGCGCAATTGTCTGAGCTGGCCAGTAAATAGTCTCTAATATTTAGCCTCTAACAAAATGATGAAGCACCTGCCTCCAAAATCGATAACTCTTGTGAAATCGTAGCGATCAAGCAAGAGCGAGAAAACAATAATTTAATCATGGAAGCAGAGAGACAAAATTTAATCCCCAAGATCCTTCTCATTTTTCTTCACTACTAAAAAAAAGACCAAACAGGATCGGTTAAAAAACAGTTTTAGTGCTAGTTTTTTAACCGGCACTCTTCACTCAGTACTGATAGTTGGCACCTATCAATACCGGTTGCCCACCCGGCACAATTGATATTTCCAAATAATAAAAAAAGAGAAAATTGGTGGCGATGGAATTGGGTCAGCTCGGATGCCGCTCCCACCGCCGCTTCCCCGCAGCCACTGCCGCCACCGAGCTCCCTTAAGCCGGCTCTCATCGAACACATCTCATCCATACAAGACATCTCAGAATCAAATTCAATACAATAACGCAAGAATCGACTTATCTCATTATACAACACATCTCACAATCAAATTCAATACAACAATACAAGAATCAACTTATCTCGTTCATACAACACATCTCACAATCAAATTCAATACAACACATCTCGCAACCATTCCGCAATTCTTGGCGCGCGCGCTGCATGAACGATTAGAGCTAACCTTGCGGCACTCGATGTAGGCAGATAGGAGGGAAGGGTAGCGCTGCCGGGGGCAAGCCTGCTCCACTAGCGACCCCAGACACCTTGCTGGCCGCACCGGCGGCGCCCCCGACGAGGATCAGGACGACGTACTTCGTGCAGTGGCAGAGGTGAGGACCCAGTGAGGAGGGGTGTGGGGAGGAGGCCGACCCCTGATGGTGGGGAGGAGGCGCGGGGGAGGAGGCCGGTGGGGAGGGGCGGTGGGGAGGAGGCTGGCGCTCGGTGGTCGGGAGGAGGTTGGTGGGGAGGGCAGGTAGGGAGGAGGCTGGGGCCTGGCGGTCGGGAGGAGGCAGGGGAGGAGAGGCGACGGGGAGGAGGCGAAGAGATAAGGTTAGATCTGGCGTGGGGGGAAGAGATAAGGTGTGGCGGACATGAGCCAAGCGGAGCCAAACTTGAGGCTGTGAACTAAAATCAAATTGATGAAAAAATCGGGTCCATTGCCTTTACTGCCGTTGGTTCTGGAACCAGCATTGAAAAACGACTATCAATACCGATTGATGGCTGGACTTTTGCATCCACTCCGGTATGCCCTTAGACCATCTCCAACCATATTCCCTTCATTTTGTTCTCTTCCCGATTCCCTTCTCCGTTCTCATTCCCTTTATTTCCTCTCATCTCCAACAGCTTCCCATCGAGGGGAATCGCGAAGGGAAAGGAGAGAGAATCCCGTCCTGGAGGGAATGACCCTGGGAATCCCGTCGTGACGGGAACCGTGAAGGAAAACCGTTAGAGCGCTGAAGGGAACGAAAATCTCGTCGTGAAGGGACTCTGGTCCCTGAAGGGAAACCGTTGAAGATAATCTTAGGCCGCTCCTCCGTTGGAGCGTGCTCTGTGGCCGGTGGCTGATTTGACGCCATGATTAGCTACGTGACGACGTTCAAGCTCTTTTGCCCAAGTTTGGTACGTTTTATGGTGCACATATTTGCATGACGTAGGAATAAAGAGAAGTACTAGGTTCCTTCGCTAGTTTGCATCTTGATGTGTAGCACGCTTATCAAGGCAGGAATATGTTCCAGTTATATATTTACACGCGCCATACAATTTCTCGCATGAGCGTCAAAATCTTTTCTTTTATTTAACCTTTTTCTTTTGCGAAAAATATTTAACTAGGTTAATTGGGCCGCGCAATTGTCTGAGCTAGCCAGTAAATAGTCTCCAATATTTGGCCTCTAACAAAATGATGAAGCACCTGCCTCCAAAATCGATAACTCCTGTTGTGAAATCGTAGCGATCAAGCAAGAGCGAGAAAACAATAATTTAATCATGGAAGCAGAGAGACAAAATTTAGTCCCCAAGATCCTTCTCATTTTGCTTCACTACTAAAAAAGATCTAACAGTACCAATTAAAAAATAGTTTCAGTGCTGATTTTTCAACTGGCACTCTTCACTCAGCACTGATAGTTGACAACTATCAATGCTGGTTGCCCACCCGACACAATTGATATTTCCAGATAATAAGAAAAAGAGGAAATTGGCGGCGACGGAATTGAGCCGGCTCGGATGTCGCTCCCACCGCCGCTCCCCCGCCGCCACTGCCACCACCGAGCTCCCTCAAGCCGGCTCTCATCGAACACATCTCATCCATACAAGACATCTCAAAATCAAATTCAATACAATAATGCAAGAATCAACTTATCTCATTCATACAACACATCTCACAATCAAATTCAATACAACAATGCACGAATCAGCTTATCTCGTTCATACAACACATCTCACAATCAAATTCAACACAACACATCTCTCAACCTATCCGCAATTCTTGGCGCGCGCGCTGCGTGAACGATTAGAGCTAACCTTGCGGCACTCGATGTAGGCGGATAGGAGGGAAGGGTAGTGCTGCTGGGGGCAAGCCTGCTCCACCAGCGACCCCAGATGCCTTGTTGGCCACACCGGCGGCGCCCCCGACGAGGATCAGGACGACGTACTCCGTGCGGTGGCAGAGGTGAGGACCCGGTGAGGAGAGGTGTGGGGAGGAGGCCGGCCCCTGATGGTGGGGAGGAGGCGCAGGGGAGGAGGGCGGTGGGGAGGGCGGTGGGGAGGAGGCTGGAGCTCGGTGGTCGGGAGGAGGTTGGTGGGGAAGGCTGGTGGGGAAGGCCGGTAGGGAGGAGGCTGGCACCTGGCGGTCGGGAGGAGGCAGAGGAGGAGAGGCGATGGGGAGGAGGCGAAGAGATAAGGTTAGATCTGGTGTGGGTGGAAGAGATAAGGTGTGGCGGACGTGAGCCAAGCGGAGCCGGACTTGAGGCTGTGAGCTAAAATCAAATCGATGAAAAAATCGGGTCCATTGCCTTCACTGCCATTGGCCCTGGAACCAGCACTGAAAAACGACTATCATTGCCGGTTCGTGGCTGGTGGCACTGATAGTCATTTTCAGTGCCGATTCTCAACGATTTAATCATTATTCGCGCATAGAAGATTAATAACCAACACTGATACCTCTTCAATTCTGGTTCCAACACAACCGACACTGATGAGGCGCTACTTATTGCATGTTCTGTAGTAGTGCTTGTTGATGCTCAATTAGTGCGAGTACAGTTGAGCTTCTCACCCCTTACTATATAGGTGGATGGGAAGGACCTTGTCACTATTACAAACTACTCCTTGGTGGATGTAGGTTCAATTACTCATGAAATATGCAATTAGAGGAGGTGATTGATTGCGGAAGGCAAATTCAAATTTTAATTCACCCTAAGCAAAAATCCAATTTATTCTCGTATTCAATTCGAGACAGACTACTATCACGTCACTAAAAATGATTTACAGAACGAACCGTAGGTTTGATTGCCCTCAAATTTTAGCAGTAGAAAACTAGACAACGTTATGAAACTAACCCAATAATAATCAAATTAAACGAATCTCTGGATCAAGAGTTATGATCTTTGCGAGCAGACTATGACACATGTGATGAAAATAGATTAAACCCTAATTTTGTGATAATGCAAGAATTACGAAAATTCAACATATCAAACTTTTCATAACCTTATCTAAATGTTCTGGAATGATTTAAGATGTATCAAACCAAAACAAACTATGTTAACAAAAGGATCCACCAAGAATCAACACCGAGTGACAAACGAAGAACGCGTAGAAAGAACAAAATTATCAACTTACAAAAGTTGATCTTCATTGCATAGATGAGTTCACAAGATGCATCTTTACAAGAGACTCCATGAATTTCTAAACCCTAGATAGTTTTCTTTTTTCTTCTAGAAAATCGAACTATATTCTCTCTCTATTTCTTTTTAATCACCAGAGATTGTAGCCGACTCGGCTACGTCTCGGTTTCGGCCAACCAAGACAGCCAAGCGGGCCATGTCGTCTCCCAAGCCGCACCTTGCCTGGTCCAGCTCCCTTGGCCTAGGTCGCCACTTCCACTGGGTTGACGCCCTTCCAGGCTCACCTGCACCGCACGAAAGGTTGATAATTGGGCCACACCTCGCACCATGGGCCACGCACCCCTGGCCTGTTAATGTGCCCACATGCGAGGCCGCTAGACCAATCGCATCTGGCGGGACCAATTGGGCCTCGCCAAAACCCAGCCCGCTGTAGTAGCACAATACTCCACACAATACCCTGTTGCGCTCCTCACAGTACCTCGCACTATTAGCCAGCCATCAATGCCTTACTCGTCCACTACACCATAGCACGTACAACTCTTGTGTATGTCTCATGGTATGAGCATCTTTACGTACATTGTTCCCTAGCCCGAATATCCCGCGTGACCTCCCGACTACCTTGACATTAGTCCCTCCCTAAATCTAGTCCTCCCTAAATGTAGTCCTAGTCCCTATCACCGACCTTGTTCATCCTCAAGACACACTTTCTTATGAACAAAACCAACAACTATTTTTGAGCACAAGTTCTTCAAACTTGACTCATGTCAATCTACATAATATCATCGTTATGTTAAACACTTTGCTTTTGCCAATTTCACCATAAATCCAATTTTTTATCATTCATGATTTTATAATCTCCTCCTTGATGAAAACATTGGCAACTTCTCATGTAAACACTGGCAATACCTTTTCATACATGTTTAAAAAAATTAAAAGTAGAAGAATTAAAAACAAAAGAAGGAATAAAAAACCCAAATTTCTCCCCCTTTGATAATGGATTCATCAATAACAAATAGAAAATAAAATCTTTTATTGTTTTTGTTTTTATCATGTTTTTATACTGAGCATCATAAATCATCTAGATATGTAGCAAATACTCGATCAAACTACACTATCAAGAATAATTGTACCATCCCGTCTACACATGTAAAAATATAGTGTCAGCACAACTCATCAAGTATAATTAATAATTTATTTACAATGTATGGTCTCCCAATCTCAACTACTTCAATTTCAGAAAATATTGAAACTTTACAACTTTTTTGTGCTTCAAAAACTGAATTGATTGCTTGAATGCAAATATGATGAAATTCATTTACAAGGAATTATATGTACTATATTGCCTTACTTTCCAACCGAACTAAGCCTGTCAAAAAAAAAAAAACAATCACAAGCTTAAGGTCTTCTTTCAAGTTCATATCAAAGTGCAATGATAAGCAGTCTCATAAAGAAGCGTGACAATGCATATTTTCTTGATCTTTTATCTATCAACTATTAATCAACGCTTAGCAGATAACTTTGATACTTCACATTTAGCACTTTTAGAAAAGATCAAAGCAGTCACGAAAGTATAACTATGATAAGATTTAATTTAAGTTTTCTTTTCAATTAGATAGTTATGACAAAACTACACCATACATGCATAGATTTGAAGATGCAAAAACCTTATAGCATTAACATGGTTTCAAGTGTCATATATGTATAAAGTACAATGCTTATTACCATTTTTATTGTTTTCTATTTTTTTTAAAAAAAATTGAAGCACACAAATAGAAAACAAAAAACAAAATTAAATATATTAAAAAGAGTTAAAAAAACTCCCTCTCAAAATAGTCCCGTAGGATGAATAACCCCAAGTTCTCCCCAAAAAAAAAACAAAATAAGAAGAATCAAAAGGTTTTGTGAAAATCTCTACCAATTGGTATTTGGTATCCACACGGTGAAGTTCAACATTCCTTTTTTCTATATTGTCTATAATAAAGTGAAATATCATATCAATATGTTTAGTCCTAGAATGTTGCATAGGCTTCCTAGCAATACTTATAGCACTTGTATTATGACATAAAATAGAACATGCTCCAAAGTAACCCTATAATCTTTAAGTGTAGCAATTATTCAAAGAATTTGTGAACAACAACTAGCAGCAGCTACATATTCAGATTCAGCAAATAGATTGTGCAGCGGATGAATGTTTTCTATTTGACCATGGAACAAGAGAATTTTGCAAGAAATTACATGTATCAAATGTGTTATTCTATCAATTCAATAACCTCTAAAATCGTCATCAAAAAAATCTCTTAAACTAATACATGAAGAAGCAGAAAGTCAAATACTAAAATCTTGAGTGCCATGAAGATACCTAAGAATCCACTTGATAGCTTGTCAATGTGAAGAACATAGGGAAGCTTGAAAACACGTACACAAACACACAAAAAATTGTACGTTTGGCCTCCAAGCGATGAGATACCAGAGCGATCCAATCATGATTATATACTCCTTTTGATCAAAAGGTTCATCATCTTCATCGGGATCAAGTGTCATTATTGCTCCAATTAGTGTCAAGATTGGCTTGTTGTTTTTCATCTCAAAATAGTGTAGAAGATCTATTATGTACTTACTTTGATGAACAAAAGTACAATTTTTTGTTTGTTTAACTTGAAGATCCAAAAAGTATGTAAGTTCATCCATCATACTCATATCAAATTCTCTTCTCATCGTTTTTAAATACTTGGACACCAAAGCATAAGAAGAACAACCAACTGTGATATCATCTACATAAATCTAAACAAATAGTTGATCATTACCATGCTTTAGAACAAACAATATCTTGTTCACTTTTCCGCCTTTTCAATCAAGAATGTTTTTAGCCTATCATAACATGCTCTAGGTGTTTGTTTCAAACCAAACAAAGTTTTGGACAACTTGTACACATGATCTGGATATTTAGGATTCTCAAAACCAGGTAGTTGCTTAACATAAACTTTCTCATTAATGTAGCCATTTAGAAAAGCACTTTGAACACCTATTTGATATAATATAAAACATTTGGATATAGAAAAAGCTAAAAGAATTTAATGGCTTCTAATCTAGCAACAAGAATAAACGTTTCCTCAAAATCTAGACCTTCCACCTGTATAAAATCATGAGCTATAAGTCTAGCTTTATTCTAACAACAACATCATCTACAAATAATTGTTTTATAGAAATTAAAATATTATCCTCCTCATCATCCATAAATATGTTCTCAGACTCCCCCTAAATATGTGTACCTAAACCTGCATCACTTGGTCTAGTGCCAGGGCTAGCCTCATCAAAAGTAACCTCACATGTTTTAACAATTCTGTTAGTCTCCAAATCAAGCACATGAAACCCACAGGCATGAGCTGGATATCAAAGAAAAATACCGTCAACAAATCTAACTTCAAATTTATCCAAATTACCATATTTCAGCACAAAGCACTATGCCTATGACCAAACCGCAGCTCATATGAAGTTTTACCAAATTTAGATCGATCTCAAGTAAACACAGTTTGAAACATAACATGCATTAGATATAGCTTCAACCCAAAATTTCCCAGGAGTATGAAATTCATCTAATATTGTCCTAGCCATCTCAACTAAAGTTCTATTTTTCCGTTTAACTACACCATTTTATTGAGGTACTCTAGGCGATGAAAACCACAAAAGTGATCAAACAAAGAATTTTTAAATTATGTTACATTCTCACTTCTAATTGCTTCAAGTGATCTTAGGAGGTCAACATACAATCTAAGAACAAGATTTCTAAAGTGATCAAAAGCTTCATCTTTAGATGCCATAAAAAACCCACAAATATCTAAAATAATCATCAACAATTATAAACACATAACATCAACCTCTAAAAGACCGTACTCTAGAAGGATCAACAGTATCAAGATGCAAAAGTTGACCTAATATATTTTTCATAACCATGGTAATAGATGGATGTGAACTTAAATTTATTTTACTATGTCTACAAGAAGTGTGTACTAATCTGTTGTCACTTTTAAGCTTAGGCAAGCCATGAATAAGATCTAAACCACTAACATGAGTAAGATGATCAAGACCAACATGACCAAGTCTATGATGCCAAAAGAATAAATCTTTATAATCATTTGCAGCAAGATATCTAAGGTTAGTAGAAGGTGATGTATCAAAACTAGCCTTAAAAAACTCTTCCAAAACGTGAGATTCTAAAAACTAAATCACCTGAAGCATCTAACACTTTACATTCATTTTTCTTAAAGTACACCTCAAGATCACCATCAATCATTTGTGAAATAAAAAGCAAGTTAAATTACAAGTTCTCAACAAGAGTAACATCCTTGAACATAAACTTGTCATTTACCTACATTGTACCTTTCTCCACAATAGAAATAGAAAAAGCATCTTCAAATGCAATACTTTTAGCACGAGATGCATGTACAAGAGAGAAATAATTCTTATCACCGGACATGTGATGTGAACATCCAGAAGTCACTAGCCATATGTTCTCCTTCCTTGTCTGAGAAGCCTACAATGCAATAACAGATGTCAAAACCTCAATACTAGGGTTAGTGATAAAACACTTAGGAATCCAGTACTGAGATACCTAACCAAAAGTAGGCACAACACAAGCTTTTTTATGAGCAAAATTAGTATTAGTTTTTCTTGAGTTACTAGCAACAAAATATGATTAAGTCACCCAAGGGACAAAATAAGGTGTCATAACCTCACAAGGAGTAAAACGTGCCCATCTCAAACTAGACCTAGCTTGATATATTTATTTTCTTTGTTGTTTAGCTAGTCTAAAGCAAAAACATACCAAATATCTATCTCTTTCACAATGAGTGCAAGTGTACTTAACATGATGTTTAGATTTAGAAGAAGAAGTAACAGTTGTTTTCATTGTAGAAGATGTAAAATCCAGTAGACTTAAAATAACATTTTTAGGTTCAGCAAGTGTTTCAAATTTTTCACTACCAAGAGTCATAACAACAATATGTGCATGTGACTTAGAATGAGCATAGGGATTAAAACATAAACCTTCTTTACATGTGCTTGACTTAGATGAATCTCAATTAAGGTTTAGATTTTTTTCTTCCATTAGAACATCAAACCAAAGTTTCTTTTAAGTAATAACTTGTTTAGAAAGAGTTGGACACTTTCACAAGCAACACTTATAGGTTTCTTTTGTCTATGACAATTAGAGCATAAAAGAACCTCATGAATAACTATGTCATTAGCTATTTGAGAAACTCTAACATTATCATCATGAAACTTCAATTTAAGAATTGAGCATTTATAATAATAAATGGAATATATCAAATCAGAAGTTAAACAACTAGCATCTTTAGTTTGTTTTCTATTCAACATGACAAGTTTCTCATTCTTCACAATTTCTGTTGGAGCAAGAGTTCGTCTTGCCCCAGCAAGTACGGTGAGAGTTTCTTCTAAGGAGGAGACTCAAGCTTGGAGACGAAGTTTGAGAGGAAGGAACACCATAATGTATTGATGGTAGAAAAATGTTTTACTCTGGGAGGAGTATCACAGTGAGACTTGGTGCATTTTCACCTTTGTGTCTTTTTTTTTCTGTCTTGCCCCTCTTTTCCTTAGAGGACCATGGCCTCCTATTTATAGGGCCATGCGTAGCTTGTCGTACATATTATCATAATGTATAAATATCCGGGATCTAACTGAATTACTAGGTCTTATCCCGGATAACTACCTTCTACCCTATCAGGGAGATAAATATCCACCGTAGTAATTATCGTGGTGCCTACCCCATGAAGGGGGGAGCCGATCGCCAACTACGGCCCGGCGCCACACTGTCAGGGGTGTCAGGGTAGCCTCCATCATGCCGGGGTGTTAGAGCGGCGTCCACTAGCCTAGGTATTTAATGCCGGTCACCTCCTCGCAGGCAAAGTACGACCGGTGCTTTCCTTTTGGCAGATCTTTCTTGAGGCCTGATGACTCACCCAGTAGCCTCCAGGGAGCCGGCCCGGGCAGCGAGAGGCTGAGGCCTCAAGAGACTGAGCGTTTGGGAGGCTGAGCCTCCGGGAGGCGGGACTTCGGAAGGCCGGGGCTTCGGGAGGCTGAGGCCTCGAAGACTGAGCCTTCGGGAGGCGGGACTCCGGAAGGCCGGGGCTTCGGGAGGCTAAGCCTTCGGAAGGTAGGGCTCTGGAAGGCTGGGGCTCCAGAAGGCGGAGGCTTCGGGAGATCGAGCCTTTGGGGGGCTGAGCCTTCAGGAGGCAGGGCTCTGAAAGGGTGAGTCTTTGGAAGGCGGAGGCTTCGAGAGGCCAGGCCTTTGGGAGGCAGGGCTTCAAAAGGTGGAAGCTTCGAGAGGCTGAGCCTTTGGGAGGCCGGGCTAATTAAACCAAGTTGCCGTCGGGGGTTCTTGATAATGACCCTCAACAGTAGCCCCTCGCGAGGGCAGCCAGCGGAGCAGTCGGACCCGCTGTTCCTTCAGAGCAGGGCCCCCAGCGGACCCCGGCTTGTGGCTGATGGCTCGTGGTTCAAGAATCGCTTGGCTTGTCTGGGACGGTTTGACCTGAGTGACTAAACGACATGCTGGATGATGTTGGTGACAGGGGGCATTGAATGCGCCCTGGGGAGAGGTGCAGTCCTTGCCCTGTCAGGCAGGGCATGGGACGCGTGTCGTCTTGTTGTTGGGGAGTCAAGGGAGTCGGTTTCGTGCCCCCCCCCCCACAATTTCAGCCTGGTAGGTAAAAGGATGATGCGTGTGCCCGCTACCTGGGGGGCAAGTTGCTCCCTATTTGTAGCAGGAAGGGGATTGCCCAGAGTGACCTTTTCGCCAACTCCTCGTTCTCATTTGCCTTTGTCTTCGGTGTCCTTTGCTTTGTGTGAGTTGTCCTTTGATCCCTACTCTTCTCTCTCTCTCGTAATCCAGCGCCTTTCGCCATCCTCTTGCGGTTCGTATGGCTGGCTTTAGTACCCCGAGTGAAGCCAGAACTCAGGCGACGGAGGAGATGGCCGGAGTAGCCACGGTGGGGGACCCTCAGATGACGCCGGCTTTCCCATCGCTGATGGGGCTGCCGCCAGGAGTGGAGCTCTGGCGTGCCAGCAAAAGCCACTTCTGGCAAACCACCGCCTGGGGGCATCATCATAGGTGACGAGGAGCTCGACCGGATGGTTAGGGAGGGGAAGATTCCCCCCCGAGCTGTCGGTTGGCCTCCGCTAGGCGAGGAGGTTCCGAAGCCCCTAGCCCATGAGGTCGTGGTGTTTGAGGCCTTCTTCGAGGTGGGCCTGGGTTTTCCCTCAGTGTTGTTGCTTGAGAAGGTGCTCCGCCACTTCTATGTGGAGCTTCCGCAGCTCCACACCAACACCATTGCCCACCTAGCCACCTTTGAGTGGGCCATGCGGGCGGAGGGGTGCGAAGGGAGGGCAGATTTCTTCGCGGCCCTCCACTTTGCCAGCTGCCAGCCAAAGTTGATCAAGGTTTAGGGGATAGAAGAGGCCCCTTAGCTTCGTGAGTGTCAACTTCCAGATACGACCGTAGTATCATGATGTCTTTCCGGTGAAGGCCATTAACGGCTGGTGGTATACCGGCTGGTTGCAACAGTTGTTTTACTACAACGTCGGCCTTGCGTCGCCCCTTCGTTCCACGAACCAGGATATCGTGTATGTTCCAGAGCTGGAGACGGGGATTACGGACGGCTAGTTCACCTCACGGCTGGCCCTTCTTAGGAGGGTGGCCAAAAACATGAGCATGTGTGACCTCATGGAGGAGTTCACCATGTTGCGCATTCAGCCCCTTCAAACGGGCTGGAACTGCATTTTTGAGCAAGGTGCGGAAGAGTGTCCCAAGGTGTATTTTGGCCCGCCCGTTAGTGCTGGTGAGTTCCCTTTGCAGTTTGGTTTTTGATCTACCGATGTGAGCCGTCTTTTTTCTTTCAGAGAGGTTCCTCCCACTGGATCGCGTGGCGGAGATCGCAGAGTTGATCCTGGGCCCCCTACTCTCGCAGAGCGGGAGAGGAGGGTGGCCCTAGCACGGAGCCGGGAGCGGTACAACTGTGTCTGCTTTTACCTCAGCGTGGGGGCTTCGGCATGGTGGGATCGTCCAGAGCCTAGGGCTGCTGAAAACGAGCGCGTGCAGGCCCCCCATCCGTGCGAGGATGCTCCTGGCCTCGCGGCCTTTAGCCTCTGGAGGCTCGCATACTGGTTCAACGGTCGAGTCGTCGGAGGTGCCCCTGGTTCGCAAGAAGCGCCTGAGGCGGATGGGGAGCATGAGCGACCAGTCCGGAGGCAAGAGCCAGGGTGGCAGCGATGACATGGGGAAGGGTCGGGCCTCCCCGGATATTATGGGTCATGGCGAGAGCCAACGGAGAGGTGTGGCCTCCGTGGACTACGACTTCGGTATCGTTGGCTCGTATGTTGAGGACGCTACGGGCCCTCCTATAAGAGGTTCAGAGGAACTAGGTGTAATTTTCTTCGTTAGTCATATCCTGCTTTTGGTCGTACGCTGGGATCTTGAATTGTGTTTCTTTTTTGTAGCGACCTTCAAGGCCGATGCGTCCTTGACTCCACCCCTGAGGCCTAGCGGAGATCGGGGACTCCTTTGGAGGGGTCTCCGAGGGCCGTCCTAGGGGACGTGGCTTCATTTCTGTGGGCCCCGAGCCAGCTAGTGACCTACCCGTGGTGGCTACTACCAGAGGCACCATGCCCTCTGCCGAGGGTCCCTTTGGAGCGGTTGAGGGGAGCCCTGACCTCAGGGTCTTGACCCCGGATGACTTTGTGCTGCGCCCGGCGGTATCAAGGGCCTTCGCTGCGGCCTCCTCTCTTCTCCGGAGTGGAGAGGTCAAGTGATCATTGGCCTAGTGTCCTCTAGAGGAGCTGGAGGCGCGGTTGGTAGCAGCGTCCCTTCAGGTTGGTAGTATTGGTTATGTTTTGCCGGGTCCGGTATTGGGTCCTGAGCAGCTCATTCTGTCTTTTTCCATCTTTTGTGATGCCTTGTAGCAAGTAATTTTGACGAGGGTGCTGGGAGTTGGAAGGTGCCAGGCTTTTGGTGCGACCCGTGACAAGGTTGAGGGCCATCGCCAGGCCTTGGAAGTGGCCCGAAAGCGAGCGGAGTCTGCGGAGGGTCATCTTTGGGAGGAGATGGTGCTTGACGAGCGTGTGTAGGCTGAGAAGCGGAAGGCTACCGAAGACCTTCGGGAGGTGAGGGAGCTTGCCGATATGGCCAACGTAGCTCGTGTGTTCGCCGAGAGTAACGTCGACACCCTTCGGGTGGCGGTGGTAAATATGCGGTGAGAGTTGGAGGAGGCTCAGGCATCGGAGGGGGCACTATGTTCGGAGTGCCAGCAGAAGGTGGCCCGGATTACCTTTGATTCCTTGAGCAGCCTAGGGGCTCGGTGCCCGCCGCTGCCCTCTAACTCGGAGGCGTCGGTCATGCCGTTCTTCTAGCTTCGATCCGCCACGAAGGCTATGGTTAGGGCTATGGAGGTCTATGCGAGGTCCAGCGCTCGTGTGGCCACTGCGCTTCAGCTGACCCTGCTGCTGCACCAGGTGGGGGTTGGTCCCTTCGAAGCACTGGAGCAGCAGGTGCCGGACTCCGTGGTCGAGACCTTCCAGCCAGAGGCACCTCCGGTGGAGATTTGCGTAGCCCTGGAGAGTTTCCAGCGTGGCGTATGGGCGAAGCATGGCCGGAGCGTGACGTTGCACTTCATGGCCGGTCAGGGGACTCCGGGTGCCTCGAGGGGCCTTCGCCTGGCACTGTTGCCCCATCAGAGCCGAGCGTGGATGCCCCGGAGGTGTAGCTCTGCCAGGGTTCTCTTTCTTTTCTTTTCTTTCCCGGGGAGGGGGGTCTAGTTCTAACATGTTGACTGCCTCTTTCTGCTTCATGTATATAATCTTTCCTTTATTTGATGGAACCACACCTGTCTTCCTGTGGTTTACCTGTATTGTTTTTGGAATGTTTGTGCCCTTGAATTTTAACCGGAGTCCGATCTGCGTGTATAGGTATGGCGGCCTGAGGCCGGAGGAGGCCTCGTCCGTACCTTGGATAGTGCCTCTAGGGAGGGATCGAGTGCGTCCGGAGCGTTGGGGGCTACTCCATTCGATCTTCGGCGGAGTCGTTTCATTATGCCCCGCGATTCCGAGGGGCGTATTGGTCCGCAGGTGGCCGCCGATGTCTTGGTTAAGGTCGAGCCGGAGAATCCCCCGGTGTCCGCTCTAGATGTATGTTTTGCTACAAGAGATGACTGGTGTGCAGCCTGAACAGCTGACTCTTCATCCTTCCTCGAGGTTCTGACGGAAGGGTGCCCTCAGAAATTCTCGAGTCTATCTTGGGCGAGGTGAAGGTCCGAGTCTCCGTTTTGGGAAATAGCCCTTCTTGCGGAGGGGGCCCGCGTCGGCCTCCTGTGCGCAGTTGTCGTGGACGACTCTCCGGGTCCTGCAGTGTTTCTAGGAAGCGTTGCGGTCGGGCACCCTCATCTTCCCGTAGTGGTACAGGGAGGCGTAGTAGGCTAGCCAGTTTGCTAGGCATAGATTCGATGTACATCGGTTAACTGTATAAAAAGGCTCTTTGTATGTTATGTTTGTACAACTTGCGTTGTGTTAGCTTGTTGTTTTTTTTTCTTTTTCTCTCCCTTTTTATGATTGATCGCACCGACGCTTCACCTGTGCCCCCTGTCCCAGCCCCTTCGCATCCTGTGGCTGCTCAGCGGGCACAGGGTGTGAGACTTTGAGGGGCATCGGAAGGGTCGGGTGATGGAGACTTTTAGTCATGCCTGTGCCGGGGTGTTTATCCCTTCGCCATGTTAGGCCGGCCTAGCCTTAGAAATGACGGAGGGTGTTGTGCCTGTCCGGTATGAAGGCACTACCTTCAAGATGCCAGAGCGGTCTTTGCCTATCCGCCATTTTAGGTTTGCTAGGCCCACAGGATGACGGACGAAATGCCTGTCCAGCACGGAGACTTACATATTCAAGATGCTAGAGCGGTCTTTGCCTATCCGCCACGTAGGTTAACTAGACCTTAAAGATGGCAGACGGAATGCCTGTCCAGCACGGAGGCTTATGCCTTCAAGATGCTGGAGCGGTCTTTGCCTATCCGCCACGTAGGTTAGTGAGACCTTAAAGATGGCAGACGGAATGCCTGTCCAGCATGGAGGCTTATGCCTTCAAGATGCTTGAGCAGTGTTTGCCTATCTGCCATGTAGGTTGGCGAGACCTTAAAGATGGCGGACGGAATGCCCGTCCAGCACGAAAGCTTGTGCCTTCAAGATGCTGGGGCTCTCTCTATCTTTTTTTTGGTATTTTCGGAAAGGACTAGGCCTAGGGTTCTCTATACATAGTACTTGCGTAGGGTCTTCGCATTCCAACTGTGTTCGAGGGGGGTCCCCTCTGTATCGGCCAGGTGGTAGGAGTAGGGCCTGTTAGACTTGAGGACCAGATATGGGCCTTCCTATTTGTTGCGTAGCTTTCCTGGGGCAAGGGCGCGTTGAAGCACTAGTTCGCCGGGTTTGAAGTTTCATGGCGCAACCCTTGGATCGTATGTAACACCCTAATTTTTCTAATTCTAAAATTTTCTCAATATTTGTTAAAAGTTCAAATGAGTTTAAATATTTTTAAAAAGAGAGAAAACCCTATTTTATATGAAAGAAAAAGAAAATGACATAGGATATAAGTGAATATTTTGCATTCATGCTGAATTAGGCAAGTAGTATTTTATTTGAATTTTTGATGAATTTATTTGAAGAGTTTTTGCCTGGATTTTGAATTTGAATTGGATTTGAATTCATAGGAAAAAGAAAAAGAATAAAACCTCTCACGGGCTGTCTTTCTCCTTTTCGGCCCAACTCCTCGGCTTCGGCCCAGCCGTCGCCGATTTCCTCTCCCACCTGGGCCTCAACCCAGCCTCGGCCCAGTCGCGCGCGCGCCAGCCCACGCGCCGAAGACGCCGCGCCGAGCCGCCCACACCTGAGTCGCCGACATGCGGGTCCCGCTCGTCAGGCCTTTCTTCCTCCTTCGGTCGGATTCTGACTCGAACTCAAACACGCGCCGGCCGTCGCCTTCCGATCCGAATCCGAGCCGTCCCAAGCCTTAGAGCTTCTAGAAAGCCGCCAAATCAAATCCCCGGGATCCCCTCTATCTCTAACCTACCTTATCTCTAAGGATTTCGTGTTTAAACGGGGAAACCGAGCTCAGATTTGGCCCTTCGCCGCCGTTTCCGAGTCAAACACGCTACGCCGTCGCCCTGGACACCCCGAGCTGCCTATATAAGTAGAGCCTCCCTCCCCGAACGCATCTCAACCAGAATTCACCAAAACCCGAGCCTTAGACGCCGAGTTCAGAGCTCGCCGCACCACCCTCGTCGCCGCTTCGACCGAGCTCGCCGCCACGCCATTCTAGAGCCTTGCAGCGCATCCTGAGCCCACCATCGCGAGTGCCTGCCACCACAGAAGCTTTTCTCGCCGTCGATTTGATCTCTGCGCCGCCGGAGAGCCTTCTCCGATGAGTTCCTGAAGCAGCAGCCGCCCCCTTCCGTCGCCGACCACCTTCCCGTGACGCGCCGCCTTTGGTAAGCCCCAAAATGAGATCGTCGTTTCCTCCTGATGCTATTCTGCCGCTTGTCGTCGTGATCCGAGGCCGGCGACGAGGTTTGTGCTTGTCTCCGGTGAGTCGCCGCCGTGCCCGAGCTCGGCTCCGCCGAGAACCACCCTGCCGACCGTCCCCTTTAAGCTCAGCCGTCGGATCTGTCCTCAACGGCCTAGATTAGATCCCATCTGTACCCCTTCGGTCAACCAATCAGAAGCTGCCACGTGTTGCCACTTAACCCAGTCAACAGCCATGCCATGTCACCATCCACCTCAGCCGCCACCTCAGCCTTTCTGCTGATGTGTCACCCCTGTCACCATGCCACGTCAGCCTGAGCTACCCAGTCAGTAATTCAAACCTTTTTCAGTATAAAAATAAATCTGATAATTCCTTTATTTGGTAATTTTGCACTTTAGCCCCTGAACTTTTCTGAAATTACATAAAGAGCCCTTTCTTTTTACAGTTAGGTCCCTATACTTTTTCATAATTACATTTTGGTCCCTCTATTTTTACAAAAAGGTCCCTGGACTTTCTGTTAATTTAATTTAAGTCCTTTTCTTTTTCCAGATTTAACCTTAGACTTGTTTTAGCCCAAACTTTTCCATCGTAACTCCGATTTAAGCGATTCTTGCGTCGATGGATTCATTTTTCAGTGCTCTTTCTTTTTAGCCAGTTTTTATCTCGTTGTTCTTTTGTTTTGTGCTCTGTTCTTAGTGTATCTTGTTTGTTTAGTTGCTAGTAATTGTGCGATTAGCCGATAACATCCCGGATCAATTTGAAGAACATCAAGACCAGGAGCAAGAATACACTGAGCAGCAGCAAGGAGAAGGCAAGTGTCATTGATCATACAGAACCTACATTTTTAAATGTTTTGTTTTACAAAACTGCATGCAATGTCTGTCAATATGATGGGTAGTCACCTATGTTAGGGTTTTTCCCTAGATATTCCCTTATCATCCCTTGGAACCTAGATGGTTTATGGTTAGGAGTCTTTTATGGGTAGATTGCTTAGCCTTGCTTTTGGGATATTGGGAAGCGTCATAATTTTGACTAATGAACATATGCAGTAATGATGGTTAATATGATGATGTTTTAGCAACATGGAACCTTAGGTCTTGAGCATAGGGATGTTGGTGATAGTTGTCATGGTTATGACGTTGGTTTAATGTTTGCTCAAGTAACCTAAGTAAGGACCGGTTCGTGGAAAGACAACCCAAGAAGTAACGTACCAACCACGAGGCTGATATGGGTAAGGTGTGATATACTGATTAGAGTCTGTCCAGTGTACGTTGGGTCAGCACAAAAGGGGGCTTCTGGGTAGGAGCTTTGGTTGCGTAAAGCGTGGCGGTGAAACCTAGTGGGCAGACATGCACTGGATTAGTCTCTGGTTAGTGAAAAGTGTCATACAGTGATTCTTGGCGGCACACCACTGGCGTGTGTTAAGTGTCTTGCAAACACGGTAACATAGAATTCACTAACTCGTGGGTAAAGTTGGACAACCTCTGCAGAGTGTAAAACTATTATAACAGCCGTGCTCACGGATATGAGAGACTTGGATCCTCACATGATTAGATGGTGGTTTGGTTTTGGCTCTGATACAGGGAGTACTAGATGTTGTGGTTTGGTCTTAGTACAGGGAGTACTAGACGGTTGTGGTATGCAGGGTGTTGAACCTTGTATGCTAAATGATGGATAGTTGGGTTACATTCATTTAATACTTGTCTAATGCTTTTGTGTCCAAATGTGTTTTCATTACTCGCATTTACGCAAATAATACCTTATGTCAGCCTACTCTTGATATAAGCCTGCATGTCATTATTTTCCCACACTTGCTGAGTACATTATGTGCTCACCCTTGCTTTCTCCTACCAAAAACATATGCTGCTCAGTGGAAGACTTTGAGGATTTCCAAGATAACGACATGGTGTTCTAAGAAGCGTGTCTTCCAGTCAGTGCCTGTGGAGTTTTGGTCTCCAATGTTTTCGTCCCGCTGCCGTCGTTTAGATAATGTCATTTAGGTTACTTTTTGAAGTTGCTTAGGTGAAGTCTTTTATTGTAAGAAGTGAACGTTTTATTAAATAAAGTATTGCTTTTGTTACTTCACCTATGACGTCCTTATGTGTGTTAAACTTCCTGGGCACACATAAGCCGCACTTGATTTTGGCCGTTAAAACCGGGTGTGACATCGTACTAGGCCTTAGTTTTCTTAATGTAGTGATCTAGGTTCTGAATGGCATGGATCCACGTGCCTTCGGTAAGGTCGAGGGAGAGCTCCCTTTCTCTGTCAGTTTGCGGAAGTTGTATCCTGAGTGAGCAGCCCTTGACCTTGGTGGGGGTCATGGCTTCATCTCCGTACAGGAGATGGAAGGGCGTGAACCTAGTGGCCCACGTGATAGTGCCGCGGAGGGACCATAAATCCTTGGGAAGTTTGTCGACCCACAGGCCTCAAGCTAAGCCGACAAGGTAGTGATTTAGACCGGAGAGGATGTTGCTGTTGGCCCTTTTGACAACTCCATTGGACTGAGGTTGTCGAACTGCTGCAAAGCATAATTCGATGTTGAGGTCATCACAAAACTGTCTAAAAGGCCCGGAGTCGAATTGTGTGCCGTTCTCCACCGTGAGCTGTTGTGGGATGCTGAAGTGGCAGATTATGTTCTTTCAGAAGAATTTCTGGACATTTTTTGACGTGATTGCAGTAAGGGGTTCGACCTCGACCCATTTGGAGAAGTACTCCAATGCAACCACTCCGTATTGAAGGTTTCCTTTGGCGTGGGGAAATGGACCAATGAGGCCCATACCCCAACAAGCTAGGGGCTAGACAGGGGCGATTGGTTGCAAGGGAGTTGGAGGTCGGTGGCTTCGTCGTCCCATCTGTTGGCATCCTTGGCAGGTGCAGATGAGTTCTTCCGCATCGGATATGATCGTAGGCCAATGGAGCCCCTGGCGAAGTGGCTTACCGGCTAGGGCATGAGGCGCCAGATGATTGCCGCAAAGGCCTTAGTGTACTTCCCAGAGGAGGTTGGCTCCTTGCTTAGTAATGCATCGAAGGAGGGGTGCGTAGACACATGTCTTGTAAAGGGAGCCGTTTATGAGATGGTAGCCCCTGGCACGATGCTGGATGCAGCGGAGTGCAATTGGGTCATCCGGTTCTTCTGTTCCTCTCAGGAAGGATAGGAGGGGGCCCCTCCAGTCTGTAGCTTCGATGGGGAGGATGGCGACAGCCGTCTCGTCAAGAGCTCTGGCGGTCGGCTGGTGTAGGGTCTCGAGGAAGGTGCCTATCGGTGGGTCTTTACCCGTGGCTACGGCCTTTACTAAGGTGTCTGCCTGACTGTTGTCCGCTCGTAGTATGCTTCGTTTTGATATGCCGCGGAAGTGTGCCTCGGCCTTGCGAATGGCCTCGAGGTATGCTGTCATATCTGGATGCTGGACTTGGAAGTCCTTGTTGACGTGACCGGCAACGATCTGAGAGTCGGTGCAGATGATGACTCTGGCTGCTCCCAAGGCTCGGGCCTTTCGGAGGCCTAAGAGGACGGCCTCATATTTGGCTATGTTGTTGGTCATCTTGAAATCCAGGTGAGCAGCGTATTGAACCTGCTGGCCTGTGGGAGAGATGAGGACCACACCAGCTCTGGCGCCCATGGAGCAGTATGCTTCGTCAGTGTAGATGGTCCAGATGTCTTGAGTGGGTGTAGTGGTGCGTTCGGTGGGTGCCGAGGTCCATTCGGCGATGAAGTCTGCCAAGATTTGGGATTTGACAGTGGTACGGGCCACAAACCTTACCACAAAGGGGGCTAACTCTACCGCCCACTTGCCGGTGCGTCCCGTCACCTCCCGGTTGTGAAACACGTCACCAAACGGGTACGAGGTTGGGACAGTGATGTTGTAGGAAAGGAAGTAGTGCTGGAGCTTGCGTGAGGCCATCAGCAGGGCGTAGGCTATTTTTTTGAGCTCAGTGTAGCGTGTGTTGGCCCCGGCTAAGGCCTCAGAGATGTAGTATACAGCCCTTTGAGTGGTGCAACATTACTTTTTTCTCCCGTACCAGGGTGGCGCGGACGGCGGACGCGGAGACAGATAGGTACAAGAGTAGTCCTTCGCCGGGGAGGGGCATCGCAAGTGTTTCGAGGTGGGAAAGGTGTGCCTTTAGGGCCTCGAATGCTGCCTGACAGTCCGGTGTCCAGCTAAATGCCTCGGAGCCCCTTAGCGTTTTAAAGAAAGGGAGGTTGTGCTCAGCAGATTTTGCGAGGAAGCGGCTGAGGGCCGCGAGGCGGCCGGCCAGGCATTGTACTTCTTTCGGATTGGTGGGAGGCGACATTTCTATGGTAGCACGAATCTTGCCCGAATTGGCTTCGATGCCTCTTCGGGAGACAAGTTATCCTAGCATCTTTCCACCCATAGCGCCAAATACGCATTTTTCTGGGTTCAATCGTACGCCAACGGCCCGGAGGTTGTTGAATGTTTCTTGTAGGTTGGCAACATGGTTGGCTTCTAGTTGGCTTTTTACCACAATATCGTCCACGTAGGCCTCGACGTTGTGGCCCAACTGCTGCTGCAGCACCTTGTGTACTAGGTGAGAGAAGGTGGCCCCAGCGTTTCAAAGACCGAAGGGCATCCGGACGTAGCAGTATACTCCGAAGGGGGTAATGAAGCTGGTCTTGTTCTCGTCCTTCGTTGCCATCCACACCTAGTGATACCCGAAGTAGGCGTTGAGGAAGCTTAGCATTTCGCAGCCGGCTGTGGAATCCACCAGCTGGTTGATGCGAGGAAGGGGGTACAGATCCCGGGGGCATACTTTGTTTAATGACATGAAATCGATGCACATACGCCATTTTCCACTATGTTTCTTGACCAGGACGGTGTTGGAGAGCCAATCAGAGTAGATGACCTCTTGGATAACACCGGCTTTCAGCAGCTTCTGGACTTCTTCCTTTGCCGCTTCTGCCCGCTCCAGAGAGCGCTTGCGAAGCCCCTAGCATACGGGCCTTGCCTTCGGGTTGACCTGGAGAGAGTGCTCGATGATGCTATGGTCGACTCCTGGGAGGTCCTGCGGGGACCATGCGAAGATGTCGAGATTACTTTGCAAGACGGTCAGAAGTTAGGCTTCTTGCCCGGAGGTGAGGTTCACCCCTATTCGGAAGGTCCGGTCAGCTTGGTCTTGGTGTATGGGGACCAGATTTATATCCCCCTCTGGTTGTGGCCTCGGAGGGTAGTGGTGCTCGGGATGCGCCGACGGAGGGTCCTTCGAGTCCTCTTGTGTCATAGTGTGGATATGGCAACTGGGGAGCGGAGCAGGGTGCCTATACTCGATGCGTCATCTAGCCAGATCTTGGTCACTGTAGATGGTTATTAGCCCCTGGGGTTCGGGCATCTTCAGGCAGAGGTAATTGTGATGGGGTACAGCTCCGAATCTATTTAGATTTCCCCGTCCCAGGATGGCATTGTACGCATACGGTACATCCACGATGTCGCAGGTGATGAACTCAGATTATGATGCAGAGCATTCGACGAAGATGACCGGGAGTTATATCTGTCCTAGGGCATTGAGGGGGGCCCCATTGAATCCCTGGAGGGGTCTGCTGCTAGGTGAGAGCCGACTTCATGCGATTCGGAGCTAGTCAAAGTCATGCACGAATAGGAGGTCCGCCGAGCTGCCTCCGTCGACCAGTATTCTTCGGACCTCGACTTCGGCGATGTTGGCTGAGATGACCAGGGCATCGGAGTGGGGAAATTTTACCCCTTCGAAGTCTTCGACGGTGAACTTTATGGGGGCATCGGTCCAGTCAAGGGCCTGTCAATGGATGCTAGTCGCTCTGATGTGGTGTACCCCACGTGCGTAGTCTCGCCGCTGTCATTTTGAAGTGCCACCAGAGCTCCCTCCACCGGTAATGGCGAGGACGATCTGTTTGCCCCGAGCCCCTTCATCACTGTATTGCTCTAGGGATAACTAGGGTGGTGAAGGTAGGGCCAGATGGTCAACCCATCGGTTGGCAGATGGCCTACGATCTTCGAACCGTCCCTTGGGGGCCCCCTCAGTTGAGGCGAAGGCCACCTGCCTCCCGAGGTACTCCTCTCGGAAGGTGGTGAGGGTTCAGTAGTTGTCTGTATTATGTCCTCATCCTGCGCCGTGTAGAGTGCACCAGGATTCTTCCTCGAAACGCCGGTTTGGGGCGTGGCTTCGCTTCGAGAGGCCTCCGAAGCATCCATGGCCGCGTCCCCTGGGGTGGCTTTGGTTCAGAGCCCCGCGGCTTGGGCTGATATTGCTTACATTTCGGTGTTGTCGTTGCCGTCCCTTTGGGACCCCGCGGTAAGGGCCTCCTTGAAGCTCCTTTTTGCTGGGGGAGCAGGGACGTGTGACGATCCGGTTTACGAGTGTGGTCTCTCAGAATTGGCACGGGAAGCCTCGCTAGCTTGTGAGCACCTCCGGTGGAGTTTTTCCTCCTCCGCCCGCACATATTCCTCGAACTTGCTCATGAGGACTTCTACTATGCATATTGGGCATCGCTTCAGCCGATCATATAGGGGGCCTTCGGCCAGGCCCTGGGTTGCGGTGTCGATGATCGAAGAGTCTGATATGCCCCTAATCTGGGATTTGGTCTGGGAGAACCTTCGAAAGTAGTCCCAGAGGGTTTCATCTGGCCCCTGCCTGATAGTGAACAAGCTGCCGGAGGTTACTGGTTTGATGAAGGTGCCCTAGAAGTTGCTACGGAAGAGGTCTCGGAGTTGAGACTAGGCATGAATGGTGCCTGGGTCCAGCGCCCAGAACCAGCATATGGCCACCCCTTCTAGGGTGAGGGGGAAGCATTTAGCCATGGTGGCCGGTCCGCCCCTGCTGGCCTCTATGGCTAGGGCGTAAGATCGGGCGAACTCGTCGGGGTCCAAATTGCCTTTAAACTTTGGGGTCCGAAAACCCTCTGGGAAGGGCATGGCCTGTAGGTCGTCCCGCAGGGGAGAGTCATGGTCCTATAGGGGGTCCTCACGACGCCGGCCCCGAGGCTCTGGGGACCGAACGGGCCGGGTCCTTGCGCCGAGGGGCTCGTCTGTTCGTGGTGCTTGGGTCGGAAATGCACCGGCTGTCCCGGGAGCGGTGGCGAAGGTGTGGGTAGCTTCATGTTCGACCCGCAGGGCCGTCCGTAGCTCCTCCATCTGCGCTAGGAGTGAAACGGTGTTTTTGGCGACAGCACCGGCCGTAGCCCCTAGGGGTGCAGCAGGGGCCTCGCCTTGCTGCTGCTGGGTCTCCAGGGTAGAGAACCCTTCGGTGTCACCCATAGTTGTAGTTATGGTTGATTCGGTAGTGGCTGTAAGGTTCTCGTTCCCCCTAGTTGGGGGGCCGTTGTCGGTGCCAGCTGCGTATAGCCAGCTGGACTGCCATGCAGGTGTGACTGGGGGGTCGGCCGCCACCGATGTGGCCTTGGTGTCTTCTTCTTTGGTGGCATCCTACCTTCCTTCGCACTTCTGTGTTCGAGTCCCCACCGACAGCGCGCTGTTGGAGCAAGAGTTCATCTTGCCCCAGCAAGTACGGTGAGAGTTTCTTCTAAGGAGGAGACTCAAGCTTGGAGACGAAGTTTGAGAGGAAGGAACACCACGATGTATTGATGGTAGAAAAATGTATCACTCTGGGAGGAGTATCATAGCATGACTTGGTGTGTTTTCACCTTTGTGTCTTTTTTTGTTGTCTTGCCCCTCTTTTCCCCAAAGGACCATGGCCTCCTATTTATAGGGCCTTGCGTAGCTTGACGTACAAGTTATCAAATGTACAAATATTCGGGATCTGACCGAATTATTAGGCCTTATCCCAGATAACTACCTTCTACCCTGTCGGGGAGATAAATATCCACCGTGGTAATTATTGTGGTGCCTGCCCCCTGAAGGGGAAGAGTCGGTCGCCAACTACGGCCCGATACCGCACTGTTAGGGCTGTCAGGGCAGCCTCCATCAGGCCAGGGTGTCAGAGCAGCGTCCACTAGCCTAGGTATTTAATGCCAGTCACCTCCTCGCAGACAAAGTACGACCGGTGCTTCCCTTTTGGCAAATCTTTCCCGAGTCCTGATGATTCACCCAGTAGCCTCTAGGGAGCCAGCCCGGGCAGCGGGAGGCCGAGGCCTCGGGAGACCGAGCCTTTGGGAGGCTGAGCCTCCGGGAGGCGGGACTCCAGAAGGCCAGGGCTTCGGGAGGCCGAGGCCTCAGAGACCGAACCTTCAGGAGGCTGAGTCTTCGGAAGGCAGGGCTTCGGAAGGACGGGGCTCCAGAAGGCAGAGGCTTCGGGAGACTGAGCCTTTGCGGGGCTTAGCCTTCGGGAGGCAGGGCTCCGGAAGGCTGGGGCTTTGGAAGGCGGAGGCTTCAAGAGGCCGGGCCTTTGGGAGGTAGGGCTCCGGAAGACTGGGGTTTCGGAAGGTGGAAGCTTCAAAAGGCCAAGCCTTTTGGAGGCCAGGCTGATTAAGCCAAGGGGCCGTCGGGGGTCCTTGATAACAACCCCCAACAATTTCACCTTTAAGTTTCTCTATAGTTTAAGTATGAATATCCCTAAGAGCAATAAGCTCAGAGTAAATTAAGTTACATGATTTGCAAGCATCATCATCGGGAATCAAAGTTCTAAGTTTTGCAAATTCAGAAATAAGATATTCAATTAAAGCATCATGTTTCTTAATTTTACTTTTACGTTTATCTAAGAGTGTACCAAGATAAACAATATCATTAAATAAATCATCATAAGTAGGTAGTACCTCATTACTGTGGAGCTTAACTTGTTGCTTGCCATGAGACACAACCCCGTCAAATCATGTATCGTCTTGCCCATCGATGTTGTGTCAAATTTGCTGCTCTTCAAATCAACATTGCTCAAATTGACTTGATCAAGTGCTGAAAGAACTCGATGCACAACCTTGCGGTTGAGAACGCTCTTCTTCTTGTTGTTGAAAGAGTGGTTCTTTTTCTCCTTCTCCTCCTTCGATGTTTTATCTCCAAGCTTCGGAAAATTGGAACAAATATGGTTAAGATCACCACATTCATAGCATCTTTGAGTATCTCCACTTCCTCATCCTGACATTCTGCAAAGCTTTAGAAAAATGAATTGAGAGTAGTGCTAACCCTTGTTCAGAAATCTACTAAAGGTGATCATGAGTTAATGAAGATATAGAAGATAATGAAATGCTTGATGAAGAAGATTCAGCATGAGACATGTTGGGTTGAGAGACCAAAGCAATTGATTTATTAGCGTTTTTCCTAGTAAAGACATCTAGCTCAAGAGTTTTCCATTTAGAATAAAGAATATCTAATTTAAGTGTACTCATGACAATATATTTTCTAATAAATGTCACTTTCATCTCCTATACGGACATGTCTAAAGCTCCTAGTAATTGACGTGTATTTTCAGCATCTGTATATGAAACATTAACAACACGTAAATTGCTAAAGATCTTATTAAAGAAAGCAAAGAAATCATACAGAGACTCATCGGGCTCCATCTCAAATTGCATGTATTCTTATATATATCTTGACGTACCAATTTTATGGTAGACAATCCTTCATGATAATCACAAAGCACATTCCAAACCTTGTACGCTAATTTGAGAAGTACAAATCAGCCGAAGTCGCTCCTCACCAAACCTTGGATGGTTAGGTTCTTCTCCTTGCTATTAGCCATGATGACAGCCATGTTCTATGTCATCACTTCATTGTTCTCTGGAACCTCAAAAGGTTTGAAGACCTTCTCCAAAATTGCAAAGCCATGTGCTTGAATGTAAGCCTCCATCTTTGCCTTCTAGAACTGAAAATCAAGACCATTGAAAACACAAGGTTTTGTGGAATACCTATCCGATACCACGTTTGTAATTATTGATTAAGATATGTCGATGATTGGTGAACCGTCGAACTTACAAATTTGTATGAAGGATGGGGATGCTTCAAGTAGACGAATCATACAGTGCACACACGATCTTATACAGGTTCAGGTTTCCCTCAGGATAATAGTCCTACGTCCTATTGGTCTTGTATTATACTCTAAGACTGTTTACAAGGGTATGCTTGGCTAGCCTAGATAGATCTAAACCTAGCTGGAGGGCTTCCTTGGATGTAGTTGGCGAGAGTAGCTAATACAAATCTAAGTTGCAGAGGGCTCGATGGTGCAGAGCTTCTGCAAGCTTGAATGACGTCAATGGAGTTGTGTTGACTTCTAATGGTTTGTCCTCCGTAGGGTCCCCTCACTCTGTATATATAGGGGGTTGTCGTACGACCTCTGAAGTCCTTCCTTCTTAGTATTGGAAATAAACTTTCGTGTTTACAAGATATCCTACGCATATGCGGGCAATTTCTATGCATCCAAGGATTGCCTTTTCGGGATAGAGATATACCCTGAGAACGACGAAAAACCCTAGGATGTCTGGATATGGTAGTTCTATACTACTCATCATCAAGCCCCCCACCAGTACATGACACAAGGCTTTGACTTATCAAAGGTTTGGTTAGCAAAGATAAGCTTTTTGTTTGACCACACCATCAAGTTGAACTCGGGTCCTGGATAGGATGGCACATCTAACTAGGTCCTCAGGATCCTCGGGTCATCTATTCAAGATTTCGAATGCCTTTGAGTACTTGAGTGAGCCCTCAAGAAGGTATTACCTCCAAGTAGGAATTTCGGTTTGCTAAAAAAATTTCATCTCAATCCTTCAAAAGGACGGAGGAGAAAAGACCCGTTGATGGCCGGGATTGAAATTTGAACCATCGCAGTAGAGGTTTTGCGTGGTGGTCAAAAGATTCTTTACCTGACAAAAGTATCATGATGAGACCCTATGCGAGTATGGCGAGGTAGTGCTCCAACCTCTCTAGAGTATTGTTCCAACAGCTCCGTATGCATCAAAGAACACTCCGAGTACTTGAATGCAACAAGAGGCTACTTCTTTGTCTGCACGAGCCAGCTAAAAAGACGCGATGTTGGCGGCAAGAGGTTGCCTCTATACGAGCCAGCCAAAGAGATGTGATGTTGACCGTTGACTGGTGCTTGGTTTACCATGAACCTTTATGTGGCCGCACCACCATTCAATGCTTGAAGACAAAAGGACACAGTCACCCCATGACTCGGATGCCTTTATAAGCCCCTATGCGGAAATCCCTTACTGCACCAGCTCCAAACACAGTCATGGAGTCTCCTTCTTCACCAAGGCCTCCACCCTCTCCACCGCCATTCCCAGCCAAGTTTGACTCCATAGTAGAGATTTTCAACATCTCTTCTAACAAGGACGTAGAAAAGGAAATGGCGACTAGCAACATACCTGTTAAAGATGGCAAGGCTCTAGCTCCTGAGGGATCATCCCCAGGTCAAGATGAGGTGGACTGGGATCTCCTGGAGGAAGAGATATATGAAGAAGAGACGATCGCTGATGAGAAGAAGAGGCGGTGACCGGCAGCGCCTCCATTAAAGACGGCAAGGTCTCGGCTTGTTCTTCACCTTCATCTTCGAGCGACACTGATGATGACGGCTGAGGAGGGGGGCCAATGCTTCCACTTCATCCTAATCCTCCATGACGTGGATGATGATGGCAGCAGCCGAGGAGAGGAAAGAGGAAGGAGAGGCTTCCCTGATTGTTTTCTTTCTTCCTCTTCCTACTCAGCTTCAAGCTAGATCATAGAGCTTCTTTTAGACCTTCTTCATTCTCTTTAGCATTCTTGTAAAAAGAGCTTGAAATCTTGTTAAATGAAAAAAAAAATCATAGTTCTACTACAATGCATGTGTATGATTGTGGATCTTCATGAATACGGCAAACATGCATTCAGCTTTTTGAAACGTGTCTTTCAATTAGTTTGGAAATTTTAATAGCCACTTGTCAGGATGTTCTTCATGGATGGCCTCAGGTCAAACTTGAGTGAAAAGCGTCGTCGCTTTTAGGCACTCGTGGGCTCAATAAGAATCTTCAAGATCCCTAAAGGAGTGGTTTTGTCATGACTTTTTGTCACAAAACATTTTTTAGCGCACACGACAAGTATTTGCACCGAATACATATGGATCTCCCGATTGGTTACTAGGGAAAAATTCCCGGATATGCAGTCTTGATCCTCGAGTGTGCACTTGGGCATTGGATAGCGGCTTATCTTGGCTCAAGGCATTGGATTGAAATAGAAAATAACAAGATATATTAATTTATAATATTACAAAATGTATCGTAAGTACTTAAATATAGAACTTACAAAGCTGATCGATATTCCAAGAGTTTCTAAGGACTTGACCATCTTACATTGCTAACCTATATGACCCTGGCCAATTAGATTTGACCACCCTATAAGGATCATCCCACTTTGGAGATAGGTTGTTGCCATTTTTCTGGCTCTATAAGTGTCGTAGAAATAGATCTCTAGGTTGGAAAGATCTTTTTTGGAAGTTCTGGTTGTGGTAGTGCCAAAGAGCCTACTGGTATTGTGCTTACCTTATCAACACTTAAGTCCTTTTTTCCTCGAGAACATTGAAGTTGCCTTGTCTTCTCGGAATTTCATCCTTGTCAACATATAGTTTGACTTGGGTGGATTTGATCCATGGCTTCAGCCTCGTAGACTAGGAAAAAAGGGGTTCATCCGTCGCCTTGTTGAATGTTGTCCAAAGTGCCCAAAGTACGTTAGGCAACTCGAGGACCCAGGCTTTGACGTGGGTAGATAAGCAGTTGAGGACGAATAAGAACTTGAAGCCCCCCGAGCACTACCGGGAAGGGCCGCAGAATATCAGCCCCCAAGTCGCAAGTGACCACGACAAGAAGATCGTCTGTAAGATTTGGGTGGACTGGTATATGCATCTGTTGTGGAATTGACAGATGGTACATGTTTTTACCAACTCGCTTGCATCATGCAGAGTTGTAAGCCAATAGAAACCTTGTCTGGATGGCTTTCCAACTAGGGTTTGGAAGGAAGCATGAGCTCTGCACACCCCTGCATGGATTTCTTCGAGTAGTTGTCTACCCTGCTTCGGAGAGATGCACTTTGTGAGTACTATGTGGGCACCTCATCGATAGAGAACACCATCCACCAGGGTATACATCTTGGACCAACGGAATATTTGCTCGGATAGTGCATCGTCTTCAAGCACAACTCAATCTTGAAGGTACTTGTGGATTAGATCCATCCATAAATCTTCACTTTTGAGCTGACCCACAAGTCCCACCCCCCCCCCCCTCGCGACTCCTTTTGGAACGTCGATCCCTAGCGATACCCTGAACTGGTTATAGGTGTCGTAAATCACCACTCCTCTGGCTGTCTTATCTAATGATTTCAGAGGTGGCTTTGAGAGTTTCTTTATGAAAATCTCGGTTTGTCTTGGAGAACATGAGGAGGCTAGGTGGGCAAGACTATCGGTATGGCAATTGACCTCGAGTCCGATGATTTTTTTTCCAGCTTCCTCACCTCCGTGAGGTAGCCTGTCATAGTCTTACCTGAGGTTTGATACTCCTTGTTGACTTGCTTCACTACCAACTATGAATCCCCTTACATGAGAAGGCGGTGGATACCAAGAGCAGAAGCTACTCGGGGACCAACAAGCAAACCCTCATATTTGGCTATGTTATTTGTGGCCGAAAAATTGATTTGCAAAGCATATTGCAAACTTTCTCCTGTGAGAGAGATGGATATGATTATAGTCCCCAGGCCTTGAAGCGTAAGCGACCCATTAAAGAATTCCCAGGTAAGCCCCCGTAACAAAGTTAAGAGAACTCATATTGCCTTTTAGTCATGAAAAAGCTTTTGTAGGCCCGAGTGCACGCATGGGATGAGATGCCCTATAAGAGACTTACACCGTTGTCGGTCATTATTACGAGGCATGGGATGAGGCAAGAAAGGCAGAAAAAGTATTCAAGCGACTTTCCAGGAAATATGATCTTTATTATTACGAAGGTACTCTCAGTATGCACTTGGAACTTACAGAGCTAATTAACGTTCCATAGGCTATTGTGGACCTATTATCTTAAACATGAATGACACAAACTAGATTAAGCCGATATGCAGGGACCCTACTACTTTGGGGATAGCGCAACGCTATTACATGGGTTTCGAACTAGTTGTGGAACTAGATCCGTCGAGTTATCGTGTTTGCTTCTCGAGGTGTTATGGTCACAATCACGATGAAGGCTTCTCATTCACCTTGATCCTTGAACTCTTTGGTTCATTACCAGGTCAGTGCTAAGATGCCATATCGAGACTCCGCTTGTCACAGCGGAGACCTGCCTTAAGGCAACCTTAGACAGTAATGACCCCCTCAGGTCCCAGGATCTTCATGCACTGGTAAGAGTAGTGCGCGGCAGCCATAAACTTGGCTAAGGTTAGTCGTCCTAAGATGGCATTGTACACCCTCTGTACGGAACTTATCTTGCTTCCTGAAGGTAACGGGGAGCGATATCTAGCTAATGGGTGTGGTCATAGATCCAAGTACTATTCCATGGAAGGCTTGCATAACTGGTTTGATGGCAGATCGGGAGATCTACATTGCTTCAAGTGTGCCTGTGAAGAGGATGTTAAGGGAACTCCCCACATCGAGAAGCACTTTGGAGATCTTGCAGTTGTTAATTGTAGCCTCGACCACTATCGGGAAGTAGCCTGCCGTATGAAGTTCTCTAGGAAGTCGTCCTGGCTGTAGGAGATCTCGATGTTCAACCACTTGATGGCCTAACGATCCTTGGGGATGATGGCTAAAACTTCTGAGGCCACCATCTTGTATTATAGCTTGGACTTGTAGGACGCGGAGCCATTGAACATGTGGCCGGCGGTCCTTTCTTTCGGTTGGTAGGACATTGTGTCCGAGTCATCCTCACTGCTATTGGAGCTCCGGCTTTGGGTTGTGACCTAGGTCTTCTTCCCCTTGGCCTTGTCGATCTCTACCTGGACCAATTTCTTCCCAAGGCGGCACTGGTGGAGACCATTGTTGTCGGTCTGGTGAAGGTCGCACCAGGATTTGCCACCACGTTCACCAGTGCTCGGTGTGTAGCTCTTGCCCCAGGATGAGCCAGAGCGCTTGTCGGGATAGGTGTCAGGCAAATCTGCAAAAATTTCATCGGTTTTGGCTTTCTTGCTCTTACCTCACTTGGAATTCTTCTTGCACTGTCTCTTTGCCGTGTCATTATCGAGTCCAGGTTGAGGGCGTTTGATGCCCTGATCCCTCTCCTTGATGAATATGAGCCCCTTTTCGGCCTTGGCTGCCTTATCAACGATCGTCATGAGTTCCTTGACTAACTCAGGCTCCTTTCTAGCGACGTCTTCGATGCATCGTCGGCTCCTAACCCCCTGAGTGAATGCCTGAATGATGTCATAGTTGTTTATTTTGGGGATGTTATTTCGGATGTTGCTGAAGTGGCGTTCGCACAAGGTCTCCTTCTCCGTCTGCTCACAACAGAGGAGATCGTTTTCAAGGACCCATCCAAATTGTATTTGAATTAAGCAAATTGGGCGATCATTTAATAAGATGAGAGGTAGAACGCGTCCGTCTCTCGACATGTCACGTGCTAACCCACATCTCACAACAACAATCAGAACCACTAAGTGATTAAAATGAATCCAATCATAGCAGTCCCGATATGTATGTTTTTTTTATAATTCCTATAAGAGCTATTATCCACACATATCTCTACCAACATTTATATCACAACATCATGATTAAACGACAATTCAAATTATTACAATTTTATACATTAAACAAAAGACAAGTATCATCTAGCATAAAAATACATAAATTGCAGCGGAATAAACATCTAAAAGAAAACGAAGACCAGTGGTTAGATATAAAATGGCACTAACAATCAGTGCTTAAATGATGAAAATAGTCTATGGCATCCAGATTCCTCTCCCAACCTACCCCTAGCACCACCCACATCTCATCTCATTCTCACCAACTCTTCATCCCAACATCATTATCATCGTAAAATTAATTAAGCCTATAGCTCGCGAACAATGGAACATTCCACCGCTCGATTTCTACCAGTGACATATGCATTTCTAAGCATTTTTGGTAAATTTTAAGTTAGACATTACATGGTTATCCCCAAGTTACAAGGATTGGGATCAACAATAACAAGATGGGGATAAATGCAACAAGATAGGTTCTACCTGATTCCTGATATCGACTAGCTAAACATGCATATATGACACATAAAAATATCTAACAGATTGACCAACAATTCACCAAAATATGGGAGAAATATAATAGATGATAGACATGGTGCTCAGCTTCACAAACAATATCAACCATAAAAATCTCCTCAGAAAGCCCATCACTCTCCAGCTTCATGATGCATGATCATGAACAACACACAATGCAAAATGTCAAAAAAAAAATATTTTTCCTAGTTAGTACATATCATAAGAAGACTAGCAAAATTTGTTTCACCAATTTTGGACTTGTAATGAATTAATGGTGAATTAAATAATTTTAACATAATTAATTTATCTTAGAAATTAGTTAATTATTTCATGACTATAGATATTTTTAATAGGTAGAGGACATTATTATGAAACCAAAAAAAATTCACAATTTTTGTAGATATAAAGAATTTATTATGAATTTTACAATTTTCAGCAAAATAGTAAACTGCACTAAAACGGTTATATCTGAGTTGATCGCGGTCAGACAGCCAATATGGGCGGTCAGATCGCTGGGAGTTGTGATCAGACCTTGGGGAAGGGCATCAGACTCCTGAGAAGTGTGCTAGTTTGATTCTCAATGGTCAGACCGGCCCGAGAGTCGGTCCGACTCATGGAACGGTGGTCAGATTGCTATGAGACACGATCAAAATGCTGTGCTCGACTGGTGGCACATGGAGAGCTCACCGGCGATGATTCTGGTGATGCCTTTGCTCAAAGCTGGCACCTAAATCCTCTATGTAACTAGGGGGATCCATTTTAGGTGGTTTGAGCGACATTCATGGGGTCAAAAGCTTGGCCCCCATTTTAGGTGGTTTGAGTGACATCCATGGCTAGGTGAAGCTCGGTCCTATGGCTATGAGGAGTGGGAGAACTTGGGGTAAATGAGGGGAAAGGGGTTTGGGAGCTTCACCTTGGTGTGGGGAAGTTTTCTTGAGGGTTGGCCACCTCCGGGGAAGCTCCGATGTAGAGATCGACTCCAGTGTGCTCCGACCAGCCTAGAGGTGGAAGAAGACTTAAGGCTTGCTCCAGCGAGGGGGATGCTTGGGGATGAATTCGGGGATGACATGGGGAACTTGTGGGCAACCTCCTCCTTCAATCTTCGGCTTCAGTTGTGCTCGAGGTGGAAGAATGGTGAGGGAGCTCTCCTTGCTTCCTCTTTCTCTCTCTCTTGGGTGGGGAAGGAAATGAACGAGGGAGTGAGTGAGTGAGTGAGTGAGTGAGAGAGAGAGAGAGAGAGAGAGAGAGAGAGAGAGAGTGGGTGAGAGTTGGTCGATGGCTTTAAGTGGCACCTCTGAGCTCTGGTGGTCTGACCACAGGGAGGCCCAGTCAGACCGCAGGCAAAGCCTACATGCTGAAAGTTCTCCCTCATTTTTCCCTTTTCTACCAATTCTTCTCCCTTTCCTTCCTAAATGGTTTTGGCTATCTAACTACCTTCAAATAATTCCCACTCATAATATAGATGGAAAAGCAAGGTGTTTAATAATGTAATCTTTTCAAAAAAGTTTTTGGAACATATAAAATAAAACCAAAACCAAAACATGAATTATGATGTCATGATGTGTATGCATGCTCTATGACTAGGTTATGGTTTTCGGGGTGTGACATCGCTCTTCATGCTGGGGCAAATGTATGTACCTTGGAAGTTGGCTTGGAATATATCGCAGAGCTGCTCCCACAATTAGATTGTTCCCGACAAAAGATTGGTCAGCCGGGTCCTGGCTATCCCTTCAAGGGCTGTGGAGAGGAAATTTGCCATACCTTCTCATCGCTACTAGCTGCTTGGATTGTCGTGGTGTAAATCTGGAGGAACTCAATGGGATTTCGTATTCCTGTTATACTTCTTGATTGAGCCGGGCTGAAACCGAGACGGTCGGTTGACCCTCCATAATTCCAGAGATAAATCTTGGCACTATTGATGGTGCCCTGCTTGGTCCAAGTGTCCACGGGCGCTCTACCCATAGGGGTCAGAGATTTTCCCTAGCTTCTACTCGAGTGCATCGAGACCTACTCCGATCAACCGCTGTGGCATAGTTGATTCCTTCTCAGGGGTCTTCGAGCACCATTGCTGATTGATGACCTCACGCAGATCATTGATGGGGTGATCTCTGAGCAGCGTGGTCCTACGGTGGCTAGGTACTCGGTTATCTTTCCAGGCCATCTTTGTTCCGGAGATTGTGTCTATCTGAATCTGAGTTCTCAAGAGAGGGATCAAGATGAGACTTCCACTGATTAGAGCTATTTGCGGCGATGTCTTGATGGGAGTTCTCAGCCTAGACAAGAGCCACCTTTGCCATGCCGATCATCAAGTCAATCCAGCCTTTGCCAACGGCGGTCATCAAATCGATCGTAGAGGGTCGCATGAGGGCCTCCTATAAAATGAGCAACCTCTATGCCATTGCAGATATGTAACGTTGAGCCCCTTGCTGATGATCAGGAGACGTAAGGTCCCACACTCCATTAAGGTTTAGGATCTGAGGAGGTGTTACCAGCGAAGGCTAGCTGTTGTCATCCGCTATCGGAGCGATGGGGGTCCACGTGTCTGCGAGATTGTCATCCTGATCAACTAGACTGGCATCCCCGTCTCCAATAGCAAAAACTTCTCAAGGGTAACCTCCGCTGGTGGAGGAGTCTAGATCCATCATTGATTTATCATCGGAGAAAGTTTCCGGATAGGTGTCTTTACAATCCATGTTGTTGGATGCCGCAGGGGAGGATCCTGACTGGTGGCGAACGTCACTCTCGCGATCGTCTTGGCAACTGAGTGGTTTGAACTCGATGTCATAGTCCTTGGTACACTGGTCCATAAAACAAGTCACCTCATCGCTGGAGTCGTCATCGGTTAGGTCATCGTTGAGGTTCACCCGATCGATCACCGGCTCACCATTGGTCGAGGGGGTGAAATTGTCGTAGAACCCTTGATCCGAAAAGCCGGTCCTCGGTCCTCAGTGAAGTTGCAGAGAGCTCAATGGTGCAGAGCTTCCACAGGCTTGAATGACGTCAATGGAGTTATGTTGACTTTTAATGGCTTGTCCTCTACAGGGTCCCCTGCCTCCGTATATATAGGGGGGTCGTCGAATGACCTCTGGAGTCCTTCCTTCTTAGTACTAGAGATAAACTTCCATGTTTAAGAGATACACTAGGCATCTGCGGGTAGTTTCCATGTATCCATGGATTCCCTTCCCGAGGATAGAGATATACCTCTAGAATGACGGAAAACCCTAGGGTGTCTAAATATGGTAGTTCTATACTACTCATCGTCAAGATCAATAAGAAAAAGGTTTATGGCTCTGATGCACTTGTAGGATTGAATACTCACGAAATATCAAATCAGAGGCGGTGAATGATTGTAGAAGCCAAATTCAAATTTAAATACATGCTAGGCAAAAATCTAATTTTCTCATATTCAGTTCAAGACACACTGTTACCACATCACTAAAAATAATGTACGGAAATATCTATAGGTCCAATTGCCCTTAAATTTTAACAGTAGAAAACTAGACAATGTTAAGAAACTAACCCAATAAAAATCAAGTCAATCGGATCTTTGGATCAAGATTAACGACCATCGCAAATAGACTATGAGATATGGTGACGAAAATAGATTAAACCCTAATTTCGTGATTATGCAACAATTATGAAATTTAACCTATGAAACTTTTTAGAACCTTACATAGATGCTCTACGATGATTTTGGATGTATCAAATCAAAACAAACTACATTAACCAAATGATCCACCAAAAATCAACACTAAGAGACAAAATGAAGAATTAGAAGAAAGAACAAAATTACCACCTCATCAACTTACAAAATTTGATCTTTATTGTATACATAAGTTCACAATCTATATCTCCACAGCATCCCTACAAGAGTCTCCACGAATTTCTAAACCCTAAATGGTTCTTTTTTTCGTCTAAAAAATCGAACTCTATTCTATTTCTGTTTCTTTTTAATCACCGTAGACTGTAGCTGACTCGACTACATCTCAATTTCGGCCAGCCAAACTAGCCCAACCACATTGGGCCATCAGTTGATTGGGCCGCGCCTCGCCTAGGCCAGCCCCTTGGCCTGGGTCGCCACTCCCGCTAGGCCAACGCCCTTCCAGGTGCACCTGCGTTGCCGGGTTTTTTTATTTTTACATCTTCTAACATTAATATTTAAATAAATAGACCCCTGATGAAAAGATTTGCATAAATAGATGCCTACCGCCTTCTGAAAGGGCAAGCATGCCACGGTGGCACGGGTACCTCTTACCACCCTCTCAGGGGGCGGTTAGGCCCCACCCCTCGAGCGCAGAGCCCGTACCACCCCTACCCGCCCACTCAGAGGGTGGGTAGCCCCCCCCCCCTACTGCCTCTGAGAGTACGGTTAGCACCCTTGCTGCCCTCTCTGGGGACGGCTAACTGCCACCCCCCCCCGCCATGCCCCTCCCCACCGAACACACTATAAAAAGGCTGAAAATCAGCCAAAAAAAGAAAGAGAGGGGGAGGAGAGGAGAGGGAGGTAGCGTGGCGAAGCCCTACTATTTTTGATTTACGGATTTTGGATCTCGGTTTCCGGTAATTTTTCTAGGCTTATGTTTTTATTAGTAATTAAAATACCACTAGATCCAGGGTTTAGCGACATAATAGTAGTTACATTATATGAGACCTAGGATTTATCAAGGTAATAAGAAAATGATGCTTTTCTGTCTTTTGTAGTATATTATAAAGATCTATTTCAACATGGTAGGATAGCCATCAGATGTACAGTTGTATTTAGAATACAGTAGTTTCGATTATCTAGATTTTACAAAATAGTGATGTAGATAATAATTATAGATAATTAGAAACTTTATTAAGTGGACGGAGGTTTAATTAGTTTAAATTGGTTAGTTTGCTTAGGAGCAATATTGATTGTAGCGAACTAAACGTATTGTTAGCTGATCATCGGTTCCGGTAATTTTGTCAGAGTTTTGATAATCAGAAGTATAGTTTTCCGGTATTAACGTTGGACATATTTTTGGATGTTTCTAGGGATGTCCAATAAGCTATATTTTTAGATATATTACGGTGAATGTCAGATTGGTTATGGTCCTAGCGGTGTAGATCTCTCTGGATTTCAGCTTGTCATCAAGGGACTTAGTAGAGCCAATGAGAGGACCATAGTGGGCGTGTGCAAGTGGTTGATACGCCATTTTCAACTGGATCCCCAGCAACATGAGCTTAAGTAGAGAGCTAAGTCGTGCTACTCAGGGGTACTTCGGGGAGCTCATTCCGATTAATACGACATCTACTTGGAGGTAGTACGTATATATAGCATGTGAACGTGATCTCCCTCTTGTGCTGCTAGCTAAGGCATATCAGAAAGATCCAACTAAGAAAAACATTGGGGAGGTAGTAGCAGGAACAAGTCAATCATTGGTGGGTGAAACACACCAGGCAACTGTGGGGGACGAACAAGACATTAGGGATGTGCAAAAGATGCAACCGAGGGGTGTAGCCGATAAGGGGGAGCACATCTCTAGCATAATTGAAGAGATGGAGAGGGAGGATCAGGAGCTCGAGGAAGCCATTGCCGATGAGGATTCATCCAATGAGGAGGAAAATACTCTTTCCTGCAGAGTGGAGGAATCAAGAATTTTCAATGCTAGTGGTCAGTGAGAGTCATCGGACACCATGGGAATATCATGAGAACGAGGTGTCCCAGGGTGCTATATACCCTACTAATGAGGTTGTTATTGATGTAGTGAAATTCTGGTCACTGTCTCTTCGGAGGCAGTTCAAAGTTGTGAAGTCAAGCAAAAGGGAGTACGACGTCAAGTGTTTGGTTTCTGATTGTATGTGACGGTACACACATTCAGGGGGAAGTGGGTTGACCACTGGGAGTGCTCAATAGTTAGAGAGCATAACTGTCACATTGAGGAAATAGAGTCTCCCACCGGAACCTGTCATCTGCTTTTGTTGCCAATGTTATGTACGGAGAGATTGTGGACAACCTAAAGTATGAGCTGCGTTCAATAATCCGTGCTATTGAGGAAAAGTTCCAGTACACAATAAACTACGCCAAGGCATGAAGGGCAAAACAGAAGGCTATTGAGATGAGGTTTTGGACATACGAAGATTCATATGACAACTTACCATGTCAACTAGCCACAATATGTGCGAGAAACCCTGAGAGTTACTTTGACATCAAGCATTACCCCTCGACTGAGAAGCCTAGAAAGCGAGTATTTCAGCGTGCTTTCTTTGCATTTGCGGCAACCATCAAGGCATTTAGGCACTTCGACCCATCATTTGCTTGGATGGGACGTTCCTCACTGGGAAGTATAAAGGGCAGATACTGTCTGCAATTAGGGTAGACGGGAACAACTAAGTCATATCATTGGGGTGTGCCTTCACGAAGAGCGAGAATGGGGATAGCTGGTATTGGTTCCTTGAGCGGGTCAAGCATGTTATTGTTCTGGACCAGCGTGATGTATGTTTGATTCATGATAGACATGCAGGTCTGTTGTAGGCTTTGCTGGATATGCAATATGGCAGTGTTCGATGGTATGTAAGAGCAAAGTGGCCCAACTTGAAGAGCAGGTGGTGCATGAGGCATATGGGTGCAAACTTTTATACAAAATTCAAAAACAAGGACTTGTTGAATCTTTTCAAGAAATTGTGCAGCCAAAACCAGCAAAGAAAGTTCAACGCACTATGGGCAAGACTAGACGAACTAACCATGAAGCAGACAGTTGAGGTAGCCAACACCGGAGATGAGCCAGTTGCTCTTGGACTCATCTCAACAGATACTCCTTAGATAGTAAGGAGGTCAAGGTGAGATGTTAGGAACTTTTCACAGTGGATACAAAATGAGCCAAGAGAGAAATGGGCATTGATGTACGACACTGGAGGGGCATGGTATGGGATAATGACAACAAATTTTGCTGAGATCTACAACTGGGTTATACGAGGTATAAGGTCCCTCCCACTTGTTGGAATTGTTGAAGGCATTCTGCATGGAACTTGTAGATATTTCATTCATTGCTACGCAGCTGCTTCAAAGGCAATGGCAGATAACCGTATGTTATATTAATTGATGCTATGTGACTACATGGAGAAGGCACATATGCACAGCGCAAATCAGGAGGGAACTAGGGAGCACAGGTTCAGTGTCTTGTGCCAGAATAAGGGTTGTAGACAGACTGAGCGCCATGTGCAAGAGTGTGTGCTTAGGCATAGAACATGCATCTGTACATGCCAGAAGCTATAATTGGTACACAGGCCATGTACACATGCCATAGCTGCATGTGGGGAGTCCAATATGCTGCCCCGACAATATGTTTCATGCTACTTTATGAAGGATCAGATACTGAAGACATGGAATCATGAGCTTTATGGCTACGACATTGTTGATACGTTTACATGTGATCCAAGTCCCGTGCGAATGTACGTGGTAGACAAAGAGAAGATGAAGTACACACCAGGACATCGACAAACTCGGTGGATTTGGAATGATATGGATGAATCCGAGGTAGGTCCAAGGGTGAAGCGATGTAGCAAGTGCAATGAAATTGTCACACATACAAGAACTGTCCAAAAAATGCACCTGCTATGTAGATGGGTTCATGACGGCAGTCAAGTGTGAATGTGTTTAGCGTATCTCGATTTTATATTTGTAAGGTTTTTGCCTTACCTATGTATGTTGTATTTGGACCTTACATTTCTATTTTACTGTGTACCTATATGTTGTAATATGTTTATGTAACTGTGTGTACCTATATGTTGAAATCTATTCATGTAACTGTGTGTGATACAGACTGTTTAAATTTGGTTTCAATACAGATATGGCACACCCACTAACCCCGAGCTTCTTGACCCTGCAGTGAACAAGAAGCACCGCAGCTTCTTGTGTGCCATTCACCAGACGGAGTTAGGAGTTTTCCGACCACATGACCATGGGGAGTTACCTACGATCGACGATCGTTGGAAGCACCGGTATGTCACAAGTTAGCTGTGTATGTTCCTGATTATTTATTTATTGCATGTTCTACATTCAGAAATGGTACAGGTTGGCAGCATCTGGACTCCTACCGTTGTGTCATTTCATGAAGACCCGAGCGATAGAGAACCCTGAGGCAGCTGCGAGGCGATTCGATTTCGACCGATCGCTGATCGCTGCACTGGTGAACCAGTGGAGGCCTGAGACCCACACTTTCCACCTCCCCTGCGGCGAGATGGCTCCGACGTTGCAGGACGTAGCCTACCTGTTAGGCTTACCGTGCACTGGAGCCGCCATTGGAGTCATTGACGTGGATACATACTGGATAAACGTCATGCTCACATGGTTCACCCTAGTTCAGCGGACGGACGTCGCACCCGCCTACGTGCCCGAGTTCCTGTCGAATCCGCGAGGGCCTACGAAGAAGTGGATCCTCTAGTTCCATGTACCTTACAATTTACCTTCTCATTTACTTTACGACTTTTAAGATATTTTACTCATCATGATTTGCATTACTTCAAGCCTGCATACATCCACCCGAACGCCGGTGCGTACTCGATCGCAAGGCACTTGGAGGCCTACCTTCTTTGGTTGTTTAGCCAGGTTATGATCACCAGTGGCCAAGGCCACCTGGTGTCGAGGACCCTTCTTTTGTACCCGAGGGGGATCCCAGATGCAGAACCCGATGATGTCCCCAAGTTCCGCTGGGCCTCCGCTGTCCTGGCGGTGATTTATCGGGCTTTGTACGACGTGTGCACGAAGAAGGAGCCACTACCCACATTTGTTGGGTGCCCATTCCTGCTGCAGGTGTGGTCGTACGAGTGGTTCACGATCGGCCGGCCCGTTGTAGGCCACTCCCCTTACCTTGAGGAATTGTACGGGGAACCCGAGGAGGATGGGCCCACCATGGGATCGTTGTGGTGTCGATGTCGAGTACGTAAGAAAAATAGCTCTACTTTACTTACCACATGTTTTAAGTCCAGTTTCTTACTATTTTTCTCCACAGCCGCACTGGGCGCACGAGCAGGCCCACAACGCGTACAAGGTTTTTAGGTCGCAGTTCTACTATTTGCATCCAAAGGATGTGGTCTGGACCCCCTACAGCCACTTGATGATACAAGACCGTGCACCTTTTGGTATGTCTCTGTTGTGTGGCTGCGACGAGAACTACTGGCTTACGAAGAAGCCACTTGTCTTTGACATCTACGTCGAGGAGTACTCACCCCACCACGTGATGAGGCAGTTCGGACGCTTCCAGGTGTTCCCACTCATCAACCTTCGCATGATTCCGCCCCACATTCACAGGTAACTAAAATCAAATACATAATCCATAGCATGTTTAATCTCATTTTTAGTCTATCTAACATGGTTGACTTGCAGGTATACACGTAAGGGCCAATCGGGTAGCAACCTATGGGCAGATCGCTTGGTACCATACGTCTCAGCGTGGGCCCATGCCCTTGAGGATGTCATCGAGGAGCCTTGTCCTTTCGTCGACCCAGGCTTCGAGGAGTACCTACGGTGGTACGTCCCTCATACACGTACAAAGGTCACCTACACCCCAAGTAATGTTTGGCCACATGTCGCTTTGACTACGAAGGCCTACCCGGGCCATTGGGATGAGGAGGTTGCATTAGCGGTATGTTTAATTAACGTATCTTTTTGTCATCGTATAATCCCATATGAACCACTATGAACTAAAATTCTCATTTCATGTTTGTTTTAACAGGTCGATATCATATACGATATCCATAGGGACGCGGTTGGAGCTATGGGAAGCCTCAGGCAAGGGATTCAGCTTAGTGCGGCAGATGTAGCGGGATTTGTGAAGCGGGTTTTCGACAAGACCGCCCGGGCCCTGAAGCTTACCTCATGTCGATCCACCGCAGACGTCGTCGGTGCTCCTTCCAGGTCCAGTGGGGTCCACACAGAGTCGTCCAGGAGGTATGATGTGCAACAACCTCCACCGGGACCGGCATCCACACCGCCACCTCGACCACGGCCTCTAGGGTCGGTAACAACAGGTACGCATTTTTCATACGCACGGTGTTTAGCAATATCCTTTTGTTACTGATGCATTAATTTCAAAAAATATATTAGGTGCACCTACACACTTATCAGCGCTGACACCTAGACCATGGCCAGTGCCGACACCTTCACCGTTCGCATGCCTCTTAGGTAATGGGTGCCAATATACTACCGTATTCAATATACTCAATAGTATATCTAATGTAATCATCCTTCTGCGGGTTACTGTGGTGATGAAGCCGGGACGTCTTCATCTGCACCTCCACCGTTCGCACCCTACTTTGGCACTTAGGCCTGGCCATCTACAGCTACCCCTGCATACCATACATGTACAACATTGCATTTTTATTGATACATTCATTTCCATATTTACCATATCTAATACATTCATCCGTTCACAGGCCCCTCTAGTGATTATGCATGCACAACAGCGGCACCATCGCAATCATCTTACCTGAGTTAGGAGGATGAGCCTGGGTCCCCCCCCCCCCATTCGACCTCATGAGGGACTTCTTTGGGGGCACACTGGACTACGATGTTGTCACGCAGTCCCAGTTGCCCACTACTCCACTACCGACGCAGCAAAGCTAGGAGGAGGCCTCGACTCCCTTGATCGCTACGAGGCCTACCAGGTAGGTTGTTCCACCGGACAACCTGACCTAGTCTAAGGGCCACGTGAGGGTGAACCAGCGGCAGAGGCGACGGGACCATGATGGTGGGAACAGCCAACGACAATGGGGGAGGCAATAGTAGGATTTTATCTTTAGTTTCATAACTTAGATGTTTGTTTTATGATGAATGTTTGATTCGTAAACTAGTATTATATATTCGGACGTATCTACTTTCTATGTACTACATGTGACCGCACTCTAGTGCCTTTTCAAATTAACGAAACCGCCTTTTATGAGCGACGTGACCGCACGCTGCCGCCTTTTATGAATAATGTGACCGCACATCTGCTTTCTATGTATTACAAGTTTAGACATTACTACTTAACATGTCATTAATGCATTTCTTAATGTCATGTGACATCACTCTACCAGCTTCTTAGAGTGAAGTCACCTCTCATTGCCACCTTTTTAGGGAGATTCGACCCCTCGCTGTCAACTTTTTAGAATGATGAAACCGCTCGCAGCCACCTTTTTAGACCGATGTGACCGCACGCTGCCGATTACTCATAGTCAAGTGACCGCTCGCTGCGCGAAGGTATCAAATGCATGCGCTCTCTCTAAATTACATACCTACACTTGGTGCATACACCATCGATCCCTGCTTATAAAAGGTGAGGGCGAGGCAATGAGAAGGTCATGACATTGCAGTTTTTCGAAACACCACTACCATCTGATACCTAATACTAAACCATAGCTGCCTCCTTAAGCAGACATTTCTCGTGGACATCCAAATTCTCAATGATAGCCCTACATACTATGAGGGAGACCCAGGCAAAAGGTGACGATGTGTTCCAGGAGGAGAACCTAAACAAAGTGTTGTCAAAATGGCAGACTATGACCTGATGTCCCTGTTTCACCATGTAGGAATGGCGGCGAACGGTAAGCTCTGTGACCTCCATGGGCCTAAAGACGCACTTGTTAGAGTGCTGTCAGAGATATATCAGGGTGTGCGAACTAGCCGACATAGCAAATTGTTTTAGCAAGCGAGCACACACGATATTTATGCACCCTCCGTAGTACGAGGAGCACATTAAGGTACGTTCATCGTTATTACATGTCCCAGTTAATTCTTATGTTACTAGGTATTCCCTCGTGATGAAGAGTTGTTGAACAAACCCATCGAGAACTTTTTAGAGCTGCATCAACTCTTCGGTGACGGCTGCCTACTCGGACATAACTGGAGATGCAGAGGTGGTCATTTGAGACCTTCACGCCGTTATGGAAGAGGTGGTGGTTCGAGCCGCCATGAAAGAGGTGGTCGTTCGGAAACAACCATAAGAGGACGTGCTTCTACCACTTCCGTCATAACCGAAGGGGTTGATGACGATGATGACTTTGTGCTTACTCCTCAGAGAACTCCACGCCGTTGTGAATTCTCTGACGATGGAGCAAATGACTGGGATCCTAACTTTGATTATTTTCCATATATACCGGCACCATATAGACCAAAATCCACAGAATACGATTACCATTGGATGGAATGGGAGATAAGGCACATACAACTTCAAGGGCCACTTCGTCCATAATATTTATGCTACTAAATGTTGTCTTGTTGAATTTAATATGGTTATATTATTTTTAATCTATTACCTAAGTTATGTATGTATCTTAGATGTAGCCTACATACTATTAGTAATGTTCAAATTCCATGTGCATGTACACATTCTATCTAACATTTAGTGTGATTTTTTTATTTCACTTACATGTATTTATTCTATCTTCACTTTAATATTTTCTGGGATTTTTGTTATTTTTATCGTAGATAACTTTTGGGATTTTTATTATTTTTATAATAAAATTGGGCTAATCGCCCTCTGAGAGAGTGGTAGGGGCGCTAACCATCATCTACCCTCTCAGAGGACAGTAAGAGGAGTGTGGGGCCTAACCGCCCTCTCTCTGAGAGGGCGGTAAGAGATACCCGTGCAGCCTTTTCAGAGAACGGTAGACGACTATTTATACAAATATTTTCATTAAAAACCTATTTATTTAAATATTAATGTTAGAAAATAGAAAAAAAAACTCTGGGTTGCCTGCCCCTAATGGGACGAGCGCCCAGCTACCTCCTAGACCTACTGGCCCACTAGGTTGTTGCCTCGCTTGGGCCACACGCCAGGCTACCATGTGATCAGGCGAGTTTTTTTATTTTTATATTTTTTCGAGTTTAAATTTAAATAAATAGATTCCCGGCGAAAAGATTTGCAAAAGTAGGCGCCCACCGCCCTCTCAGAGGGCGGGTACGGGTGCTAACCGCCCCCTGAGAGGGCGGTAGGCCTAACCGCCCCCTCAAAGGGTGGCAAGAGGGGCTAACCGCCCTCTCAGGGGGCGGTTAGGCCCTGGGGGGGCAGTTAGCCCCTAGCCGCCCTCTGAGAGGGCGGTTAGGGGCTTTTTCATGTAAAATTAATTTTTTTTCCATTTTATCCTATAAAAATGTATTATTTTTGTAATTGAAGAAAAAAAAAGAAGGGGTGTAAGGAAATTAAGAAATTAAATTTGGAGTAGGTTATGTAATAACGGGAGGAAAAAATCAGTAATTAGTAGTTGCAGCATTTTACGTGGGTATGGGGTGCGAACGAGGACAAACATAGTATTGAACACATGGTGAAAACATTACAATACACTGTAACCGCGATGACATGATGAGGAAATAAAGGTGGCATGTACGGTTCGTACTAAGACCTTATTAGTGCGCCGATCCTAATCATAACATGCCTTAGGGAAGGAAAGTATGTCGGGTTACATTAGGTACTCTCTACTGCGTGCATCTAGGATACTTTCCCTTTCGGAGGGCATCGGGACCTGCCACCTTAGCACGGCGGGCTCTCTACCGCTTCCTTTCCCTCTCAGCCTCTCAAGCCTGAGCCACGGTACGGTCGTGCGCCGCCTTCCTCATGCGCTCTTCTTCCTCCCGCTTGAGACGAAGTTCCTCTTGCTGTTGCTCGTACTCCCGACGTGCGTACGCTTCCCTTCTCCACCTTATGTTCATGTCGACCCACAGCTTCTATGAGTCATTTTGCTCATTGTCAAGCCACTGAATAAAATCACAGAGCGGTGGAGGGGACTGAACAAATGGAACAAGATGAGCGGTTAGTAAAAGAGGGTGCATAATCGGAAGAGATGAGGCGGACATCTGTTACCATACCGGTCGATAACCAGTTGTTGCATTGCGAGGCTTGTCATACTCGTAGTTGGCACACATGAAGAAGCGTAGTCCATAGGTGTATGAGATGTCCTGCGACTCGCGGAGCTTACAAAGGTCACCACAGAAGCACATTGGTGGTTCGAGACCTTCAGGTACGGTAGTCCCCCAATGTTTCTTTGGTGGGCTCGATGGAGCTGAGGAAGACATTGCACTTGAGAGATATGAGAAATGAGCGATGCTTCTCCGTAAGGAGGTTTGGCTACTTATAGTTGGGGGAGGCAGGAGCATTGGATTCGCTCTTAAAGAAAGGAATTAGGGCATGGGCGTAGCTGGCGGGACGAGCATCGGATTCCATCTTGAAGAATGTGACAGTTTTGTCGTTGCCCATGGTCAGAGATTCCACGTTTATTGGTACCCGTGTTGTCATTTACTGATTTGAAAAAGCTGGGTAGTGTTGTCACATCTTGTTTAAAGCCTGCGGCAGGAGGCATATGTTGTCAAGTCATGGTTAAAGTTTAGTGGTGTGGTCACTTGTTCATTGAACGTGTCTGAATATGAAATGCATTTACGAAATGCTAAGTCGACCATACAAAGTGAACGTGTCTTAATACATATGAGCACATCACGAAGCGAATACGCATATGTTAGTTACAAAAAATGTAAAATGCTACTCATGCCTCCCTTGTTGCCGTCGTCCGTGCGCCCCATTGTGGTCCCGATGCCGCTGGTTAACCCTCACGTGACCCCTGGAGTAGGTGAGGGGGTCAGGTGGGCCGACGTGTCTGGTAAGCCTAGTAGGGACCACCGGTGTCGAGGGCTCGTCGTGCGTGGGCTGGGTCCGAAGCGGTGCACTGGAAACCTGGGACCGCTGAAGGACGTCGTAGTCAGGTGTGCCCCCGAAGAAGTCACGGACGATGTCGTATGCGGTATCGGGGCCAGCCTCATCCTCCTGACTAGGGTAGGAGGACTGTGAAGGCTCGGCAGACGTCCATGTGTACTGGCTGGAGGGGCCTGTGAACAAATAATCACGTTAGATACGAACAATATGGTATTGAAAGTAGTAGTAAAAAATGTATAATTGTACCTACGTGGTACGACGGTGCAGCAGAAGAAGGCCACGCTGACGTGCCCTAGTACGTTGCGGGGGGGGGGGGTAGGGTGTGGGGCCGCCGAAGACGGACCGGCCTCGTCACCGAAGTAACCTGAGCACAGTTGTAACTTATTTTGCTGAAAGTACTAGAAATTAGGAAGAAGGGTTCCCGGAGTACCTGACTGTGGACGTACAGGGCTCAATCTGCGAGGCTGCGTCGAGACTTGTGCAGACGGACCTAATGAATGTTTAATAACAATAAGTAAAGGATATTGATCAATAATTTTCAAAAGTATAATTCGTACCATGTTGCTCGGACCCTCCAAGACGTGATAGAAGGGGTCGTGTGGGTGCCGACACTGAAGAACGTCGGTGCACGTCTGACGGCCGAGACGACTCGGCGTGTACACCACTCGTCCTGGGAGGCGGCCCTGCTACATCTGTGTTAGATCGGCAGGAGGTGAGTTTCAGGGCGCGCGTCGTCTTGTCGAAAACCCGTCTAATGAAGCTCGCAACATCCGACGCACTTAGGTGATGCCCTTGCCGGACGCGGTCCATGGCAGCAGTTGCAGGTGTTCAGTACTTGATCTTTCATGAAATATTGTGACACATATTGCCTTGGAAGCATATGGTGCTCCGCGCACGAAGCTATGACATGTGTACAAGGTTTGTGGAGTAATTGTGGCTTCTGACAACTACATATGCATGTCCCACTCCTTAGCACACACTCTTGAACATGCCGCTCACGTCTACCCCCCCTCCGACCCATATCCCGACACAGGACACTGAACCTGTGCTCTGCTGTGCCCTCTTGATTTGCGCGATGCATGTGGGCCTTCCTATTTGCCTTCTCCATGTACTCACATAGCATCTGGCCATAAAGCATACGATTGTCCTCCATTACAACCTTAGCAGCTGCAAACCGATCAATGAAGTACTTGCAGGTGCCATGCAAAATGCCTTCTACAATTCCAACTAGTGGTAGGGACCTTATTCCTCGCATGACCCAGTTATAAACCTCTGCAAGGTTTGTAGTCATTACTCCATACCTGGCACTACCACTGTCGTACAGCAGAGCCCATTTTTCCTTGGGCTCATTGCGTATCCACTGTGAAAAGCTCCTAATAGATGAGCCAGATCTCCGTACAATCTGCGGAGTATCGGTTGGGAGCCGACCGAGAGCTATTGGTTCCTCACGGTTAGGTGCGGCCTCCGCAGTTTGTTTAAGAGTCAGTTCATCAAGTCTTGCCCATAATGCATGAACTTACGTTGTTGGTTCTGACTGCACAACTTCTTGAAGAGCTTCATTAACTCTTTGTTTTTAAACTGTCTGTAGAAGTTCGCACCCATATGGCGCATGCACCACCTGCTTTTGAGATCTAGCCACTGTACTGGTACACCCCGTCGCACGCTACCGTGTTGCATATCCAGCAAAGCCTGCAACAATCCTGCATGTCTATCATGAATGAGACACACATCTGGTCGGTCAAGAACAATTGCATGCTTCACCCGCTCTAGGAACCAATACCAGTTGTCCCCATTCTCACTCTCCACGAACGCAAACCCTAGATTTTACAATTTTACAATTTTCTAAACCCTAGATCTAAATATCTAAAAGCTATGTCATATACTACTACTGCACTAATTAACAACAATAAAAAGGATAAAAAGATTGACCTGAAATTTTTTTCCAAATCCGCAGCCCAAATGCAGCAGGGCTTCGCCGATCTCTCTTCCTCCCCTCTCCTCTCCTCTCTTCTCCTCTCTCTTCTCAACTTTTCTTTTTTTCCGAATTTTATGGTTTTTTCTCCAATTTTCGGGGTTTTTATAGACTCAGGGCGCAGGAGGCCGGTGCGGGGCGGCAGGCGGGAGGAGCCCTTACCTCCCCCTGAGAGGGCGGTAAGGACCTCTACCCGCCCCCTGAGGGGGCGGTAAGCTGTGGGGCCCGAGCGGGAAGGCCTACCGCCCTCTCAGGGGGCGGTTAGCACCCGTATCCGCCCTCTGAGAGGGCTGCAACCCTCTGAGAGGGCGGTGGACGCCTACTTTTGCAAATCTTTTCGCCAAGAATCTATTTATTTAAATTTAAACTTGAAAAAATATAAAAATAAAAAAAAACTCTGATCAGGCAGCCTCCTAGCCGAGTGCCATTAGCCGGGCCACGCCTCGCACCATGGGTCGTGCGCCCCTGGCATGTTAGTGCACCCACACGCCAGGCTGTCAGCCTGGGCTGGACGCTAGACCAAACCATGCCTGGTCAAACCGCCCCACTAACTGGGCTAGGCCTCTGCAATAGCACAGTAGTCCACATAGTACCCTATAGCGCTCCTCACATACCTCGCACTGTACGCCGGCCGTCAACACCTGACTCCACTGTATCATAACCTGTATAGCTCACGTAGCATATTCACATACACCGTTTCCTAGTTTAGATGTCTTGTGAAACCTGACCATATTAAACTCAGTTCCTCTTACCCCCCCCCCCCCCCCCGACTATATTCACTCTCATGACACGTCTGCATATAAATAAAATCAGCAACTAATTCTGAACACAAGTTCTCCAAACTATATCAATCCACATAATATCATCATTATGATAAACACTTTGATTTTACCAATTTCACCATAAATCTAATTTTTCATGGTTCATGATTTCACAGTGGACTTGGATGATTTCACAGTGGACTTGGATACGGACTTCCTTTCGTTAGATGACAGCTACTTGTTGGATCTTCAGAGACTCTTCTTTTTTCTTTGATTCCTATTCTAACTAGTTTATGCAAGTTTCTACACAATAGGCTCATGCCTAGTGTCATAACAACTCTTACTACTTTAATTATCCTCCAAAATAGTTCTCAGCAATAAATGGTCAAGCTGTTGCTTCGGCCACCAGCCTCCTGTCCCCCGCGTCCTTGCTTGGGTTTTGCTGGAACCTGGTGTTACCAACCTCCCTTTTCCAGGTGGCGCACTTGTGGAATTTAATCTTCGTAGGATTTTCATAGAAATTTTATAGAATTGTAAGTTTAAGGAATCTTTCTTTTCATTAAGGATCATTTGGGACACAGGAATAATCTTAACAATTCATATGCATTCCTATAGGTCAATTTCATAGAAAGCTGGTCATGAGCTCAAACCTCATGTTTGAGAGATCTAATGCATCCAAAAAATCAGTCTTACCATATTTAAGGTGACTTAAATCTTTTAAAACCTGGAGAGGGATAAGGCTAGAAGAGATTGTAAGTCACCTCTAAACTAGATACACACCTCATAAAAATTCTTAATTAAACGTAAGAACAAGTCCATTTTACAGTCTCTAATTATCAGTATGAAACATGTAAAGAAGCGCCTATACCTCAGGCTTTTATTTGTAGAGACGAGAACCAATTAAATCTGCTGACGGGCCTCATGAACCTATGGTCTCAAACTCTCAATGGGCCAGAACTGTTCCCCGACGTCTTCTCAAAAAGAAAAGAATTATTCCACCACAGAAAAAAGAACCGAACAAATTAAATGGCCAAGAAAGAAACTACAAGGGTGCCTGCATGCATGCAAGATGCAATGGCTTCATCGATCAGATCACTGCATGCCCCTCCACCCCCAGCCGTCCACCGTTGAGCTAAACGTCCGCGCGCGGCGCACAACACGGGCTGCAGGCACCGCGCTGCCTGTTCCTTGCATTTCCCACCTGGCTACCATGCTCCGGCACGGTCTCGCCCTGCTGCTGGTGCATCGCGCTCCTAACCACATCTTGCGGCACCAGGAACCATCTGCGCAGCGCCAGGTTGAGCATGCAAGGGAACTTGCGCAGGAAGAACTTGCATATTTCCGTCATCCCCCTGCAAAAATTAATATTGTCATCTTGTATTACATCGCATGCAGCTCGGTGGCGTACGTGTCCGTATCATAGTTCATTAATTTACATGTGAAAGCTAGCACACACGCAGGGCACACGTACTCTCCGAGGTAGATGACGCTGACGAAGGCGACACAGGTGATGACGATGACGTAGATGCAGGAGGAGAAGTAGCGCGTGGTGCCGGCAATGTAGGCGCCGATGAGGCTGGCGAGGTCGACGAATGTGGAGAGCATGAGCGTCACCACCTTGGCCTCCGTGTGGTAGAACCGCTCGCTCATCAGTAGCACCATGATCACCAGCGACGTCACGAACGCTGTCGCGTTGAAGTAGTAGAACGTCAGGTACCGCGAATGGTGCTCGTCGCGCAGCACCGGGTCCCCGGCATGGTGGCCATCCTTGTCGTCCTGCCAGAACGAACCAGGTGGGTTCAGGCCGGCCTGGTAGGTCACCGACGCCGCGACGGTGGCGAGCACCATCAGCCACCCGCGCATCTCCTTGAACCACTTCTTGCGTTGCGCCACCGGGTTGTCGTCGTTCATCTCCTCCAGGAGGAGGAAACCCTGGAACGCCATCCTCATCTCCTGAGTAGTGGCGCCGCCGGCTCGCCCATCACTCTGGCTCTGGAACGGCGCGATGAGCACGGGGATGCCGCGCTTCCCCGTGGCGCTGATCTCGGTGACCGCCGGGGTCGCGTGGCCCGGAGCCTCGTCGACAACTTGGATGGCTCGACCTTCCTGTACTTCATTGATCTGACGGGACATTTTGGGGCGTTCCACGCGTGTGAAGACAAGGTGAACTATACCACTATATATGCCATATATATATACTGGGTTTGTGCCTTCGTGTTAACGTCCTAGTGAGCATCGTCTTCATTGCAAGCAAGCAAACAAGGAACGCTTTTTCACACTAATATTCTGTCTTCAGTGAAGACGACAAAGAGCGCATGCACATATGTGTTTTCCAACATGTTCAAGAAAGGAATTTGAGAATCCCTAACTCTCAATAGAAAGAAAGGAATTTCATACTGTTCATAATGCATATACAACTTTGCAGACAATTTCTTAACAAACAATTAATAAGAGGATGGGCACTTGAAAAATTACAAAGCGTCAATGTTGGAATTATTCGAAATTTAGAAATAAAAATGATGGATATCGGGAGAATGATGCACTCTGTGTACAATTTTGTAACCTGTTACATCTTATCTCTCTTCTGCTTGTGTAGATATATATAAAGATATATTGTTAGAGTACAGATGATATGTATTATAGATAGCTCCGTACGAGATTTATGGGCAAAAGTGAAAGCCGGCGTAAACAACACTGATTAATCCGATTGGTTATTTGCATGGGCTACCTTGAAGGAAAGAACAAATGTGATGCTCGATGCTTTCTAGTGGAGAAGAAAGGAGCATGCCAACGTTAGTTGTACGTCAACCAGCTGGTTCGTAAGATTGCATGGTGTGTGCATGGTACAGCTCCGTCACATGTTCCGTGGTGGAGCCATGGAATTACAGCTCTGTTTGCAACTGTGGTTGCTCGTTGGGAAACACTTAACTTCGTTTACTTTTGGGCACATCAAAACTTGGTATCTCCCAAGTTATAATTTGATGGTACCTCCGGATACCTTCCGAGGATGGTAAAAGATTCATTTCTTTTTCCATTAGCAGTAAAATTTTGCTATAATCAGTCAATATTCATGTAACTAACTTAATTTGGCAACCGCAAACTGTCCTATATAGCAAGGCTTCACTCGTACTTGTTTGCTTAGTTTAGCAAGTACAGTTGTGTGCCAACTTAGTTAATCATAACGAGTCAAAAAAGAATTGAAGAGAAAATTGATCCCACGGCACTCATTTTTTTACGGAAGGACTGTGGGGGAGTTCCCCACAGCATAATCTTTATAAAAAACGGTTCAGAGACTCTACAACAAGGAAGGGAAGAACAAAGTAAACTTACCAGCAGGGAGGGATAGAGCTACTACTAAAAACTAGACGAAGAGGGAAAAGAAGAGAAAATGGGAGAGTTACAACGAGAGTGAATCCAACCAGGATGTCACCAAAGATCTAGCATCATTATCCAGCTTGTACATATGCTGATGGACTTCATCTCTGAATTTGAATTTCCAGGAGCTGAAATAAGGCTGCTTCTTCTTGAAAACTTTCACATTTTTTTACTTTCTAGTTACTCCAAGAAGCAATTATTATGATTTTCCATGAAATCCCGCGGCGCTCATTCCTTAACTGATTTTCAAACATATCTCTAATTATTTTACATTTTTTCTAAATATTAACTGACAGACCTTGCTCCATCTATTATTATGTCGATATTGCGCCTTCTCCTAAAATACCAATTATATTGCCATCGGTGATCTTCCTAACTACCAGCAACCGAGCTCGACCGGGTTAAGCAAGAGACAGACATGACAAGCACCAGAGAAAGGAATCCATGAATCAATTGTAGTATCCATGACTACGGTAATTGTATTTTTTTTGTCACATACGCAGGAGAGTTATATGTCATTTCATTACTAGGAGAAGAAAAAGATAAAATACAACACACAAAAAACACACACAAGAAAGAAATGAACAACACACCCTGAGAACAAAGACAGAACAAAAATCAGAGAACAAAAACAAACACAAAAACAAAAGGGCTCAAAGAGAGCCAAAAAAAACACACCCAACACAACCTAAGAACCAGGCAAGAGAACTTGGAGCTCCTTCGCACTGGCAGCGCACCAGAGCGGCCCTTGCATAGCCACAACTTGTTCCACCAAAGAAATAGCTGGAGATGCCCCATTGAATACACAGTCATTTCGTAGCTTCCAAATTTCTCAAGCCACAAGAATGATTAGGGAATTTAGACCCTTCCTTTGATGCTTATCAGCCTGCCTCAATGCGAAACATCACCAACTAGCAAACGTTGACCAGCCCAGTTGAGGAGCAAGAGCTGGCAAACCAACCTGAGAAAGAAAACCGAACCAAACTTGCCTAGAAAACACACAAGAGATCAGGAGGTGCTGGATAGTCTCATCATTTTGATCATAAAAAGGACAAGAAGCGGGATGGGGGAGGCCACGCTTGGCCAATCTATCCGCAGTCCAACAACGGTTGAGAATGGCGAGCCAGAGGAAGACTTTGCAGCGTAGCGGTGCCCACGACCTCCAAAGATGCTTCCAGGGAGCAAACCTTATAGAGCCCACGAAGAAGGCATTATAAGTAGACTTACTAGAGTAAATTCCAGAACTAGAAAGCCGCCACACATGTTGATCTCGCACATCTTGCAGCAGTAAAACACCATCTAGCAAGTCCTAGATTTGGAGATACTCCGTAATAGCTTGGACCGAGAGAAAGCCATTGATATCTGAGACCCAAGTGCGCCCAACAAGGGCCTCAGCCACAGTTCGTTGCTTGAAAATTCTGTGTGGTATTAAAGCAAGAAGATGTGGAGCAATCTCAGCAAGGGACCAACCATGAATCCAACAGTCCAGCCAAAAACAAGTTTTAGAGCCATCTCCAATTAAGGTCACCATGGCAACAAAGAATAAAGCTCTAGAATTTGGATGAACATGAACGTCCAGTCCAGCCCAAGGTCTAGAGGGTTCCGCTTTTTGAAACCAGAGCCAACGCATGCGAAGAGCCCAACCAAGAGTCGAAAGGTCCTGAATGCCAAAGTCACCATACATGAGAGGACGACAAACACATTTCCAAGAAACTAAACAATTTCCACCATTAGCATGATCATGACCTTGCCAAAGAAAACCCCGTCGCAACTTATCAATTGCTTTAATAACCCATCTAGGCAAATCCATAGCGATTATATGATAAATAGGGGTAGCTGACAAAATGGAGCAAACCATAGTTGAGCGCCCAGCTCGGTTCATCAAAGAGTCTTTCCAACTAGGGAGATGGCCAGCCACTTTATCAACAAGAGGATAAAGCTCCGCTTTAGATAACTTTTAGATGGATAGAGGAAGACCCAAGTAAGGACAAGGGAAATCCTTAACCTAACAAGGCAAGAAGTCTTGAACAGTAGCCAACTCCAACTCCGTACAATGAATAGGAGTTACATAACATTTAAGAAGGTTAGTCTTAAGACCCGAGATGTCCCCAAAAATTTGAATAATTCCTTTGATCAACTCCATATCTTCAGAAACAAGCTCAAGGAAAAGCATGACATCATCAGCATGTAATGAGACCTGTTGTTGCACACCACGGGCAGACAAAGGCTTCAAAAGGCCATCATAAGAGGCACAGGAAATGAGAGAGTTTAGCACATCCATAACCAAAAGAAAGAGCATGGGAGATAGCGGATCCCCCTGCCTTAGGCCGCTATGGTGTCTAATAACCTCTCCCAGTTCACCATTCAACAGAACCCGAGTAGAGGAACTAGAAAGAAAACTGCACAAAAGATTGCACCACTGCTGACCAAAGCCCATGCTGCTAAGGACCTCCAGAAGAAATGGCCATGAAACCGAGTCAAAAGTTTTAGAGATATCCAATTTAAGGAGAAGATGAGGCTCCTTACTCCTGTGAAAACATCTCATAGATTGCTGAACCAATAGAAAGTTATCATGAATACATCTCCCCTTATTAAAAGCACTTTGGTTGGTAGAGACCATAGAAGAGAGGTTTGGTGCCAACCAGTTAGCCAAAATCTTAGAGACCAACTTCCCAAAGCTATCGATCAGACTAATTGGACAAAAATCCTTCGTAAAAATGGCATCCACGTTTTTTGGCAAAAGAGTGAGAAATGCAAAGTTGACATACCTCAGATTGGCACATCTTCCTTGTTACACCACAACCAGAGCACTCATCAAATCCTCCTGAATGATCGGCCAGCAAGCTCTATAAAAATGACCGGTAAAACTGTCGGGGCCTGGCTCTTTATCCTGCGGAAGGTCATTGATTGTTGTCCTGACTTCGTCCAAAGAAAAAGGTTCATCAAGAGAATCCAAGGGGTGTTGATGCTACTGAAGCATACCCAAATTGAGAGTGAAAGGTCTCTACTCCGGAGAACCAAGCAACTTGGAATAGAAATCAAACACAGCTGAATGCTTATCAGCTTGAGAAGAGGCAATAAGATCATCCACTTGAAGATTAGCAAAGAAATTCTTCCTTTTCTATATCTGGCTTGCTGATGAAAATAAGAAGTATTCGCATCACCCTCCTTAAGATAGAGAACAAGAGAGCACTACCTAGAAATGGTGCGGTCAAGAGAAGCCAAACCAAGGGAGTGTTTCTTCAAGTTGACCCCTAGCCATTCCTCACCAATAGAGAGAGGACGATGGTCCCGAGCAATTTCCAACCGATGGAGAATTTCCTTTGCCATAGCAAGCTGGGATTTAATATGGCCGAACTTCTTTTGACTCCAACTCTGAAGATCCCTACTTAAATGTTTCAACTTGACATGGAAACATTCAAGAAGGCAAGGATCAGCAACTGGAGCTGCCCAATTGGAGCTAACCAGCTCCTGAAAACCATGCAGGGAGGGCCAAAAACATTCAAAGTGAAAACGGCCCTTGTCCCAAATGTTAGCCTTGAGACTGAGCAGTAATGGACAATGATCCGAATAGGAGGAAGCAGCACTTTGGAGGAGCGAACATGGGAAGATATGCTCCCAGTCAACCGAGCAAAAGACCCGGTCCAGCCTAACCAAGGTTGGAGAAAGCCGCTCATTCGACCAAGTATATTTGCGACTCAACAAATTGGTTTCCTTGATCGCGAATGAAATGACGGAAATGACCCATCATCGGCCGATTAAGATTGTCATTATTTTTATCCTCTCGTTTGATAGATTAAATTGAAATCCCCTGCCAAGAACCAAGGACCATCACAAAGCATGCGAATGTCACAAAGTTCCTGTAAGAACAGAAGCTTTTCATCATCCTCTTGAGGCTCATACACACCGGTGAACCACCAGTTATTGCCATCATCTTCGGCAAATAATACAGACACCAAAAAATTGTCAATCCTGGAACCCAAAGTGCGACAAACTGCTCCCTTCCATGCAATGAGAATTCCACCTCTAGTGTTATCAGCAGGCAAAGCAACATGTTGATCAAAATCTGAACCAAGAACTAACAACAGCAAACGAGAAGAAACAGCAGACAATTTGGTCTCATGAAAGCAAACAATATCCACCTTTGAAGAAAGAACATTGGCAAAGGTAAACTTGGATAGATCTTCAAATTAAAATATAACTTTGGTTGCTAATTATATTGTAATAAAGAACATTGGCAAAGGTAATTACGGAACTACATATGAGTTAAATACAGTCATATCATTTTAAATGTCCAAACTCAAATCCAAAAGATATTGATGGCAAAATAGTTCCATTTTTACTGCAATCAATTTGAAATGGCACCTTCTATTATTAAAAAAAAAATCTATGATCACTACTATAGAATATATCTTATATGTCAGCCCATCACTACCGGTTTGTATCAAAAATCGGTACTAAAAATTCACTCGAAAAGAACCGACGGTGATAATTGATTATCACTACTGGTTCTAGCTACGAACCGGTAGTGATACCATCATCGCCGGTCCTTCTTACGAAGGAGCAGTGATAATGAATAATAATTTACCTTAAAAAATTCATAACTTTACATACGAAGTTGGATGAGAATAAACTTTATATGAAAATTATAATCCTCGACAAGATCTACAACTTTGTAGTTGAAAACTTTTGCATTTGAAGTCATTTAGGTATCCAAATAATCATTTGAGTTTTTAGACAGAAAAGATCAAAAGGGTTGAATATGCTATTATTATTGCTAGTACTTCTGTGGTAGGATGGTGATGACATATAGCGCGAGCTGAGAGGTTCCGGGTTCCAGTGTCATGAACCGCACGTGCGCGAAAAATCACGTAACTTGTGACTTGCATGGGCACGGGGGTGCTTGATCAGGCAAAAAAATTCATTTTTTTAACTAAAAATTATCGATTCGGGGATCGACTATCACTACCGGTCCCCGCGGTAGTGATAGTCAGGGACATCATTACTCTTTATCCGTTGTCGACTCTAAAACCGACAATGAAAGGTTTTTTAGCCAACAGTGAAGACTCATTCTGTAATAGTGGGTGAGTATAAGAATACATGTGCAGGTGTCCATAGCCCTAAAAGTCGAGGAGGGAGGCTCCGTAGTTTTTGCTAAAGAAAAAGAGGAAATTTGTTATCGGCGACTGCATATTTTCATTGTCCCTTTTATGCTATCATCTTTCTCATTGACTTGTGGAGACGGACCCACTATCAGTGACAGAGTTAGCTATTTCGTAATATTGCACTGGCATATGTAAGGAATAAGTTAGAGAGACAAGGTGTGACACCGTTGTGCTACTCAACAATTGTTCCTACAGCTCCAAAAATAAAATTGGGACAACTGTGCTCATACTTTTCTAGTTTTATGGTGATCTCTATTTCTGTGGGCAAATGAAATTTAACATCTTATCGCAAAAATACTCAATAACGATTCATGACCAGCATACCATGGAATTTTTAAAATTTGAAGGTCACTATATGGAGCTATCGTTAATGAAGTCCTTTAAGAATTTCAAGTGCACGCTGGTGCAGCCTGCAATTCATCCGTTTCCACACAAGCACATATACAAAAGGACTCATAAAGTATTCTTGTCTCGTGGTGTTTCAAACATAAAAAGAAGGAAGAAAAGAAACATTTATTGTCCTTCTCGAGTAACAATAACACCCAAGACTCGATCGATCGGCGACACCAGATAGCAGCGACGTTGAACTGCTAACAAATTAAATCATGCATGCCAAATGTCAAGAACTGAACTCATGCAGCATCTTAATTTGGTTTTAGCTAGGCAGCCCCCTGCCCTGTCTCCTCCATGTCGTACTTGAACGCTCTGCCGCACGGGCAGCATGCATATGCGCAGTGGCACCACTTTTTCCGGGCGTTGGCCTTGTCTTCCGCTCTCTGCTTCTCCGCCTCCTCTTGTTCCCGCTTCTTGGCCCTCTCCACCCTCTTCTTCATGTGGCTCGTCACCGGCAGCCACCCCTTGTTTGCCAGCAAGAAGAGCGGCGGCGCCGTGAAGAGCACGATGAAGCACAGATTCGGCAGCACCCTACGCACAGGTGAAGAAGAAGAACGTGAATGAACGATTTCACAGCGTGCAAGAACCTGATGGCAGGACGTACGTACCTGGCGATGTAGATGACGACGACGAAGAGGAAGCAGGTGAGCACGATGATGTAGATGGAGTTTGGCATGTCGCGGGTGGATCCGGCGATGTAGGCGCCGACCAGGCTCATGAGGTCGACCATGGTGGTGAGGGTGAGCGCCGCCACCTTGGCCTCCGACTTGTAGAACCGCTCGTTCAGGAGCAGGATGATGATCACCAGCGACGTCGCGAACGCCGTCGCGTTGAAGTAGTAGAACGTGAGGTACCGCTTCACCAACCGGCCGTCGTGCAGCACCGGGTTGCCGGGGACGTGCTGATTCTTGTCGTCCTGCCAGAACCCGCCGGGAGGGTTCAGCCCCGCCTGGTACGTCACCGAAGCGGCCAGGGTGGCCAGAACGATTAGCCACCCGCGCATCTCCTTCAGCCACTCCTTGCGCTCCGCCGTCATGCCGCCATCAGAGTCGACCGGCACCTCCAGCGTCTCCTCCCTGCCGAGGACTGCTTGCCGGTCGTCGGACATTTGCGAGTTCACGGCGCGAACGCGAGTCCGGTGGGCTTAGATATGTTTTAATAGCTACAGAACTTGTCAAATCGATCGTGTTATATATAGGCTAGCTATTAATTGGCATTTGCATGTCTTTGCCATGATTACTATCTAGTGCATGTTCTCGTGTTCAAGGGAGGACTCCAACAGGTCGATCTGGCCTTGCCGAAGGATGAAGCTAGGTAGAATGCTATCTGAGCTTTTCTTGATTTTTAGATTTAAACTATCTGTACTGTAGCCAACAGAAGGGTTATTCCTTCCAGCATGTCGCAAGGAAGGAATATTGCACACAAAATCACAAGTCACATCCATTTTTCTTTTTTCTTTTGTATTATTAACTAGGCAAATTGCCCATCTAATTGGGCAGTTAGGTCAACAAAGTTATACTCTATCTCAACCGAAATAAAATTTTATCTCGAATACTGAGAGATTTCCCTCTTATTTTTTATTTTAATATTTGATAAATATATCCCCCATTAATGGGAAGATACATGTGATTTTCTATTTTTATATCAATTAATCAGTACATATCATTATAATTTACACTATTACAGAAGGCCACATATCTGAACAGGATATCATAGTCGGTTCCGAAAGCACATCTGTGATAAGGACAAGGTAGACAATTGTCCTAAGGATTTGTCTATCGTTAGCTCAGGTGGCAAAAACCATCTAGGATAATGGTACATTACATACTTCTCTCAACAATAACCATCTTAGACGGTTGCTTATAGGAGCCATTTGTGGTAATGACCCACAAAGTAGACAATTCTTTAAATGAGATGTCTATGATAACATTCCAGACGGATTTCCATAAGAACCATATTGTTATCACAGTCGGTTCCCTTGTAGAACCATCTGCAATATGAAGGGTCGGGTAGCCAAGCGAACGCTGCTTCGTGCTTTATATTCACCCAGGAGCTAGTTAAGGTTTTTTTTTTTTTGCACTCTCTCAATCTACTCAGCCTTTCTATCTCTCCCTCACTTCACTCTCGACAGATCCACACCATAGCCACCTCCTCATCCTTGTAGGGCTCCATTTTTCGGGTTCCTCTATGTCTTATCTATCAATCCCTAGATTAGTAGTTGATACACACATATTATAATAGAACAATATCATAGTCATAGTTCAATGTAAGTATAATACCTTATTTAAGACATACAATGGCCTTATGGCTTAGGATTCTTTACATCCACAGTCGACCATTGGATCAAAGGAGAACTCGACAACGGAAAACAAGAAAATCCCAATGCCACAAGCAACTTAGGTGCGGACGTAGCCTTAATCTTCTATGTTTCACCATCACACTCATTGTCACGCTTCAGCTTCTCATCTAAATTCAATAAGCAAGTTTGAGTATGTAAGCAAACACTATTCAAGAGGTTTGATAGATGTTTAAGGGTAAAATCAAGGACAAGACCATAGGGCTTTAGTTTAGAGCAGAAAACCAATTCTTAATGTAGTGGAATTAGGAGTAACTTGCACATTGCTAGGTTTAGTCATTACTTATGGTTGCCAGGTTTAGTCATTACTTATGGTTGCATCATGTCAGTTCCCAAATTCTAGGCTGGTCAATAGGGGAGTAGTTCAGCGGCTCCATGCTGGCGTATATCAAAAACAGAGGCACTTAGCTCACCAGATGAGCACATAGCACAATACATGGGTAATAACCAACTCACGCATCAAGGTGTACTCAAACCATAAAGCTAATCATTAAGACCAAACCATAATAGTGTCCTTGAGCATGGACACGGATATCCAGATAGGGTTATAATCTACAGAGGTTGTATACTTACCCACATGATATGCTTCGCATCCAGCCATCATGAATGGTGGAGCAAGCATAACAAGATCCCGTACCAACCGAGTATCACAATAATATCCACCCACAGGACACATCACAAGGAGCTCATGATAAATATGGCTCACTTAGAGTCTCCAGCTAGATCATAAGACTTCACTTAGATCACCTGTCGGTATATTAAGTAAAGGGGTGTCTTGGCTAAACGGACTCCGCAGGGGACCAAGCAACTAGAGGAGCATACTACACAAGGTCTGGTCAATCGTATGACCAGGGTGCGGCCATAGCGACCAGTCTAACACCCGCATGACCAGTCTCTCTACACCATCGTATATACCCGCGACTAGCCCCACTTGTCGCAGGGCCAGATTTGACACAACTTGTCCAGAGCATGTTTTCTGATAAACCACTCAAGTGTTTTCTTTCCCCATGCGCCTGCATCAGTGGACGAAGTCATGGACGGTGCATTGTCCCGTACCATAGCATTAAATGCTATGGGATAGAACTTTGCTGGTTGGCACAGTGGCGCACGACGGATGGGACATTGTTGGCAGCCTGACCAGGCAAGTGGACAGGGTTGGCAGGGAAAGGCATTGTCTCGTACCGTAGCATTAAATATTGCGGGATAGAACTTTGCTGGCTGGCACGGTGGCGCACAATGGATGGGACGCCATCAGCATCCCGACCAAGCAAGTGGATGGAGTCGGCGCAAAAGGACCTTATCCCGTCCCATAGCATTAATTGTTGTGGGCGGAACTTTGCAGGCCAGCACGGCGGCGCATGACAACAAGTTGCGTGGAGCCCTCAGAGCAAGTTGGTATGCCTGATCCTCTGTAATGATGGTTTGGGTTAGATATTAGGATGAGAAGATGTCTTATGTTTGGACCCACATGTAAGTTTTCCTCCTCCCTGCTATATATAAGGGGACGAGAACCTCGTTCCGGAGGCAGGAAAAAGGAGGTCTGGAAACCAGTTAGAACATCATCTGTAATTCAACTGAGATCCTTCATAACACACAAAGGACGTAGGGCTATTATCCTCTGGGAGGCCCGAACCTGTATAACTCCTTATGTCCCTTAGTTCTTCGAACGCACACACACATCCGATTCCTGAAACACCATCCAAGCGCCCACTGTCCAGCATACCCCGGAATCACTGTAAGGTATTTACTCCCGACATTTGGCGCGCCAGGTAGGAGGACACGTTTTGTCGTTTTAGCAAGTTTGAAAAAACTTGACCAGGCCACCCATGGCCGAATGCACGGTAACCGCTGAGTCCCGTTCCGAGGACCCCGACCACTGCGAGTTGTTCATCATGGGATACCACCCGGATTAACTCAGAGTGCTCCAGGCATGGGACACCGAGCTGGAGTCCGAGAGCTCCGAGACCCAACGTGAGGTATACATGGTGGACCATACAGCGGGAGGCACTGAAGGCTCAAATGCCTCAAACACCGGAGGCGAACCCCCGGCTTTACGCCTAGAGGGAAACCAGCCTGGCGTCGGACAGGTAGGTGCTTCAAGACAACCCCCACACCCCCAACACCGTCCTGAGGAGCCCCTACGCAGAGCACAGTCTACGATAGCATCGTCGCCTAGGCCATCGCACCGCCCAAACACTGGGGGCTCCCTACCTCGAGACTTATCACCGCTCCGCGCCCAGCGTCTCGATTACGAGACCATGACGCCAGTGCAGAACCTACAGAAACTGCGGATCCTCCTTAGACACCCACTGGTACCTGTACCGGAGGGCTCGCTTGTGGCACCATGGCTGCATGATCTTTCCTTCCTGGTCAAGACCGCCTGGCGCCAAACCACATCAACATGCACCGCGCCTATCACAAGGGCCGGTGATGGCCATGGTCGCCAGGGGTCACAGCAGGGCCCATGACGGAATAGATCTCGTGCTCCCCCAACCACGGGGAGTACTCGTGGACCACCTCCACGTTAGGACAACCAACCCTCCGGCCTACATAACTCTCTACGCAAACGTGACCTTCGGGGCATGATCCAGAGCTAGGTGGCCACTAGAGAATAGGAGGATTGGGCTCAACGCAAGCAGGAAAAAGGCAAGCAGCCCTGTCGCACGCATTCCCCCTGCAAGGAGGCATCAGACGGCTCCCCCCCCCCCTTCACCGGGACCCCGATACCACCGCCTCTCTCCCCGAGCACGCACCACCGCCCAACAACGAGTGGCTCCCCGTTACGGGACAGGGTGTAATGCCCTCTCTGTCAGATTACGTGAAGTGCACTGGCCAGAGAAGTTTCGGTCGGTCCTAGTCGAGAAGTATGATGGCCCAACCAATTTGGAAGAGTTCTTGTAGATCTACACCACCTTGATGCAAACTGCAGGAGGCCATGGGAAGGTCATGGCCAACTATTTCCCTACTGTCCTGACCGGTTCCACCCAGTCTTAGCTGATGAACCTCCCTCGCGGGTCAGTTCACTCTTGGGAGGATCTGTGCGACTAGTTTGTCGTTAACATCCAGGGGACCTATGCCCAACCAGGGGTTGAGGCCGATCTATATCAAATCCGATAGCGATAAGGAGAGTCGTTGCGAGACTTCATCCGGCGTTTCACTGAACGCCGAAACACCATTCCAAGGATCACGTGAGAATCCGTGATCATAGCATTTAAATGGGGGGTCAAAGACCAGAAAATGGTCGAGAAACTGGCCACCTGGCTAATCTGAAGCACAACTAAGCTATTCAAGCTTGCAGATAAGTGTGTGCATGCCGCCGAGGTCCGGGAATGACAAATCGACACCAGGCTGTGACCTGCATCCGAACGGCCCGCCCCTACCAAAGAGGTCGACCGGAAGGACAAGAAGAGCAAGTACAAGGCCAAACCTCCTGAGGTCTTTGCGGTCGATCAAACTGGCCTAACACGACGCAGCTTTGAAAAGGAAGATGGGAAAAGGGGTCGGGGCTACTACCCGATCCACCGTACGGACACTCATGACCTGACCGAATGCAAGGTCGTGTGAGGCATCATCGACCAGGCGCTTGGAGAACGCAAGTACAAGCACGACGACGATGATAAGGACGGGGCCAGCCCCCAACCAGTCGGCATTGGGGTACTGGCAGGTCGATCATATGGTCCATCACATCTTCGGAGGCACCACGACATATTCATCTAATAGGGAATACAAGTCGGTGGTCCGGGAGGTATGGGCAACCACATCAGACCCAAGCCCTCGCCTGAATTGGTCGGAAGTCCCGCTCACTTTCAGCTAGGCCGACCACCCTGCATGCGTCCAATGCCCTGGTCGCTACCCCATCGTGGTCGAACCCACGGTGCAGAACATCCACTGGGCCGCGTGCTCATCGATGGCGGAAGCTTGATCAACCTCCTCTTCGCCAACGCACTAGACGCCCTGGAAATTCCGAGAAGATCCTTGAAGCCGTCTTCACCTTTCTTTGGGATCACTCCGGGCTCCTCGGCCAAGCTACTAGGATAAATCGAGTTGCCCGTCACCTTCGGCTCGCCGGACAACTTCTGAACCGAAAGGGTCCTTTTTGATGTGGCTGACTTCGGGACTGCATATAATGCGATCCTAGGCCGACCAGCGATGGCCTGATTTATAGCTATTTCCCACTACGCATACCAGGCGATCAAAATCCCTGGGCCAATATGGGCCATCACCGTTGCTGGCAACGCCAAGACAACCATGCACTAAGACAAGAGGAGCCTTGACATGGTCGAGCTGACTCCCGGATCGCAACCCGTGACCACGGAATCCAGTGGGTGGCCAGAAAAAGTCCATATAATCGCCAGCCCGACGATCGAGTCAAGGCAGTAAGCCTGGATGACACCAACGTGACCAGATTGGTCCAGATAGGGGCCGCCCTGGACCCCAAATAGGAACTCGTGCTCATCACCTTCCTCTGGGAGAACGTGGATGTCTTTTCATGGAGTTCATCTGATATGCCCGGAGTCCCCAGGGGTGTGATTGAGCATAAGCTGTCTGTGTGACCTGACGCACGACCAGTAAAGCAGAAGGCGCGTCAGTTCGCAGCCGACCGAAGGGAAGCACTTCGTCAGGAGATTGACATGCTCCTCGAAGCAGGCTTCATATAGGAGGTACAGTACCCAGAATGGTCAGCTAACCCAGTCATGGTCCGGAAGCACAATGGTAAGTGGAGAATGTGCGTCGACTTCACCGACCTCAACAAGGCATACCCAAAGGATCTTTTCCCACTTCCCCGAATCGATCAGCTGGTTGACTCAACTGTTGGTAGCGATCTATTATGCTTCTTAGATGCGAGATCAGGGTACCATCAAATTAGTATGCATAAGGAAGATGAGGAAAAAACAGCTTTTGTAACACCCTTTGGGGTCTTTTGCTATGTAAAAATATTTTTTGGCTTAGAAGCATTAGTGCCACTTACCAATGATGTATTCAACTCGTTCTTTGACCACAGCTCGGAAGAAACGTCGAGGCATACGTAGACTATGTGGTCGTCAAAAGCAAGATCAAGACAGACCTGATCGCAAATCTCCAAGAAACATTTAACAATCTCCGAAAGTACTGCATAAAGCTGAACCCAGAGAAGTGTACATTCGGGGTACCATCGGGGAAGTTGCTCGGATTCCTCATGTCCCAGCGGAGGATAGAAGTAAACCCTGATAAGATCAAGGCTATCGACCAGATGCGATCCCCGACCAGGTTAAAAGAGGTTCAGAACCTAACATGGTGCATTGCTGCTCTGAACAGGTTCATCTCAAGGCTAGCAGAAAGGGGATTACCGCTCTTCAAACTCCTGAAGAGAAACGACCACTTTCAGTGGACTCCAGAGGCAGAAGCAGCATTCCAAGAGCTCAAAAGGTACCTCTCCTCCCCACCCATACTAACTGCTCCTCGGCCCAACGAGGAGCTCTTGCTCTATGTTTCCTCAACACCACAGGTCGCAAGCGTGGTCCTGGTCGTTGAAAGGGATGGCCTCCAGTGACCAGTGTATTACGTCAGCGAGGTCCTGCACGACGTGAAGGCTCAGTACCCACAGGCTCAGAAACTGCTATACGCCATCCTAATAGCCTATCGTAAGCTCAGACACTACTTTCAGGCTCACAAAATCAAGGTGATTTCCTTGTTCCCAATTAGAGAAATTCTACATAATAGAGATGCGACAGGAAGAACGACAAAATGGGCAGTAGAGCTCGAGGGATTCAATCTCCAATTTGCCCCCCGAACTTCTATCAAGTCTTAGGCACTGGCCGATTTTGTAGCCGAGTGGTCATCCTTCGAGTCCGAACAGGTACAATGAGCACTGGACCATGAACTTTGACGGGTCATTCACACTGAAGGAAGCTGGGCAAGAGTGGTTCTGACCTCACCCACCGGTGACATCCTTAGGTACGTAGTTCAATTATATTTTCCTGCAACTAATAACACTGTTGAATATGAGGGCCTCTTGTCCGGAATGCGAGCAGCCTCCACACTTGGGATTAAACGACTGTTAGCGAGAGGGGACTCACTTCTAGTCGTGAACCAGGTGAAAAGGGAGTTTTAGTGCTCTGACCCTACGATGGCGGCATACCTTGCCAAAGTGAGAAGACTAGAACGACGCATCATCGGCTTTGAGGTCAAGCACGTCCCTCACAAGGACAACTTCCTAGCCGATGAGCTGGCCCTTCTAGCTTCTTCTCGTCAACCTGTCCCGATTGGAGTCTTTGAAGAAAGACTCTCATGAACATCCACCACAGTCTTAGGCCAAGGTGAAGGGGATGCTCAGCTCGAAAATGGAACACCCGAAGCAACACCTTTAGAGCCAACGCCTCCCTCGGTGCCATCGACTTCGGGCGACCATCATGTGGTCGCCCTGCTCGGTTCGGGTACGACCTGGATGGATCAAATCTCGGATTACCTTCATAATCGAGGAGCCCTTGACGATGATGCGTCAGCAGAAAAGGTCTCGCGACAAGCCCATAGATACTCCCTGGTAGAGGAACGCCTCTACCGCCGAGGGTGCAACGGCCTTTTACTGAAATGCATAACTCAGGAAGAGGGGAGCACAATGCTCTCTAATATCCATTGAGGCATATGTGATAGCCACGCTTCATACCATACCCTGGTCAGAAAAGCGTTCCGGTAAGGATTTTATTGGCCCACTGCCCTCTAGGATGCTTGCAAGCTGGTGAAACGGTGTGAGTCGTGTCAGTACCACGGCCGAAACACCAACCTACCATCTCAAGCACTATAAACCATACCACTCTCTTGGCCTTTCACTGTCTGGGGGCTCGATATCGTGGGATAGTTCCCCAAATCCACGGGCGGTTCTGAATTCCTGTTCATAGCCATCAACAAATTCACTAAGTGAATCAAGGCCAAACCCATCAGGAAGATCACCACCACAGCAGCGATTAAGTTCACACGATGACTGATGGTGCAATTTGGCAGTCCAAACCGCATAATTACGGACAACGAGACTCAATTCACCAGTAGTGCTTTCCAAGACTACTGTGATGAAATTGGGACCAAGGTTTGCTATGCGTCTGTGGCTCACCCTCAAAGCAACAAACAGGTCGAAAGGGCAAACAGGATGGTACTACAAGGGATTAAAACCCAGGGTCTTTGACCGGCTTAAAAGCTATTCAAGGCATTGGGTGGACGAACTCCCCACAGTACTCTGGTCGTTGTGGACGACCCCCAACCGGGCTATGGCCAAAACCCCTTTCTTCTTGGTCTTTGGCACAGAGGCCCTGCTCCCCTCAGAAATCACCCTCTAGTCGCCTCGAATCAGCAACTACTCGAGTGATGACCAGGTGGCATGACGAGAGGATGACATAAACCTGATCGAAGAGTTCTACAATCGTGCTCTAATTTGAGCCAACCGATATCAGTAGAGCCTCAGACGCTACCACAACCGTAAGGTGCGAGAACGAACACTGGTTGTAGGTGACCTTGTCCTTAGGCAAATTCAGAATAAGGCAGGTTAGAACAAGCTCTCCCCAAAGTGGGAAGGGCCCTACAAGGTGGTCGATGTCACTCAGCCTGGCGCGATCTGATTAGCCATGGAGGACGACCGGGAATTAGACAACTCCTGGAACATCACCCTGTTGCGCAAGTTTTATGTGTAGGGTCGCTCAAAAATAGGCCTGTTTTTCTATTTTGCAGGGCCTTCCGGACGTGCGTGGAATACGACTTATAAGATCTAAGATTCAAAATTAAAAGAAACCGAACTCCCTATTTTGCAGGACTCCCCGACCGGCAACGAGCTCCTGACAGGTTAATGCTCCGACCACAACACGCGACCATACTTAACGGCCATTATAGGATCCACCAAACAACAAGGCCACACACCCTCACTCGGGCCGAGCGCTGGTCACCACCGACGGGCTTGTCGAGCTATGATCCATTCTATGCCCCAAGAATCTAACTAGCAAGCGGGATGGGACAAAGAAAGGCATCATGAAACCTCAACATTTTCCATTCATAAAAAGGAAGGGTTGCAAGCCAACTAGTTACATCCGATCAGACCAACTATCCCGATACATGCCTGCCCTATCCTCCCTAACTCAAGTAACTAATGCGAGGTTGACAGAAAGAGTCCGACCTCTACCTACCTCTGAATGAGTCAAGAAACCTCTTATACTCCTCCCTGGAATGACAGCTCACCACTCCAGGGACCGGGCGACGACCTGCATAAGGGCCAGGAAGGGAGGCCAAGGCAAAGGCCCTGCTAGAGCTGATGACCGACCCCGGCGCGCCCTGAAGGCCTTCTTCCTCTTCATTGATCTCCTTCTCCAGAAGATCCCAACCGATCCCCTCCTCATCATTAGAAATATCAATGACCTCGGCTGAGGGATCCACCCAGACGAAAGAGCGAGAAGGGACAGCAGAAGGTGACTTTCCTTGGAAGAGCGAAAGCTTGATGGTCGCTGACTCCAGTCTTGCAAGCACCGGACCCAACCTTGCAAGCGCTTCCGCGATGAAAGCTGCCTCCGAAAGCGTCTCGGCAAGCGGATCCGGAGGCAGAGGTGACTCCACCTCCACTGAATTATCCAAGATCATTGACCCCTCCGTCGATGAAGGAAGGGAGTACGCCATGACCTGGGGCTCGCCTACCCTTTGGAGCGGAGCGTGAAATAGGATAGAGACAAAAGGGATCTAGGCACTACAAGGCCTGAAGGGAGGAAGAAAGGCAAGGGAATTGATCGGAAGACCATCAAACTATTGCCTTTTAAAAAGCCACAGTGGCACCCTAACCGGTGTAGCGTTCAAAACACTCGAGGCCTGAGGGGGCTCGTTGATAGAACCAAGAGTCCTTCGGGTCCAGCGGCAATCAATGTCTCTCTCTCTCGCCCCCCCCCCCCCCCCATTTTCTCTCTCTTAGGACACTTAAGATTCCCCACATGACACGAAGTTCAGAGTCAAACCTTGGGAACTAATGACATCAAACGACCACTCCCTGGGTGGACTACGTTTTTCCAGGACCCAAATGGCGTGACCAGGTCTAACCACAATCATGGGGAGGATTGGAGGTTACCGTCGGTGTATTAAGTAAAGGGGTGTCCTGGCTAAACGGACTCCACAAGGGACCTAGCAACTAGATGAGCATACTACAAAAGGTCTGGTTGATCGTACGACCAGGGTGCGGCCATAGCGACCAATCTAACACCTGCACGACCAGTCTCCCTACACCAACACATATACCCGTGATCAGCCCCACTGGTCGCAGGGCCAGATTTGACGCAACTTGTCCAGAGTGTATTTTTTTATAAACCACTCAAATATTTTCTTTCCCTAGGTGCTTGCATCAGTGGACGAAGTCATGGATGACGCAGTTGGGCATTGTCCCATACTGTAGCATTAAATGCTGCGGGATAAAACTTTGCTGGCTGGCACGGTGGCACACGACGGATGGGACATTGTTGGCAGCCCGACCAGGCAAGTGGACGGGGTCGGTGGAGAAAGGCGTTGTCCCATACCGTAGCATTAAATGTTGTGGGATTGAACTTTGCTAGTCAGCACGGTAGCGCACGACGGATGGGACACCATCAGCAGCCCGACCAGGAAAGTGGATGGAGTCGGAACAAAAGGATCTTATCCTGTCACGTAGCATTAATTGTTGTGGGGCGGAACTTTGCAGGCCAGCACGGCGGCGCAAGGCAACAAGTTGCATGGGGCCCTCAGAGCAAGTGGGCACGCCTGGTTCTCCGTAATGATAGTTTGGGTTAGATATTAGGATGAGCAGAGATCTTCTGTTTGGACCCACATGTAAGTTCTCCTCCTCCCTGCTATATATAAGGGGACGACAGCTAGAACATTATCTATAATTCAACTGAGATCCTTCATAACACACATAGGACGTAGGGCTATTATCCTCCAGGAGGTCCGAACCTGTACAACTCCTTGTGTCCCCTAGTTCTTCGAACACACACACACACATCCGATTCCTGAAACACCGTACATGAGCCCACTGTCCAGCATACCCTGGAATCACTGTCAAGGATTTACCCTCGACATCACCCGAGTCTTATCCTAGCTCCCGTTGCCACTACCAGACTTCGAGTGGATATCACCTTCAACTAATAGTGTGTGAGGCCAAGCCCTACCGCATACAAGGTATGTGGTTGTACAGTGGTCGCTAGGTAGGATATCACAATGAATCGATCCTTATACGATCGAGGCAAGTATCTCCCAGTAGGAACACCACACGGGCAAACCTATTCTGAGGTAGCCCCATTTTTGTGAGACCTTACTCACCCCCACCAAAATGGATTCTCCCCTACACATGTTTCATCAACACCAAACCACCCATTTTACTCACACACGCTCACCACCAATCACCACCACGACACACACTCATTTTGTGAAAGCATGTATCATGATTGATTGAGTAACGTGTCTCTGAAGAGATAAAGTAATCATCCTAAGCATACTAGTATCAAGGCATCCACATCATTATTGTAGGAACCCAACCTGGGATCTTCTATGCCTCATGTATCAGTATCTAGATCAAGTAGCCGATATGTATAGTTACAATAGAAATAGCATCACAGTCATAAATCGAAAGATATTATGGCATAAAGTCTTGCAAAAATAGAAGTCTTAATCCATAGGATTCATTACATAGATGGTTTGCTGGCCAAATCAAACAACAACCTAAGCTAAATAGGTAGCACAATGCCACAAGCAACTTGGGTGCGAATGCGACCACTACTTCTCTTCATCACCATCCTTAACAAAGTTGTACTCCAGCTCCTCATCCAATTAGCAGTCAAGAATGAGTACGAAATGTACTCAGCAAGTTCTAATACTACTTAAGAAGATACATGCTTAAGGGGTTTGACAAGGATTAAGGCTATACGGCATAGCTTTAAGCATAAAGCTGGTTTTTATGTAGTTCATTAAGTGTACCATCTACCTTAAAAGCAGACGTTTGGCTTCTCAAACTGTTAAGTCATGTTTAGGGGTTTGGACTTGAGAGGGGCTATTCCACACTTTGCAGTTCCCATCTTTAGGACTAGTGGACACACAGTACCAACCAGATCTCGACACACAAACATATTAACCAACACATGGGCCCACAACCCACACACTCACTCATCAAAGATTACTCACACTTCCCAAGTATTACCAAAGTATGACCAAAGCTTTGTATGTCCATAACCATGAACACAACTATTCGAATAGATTTACATTCTATAGAGGTATACAACTTTATCCACATGTTATGCTCAGCCTCCAGCCACTATCATGGTGGAGCGAATCATAACGAGATTCCTCATCCATCCGTTCTTATCGAAATTCCACTAAAGGACATACCAAGGGCTACTGGCCTTCACATAGATTGTCATTCCAACTAGATCGCAGGCCTCACATAGAGAACTTAGTCCACACAACCGTTCAAGACTGACTACTCCATTCACTTAGAAATCATGAACTTACTGAGGGATTGTCAACTGAGAACCATCATCCAGTTTTGCGATATGCTCTAAGATTATAACGTTTATGCTAAACATTATATCAGGATCAAGTCTACCGCATCATACAAACAACAAAAAAGAGGAAACTTGAAGTTGGGGTTTGCAACTAACTCCACAATCGCATGGCTACCACAGTCTATGTTGACAGAAAAAGGGGAGAGGTCATTGGAACTTACCACGGCGGCCGCTCACTAGAATCTATGACCTCGGTTGGAACCCTAGTTTATCAAACCCTAGCTCAAGAACAAGCAAAATTCCAGCACAGTGAGAGAGAATGGGAAGAGGACAGCTCAGATAGGATAAGATGAGGCTATTTTGTACCTAGGTCGCAGCCACAGTGACATCCAGCTGTTGAGATGGGGGGAAGAACGATGACGGTGCCACCAAATTGCAGGAGAGGGATGGGGGGAATGGAGAAAGGTAGCCTTGAATGGTGTGACCGTTTCAGGAAAAACGATGGTGCTAGGCCTTGAGGCCATGCCTATGAGCAGAAGGGTCGTTTTGCCCTCAGTACCACGTCGGAGAACGAAATCATGAGGACAAGATGGCAAATAAGTGAAGTTCACCGGGATAATTGCATTTGAGAGCTGGGCATCCAGATTGATGGTAAAAAGTTATTAAATTCCCCCAGTTCCAAGAGTCCAACGGGGAGGCAATAAACTTGAACTGTTGTACGGTAGATCCTATAGGCCAACTAACCGAACCGAAGCACAAGGGTAGACAGCCCATTAGGGCCCACGAAACTACTTTTTCTATTTTTTTCCTTTTTTTTCTTCTTTTAGAGCAACTCATGGATAAGGGGTTTTTTTATTTTAGCCTTTTTAAAACTAATATTTTAATAATAACCTGTCAAACCTTTAATTTTCAGGAACTAGCCCATTTTTATCATGTCAAAGTGTCTGACGTGACTCCCCAACATAGTCACGCCATATTCATTGGCGTGACCAAAGTGGCCACGCTGACGAAAACCCTGCGCCGGGTGAACAGTATTTTCGCGGATGAACACTATTTCCTGCAGTTTTAATTATTCTCTTCCCGCTTTCTCTATTTCAGCAGTAGGGTTGCCGTACTCTAAAATTCATGAAACTTTTTCTGTATGTCCTATAATTCATGATGAATCCATTTTAAAAGGATTCACCTTAATACACCTTCTAGGTTTTAAAATAAAAAAAACTCCAAAAATGGTTACTTTTAGAAATTCTAGTAATTTTTAAGGCCTCAAATAAATTCCCAAAAATCTGATAAAATTCACTAATATTCGTATCATGTGGCGTAATAATTTCTAAAATTATTTCTAACCCTAGATTACTTGGTGAAAAAGTGAGTTTCTTTACAATGCTCCATTTATATGCATTTTTGACATTTCATACTATTTAGCCTTGTAAACGTCCTCTAAATAATTAGCAATTATATTCGAGTTTCCTCAAAATTTTGCCAGGGCTTAATGCAACATGTACAAGTCCTATTTGCAAACATGCACATCCAATAGAGCCGTAGAATTTGAATTATTCAATTTCGAATGTTGGTATATGTTACAATTTGTTCTATAACAATAATACTTAGGTGACTTGTGGAGCCAAAAAGAGCCATTTGCGGTCTAAACCATACCAAATTTATTATATGGATAGTTCAGAATATGTTTTAGCCGAACCACACACATGATTTTTAGGAAGACTAATAAACTTTAAATTTTGCATGTTCAAACATGGCTAAGTGCTATGGCTACCCACAGCCTTTGAGACTACAGGGTGAATTAAGCATTTTGAAACGTACATTTAAATTAGGAAATAATTTCTAATTTTGTTGAAAGTAAGCAATTGATAACATTAATGTTCTTAGATTTAAGCCATGAGATATGTTCATCAAGAATCTATACACAATTTAGGTTACATTGAATGAAACAGTGGTAACCATTATCCATAAGTAGTTTAACTGTGGATTGGAATGAGCCATCCGATGGTGATTACACGACAGAGCTTTTAGCATGAAATGACAACACATCTGTCGTGACAAGATTTATATACCAATCTTTACTCCTTTTCATTTATTCTTTCTCTTTAGTCTACAATTTAAAGTTTATTAGTCTTCCTAAAAATCATGTGTGTAGTTCGGCTAAAACATATTCTGAACTATCCATACAATAAATTTTGTATGGTTTAGACCGCAAATAGCAATTCTTTTTGGCTCCACAGGTCACCTAAGTATTATTATTACAGAACAAATTGTAACATATACCAACATTCGAAATTGAATAATTCAAATTCTACGACTCTATTAGATGTGCATGTTTGCAAATAGGACCTATACATGTTGCATTAATCCCTGGCAAATTTTTGAGGAAAATTGAGCATAATTGCTAATTATTTAGAGGGCGTTTACAAGGCTAAATAGTATGAAATGATAAAAAATGCATATAAATGGAGCATTGCAAAGAAACTCACTTTTTCACTAAGTAACCTAGGGTTGGAAATAATTTTAGAAATTATTACGCCACATGATAGGAATATTAGTGAATTTTCTCAGATTTTTGGGAATTTATTTGAGGTCTTAAAAATTACTAGAATTTCTAAAAGCAACCAATTTTGGAGTTTTTTATTTTAAAACTTAGATGGGGTATTGAGGTGAATCCTTTTAAAATGGATTCATCATGAATTATAGGACATACAGAAAAAGTTTCATGAATTTTAGAGTACGGCAACCCCACTGCTCAAATAGAGAAAGCGTAAAAAAAATAATTAAAACCGCAGAAAATACTGTTCATCCGCGAAAAAATTGTTCACCCGAGTCACTCCAACCAATCTGGCGTGACTCAGGCTGCCACGTCGGATCTCCGTGTAAAGACACCGGGATTTTTGCCAGCGTGATCACTTTAGTCACGTCAATGAATATGACATGACTGTGTTAGGGAGTCACGTCAGACACTTTGGCGTGATAAAAAAAAGCTAGTTCCTAAAAATTTAGTTTTTGACAGGTTATTATTAAAATATTAATTTTAAAAAGGCTAAAATAAAAAAAAAAAGTTCTCAGAATAAGCGCAGCCAGCCCTCTTCCAATTGGGAGGTTTATAATCTTAAGAAATAAGTTTGTTCACTTCATAATCTTAAGAAATAAGTTGAAATAAGTTTGTTCGTATCTTAAGAAATCAGAAATAAGGCCCTGCCTTCCGTAAAAAGAAAAGGCTTGGCTACATCTTTTGCACTGCCGCAGTAGGCAGCCGCACCGGGTTGCCACGTGCACGTTCAGCGCCACTCCGCCAGCCCTCCAACCCGTGGACCAAACCGCATCACTGACCAAGTTGCGCGCGCGCCCGCACCCGATCTTACACCGTCCAAATCTCACCACCTGCTGTGATCAACGGCCCTCGACCCATCCACGTCTCTCCGCGGAACCGCCCCGTGCCCTCCACTCGCCCCCGTTTTACCGGCGCCACTCCATCACTCTCTCACTCGGTCCTCTCCTCTCCCTACATAAACTCCTCCCGCGGAGAGCTCGGAGGAGAGGCTGATCTCTATCACAGTCACAAGAAGAGGATCGCTACCAGCACTGGTATAGTAGTGTTTGCATCGATCGAAAGGCTGCGCGGCCGGCGTCGAGCAGGCCATGGCCGGCGTTCCTTTCGCGGCTTTCGCCTGTGTTCTCGTCGCCGCCACCGTTCTCGTCGTTTCCGCGTCGGCGTCGCCACAGGTGTTCGTCGTCGGCGGCGAGCCCAGGGGGTGGAGGAAGCCGGTGCCCAATGAGGAGACGTACAACCACTGGGCCGCCAGGAACCGCTTCCACGTCGGAGACTTCCTCCGTAAGCACACACATGCATGCATACATGCATCGATCAGTACATTCACATTTGTAATTACGAGCCAAGATGCATCAGACCGACACGTCGATCTGTTGCTGCAGATTTCAAGTACGAGAAGAACGACTCGGTGCTGCTGGTCTCTCGCGACGACTACAAGCTCTGCGGCGCCGCGAAGCCGACGCAGCGGTTCGACGGCGGCGACACAAGGTTCCGGCTCGACCACAGCGGCTTCCTCTACTTCATCAGCGGCGCGCCGGGCCACTGCGACGCGGGGCAGCGGATGACCGCGCGCGTCATGGCGCAGAGTGAGGGCAAGGCCGCCCCAGCCGAGGCGCCCGCGATGTCGCCCGGTGAGGACGACGAAGGTGGGTCGTTCGGCCCGGGGTCCGGCGCGCGCTCTGGTGGCTCGAAGCCGGGGTCAGGGACCGGCTCCGGCTACGCGTCGGGATCGGGATCGACGACGACAACGCCACACCACGCCGGCACGGACGGGAAGACCAGTGGCTCCGCGTCCGTCCGTGCGCCGTCGTCGTTTGGTGGCCACCACGTCGTCGTTGGAGTTGTTGTGGGTGCCGTGCTGCTGGTCATGGGCGCTTGAGATGATGCGCGCTTGTGCATGTGTGTTCGTGGTAATGGTAGGCAACATCTGGTAAAGGGTTCAGAGGTAGTGTTTGTTCGATCATATCGATCGGTTGTCATGAAATGTCAAATTTATCATCTATTAATTTGGTACTTTGTGATCCTAATATAAATCTCTGGATGACCTGAAACAAATTTGTTTTGCTATTTTTTAGTCACCTGCTCAACTTTTTTTTTTCATATCTTTCAATTACCTAAAGATTTCCAATGTCTAGTTTTCCAATTTTCGGAGATTTGTACTGTAATTTTAGTTCTATTTTTCTTTTTTGCATTTGTCGTGGTTAACTTTGTTTCATCAGAATAAGAAAATATCTTTTTATATCACAATACATTGTTTCAGTCTTCGTTCTTTATTGCAAAAAAAGAGTTGACTGTATCGTAACAAATTTTCAGTCACCTTGAAATTACACAGGAAAACAGTATATTGAGGTACTCTTATGCAAGAAAACAGTATATTGAGGTACTCTTATGTATTAATATACAACTATTATGATTAAATATTTGTTAAACACTAAAAGTACTAATAAATATTTACTGAATATTTATTACATAATTATCTGACAACCAATAATAAATATCTTCACAGTGCTCACCCTATTTAAATAATCCATTTAATCATATTACTCTACTTATGCTAAGTGCGTAAGCTAATTAATCATATTAGTTCAATTAATCTGATTAATTATATAACTCTAATAATTCTGATTAAATTACGTAAATACTCTAATTATACTGGTTAAGTACATGTATACAATTACACTAAGGAAATAATCTAATTACAATGATTAATGAAATTCATATTATTAAATTAATTGATTAACCTAATTACACCGATTAATCAATTTCATTAATCAAATTATGCAAATAAACTAAATACTCTAATTTATCAACTTAATATAATTTAACAAATGTATTTAAACCGAATAAACAATATACTTTACTCTAATTACTATTATTAATCTAAGTATTAATTACATACAAAATTTAAGTACTTATTATAACTAAAGCTAGTCCTCTCTCCTCGGGCTATTGCTCCTCTCTTTGCCCTGCTGCTCCTCGCCTCACGCTACGCTGCTGCTCCTCTCCTCTCCTCGCGCTATGTTGCTACTCGTCCTCATTGCTCCGCTGCTGCTCGTCCTCGCTGCTCCTAATCGCTAAATGCTGCTCCTTCTCTCCATTTATAGCATGCACGCAATGACTGTAACAAAGGAAAAGTACACCACACATCCATGTGCGTGATAGAAAAAAAGCAGCAACACGTGTCTGCGCCGAAAGCTCCCATTGATGTGACGTGACATGATTGGCTATACTCGATGCCTCATGTCCTTAATACAGGGTGCTTTCAGCACATAAGGTGCTGAATACAGTGCACAGTACCGTATTCGACACATCGTGTGCTGAAAAAGATGAGCCTAGTTAATTTTCGATGCACGGTGTATCAAAAACTTGTTTTTGGTAAATAAGGTGCTAAATCCACATGCTAAATTTGTAAATACGCTGATATATTATCTATTTTAGCAAATATGATGTCGTATGTTACATACTTTTGGATTTCTCTTATGCACTATGCTATATCTTGGTACTCAATTTACGTAAAACGGCTGTCCGCCTTTACATGTCGTTTACGCTGCAAATTTTCTCCGCCTTCACGCGGCCGTGTCCAAGGCTCTTTCCGAGTCTTCTCCAAAACCATTCCCCATGCCACCGCATCGGCTCAACATTTTTAGGCAAAAACTAGTAGGTGCTCTGCCTTTTCATATTATGTAGTAGAAGAGACAAAAAAAGTATAAAGTTTGGCTGAGATGCCGAAACAGGAGGGGGAACAATCAGAGTTGCATGGCCTTTACATTATCCTAGGCTAAATTCTACCAAAGTAAAAAACAACTTGATGATATCTTGCTTTATCATCTGATAGACAGCGTCTTGGTTTAGGTCTTGGTGCTGGACGCGCCTTCTATTCCTTTCTTTCCATAGGTTCCATACCGTGTAGATTCCAACCCTTGTTGTTTGTATCCTCTGTTCTAATCTTGAAATATTGATGAGTGTTACCCACCAGTCAATTAAAAGGTCTTGTTGTTGATTTGCCAAATGATCAAGATGTAACTATTCGGCCACCGCTGCCAGACATCCTTGGCGAAAGGGCACGCAACAGTTATGTGAATTGCAGTTCTATCTCCGTTGTTGCACAACTTGCATGATTCCTGAACATCCCATCCTCTATGTAACATCCCGGTTTTTAGCCAAATTTGAAATTCAAAATTTTGTTCAAAGAAATCAGTCAAAACCTATTCAAATCAATTCAAACAAAAATGTTCAAAACTTTTCCTTTTCCCTTTCCTCTTTGGGCTCAATCCAAAATCTCTCATGAGCCATCTCCTTCCTTTTCTTTTTCCCCGGCCCATTTCTCTTTCTCTTTTCCTTTTCCTTTCTCCCCGATCGACCGAGCCGAGCAGCCCAGCCGGCCCGTCTCCCTCTTCTCCTTCCTCCTCCCATGCCTGTAGCACGCGTCTTGCCTGCCGCTCTCGCCCGAGTCGCCAGCCACTGAACCCGCCGCAGGCTGCCGTACGCCACCTGCCACAAACTAACTACCCGTTTGACTTCGCCGTCGCCGCCTCGTTCCTCCATCAGAGTCAGCCGTTCACACCGCCCCTCCCATGCCGCGCCTTTCACTGCTGCCGCACTCTAAGACCACGACGAGAGCTTCACCGGTCCAAGCACGTGCGCAAGGAAAACATCGCCGCCTCGATACCGAACATATCCATCCGCACTACGCAAAGTTTGCTGTGCTACACCACCTCTCATTAACTCCATTTGATAAAGCCTCACACCGTACCACACGCGCATCGTTGCCATGGACCCCCACCGCCGGCCACGGTCGCTCCTCCGCCCCTCTTTAAAGTCGGTCGTCCACTCGCTCTGCTCCTCACCGCCGCTCGCCGAGCACACTAAAGCAAGCCTCGCTCTTCTCTCTCTCTCTCTCTCTCTCTCTCTCTCTCTCTGTGTGTGTGTGTGTGTGTGTGGGCGCGCGCATGCGCACTCCCCTCCCGATGGCTGCCACCATCGATCCGCCAACCCTGAGATACCACCGGCCAATTCGACCCCGCGGCCAGCTTCACCGCACCACACCCCACCTCCCTAGCCTCTCTCCCTGTCCACTCTCCCTCTAAACCATGCTAGCGCCATGCCACCTTAGCCGCCGGAGCTCTCTCCCCATTCCCGGCCATTGTCGATGCCCCACCGGCCAAACCAAGCACTTAGAACACTTCCCTGTACCACCTATGTACTTCCAGCACACAAATACCCACCCCGAGCCACTCTCCGTGAGTTTTCCCCATCATCCGCAGCCTTTCCCATCTACGACAAGAAATCGTCTCTGTTCCGGCCATCTCTGTTGCTGCAAGGATTGCAGTGGGCCATCTCTCGGCCCAATGCATGGCCGGGAGCTGCCGGCAGCATGTTTTCCGCTGATAGAGCTGGGCGGGGAGGCGATACTAGTTATCAGGTCAGAGAGAGGCCTGGCCTGTAAGCTGGCCAGCCATTGCAATTTCCCCTGTCGGCTGAGCCAAATATGGTGCAGAAAGACCAAAATCGAAATGAATGGAAGATGCCTCTGGAACTTTTTGGTTATTTTGGGGGGGGGGGGGGCGCCACCCCTGGAAGTTTCCCCCATTGATGTTTAGCCGCCTTGCGATGACCTCTTCCTTTCTTTTAGATAACCAACATACCAAAAGAGAAATAAATAATTCAACAAAGAAAGAAAAAACAGCAAAAAGTGGTAATCTATGCATAGTCATTCCAGGTCCACGCATGTTGAAGATAGTAGTTATAAAATTGATAGAACCTAAAATTGAGCCTCACCTGCTACCCCGTTGTTCCTAAAATCAGCCAACAACTGTCCTACCGGGAGGGTGCCTAGCCGGGGTTCGAAAGGACCCTGAACAGACTAGTTATACGGGAAAGGTTGAATTTTCGATCCATCCTTTCCGAGCTCCTGCCGCGGGCAGCCTCACGCCGCCGTTCCCGTGCCACCCAGCCGTTCGGCCGTCGCTGCCACCTCCCCCCTCTCTCTATCCACTCGAAAGGTGGGCCCGACCCTTGACGTCGTCAAACGCCGCTGTTACTTCCCGCCAAGGCTAGAGTGGGCCGCCTCGACCCAAAGGTCGGCCTAGTAGCCTTAAAGTCTAGCCCAAGCCCGCCGGTGATGCAGCCCAAATGCACAGTATCTTTCTGTATTTTCCAAAAATCTGATTTTCAAGAAATATTCCTCCCCTTTTCCTTTTTTCTGATTTAATTTGCCAACTAACTTCCGAAACCCATTTCTCCTCAGTTTCAACTCTTATTTCAACGATTCTTCCGCCGATATTCATCTAAATTCAAGCTCTATCTATTCGTACTAATTTCATATGTATTCAAAATTTATTTATATTTTATTTGTATTTATTTGTGTGTTTTTTTGTTGTTTGTGTGCCACGTTTTAGAAACCGGAGTGTTCGAGGAGGAGATGGAGGAGCCGGGAACGCCAGACTTCGTGCAGGACCCCCTAGAGGACTTCAATGAAGGCAAGTATCAATCTGATTACAATCTTGGTAAACCCTAGGATTTGCGTCTCGACTATTGTAATCATACTAAGACGATTACCTTGTTGCTAGTATGCTTAGGATGGTAATCACTACTATTACTTCATGCTTAAACAAGAATAGTTTTGTGAACTGTGTAAAACTTGGTGATTGGTGTTGCGTGAGTTGTGGGATGGGATAACTTGTCGGATGATGATAACAAATGGGAACCGGTTAGAACTGGGGTAAATCAGGGTTCCATTGGGGATGCCTTGGGAGTTGAATTACTGTTTGTTTGGCAGACTTCGTGAGGAGTGCTGCCTGTGTGGCAGGTTCCATGTGGAGATGTATGCCCTGTTTCGCATAAGGACCGAGTTGATGTGACATCCTACCTAGTCTTCACAGTACAACCACATGACCATGTATGGGTAGGACTTAGCCTAAACCTCACCAGCTAGTCTATTGTCGTCTGGAGGCAAATGTGCAATGGGAAATCATGGAACAAGTGCAGGTGGTGAAGGCTTGGCGACCCGGTTGGAGGCCTAATTAAAGGTCATGAACCCCTGATTAGCTCCCATAGGTGGCTAATGTGATGATGTTGTTGTGGGTAATGGTTTTGTTGAGCTGCACTGCCACAACGGTGGTATATCGTCAAACTCAGCTCGTGGGTAAAGTGTACCACTCTGCAGAGGTTAAACTATTCGAATAGCCGTGTCCACGGTCATTGACAAACTATGGTTTGGTCACAACAACTAGCATGGGTTGTGTGCGTTTCCTTGGAATGTGAGTGGGCAAGGAGTGCCCATTTTTGGAAGATAGGTTTGGCCGTGAGCTGTGGGTTGCCGTGGACGGGGTGTCCTGCAACATTAAAACTTGGGCCCTGGTGACTTTCCACCGTGGCCAAAACCCCCTTCATTCACTAAACGATGATATGTTGATTTCATAAAACTTTTCTGATGGCAATTTGACTAAATCCTAAGTACCATTCTTTTCAAATGACTTCATTTTATCTTGCATTACAGTCATCCAATTATTGCAATCAGAAGAAGTAATAGCCTCATTATAATTAGAAGGTTCTACATTACCTTCAACTTCTTCTGTACAAATCAAAGCATAGGCAACAATATTGTACTCCTCAATTAACCTCTTGGGTGGATTAATTTTGTCTTCTAGGCCTGTCAACTACAATAGAATATTGTGTAGGCTGCACAACGGGAGAAGAAGGTGGAACACTAGACGAATCATGGTTAATAAATAAATTTTCAGCAATAGGTGCATCTTCGACAGCAGCATCTGGTGTACTTTTTGCATTAATAAAATGCTCCACCTGCACTCTAGAACTCTGCTGACTCTGAACCGGAGCATTAGGCATCATAGCAGATTCATTAAAGACAACATTCCTACTAATCACTACCTTTTATGTTGCAGGATTCCACAATTTATAACCTTTAACACCAGATTTATAACCACGAAAGATGCACTTAATAGCTCTAGGCTCCAATTTACCATTATCAACATAAGCCTAAGGAGGACAATCGAAAACTCTGCATTCTAAATAATCAGCTGGAGAACCAGATCATAGCTCAATTAGAGTTTTCTTATCAATGGCAATGTTTGGTGATCAATTAATAAGGTAGCAAGTAGTGGAAACGGCTTCAGCAAAAAATGCCTATGAATACCTGCATTAGATAACATGCAACGGGTCCTCGAGATGATAGTTCTGCTCATACGCTTAGCTACACCATTTTTTTATGGAGTACTAGGAACAGTATAGTGCCTCACAATGCCTTCAGACTTACAATATGAATCAAATTCATCGGAACAAAATTCCATCCCATTATCAGTACGAAGTTTCTTTACCTTCTTTTCAGTTTGCCTTTCAACCATAACCTTCCACTCTTTAAATGCTTTAAATGCTTCTGATTTATGTTTCAAGAAATAAGGCCAAACTCTCATAGAGTAATCATCAATAATAGTTAACATATAACAAGAACCACCTAGCAAAGGTCTACGAGATGGTCCCCATAAATCAAAATGCACATAATCAAGAATATCTTCTGTTGTATGAACCGAAGTGTTGAATTTCACCCTCTTATACTTGCCAAAAATACAATGCTCATAAAATTACAGCTTGCCGATGCCATGTCCATCAAGAAGACCTCTCTTGCTCAATTCTGTCAAACCAAGTTCACTTATATGCCCAAGATGCATACGGCATAAATTAGTAGCATCAGAATCTGATAATGAATGTGAACTTACAGCGGCATCACCTGTGATTGTAGTGCCTCGGAGATTATATAAATTGGCAAACTTTAAATCACATTTTATTATAATAACAGAATATTTTATCACCTTCAAAATACCATCTCTACCTGACCAATCATACCCTTTATTATCAAGAGTACTCAAAGATATAAGATTGTTTTTCATACCTGGAACGTGCCTCACATCTGTCAAGGTTCTAACAATGCCATCATGCATCTTTATCATAATTGATCCAATTCCAACAATTGGACGTGGGTTGTCATCACCCATTCTAACAGAACTAACATCTTGAACAGGATTATAAGTGGTGAACCAATCTCTATGTATACATATATGAAAAGACGCAACAGAGTCAACAATCCATTCATCACCACTACTAGCACATCTGGCAAAAGCAACGAGAGTCTCTCTATCAGAACTATTATTAGAAGCAGCAACAGAAGCTTTACCTTCTCCATTAGGTTTACCTTTTCTCTTATTCTTCAACTTGTAACATTCAAATATGTTATGATTATTTTTCTTGCAATACTTGCAGAATTTTTCTTTACCTCTCGACTTCGAACGACCCCAGTAATTGCTTGAACTTTTATCTCTTTGGCTATTATGTGAATTCTTTTTTTTTGTCCTGCCACATACAATCAAACCTTCTCCATTAGAAGTAGAGCCATCAGAAAACACCATCTGTTTCATCTTTTTCTTAGCATGCAAAGCCTTATAAACTTCTTTCAAAGTTAGTGTATCATGACTGTATAATATAATATCTCTGAAGTTTGCAAAAGAACTGGGTAATAAGCACAAAAGAATAAGACTCAAGTCCTCATCATTATATTTTACCTCCATGGATTGTAGGTCAGGAATGATCTCCTTAAAGACCGAAAGATGATTTAACACAGAACCACCCTCTTATAATTTGTGCGTGAATAGCTTCATCTTCAGATGTATTTTGCTGGTTAGATCCTTTAACATGCAGATTGATTCCAGCTTTAACCATAGAGCAGCAGCGGTTTTTTTCTGCAAAATATTATTTGATAAATAAAGATGAATTTATGACAAAGCTTTACGATCCTTTCTCTTTTCTTCATCGGACCAAGACTTTTAATCTTTATTTCCAAAATTATCAAGCACATCATCCAGATCAGTATGTGCAAGAATAGTTCGCATCTTGACTTACCATAGATAAAACCTTGTATCTCGGTCTAACAGCGGAATATCATACTTCAAAGAAGTCATGATGAAGAATAATCAGCAACAAAATAGGCTGCAACCCTCTGGTACAGCCCTGTGTGCACGAAGCAATAAACTGCAGAAATCCTGGTACACTTCGTGTATTTGTAGCAATCAAATCAGAACCCAATCAACTGGTAACTTTACTTAGGTGCACGATGCAGGTACGTGGAGTACGGCCGATTAAAGAAAACCAGTTGACAGAATACGGCAGATTAGAAAAACAATCGGTGATCTGACCTGGCGACGGCTTCGGTCTTGAATGTTGGCTGAGATGATATGCCGACCCGCCGACGCGACATGACTAAGAATTCCGAGGCGGCCTGGAAAAAAAGAAAAGAAAACGAACTAATTTTTTCTAGTGTTTCTCCTGTAGATCTAATCTGGTTTTAGTACCATTGGTAAGAAAACAATCATGATATGATCGAAAACGAGACACGATTTTTATATGAAAAATCCTTACGAAAAAAAATCACAGACGTCAATCGACGATCTTCACTATATCAGGGGTATGTACAATGCAGGGAATTACAATGAACGTCTCAACTCTCCTGGCAGCTTACAAGATATATTTATAGAGGTGAACACATACGACTCGAGTTTAATACAAACTATTCTAAATTATAAACCGAAGACGTTCCTTGTATGATCCAACAAAAATTCGGATGACAATCCAATAAGAAGCAAGCAGGTGCCAACTCTTTCGGTGCTAGTCCATTTAGCCATCTGTCATGCCAAAAGGATGTTTTAGCTCCATTACCTAGAGTTATGGTTGTACATGCTCGGAAAAGCTCCTTGTTTGTGTTACTGCATGGTGTTGGTAGTCCCACCCATGGTCTTTCATGGTGCTTCCATTTATACCACAACCATCTAACTCTCAGTGGTGTGCCGAATCGCTCGAGATCCTTTATTCCCAATCCTACAAGTTTCTTTGGTCTACATACTCTTTTCCAATTTACAAGGTAGTTGCCTCTATTCGCATCTTCACTTCCTTTCCAAAGGAAGTTCCTGTGAATCTTGTCTATCTTTTTCTTTGCCCACTTTGGTAGTTAGAAAGAAGTTAGGAAGTATACCGAAATCGATGATAGTACAGAGTTTACTAATGTCAGCCTTCCTGTTTTGTTCAGCAAATGTCCTTTCCTCCCCCGCAGTCTTGAGCTCATTTTGTCGATGATCAGCTGAAAGTCAGCTTTCCTTAGCTTGTGGTAGTGAAGTGGCAGCCCTAGGTATCGGCATGGGAATGATCCATGCTTGCCCGGAAAGAAACTTAAAGCGTATTGGACATTGTCGTGGCACTATATGGAGTACACCCCACTCTTTTCCATGTTGACCCATAGCCCTGAGATTTCTCCAAACATGTGCAGGATATGTTGTAGGTTAAAAACCTCCTCCTTGTTAGGTGCAATAAAAAGAGTGACGTCATTTGCATATAAGCTGAGCCTCAGTTTCGTTGCCTGCCCTCCAATCTGTGAAAGTAACCCTTCTTCCATTGCTTTGGAGATGATATGTTGCAGGGGTTCCATCATAAAGATGAAAAGCATTGGTGATAGTGGATCTCCTTGTCATAGGCCTTTCCGGTGAAAGAATGGTGCTCCAGGTTCTCCACTCAGCAGCACTCTTGATGAAGCAGAACCCCATGTGAGGGAAACAATGTCCCTCCACTGGTGTAGACCTATGTGTTCCATAACTTCTAGTAGATACTGCAACTTCACGTTGTCAAAGGCCTTGGCTACGTCCAATTTGAAAAGAAGCATCGGTGTTTTGGTTGTGAGGAACCACTTGACCAGCCCCTGTACATATAAGAAATTTTCTTGGATGCTTCTTTTATTGATGAATGTGCTCTGGACATGTGAGATGATCTTCTCTAGGTGCTTCCCCAATCTGTTGGGCATCACTTTCCCCAGAATCTTGCAGATGATGTGCATTAAGCTTATCAGTCGGTAGTCGCCTACCATAGCTGCTCCTTCCTTTTTTGGTAGCAGGACGATAAAAGCTGAGTTTAAGAGGTTCAACCGTGCTCCTTTCAAGTGGAAAATCTGGTTCAAAGCTGCCATCAGGTCCTCCTTAACGGTGCTCCAACACGATTTGTAGAACAGTCCAATGTATCCATCACGCCCCGGTGCCTTTTGATCATTTGTTTTAAAGATTGCATCATGAACCTCTTGCTCTGTGAATGGTAGGTCTACCTCTTCTAGATTTTGTCTAGGCAGGCCCAAATATGTCCAATTCATGGCCTTGGTTCTTTTTTCATCTTTACCCAGCAGCTTATTGAAATGCTAAAAAATGAGCTTCTCCTTGTCTTCATAGTCATATACCATTGCCTGTCCATTTCGTAGCGATGGGATATAATTTTTTCTTCGCCTTCCATTTGCTCTCGGTTGAAACAGCTTTGTGTTAGTGTCTCCTTCCTTGATGAAAGTCAATCTTGATCTCTGCTTGATCTTTATGCACTGTAGCGTGGCCAGGCCGAGTAGTCTTCTCTTTAGCACGACACGGAGGCTGCGTTCTGCAACTGACAGATTTCTATGCTCTTGTTCCACATCCAGCCTGTGGATCACTGCCGTTGCTATCTGTGACTGCAGCTTTAAGTTCCCAATTTTTTTGCGGCTCCAAAGCTTTGGAACCTTTGCTCTCCGTGACAACTTGATGTGTAGCTTCCTAACTGCATCCACTGTTTGTACTGCTTTTGTCCAGCTTTCAAAAATCGTCTTATGGTACCCGGGCATCTTTGTCCAAAATGCCTCGAACCTGAACCTTCTGCATTTACGCCGCAAAGGGGCACAAGCTAGCACTAATGGGCAGTGATCAGAGACACTAGTGTTGATTGCTTGAAGATGGCAGTTTGAATATTGGAGTTCCCACTCTCTTGTGCAAAAAACATGATCAATCTTTGTCTGGGTTGGGTTATCTTGCTCATTTGACCAAGTATATTTCCTCCCATGCAATCTGATCTCTTTGATTTCCAACTCATCGATGGCTGCCCTAAAGGATCCCATTAATCTGAGATTTAGCCAACCGTTGTTCTTGTCACATGCCCTATAGATCAAATTGAAGTCACCAAGTAGTACCCACTTGTCCAGAACACTGCCCTTGATTACCTAAATTCCTGCAGCATCCTTAGCTTGTCACTGTCATCCTGGGGGCCATAAACTCCTGTTATTGTCCATGAACTATCATCACTTTTGTCTTTAACTATGGTTGAGATGGAAAACTCCCCAGCCTGTGTTTGTGTCAGGCTGAAATGGTTATCTGAACATCCCAAGATGATTCCTCCTCTTGTTCCCTGTGCTGCCATGTAGCAGCAGTTGGCCATGAATTGTTCTCCCAGCACTTCGCCAATGATTTGGTCCGTAACCACTGACAACTTTGTTTCTTAAAGGCACACAATTGTGCTTTGATGATCTGACACCATATCCTTCACCACCTTTCTTCTAGTCGGGTCATTTAAGCCCCTCATTCCAATTCTAAATTGTGCAATTCATTGTGGGACTAACTGAAAACAACTCTGTCATTGCAGCTGCTAAATTTCTGCATGTTGCCTCTATAGCTGGTTTGCAAATTGTGCATAAGATTTCCCTTGCATTGCAGATCAGGATCTCTAGCACCGGCTCTCATTAACTTTCTACTGGAGTGGAGATTTCAGGTGTAGTGAAGACAATAATAGCAAACTCAAACCGAAACTAGTGACCAGACAGCTACGGGATACAATTGCTTGTAAAACAGGCAAACATAATTTGGAGAAATTTCTAAACATTTCAAACTAGAGAAACGACAGATGTTGTGAGCTGCTTGGATCAGGCACTCACACAGTCATCGTCACCATTTGCGATGACCTCCGGCTGTTTTGCTGCTGGATTGATGCCCAGGATGTCGTTGACGGCGTCATGGACCATCTGCGGCGTCTCCTCCTCGAACAAGTTGGCGAAGCGCTCTCTGTGTTCATCTTCGACTGGCATGTCTAGAGCCAGCATGCCCGTCTTCTTGATGATGACCTCCTCGGCGCGGGCGTAGGGGTCGGTCGGACCGGCCGGCCTTTGGGCGATGCTCCTATTTCTTCAGAGGCCCTTGTCCTCATCATCGCCCGTTTCCGCCAAGGTGGTGCGAGCGACTGGGGCGCGGCTCCGACGCGGCGGGGGTGGCGGCGTTTCAAGGATCCCCTGGTTTGGTGGGGTGAAGATCCCGTGGAGGAATGCAACTAGTTGCGCCGTTGTTGGCCGTGGTGGAGGCATAGCCTCTGGTTGCAACGGTGCGGTGCCGCCGATCGCACTCGACAGGTGTTCCCCTTCTTGTCGGGCCGGAGTCACCTCGTGAGGCATTGGAGAGAGGCCCAGTGTGCCCAGTGCCGTAATGGCCGCAAGAGACCAGTCGTCTCCTATGAATTTTTGATAAAAATAAAAAATAGATAACATATGTCATCGTATATATAAAAGAGATAATATATTAACGTATTTACAAATCTAACACTTGTATTCAGTATCTTAAATTTTAAAAAATATGGATTCAGGACATAGGTGCCGAATATGGGCAATAGTGTTATATTCGGCACCTCAGGTACTGAAAATTTCCTATGAGGTGTTGAATATGGGCAATAGTACTATATTCGGCACTTCAGGTGCCAAATACGATCATGCTTTCAGCGCACATGTTGTTGTCCCTGCTTTCGACGCGCAGTCAAATCGTGTCATGTCGTCGTCACTTTTTTTCTCTCTACTTTTCGCTATAAAATGAGAGTTAAGGTGAGAAGTAGCAGCAGTGCGAGGAGAGGAGAATCAGCTTGAGGCAAGAAGCAGCAGCAGCGTGAGATACAATAAGTATTTAAATTATGTTTTTAATTAGTATTTACAGCAATAATAGTAATTAGAGTGTTTAATCTGTTTAATTACATTTGTTCAATTATTTACTTAGTTTGATTATATGAATCTGATTATTTGCTTAGGCAGTGTAATAGCGATTAGCGTGAATTTGTATAATAGTAAGTAGCGTGTTGTTGTTTAATAGTAATTATTTGCTTAGGTTAGTAGGTTGTATAATAGTAATTAGCACGAAACTGATTAGTAAAAACACTCGGGTTGGATAGAAATATTCGATTCAAATCACAATACATCGATAAATTATCAAATTGAATTTTTTTAATTTATAGTGGTGTGCGTCGGTTTAATTAGGTTTTTAATACATCCCATTGAAATAGTGATGCACACATGAACTCCTAACCTTAGTTAAATAAAAGAAGTAGCTATGAAGTAAAATAGATGAATGTTTTTAGTGACTTATACTCACCGTAGACTTTATTACTCCCCTCAGCTCACTCAGCATGAATAGGTTAATAGTGCAGTGTCAATTTATAATGAGATTGAATATTTGCTCAATGTAACTTTCATGTTAGTTTAAATAATATTTAATTTACTATTGAATATTAATTATTTTATTTTTATTCAATAATGATGATTTAATTAGCATTGTTAATTACTTACATATTTAGCATGTGTATCGTGCAAACATATAAGTAGTAATTTTATTAGATGATGAATCCATAGCTCCTTCAGATACGATCAATATCATCAATAATCCTCAAATCATATAAGGTCCAATTACAAGAGTACATGCATGACAATTAGACCACCAGGTGAACTCGTTTATCACTGTTCATGTTTTCTTGAATTGATTACTACTAAATTCTTGTGATATTTTATTACTTAGGAACGTGAGAGAAGAACTACAACCTTATTCGGACGTTACCCCTCGAAAGACAAGTCTACTCGGACTCGAGGCTGAGCTCTGGTCGAAGTCATGGACGTGATCTCTAGTCGAAGTCATGGACGTGGTCGAAGTCGTGGTCGTGGTCGAGTCTCAAGACAGTACGCTAGTAAAATGGGCATAACTCTCTCATACGAAGTCATTTTTAGACGTTCTTAGACTTGCTGGAAAGCTTATGTCGAGCCCTTTCCAATGGATCTATGATCAACCAAATATTCCTTATAGTTTAGTAAGAGTCGAAGGAATAATGTGTTGTGTCACCGTTGTGGACCCTGTCGGGTTTTGTAATCGTGTCGAGGTCAGAGTCCAGGTTGTGCACGCTCTTTCCATGACTGCACAACCTTAGGTTAACCCCCTCATGTCCTCCTATAAATATACAGTAGTCGTCATAGTTTAGGCTCGGGTTTATCTTAGATTATTCTATTTTAGACAGTTTCGTCATTTATCGGTTTGTTGAACCCCAAAATCGAGTACTTCATTGGTAATTAGTAATATTTAGATTGCATCTACCTGTTCTTGCTTGTGTTCTCAATTCGCTTGCAGGAAAAATCTTCTTGGTGAGGTCAACCGCGTCTTGGAACAGTTGATAACCAGGAGTAGTGGTGTAGTGGTTGTGAGAGTTCTCGATCTGTTATGGACAGAGCCTTTGGATCATCAACGTTGAAACTCCACCAATCAACTTATCATATTATCATCGGAAGATCGAGCAAATGCGCATCAAGTGGTATCATAACCTCGGTTGCCCGTTAGGTAATCTCAATTATCCCTTTTGTTTAGTTTTGTTCCATAACCTAGAGTCCAGAAAAATTGCCCCATAAAATATTTAGATCATAGTTTTTCCGCTGTCCAAACCACTTTAAGCTTTTCTTGTTTTCAGTTCTGGCGTTGTTGAGTTTGATTCCATCGTCAGTGTCTTTGTTGTTGGTCGAGTCATCGTATTCTAGTTTCTAGTGTCGAGTATTTACTGTCTTAGTCGTCGCGTATCTCGATTTGCCCTTGTCTGCTTTAGTCGAGATTGTGTCACAGGCTGTGTCAACCATCAATTCGGGTTCAACTACTAGTCGTGTTCGACCACCTACTCTGTTTCGACCACTAGTCGGCTACGACCATCAACTCAGGTTCAACCACTAGTTGCATTCGATCACCTACTCAAATTCGACAATCTACTCGAGTTCAACCACTAGTCGAGTCGACCATCTACTCGAGTTCAACCACTAGTCACTCCGACCACCCACTCGAGGTCCGACCAGGTACTCCGGCTACCCACTCGGGTCCGACCACCTAGTCACCGCGACCACCTAGTTGGATTCGCCTACCTTCTCAGATCCAACCACTTAGTCATAGTTGCCCACCTCCTTGGTTCCGACCACCATAGCCGAAACAGAGATAGCCAAAGTTCAGAGAGAGAGAGAGAATCAGTTTGTGACCCACATATCTCACTGGTCTTAGAAAAGACAGTAGAAGAGTTCTTGAGTTTGTGTCATATTGGGAAAAAAAGCAAAAAAACAAAAGAAAAACAAGCAAGAAGCAAAGAGTGCAAAAAAAGAAGAAGCAAAGAGTGCAAAAAAAGAAGCAAAGAGTGAAAAAAGGAAAAGCAAAGAGTGCCAAAAAAAAAGAAGAGAGAGAGAATTCAAAACAAAAGAAAATCAGTTTGCATTGCGAGTTTTATTGCATTGAAAAAAGAAGAAGCAAAGAGTGAAAAAAATCTTTTTATTACTTTTATACTCCTGCTCTCCAGAAAACGTTTGTGACCCATATACCTCATTCAACTTAAAAAAGTCAGTAGAAGAGTTTTGAGTTTGTTTTACATTCACGAAAAAAAAAAAAAGAAAAGAAAAGTAAGCAAGAAGCAAAGAGTGCAAAAAGAGAGAATTAAAAAAGGAGAGAATTAAAAAAAAGGATAGAATCAGTTTGCATTACGAATTTTGTTCCATTGCACTTGTGTCTGATATAGTCTTCGGCTTGCTTGAGCTAGTCCTAGAAACATGATCGGGCCAGCAACTGTGACGAGTACTGTGAACTTTTATTCAGCTTCACTAATCCGATTTCATTAATTGATATACCTTGCTATTAAATATTTCTTGTCCAAACTACACCTTCTCTCGATCAGAACGGTATCTTCCCTTGCAACTACCACAACTGCACCCGATAAGGTATCACGAACCAGCCACCGGTTGTGCCAACTGCGGTGACTGGTAAGAACACTTGCAAGAACGTGGTAAGACGCTTGAGAGTATATGACTCCACCTCCACCACCTAGTAGTCGATAGGGATAATTTATCTTTCATAGTTTTCTATCTTTGACTAACCATGGTAGGAGAAGCATCAAATGCACAGGAGTGTGTTTTGAGGGAAGAACTCACAACGTTGTTGGATGATCATCGATAAACTATTAATGACGATATTGAAAAGAAGCTTGCCGGAACCAATACTTCATTGCAGTGACTCAATGAAAGCATTGAAATGCTCAATACACGCTTTGATCGATTGGTTAATCCACCACCAAACAATGGTCGAGTAGATCCTCATGGTGTAGCCTATGAATAAGAGGAGTCCGTCACGAATGATAAAATTTTGAGACAAGAATGTGACGCCTTTGATGAACGACAAAGGAACCGATTGAACTTCAACCATTAAGGTATAAGAGATAATAATTTTCAACAACATAACCCACATATTAATGATGATCCATTTGCTAAGATTAAGTTTACTATACCATCTTTTGAGGGTGCTTATGATGCTGAAAGGTATTTAGATTAGGAGATGATGGTAGAACAGAAGTTTAATGCTTATTTAGTTCCTGAAGTGCATAGAGTTAGGCAAGTCACTAGTGAATTTAAAAATTTTGCAATCATCTAGTGGAATAGAGTATGCATTGACGGATTAGCGCCTATTATATGGAATGTTTTAAAGGTTGCTATGCATAACAGATTTGTTCCACACTCTTTTAAACGTGATTTGCGTAAGAAATTGTAACACTTAAACCAAGGTGATAGATCCGTAGAAGAATATTATCAGGAGCTTCAAATTAGTATGTTACGTTGTGATATTATTGAGGATGAAGAGGTTGCAATGGCACACTATTATGGAGGGTTAAGGCGTGAAATTCAGGACATAGTTGATTACAAAGAATACGATAGTGTTCCTAGATTGTTCGAACTTGCGTGTTTGGCAAAAAAGAATTGCAGGGATGACAACAGAGTCCACGGAGTAATTTTGGAAGCACGACTACTTCCAAATCAACACCGGAACAAGTCAAAACAATCCCACATTCAGCTACACAGTCTGCTACCCCCTTCTCGAGTAGGGAACGTTCAGCAGTACCTTCGACACCGTCACACGCTCCCGAGATAAGCAAATCCGTAAGTATGCAGGGTCCAGCGAAGAGCTCTTCTTCGGTTGCCTCGACTGGTCGCTCGACTGGGATTATTTGCCACTGATGTAAGGGAATGGGCCATGTCATGAAGGATTGCCCAAGTCAGCGCACGTACATTGTAACAAAAGACAGTGGATATGTAAGTGCTAGTGATGTTGAGGATGAATATGCTCTTACAGTTAACCATGCAGGTGACGAGGATGGACATGAGATGGTATCAACCATGAGGAAGTGTTTGATGCTACTACCACGGAGGATTATCGGACCCTCATTGTGCAGCGAGTGTTAAACACTCAAATGGAGCAAGCAGAACAGCTACAACCCCACAATTTGTTTCAAATGTTCCTCATAATCAAGGATTATCGTGTTAGAGTCATTATTGATGGAGTAAGCTGCAACAACCTGGTAAGTTTAAATATGATCAAGAAGTTTGCCTTGCTAACAAGAAACCATCCTCATCCTTATCATATTTAATGGTTCAACAACAATGGTAAGGTGAAGGTAATGCAAACAGGTAGGATACATTTTTCTATTGGTTCATACTATGATTGTATTGATTTCGATGTGGTGCCCATGCAAGCATGTTCACTTTTGTTAGGGCGACCATGGGAGTTTGATACTGATGCAACACATCATGGTAGAAGTAATAAGTACACCCTTATGCATAAAGGAAAGAAAATAACTTTTCTGCCTTTAACCCCTGCTGAAATTGTGAAATGTGAACAAGAGATAGCTGAACATAAGAGAAAAGAGTTTGAGAATGAATCTGAAAATCAGCAAGTAGCGGAAAAAGTTTTTTCACCCAAAAAGGAGAAAGCAACAACAACTTCTAAGTTCGATAGAATTAAACTGCAAGGGTGTGTTATGCTTGCTACTAAATCTGATTTTGCTGAAATTTATGCTAATAAGCTGACATGCTATGCTTTGATATGCAAAGAGACCTTAGTTTCACTCGAGAATATATCTAGATCTTTGTCTCCTGCTGTTACTAACCTTTTGCAAGAGTTTTTGGATGTATTTCCAGCTGAAGTTCCCCCGGGATTACCACCAATGCGAGGAATAGAACATCAAATTGATTTGATTTCGGGAGCAACTTTGCCAAACTGTGCTGCATATAGGACCAACCCGGAAAAGACTAAGGACATCCAGCGACAATTCCAAGACCTTTTGGATCGTGGGTACATACGATAAAGTCTTAGTCCTTGTGATGTTCCTATCCTTTTTGTTCCTAAGAAGGACAGTAGTTGACGTATGTGCGTTGATTGTAGAGCCATTGATAATATTACTATAAGATATCGTCACCCTATCCCTAGGTTAGATTATATGCTTGATGAGTTGAGTGGTTCTATAATTTTACTAAATTGACTTGCGAAGTGGATACCACCAAATTAGGATGAAACTTGGACATGAATGGAAAACTGCGTTTAAAACTAAGTTTACCTTGTATGAGTGGTTAGTAATGCCTTTTAGGTTAACTAATGCACCTAGTAGTTTCATGCGATTGATGAACGAAGTTTTACATACTTTCATCGGAAGATTTGTGGTGGTATACTTTGATGATATCTTGATTTATAGCCAGTCACATGAGTCACACTTTGATCATCTACGTGCTATTTTTAATTCTTTGAGAGATGTATGTTTATTCGGTAACCTCGAAAAGTACATTTTTTTTGCACGGATCAAGTCTCTTTTCTTGGCTATGTTGTTACTCCACAGGGAATAGAAGTAGATGAAGCAAAAATTGAAGCCATAAAGAGCTGACCAACCCCTAATACTGTTACTCAAGTGAGAAGCTTTCATGGTCTTGCAGGTTTCTATTAGCGCTTTGTGCGATATTTCAGCACCATTGCTGCCCCATTGAATTAATTGATGAAGAAAGGAGTGGTTTCAAATGGGGACCTACACAAGAAAAAATATTCAAGTTGTTGAAAGAGAAACTTACCCATGCTCCTTTACTCCAACTCCCTGATTTTGATAAGACCTTTGAGCTAGAGTGTGATGCTAGTGGGATTGAAATTGGAGGTGCGTTAATTCAAGAAGGTAATCATGTTGCTTATTTCAGTGAGAAATTAAGTGGATCAAGTCTAAATTATTCTACCTATGATAAAGAATTGTATGCTTTAGTTCGTGTGCTTGAAACTTAGCAACATTATCTATAGCCCAAAGAATTTGTTATACATTCTGATCATGAATCGTTGAAACATATTAGGAGTCAAGCTAAATTAAATAAACGACATGCTAAATGGGTCGAATTTATTGAGTCTTTTCCATATGTCATAAAACATAAGAAAGGAAAGGACAATGTGATTGCTGATGCGCTTTCTAGGCGTTATACTATGTTATCTCAACTTGATCATAAGATTTTTGGTTTAGAGACCAGTAAGGACTTATATGTTGCGGATTTGGATTTTAAAGAAGTGCTTAACATTGTAAAAAAGGGAAAACATGGAATAAATATGTGGTGAATGAAGGAATGAAGGATTGTTCTATCGTGTTAACAAGCTATGCATTTCAGCTAGCTCCGTTCATCTTTTGTTGTTACAGAAGGCGCATGGAGGAAGATTGATGGCATATTTTGGAGCAAAGAAGACTAAAGATGTGCTGGTCGTCCACTTCTTTTGGCCAAAGATGAGACGAGATATCGAACGCTACGTGTCCCGATGCACCACTTGCAATAAAGCTAAGTCTCGCTTGAATTCACATGGTCTTAACATGCCTCTTTCTGTTCCTAGTGCACCATGGGAGGATATTTCTATGGATTTTGTTTTAGGACTGCCTAGGACAATGAGGGCGAGGGATAGCATATTAGTAGTTGTGGATAGATTTTCTAAAATAGCATATTTTATACCTGGTCACAAGAGCGATGATGCTACAAACATAGCTGATTTGTTTTTCAGGGAATTCGTTCGACTACACGGAGTGCCTAATACTATCGTCTCGGATCGTGACACAAAGTTTTTTAGTCACTTTCAGAGATCACTTTGGAATAAATTGGGGATGAAGGTGCTATTTTCTACTACGTGTCATCCCCAGACCGACGGTCAAACAGAGATTGTCAACCATACATTATCGACCATGTTACGGGCTATTCTAAAAAAAAATTTGAGGATGTGGGAAGAGTGTTTACTGCATATTGAATTTGCTTACAATAGGTTGGTACACTCTACCACCAAGGTAAGTCTGTTCTAGGTAGTGTATGGATTTAATCCCCGTGCTCCTATTGATTTACTACCTTTGCCTACTTTTTAAAGACTTAATTTAGATGCTAAAAAATATGCTGAATTTATTCTTAAGTTGCATGATACAACTAAAATGAATATAGAGAGCATGACCAAAAAGTATAGGATTGCTGGAAGTAAAGGTAGGAAGCAAATAAAATTTAAACCAAGTGATTTAGTTTAGTTGCATTTGAGGAAGGATAGGTTTCCAGAACTAAGAAAATCAAAGTTGATGTCTAGAGCTGATGGACCATTTAAGATAATTGAGATAATCAATGACAATGCATACAAATTGAACCTACCTGTAGATTGTGGTTAGTCTCGTATTTAATATTTCAGATTTGAAGGTCAACTTGGGAGAAGAAGATGAGCTTGAGTCGAGGATGACTCCAATTCAAGAGGGGGAGGATGATGATCACATGGCTTCTTTGGATATGATCAATACCGTCAATAATCCTCAAATTGTACAAGGTCTAATTACAAGAGCACGTGCATGACAATTATACCACTAGGTGAACTCGTTTCTCGTTGTTCATGTTTCCTTGGATGGATTATTGTGATATTTTATTGCTTAAGAATATGGGAGACGTACTACAACCTTACCTGGATGTCACCCCTTGAAGGTCAAGTCTACTCGGACTCGAGGCTGAGCTCTAGTCGAAGTCATCGACGTGGTCGAAGTCATGGTCGTGGTCGAGTCTCAAGATAGCACGTCATTAAAATGGGCATAACTCTCTCATACGAAGTCCATTTTTGCTGGAAAGCTTATGTCGAGCCCTTTCAAATAGATCTATGCTCGACCAAATGTTCCTTATAGTTTAGTCAAAGTCGAAGGAATAAAGTGTTGCTTCACCGTTGTGGACACTGTCGGGTTTTGTAATCGTGTCGAGGTCGGATTCCATGTTGTGCACGCCTCTTTCCACGGCTCACAACCCTAGGTTGACCCCCTCATGTCCTCCTATAAATATACGGTAGTCGTCATAGTTTAGGCTCGGGTTTAGTTTAGATTATTCTATTTTAGACAGTTTCACCGTTTATCAGTTTGTTGAATCCCAAACTCGAGTACTTCATTGGTAATTAGCAATATTCAGATTGCATCTATCTGTTCTTCCTTTTGTTCTCAATTCGCTTGCAGAAAAAGCCTTCTTGGCGAGGTCAACCGCGTCTTAGAACGGTTGATAACTATGGAGTAGTGGTGTAGTGGTTGCAAGGGTTTTCGATCTGTTCTGGTCGGAGCCTTTGGATCATCAACGTCGAAACTCCACCATTCGACTTATCATATTACCTTCGGAAGATCGGGCAAACGTGCATCATTAGATATATCTTTGTTACTAGATACGATATGACTTTCCATATCTATTATGGAGAATGTCCCGCAGTTTTGCACGGGAGGCTCATAACAATTTAGAACTGCCAGCACATAGAGATTTTGGTTGAGATACCTAATGACCTAGATGAACTGAAATCACATGTTATGAGCCTTTTGCATTTAAACCAGCAATCCCATACTGTTGTCCTGGAGGGTATGCGATCATGGGTTGTTCCAAACAGCTCGGTCGTTGTCCATATGTTGTTCGAGATGAGAAGGAACAACGCATGGGCTTTATACTTCGCAAGTCATTAGAGGAGAACTTTGTTATGGGAGTGTACATAAACATAGTGCCACGACTGGTGCATGGTGATGCAGTGAGTACCACGGAAGGATCAGGCTAGCAGGTGATGCATGAAGAGTATGGAGGGCATGTCAGGGAGGGCAATTCTGGTAGAGATGGAGCTAGAGTGGATCATTCTGATGTAGATGCAGGATGCATGGATGATGAAGCCGGTGGTAGTGGGGATGAAGAAGATGCTGACAATGATGACCCGGTGCCAGCGATCCAGTACTTTCGTAGTGCTAGTTTGCTGGATTGTGCCATCATTGAGTATAACACCTTATCTAACTGGGGATACAATAATAGGGACATCCAGGTCGGGCAACAATTTCGTAACGGGAGGGGGGGGGAGGTCGTCTACTTTATTGGTAACTATGTTGTAATGACAAGAAGGGATAACAAGTGCGTTCGGTCTAACCCTACTGAGTATGAGGTCAGGTGTTTCAAGCACCCAATTTGTCCTTACTTCGTATGAGCACATAAACCGAAATATAAGAACTATTTTGTAATCAGTAGATACACACCACATACTTGCAGTGAAGAGGCTATTAGGAATGTGAGCCACGCCGTTGATGCGAGGTTCATAGCCTACTCCTCATCACCCTTGTTGGCACGAACATTTGTTTGTCGCCAAAATCGATTGTGGAGGAGGTACAGACTAAGACGGGTATGCTGATCAATTACCATATCGTGTGGCAAGCGAAGCAAAAGGCGTTGAAGATGCTATTTGGAAGCTTCAAGGAGTCTTACAACTATGCTCCAAGGCTACTGCAGAAGATTGTCATGACGATTCAGGGACTCAATGGACGATGGCGGATGAGCCTATCAAGCTAGAGGATGGGTCATACAACACCACTGACCAGTACCTCATTAACTTATTCTGGTCCTTTAGATAATGCATCGAAGCTTTTAGAAATTACAGGCCGGTTCTATGTGTGGATGCCACATTTCTAAGCGGCAAGTATCATGGTACCATTATGGCAGCGATGCAGTAGATACAAATAATCAGATCATTCCTCTCACCTTTGCAATGATTGAGAGTGAGAACAATGATAGCTGGCTGTGGTTCCTCACTTTTTTGAGGACACGTGTCGTGGGCAACAGGGAATGAGTTTACATCAAATCTGACCGCAACAAGGGCCTTCTGCATGCGTTGGACATGTTGCATGATAGAACAAACTACTCCATTGCATGGCCTGATGTGGAGAGAAGGTGGTGCATGCGCCACTTGGGAGCGAACCTGTACACAAAGTACCGCAACAAGTCTCTTGTAAAGAGATTCAAAGGTTTATGTCTGCAAAACCAGCAGGCGAAGTTCAACGAGATATGGGGAGAGTTAAATGAGACCACTCACAAGAGGATGGCAGATCAACAAGAACAGGAGGACCATTTGTGAACGCAAATTGTTGGGGGACAAACTATCGTTAGCCGTTCATGTGCTATGTTTAGCCAGTGGATAGCGGGAAAGTTGGCGGAGCGTTGGGCCCTAATCCATGACACTCTCGGTGCCAGGTTAGCACTTAGAATTTAAATGATCATATTAAACCCTATCTTATGCAAATAGGCCTTCTAAGATTTTTGTATCCCATGTTAGGTACACCATCATGACAACAAACATAGCGGAGGTGTTCAACAATATCCTAAAGGGAGCACGAGGCCTCTCATTGTGTGCCATCGTTGAGCTCACATTCTATAGAACGGTAGACTACTTTTAAGACCGTGGTAATGCTGCTATGAATTACAGCACGCGATTCGCACCTAAGGTGGAGTCAACCTTATCCAGAAGGAGGAACAAGGCACACTTTCATCGGACGAGGATCTACGACATGGCCAACAATGACTTTGAGGTCATGTGCCATCGTAGATATGCTTCAGGATATAGTACAGGAGACACCATGCAACAATGTCAACTTGGGCCTCACGAGACGAAGTGCACATGCAATAAGCCAAAACTGCACCATATTTCATGCTCTCATGTCTTAGCCGCTTGCAGGGACATAGGCGGCAATGACGGATCACAGTACGTACCACTGTACTTCACGATAGATGCATTAAGGAGCACATGGCTTCCAAAGATGCGGTCCTTCAACAACGGAAGCAGCTACAAAGCGATCGAGGGGCCTACGTGGGTACCTTATCCCCAAGCATGATGCACAGATCCTGAAAGGCCTAGATCCACGAGGCTGCAAGGTGACAAGGATGAAACAGATGCTGTTAATGGCCTACACAAGTGCAAACTTTGCAAACAACCTGGCCATGAAAGGAGGACATTCTCGACCCGACGGTAAACTATCATGCACTATCAAACTGTAGTGTTTTAGAGTTGTTGCATTTTATTGAACCATGAAGCTTGTTTTTCACCTATTTATTGAACCATGAAGCTTGTAAATATTCTAATTTGTTATTCACATACTTATTGAACCATGAAGAATGTAGTATATTCTTTTTGTTATTCACATATGTATTGAAACATAAAGCTTGTAATATATTCATATTTGTTGTTCACCTACTTATTGAACCATGTAGCTTGAAATCATTGTCATGTCTCATGCTGGTCTTCCCGAACTTCTTTAGCAGCGGTATGACAAGAACCATAGAGGACGAATAATTTTCACAGGGAAGCAGGTACCACGATTATATGTGCTTTTTAATTGCTAACATAATTTTCTACTAACACAATACATGTATTGGATACCTTTTATAGTTGCTTTCGTTGTGAGCCCAGAGTGTCCACACGATTAAAGAGTTGGACCCTCGATTCCATGAGCCACTCCCACGGGCAGGCTTACTACCTTTCGCTCTCATGATGGCCGAAGCTCCCACAGCGGGTGGTGGTAGGACACCTCTCCCGCCAATTGAGGAACCACTGCTCACATGTCTCATCGACCGGTGGCTCCTGAGGCACACACGTTCCACTTTACTTTTGGCGAGATGATCATAACATTGAGGGACGTGACCATGCTAACTAGGCATCCAATCAGGGTGCCCCATTAGTAGTTTCGTGACCAGCGAAGGAACAATGGAAGGGTTACATTGAAGGCATGTAATTGTTTTTTTATGTACTGCACTTCAAATATTGTAGTGTTATTCAAGCTTCATTAACCATCTGCATCTTCTAGGTTTGGTGTGTCATATGACAAGAAGGATGTTGGCCTCTCCATGTCCTGGATTCATGGGCTGTCATAGTTCGATCCATGCCCACCGGATGCAGATGAGGCTACAGTAATACAATATTATGAGGTGTACTTGTACGTCCTGCTGGGAGGCATCATGTTCTGTAACACGGTAGGCGATTATATCGTTCCCCATATTGTATGATTAGCGAGTCAGGTCACTTCACATCCTTATGAGCCGACATCTTACAGTTGGGGATTTGCTATGCTGGCTGCCACCTACAAAGGATTATGTGATGCAACCCAGTGATCATTGAAGAAAGGATCTGTAACAAGCTATCTACACCTCTTACAGCTATGGAGCTGGGAGTACCTCCCGGTTTGTCGGCCTTAGGAGCTCAGGAGCCACTATCCCATCCTATCTCCGATGGTATTGCAGATGACATGAGGCCTACGATGGGGTATCGGTGGATGAATGATAGGCCGAGATGGAGTCGGAAACAAGACCATGGTAGCTTCTTCTTGGTGATCAGTGATTTGAACGTCCTTAGCGCAGATCTCGTGGAGTGGGCGTATGGCACGAGTGGCCAAAATTGCGATGGGTGGGCTCATCACATCATGTTGTTGGTGTGACTCAGGCTTATGGATGACTAAATGTTTCTTGTTGTACATGAACAACATGGAAGTATATTCTTCTGAGCGTGTACAAAAGCAGTTTGGGTACCGACAGGTGGTGCCAATACCTCCCCCATGAGACACTGGTCAGGCACACGAGTAAGTGTGTTATTGTATATAGCATTGGTGCCCAAGGTGATCAATATTATTATGTTATAACTGTGTATGTCACATACAGGAGGAGCACACAAGGGACCGGAGGCATGCAGGACTGGGCATCCGTGAATGCCGAGCACATACAAAGGTGGACGGAGTCAGCTGCGGTGGATGTCGTTGTTCCTGCTGGACAGTACAATGATGGAACCTACTGGGAGTACCTTTTGTGGTACCATCCATGCACGTGTGCCACCTTACTCAGCAGACTTGTGGAGCCGGGCCCTAGTCCGTTCCCCGAGAATCGTGCCCACCTTCTTCATGTTGTGGTAGGTGATGTGGTACTTATAACAGTTTTAATTAGTTAAACCTCCGTACTACTAACACGTCCCTCATCTCATACAAACCGAAGAGGCGTACGCAATGCATACGCAGGTGGAGCAAGCTTGTGGAGAACCAAGCAGGTCATCAACGTGGAGGGATCGGAACCCTCTCTGGGAGTACATGAGGATGAGAGGGTCTCGCTTCCTATCGACTATACGTGGTTTAGGTGGTTGTGACCCTCGTTGGAGGGGGTATTACATACCAGCAATGGATCCATCTCGTGCCTCCCACAGCAGGCGCTCGTCCAATGCTCGTGACGAACCCGTTCGCACACAGTCACGAGAGGCACCTTCGGCTTCGGAACATCATGTGTCATGTTCCAGTGCTAAGGCCGAGGAGTGCACGCAGGCGCCTCAACCTGAACAGTGTACACTAGGTTCACATGCCCCCCTAGTGTACACAACCTCCTCATACTACGATGACACCTCTGCCTGCAGCTTCGATGCATCATAAGGACATCGTTGACTATACGCAACAGACGCCTAGCTGGAATGGTACACATGATTTTGACTGGGCCGCTGCAATGCAGGCCACAAGCTTCACCGATATCCTCAGCGGACAGTACCCCCAATATTTTGATGCACCTGAAGGTTCACAGTGGTACTAGTAGGCTGAGCCTTCGGGACACCGGACTCCATTGGAGCACGTTTTAGGGGTGTCGACACTTCCGTATGAGGATCCGTCATCATGGTACATACAGGGCCAAGTTAGCGGGTCTGGATACACGTTCGGTGGGGGTCACACAGGACAGGACGATGATGACAACGGTCAAGGGGATACGAGGCAGGGGCCACTGTAGGCTGCTGGGATGAGGGTCACACACCCGCCAGATGCTTACACTCCTGGGGACTGTGTGCTCGTCGTCGTTGAGGAGGCAGTGCTATTGTTCAGTACTTGTAATTCTTTATGACACATGTACTATTCACTAAAATATAGTAGTCAACCATATTATGTCTCATTCATTGTTATTGTTGTTGTAATTACTTTTAATTTATCTAATGTTTGTCAAATAATTTTGGCACATAACTTTAATTTATCTAATGTTTGTAATAACCACATGACAGAGCTTTAAGCATTAAAAGACAACACCTCTATCGTGAGACATCCTTTAGACATGAATTAACGGCACGACTCAGCTTTAACCATAAAATGACAACACCTCTATCGTGAGTCAATCTTTAGACAGGAAGTGACCACACGACGTAGCTTTAACTATGAAATGACAACACCTCTGTCGTGAGTCATGCAATAGACACGAAGTGACTACACGACTCAGCTTTCATAGGAATCCATGCCTCCATGCAAAGGCAACAAAAACTCATGCTGAACTTTTGCAGAATGAGATGACCACACCAAGCTTTCGTAGGGAATCTCTGGAAAGCATCAGTGCTAGAACTTTTCCAGCTTTCACAAGGAATCCTATGCTCCAGCCCCCAGTCATGCACATGCACTCAATCCAAGCACCAGCCCCCAGCCCCCATAAATAACCCCACCCTCATCCATGGATAGACCGGTCCTTCCTCAACTCTCTCAACTGCAATGTCTTACTCAACTCCACTAAGCCCACCCAAGAAACATTGGGCGATTTTCATCCCCCAGGGGGTCGAACCGCCGATGTGCTTCTGTGGTGACCCTTGTAGGTTTCGCGAGTCACAGAACATCTCCTACACCTATGGTCTATGCTTCTTCATATGTGCCAACTACCAGTACGACAAGTCTCGACATGGTTCGTACAAGTACCCACCAGTATAGCGACATAGATCACTCATGTGGCACTTTCCATATGATTTCATGCACTGTCTTACTAATCTCTCATCTTCTTTCATTTGTCTATTCTCCTCCACCTCTATGTGACTTCATGGAATGGCTAGGTATGGAGCAAAGTGACGACCAGAAGCAGTGGCTCCAAATGAGTATGTGGTAGAGGAGGAAAGCGTACGAATGCTAAGAGTATGAGCAACAATAGGAGGAACTACGACTTAAGTGTCAGGAGGAGGAGCACATGAGGAAGGTAGTGGAGGAGCGTGCCGCGGCTGAAGTTCCCAAGGATGAGAGAGAAAGGAAGCGAGAGAGGGCCCATCGCGCTAAGGCTTCAGGCCTCGATGCTCTGAGGAAGGGCAAATATCTCAGGTGCACTCAGTAGAGACCACCTTTTGTAACTCGGTCTATTTTCATTCCCTAAGGCATGTTATGTTTAGCAGCAGCACACTATTAAGTTAGTTGTTAGGCATACCGTACATGCAAATATTTATTGTCATCATCTCTTTATGGTTAGTATCCATTCACGCACCGACGAAAAACCTCATATCAAATGTAAGGTTTATTAGCGTATGTAATCTCTATGCCGGGTTATATGATAATTATTTTTCATAACTATTAATGTTCGATAAATTAGAATTTGTATCCTCCCAACATTAATTCACTACAAAATGACCTTGCAGATTTCTTTCCAACAAGGTTTAATATTAATATGAAATAATAAAAAATACATATAAATAGAGCATTACAAAGCCTTAATATAATATGAGAACCAATGTTTAGTGCATGTTAAATTATTTTTATTCAAATTTAATTAAAAAGAGAATATCTTATGAAATGATAAAAATGCATATAAATGGCATTACAAAGGAATTCACTTTTTCACCAAATAACATAGGGTTGAAAACATTTTTATAAATTAGTACATCACATGAGAAGAATATTAGTGAATTTTTCTAGATTTTTGACAGTCTATTTGAGGCATTAAATATTTCTAGAATTTATAAAAGTTGGCTTATTAATTAAATATTGGCTCAGGCTTTTTGGATTAAACCAATTAAAATGGGTTGCTAGTGATCTCTAGTTTCCTCATGAAAACATTTAGAATTTTTCGAATATGTTTGTACTCCAAAAAATCGTGAGTTAAACTTCAGCTTCTCGCGCGATGCACAGCACAGGCCGTACTCGGTACCTGAGGTGCCGAATACGGTACTATTCACCATTTTCAGCATCTCAAGTGCCGAATATGGGTGAGCAGTGCCGTATTCGGCACCTCAGGTGCCGAAAATGGTGGGGCCAGTCTTTTTTCGGTGTTTCAGGTCCCAAAATCGGATTTTTGGATTTTGATGTGCCAAATAGGTGCTAGATGTGCAAATACACCGGTCTATTATCTATTTTGCCAAATACTCAGATGTATGTTGTCTATTTTTGCATTTTTGCCATGAATTTTTATATTTGTTTTTAATATTTTGAAGAATGCATGTCTGTTTGAAAACATTACATGTGTAGCCTACTGTTACCTGTTGAACGAGTGAGAACTTGTGGGCCTCGCTACTTAGTGCATTAAATAACCGAAGAGAGGAATGTCTCACCCATTCTGTGGGTGAGAACTTCATCTTGCCCAATGAATGGACGATATGGCAAAAAAAAATTGACCGCTTAGTATAATTGTTTTTTCTAATAAAATTTTTGTATACAGTAATTTGAAAAATATTGTAAATTCATTTGGTGAAAATACTAGTTGTGCAAATAATTGTTCAAACGGTATTACGGAGTGGTTCATTCTATCCTTAATTTTGGTTCAATGTCATTTTGTCGAGATTTCTTTATTTAGTTGATGTAAAAGTGTGTGAGTTAATTTTTAGTGAAGTAAACATGGGAGGGTGTAAAATATAATTTTTTAAAATAATAGTAGTTGTGAAGCATAATTATCATAAAATCCGGATGGTAGTTACATACGCTGATGAATATTATATGGGACGTGGGGTTTTCTTTCATAGCACAAAAGGACCCTAACCATATAGAGATGGCGATAACAAACAATGGCATGTACGGTACGACTAAAAACTAACCTAATAGCAAGCCGCTACTAAACCTAAAATGCCTTAGGGAATGAAAATAGGTCGGGTTACATTAGATACTCTCTACTGAGTGCACCTAGGATATTTGCCCTTCTACAGGGCATCGGAGCCCTGCGCCTTAGCTTGATGGGCCCTATCCCGCTTCCTTTCCCTCTCTGCTTCACGTGCCTCAGCCGCGCCGCGCTCCTTAGCTGCCTTCCTCATGCGCTCCTCCTCCTGACTCTTGAGTCATAGTTCCTCCTGATATTGCTCGTACTCCCATCATTTGTAAGCTTGCCTCCTCCACCACATGCTCATGTAGACCCACCGCCTTAGTTTGCTCCATGTCCAGCCATTCCATGAAGTCATAGATAGATGGAGTAGACTAGAGAAATGAAACAAGATGGGAGATTAGTAGGGCAATATATGAAATCATATGGAAAGTGTCACATGAGTGATCTATATCGCTATACCAGTGGGTACTCGTATGGTCCATATCGAGGCGGGTTGCACTAGTAGTTGACACACATGAAGAAGCATCTGTCATAGGTGTAGGGGATGTCCTAGGACTCGTGAAGCCTACAAGAGTCACCACAGAAACACATCGGTGGTTCGATCCCCTAGGGGATGAAAATCCCCCAATGTTTCTTAGGTGTGCTTGGTGGAGCTGAAGAAGATATTACAGTTGAGAGAGATGGGGAAGGAGTTGTCTATCCATGGTTGAGGATGGGGTTATTTATGGTGGCTGGGGGCTAGTGTGTGGACTAAGTGCATGGGAATAACTAAGGATTGGAGCATGGGAGTATTGTGCACAAGGGCAAATGACATGGGATTCCCTATGAAAGAAGGAAAAGTTGTGGCATTGATGCTTGTAAGAGATTCCTTATGAAAGCTATGCTTAATGTGGTCATTTCAATATGGAAATGTTCAGCAAGGAGTTATTGTTGCCTCAGCATGTAAGGCAGGGAATCCTATGCAAGCATTGGGCTTAGAAAAGGCATATTGGTAGAATGATAAATCCCTACCATTGCATTGATGAAAGTAAAGTACATCACATTTAGTACACAATCTACGGTAAGTTACAATGGCATGTAGTACTCCATCGTTAAATAAAGCATGGCTTATGGAAAGACATATTGTCAGCTGTAAGAAAACATCTACTGGATTGGTGGAAAAGATGCAGGCTTCTCACCTAGATATTCCCAGTGGGTCTCTTGGAAGTTGCATCCATGGGGGTAGGGTTTGCTGCACACGTACCCTTGTGCGAGTCCATGCGCCACAAGCCCCGACACAACTGATAGGCTGCACATACATTACGGAGGAACTGGCATGTTACCGCATGTAGTGAGATACTTATACCACCACTCTTCATTGATCTCTCATAGCCTCATCTTTGGCTGTTCAAAATCCGTGTGCCTCATTGCCTCAGCCTCATCATAGCCGTAGTTGATGTTCGTGTAATCTTCTTTGTTCACGTACCATTCGTACCTTCACATAGGCTTGTCATGCTGTTGGAGGGAAGCATGTGAATTAGATGAAATTCATAGCACGGTAACATGTCATGCACACTTACCCCACATCAGTACCAAGCAACCATGGCGAGCGAGAACGATTTCTGGCATGCTATTTTACCACAGTCGCACCATGGCAAGCGTGACTCGTGCCCTTCTATCTAAAGCTCGATCTCTCTCTTCTTCTACCGCGGGTCTTCATTTCTCTTTCGCTCTTCGTCCTCACACTTAAGTCTATCAAGGATGTCGTGTCATAGCTCGTAATGGTCCATCTTGCACTTACCCTTGTTGGACCCAAACCCTGAACCGGTAGCCATAGAAGGGATTGTGTTGGACTGTGTTGGACATGAAGTAGCCATGGATTGCTTACCCTTATATGCACAAGGGGAGAATACTACCAGAAACTATTCACTGTGTTCGAGGGAGAGTTATTGCACATCTATCGAAAGTGCCCACTAACAGAGAGAGAGAAGGGATAAGGTCACGGGCGAGTGTCCAAGATATAGGTGTAGGCTAGCTATAGGTGCAAGTGTTATGGATGTGATGTGTCACATGCTTGAGCATCTTCTCTAACAATGTGGAGTGGTTGTTTTTGCATCATGCAGGAACAGTCTCAACTAATGTTTAATGATACAAGGGCAACAATAATTGATGTGTAGTTGTTATCTGCATAGAGGGGAAGATACATACGGAGTGGCGACTTTTCATCGTAGCATGGATAAGGTCAAGGGGTCGTGTTTTGTCAACCAATTTTGTGAGTTAAAAAAGGTTTGTAGAATAACGGATGGTGATAGTTCATTCGAGTACGGTTACATAACACAATTATACTGGGATACGGCACACACATAGGAAATTTGCATCACTTGAGGCACACACGTAAGCATAACATATAGACATGCCTTAGGGAAAGTAAATAGCTGGCATACGGTGGAGTGACATCATAGTCAATCCTCATCACTTGATGTTTCTTTCTTACACGCTTGTGCGCACGCTTCTTTCTCATGCCTCCAATTTAGCTCGTCGTCGTCCCACTTCTTCCTTTGATCCACCCATTCCTAGTCCTTGGGGGATACAAAATCATTGATCCACTGATGAAATGCACACACCCCGGTTGGTGGTTGGATGTGAATTGTTGTCTGCGGACGAAAATGTTAGTGCAAGAAGTGAATGGAAAATTGTGTCATTTCAAAGTAATTACATGAGAAGATTCGCTCTCTTTGGAAAGCGCATCTATGTTCTAACAATATAAGTACCTCCTCCCGAAGGTATCCAAGTCATGTGAACATCGAACACTGCATGTTTGTCCACAATGGCATTCAGGCCTTGACATACCTTTCCGCATTAAGCAATTTTCGAACACGTCCCTTCTTGGATCATTTGGTGGATGAACTTCAAATTTTTGCATGGCCCTTCTTCATCTATCTCTTCTCGCCATGCTTAGTGTTAGTAGTTTGTTTAGATGACCGAGATGGAGATGTCTTATATTGACGAAGGGCATCCAGTACTCTGGTAAGGGCATAATCGTGCATCACTGTAGAGGCAGGGGAAACCCTATGCATGAGGCAATGATGCAGTGCCTTATATTGCTGAAGGGCATCGGATACGCTGGTAAGGTCATAATCGAATCACTTTTATTGATGAAGGGTATCGGATACGCTGGTTTTCACCTTAATGTAGGTTTAAAAAACTATACAGTTTTCAATGGTACTCCTAATAGGCCGGTGCAGTCTAAATAATAGACTTTTTGGTGGTACCCCTAATAGGTCGATGCAGTCTAGGCAATAGGCTTTTTAGTGCTACCACATCCATCCACTACCGCTGAGACTTCTTGTATATAAACAAAACTCAATCGATTCTCTACTCACACATCTCCTTACCTTGATTTCAATTGAGACAATGGCATATCCTCATCCTCCCGATGGTCCCATCGATTCACCGCCTTCACACCCCCATTTGTTAACGGTTCCCGTATCTACAGCTTCTTCTAAAGCTACCTTCAGTCTTACTAGAAGGATAATCAAAGAGAGAAGAATAAATGTCACGGTGAAAATACTCACCATAGTAAAAGATTGGGAACAAGCTGAAACGTGAATGCAACACACTACAGAGAACACTGAGCTTGAAGCTTCATTCAAAATTTGTATCTAGATGTTGTTGAAACTTAAGAACGTGTAATTTCTAATTTTTTGAGCTATGTTGTACTCTTTTTTCCTTTGCTACAAAGGTTTTTAATGAGGCAACCTATCAATAAAGCTCATTTTTAAAACTAATTATGTCTCCCTATTATTTCTGGATTTTTTATGATTTTTCTTTATTTTTTTTGAAAGCGGCCTAGGACCTGTCACCCACCTCTCATCTTGGCTTATAAATAGCCACTATCTGTCCATGCCAAACTCCCACTGATCCAAACTCCAAAGCCACTTACCCACTTCAACAAATTAATTCTATTATTTCTATATTTCCAATTTTCCATTCATGGATCAAGACGCTGAGAACTGCGTGCATGGTTATGAGTGTGGCAGCATTTTGAGAAGGTCTTTAGAGAAATTAAAGGGGAACAGGTAAGATTTGCTAAGTGTAATATATACAACAATGAATTAAGTGCCAGGTCTACAAATGAAACGGGGCACTTGAGGAAGTATGTTAAATATTGCAAGCAAAATTCTAGGGTTTCTAATAAAACCATGTACTTTGGAAGCATAGCCATAGGTTGTACTCTTTTTTCTTTCTAGTAGAAAGTTTAACGAGGCAACCAATCAATAAAGCTTATTTTATTCATTTCCTATATTTTTTTTATTTTTTAGAATTTTGTAACTATTATGTTTATTTTTTTCCTATTTTCGAAGTGGTGCCGGACCAGCGTGCCCAATCGTGCCAACGGACCGGCAATGCCTCCATCGTGCCCGCCGGCCCGTCGGTGTGCAGCCGTGCCGCCGGGCCGCCCCTGCACCATGCCTCCGTCAGGCCGCATGTGCCTCCGGGCCGGTCGGGCCAGTCATACCTAAACAAGCCCATGCCGGGCCGGCCTGAAAGACCCATTTGACCATCTCCGGGAAAAAGTAGGATCTTGCGACGTAGAGGTGGGTCATGTGTTTAGCATTGGTTCCTGCTTTGCTTTGGGTAGTGAATGTGTGTCGTTTCGCGGGGAGCATTGTGTTATAGTTGGTTTAGTATTTCAGCTTAAAATTTTGATCATGTAAAAGGTGATCACGGTTGTGCCATGTGGTGTTGGTATGGTTTGGATGCTTGTTTGAGGGTTAGGAATTGAAAAATTTTGCTTCAGAGGATTGACACCATGAAACATATCCTTAGGGTTCTCCGTCTCCGGGGGTCCAGGGTCAAATGGAAGAAACCTGGTGAAGACATCACGAGCAATGACACGACGACATCATCTCCACTCCGTAGCCCATCGGTCTTCATTCATTGAAATGGGCTTCGATGCTTCCATGTGAACCGGTTGCAGTTATTGTAAAATGGATTGACAGCATGGATTTTTGGCTAAGCGACCATCACCCAAAATCTCTTGAAACAGCATCATGATTCATGCACGTATTCCGTTTCGTATTTAATTCATCAAACCAGTGGCAAGCAGTTTGTGACAGAGGTGTGCACTTAAACAGCAGTGTCAACAATAGTGGACATCTGTGATCTGCCGTGGAGAAGAGGTTGAGGATGGAGCTGATATGTGCGTGCCAATGTCACTGAAACTAGTGATACAGCTTACAAGTAGAACCTCTTGTCATTTATACAAGGGCGTTTTGGTTTTTTTTACAAAAACTGATAGACAAACAATGGGTCAACGGCATTCAACTGAATGACGTGGCAGAAGAAGCAAACGCTAGTTCGTGGCAGAAGAGAGGTGTGATTCTTGAGGATGGAGCTGATTTGTACGTGCCAATGACACTGAAACTAGTGATACTCAAGTGGGATCCCTTCTCAGTTATACAAGGGCATTCTGGTATTTTTTTACAAAGACTAACAATGGGTCAACGGCATTCAACTGAACGAGATGGCAGAAGAAGCAAACGCTAGTTAGTGCCTTAGTGGCAGCAGAGAGGTGTTATTCTTGGATTGCTGAAGAGAGATAGAATAAGGTTGCCACTAGTTGGAGAAAGAAAACTTTATCTAATGTAAATATCTATTCTTTGAGAATGCTGCTTATCCAAGGATCCTTGCTCTTGACATTCTGCAGCCTAGAGATACATGTTATGTCGCAGATGAAGACCTAACAGATTTGAAGTATAGCGGCCATCAGCCGCATGCACATTCTTGGGATGAATTCCCTGTGCTCAAGGATATCTTGAAAGCGGTAAGAAGTGTCCTTACATGACTCTTTACATTGTTATATGTGATGGGCAAAAACCAGCTCGCTTTGATATTTGAGAAGTATCCACTAGGTTGTATATGACAACCAGGCTGACAGGACAGTGCAAACTATCCACGTTCATAATTTCTAGTGATTTACCGATTCATGTATGTTAATTAGCTGCATGAAGCCCTTCCCGGGAGCTATTTTAACAGCTTGCTCCTGAACAGACGAGGCCGGTTCAGACTACGTTTCATGGCATGCTGATGATGTGAGCGCGATTTCTTACTGAGGAAGAAGCCTGCCAAATCACAAGGTACACAAGATCAGAACTGGTTTACTGAAAGCCAGTTCTGAACTGGCTCTGTTATTTTCTTCTTGTAGCGCATCAGCACTGAATTGATTCGTTCTGAGTGTCTAGCAGCTGCATCAGGATCTGGATCCGGAGAAGCTGCTCGTAAGCGGCTCAAGATCACTGCTCCTCAACAGCAGCACTCTTTTCTTCTGAAGCATAGGTCACTCAGCGTAACTGGCAACAGCAGCTCAAGATCACTGCTCACTCAGCGTGACTGGCTGTTAGAGAGATAATCACACGATATATTCCATTGAGAAGCAATGTTACATATATAGCCAGGCACTAGCCATATATCTATAACCGATTTATGGAAACAGGATCGGAGGAGATTGGCGTGCTAACTAACGTGTGATTGATAGAATCGGACGTGCTACATTACCGAAAATAGAGGATCATATTGTCAAACACGCCCCCGCAGTTGAAACGGTGGGTGAGACGTTGAGACTGGATCGAAACTTGGTGAAGACCGATGTCGGTAGTCCCTTGGTGAAGATGTCTGCGAATTGAGAGGAGGTCGGAACATGGAGAACACGGACCTCTCCCAATGTGACACGATCCCGAACAAAATGAAGATCAATCTCGATGTGCTTGGTACGTTGATGTTGTACTGGATTGGTGGATAGGTACATAGCACTGATGTTGTCGCAATACACCAACGTAGCATGATGTAGAGGACTGTGAAGTTCATCCAAGAGCTGACGTAACCATGTGGCCTCGGCAACTGTATTGGCCACAGCCCGATACTTGGCCTCCGCACTGGAAAGAGAAATTGTAGTCTGGCGCTTGGACGACCAGGAGACAAGATTATCACCTAAGAATACGGCATAGCCCGAGGTGGACTTGCGTATATCGGGACAACCTGCCCAATCGGTATCAGAGTAGACAACTAAGTCTGGTGAAGCGGATCGATGAAGACGAAGACCATGATCAAGAGTACCGTTGATGTAGTGGAGGATCCTTTTTAGGGCGGTAAGATGAGGTTCTCGTGGGTCATGCATATGAAGACACACAACCGAAAACCCGAAAGTGAGAATAGGACGGATGAGTACCGTAGAGAGCAAAAAACAGAGTGTGGCTTTTTAGGGCCTTGGTAGGGTGACGGTTCAGGAGATAGGTGGCAGCATGAAGCGCCTCAACACAGTAGGAGGGGGGAAGGCTAGCCTGAAACAGAAGTGAACGAACGATATTGTTAGTGGTGCGAATGGTGCGCTCAGCTTTACCATTTTGTTTGGATGATGTGGACACAACATGCGGAGTGCGACACTCTGGGTTAGGAAGAAAGTGCGGGCGGTGGAGTTGTCAAACTCACGACCGTTGTCTCACTGAATGCTCTTGATGGTGCACCTGAACTGCGTGGCAACATACGCAAAAAAGTGAGAGATGGTAGAAAAAGTGTCAGACTTTAGCCGTAAAGGAAATGTCCAAAGATAATAGGAGCAGTTATCAAGAATAACAAGGTAATATTTGTAACCTGACACACTGACCACAGGCGAGGTCTAGAGATCACAATGTATTAAATCAAAAAAAAATTATAGCTCGAGAATTGGAGGAAATAAAAGGTGACCGAACGTGCCACCCGAGTTGGCAGGCATGACAAAGGGTGGGGGGTCTTTGTTATTACATGAGATAACGGCTGAACTGATTAACTTAGAAAGAGCGTCTGAACCAATATGACCAAGGTGTCGATGCCAAAGGTTGAAGGAAGGAGCACCGGCAGTGAGGGCAAACACCGATGGGTTAGGCAGACAGAGAGGATAAAGATGCCCGGAGCTATTGCACCTGACGATTACGTTCCTGGTGCGAAGGTCCTTCACAAAAAGGCCGAAAGGGTCAAACTCAACGGAGCACCAATTATCAAGAACAAATTGACGAACAGAAATAAGATTTTTGATTATGTTAGGAGTGATCGAAACATTATGAAGATGAAGCTACCCGCTAGGTAAATTAAAGGAGCAGTAACCACCAGAAGTAACAGGTAAAGAAGACCCGTTGCCGACAATGATATGAGAAGGAGTGGTGGAGGTGGGAGGATGGGAACGGGAAAGAGTACCGGTGTTGGACGTCATATGAGATAATCACGCGATATATTCCATTGAGAAGCAATGTTACATATATATAGCCAGGCACTAGCCATATCTTTATAACCGATTTATGGAAACAAGATCGGAGGAGATTGGCGTGCTAACTAACGTGTGATTGATAGAATCGGACGTGCTACATTACCGAAAATAGAGGATCCTATTGTCTAACACTAGCAACACTCGGTGCCGAAGCAAGCTAAAGCCAGCTCGGCAAGGATCAATCTGACTTTCCGGCGTGTGATAGCCTGAACATGTCCTGTTAGTTTCCCCTACCCAGCAATGTAAATGCACGCATTTTCGCTTGTGAAGATTTTGTATTTTATCAGCTGGCTTTAGCACCAGACTGGACATGTTGCGCTTGTTTTTCTTGCAAGCTGGAAATATGGAGACCTCGGTTTCAAGGGAAAATGTTGCATTTGTAAGGCTATGAATAATACTAGGTGTTTAAGAAAAGAGTGGTAAGTACCTATATAGAAATTATAATTTTTAATATAAACAAAGACTATGGGTTTAAATATAATTAACTATCTTATTAGTAATAATATAAATAACAGGACTTAAATATGTACATTGTTCTCCATCTAAACACCTATGCTAGTACAGTTAAAAAGGTACATCCTTACACCCTAATGTACATGCTCTAAGGGTCAGCTGCATGCGCATCAGACCTAACGTACATGCTCTAAGGGTCAACCGGATTATCAGATTGCATGGAATAATGGCCAAATTGTGAACCAAAAACCAAACGATGCAATAGTATACCATACGTTTTTTATTTGGTCTATATCGAATTTAAGCTCAAAATCAAGTAACACTTCGCATGGAACTCCCGCATCGTCCCATGTCTGGCAACTTTGAAAAGCATGTCACTAATCATAATATATGGAATAAATATGTTAGCGTAACAAAACAACACTACACTAACTCGCTCCTTATTACTCCGAATACATCTCCAGCGTCACATTCTACAACCAAAATATGGTTCTTTAGAGAAGGGGCCAAAATTGGATGCCCATTGCTAGTTTTACAACACAAGTCACTGGTTTATTGCCTACAACATTCCTACATGAGTTCAACACAAGCACCATCTCCTGCAAAAGAACTTACAGATAAACACAACATCTGACCCTCTCAAGGATATACACGACAGAGATTCCGGGGACGCCATGCCATAGCTAACGGGCAACAAGTGCCGGCATCTAATAATATTACAAGCAAATCCTATTCCAGTGCTCTTCTGTACTAACCTGTTGCTATCGAAAAGAACAATTTCTACATTACAACTGTCAACTGCAAGGGTCAATCAATGATATATCCACATTCCCCAACGACTGCCTGTGAAATCTGCATCCTACTAAGAAAGGTCAACTGAGAAGGCAAGACTACGTTGCTTTTGTTGTGCGTTTCTTCCACAAGCTCTGCACATTCAACACAAAACAATTGACGAGAATGAGAAAACTAAGTCCAGTATCAAAACATAGGCTCAGAACACACAGGGATGCACTTACAAGAGTTTCATTATCAGATTCCTCCTTGCCGTTCAAATTATGACCTTCCGGTTTTTCCTCTTTCATCTCTACATCTTTGGAATCTTTTGCCTTGTCTTTCTCAGGAGAGCTAACTGCTGCTTCTTCCTCCATGTGGCCATCTGGAAAAATAGAACAGTCACACATTAAGCTCATCTATGAACAAAGGCATGAATATTATGGATAGCCAAACAACGGGCCCATATTATCAACCATAAGCAATCGTACCAGAGTTTACTTCTTTGTCAACATCTGAATGAGCAAGAGAACTGGATGAATCTGAATCATTAACACCAGCTCCACTGCTCTCTTCGACAGACTTTTTACCTTCTGCAGTCTTTCTACGTTTGTTCTTTGGCAACCCTTTCCTCTTTGGAGGCAAGGGCCTAAAAGATGGATTAATCAGATGAATTGCACCAATGTCTCAAGGTCAAATTATTAAATACAGCATTACAGTCCATACGGACTTACCTCTTCTTTGACTTATTTTGGTTAGGCAGAGTTTGCTTGCTGCTGCTAGCTCTCTCCTGTTTTCTGCAAGGTGTGATTATAGACCAGGAATGTGTAAATGACACCACATGTTAGTATGAAATGTCCTAAATATTTCTAAGTCCAAGATATAGGGTTAAAAGAATAATTTGTCTTCAATTTATTTATGTTAATCTGATGCTGTGTGCCTCAATGAGACTGTTTCGTCAGAGTTTCCACAGTACCAATGCAGTTTACTATACCGCAGATTCTAAGCGAACAAAATTTCATCTTACCGTCCTTTGTTTGTCCCTGGATGATCCTTCTTTTGCTTCTGCAAGTATTTAGTAAACTAAAGTGAATCAAACATTATCTTGCACGTTGAAGTGACAGACTAGGAAAGAACTGAAAATACTCTACCTTCACTGATGAATCATTACTTTCAATCATTATCCACTTTTCTTTAGCCAAGTTAAGCACTTCAACATCTCCATCATCGTATAGCACCTATACAGGGAAGCAAAATCATATTGGTACATCTGCTACGATTGCAAACTTCTACCAGTCTGGACTAAAATTATCATTAATACAACTTTTGCATGTTGAAGTGTCGATTAGTTTACACCATGCAGAACTGAAAGTTACTACTGTAAGCATCAAAAACACTATGTATAAACCAGTGGTATAAATAGCGGGCTGTGGTGCAGTAGTACTGGCACTATAGCATTGTTCTCCTTCAGAAAGCTAAGCTATGGCATAAATACAAATTAGCGGTTTGCCGTCCGCACATAGCAGAAATAGGAACATCTAATTATCATTCTGTGCTTACCTAGTCTTGCGGGCAATTATCAATATGTCAATGCCAAGTATCGGACTAACTAAACATTTTTTTCCAAAATAAAAGAGAAAAATGGTGTTTCATATATTCATTTTCAGATTTAATTTAAAAATATTTAAAATGCATTACGCTACTTTATCGAAGAATGTGTTAAAAAAGTTTAAAATGTATAACTAGGGCCATTTTGGGTTCCATTTTAAAAATTAAGTGACATTCGCATTTCGATTGTTATGTTCTGTCTGAAGATATTGAAATTTCTTGTTTAGTGTTACATAAAAAAATAAAATGCTGCATATGAAACACAATATGGGATCTCGATATTCACAAAAGCTTTTTTTGCCCCGTCACCATGATAACTGTGATTTAAACAAGTTGGACACAATAATGTTTTAGGTAACAACAGTAGGAGGACCTCCCTTAATCTTTTGTAATAACGGTTCACAAACAATGCTCACAAAACCACTCGTTATATTCACATAGAATAGTCAAAGTGATCAAACACAAAGCAATCCATTGCTCTTTATGCTTGTACTTACAAAGTAAAAATGAATCAAACGAATTACAGCATATCACAACCAATTAATGCATCGTTTAAGGGAGCTTACCGTATGTTTCTTCTTTGATGAATCATATGATTGCACAACACCTTCATAAAATCTAATCACAACGACAATCGATTAAAATCTATGTGACCTTCAGGAATTAAATAATAGCAATAATAACGGCTGTTCAGAATTACACAAACTAGAGAACACACTTCTTATCCAAAGGCCACCAAACTTTTATTCGGTGTCCCACCAAGTCTGCGCTACTTGAGTCATGCGTTGAGCACTGCAGACATTAATTAATTCTTAGCACAGACAAGACACTAGAAGCGAACTTCCATTGAAGCTTGCACAAATTTGAATATCATCAAGAACACAAATGCTTCCTCTCAGTGATTGATATGGTTTGCAATACTGCAAAAAGCTTGTGACTAAGCACAGAATAAAAGAAAACCATAATGATTACCTTTGCTAAATCAGAAATCAATTTTGGCTTCTGCCTTTTGACTGACCCATTTAGTCTTCCCAATTCAGTCGTTCTCTTACTGCTGTCTGTGTTAGCAGACTTCTGGAAAAGTTTAACAAGAACTGAAAAATCAGAAACTGAACAATAACCATAAGTTTTGTACATACATTGAGATGGGAGAAATTACCATTGGGCCACTATTCAAGATGTCAGTATAAGATTTTTTGGCACCCTTATTTCCTTTGGATACAGGGGTTTTACTACTAGTCGGCGATACTAACATCTCTGTATCAGTTGATTCCTTTTTGCCTTTCTCCTCCTTTAACTTACTTTCCAAAGAGTTAATGGTCCCGTCTGTGTTTGGAGTATGCAGAAGAAGCTCATCACTGTTTTTACTGCCTTTTGATGAATGTGGTCTATTCTTAGAAATTGATCTTTTGCGTTTTGGAGTAGAAAAATCTACTGGCTTCCCGTTGCTCTCTTTTATATCCACCCGACACTTCTTAGGTTTGCTCTTTTCCATTTCCCCCAAATTTTCTTGGTTGTCTAAGTTAATTTCTCTTAACAATCCCAGGACATCATCATCGTTCCCTGCATTTATGGAACCAGATGCTGTCTTCTGCTCTCTCCCCGTCTTCTTTTCTCCTTGAGATTTAAGAAGTTTAACAATTTTCCCAAGGGTAATTTCATTACCGAATTCATCAGTCTCATCTATAAGCATCTTATGTTTGGGAGATTCAACCTGGAAAGACAGACGGAAAACTCTATCGTAGTTAAGGTCCAACAGACAATTGAAGCCAGACCATAATAGAGACATGTAAATATGCATTACGTACCTCATCATTGTTTGCTGTCATTAGAGTCTCAAAATGGGCAAGTACTTTCTCACATCCCAACCACATCTGCTCATCAATCTCCTACACAATATCAGATAAATTCTCAATATCAGAAGCCTAAGAAGTATAATGTGAGAACTTTGTTGTTTACACGAACTATCAAGCATTTCTTTCAAAAATGGGTTGCTTCATGCTTTGATGGAGCACATACCACAGAACTATCATTTTGGTTATCCTGAGATGGCGCATAAAATTGAGCAGGCAATGGAACTGTTTGAGTTTCTGATAGATTTAGTTGGTCTTGGCATAACCTCTTTGCAATAAGAGTACCAAGATCACATAGAGCATGCAGAGTCTGCAAATAGCATATCAGAGGATTAAGCAATACTTGAAGGAAATAAGTTGATTATGTACAGCAACACAAATGTAGAAACAATACACAAAAGCTCTTTTCTACCTTGGTCTTCTTTATATCTACCACATCTTGTGCACATTTGATACTTTTGAATATAGATAATATTGTTGTGAAGCTCTCCTTTTTCATGTCTGGACCACTATGTTGCAAACCTTCTTCTCCCAGAAGAGTTGAAAGAATCAGATGCAATCGCCTGGAAAGAGCATTTTATAAATATATGCATGCACAAGCATGCGACTATTTTCAGCTAGAAGGTGCAAGGTAAGCAAATTTGCTTTTGATGTCTGTAGACTCAGAACACAACACATTACAAAATAAAACGTAGTCTGTTTTTTTGTGTGCAAATAATAAACCGTAGTCTGTTAGGAGACCTTACATTAACAGCTAAAGGTGCATCATTGGAAATAAACCGCTCAAAATCCAACTTTTTAGCAACCATGTGGGCACTAATTGACCTTTGCCATAACAAATCCTATACAACTTTGAAGCCCATTTTAGGGCCAACAACCCAGTTTTTCAAGTATATAGTTAGAATGTGGAATTTGTTGACATCAAAATTACATTTTGTTAATAAGTAATGCCATCAACATTCCAAAGCCCAAAGACATGCAACATTAAAGCAGTGCTATCAAGTAAAATATAGTAGAGCACGTATATAATTGTAACAAGCTAAAGCAATATGTTAAGGGTTATTATCAGATACATGTAAATTGCATCACATGCTTTGATATCCCAATATATTTCAATGTGGGAATATGGATTATTGCAGATAAGACAAGTAAAATCATGATAATAAGAGAGCAGCGTAGAAATAGCTATTATTAGATACCAGTAAATTGGACCAAATGCTTTGACATTCTCATGTTCCTCAATGTCTGGGGATGAAGGATCATGAGCAAGGGCATGAACCAAATAGGAAAGTATATATTCTGGGTAAAGAGTCAGCAAATTCATGTCTGCTTGGACTGAAGGTTGACGCATTTTAACTTGTTGGCATATCTGAGCCACCTCAATCAGGTTGTGCTTGAACTGAGAAATGAAAGGAAACAAGAGAAACAGTAAACTAGTAAGAAACAATTGATTAACTTTCAAAAAAAAATGAGAGAATCAATTGGTTAGCGTGTTTAGATATGAACCTCTTCATACTGCGGGGCACAATAATCGTCAATGCCTAACAAGAAGGCACAAGCATATTTTGCATCCAAGGCCCTCTCCTTGATATATTGATGTACTTTACAAAGGAATAGTTTCCTTACCTCAGGAAAATCATCCTGGAAATGAAAGGAAATATGAATCTCCAAATAAGATGACCTAGTACAAAAGAACGGAACAATGAGGAAGCTTGCTAAGCTGTATTGTCCCCAAAGAAATACCTGTGAAATCCTCATAGTCAAATAGAACACATCAACAGGCACTTTTTGGTCCCATTGTCTTGATAAGCGGAGAACAGCTTTCGCTGCTGCAAGCCTCAAATGGGCCTTATCAACAGCACTGCAGGTAGAGCAGTGATATAAAATATATAAACTGTAGAATGTCTGCGTTACAATAAAAGGGCAAGCATCTATTGGTACCTTGAAATCATATTTGGAGAAATATCACCATAGGTAAGAATATTCTTCAGAATACCAATTAATTTTTCTATTCCTGGGTGTGCATGAGCATCTTTGCAAGGCAGATAGCTCTTCACCAAAGTTTTAATGCCATAAATCTACACAAGAAAATACCACAAGAGAACAACTAGAAGTCAAGGAACACTGATAATTCGATTATAAGTCAGATTTTGAATACCATATTTACTAACCTTTAACAAACAATTCTGTGTACTATCACCCCATTCAGATTTGTGAGAAGAATCTTCAACCATATCATTGCACTCAAGAATTTTTTTAGTTATGAAACTTATAATCTCTTCTTCCCGTGTTTCAAAAATTGGCATCGCTATCTGAGCTATACACCCCAAAGATTGCAAGATAGATGGTAAATGCACTTTTTTCTCTTCCAACAAATCCACAAGCCTCTGCAAAGTTACAAATGCAACATATAATGTACCAGAATCTCAAATATATACTATATAGTACAAGAAAGAAATAACTGGAGAAAATTGATACCTTGTACAGAACAGAGAGTGACATAAGACCATCATCTTTTGTAATGGCAGCAAGTGCATGAACAGAGTATTTAGCCTGTCTCCGCGTGCCCTCTAAGCATAACCGCTCTAATAGAAGATCAAGGGAGCTGAAAATAGAAGCCACATCAATTTAGTTTGATAATCTTATTGGTTAGTATTAGAGCAAATCATAGGATCACAAAAACAGGAGCCTCTCAAGAAGCTGCACCTTGATGAGGCTAGCTGCTCTCGAATATTTCCACCAGCCTTCGATAAAACATGAGCGATACCCTCTTTAAGAAGTTCATTATCCTCCTTCAGGAGTTCAACAATGTCTTCTTCAAGTCCAGATAAAAGCGAAGGAAAGAAACTAGATATTGCCTGAACACAGAAGGATTAAGAGGCTAGAAGCTTTAAAAACAATATCTGAACAAAGGGACATCAGACAGTACTTTGGAGGGGTACAAGAGGTACTTCCACTAAAAAAATCATTGATTACCTTTACGTACAGAGGTTTTTGGTAAATGAACATAAGAAATTTAGTCATTGGTAATAATACCCTAACAGGGTGACACCATTAGCTACAGTATTTAATCATCCATCAGTACTTGCCGCTACCAAGTCATCCATCTATGTCTACTGTCAGAGGTTGTATGTGGAATGTGTCACGAGACACTCAAATTAATGTCAATCATCACTAAATAGAACAGCAGGCAGGCAAGCAGTCCCAAGAAGAAGGCTTTTAACCTGGGAATGGGATTACATCAACAAAATTGCATGGTTGCACCAGAACACTGTTAGATATATATTGCTCTGTGTAATATCCCCAGACTATAAGGGGTTTCTTGCATATTTGTCACATGTACATGTGTATATATTCTGGCCTAGGACCTCCATAAAATACAAGTTGTTATTCCTAACATGGTATACAGAGCAAAAATTTAGGGTTAGAGGTTCTTTCTCTCCGCATGTTGCAACTTCACACGTCTTCTGGTACTGTTCATCTACAGTGTTCGCCGGATTCGACCTCTTCCCTGTCGATCCATCTCTCCCCTCCCGGATACCCGCCTCACTCCGGTCGATTGGCCCATCGCACATCAGGCCAGCCTCCCGTGCAGCTCAGCCCCAGCCGTGTGCGCGTCGAGCACCGTCGGTCCGCCCGCCAGCCACCTCGCTCGGACCGATCAGGCCTGACGCCCATCAGTCCAGCCTCCCGTGCCGCTCTGCCCCAGCCGCCTACGTGTCGGTCGCCGTAGATCCACCCGTCGGCTCCTTGTCGGTCTCCTCCTACTGCTTGCTATGGGCGGCTCTGAAACAAAGATGTGTTTATAACACAGCCGGAGCCGAAAGCAAAGAAAAAATAAAAAATTGCAGTAGCACGTCGCTATCTCTGTGTTCTTGCTGTCGACTGCCGCTTCTCCTTTGCGCTCTCACCGCCGTTCGTCATCACTTCAGGATGTCATTGAGCATTGTTTCAGTTCCTCGGTGCTCGGTGCTCTTTAATGGTGCCAACTATCAGGACTTTGTGCAACATATGCGCGTTCACATGCGCGGTCTTCGTCTTCAGGGTGTTCTCTGTGGTGATGTTCCTTGTCCGCCTTCCCTAGAGCTTCCGAAGGAGCCCGTGCAGCCGAATGTTGACACATGAGACAAGGTAGCTCTTGACATCGCCACAACTACTTATGAGAAGGCCGTCTCCGCCTATTCGAAAGCTTTGGAGTTGTACCGTGATCGGTTGTCCGACATTGCTAAGTGGATGGATGATCATACTTGTGCGGCGTCTATTCTAATTGCTAGTGTGGAGCATAGGTTTTCTTATGAGATTGTTGGGTTCTCTACTGCCTTTCAGATGTGGACCCATCTTCGTCAAACTTATGAGCCATCAGGGGATGCTCTTTATCTGTCTACTGTTCGCCAAGAGCAATCTCTTCAGCAGGGTGATGCCACCGTTGATGCATTCTATGCCCAGATGTCAAATGTATGGCATTAGTTGGACTCTCTTTCTGTTGTTGTTTGCCACTTCTATCAGTGTTGCTTGGATCTGCGTGTTGAGCGTGACTTTTGACACCTTTATGAGTTCCTGACTCGTCTTTGTCTAGAGTTTGAGCAGCGTCGGGCTCAACTACTTGCTCGACATCCTCATTTCATGCTTGTGGAGGCTCTTACGGAGCTACGCTCAAAGGACTCGTCTACGTGCTCGTCCACCTGTTGTGTCTATGTCTTCGACTACACCGTCATCAGCTCCTCGTGTGCCTTTTTCGTCACCTACGGCCTCTTCAGGTGGTGGTTGTCCTCGTTGCGCCTACTGCAGGAATGAGGACCATGTTGAGGTGAACTGCTACTGGAAGAAGTATCTTCGACATTCCTCTGGTGCTTCTACCTCGACTACCCTTTCAACCGACACTCAGCAGGAGATTGTGATGCTGCTTTGTTGCCACCTCTGGTTCTGCTACTCCCTCTTCTGTCACCGAGAGACCACCTTCTACGCAGCCAGGTATTTCACCGTGGATTCTTGACTCAGGAGCTTCTTTTCATAGGACTTCTGATTCTTCCAGTTTGTCTACGCTTCATCCTCTTGTTTCTCCTATTCATGTCGTTACCGCTGATAGTACTTCTCTTTCTGTTGTTGCTCTGTTCCTCAACTCACCATGCAGCTCATGTCAGCTGGTCAACTTACTGACCATGATGTCAGCTGGTCAACTTACTGACCATGGTTGTGGTGCTATCTTAGATTTTGACTCTTGTTGTATTTAGGATCGTCGCACGGGTGCTCTGGTTGGTATTGGCCCTCGACGCCATGATTCTAAGCATCTATGAGAGCTTGACTGGCTTCGTCTTCCTTCCACTGCCACCACCGGTCTCTCTGCTTGACTACTGGCTCCTTCCAGCAGTGACATCGTCTTGGTCATGTCTGTGGGTCGCGTCTGTCAGGAGATACGTCCTTAGATTGTCAGGGTTATAAGTTTGGTAAACAAATTTAGGTTCATTATCCTCATAGTGAGTTAGTGTCTCAACATCCTTTTGACATTGTTCGTTCTGATGTATGAGGTCTGGCTCCCTTTGTTTCGAAAGAGGGTCAGTTACTATATTATCTTTATAGTGTGATTTCTCTCGCCACACTTGGATTTATTTCATATCTTCTCGTAGCGAGGTGTTATTTATATATAAGCGTTTTGCCACTATGATTCGCACTCAGTTTGACGCTCCTATTCGTGTTTTTTGTGCTGACTCTGCTGGTGAATTTCTTTCGGGGCATCTTCGTTCCTTTCTTGCCGAGCAGGGAACGTTGTCTCAGTTTTCCTACCCTAGAGCTCATGCTCAAAATGGTGTTGCTGAGCGCAAGCATCGTCATCTCCTTGAGACTGCTCGTGCGCTTATGCTTGCCTTTTCTATTCCATCTCATTTTTGGGCTGAGGCGGTCTCCACCACTACATACTTGATCAATATCTAACCCTCCTCTGCTCTCAAGGGTGGGATTCCTTTCTAGTGTCTATGTGGACACCTTCCTGACTACTACTTTCTTCGTCTTTTTGGTTGCGTTTGTTACGTTCTTCTCGCCCCTCGTGAACGTACCAAATTGACTGCTCAATCTGTTGAGAGTATCTTTCTTGGCTACAGTGCTGAGCATAAGGGTTATAGGTGCTGAGAACATGTTGCTCGCCGGATGCGTATTTCTTAGGATGTTACTTTTGATGAGTCCCGTCCCTTCTATTCTCATTCCACACCTTCCACTTCTTTCATCCTTAGTCGAGTCTCTGTCTTTTCTCACTTTTCCTGCCACACATGTTTCTTCTTCACTTCCCTAGGCACCGTTGATGCTCTCTCCTATTGTGCCTGCTTCGGTACCTTCCACGTCTTTGGCTTCTTCATCTCATGCTCCTACTACTTCTGGTCCGGTTGAGCCTTTTTTTTCAATTACACTCATCGCTCTCGTGTTGTCTCACATCCTGCTGAGCCACTTTCTAATAAGCCATCTTCTTTTGGTGATTCAGTTCCTTCCTCTCCTCGCTATTCTCTTCGTTATCACCATTTGATTCAACCTTCTGATCGTTTTGAATTTGCTGGTGCTGTTCCTACTGAGCCGTCTTCTTACCGTGAGGCTATTATTCATCAGGAATGGCCGCATGCGATAGCTAAGGAGATTGCTGCTCTTGAGTGCACCAGCACGTGGGATCTTGTTCCTCTTCCCCTACATGTTCGTCCTATCACGTGCAAGTGGGTTTATAAGGTTAAGACCCACTCTGATGGTTCTCTTGAGCGCTATAAGGCTCATCTTGTTGCCCATGGTTTCCAGTAGGATCATGGTCATGACTATGATGAGACTTGTTCTGGTAACCCATATGACTACAGTGTGCACTCTTCTAGCTATTGCTTATGTGCGTCAATGGTCTCTCTCAGCTTATGTCAAGAATGTCTTTCTTAATGGTGAGTTGCATGAGGAGGTCTACATGCACCCACTGCCAGGGTATTCTGTTCCTGAGGGCATGGTTTGCCGTCTCCGTCGCTCTCTTTATGGCCTTAAGCAAGCCCCTCGAGCTTGGTTTGAACGATTTTCTTCTGTGATCATTGCTGCTAATTTTTCTGCTAATGCTCATGATTCTACGCTCTTTGTTCATACTTCCTCTCGTGGTCGGACTCTTCTTCTCTAGTATGTTAATGATATGATCATTACAGGAGATGATTCTGAGTATATTACCTTTGTGAACGCTCGTCTCAATGACCAGTTTCTTATGTCCGATCTTGGTCCTCTTCGCTACTTTCTTGAGATTGAGATTTCTTCTATCTCTGAGGGCTTCTTTCTGTCCCCACAGAAGTATATTCATGATCTTCTTCGTCGTGTTTCTCTCACTGATGAGCGTACTGTTGAGACTCCTATGGAGCTTAATCTTAAGCTCCGACCCACTAATGGTGAGCCTCTTATGGACCCCACTCGCTATCATTATCTCGTTGGGCATCTTGTTTACCTTGGTGTCACTCGTCCTGACATTTCTCATAAAGTGCACATCCTCATTCAGGTTGTTTCCGCTCCTACTCAGCTCCACTATAGCCATCTCCTGCGTGTTTTGCGCTATCTTCGTGGGACTCTCTCTCGTCGTCTTTTCTTTCCATGCTCCAGGTCTTTACAGCTTCATGCTTATTCTGATGGTACTTGGGCTAGCGATCCTTCTGATTGTCGGTCTATTTCTGCCTACTGTGTTTTCCTTGGTAGTTCTCTCATTACACGGAAGACTAAAAAGCAGACCACAGTTTCTCGTTCTAGTGCAGAGGCTGAGTTACGAGCCATGGCACTGTTGACAGCGAAGCTCACTTGGTTACAGTGGTTACTTGAGGATTTTGGTGTTTCTTCTCCTGCAGCTACTCTTTATTCAGACAGTACAGGTGCTATCAGTATTGCTCGGGATCCGGTGAAGCATGAGCTCACTAAGCATATTAGTGTTGATGCTTCTTACACACGGACATAGGTACAGGATGAGGTGATTGACCTTCAGTATGTTCCTTCCGAGCTACAGTTAGTTGAATTCTTCATGAAAGCACAAAGTACAGCTCAACACAGATTCTATCTCTCCAAACTCAGTGTGGTTGATCTCCCATGAGTTTGAGGGGGGTGTTAGATATATATTGCTCTATGTAATATCCCCAAACTATAAGGGGTTTCTTGCATATTTGTCACCGGTACATGTGTATATATTCTGGCCTAAGTCCTTTAGGAAATACAAGTTGCTATTCATAAAAAACACGACCTTTTGTACTCATGAATTCCGTATGTGCAAATTTTATGATTGATTCGACATCATAGGCCCTTGTCATCAGCCGTTGCCAAAAACAAAAAAGCCCTTGATATCAGCAAGCATGCTGCACCACTACAAGTTTTTTTCTGAAGTGCCACCGCAGGTCCTTGAACAATGGGAAGCCAGAAGCGTGGTTAAACGCGAAGCAACGGGCCAACGTTAGCTAGCTATAGCTGCGCAATAGCTGTTTCGGACCTCAAACGCAAAGCAACGGAACAATCTTCCGCTATATGAGCTATAAGCGTTACATACCTAAATAGTTGTGCTATTTGCCATAGCTCGTAGCTATAGATAGTTCCCCTATCCTACATATGTACCGACATTCCCAAAAAACAAGTTAATTTTGAAATCCAACTTCACTGCAAAGCTTAAAAACATTTCTTATAAGCTTGAACTATGAGAAAACCTAGCAAAACACCATATGTCGCTCCTTTTTCAAAACTCCAACACTTGTATTTCTTACTGATCAAGTAATTTTGTTAAGCATATTCTAACTTATAATCTTACTATATTATATTTAGTACCTTCTTATGTATTGTCTTAATTATTTTTTTCAAACATGAATTTATTAAGCAAAAAAATAATATTTTGTATTTGTTAATACTAAAACGCAATGAAGGATAGCTCCCGCGATAGCTTCTATAGCTTTTCTAGGACCACGCCACGAAGCCGCGAAAATCACGATTTAAAAGCTTGATTATGACAGATGTAGCAGATTGAGTGTATAATGTTATCGTTGTTCTAGAGGAAAAATAGAAATGAAAATGGGAAAAGAAGATAGATAGGCCAGCTCAAGCGACAGCCCACTCAACCAAGCCAACCCAATTCGTCCCCAACCCACCGCAACAGGCAACTAAACCTAATTGCACCCCTTCTATCTATCCTCCTCACCACTTACCCTCTCCAGCCGCCGCCATCTCTCTTCCTCTTCTCCCTCCCGTCCTGCCCCTCCCACTTCGTCAGCCTCCAAGGTCCAAGTTTCTCATCACTGCCCGATTGTACCTCGTCGATGCCCCATCCATCTCTGTCTCCTAGGCATCCACCCCACGATCTGGACGAGGATACGTCAGTTGGAGAGAGACGGATGGTGCTGGAATCAGGACAGAGAAGAGTGGGTGAGGCCAAAATCGAGCCGGAGAGGTGTGAGCAACGGTGGAATCGACTGGAGAAGGATGGGCAACAGCGAGCATTAGTGAAATCAAGGCATGCACATAAGGCAAAGGCAACGCCTTGCCACTGCACCTCACCTAGACGCCTTGAGGCGACGCCTTAAAAAGCATGAATGTTGTATCCTATTTTATAAAGCTGGCAGGTGTCCAACAAATTAATTGCCTGCCTTGTAGCTACATTAACCCTAAACCATCAGATCACAACAAAAGAATGGACCTCAAGATTCCATACATTCAAGAAAATCTCCTGAAAGAAACAATTGTTCAATGTAAGTCAGACATACAAGCAACCTATGAAGTTATTCCATACTTTCTTGATGCCAAAAAAATGAACAAAAGTGTAGAGATGGGCAAATTGCCTCACTGCCTTTGGGCGTGGGCTGCTGTCCATTAAATAGCCGAATGGCATTAATACAAAGATTACATTCCTCAATAGAGGAGCTAAACTAGGCAGGCAATAATAATAGAAGGAAAGCCTATACTAGGTAAGAGTAAACTAGGAAAGGCTATTATACAAAATATCTCTAATACCCGCCGGCAGTCGCAGCGGGAGGAGAACGGACACAAAGACTAGTCCGGAACTCCTGGAACAATTGGATCGGAAGACCCTTGGTCATGATATCGTGCAGGACGCGAACTTCGCCGATGGATACCTTCTCCCGGACGAAATGAATGTCGATCTCGATGTGCTTCGTCCGTTGGTGTTGTACTGGATTGGTGGATATGTAGATGGCACTGACGTTGTCACAGTACACCACTGTGGCCGAAGCGAGAAGAACATGGAGTTCCTGAAGAAGCTGCCGGATCCAACAACACTCGGCCACAGCATGGGCAACTGCGCGATACTCAGCTTCTGCGCTCAAGCGAGACTGTGGTCTGGCGTTTGGAGGACCAAGACAATGTTGTCGCCGAGGAAGACACAGTAGCCTGAGGTAGAGCGCCGGGAGTCTGGGCAGCCGGCCCAGTCAGCGTCAGAGTAAGCGGTGATGGATGTCACCGATGATGTGCCTATGTGCAAGCCAGCGTCGAGAGTACCTTTGACGTATCTCAGGATGCGCTTGATCAGCGCGAGGTGTGGTTCCCGTGGATCGTGCATGAAGAGACACACCTGCTGAACAGCATATGCCAAGTCCGGACGAGTGAGCGTCAGGTACTGTAAGGCACCTGCAAGGCTCCGGTATTCGGATGAGTCGGCAACAGGGGCACCGTCCAAGCCAGAGAGCTTAGCATGAGTGTCCACCGGCGTGGAGGTGGGGTGGCACTCAGCCATGCCCGCGCGACGGAGAAGGTCGACGGCGTACTATCTCTGAGACAGGAACAAGCCGTCGGAGGAGCGCGTGACGGAGATGCCGAGGAAGAAGTGTAGCTCACCGAGGTCCGTCATGGCAAACTTCGAGCGAAGCTGGCTAGTAAGGCGCTGTAGTAGTGATGTAGAGGAAGCGGTGAAGACGATGTCGTCGACGTACAGCAGCAGATAGGCCATGTCGGTCCCCTGGTGGAGGACAAACAGGGACGTGTCGGAGGAGGACGCGACGAAGCCCACCTGACGAATGTAGCTGGCGAACCGTTGGTACCACGCCCGAGGTGCCTGCTTCAAGCCATAGAGGGACTTCTGAAGAAGGCACACATGATCAGGATGAGCAGGATCCACGAATCCGGAGGGTTGCTGGCAATACACCGTCTCGTCGAGGGTGCCGTGAAGGAAGGCATTCTTGACGTCAAGTTGATGAATTGGCCAAGAGCGTGACGTGGCGATAGAGAGGACGGTGCGGATGGTCGCCGGCTTGACCACGGGACTGAAGGTCTCGGCATAGTCAATGCCATGTTGTTGGGAGAAACCCCGAACAACCCAGCGTGCCTTGTATCGAGCCAGACGACCGTCGGAGTGGAACTTGTGCCTGAAGATCCACTTGCCGGAGACGATGTTGGCGTCGTGTGGACGAGGGACGAGGCGCCAGGTACGGTTGTCCATAAGGGCCTTGTACTCGTCGTCCATAGCCGCGCGCCAATTGGGATCGGCGAGGGCGCTGCGGTAGTTGGTCGGGACGGCAGAGGTAGGCGCGTCTACCTTTTGCTACATCTACTTCACGTACTCTTGCACCTTTTGAGCTTGTCCATTGTGATGCGTGGACCTCTCCTGTGGAGAGCATATCTGGTTCGCTATACTACTTGGTCATTGTTGATGACTTCTCTCATATTTGCTGGACCTTTCCGCTCAAAAAGAAGTCCGACGTTCACCAACACATAGTCAACCTCGCTGCTCTCGCCAGCACTCAGTTCGGCCTCCACCTAAAGGTTGTTCAAGCTGACAACGGCCGCGAATTTGTCAACCACGCCAACACATCATTCTTCACTTCCCGCGGCATCATCTTGCGTCTCTCTTGCCCTCACACATCCCCACAAAATGGCAAAGCCGAGCGGATGCTCCGCACTCTCAACAATGTTGTTCGCACGCTCCTCCATGCCCATATGCCGCCTAGGTTTTGGGCTGAAGCCCTAGCCACCGCCACTTATCTCCGCAACCGATGCCCCTCCTCCTCCACCAACGGTGCCATACCTTACACTCTCCTTCACCAAAAGCCACCATAATACAGTCATCTTCGGGTTTTTGGTTGCCTTTGCTTTCCAAACTTATCCGCTACTGCTGCTAACAAACTTGCTCCTCGGTCTGCGGCTTGTGTTTTCCTCGGTTATCCTCCTCAACATAAAGGACATCGCTGCCTTGACATTACCACAAACCGGGTGATCACATCTCGCCATGTTGTATTTGATGAGAGCATTTTTCCATTTGCTAGCACTAGTAGCCTATCTGTATCATCTCCTACCACTAACACCGACTTGGACTTCCTAGTCGATGATCCTGCCATGCCGGTGCCTTGCACTGCTGCCATGGCAACCTTGCAGGTCTCTCCGGTGACTGCTCCACCCTCGGGTGTTGAGCGATCGCTACCACGAACCTCCGCCTCCTCCAGCATCCTCTCTAATGCGCCGGATTTACCACCTGTGTCTGTGGTCTACGCGCGGCGACCACATCCAGTCTCCCTGCCGGATGTGCAGCCGGCCACATCAGCACCGTCTCCCCCACCGGCTGTGCAGCCCCCGCCCACTACTTTACCAGCACGCCCGCCGGTTCACCTGCTCTACACCCGACGACCGCCTGCTTCGACGACTGCCTCTCAGCAGCCGGCCGCACCAGCACCGGCCCTCCCACCGGCTGTGCAGCGGCCACCCGCACCAGCACCGGCTCTCCAGCTGGCTCCTCCAGTCCCTGTGCGGACGCCTGCCCAGCTGTCGGCGTCTTCATGTCGAGGGTCGTCGGCACGTGAGACTTGACAACGATGGTGCAGTATGGGTTGAGGACGGCCGGTGGTGCAACATGCGCACCGGTGGCACTGTTGTCGGAGGCCGAGGCCGCGGCGGCTGCTGTAGCGGCGGCGGCGGCGGCGGCAGCAGCAGCGGTTGCGGTTGCGGCGTCCGTGAGGGTGGTTGGTGGCGCCGACATGGCTGTTCGTGATGGAGAGGAGCAGCGGCGGGCGGCTGCTTCCGTGAAGAACAGCGGCCGGCGTTCGTGAGGAACAGAGGGAGCAGCGGAGCGGTCTCAGGAAGGAAAGAAGGATCCTGATACCATGTAGAGATGGGCAAATTGCCTCACTGCCTTTGGGCGTGGGCTGCTGTCCATTAAATAGCCGAATGGCATTAATACAAAGATTACATTCCTCAATAGAGGAGCTAAACTAGGCAAGCAATAATAATAGAAGGAAAGCCTATACTAGGTAAGAGTAAAATAGGAAAGGCTATTATACCCAATATCTCTAATAAAAAGAATAATTCATCTATTAGCCAATATGTCGCATCAAAAACAGAAATAGTGGTTTAGGAGGTTATCTTACCGTTAGGAGATTCATGCATGATGAGATCAGTTTTGTATTCCCTGAAGTCTTTTGTTCAGAAGCTTCCAAGAGAATCTCTTTGGCATACTCCTTGTTTACAAGTAAATATGAACATCTCATTGCTAATGCGCCAACAAAATCATAAAGTGAATGATTTTCACCAAGTATCTTAAGCAAATCAGCCTGCAGATTACAGATATATTCAAATTGTTTAATTATAGCATATTCAGAAAACAATTCAAACAGGTTAGTTATTATAAACATTTTCAACCACTGGGAGAATATACACGGTACTGAATCAGGTAGCAACTATTATTGTTTAGGCGGCAAACATCTTATGTATGTAGCAACTGGTGAAACAAATGGAATCAAATCGGCAAAATCTCACATCAGAAACAGGCCAGAGGCATTATCTTTCTATTTTATATCTCAACTAAGAAACAAAATTACTACAGATAAATGAAATAGAAGGTACCCGAAGAGACCAAGCTTTCTCAAATGTAGTTGAACAATCAAGCAAGCTAGTGAATATTTTCCAGACATGGTCATCTTTTAGCTGATGAAGCATGTTCAAGTTCTCCTCGCACTTTGCAGGGTCACTGAATAAGCGCGACATGCTCCGGAAACAACCCAGAATTCTTTTTTGTAGATCAGGGGCATCTTCCTGCATTACAAAGGAATTAGCAAGGTAAACTAACTCATCAGAGAGTGGCTTTTCAATACATTCAAGATTCACACAAACCTGGCTTAGTTGCCGAAGGGACATGTATTTCAGCATTTCTTGTTGCAGTCTGAAATTGGAGGGAAAATATATCAAAACAGTTTTTTAGAAAGAGCACACTAATCACAAACTACATAATCTCTTGTCAGACCTTTGCTTTTGCAGAAGAATCTGTTCAAGAGCTTTCATCTCAACTTTATCAAAGTGTGTAACGGCTGTTACCCAATGTTTTACTCTTCCCTTAGTTGGAAACTCTGGTGGGAACAATGAATCACATAAAATTGATTCGATTGACTCCGGTCTGCAACAAATAAATAAAGCTATCATAGGCTCATAGTCAAACTATGTTAATCACAGTCCATGTCAAAATCACCTAATAAAAGTTCACTTTGCATCAAGGAAAAAACAAATATTATTGAGAAATTTTCAATGCAGGACTGCACACATCAGCTTCTATCTGCAACTGTTAACATCTTATGTTCGCACTGGACCCAAAAAAATAAACATATACACAACAGAAATATGGCACAAAATCCCAAAAATGTTCAAAACACTTTGTGTTTAGGCATCTTTATCCAACTTTTGCTTCACGCACCAGAAAGAAGCACCAACTGCTGTTAGGCAAACCCGAGAAATGTGGGAAACCACAGCCAGCTGTGAACTTGCAAAAAGTTATATAGAGCATATCTTACAGGTAATGAAAGACAACCAAGTTTTTCCACATATGCAAGCATATATTAGTATGTAGTATAACAACACTAGAACTGTGTGTCCAGACATACATATTAAATAACTTACAGGACTGTTTGGATAGCTATCACACTTTGCCGCGCCCAGTCATGGCAAGAGTGGAAGCCACACACCCACACCTTAACAAAATTGAATTTTTTAAACCACAATTAGAATCATTGAACTAGTTATCTAGGCAAACATATTGAATATATGGACCTGTTTGAATGCCTATCACACTTTGTCGTGCTAAGTTGTGGCTAAGTGCGGAAGACACAACTTTTGCAGTGATCAAATCGGCCACCACAAGTTAGGAAAAGTTCAGCAAGACAATGTGTCTATCACATTCAATTATGGCTAAGAAACTGCGGCATGCCACAATTCAACTGCGGCTACAGAATATGGCAAAAATATTAAACATGCCTAACTTTAGTTTCACAAAGTGAGTCAATGAACCATACACCCCACATCCTTTGCATTATACAGCCAAAAAAAGAATAGTTGTGTTGTTACCTAAAATCTTTGTCATAAAGGCATCTTAATATTTTTCCAGTTATCCACTCAAAATCATCAGAATTTGTTGAGCTATCAGAACCCCTCTGGCAGTACAGCTTATAAATATCTGCCAATCTCTCCATGGTAAAGCACTTCACAGTCAGCTGCATTTTTCCAAGAATATACATACTTTGAAGTAAATCATAGCGATAAAATTAAATGAAAGAAAAAATTGAAAGATGCGGAGAAGAGCAAAGAAAAACTAACCGATTTATCACGGACACGCTCTGCTACTACTTTAATTGTGTCAATTGGAATAACATCAGGTGAATGGCAAGCTACATCACAAAGTGCAGCCACCACTCCCTTTCGCACATTTTCTTCATAATCCAACAATCTGTCGCAAAGTGCCTCTGCCAGATAGACAACCATCAGGGCAAGCACAATTTATTGGTAAGTCAAATTAAATGAACAGCTCTTAAGGGAAAAACTCCTTACTGATAATTTCTGGAGCTTCAGGTCGGGAAGGGTTTGACATAAGACATCTCTTCAAATGCTCAATCACAGAAACACGTATTTCAACTACTCTATCAGTCAGTCTCTTCAGGAACTCCGCAAAAAGAGACTTGAAAGATTCCAAGATTGGGGCTCCAGGCAAAGAAAAAATTTCTCCGAGTAATTCAACTGCTTTAGAACGAATATCTACTTGATCCGCCTACAAAATATCAAATATAAACTTTAATTAACAAGGCAGGACCGTCTAAAAGGAACAAGTCACTTGAACTCAGATGTATGGCACTTTAATTTTGAATTGAATTTTGAGAAAAATGTGGAAGAAACTTTCTGTTTCCCAAAGCAATTTTCTATGTTGCTGGCTGTCAGTGTATAGGCCATTTTACATTTCACGTTATTAACCCAGAGTAAGATCATACCAGTAGTTCCCCAGTTACATAAGGCACAACCACCTTAAGAACCTTCGGAGCGCACTGATACACATCAAATATGATTCTGTGATGATCAATTTGATCATTTGAAGAACTGCTATCCCCAGCCAAGGATGATACGAGAAACTTCTTTATGTACGGTTCAAGTTTTCCAGCAGAATGCTCAATGACGTTGCAAGCAAGCTTACGCACAGACATTGCAGCCCCCTAGTTATAAAAAAAATGCAGAATTAATACATTCGAGAAAGAAATCAAACATAAGAATCGGTTAGAACAGGACATGAAGATGCTTACAGCAATTTCTAACAAATTACAAAATATCACCAAAACACCTTAAAAGGAAAGGTACTCACAGTTTTCCTCCACCCTAAAGCTGATAACAGTACACGTAGAAGGCTCTCCTGTATATCTTCACTCTCATCTATAATAAGGGTCATTATTGTCTGCATTGACTTTACAATGTTTTGTTCATGACTTTCACTGCATCACAGAAGAAAAGGTCAAACACAAGGAGAAAAAAAAATATGGCCTATTTGTGGTGTGTACACTTTTACCAAGAACTACATGACTAGCAGAAATGTTGCATGGAAAAGTCATCTGGAATTATGTCCCCAGTAGTAATCAATCATATGGCAGCAAATAAATGTTTGGGTTCTGTGTTTAGGACACTGAAAACAATATTCTAACCATTCGTTAACTAGGTTTCGAAAAAGTATAATCCTGTTATAATAATGTGGAACTGCAAGAAATTCAGTTCCAGATTCTAAATCAATGTCATTGGAACCACATATTGACTAGCTAAAGTGTTCAAGAAATCTCATCCGCTATGAATGTCAAGGTGCTAACCCACATATCGATGCTGTTACTTAGCAGTGAGTGAGTCACTAACAGCAACCCAAAACACCAACATGTCCACAAATGTACCATAATTTCTGCAGAGAAAATAATTCTTTCATATGGTTTAAATTTTCGAAGAGGTCCATTGTACAAATCAAAGAAGACTTAAAATATTAAAATAAATTATCGATAGAATTTAATTTCCTCCAGATATCATTCAGTTTAGTCCTTATTATTACAATTTTCAAAAAAATCCATCATACAATTTACGTTTTAAAGTGGCACTCCATACACAGGTTAACTTTTTCAAGAAAGTCTTTTATACCATTTACCTTCAACTGTTTCAAACCAATTTTTTTATGATTTTAGTTATCAAACAATTCCTTCACAGAATTTATACTATAAAATGGCAGTACGAGATTCACATACTTAATATTCGTGTAGTCACACATAATATTTTCAAGCCAGCCCTTTGTACAAGTAATCATCCAATAAAATCTCTAATAAATACATCTGACTGCACAAAAATGGTAACTACATAACAAGATACCATTACAAATATAAATGGCAATACTGTTCAGTTACAATCCTATGTGTCAATGACATGTGGCTCCACACCTCACATCACATGTCATCGTAGCATTGGATGAAATTTTCCAATTTATACCTCTCTGAGATGATAGTGAGCTAATGTTTCCAATATAAAAACAACTTTTAAGTACAGCAATTTCTTTAGAAGTGAGGATTTTGAAATGAAGGCCTAAATACACGCTTATAAATTATAAACAAACACGACCCAAAAGGTAACTAAAGCAATTCCTCGTGAAGTAGCAGAAATCATGTTCAAAGGACAATTAATAAATTTTGTTGGAGATTTTTTTGTGGAAATGTGGAACTTCTTTACCACACACAACTAACAGTGAGAAACTAGACACAGCAGTAATACTTGAACCATCATGCTCTAGCACAAGATATTGACCTAGTTGACACAGTAGAAACGTTGAATTACCTGACAACTTCTAAGAATGTTCGGAACATGTCCGTGATGAGATCATCGCATTCAAGATCTAACATCACAACACATGCTCGGTATCTAGCAACTGTTTCGAGAATAGCAACTCTCCTGCCAAAGGATTGGCTATTAATATCACTGAGTCCACTAAATGTACCCACGATCAGATAAAATATGTCCTGCAAGAGGAATAAAAAATGCTCAAATGCCGCATAAATATGGTAAACTCAGTCCATGATATATGGTTCCCTCATTTGGTGCCTTCTATAACGAATCCATATGGTACTTACCCTTAAAACATCATCATTGTAGGGAGCATCAGGGGCAGTTATTCTTGTAATTTCACAGAAGCAGGTTGCCAAGAGAACTTTGACATCTTCATCCTCATGTTTCATAAGTTCTTCTCTGGTGACAGCCTTTAAACTTGGTTGGATAGCTTCCATCACCGAGGACCCCGGTGACTGCTCTACTCCATGAAAGCATTCCACAGCTTTCTGCAGTACAATTAGCATTAATAATGTATCCAGGGCTTACCAAGAAAAAAAAATCCAAGCAAGCAGGTAATAAGGCTAACCAGTTTGATAATAAAGTAAGACATAAATGTGCCTGCTTTTTTGAGAGATCTTGTCAACGGTAAGAAGTTAAATCCTGGTGTACAGTAATACACTAATACTGTACTTATACTCCATGTGCTAGGAATAAGAATAAAAGGCGGAAAACCAAATGACTAAAATTCCAGGTTTCCCAATCAAAATGAAATGATGTACCTTTTGTGCTTTTAGATTTGTTCCCCAAAACTATGTTCAATTGTTCCAGTTAAATAACCACAATGGGTAATTGCAAAAAAGGAAAGATAAGAAAAGGTTTAAATCATAACAACATCATGGCACAGTGCATGAGCTTATAGCCTACTAAGCCTCATCTTGGAACCACTATTCCCAAGCTGTGGGCACAGAATACACAACTGGGGAAAACTATATGAGATACTGGTCCAAGTATGATTCAAGATATAATTTGCTAGACTGGGACACTATTCCAAAAAAGATTTTGCTAGTTAATCAGTTCCTTACAATTAGCACTCTAAGCAAGTTTAAAAGCTTTAGTTTCCCAAGTCGAACTTTTTAACTTGAGATGCTAGCTGAAAAGTTAGATATCCGAGTGAACAGACCTGCATCAGAATGATTCAGCTCAACTAGTCAACTCATTCTGAACAACAACATTTGGACCCACTAAACCATAGAAATAAATCAGATGGACCTGTCCTAAAAGAATTTGTCTAAACCTAAAAAAATTGCCCCTATCCAATACATAGCTATCCATCAAATACCCAAATCCCTATACGCAAGCATGAACAATTCCTAACTCGAGTTTTTCACTTATAGCTAAAGAAGCTTAAGCAACAAAAGCAGCCTTCAATTAGGATAGTTGTGGCTGTGTGCAACTGCAACCTCCTTTGCAATCGAAATCACAAGATGTAACAAAGGACCCACAAATTATGCTATTGACCACCAAAAGTTCAAACCCATGGAGCTTCCTTCACAGATTGTGCTATTTCCTAACAAAAACTTCAGAATTGGAAAGCAGCATAAGTATGAATAACCAGAGATTATCCACATTTATACAGCTCTCCACATCCTAAACCATAACATAGAACTAGTGGCACCAGAAGACATAAATCCCAAAAGCGTGATCCCGTGCTACAAGATTCACTACCCAGTTTCCCTCGCTGATCAGTTCAAACTAAAGAAAAAACAGCAAGTTTTTTTACATGAATAAATAACTAACTTAAGAACACATTGTTGGATTGCATTTGCCGTTACTTGGACAAAGACATGTGTCTGTTCAAACACGTGCACAGGCATCCGATCCAGATACTTCTAAAAAGTAAGGTTCCAGGGCAAACCTAACTAATTAATTTTATTCGATAAATAATGATGAATAATTACCAAAACAAAATCTAGCATAAATACATAGCATTCAAGGTACCGTTAGAGACAACACTACATATAGACACTATCCTCAGCACAGCACTTCGATGCAACATGCCCAAGGAATAGAGAAGGTATTCAAGTCAACCCCCCGAATAAGAATTCACAGACCAAAATTTCGCCTTTCCATAGCTACTCTCACTCACTCCTCACGTATAACTGAAGCAACCGCCAACCACCAGAAAGGTGACACCGCTTACAACGCTAAACACAAGGAACCCTAATCAACAGCAATTCCTCGTTCCAAACAACAGAAACTAAACCAAGGGTCCCGAATTGCAGCCGCACAATTCCAGCACCCAGAACCTCGGCACACGGAAGTTGCACTCAGCACTTCCCCAACGTGAACCGACCAATTCACGAGCCCCCCGAGCCTCTAGAACACAAATTCGCCAAAACCTAACCACTTGTGACTCTTAATTACCCAACCCCCGCACGAAAGCCCGCGCTTTTGGAACCCTCCTCGCCCCTGAATTCAAGCCTGAGGAGCCAAGCCAGGCACCCAAGCCCTAATTCGCACGCGGAAAGCCCGCCACCGTCAGACACCCTAAACCCTAAACCTGCCGAATTGTCGCGCCTCGGCCACAGATCCACCCAAAACCCACCCCACGCTGACCCCTCCACGACGCGGCGCAAGCAGCCAACCCAAGCACGACAGCTCCGGGAAGCCTCACCTCGAGGAGCTTGGCGAGTTCGTCCGCGGGGGCCGGCGGCGCCGCCTGCAGCTTCTCCCCGAGCTCCCTCAGCTGCTCTGCGGCCGCCATCCGCAGACACCGCGCCGGATCGACGCCGAATTCGCGCTCCAACCTCCCAGTTTTTGCTTCCCCGCTCCCTCGCTAGGTTCTAATCTGAGAAGGAAGGGCTCGGCTTTTGGCTGCTCTCGCTGTTTCGAAATTGGCGTGGGGGTGGAAGAGAGAGAAGAGGAGAGAGAGAGGCGGAGAGCTCGTGAGCGGAATGCCAAGGTTGGGATCGGGTTGGTTTTCCGTCCTTGGAGTCCAGCCCAGCCACCAGCCAGTGTGCTCTGCTGTGGTATGCTGCCACGCTCCGACCGATTTAGAAATCGCGTCCGTTTGTCACGCCGCGTGGATTTCGTGGATGCGACTGAGATGTGGGCCAGCGTTGCGTGCGGTCCACATGTCAGTGTGTGTAATTGGGAACGGAGACGGTAGGGAGGGTTTTCTGGGGCCGTTTTAGGACAGTGTTAAGATTCCGGTAGAGATAGAGAGACGTGCAGCGATGGTGCTCCCAGTTCAAGTTAAACTGCGAGAATGCCATATACGGTTACCGGACCCGGCTCCTTCCTTCCGTCCAGTTCCTGACCTAATTTTATTCAATTAAAAAAGTTGGTTTCTCCTTGACAGTATTATAGATAGAAAATAACTAGGCTGATAAATTTTGGCACGGCATAGTATACCAAATGAAAAATTATTTGGAGAGATATTTACTGGTCATCGGAGACCAGCATACTCGCGTGGTCCAAAGGTTGCACGACGTATCAATTCTTCGATCATTTTGAGTTTTAATTGTCAAAACAAATTATAGCTAAAAACTAGAGCAATGCAAATTGAACTTGATGTGGATAGACAAATCAAAGCAAGACCAAACTTGCGAGCAGGACAAGTATATATGCTTTGACATCTTTATTTCATGGTCTATGTTATGCAATTATGAAAAACAAAAGGGTGAAGCGGCTAACGGCAAAATTAGGAAGTTGAAATTCAAATACGCAACTCCATATCACTTACTAGGTATCTCTTTAAATCAAAGGAGATGTGTTTCAAATAGAAGGCTGTGCCAACAAATTGGAGATTGATGACAAGAGGTGTCTACTTGTACTGAAACCAGAGAAAGAAAATGACATATGTGAAGAAGATGCAGCATGAAAGGACCGGCATTCTAATAGGTAGAAATTTGCATAGACTACGCATTGTTACATCATACTAGCCTCTTCAAATATGTTGATGTATCAATGTCTGTTAAACTATTGGTCGTTCGGTATCCTAAAATAGCAAACACGACTGTAGGGGATCAATAGATTTCATTGTCCGTTCAATAGCATATATTTATTAGCCTTATTTATTTTTCCTACCTTAATACCTAAGTAATGAGCACGAAACTATCACCCCTCTTCCAGCATCCGTAAAATGATGAAAATTTAGTCACTTACGATTAATAGTTTGTGTTGGTACCAAATGTGTTTAGCAATTTTCTTAGGTCCACGAGAATGAGTGTAAATATCCATTTGTAACATTTGTTATAAAAATATAATTTATAAAAGAGAAAATATTAGGTGCACATGTCTATATTGTTGAACATATGTGAAAACTCAATCTCATCCACTAGATTCAATCTGGACTGTCCAAGTTGGAGGTGGGAGTTCCATTATCTCATTTATGCACCTTTTCATCTTAACAAACCAGATTAAGCCTAAGTCAGCTCAAGTAGGATAGGTGGAGGTGTATCTAGTCTCTAAGTGTAGTTTTTTTAATTAATGATAATACACATAGACTAATAATTGTGTTTAAAATTATTAGTATGTTGATTCATAGGAGATTTATAGGTAATAAAGTATGGATTCGTTGAGAAATACCGTAAGATTAAAGAAATACATCGAGTAATTGAGCTCTAAGTGATACTCATGAAATAAAGGAGAAGGTCCAGAAGATTGATAAGATGCATGAAGACAAAGTCACTTGTGAAGATTAAATGACTAAAAGTATGAGATTGTTAATTATGTTTTATAGAATAACACATGTGCTTTTGTGCTTAAGAGTGAGTTGAAGGTTAGGTTCCATAAAAAAAGGCATGAGTTGAATATTAGGTTCCATAAAAAGTTAGAAGATCAAGATCAAGATAAGTTTAATGAACAACTTATATGCTTAATGCTTGTAGTTCGTGTCTTGGTGGTGAATCATATGAAAATGATGTGAAAAGAGAAGTCTTCCACACTAAGTACGCGAGAAGCTATCAAGAGAGCTTCATTGAGCTTCTGGAGATCGAGTGATGATTAAAATGATAAAGTGAAGAAATTGAAGACGTCGGATACAAAATGGATTTCTATGATAAGACGGTGAAGTATAAGCAATACTCGGTTGCGATGGACCATCTGGTGGTGAAGGGCTTGGTGCCGAAGCACTTATGCGATGGTTAATAGTGAGCGAAGGTTTTGCGCCAATGGACCGTGCGAGGCCATGAGAAGTTATGGGTGATTTGCATTAATCACATGAAGATATGGAGTGAAAAATAATCATTGGACTTTATATGTTGAAGGGATATCAAGTGACTTGAAGATATAGAAGAGATTAAACTTCATGAGTTGATGAACATCAAGCCAAAATCCAAAATGAGCATTACTCAAGGCAAAGATATAAATGATATGAAACTAATGTGCTCAATGGGTCGTGATCAAGTGAATAGTCTCAATGACAAATAACTTTGACGTTGACGTCTCTCAAGGTAAAAAAAAAAAAAGATGGCATGATGGTGTTCCTATTAGTATAGATTTTCTATTTGAATTTGAGTATAGGAATATCATGCTATTAAGATAGATGCAACGCTGATAGTTATGTTTATGTCTTAAAGCTCAAAATATCCTTTTAGCCTAAATATGAGAGACATAAAACACCCTACGAACACCGAAAAACTCTAGTATGCTAACTGTACTCAGATGTTCCAGCTGATCCGGAAGTTTTGGATTGCCAGAACCTCCGGCTTTTCTCCGAAATAGGGTTCTCGGGTGAAAGAGTTTCTAGACTCGGAAGTTACGGATTGGGTCCAGAACCTCCAGATTCTAGAAATACCATATCAAACACGAGACCGATATGAGTAAGGCTTAGCATATCGATTAGACACCTAGCTGTCATTCGTTGGAGTATCAGTACCTAATTGATAGACCATGATTTGTAGTGATTCTTCTGGCGGCATATCACTGGTGTGTGTTAAGTGTCTTGCAAATACGGCAACAAGGATATCACGACTCGTGGCTAAAAGTTGGACAACATCTGCAGAATGTAAAACTATTATAGCTGTACACATGGTTATTGGATACTTAGATTCTCACATAATTAGTTGGTTATGAGAATGGTCTTGGTGATGGTTAGCTGGTTATGGTTTACAAGGTGGGTAGCCTTGAGTGATAGTTTTTATGTCGTTTGGGTTACACTCACTTAACAACTGCTTAATGCTTTTCAATTATATTACTGTTTACTTTACTCACATTTATACAAATATACCGTGTGTTAGCTTGAACTTGATACAAACCTGCATATTATTATTCTCATGTACACTTGTTGAGCGCGCCATGTGCACAGACTTGCTATTTTCCCTATGTCATACGACATGTGTGGTGTTACTCAGTGAGTGAAGATGTTGAAGAATATCAACACGAGCTTATGACGTTCTAGGTGCGTGTCTCCTGGTCGGTTGCCTGTGGTGTTATTGGGCACCAGTGCTTATGTTCTATTGCAGATATCTACATAGAAGACAATATATGTCAATTTTTGTAAGAGTTAAACGTATATTCTATAAAAGTATTGATTTTATTACTTCACATGTGACGTATTTATGTGTGTTAAACATCATGGCACACATAAGCAACATCTAGTTTTATCTGTTAAAATTGAGTGTGACAAAGGGGCACGGTGGTGTTGCCTTGGTGAGAAAAATAGTTGAAAAAGATTCAGCTCAAGTGTGATCGAGCTTTCTTAATGGAGACGTAGGAACCTCAAATCGAGGTGTCCAAACTACGGGAAATAAATCGCGTGTTTCCTCTCTTGATTTGATTGTTCTTGAGTTCTTAGTTTTCTATTTGTGTATATTTTCTTGATCTTGTTCATGTGAAATTTGCTACATGTGCTCCATGGATATGCTTGGAATCATTTTTTGGAACACATAACTTTATTTGATTTGAACTAAAACTCATTAGACGTAGTTTAATTTCAATTTTAAGCTCTGTGACTGGAATATACGGGTTGAGGCCGGAACTTCCGAATAAGGCTGAAAGTTCTGGATTTTGTTTAATCCGCTACGAATCTCGCTCCTTTCAATAGGGAAACTTCCATCTTTAACTTGGGTTATCCAAATTGAATCTAATGGATGTGATTGAGTTTGTACATATGTTTACCAATATAGCCTTGCGCACCTGATACTTCCTCTTTATAAAAAACCCCAATAAACGATAACCATTCTCAATATATCTCCTAGTTTAAGACTGTAGCCCTAGGAACTCTATGTTGAGTACTTATGAATTCAATAATTAAAAGTTTTTAAAATAACATAGGGGTAAACAAGCAGATGGAGTCAATACGTTTGCAACATCAATATCTTGTTCAATGCAGCTTTATTGTCTTCAATGATGAGGTTCATATCATTTGTATTTGCAATCACTGATCCCTAGGAGAGTAATGGAGAATATTACTAGTTTGCTTACTATGCATAACTACTTAATAATAGCTAAAATTGTAGTACGAAGAAAAAAAAATCAACATATGGAAATTATCAACATGAAATACATTAGATGCAAGTAAGAAAAAGTTCAGTGCATATTATCACATGCGCTAACTACTTTTATTGTTACACAATGAAAGTGTAATATTTTAGTTGCAAAAGGGTGAACAAAGAACCGCAATGCCTAATTGGTCTTTTTTCTTCATCGCGCTAACACTTAATTGGTAATTCATGCTAATTCCAGCACAACATACATATTTATGATACCAATAGAAGATAAACAATGTAGTTATTTCATTCGATTGTTTTCATAATCTTGTAACATTCTTAATTTGTATGAAAACTCTGATGCACATCTCACATTTTGCAACTATTATACCAAATATGTTTGTAATGGGTTTTCATGGTTTTTCATCTATTATTTTAGTGTATGTACAATTGTGGATAATATGTAGTGTAGTACTTCAATATCATCAAATTCTATAATTAATATAGATTGTCATGAACTTTCATCTTTGAGTGGCATGAATTTTAAACAATATCAAAGGTTTGATACCAACTACTTATTCCTTCTAGTGCTTTACATGTGTGCATCTCCCATTTCAAGGGCAAAACATGGAATCACTAATCAATTTTCAGCCTTCTATTATGCTTAGTAATTAAACGTGTTCACTCTAAAAAAGTAGATATATGCTCATAAAATCGTATGTTTTAATTTCTTAGACATAGAAAACCCCATATTTGGCTACTAGCACTCAATCAAAAGGTTTAATTATCATAGTTTAGTGTTAAGACAAATGTCGCTGATGAAGTAGGGTTGAGGTAAAAGACGTAGGAGTAAAGCGGAGAGGGTTAGTGTTGTTGCCCTACAACACAAAAAGTATTAAAGGAGATGACAATTTCATCGAAAACTTGAAATTTGTGACTACATAAGTAAATTCGATTGCAGTAATCGAGAATTTTGCATTTTTTTACAACTATATATAATTAGAAAAGTCTAATGTTTATCTAATTATCCTTTGCTTTGTTTCTACGTGTCTACACATCACATTGCATGCATACTTCATTTTACTCGATCTTGTACTCCATTGCTAATTTTTATTTTGTGTTTAAAAAAACCATCTTGGTGTTATAGGATTTCATTAAACCATATATGTGTTCTCTTCGCTTCAATAACGGTACACACTATGTGTTTTACTGTTGTACTCGATTTGTGCTTATATGAAAGTCGTTATTGACTACATAGTCATTAGTAACATATTATAATGTGCATTTGAATTACTTTAGTTGTTTCTTAACACCTTCGGCTACTAGTGAATTCTTGTTTGACAAAACAATTTTGGAGCACCAAATCCCCTGTAGTTATAATACATGTTTATGCTTTTTAATGCATCTACACAGTCGGTGAATATAAGTCGTCTCTGGTTACCATTTGGTACACTATTGATTTTTTTTCTTGGCTATTTCAAATGACGAGGGACAATCATCTTTACTTGATACTATAGGATTACTAACATCTCTTGCTGAAACTCCTTTACCTTTATTTAGTGTGTGCTATAATTTTTAATACTCAATCTCGTTGTTTGTTAGTTGTAATGGGTAGTTATTGTACAAATAAATTTAGTAAGTATGTAAAAGTCTAAGAAAATCCAATGATGAAAGGAATGAGGTATGATTGCCCTATCTTGTACTTTTTGTTTGTTTAGAGAAGGTAGAAATTTATTCATCAATCAAATGTACAAATACCTCTAGCACTATAAAGGAAATTTACGAGCAAAATGACATCCTATAAAGACCATGCAAGCCTCGTTGTATTATGATATCTCAATCTTAAGTTTTTGTGTCAAAGCAACATAATCCAAATGCTTAATTTTTACTTGATCTCGTGAAAATAATTGCATAAGAGCATCAGGGCACCTCTTTTCAATATTCCTTATTACTTGCTGGTTGTTGCGGACACCATGTAGATCCTCCGAGGGCAACATTGTCTATATGCAAAACTTCCAAACCCACACACTAGCCGCAACATAAGAATGGACATGTTTAGTTTGTTGAAGATGCCCATACAAAAATTAGTTTCTTTTGGCAAACTAGCTTGCCCTAACAAGGATTTTCTTTAAAAATATGCTCCAAATTAAACAACTTACCGTTCATTGCCATAGAAAATAAATCTAACACATCCTACCTCAACTCGCATTGCTCTCATATTGCACTCGGACATCAAGGCTTACCTTCCTATATATGGCTAATCTTATAATTCACTTGCATGGCACCCTGGAAGCTTTTTCAGATAAGTATTAATATCTAAATCCGCAATCAGCTCAGTGATGAAGCCATAAGTCCACTCTCAGTAATAGTATCTTAAGTATTAATTAGACATCTATGTAAGATAAAAGATAATATGACAGGGTAGTCAATAAAGAGAGAGAATAAGCTAATGCCTTTGGAAAGAAACAAGCTAGACTCAATATTTAAGAGATTAGGAACCAACAAATATATATTAAGGGAAAATTAGTGTCCTCGAAGTGTGCTCTACTATTTAATTATTTGCTATGAGAAGTCACATAGACATCACACATATGCGCTATAGTGTTTATTTGTACACATCAATTTTGTGCTCTCTCATCTCTAAAATAAGCATAGCAACTATGCATTGGGAATGACCTAAGTACTAAAAGACTATGAAATTCAACTTTGTGCAGAGCCCTACATATTACCGACGACCGATCACACAACACATGATTAGGGCATTCAAAACTGTCCATCATCAAGCTATTACCCCTATGGCGTCATATTTGGGTTTACATGGAGAAGAAATATATGTTGTCGACTCTGACACTAGCTCAAGTCACAGGATAGAGAGGATGGCAGGTGAGATAAACAAAAAGTAAGGTCATCAAGTGATTTGTTGTCTTCAATTCACGTGTCACACGAAATTATAGGAGGCATATACAGGCCAATAGGGATTACAATGCCTATATCTATTCTTTCTGTTTAATTTTTTGTTCTCATCTTTTATCTATTCTCCATGAATTATTCCCTGTGATTTAGATTTTTTTTTTTTTGCTTCTTATACGCACGCAACAACTTACATGACACGATTTAACAATCTATTGAGCCTAATTCAATAATTTGGAAGAATAATATGTTTGATATTTTTTATGTGAATTGTTGGAACAATACATTTGAAATGTTGAATGCTTCAAAAAAATAAAAATATATTCAATATGAATTTTATTTTAGCTGTGTTAATTGTAAATAACGTCCTGATTCAACCGGTATTAAAACGGGCAGCTGATTTGAGAATAAATGCGTTCAAAATTTGAAAAATACTAAACACACATCCACCACTCACCCCAGCAAATAGCTTGCCACTCAAAAATAGAGAGCTTTTTTATGTTTTATTTTGAAAATAATATTTTCACTTTTATGCATCCGATCCAAAAAATCACAAGAATATGCATCTGTTACATCTTTAAAAATAAATAAAAAATAACGTGTTCCATTGCTTTAAACTTCAAAACACTATCGAAATAGTCATACAAATTTCTAAAAAAATTTGGTGGTGTAGAGAATACTATGATCGAGCTCTCCAAATTTTTTTAGTTCAAGCAATTACTTATACAATCAGAAACAAAAATTGCCTTTTTTGTTTTTCATTGTACATATCATATTTTTGTCTAAAATTTTATGGGTAGCCAGATCATAGTTTCATCTACATCACCAATTGTTTTCTAAACTTTTTATGACTTTTTAATAGTATTTTGAATTTTGAGAGTAATATAACACATCATTTTTTATTTGTAAATCTGAAGGCAACATGGGCGATATGCGTCCATGTTTTGGTTTTTTTGATCGGGTGTCTAAAAGTGAAAATTTTATTTTCAAAATATAAAAATAAAAAATCTCAAAATAGACCTGAGCAGAATAGGCACCGCCCAATCGAAGCCGAAAACTCGGCCTGATAAAGCAGGCTCGCCGGCCTTTTATCGGTGGCGGAAAGAATTTGGGCCTAGTTAGAGCTCAGCTGAAAAATTTGGGGCTTTCTAGTGTAATTTTTGCCAGTCAGCACAACGGGGCCCCGGCTCAGTTCTGCTGGAAATATCGACCTGAGAGCCTCCCATGGGAACGCTTTGGTAAGGGGTTTGGGCCGGCCCGTCAGCTCCAGTACTGGTTTGAGTAGTGCCAAAGGTTTCCAGTTCAGGAGCCCCTTCTCTTTCGGGTTGGTCTCTTTTCCATTCACTGTCTCCATGCCAACTCGGAGCTCGTACGCACGTGCCATTTTCCAGGCTGGAACCGAACACAAGCAGACAGTGCCACTCGATCCTTTTTGTTGGGGAGGGTTGATGTGGACGTCGCTGCTCTAGGATCAAGACGAGTCAGCAGTCACCAAAGCTGAAAGCACGAGCCACGTGTTGGGATGGTTGCGCTCACACAATGTGCCTCCCGTTTACTTCACACCAAACCTAACGGGGATAAGGTCACGTCCAAAGGTTTCTTTTTGCAGGTGAGATTTCTATCGTAAAGGGATTCTCATTTTCTTTAGCACTTTAACGATTTTCTTTCACGATAGTATTCACAGAGTCATTCCCTTCAGGATGGGATTCTCTCTCCTTTCTCTTCGCGATTCTGTAACACCCAAAATTCAAATTTTTGCAATAATTTAAAACTTTCTTAGATTTAACTCAGGTGTTGCAACTTAGCTCAATAGGAAATTAATTTCTAAAATTAACATGGCCTAGGATAATTGTTTGTTTGCATTCATGCCGTTGTAGATGCAATAAGGTTTTATTGGGTTGAAAAAGTTTGCAAAATTTCGCTAGGTTTCGCCGCTTTAAAACCCCATTGGAAAATTTGATGAAATTCATTTGGAAAAAGAAATTCTAAAAAGGAAAAATGCCATCGGGCCGATTCTTTCTCCCTCGGCCCATTTTTTTTCCTCCCCTTCTCCTCCTCTCGTGGGCTGTCTTCCCTTCCCCCGCGCCGGCCCATCGGTCGAGCCGGCCTACAGCCGCCCACCCAGCCGGCCTCTTCCGCCGACCCCCTCTGTCGGGTGGGCCCCGCGCTGAGCCGCCCGCGCCGAGCCGCTCCGCCCGAGCCGTGGCTCTGCTTCTCCCACCTCCGGCCGTCGGCCGTTTTTCCCAAAATCCACCTCCGACCGATTCAAATTCGAGCCCCCGCGCACTACCTCGCCAATTAATCACCGCTGCTGGGTTCCACGCCCCCTATTCCCTCTTCCCCGACGGTTTCCCCTCTCCATAGCTCGATTGAATGCGAGGGAACCGACGCTATTCAAAGCCATGGCCGCCGGCCATTTTCTTCAAATTCCGGCCAATCCCCTCCCCCTCTCTCGTATTTAAGCCGACCATCGTCTTCCTGGTGACTTTCCGTGCTTTTGCAACCGTTTCCCCCTCTTCTTCTGCTCGGATTCGAACCCGGCGCCGTCTCCTCCATTGCCACCGGTGAGAAGCTCGCCGCCGCCTTGCTTCACCGTGCTGAACCTTTTTTTTTACTTTAGCCTTCGCTTCTTTGGTGTCGCAGGACACCGGGCGACGCTTCCCGACGCTCCTCGGTGTCTCTCCCGCCGCCGAACGCCTTCGCACCGAGCTCCAAGGCCGCCGCCCGATCTTCCCCGTCGCCGGCCATCACCCGGACTATCTCCGCCTCTGTGAAGCCTCGGTATGCACTCCTCGTGAGCTCCTCCTCCGTTTGAAAGTCTTTCCGTCGCATTTCGTGGCCGTTTGCGTGATTCCGATGCGGTTCTGGCCATTCCACCGCCGCCGGCCGGCCGCCGCCGTGTCTGCGCCACCGGTCCGAGCTCCCTCTGTTTGCCACCTTCGGATCCGTGATGGATGGTCCAGATTAGATGCTCCAATACCCCTTCGCCTAGCCAATTCCGTTGCGACACGTGGGCTATGTAATCCCAGTTGGCAAAGAACCGCCACCTCATCGCCCTGTAAGCCGGCCACCTCAGCCTTTTTGCCCGCGTAGCGATGCCACATCATCACCCATATACCCAGTCAGATTTATATTTGTTTTAATTCGGGAAAAGTGGTATTTTTGCACTTAAGCCCCTAGACTTCTCTGTAACCTCATAAAAGCTATGTACATTTATAGAAACCCCTGGATTTGTTTTATAAATAGGATTTTCAGTATAAAATCAATTCGGTAATTCTCTGAAATTCAAGTAATTTGCAAAATAGCCCCTGGAACTTCAAAAGCTCATAACTTTTTGCTCGTAGCTCCGATTTAGGCGATCTTTGCGCTCATATTCTCGTAGCGACGTGTAGAATCTGTTTATAGGGTTTTTCTCTAGTTTTAGGAATGTTTGGTGTACTGTTCTCATGTTAGATTGTGTGCTCGTGTAGACGATTCAGTCCAGGAGTTTGGCAATTTTCAAGAAGAAGATTTTGAAGGACCTGTGCAACACTTCGACGAAGGCAAGTGTCTTGACCATATTGCAGAACCTAGTTTTTACATAAAGCGAGTCTTTGACAAATATGCATGCTGTTTTACAAATGGGTAGTATAGCAAATACTAGTGTTAGAAATAGGTGCTTTATCCATACCAGATCATCATGTTTATGCTTAGCCATGCTTTAGATGAACATGTAGCGTGTAGGATGATGAATCTTGAGTTATGAACTAAAAATTGATATAGGAAGAATATCATGGAAAATTAATATTGTTAAGGGAGTTAACAACGGAGATAATTGGGGTTCTGGGCAAGAAAGGGGTACTTTTCCCGACATGGTTGGTTGTTTGGTTGTTGGGTAGTATACCCTTATGGGGTTATTGGAGGTCTTGCCCAGACCATTTTAAGGACCGGTTCGTGGAGCGAACACCCATGGCAAACAAGGCAACCACGAGACCAATATGGTACGGCTTGGCCTAGTAACTAGATGTTCTCCCAGGGTTGTATGAGCCAATCGGATGTGTAGATAAGGAAGGGTTACTTCCCGATTCTACCCGGCACAAGAGGGGGCCTCTGGGGTGGAGGGTTACTCCGCTTATGTACGGCGGTGAAACCTCAGTGGGCAAGTGCATTCTGGGAGACTCTCTGGAAAAGCCTCGTAGTGATCTCTTGGCGCACACCCCGGAAGTGTGTAAGGTACCATCAGGTGCCGGCAACAGAGAAGATCACGACTCGTGGGTAAAGTGCACAAACTCTGCAGAGTGTCAAACTGAATATTCAGCCGTGCTCACGGTTATGAGCAGCCTAGACCCTCGCATGATTAGTCGGGGTGGGTGTTTTTCTTGGTCTGGGAATTGGGTTGAATTCCCGGAGGTTAAAGAAAACCTTTGGTACATCTTTTCTCGGTTAAAATAAAAATTTGTTTCCGTATTTCAGGGCTAAAAACCAGCTTTTATGCAAATGAAACCCTAGATTAGGAAAACCTTGTCTCAAGCCACCATAGTAGATTCATTTGTTTTCCCCCACTTGTTGAGTATTGGAAATACTCACGCTTGCTGTTTCAGAAGGTGACGCATTTGAAGATTTTCCTGAGGATGACTTCCCCGAGGATGGCGCCGAGTTCTAGGCTTGTGGAACCTCTCGGTCGGCTGCCTGTTGGTTTGGAGCTGTGCCGTTCCCTTTTTCCGCTGTGGTGTTCTTTTCTTTAGACCCGTGGGTGGTCATTTTGTATTATTCTAGCGTTGTAATAAGAAACACTGTGTCTGTTACACTAATGAAGTTGCTATATGTATGAATAACTGATCCTGGCATACATATAGTTTACATCTGGTTTTGGTCTTTAAACCGGGTGTGACAGAAGTGGTATCAGAGCCGTGTTGACCGTAGGTCGCAAGCCTAGCTAGAAATGGTCACGTAATAAGGATTAATTTATAAAAAAAAATTATATTTGCAAAATCTTCATTTACCCTTGAGCTTCATTTTACTGCTTTATTGAAAATGTTTTCTGATTCTCTCTTGTTTCCAAACTGTAGATGGCTCGTGTCAAGCAGACTGCCCGCAAGACCACCGGCGGCTATGTTCCTCCCCGTGCCCCGGCCACCTTTGCACCCAACGCCTCTGCTGGACCTAGCCGTGGAGTCACCATCCCTAAGAACGGAAGCAAGAAGCTGTACCATTCCAAGGGATTCGAAGCAGGGAAGGCACCAATGATACTGGTGGAAATGCTGCAGCGTCTAGGGTACACCAAGGCGCCTGTCTACCACGGTCTTCGCCAGATTTATCCAGGACGTGAGGAGTGGACAGTGGAGGTGTGCCTCTACGGTTCTCCGGAAGGCGACGACAATTATGAGATCGTGGGCATCCACAAAGCCATGGCCGTCCGTGCAAGCTTCGAGGCGGGGATCCGAGACGCAGCAAGGCAGGCACTGGCTCGTGTCTGTGAGCGCCACAGGAGTGCTCTGAGGGGGACCTCCTACGACTACTTCCCTCGTCGAGAGCGTGGAAGCCGGGACATCAAGGTGAAGGCGACCACCCACGAGCACAGCGGTGTGGCTCGAGAGCAGGTGCTGCTGGCCACCACACTGCACGAGGACTTGGATGAAGCCTTGGACGAACTTCAGGACACCCGCAAGCGCCTTCGTGATGCCGAAGCACAGATCAGGGAGCTGCAGAAGAGCCTCAATGGGATGTCCAGCTCTTCCGACTCAGAGGACCAGTCCGTTCGCTCGCCCTCTCCCAAGAGGCCGCGCCGCAGTGATCCTTCCAGTGAGGAGTCTTCGGAGGACGACGACCAGTCAACTGCCAAACCATCTGCCGGGTCGCATGCTTAGGAGAGTACCTAAAGCCAGTTTAATAAGTCGTCTAGACCGTTTGTGTTGTCTAGTCCTGGTGTCGTCGTGTCTGTTTTGTGATCATGTTATGAGTTGGATCTTTTTGTGATTGTCGATGTAAGGTGGATGCTCTTTCTCCACATTGCATCAGTTATCTTATAATATAATATAGTTGGGAGTCTTTTTGCTCTTGTTCTTCCTGTCTCAGTCTTATCTTGTCGTCTTGGTTTTTTTTCCTCCGTTCCCCGCTCATACCTTGGCAACCAGCAGATGGTGAACACCAGGAGAAACCCCCGCGCCGTCAACAACGAAGTCAACAACAACCAGCAACTGCCTCCTCCTCCTCCACCACCTCAATTCAACATGGAGCAAATGATGGCCATGCAAACGCAAATCCTTCAAGGACTAGCTCAAACTATGGCAAATATGCAGCAGGCCCCCGTGCGCATGCAAGCCCCTCCTCCTCCGCCGCAGAATAAGTTGGGAGAGTTTATGAGAACCAAGCCCCCGGTATTCTCACAGGCTATGGAACCAAAGGATGCCGATGACTGGTTGAACACCACGGAGAAGAAGCTCATAATAGCTCAGTGCAATGACAGGGAAAAAGTCTTGTTTGCTTCACACCAACTTTCCGGGCCCGCGGCTGATTGGTGGGACGCATACGTCAATGCCCATGAAGATGCACAAACCATAACATGGGCGGAGTTTCAGACCAGTTTCCGCACTCACCATATACCAGCTGGGGCAATGAAACTCAAAAAGAAGGAATTTCATGAGCTTAAGCAGGGAGCTATGTCTGTAAGTGAGTATGTGGCAAAGTTCACACAACTATCAAGGTATGCCCCCGAGGATGTCGATACAGATGAGAAAAAGCAGGAACACTTCCTAGAGGGCCTGAATGATGGTATCCAATATGCATTGCTTCCCCAAGATTTCGCAAGCTTCCAGGCTATGGTAAATAAAGCCCTGGTGGTGGAACACAAACGCCGCCAGATGGAGCATAAGAGAAAGATGTCTTCTCAAGGCCAAGGCTCAAGCAGTCGCTTCCGACCCCGCTATAACCCACCTCAACAAGGACCCATGTTCCGCCAACAGAACCAGCACCAGAACCAGAACAAGCTACAAATGCAAGCTCAGCGCTCAAATTTCCAAGCCCCTCGTCAGACCCAACCCCCGACGCCTCAACAGAAGTTTGGTGATCAGGCACCTTCCACCGGAAAGGCATGTTTCGTCTGTGGTGAAGTAGGGCACTATGCCAATAAATGCCCAAGGAAGAAACCCAGCAACTCTCCCGTGCAGTATGGCAATGGGAATGCTCCAAAGCAGGGACAACATCAAGCTCCGGGCCGCAATGGGAACCCGGCACCAGCTCCAACCAACCGGGCTCAACAGAATTACGCGCGTGGGCGAATCAACCATGTCACTACTGAAGAAGTCCAAGGGGCGCAAGATGTGGTGCTTGGTATGTTCCTTGTCAACTCAAACCCAGCATCAGTTTTATTTGATTCAGGAGCATCACATTCATTCATCACTGCAAGATATGTTGCAAAGTATAATCTGCCAATTGTAAATATGAAGCAGCAAATGATTATTAGCTCTCCTGGAGGAGAGATGAGGGCAAAGTATATATGCTCAAAGCTAAGCCTTTGTATAAGGGGGGTAGATTTCTTAGCCAACCTTATAGTTCTGGAATCCAATGGGATTGATGTCATACTGGGAATGGACTGGCTGGCGAAATATAAGGGAATCATAGACTGCGCCAGAAGAGCAGTTCAACTGACTAAGCAAGAAGGCACGTAGGTCGAGTTTGTTGCAGCTATACCCTCGACAGAGGAAGGCTCACTAAATCAAATGAAGGGTATTCCTATCGAAGAGATCAGTGTGGTGAATTAATTCCCGGACGTATTTCCCGATGATCTTCCAGGTATGCTGCCAGATCGTGAAATAGAATTTGTGATTGAATTAGTGCCAGGAACTGCACCTATATATAAGAGACCATATAGAATGGATGCCAATCAGTTGGCAGAGCTCAAGGAGCAAATCCAAGAGCTGTTAGACAAAGGGTTTATCCGCCCTAGTTCTTCACCCTGGGGAGCTCCGGTCATCTTTGTACCCAAGAAAGATGGAACGCAAAGGATGTGTATTGACTATCGGGCTCTCAATGAAGTAACTATCAAGAACAAATACCCACTGCCTCACATTGATGGTCTGTTTGATCAGTTGAAAGGGGCGTGTATTTTCTCCAAGATTGATCTTCGGTCCGGATACCACCAGTTGAAAATTCGCGCTTCGGATATTCCAAAGACCGCGTTCGTCACCCGATATGGCCTTTATGAGTTCACGGTAATGTCTTTTGGCTTGACAAATGCGCCAGCATACTTCATGTACCTAATGAATAAAGTCTTCATGGAGTTTCTGGACAAGTTCGTCGTAATGTTTATTGATGATATCCTGGTCTTCTCCAAGGACAAGGAAGAACACAAGGAACACTTAAGGATGGTATTACAGAAACTCAGAGAGAACCAACTTTATGCCAAATTGAGTAAGTGTGAGTTCTGGTTGACGGAAGTACCCTTCCTTGGTCATATTATTTCATCGGGAGGTGTGTCCGTAGATCCGTCCAAAATAAGGGATGTACTAAACTGGAAAACCCCGCAGAATGTTTCAGAGATCCGCAGTTTCTTGGGTTTAGCAGGGTATTACCGCCGATTTATAGAAGGTTTTTCCAAGATAGCGAAACCAATGACAGAACTACTAGGAAAAGGAGCAGAATTCAAATGGACAGCCGCTCGAGAAGCCAGTTTCAACGAATTGAAGAAAAAGTTGACCACCGCACCAGTTCTTATCATGCCAGACACCCAGACGTCGTTCTCAGTATATTGTGATGCATCTCGACAAGGGTTGGGATGTGTGCTTATGCAGGAAGGTCATGTGGTAGCATATGCATCTAGGCAGTTAAGAAAACATGAGGAAAATTATCCGACCCACGATTTGGAATTAGCTGCAGTAGTTCATGCCCTGAAAATTTGGAGGCACTACCTCATTGGCAACCGATGTGAAATATATACGGATCATAAAAGCCTAAAATATATTTTCACCCAACCGGATCTTAATTTGCGGCAACGTAGATGGTTGGAACTAATCAAGGATTATGATGTGGGAATACATTACCACCCTGGGAAAGCAAACGTTGTGGCAGATGCCTTGAGTAGGAAGGGATATTGCAATATGACTATGTTGCGAGGAAGTCAGCCGGAATTATGCAAGGAATTTGAGAGATTAAATTTAGGTTTTATTGCCGACATGGATGGAACAGTAATAGAAATGAAGTCACAATTGGAACAAAACATCCGAAAAGGACAATGGGAGGATGAGAAAATAAAGGAGATCAAAGAACTCATAAAAACAGATAAGGCACCGGGTTTCTCGGAAGATAATCAAGGAACAGTATGGTTTGGGAAAAGAATTTGTGTACCCAACCAGAAAGTTTTGAAGGATTTAATTTTGCGAGAAGCACACGATTCTGCACATTCCATTGACCCCGGGAGCACTAAGATGTATCAGGATCTGAAAGAGTATTATTGGTGGTATGGTATGAAGAGAGATGTTGCAGAATATGTGGCTTTGTGCGACACCTATCAGAGAGTAAAGGCAGAACATCAAAGGCCGGCAGGATTATTGCAACCCTTGAAAGTTCCAGAGTGGAAGTGGGAAGAAATCGGTATGGATTTCATCGTCGGGTTACCCCGCACTCAAGCAGGCTACGATTCTATCTGGGTAGTGGTGGATCGCTTAACGAAGGTTGCGCATTTTATCCCAGTCAAGACAACATATTCAAGTGCGAAACTTGCCGAGTTGTATATGTCAAGAATTGTGTGTCTACATGGGGTACCCAAAAAGATTGTGTCGGACAGAGGTACCCAATTTACCTCTCGCTTCTGGCAGAAACTACACGAATCTTTGGACACTAAACTGAACTTCAGTTCCGCATATCACCCCCAAACCGATGGGCAGACAGAGAGGACCAACCAAGTGTTGGAAGATATGTTAAGAGCCTGCGCCTTGAAGTACAAGCAGAGTTGGGATAAAAGCTTACCATATGCAGAGTTTTCTTACAATAACAGCTACCAAGCCAGCCTCAAAATATCTCCATATGAAGCTTTGTATGGTAGAAGGTGCAGAACTCCGCTGTATTGGAACGAAACTGGAGAAAGCCAAGTGTTTGGGCCAGAAATTCTTAGAAGAGCAGAAGAACAGGTTCAGGCCATACGGGAAAACTTGAAGGCCGCACAGTCCCGACAAAAGAGTTATGCGGATAATCGACGGAGAGGATTGACCTTTGAAGTGGGGGATATGGTGTATTTGAAAGTCTCGCCTATCAGAGGTCTCCGCAGGTTCAAGGTCAAAGGAAAATTGGCACCTAGGTACATTGGACCATTCAGGATAATTGCTAGATGTGGAGAGGTAGCCTATCAGTTGGAACTGCCATCTGCACTGGCTGACGTGCATGATGTATTTCATGTATCTCAATTAAAGAAATGTTTAAGAATGCCAGAAGAACAGTTACCCCTGGAAGAAGTGGACCCAAAAGAAGATCTGACCTATGCAGAATATCCTATCAGAATTCTGGATACTGCAGAGCGAACAACGAGAAGAAAGGCTATTAGAATGTGCAAAATTCAATGGAGTCATCACTCGGAAGATGAGGCAACCTGGGAGCGAGAAGACGATCTGAAGGCAGAATTCCCGCAGTTATTTGAAGATCAACCCGAATCTCGAGGGCGAGATTCATCCTAAGGGGGGTAGGTTTGTAACACCCAAAATTCAAATTTTTGCAATAATTTAAAACTTTCTTAGATTTAACTCAGGTGTTGCAACTTAGCTCAATAGGAAATTAATTTCTAAAATTAACATGGCCTAGGATAATTGTTTGTTTGCATTCATGCCGTTGTAGATGCAATAAGGTTTTATTGGGTTGAAAAAGTTTGCAAAATTTCGCTAGGTTTCGCCGCTTTAAAACCCCATTGGAAAATTTGATGAAATTCATTTGGAAAAAGAAATTCTAAAAAGGAAAAATGCCATCGGGCCGATTCTTTCTCCCTCGGCCCATTTTTTTTCCTCCCCTTCTCCTCCTCTCGTGGGCTGTCTTCCCTTCCCCCGCGCCGGCCCATCGGTCGAGCCGGCCTACAGCCGCCCACCCAGCCGGCCTCTTCCGCCGACCCCCTCTGTCGGGTGGGCCCCGCGCTGAGCCGCCCGCGCCGAGCCGCTCCGCCCGAGCCGCGGCTCTGCTTCTCCCACCTCCGGCCGTCGGCCGTTTTTCCCAAAATCCACCTCCGACCGATTCAAATTCGAGCCCCCGCGCACTACCTCGCCAATTAATCACCGCTGCTGGGTTCCACGCCCCCTATTCCCTCTTCCCCGACGGTTTCCCCTCTCCATAGCTCGATTGAATGCGAGGGAACCGACGCTATTCAAAGCCATGGCCGCCGGCCATTTTCTTCAAATTCCGGCCGATCCCCTCCCCCTCTCTCGTATTTAAGCCGACCATCGTCTTCCTGGTGACTTTCCGTGCTTTTGCAACCGTTTCCCCCTCTTCTTCTGCTCGGATTCGAACCCGGCGCCGTCTCCTCCATTGCCACCGGTGAGAAGCTCGCCGCCGCCTTGCTTCACCGTGCTGAACCTTTTTTTTTACTTTAGCCTTCGCTTCTTTGGTGTCGCAGGACACCGGGCGACGCTTCCCGACGCTCCTCGGTGTCTCTCCCGCCGCCGAACGCCTTCGCACCGAGCTCCAAGGCCGCCGCCCGATCTTCCCCGTCGCCGGCCATCACCCGGACTATCTCCGCCTCTGTGAAGCCTCGGTATGCACTCCTCGTGAGCTCCTCCTCCGTTTGAAAGTCTTTCCGTCGCATTTCGTGGCCGTTTGCGTGATTCCGATGCGGTTCTGGCCATTCCACCGCCGCCGGCCGGCCGCCGCCGTGTCTGCGCCACCGGTCCGAGCTCCCTCTGTTTGCCACCTTCGGATCCGTGATGGATGGTCCAGATTAGATGCTCCAATACCCCTTCGCCTAGCCAATTCCGTTGCGACACGTGGGCTATGTAATCCCAGTTGGCAAAGAACCGCCACCTCATCGCCCTGTAAGCCGGCCACCTCAGCCTTTTTGCCCGCGTAGCGATGCCACATCATCACCCATATACCCAGTCAGATTTATATTTGTTTTAATTCGGGAAAAGTGGTATTTTTGCACTTAAGCCCCTAGACTTCTCTGTAACCTCATAAAAGCTATGTACATTTATAGAAACCCCTGGATTTGTTTTATAAATAGGATTTTCAGTATAAAATCAATTCGGTAATTCTCTGAAATTCAAGTAATTTGCAAAATAGCCCCTGGAACTTCAAAAGCTCATAACTTTTTGCTCGTAGCTCCGATTTAGGCGATCTTTGCGCTCATATTCTCGTAGCGACGTGTAGAATCTGTTTATAGGGTTTTTCTCTAGTTTTAGGAATGTTTGGTGTACTGTTCTCATGTTAGATTGTGTGCTCGTGTAGACGATTCAGTCCAGGAGTTTGGCAATTTTCAAGAAGAAGATTTTGAAGGACCTGTGCAACACTTCGACGAAGGCAAGTGTCTTGACCATATTGCAGAACCTAGTTTTTACATAAAGCGAGTCTTTGACAAATATGCATGCTGTTTTACAAATGGGTAGTATAGCAAATACTAGTGTTAGAAATAGGTGCTTTATCCATACCAGATCATCATGTTTATGCTTAGCCATGCTTTAGATGAACATGTAGCGTGTAGGATGATGAATCTTGAGTTATGAACTAAAAATTGATATAGGAAGAATATCATGGAAAATTAATATTGTTAAGGGAGTTAACAACGGAGATAATTGGGGTTCTGGGCAAGAAAGGGGTACTTTTCCCGACATGGTTGGTTGTTTGGTTGTTGGGTAGTATACCCTTATAGGGTTATTGGAGGTCTTGCCCAGACCATTTTAAGGACCGGTTCGTGGAGCGAACATCCATGGCAAACAAGGCAACCACGAGACCAATATGGTACGGCTTGGCCTAGTAACTAGATGTTCTCCCAGGGTTGTATGAGCCAATCGGATGTGTAGATAAGGAAGGGTTACTTCCCGATTCTACCCGGCACAAGAGGGGGCCTCTGGGGTGGAGGGTTACTCCGCTTATGTACGGCGGTGAAACCTCAGTGGGCAAGTGCATTCTGGGAGACTCTCTGGAAAAGCCTCGTAGTGATCTCTTGGCGCACACCCCGGAAGTGTGTAAGGTACCATCAGGTGCCGGCAACAGAGAAGATCACGACTCGTGGGTAAAGTGCACAAACTCTGCAGAGTGTCAAACTGAATATTCAGCCGTGCTCACGGTTATGAGCAGCCTGGACCCTCGCATGATTAGTCGGGGTGGGTGTTTTTCTTGGTCTGGGAATTGGGTTGAATTCCCGGAGGTTAAAGAAAACCTTTGGTACATCTTTTCTCGGTTAAAATAAAAATTTGTTTCCGTAGTTCAGGGCTAAAAACCAGCTTTTATGCAAATGAAACCCTAGATTAGGAAAACCTTGTCTCAAGCCACCATAGTAGATTCATTTGTTTTCCCCCACTTGTTGAGTATTGGAAATACTCACGCTTGCTGTTTCAGAAGGTGACGCATTTGAAGATTTTTCTCAGGATGACTTCCCCGAGGATGGAGCCGAGTTCTAGGCTTGTGGAACCTCTCGGTCGGCTGCCTGTTGGTTTGGAGCTGTGCCGTTCCCTTTTTCCGCTGTGGTGTTCTTTTCTTTAGATCCGTGGGTGGTCATTTTGTATTATTCTAGCGTTGTAATAAGAAACACTGTGTCTGTTACACTAATGAAGTTGCTATATGTATGAATAACTGATCCTGGCATACATATAGTTTACATCTGGTTTTGGTCTTTAAACCGGGTGTGACAGATTCCCTTCGAAAAAAAGCTGTTGGAGATGAGAGAAAATAAAAGAAATGAAAACGAGAAAGATAATTGAGAAGGGAACGAAATAAAGAGAATATAATTAGAGATGATCTAATTATCAATACTTATTATGTATCAATATTCTAACCCGCGTGGACAGTTTGAACGTACGACGGTGGATGTATTTGTGGCTCCGTTTTCTTAATGGGCTGCGGAGCTCTGCCTGGGTCGAAATACATTGTTTTTTTTTATACATATTGAGCTGTCATATCATATCCTTTACAACATCATATAAGTTGACATTCGGCACATGAGTATGACAAGGACAAAACCCAATAATTTAGCCAGATCGGATCCATTTGCCTGAGCTAACTGTCGAGCGGTCAAGGTGGTTGAAACGGAATAATAGCGCCTAACGAAGGAGTGGCAAAAAAAATGTCAGTGAAACATGGGTGGCATAACCAAAGATATTCGAGGAAAGTAAACATTTTCCAACCAAGTTACCAGTAGAAATGAAGTGGTTGAACAACTTTTTTTCACCAAAGCACTCAAAATTCATAGCCCCCTCCAAACACAAGAAAAGCAAGCTGATTTTTCTTCTTCCGTGTAGGAGTAAAAACAATCTCCCTCCTCAGCCTACAGATTCCAAGCGCCAGCTAAGCACTTCACCGACGTGCACCCCTCTCCCTTGCGTCTCCCATCCACCGGCCGGCACTCTCGGTCTCCGTTTCTGCCTTCGCCTTCTGCACTCGTCGCCCATCGATCAGCATGCGCTCTTGGTCTCGGCTTCCACCTTCCGCTTGCGTTGCCTATCCACCGTGAGAGATCGCCGGGGTGAGGCGAGTCCAGCCATGGCGGCGCACTTCGTCTACCGTAGCTCCTCCATTGGATTGCGTTTGTGATGGTTTCCTCACTTGCCGTCGCCTCGTTCGGGGTGGTAAACCCGCCACCCGTCGGGGGGGGGGGATTTCTTTCGGTCCTAGTGGCATTGTTCTTCATTTTGCCCGGGGGAGGGGGGTTAAGGTTGGTGGTGGTGCTCCGTCGGCCACCTCTGGTGGCAGTCGGAGCTCATCGAGGTGGTAGATCCGCCCCTGGCTGGAAGTCTTGGGAGACCTAGGTGCGCGAATGAACTTCTTTCGGTCCTAGTTGCATGGTTCTCCATTTTGCGGATGGTGATTGCCGGTGTAAGTTAGGCTTTAATTTGCATTGGATAAGCGGATGAGCATGATTGGATTTGGACAGAATGTAAGGTTCATTAGAACTGAAGCTAGAATGAATTTTTGTTATGTACATGCATAAAAGTATGCTTAGCCTAAGCAGTTTGGATTCTTTATTTTATTGATCGAACATGAGGTTATCTAGTTAAAAGCTACCGAAAGTTGTAATGCTAATGTAGTAGACACCAATTTGTAAGTTGGAATTGATGGATATGAGTAGATGACTTGGAAGGGACTTCCTCACTTCCACGTGAGACGATGGGAGTTTCATTTGTTATCTGAATTGATGATAATTGCTGACCATTCTTGTTGTTCAGTTTTTAGGCACATGACAAATTTTGTTGATTGAATATGCAAATGCATAAGAAGGTTCTCAAGGCAGATGGAGAAACATGTAGAACTGCAGTCTCATGGTCATACAAGAGGCCGAATGCCTTACAAATAGAACTAGTTTAGTTAGTAAAACTTACACTTAGAGACTTGTTCCTTCTATTTTAATAGCATGCTTGGCGATTATGGTTTAAAATTTTAAGGGCATTATTTGGTGGTTTTATTAAAGAATAATGGATGTCTGTAAGAAATATGCTGGTTGAATCTTGCTTTTGTAATAAGATAGATACTATATTGAGACAATAAGATTTAACTATAGCTTTCTATACATACTAGATAGTTCAACAATCGATCTATTTGCTATGGAATATGTAACACCTTGAATTTTTAGTATATAAAAATATAGCAAAATTCGCTCCAAATTAAATTTTTTTCTAATTATTAAACTTGTATAAAATCAAGAAAATATATATTTGAATATGTATATATACTCGTATGTATATATTCAAATATATTATTTTGGGCTAAGTATTCCAGAAAGCACCAAGTTAATTTCTAAATTAATCGTTGCATTGAATTGATCATATGCATTTTGGTTTATTGGTTCTTATGGTTCTTTGCGTAGCGATTCGAATTGAATGCTTCTCAATTCGAATCTATTCTAGTTCCTTTCGGCAAATTTCTAATCTAAACCCAACCGAGAAAATCGAGCTTCCAATCCAGCTAAAATCTATAATTCAATTATTCCATTGAATTACCCCCAAGTAGCTTTGGTCAACTCGAATTTGAATGTCTCTAAAGTTCGAATCCCAATCTTGATTCAATTCTTTCAAAATCCATTGAATTCAATTCTCCTGAATTCAAACATTTCTCAAATCCCGAAGCTTCAAGTATGAATCTTTCTTCTAATTCAAATACCCTTATTTGAATTAATGCCAAACTCAGATTCGAATACTCCTATTTAAGTTTAATCCTATATATCTCAAATCCAGATTCATCAATCATTATCGGTTTCGTACCCGCATGCAATTCGAATAACTCGCATTATATTCAATTCATGCCAAGTTCAATCATTTGCACATCCAATCTAATTCAATTCAAATCATTCCTTCAATGACCATTCATCCATTTTCGAATTCGAATATGTTTATTCAATCAACATGCAAGTCGAATCCTCGTTCCAAAATCAAATTGATTTCAAATTCAATTTGAATTACCCAATTCAAATTGATTCCATTAATTCAAATTGAATTATTGTACATCTTTTTGCAATTCAAATACATCCATTTGAATTATCACACATTTCATTTACAAATTCAAATACATCTTTTGCAATTCCATTACACAAATATCTTTCTCTCTCTCACATCTCTCCCTCTCTCAGATCTTTCCCTCTCTCTCCTTGCCCTCTCTCGGCCACCTCCATGTGCCCATGCTATGCCCTGATCTTTTCACCACCATACCCCATGCCCTCACTGATCTTTTCATCTGGATGGCAACAGCCATTTGCTCTCCTCCCTCGTGCCTTCACATGCAAGCCATCGCACACAAGCATACATACACACAGGCGCTCAACCGTACGCTCCTCTGCCTCTCCTCTTCACGCCCTGCAAGCACAGCCACGCCATCCAAGCTCGCGTACGCGTCTCCTCCGGCCACCGTCGTGCGTGTTACCGTCACGTGTCACCATCACCACGTGTGCCGTGCCGTCCGCTCGCGCGTCGTCCTGCACGCAGCCTCCACCGCGGCGCACGCCGTCCCGGTAACTCGCTCGCGTCCAGCCGTGCTGTCCCGTCGCGGAGGCACCACCACAACTCCACCGTGCCACGCCATCCATACACGGTGAGCCTCCCTCTTCCTATCTCCTGGTGCCCATTCCTCCCTTCCTCCCTTTGCTCAGCCGCCCGTGCGCTCCTCTGCGCACCGCGCCGCACCCTCCAGTCGCCATGCGCCTTCGCCTTCCGCTGTCGCGTTGTGCACACCGCCGGCCCAAACCACGCCATGCGCGTTGCGTCGCTCAGCTGGCCCAGGCGCCCAGCCACTGCCTCGGCCCGCCTTCCTGTTTTGCCCGGTCGCAAAGCCGACGCGCCGTCCGACCGAGCCGCCACTAGCCGATGCGCGCGCAGCCTCCTCGGTCGCGCCTCCGTCGTCCCGCCACCGTAGCGTGCGCCGCGCCGACGGGCCGTCCCGGCCTCCGTCGCCGCTGCGCCATGCCTCCTACGCTCCACCGCGCAGCCGCCGTGTGTGCCGCACTCCTGGTCGCGCCGCACCGTGCCCCCGCTGCCCGCAGCCGGCCCGCCGCCAGGTCGCCGCGCACACCATCTCTCCATCTCCTCCGGCTGCTCCGCGCCATTCCTCCGGCCACCGCCTCCCGGCCTTCTTCCGTCCCGACAGCCCTGTTCACAGTTCCGCCGCCGCCTCCCTCTTCTCTCCGACTGACCACTTCCCTCTGGCGCTCTCCTTCGCGCCGTGCGCGCTATCCCGTCGCGCTCTCCCTCCCTGAGCTCCGGCCTCCTCCTCTCTCTCCGGTCTCCCTTTGAACCTCATGCACGGAAGAAGCACTGGCCAACCTTATCCATCTACCGGACCGGCGTGTCCACTGGCCACGGTCCATGGTGGACCGGCCACATGAGCCACCTCCGGTCCACAAAAACCACAGACAAAGTCCACAAATCCGGTCTATGGTGGACCCCCCTCGCAAATACCCTCGGGTTCACAAATCTATAGACCGAGTCTATGAAATAGTACCCATTTTCTATTTTCAGGTTTTCCTTTTCGGTAAAACTTCTAGCCATATCTCCTTCATTTCAACTCCGAATTCGGCGATTCTTTCGCCAATATAAGTCTAAAATCATAATCTTCATCCATGCCAAATCTTGTAAATTTTTGGATTTTATTTAATTTTCTCGTTCAATCATTATTTGTATTGCGGCGTTTAATCTAGGTTTAGATTTCGCTTTATATTAAATAATGTTGAGTTAGATATTTCGATAATAATGTTTAGGTTGTAATCGTAATATTGTCGCATGTGATAACCTAGCTTAAGTAGATTAATTCTTTTTCTTAATAAGAATAACTAAATGTTGTTTCAATTAAGTGTTTAAGAATAAATTGATATTTCATGTGATATTCCATGTGATAGTTTATAGATTTAATCTTAGTTCAATTAAGGTAATAAATTAACTTGTGTAGCTGTTAAATAAATAAATATCAATCATTAGAATATGATAGAATATTTATTGTTAGTAATTAATTAATTGAATACCCTTTTAATAATTAATTAATTAGATTCAAATGATATATTAATCTAATTAATTAATTGCATGTATGCTTTTATGATAGAAATAAAATATAACTTAGGTAGTGTGGAAATTAAACAACACTAAGTAATTAAGATTAATCACTAAATAACCATATTTAGTGCAAGGTTAGAATATTTAATATCTACACTAAAGCACATATAAAAACCTAAGGTTATACTTTACCTAAGGTTATACTTACGTATATATGTATACATGCTCACATACATATAGATATAAGCATTACACATATATTCATGTCTGTACACGTGCACTCACCTACACGTAGAATCTCTAGCTGTCGTCCTTCGACAGTTAATCTAATAAGAGTTCATCTAATTAATCGTGATTTGTTCAGGTTTTCTCTTAAGTGGATAAAACAACTAGATTATCTCGTTATTCTCTGTGTATTAACTTCGTATTGCTTAGATTTACCGATCGTCTTCCGTAAGGTTTAGCTTTCGTCGTTTTCTCCGTCGTTCTTCTTTCGCTTTGGTATTTTATTGGTTTTGTTCCGGTGTTCATTGCTTAGTCGTTGTGCGCTTTTTGTTGTTAATCTGCGTAGACTCGAAGTCGAGGTTCTAAGCAAGAACGCGAGGAAGGAACTGAAGGCAAGATCCAACGATGAAGAAGAACCCCAGAAAACTCAAGAGATAAGACCAATCTTGAATTGACCCAAGAAGGTAAGTCCTATTTCCTTGATCATACTGAACCTATGATTTTTAAATAATATACATGATCAACTAAAATCGGACTTATTATCGCATGCGCTATATATTGCATTTTCTTTCAAACTACTTGTAGTAGTTAATCCTATCGACATTGCCATGCCTTACATATCATCATCCAGAATACATATCACCCTAGGAATACCTGTTGTTAAATATATTAACGATGGACGACGTCTTGATATCTAGCATGCTTAGGATGGAATACATCTCCTCGGAGATGCCATCTTTAAAATACGTCTCCTCGGAGATATTGCTTTTAAAACACTTCTCTTCGGAGACCAATTTGCTGTTATCAATGATAACTCATATACCATGTTTTCTTGATGGTTGTGAATTCCGTGATGGTCAGGAAATCCTTGATGTCATGTGGGACATGGAAGGTGATGTGTAAAAATGGGTGAAAACTGTTTTGGCGTGGGCAAGTAGAGTAGTCCTCCGGGGAGGATGCTCATGGGGGCTTGAGTTACATGATGGTATTCATTACCCATGAAGATGCCTAGCCCGGCCGCTTAAGGACTGAGTCTTGCGCCGTCATGCTTAGCCACCCCGTGCAACCATGCATCCTGTATGGGCAGGACTTGATTTTTCCTTCACTGGACTGAGTTGGGCATCATACCAGGAGGCTGAGAGCAACGAGTAGCCAAGGGTCTATCTGTCCCGCTGTTTGGAGGTTCAGGGACCGGCTTAGGCTTAAAAATGGAGGCTGGCCTTCGGAACATGCAGCTCTGGAACTTGGCGTGTCTCGTGGAAAAGTCCGGCAGGAAAAGTGTTTGGAGAGTCTCGGTATGATTCGCTCCTCCGCTTGCAACGGTTAGAGGCTGAGCATATCGTATGGGTAAAGCTGTACAACCTTTGCAGAGTGTAAACCTATTCGAATAGCCGTGTCCACGGTCATGGACATGCAAAACATTGACCTCACTTGAATAGACTCTGGGTGCATGTGTTTTGATGAGTGAGTGTGTGGACTAGATGTCCGTGTGATGTGGTTCCTGGTTCGATCCGCCAGAAGCTGTGTGGTACTAGAGGTACACCAGATGTGATAAAAGGGACTGCGGAGTGAGGTATAACCCCTCCCAGGACTGAAAACCTCCAGATACAACTTGTTACCTTAGTTTTGGTTTTAAAACTATTTCGACAGCTTTACTATCAGGTCACTTTCTAATACGTTAGGGACTTGAGGTTATACTTAGTACCAACAGAAGATTCCTGAACTGTTTTGGTTTTAAAACCGTTTGACAACTTTGTTACCAGGTCATCTTCTAATACGTTGGAGACTTGAGGTGATACTCAGTACCAACAGAGGATGCCTGCAGTTGTTTTCAAAAACTTTGCTACATTTATTTCAAAAGGTTAACAGTGGAGAATATAACTTGATACCTGTATAAAACCTGCTTTACACTTAAAACTATGCTGTAAAGCCTTATCCTTGAAATATTCATTATGCATCTATCAACCCCCTTGAAGTAGTATAGGACTTGTTGAATACCTTCCGTACTCAGTCTTGTTGCTTTCAGATTGTTGAGTTGAAGATCAACCTCAACCCAGATGAAGTCGAAGAGAAGAAGTCTAAGATCGCGTCCGTACCCGAGTTGCCTGTGGCATTGGGTTGCATCGTCGTTTCACTCCGCTGCGCTGTAGGCTCTTCTGCCTGGCTGGTTTGCTGTGGATTCTTGTCCACCAGACAATCTTTTCTCTTTTCAGGTATTTATTTTACTTATTTGTATTCGAAGTATGTATTTGATATCATTCTGTTGAATTCTGTGCATATCAGCTACTTGATCTAGGGACTGATACAGGAGGCACAGGGGAACCCGGGTTCGGGATCCTGACAGAATATGATGCTCCATCCTATCCTTCATATGAAGCATTGTTTGTTCAATAGCTCAATGATTGATTTTCTATCTTAAGTATTGGATACTATTGAAATGCCAACTCTTTACCTGATGTTAGTTGGGTCTCTATGTTCTGTTTTATAAACTATGATCTGTCAAGAAATGTTCTTGGTGTAACTATGTTACAAGCGTTGTCCTTGGTCCAATTAAACGTTGAGCTTGCTCATACTGACATACTGTGTTTGTAATCTGTATACAAAATTCATGATTCTTGCAATGATACTCCACTATTCTCTGAACATTTTGCTTTGTCTGCATCATTCTGCCCCGTATCAGGACACCTGCATACGAAATGGAATCCAGTCACTAAAGGCTGCTTACACGAAATATTTGATTTACATGCTGTTTTTTCCTCTCATGGTCTTTGGCTACAGTAATTGCTTTTAGCTGCTTGCAAAAAGCCTGTATTCCATTATATTTGATAAGGTGGGAACAAGTTGATTTAGTTTGCATCCTGACATAACATACTTAACAAAGTTGACATTTCTGATTTCTATTTACCGAAGTTGCTAGTATTTTACTCTTATGCTATTATTAGTACAAAATAAACCAGTAGATTCACTCTTTAACATGGATAATAATGATGTTTTTTTAGGAGGAATCAGGTCACCCTTTAACTAAGGGCGCGTTTGGCATGCTGAAACGTTTCAGTTTCTTACGTGAATCGATAGAATCAGTTCCAAACGGTATTACACGCGAGCAATTCTCCTGAGAAACGGCTGAAACGTTTCACCGATTTTAGCTTGCGCGTGAGAAATGGCCTTAGGCAAGTTCCGCTGGAGAAACGGGCCAACGTTTAATCGTTTTCAAGTTCTAACAGTTAAAATGGGTCGCATTTGAATTTTTTTTCATCCATAATTTTTTTTTATATTTTTTATGAACTATATCTATCTCTGTGAATTTTTCAAGAAAACAACTTAATTTTAATGTCTTTTTAAGAATCTAAATCCAGACAGCTAGCCAAATAATTTCAATAAAATTTTTTGACAATAGAAACGTTTTCAAAGAAAATCTGAATCTAAAATATTTCTAAGAGAATTTAAATCACTGTCAAACGCGTCCTAAGTTTGCTGAATGGGATGTCAACGACCCAGCTTCTGCATACGTATTCAAAGTCATATTCAACAAAGCCAGAGATGAGAAGAAGGGTGGGAATTGACAAGACACCGAATCACCTTGCAAGGACACTAGGACTGAAAGGGTGAAATCTTACGCCTCCAAGCCACACTCGGTATGTTTCTTCGTAACTTGGATCGATGTTCTTCTTTGAATTTCGCCTTACTACAACACAATGCTAATTTCTAGCTTTCCATTTGTCATTACTCGTATTCTTTGCGTATGCAGAAGAAATGGTTTTGCTGCGTATTAGGGGAAAATAAACCAGTATGAGAGTAACGGTTGAAGATTACCATTCAGGTTTCTTCGGAGCCTTATCTCCGAACTCTCTGTTAAAAGTTCGATCTCTGATATCATCAGATCCTTTTACGGTACCTTTTCGTACATGCGAAACGTTTTCTTGACTCCGCTGGCTCGATCTCCCAAAGCCTCAAAAAACCCGATCTCCTGAAGCCTCGGTCCTCCGAAATTTCGGCCTCCCGAAGCCCCGGCCCTCAGGGGTCTTGCTTCCTAAAGCCTTCACCTCCTGGTTCCATGCCTCTTGAGGCCCTCGCCTCGGGTTGCTCTGGCCGCCTTCTTGAAGGCAGCAGGGTGAGTCAGCAGGCCTTAGAAAAGATCTGCCGGAAGGGGAGCACCGATCGTACTTTATTTGTAAGGAAGTGACCGGTATTAAAGTCCTAGGCTAATGGACGCTTCTCTAACATTCCGGCGTGATGAAGGCTATCCTGACACCCCTGACAGTGCGACGCCGGGCCGCAATCAGCGACCGGCTCTCCCTCTTCAGGGGGCAGGCACCACGATAATTACCACGGTGGATATTTATCTCCCCCATAGGGTAGAAGGTAGTTATCCGGGATAAGGTATAGTAATTTGGTTAAATCCCGGATATTTATACATTATGATAACTTGTATGTCAAGCTACGCATGACCTTATAAATAGAAGACCATGATTCTCTAGGCAGGGAGGACAACGAAGGAGAGAATGAGCAAGATAGCAAAAAAAGATACAAAGGTGAAAACACACTAAGTCACGCTGTGATACTCTTCCCAGAGTGATCCATTTTTCTACCTGCAATACATTCATGGTGTTCCTTCCTCTTAAACTTCGTCTCCAAGCTTGAGTCTCCTCCTTAGAAGATACTCTCGCTGTACTTACTGGGGCAAGATGAACTCTTGCACCAACAGCGCGTCGTTTGTGGGGACTCGAACACAGAAGTGCTAAGAGAGGTAGGAATCCACCAGAAAAACCACCAGAGGATCAGCTAAAACTGCCATACCCACCGTTGCGAGCATGCAACCATATGCATGGCTGCCTCAGCCATACGCATCGTATGCATGCTCCAGCCCCGCTGCCATATGGGACGGCTTTCCTCCGACCTTGGCCAACTCAGAACCCTGGGTCGGTATAGGAACTCCAGATGGCGCGGAGGTCTTCCAGCCTCTACGCAATGAAGACCTCACCACCTCAAGAGAGGACGCGGCCGAAGCCACAGCTAAACAGGCCGCCTTCCAATGGTTCTGGGCGATCCAATCCAGGAATGCTCCTGCCTGGACTTGGTCCCCAGGTGTCCCCTTCGACCACACCTGGGATACCCCGAGTGAGCCAACATCTTCGGAAAATCTGTCTACCCAGCGCCCTCCTTGGGCCCCTCAGGCGAAAGAGGGTTCCAAGGAGACAGAGGGCTCCGGGGTGCGCAGACCCCGCCAACGCCTCTGACACCGCCCTCGCAACGCCAACCGCGTGTAGGGAACCCCAAGCCACCTCATTCGGTGAGGTATAGTCAGAATCACTTCGGCTCCAAAAGCCGGTTCATCGGGCAGCACCGATGGTTTCCCAAAGGGGAAGGAGCCCCTGGGGAAACCATAGGCTCCAGGACACACCGCCTTCGGCAGCGACCCCGACGACGACTCCAAGCTTCGGCACCCCTGGAGGCACACGGGTGCATCCTGCACGGACCAGGGCACTGCCACAACACCAATGACTGCCGCACCCTCATGACCTTCCGGTAGAAATACCTCGAAATGCAAGCAGAATACCTGGCTATAGAAGGAGCAGGCGATGGACGACGCATGGTTCGGAGGCCTGGGGCAAGCTCCCGGGCAAATCCCTGGCCCCTCAACCCTTCACCGTCACTACCAACCCTACTACCAACGGTACTACATCCAGCAACGAGAACTGAGTTGGGGACACACTGTCACCAGGCTTCGGACGGAATATCTTCGAAGCCGGGTAGCGACCAAGGATCGAGGCGATCAAGCATCGCCTCTCCCAACTAGCCTTCGGCTATGCCTCCAACATGCCGTCGCTAGGCTCTGGACGGTTTACCTCCGGGGCCGGGCAACGGCTAAAGGCTGAGGGAGTCAAGCACCGCCTCTCCTAGCCTAGCTATAGGTTTCGAGGTCACCAAGCCTCACAATAGAGGTCTCGTTCCTACAAAGGTACGTCCACTGTTAACTACCAAATAGTTTACCTAGTGATTCGTCTTTCATACGGTAAGGTCAGAGTCTGTTGGAGGCCTCCAACCTTACTACTAGGAGTATTTTTTCAATAGATAGACACTAGGTAAAAGCAGTAGAACTTAAGTTACATTTTTTCACTTAGCATGAACAGTTATATCACTTAGCTTTGTTTTACGCTGCAAATAGCTTCTTATTGCCAACAGTAGACTGCAAAACTTAGATAGTATAACCATGCAAAATCCCTATACTCCCGCAGACGCATCATGCTTAGGTCGCTTGGGGGGTGGGTCTGCCCAGGTTTCCTGGAAGGCATTGTGCGGTCTCGGAAGAGTAGTTGCCACGTATCAAGAGATTTCCTTGATAGATCGTATTGCGGTGCCACCCGTAGGACATCTTCGGGTGGCATGACAAGCCCACGTACCGCGGACGTAGTATGCCTAGGTCAATTGGAAGGCAAGACTGCCTAGATTTCCTGGAAGGCATTGCGTAGTCTCAGTAGACAGTGAGGCCCACATACCACGGGCGCCGCTTATGCCTAGGTAACCTGCAAGGCAGATTATGCCCAGGGTGCCCTGGAAGGCATTTGCATAGCCTCGGGTGTCGAAGCCACGCCCCAGGGGATTCCCCGGTGGCGGAGTTGCGGTGCTCCGAGGAATGCTGCCATAAGGAATACTCGTTGCACGACATGCCTACACACCATGGGCGTAGCATGCCTAGGTCACCCGGAAGGCAAGACTGCCTAGGTTTCCTGGAAGGTATTGTGTAGCCTCGATAGTGTGTAGATGCTGGTTATCAAGGGACTTCCTTGGTAATGTAGTTGCGGCGCCCTCAGGGGATTTCTCCAGAGGTGTGACAAGCCCATGTACAAGTAAGCATCGCTTGCCTAAACCCAAGGTCTTCTGAAAAGGTTTCCTGGAGGGTAGGCTTTGCCCTGGTAGGAAGTGGAGCCCACACATCGTGGGCATATCATGCCTAGGTCACCTGGGGGGCAAGACTGCCCAGGTTTCCTGGAAGGTATTGTGTAGCTTCGATAGTGTGTGGACGCTGCATATCAGGGGACTGCCCTGATGTGAGGATGCAGTGCCGAAAGGGTACGAAACCCGCTGGTCTCCAAAGAACACCCCACACAGATCGACAAGGTACCAAGATCCCCCTCCCTACAGGGGAAGGTATGATCACGTGACTCAAACATGTACGGTAAAAGGTAACAACATTACCCTACCATCTCCTTCGAAAACACCTTTTACATGTTATTTTATGAGGGTTATACTAACATTTAATAAAATCCACGCCTCATGGCACGGGAAACATAGTGGAACTCCCGACTATCCATTTTAGAGACAGCAAGGCCGGGCAGCGGCTAAGGGCCGAGGGGGTCACGGACCCTCTCTTCCATCCGGCCTTTTGGCTTCACCTCCGACACGCCGTCGCCAGGTTTCGGACGGAGTACCTCCAGAGCCAGGCAGTGGCTAAGGGCCGAGGGGGTCGCGGACCCTCTCTTCTGCCCAGCCTTCGGCTTCACTTCCGACGCGCCGTCACCAGGCTCCGGATGGAATACCTCTAGAGCCAGGCAGCGGCTAAGGGCCGAGGGGGTCATGGACCCTCTCTTCCGCCCGACCTTCAGCTTCGCCTCTGACACGCCGTCTCCAGGCTCCGGACGGAATACCTCGAGAGCTAGGTAGCGGCTAAGGGCTGAGAGGTCGCGGACTTCTGCAAGAAGTTCAAGGCGAAGGAACGTGCCTTCCTCGCCTCCCTTAGCGACTTTGACATCGACTCCAGCGATGATGATTCCTCAAGCTCAAAGAGGGTGAGGTCAATAAGAAGAAGAAGATCATCGATAACCTCAACGGCTTGTGTTTTATGGCCGGTGACAACAGCGATGCTGAGCTTGACTCAGAGGTACAACTTTCTGCCGATGAGCACTCTGTAAAAGTAGATGAACTAGAAGATGCTTTGGTAGCTCAAGATTGCAATCTCAAGTTAGCTGTGTGCAAGCTTAGAGAATACAAAAAGAAATTTGAAAATGCTACCATAGAACTTGAATTGCTAAAATCTGCTCCCACAGTTGTAGATGAGATAGAGTGTGATGCATGTGGTGTTTACATGATTCAAATGTCTAATCTGCAAACTAGACATGCTTCTATAGTAGATGAGCTTGAGAAAACTAAGCTTGCTTTAGAAGAGCTTAAGCCTAGATCTTTTTTGCTAGGAGCTTGCAAAAATTGCCTAATTTTGAAATCTGAGCTTTCTGAGAACTATGCTAAGCTTAAGGATTTTGAGAAGAAACTAGTTAATGCTTCTAGCTCTAAGGCTATTATTTCAGCTTGTGATACATGTGCTTCCTTGTTAAATGAATTACATACTTGTCAGGCAGAAATACTTAGATTGGAAGATGAGAACAAGCTGCATAGGTCTGTGTTGAGTTGAGTGTCTACTAGTGAACCACAATTAGGTATGATTGTGGAACAGTTCAAGAGAGAGGATAGGACTGGTGTCGGGTGTGACTACACCAGGGTGCCTTATGAATATGGAAAAATTGAAGAGTGCAGTACCTCTGGAGTGAGTGCTTGTGATAAATCTATTGCCATCAACTCCCAAAACAAATGTGAAGTTATCCCAGTTGAGCCACCCAAAATTCCTCCCAAGAAACATATATGGATACCCAAGCCCAACGAGTACCGAAAACGGTTTGATACCGTTCCACCAATTCCTGAGAAAAGCAAGCCTAAACAGCCAAGACAACCTCCTAGAGTGAATCCCAAACCTAACAGAGGAGTTAGATATCACTGTGAATACTTCCACCATGAGGGTCACGTAGTTGAGTTTTACTTTAGGCGCAAGAGAAATAAGAGACGTGAGTTTGAGTAGAACAACCAGGACATGTACTACCCTGCCCATGGTGTACATGAGCCTTGTCTTCATGTTAGCCACAAACAATCTGCTCGCTCTCGTCGTGGTGGAACTGGTCGCATGGTTGCTGGTGGTTCTTTTGCCTGGCGTGGACCTAGTCATGCTCTCTATGGCTATGGCTCACGTGCTCGTGGCTTTGAGTCTCAAGGCTTTGGCGGACCATATTTTCAACATCGTGGTGCTCGCTCCCTGCCTGTGAGAAAGAATAAGTATCCTCGTGCTAATCCTATTTTTGGACGAGTGGCTCGACATTGGAATGCTTCATATTTCACTAACCCCAGTGTTGAGTCATTCGCTCACAATTTTTCCTCTTATTAGTAGGAGGACAGAGGTTTGGAGAACATATGGATCATGCATTCCGGCTGTTTGCGCCACATGACCGGAAATCCCAAATGGTTCTCCAGCCTCACCCCGGTGATGCAAAAAGAATACATCACTTTTGGGGATGACAGTAGAGGAAAGGTAATATCAGTTGGTGCCATCAAGGTAAATGATTCCTTTGTACTCAAGGAGGTTGTTTTGGTTGACAACTTGAAGTACAATTTACTGTCAGTTTCGCAACTTCTTGAGGATGGCTTTAAAGTGCGCTTTAAGAGAAATGCTTCCCGTGGTATTGATTCTTTTGGTGATCTTGTGTGTGGTATTTCTCCAGCTGGCCAAGTGTTCAAAATGGAATTTTCAAAGTCTTTTGGTTCTTCTTGTTGCTTAATGGCTAGCTCGACCTCTGAGCTTTGGAAGTGGCATAGGAGACTTGGTTATATGAGTTTTGATTTACTCTCTCGTTTGAGTGCTCTTGACCTTGTCCAAGGATTGCCCAAGCTTAAGTTTGAAAAAGATTTGGTTTGTGCCCCTTGTCATCATGGGAAGATGATTGCTGCTTCCCACCCACCTGTCAAACAGGTGATGACTGACCACCCGGGAGAGCTTTTGCATATGGACACTGTTGGTCCATCCCGTGTGCGTTTGGCGGGTGGAAAAAGGTATGTTCTTGTGATCGTTGACGATTTTTCGAGGTACTCTTGGGTGTTTTTCATGGAAGCAAAAGATGAGGCATTTTCTCATTATTGAGATTTGGTTTTAAGGTTGAAGAATGAATTTCCTCGCAATACCATGAGAGCTATTCGCAGTGACAATGGTAAGGAATTAAAAAATGCTCAATTTCAGCCTTTTTGTGCTGAACCTGGTCTAGAGCAGCCGTTTTCTTCACCTTATGTGCCTCAACAAAATGATGTGGTTGAAAGAAAAAAATCTAACCCTTGTTGAGATGGCTAGGACGATGCTTGATGAGCATAGGACTCCTAGAAAGTATTGGGCCATGGCAATCAATATCGCTTGCCATGTTTCAAATCTAATTTTCTTGCATTTGATCTTGAACAGAACTTTCTATGAGTTGAGATTTGGAAGGATACCCAAGGTAAATCACTTTCATGTGTTTGGATGCAGGTGTTTCATTCTCAAGCAAGGTAATTTGGACAAATTTGAGTCCTGCTCATCTGATGGCATATTTCTTGGTTATGCCTTACATAGTCGTGCTTATCGTGTACTTAATTTAGAAACTAACAAAATCATGGAAACATGTGAGGTTACTTTCGATGAAACTATGCCATGCACAACCCTTGCTTTTGAGGCTGTATGTGAACAAGAATTGAGCGAGAACATCTTTGTTGATGAGGACGTTCTAGCTCCAGTTGTTGATGATGATGATGATGCTGGTTTCCATCCATCACCAACTGCTCAAGAGCTACCTTATGCTTCCACTACATCAACAGAAGGTCTTGATACTATTACTGCTTCCACATCTGCTGCACCACTACATGATCAAGCAGAAGCTCCAGCTGTCATTGAGGGGGAGGCTACTTCAGAAAGAGAAGCCCCTCGGCACATTCAGCATCGACACCCCTCCCAGCAGATGATTGGTGGTTTGCATGAACGAACTACATGGTCAAGTTTGCAGAGACTATGAGCAGAGAATTTGAAATGTCCATAATGGGTGAGCTAAATTTCTTCCTTGGACTTCAAATCAAGCAAACCAAGGAAGGTACCTTCGTCCACTAGAGCAAGTACACCAAAGATGTGCTAAGGAAGTTTGACATGACGGATGCCAAGCACATGTCAACTCCCATGCCTGTGTTGGCAGCTCTAGATGCGGATGAAAATGGAGAAGCAATGGATCATAAGGAGTACCAGAGTATGATTGGCTCCCTTTTGTACTTGACTGCTATGGGGCCGGACATACAATTCACCGTGTGTCTATGTGCTCGTTTTCAAGCGTCTCCGAGAACCTCACATCGCTAAGCCGTCAAGTGGATTATGAGGTATCTTCATTTTACTCCCGAGCATGGTATGTGGTACTCTGCATCAGCGACACTCAAACTTCGCAGTTACTCTGATGCGGATTTTGCTGGGTGTCGTATTGATCGCAAGTCCACTTCTAGAATGTGTCAGTTCCTTGGATCTTCTCTTGTGTGTTGGTCTTCTGGCAAGCAATCCAGTGTAGCCCAATCCACCATTGAAGCCGAATATGTAGCAGCCGCTGGTTTTTGCTCCTAGCTATTGTGGATGATTGCTACTTTAAAGGATTTTGGGTTGAGCTCTCAGAGCATGCAACTTTTATGTGACAGAACCACTGCTATAAGTGTTGCTAAAAACCCTGTACTTCACTCAAAGACAAAACACATAGATGTGGGATTTCATTTCTTGAGAGACCACTATGAAAAGGGTGACATTGATCTTTGTCATGTGGATACCTATAATCAACTTGTAGATATATTCACCAAACCGCTTGGTCAATTGTCACGTCCCAAATTCCATAATCGCATGATTATATTTAATCATACATCATTAGCGTCATAATTAAATTTGAGGCAAATTATTTTGGCACATTAGAGCAATTCGTTTTGAATCAATTGGATGAGAGAAGGAAATTCGGGAGAGAAAATAATTAAATTCACAGTTAAAATGGACTTTTTCCTTAAAATGTGGGCTCCACATGTGGCCCCACCACCCCATCTCCACTTGGGCAGCAACCCTACCTGCTCCCTCACTACCACTCCCGTGCCTCTCTCCTCTACCAACCGGCCAAAGCAAGGATAGCAAGAGCTCTCACTCCCTCTCTCACTCTCTCTCCCCTTCTCCCTCAAATCCGAGCTCTAAAGAAGGATTAGAGGTAAGCATGTGGTACCATTGCGATCACGAGCTCGTAAGCTATCCATCCATCTAATTCATTTTCGAATTCCCAGAGGATTTGAGTCGTTCTTGGCTCATTTTGGTGTTTAGGGTTAAAACAAGAAGAACACCGGAATTCTTCATTTCCCGAGCATTTCCTCCACTTCCCGACGGTCACCAGCCTCCACAAGCATCTTGGGTAAGTTTCTTAGGCTCCCCATAGCAAAAATTCGTGATTTGGTTGGTCGATTTTGAATTAGACCAAAGTTCATGAGTTTTGAAGTTTTGGACCAAACTGAGAATTTAGATGAGATTTGAGTTGGGAATTAAGTTGCTAGTTTGATGAGTGAATTCTAGACTTATAAATCTCAAGTTGCTAGTTTGATGAGTGAATTCTAGACTCTATAAATCATCTCAAATATGTTCCCCTTTGGATTGGAGAGGATTTCAAATTGATTTGGCAAAGTTTTCCCTCAAAATTGAGCTTTTCTAGAAAGTCCGAAAATTCCGCACAATTTTTCGGAAGTTCCACAATGTGGAACTTCCGCAATTACTGTTCATCAGGCGATGTGTGGCTTGTAAAATTCATAATAAATTCTTCTTAGCTCCAAAAATTATGAAACTAATTTTGTTAGTTTCATAATAACCTATTCTACCTATTAAAAATATCCCCAGTCATGAAAAAGTTAATCAACTTTCTGAAGAGAATTAATTAGGTTAAGGTTTCGTTAATTCACCGTTGGTTCTTTGCGAGTCCAAAATTGATGATTCCAATTTTGCTAGTTTCCTTATGACTTTTTCTATCTAGGAAAAATATTTTCATCCATTATATGTATATTGTGGCATATGGTTACACTTCATTCATACTCATTGCATTGCACACGTTGATCCTTTTTAGAGAACGCTGAACCGATGATCCTGGTGAGCGAGGATGATCTCGGCGCGCCCTGCTTTGTGAGCTAGTGTATCAAGGCAAGCATATAACATATTGCACCCTATCAGTTGAATGGAATAAAGTCTAAATATTGATAAATTATGCTTATGTATAGGTTTGCATGTATAGGAAGTCGATGTCAGGCTTATGGGTAGAACCTATGTTGGTTGCATTGTCTCTATCTTGAATTATTATTGATCCATATCCTTGTAGCATTTGTTTATTCATGATAAGGCCTAACTTAAAAGTGATGCGAGATGCTTAGCAATGCATATGTCCTCGGTAGAAGTCGAGCGGTGGAACGTCGGATAGTTCGCGAGCTATAGGTTAAATTACTTTTACAATGGTTACCGTGTTGGGTTGTTGGTGTTGGTTGTATGAGTGGTGAGTATGAGATAAGGTGTGGGTGGTGCTAGAAGGTCTTTTGTCCTGCCCAGATGTGGAGTTCCCCTGGGTAGGTCGGTAGAGGAAATCGGACACCATAGACCACTTTGCACCAGTTAAGCACCGATCATCGGTGTAGTCAGCTTTAGCACTTTCCTTACTCACCACATACCGATCTAATGGTAAGGTGAGCCGAATACCTTCGCAGCTGTGGCTTTTTGGGGTCTGAACATCGACGGTGTGAGCGGGCGGGCTTGTAGTGGTACTAGTTTGCTCCGGGAGTAGTTTTAGTACCGCCGCGCCGAGCGATGCATGCTGCAAACGGTTGGGGCTGGTTGGGAAAGATTGACATAAGTACCCCCTCGTATGATCCGGCGTGGTCATGCGAGTCGTATGGTCCTCAAGTCGTGTGGGTCCAGGAGTATCCCCTGCAGGGTGTATAAACAGTTCGAACTGCCGCGCTCTCGGTCATGAGCATGCTATTGCTTATCTGCATCGATCGTAGAGTTTTTGAGTTGTGGATTGTAGTCAATATTGTGGTATGTGGTACGAGATGGTTGGTATGTCGGTTCGAGGTGGTTATGGTTCTTACAGCTATGTTTACGTTTTTTTCAGATGCATTATGTTTAGTTGTTATTGCAGGGTAAAATGGTATGTTTGGTTAAGTATAGGTGCTCACACGTATATGTCTAGGTTGCTTATCGCATATGTTTTACTTAACCTTGTGGCATACTCTTGCTAACAACTCAATGCATAATCCTTGGAGTTGGGATATTATATACCCATATCGTGTAAGTCTTGCAAGTACCTTCGTACTCAGGGTACTGCCCTTAAGTTGATGCAGGTGTTGCGGGTGAGGAAGAGGCGACTTTCGGCTACTTCGTGCCTACCGATTAGGGTGGCGGGCAAGAGTTGTGCATCCTACTCTGAAGGTCGTGCTTTTGGGACGGTGCCTAAGGGCATGTGGCGCTGTTCTCTTTTGTTGTTTAGGTTTATCTTCCGCTGCGTAGCTTTTGTTGTCTTTTGATGTAAGTTGCTGGAAACAGTTGCATGTTTAAGAACTTGTAATAGAAATGTTAATTACTCGCTCTTTATTAAACTGTGTTGTGATATGTATGTTGGAAGGCATGTGTTCCGATCCTTGGGCACAAAACACGTGCCGGGACTACTGGAATGATATTTGGGTTAATCGTCGAGGTTGGATTATGAATAATGATCCTCCTGATGATTAATTTGAATACTATTTGGACGGTTCCTTACATCAATCCACCTTTGCTCGCTTGCGAGGGGAACTTCGTGTGTGCTTTCCTTTTTGAGTTGGAGAGTTTTTGGTTCTCTAGTAATATTGTGTACATTTATGTTTTCCTTTACTCTTTTATGTACACCTTATGAGATACTCTATTTATGCATTGCATCTCATCATGTATCATATGGTCATCATGTGCAAAATGCATTTTAGCAAGCTTCTCTTATATGTTCATAGCACTTGCTGGTACTAGTTATGAATTTGTGCTAAATGTAGTGGATGTATACCAATTTGTGCAAGCTTAGGCTCTTTTTGAGATATGCTATAAAATCTATTGAGCAAGCTTGTCTTTTCTAAGGATGAATTTGAAATATGAATATTGAACTTAATCACTTGTCACCCTTGAGTGTTTGCTTTAGCTAGATCAGTGCTTGAATTAGGGCTACTTCTGTGAAAAGCTTGTGCTAGCCCTCCTTGTTCAGCTTAGCAGATTGGGGAACATTGGACTATGTTCTTTGTCTTTGTAAAGTTTTAGCCCATGATTAACCCTTGGGAGAGCTTATGCTCTTTTATGTCGCAAAGGCACAACTTGCTTTGCCCTTGTGAAAATTTGCATATTTTGAATCACATGTTAAGTCAATCAAAATGAATGATTCATGCATTTGCCAAGGAAGTGAACCCAAAGTTTATCTGAGAAAAACCTCTGCGTCCACCGTGTACTCGTCTGTGGTCAGTAGTTCTCAGCATAGCGTGTTCATGTGAATGGTCGCATGTACTCGTCTGTAGTCGCTAGTGTTCTTCGACAGTGGTTGTGGATGTCATGTACGTGGCCGTGTGTGATCTATACATGGTCGTGGATGTCTTGTGCATGGTCGTAGGTGACTCGCGAGTAGTTGCTGGGTGGTCGAGTAGCTCCTCTGAGCAGTGCTTGACTGGGATCTATAGATGGGCCAAAATATTTGATCAAAGAATGAAAAAAGTCAATCTGTACTAGTTAAAATGTGCTAAGTATGTTTTGTTTCACCTTGTCAAACTAAGGTTTGGATCGATATGTGGGTGTTTGCAAAGCCTGTCGGGTAGAACTTGGCTGACTGGTTTGAGCTTGACATAGCACTAGTTTTTAGTTAATCCTTGTACTGATTATGTAACTATGGATGCTTATGTGCTGACATCTTTTGAAATTTGAAAGACATGATCAAAACATGCTTTTGCTCCCTGTGCTTGTAACATAGTATCACTTTGAGACTTTGTGTGCCTTTGAGCTATATTGTTTACTCCTTGTAGTGCTTTGATATGTCTAGTCCCTTCAAGTTCTTTGTAATCTATATGTGAAGCTTTGTAGGCTTGCACCTCGTATGCACTCCATTTCATGGCATGCTTGCTTGTGAGCTTGATGTTTGCATTGCCAAAAAGGGGGAGAGTTTACAAAAAATAGGGGGAGAGTGAAGAACGGGGGAGAGGGGAGAGATTGCATAGTAAGGGAGAGATGGCCAAAAAGGGAAAACAGTGAGAACATGCCAAAAGGGGGAGCTTGTACTTATTTTGCACGGTTGCGGTTATATTTGAACTATCTTGGAAACCGGTGCTTTTTGTGAGTTTTAAACTTCTATGGCTGCGTTGAGCTTTTACCCAATTCTTTGGGGGCCATATGAATTGTTGAGCTATTACCCAATTCTTTGGGAACCGAGAAGTTCTTCTTTGCTTTTCTCCGGCTTTTCGTGTTTTTCTCATTTAAGTGACCTTGTGTTTTCTTTTCTTTGGCTTTTGGTCACTTAGATGATTTTCTTTTCTTTTATTATTATCAAATCAATATCTTTGTGTTTTAGTGTTGTCAATGCACTCATCAAGGGCGAGATTGAGAACACAAGAGAGATTTATGTTGTTGATGATGAGTGATTCATGTAATTGTTGAGTAGGAGCCTTCGGTTTGCATATCATGTTTCAATTGTGTTTGATTATGTTTACGGCTAACTGGGGGTGAAAACAGAGGATGGCGGAGAGACATGTTTCTTGGCTCATGATGTGTAGGTGTATGGATGTGACATGGCGATCAACGGCAAGGTGGTGAAGGGCAAGTGGAGGCTTGGTGCCGACGGACCGTGCTAGGCCGAGTGGAGCCATGGGAGATCCGCATCGCTCACATGGAGGGCGCAAGAAAACATGATGGGAAGAGAAGGTGATGAAGATGGTGTCGACCAAGTCAAGGCGGAAAGGCGATGACAAGTTGAGAGGCGGCCCGGTGGTGGGAGCGCAAAAGCTTGAAGGTGTCAAAGGTCATGGCGGAGGCCGTACACGCATCGACATCGAGGAGTCATGCTTGGAGAAGCATGCAAGGCAGTTTTGCCCTTTTTTTCCTCAAAACCAGGGGCGGAGTCGGAGGATGCGTAGCACCATCACAGAGCTTGCTTGGAGACGAAGCAGAGTGGTGAAGGCGTCAGGTCCGTCCGATGGACAACAAAATAGTTGGACCATTTTGCCCTTCGGGGATAATATCTATGTATTAGTCATTAGGGTCATTTTGGGAATTGTCCATTTTGCCTATATATATATGGGAGAGGCTCGGTGCAAAGAGCTCTCTGAGAGGAGGACAACTAGAGCACGTCAACACCTCTCCAGGACCTATCTTCATTCTTGATATTTTCTTAGGCTTGGTTAGTAGTTAGAGTTCATAGCTCTAAACTTTATCTCATCAAGAGTGGAAGGATGAAGGGCGGCAAGCCATGTATCTATGAATCTTGCTAAGTTCATATTTCTATTCATCAGTTGCTTAGCAAACTTGTGATGCTTTTGATCTCCCTCTTGTTTATCTCTTGTTCTTAAAGTTTTAGTTGATTTTTGACTCCTCGCTTGTGACAATGATTTCAAGTGATTTTGTTGGGTCAAAAGGTTCCTAGGACTTGTGTGAGAAACATCTAGGGTGATTCCATATAATCTCGCTCACACGTGCAACTTGAAATCCTTTTTCTAAACATTTTCCTCTTCACTTGTTTTTGGTTAAATCCACAAAATAGAGGTTAAAATCTTGATCTCTTTGAGGAGATCTTTTGGATAAAGACTTACAGTGTTCGTGAGAAGCTGTGGCTAAAATTTTGTTGGATTTGGACCACGTTTAGTTAGATTTCTAGTTTGGATCTTGTGTTCTGAGCTGTAGTTTTCAGTACTGCAACCAGTTCGTAACTTCCGGTTCCTATCTAGAACATCCGTGAACAATATTTATTTTGCAACCAGATCTTTTTCGGACCTTCCTGTAGGTCGGTGTACTGGTCGGAATACTGTAGGTCTCTGTACTGGTCAGAATACTGGTTGGGTTACTGTTCATCAGTACTGGGCGTGCTACTGGTCATCAGTATTGGTCGGAATTATTGATCTCCTGGTCGGAATATTGTTTATTAGTACTGGTCGGAGTACTTTTGCTGTTCGCTATAAGCGCACTTTAGTGTTGTTTCCGCTATACTTTGTGTTGCTCTATGTTGTGTTTTTTTAAGGGTTGGGTTTGAATTGGACATTAGCCTTATTTATTGATTAAGAATTTTTTAAGGGCTCCTATTCACCTCCTCTAGTCGCTTTCAGTTTGTTCAGTGTTTATCTCTAAATGGAGCTATCTTAAATGTACATTACTTTTACATTCGTTTGGTGCTAGGTTATTCAGCCGATTCAAGTGAAGCAAACTGTAGTAGTGCTGATAACACCTTTGTGATCTTCCATGCAGAATGTTTAGGTTAATGGAAGCTTGAATTTTGGTAATGCTACCGGGGACCACAACAGCCAATTCAACTTTCCAAATGTTGTGCTGACCATAGAAGGCATGCTTCTTGCTGTCATGTATGGAAATACTTAGTCACTGCCCAACCTTTACTTCTTTATCTTTCTCTGAGTGCATATACTGTGGAGAAATTTTAGCGTTCAGAATTCTTGAACACCAGGATTCAAAGTGATCGACAGTCTGGAAAAAAAATCAACTGAGAGAGGTGACATTTATGGAGGGTTCCTTTTAATGGCTGGGAAGAATTAGCATCCGTGATAGTGAACTGGGATCGTGATATATGGCATCATCCACCATTCAAGGCTCAAGGAAATATCACTTGGTCTGGAGTTTCAGGTGGCCAAGCTACTTAGGTATGCGGCTGGCATAATGTATATATCTCAGTTGTGTTGCAGCGGCGATGATGCCCTTGACAATCATCGCACCAGAGAATGGAACAAATTGACGATCAGTCATTCCTTGGCGGCAGCAATTTCCTTCCAGTCCAACTATCCCAGGATCAAATCAATGCTTGATAAGCTTTCTCTTAGATTCCTATATGCAACTATGAATGGAGACTTTTCCTACTGTTGTTCCGTATTGTTATTTGCTAATGCCATTCCATTGTACTTCTGTGTAACTGCTGGCACATGCTAATGCCGTTTTCTTTTTAACTTGTACTCTGACGTGTAACAACGATGTGGATTCTGCTAAAATTGCAGTTGCCCAGTTGGCTGATTGATGCATTCACAGTAACCTAATGGTTACTGACTAGTGAAAAAACATGTGGGATTGGCATGTTTAGGCGATTCTTTTCTAAGAACAGCTGAACAAGTATTCTCCTGAATTATGTGACGCAAAGGTGACAGCAGAGTGCAGCTGGTGCCTGTCCTGCACAAACCAGATCAAGCAAAGTCAGATGCCGTCTTCTCCTCAACCTGGCTTATCCCTTTGCTCAATGCAACAATATTGAGTGTTTAGTAGGTTTTGAACTGGTTCTCAAAGCTAGCATTGGTGGCCTAGTGCAAAGGAAAATGGAAAGAACCCTAACAAGGATGTGTGTGCTGCAAAAGCCGCCCGCCTAACCTCTGTTTTCTGGACAAACCATATCGAATCAAGGTCAAGTCCGGCCAAAGCATGTGGGCAAGCTCTCTAGGTTTTTGATTCAGACATCTGATTTCGCAGATCAGATAAGATCTCAAAGGGCGTGGCCAGGTAAGTGAAGCTCAGTTTTTTGAAGTTCTCTAGTAATCTGATTTTTCTCTGCCTTCGATTCTGTTTGTAACTTGTCATGTCAACTTTGTTTTGTGCGCTCATCAACTTTGTGTCTTATGTTTTGTATTATGTTAAAATAGTGCACCAACCAGCTATATAGTACTGAACAAGCAAGCAAACTTGTACTGAGAGTTTGAGCCTCTGAGAGTACTGAAGAGAATATATCAGAGTTGGTGGTCGAGTTTGGCGAGGTCTCTGGTGGAGGGTTCTGTCAGCAGGTCCTATATGCTCTGAGCTCCGGAAAAGGTAATCTTGCAGTGAGGCTGGTGAGTGGACCCCATTTCCCCGTTGGTTTTCCGCATGATCTGGATTTCTCTGACACTTCTTTCTCTTTCTTTTTTGATAAATCTTAAGCGTTCATGTTTGAACATTCTCTTTTTATCATGTACATATTAAAACCGCAGAAAAGTTCAACTAGGTATAATCCTGCTGGGATAACCTATCATCGCCGGTTTTCAAAATCCTAAGAAAGTTTGTTCCGAGAAGGAAGGGAAGATGGCGGAGATGGTGCTAAACATGGCAAGGTCCCTGCTGAGAAGTGCTTTAAGCAAGGCGGGATCAGTTGTTGTGGATGAGAATGAGATGAGCTTGCTACTGGGAGTGCGGAAGGAGATATGGTAAGCATCCCCATTGTGGCCTTTTTCTGTATTTCAGTATGATGAAATCCACTGGCCCAATAATTGTGCAGCTTGGACTAGTATACATTACATATATTTCTAATCTTTAACAACTCAAATCAGACATAGCTTTTATTTTTTTGGATTAGTCGTAATTAGGGTCTACTAAATTCAGGGTTAGGTTTTCTTTGTGAGGCTTTCTAGTATTTTTTTAAAGTATTAATCCCCAGGTAATATTGAAACCTATATGTCATCTAGTCATCAAGTTGATTTATTCTTTTCGTTTGGTGCAGATTTGTCCCCTAATATTAACTACTCACTCCAGTCAAAATACTTGGCGTTTTGGACAATGACACGATCTACAAAGTGTAGCTTTGACCACTATTTTTTATTAAAATATATTTATAAAATCTAATAAATTCATGATATTATAAAAGTATTCTTCATGAAATCTACACATGATTTTCACATTTCCAAACTAAATATTTTGAAAGCTATTGATGGTGAAAGTTTTAATAGTGTGACTGGAACTTTGTCCAAAATGTAGAGGGAGCAATTTGCTCAAAAGTTAGTAAACTTTTCAAAAAGAGGTGTAGTGAAGTAGACATCTATCATTACATTAAAATGTATTACATGGCAATTTTAAATCTCCAAATATTGAGTTGTTTTCTCTATAAGTTTGCATGGTCATTGGTGACGAAAAAAGCAAAAACAAAAAAAACTTACAAACAAGTTTTACTTAGCCATTAGCACTCTAAAGATTCATGGAGGTGGGTGGGGAACTCCCCGAGTCCCTGTGCACCACAGTGGTAGGTTGGCACCAAGCTTTGTCCCAATTGTCATGTAACTTTTCACTGGCAGGTTCATCAAAGATGAGCTAATGCTTGCTGAAACAATGCCATCCTTTTGCTGGATTTTTCAATAAAGAAAATTCTAGATTCCTCAAATCCGTTACGTGCTCTGTGACGGCATGGTCGTAGTCGGTCCGTGGCCGGGGAGGAGCACGTCCGCTTCAGCTGTGGGATTGAGCCCAGGCAAAGCTCTTCTAGCTCCCTTGCTACGCCAGCCTCTGTCAGCTGGAGTTCGTATCACTTGTTCAGGGTGATACTTTCTCTTTCAGTTCTAACCTAGAATTCACATACAGCAACCTGTCTAAATTTCTCCTGTTAGGGAAAACCGGTAGGATCTAAGGATATTGCTTGAAAGCTATGCATATGTTTTAGATGAGCAATTCATCTGCTCATTTATTTGCACACAACCAGTTTATAAACTTTCATGGAAGTGGCGAACTGTCTGTGCACTGTTGCGAGCCACGAGATGTAGATTGGCACCAAGCATTGTCCTGAATTTCTTTTGAGCTTTTGGCTGGGAGGTTCATCAAAGACGAGCTAAAAACAATGCAAGCATTCCTTATAGATGCTGAAATTATGGAGAAAAAACACAAGCTGCTGAAGGTGTGGGTGGAGCAAGTAAGGGATCTGTCATATAACATTGACGATTGCCTTGATTCGTTTATGGTCCACGTAGGGAACCAAAGCCTGTCACAGCAGTTGATGAAGCTCAAAGATCGCCATCGGATTGCTGTCCAGATTCGCGACCTCAAATCAAGGGTTGAAGAAGTGAACAACAGAAATATACGGTACAAGTTAATCGAGCCCAACACCGAGAAGCTGGATTCCAACATGGAAGATGTTCGCAATATGTCAGCCAGGAACTGATGAGACTGGCCTTGTGGGTTTTGACAACCCGAAAGAAGACTTCCTTAAGTTGATCGATATTCATGCAAACCATGGCCTTCATCAAGTAATTTCTGTGGTTGGTATGGGAGGTTCTGGGAAGACAACTCTTGTTAGGAAGGTTTACAACAGCATCGACATTGTTGAAAATTTCTTATGCTGTGGGGACACCCAAGAGAACTTAAAAGCAAGAAAGTGAGCTAAATTCAATGTAAGAAAGTGGAAAACCTCATGGATGATTTGATGCAAGGGCTGGAGGAGACAAGGTATTTCGTTGTTCTTGACGACTTGTGAAAAATAGATGATTGGAATTGGATTAGCACTATCGCTTTTCCAAAGTCTAACAAGGTAGTCGGTTAGTGGTAACTAATCACATGAAATGCTAGCATAGCTATAGATAAGGGTGAAAACGGATTGGATGCGGATGGGTATCGCTGATCCAGTAGGACCGAGAACAGCGACAGGAGGGGGGTGAATAGGTGTTTCACAATTTTTTTGATAGCCTTCTTCTATTTTGTCATTCAACGCACCTCAAAACCAAGAGCGGAAACAAAAACTTAAGAAAGACGTGCTACAACAAAAGATTCTCAAAGAAAGCTTGGCTCTCGTGGATGTAGATGAACACTAGGTTCCATTGAAACTCATTCCACGGGTCATAGCCACAAAAAGATTGCAACTTGAAGGCAGAACACTTTGCTTGAAAAGAAAGATCACCGGAAGAAGAAATTCTCCAAGTTGATAATTTAGAGGCAAGGGAATTCAAAATCAATCCAGAGAGTGAATTATATGCCTCTAGCAACAAGAAAAACAACTTCACAAGGTTAAAAAATTTCAGCCTTGAATCAAAAACGAAAATCACAATAAAAAAGGGAAAACTTGTAACAAAGTCAGAGAGCTAATAGAAGGAAATTAGAAGGAGATGAACACAAGCATTAGAGGAAACATGAACTTCATTTCTTACAAATGTTAGCCCTCATTTCGGCAGATTACAAGATATTTTTCTCACGAAAAGCTCTCACCTATTACAAAGGCTAAGCTCTCCCTCCCTCTCCTCTAAAACCTAGCACTCAAAGCTCAAATTGCTGGCTCAATCCTCCCACACAGCCCTACCTCTCTATTTATAAATCTAGGGAGGTTGCTTAGGCCTAACTTCCTAGTTCCTAAATACCTCTCTCATCCAATGACCTCCTACCTACCACCAGGGTATTTTGGTCTATTTTTTTTCTCCTCCATCGAACGGCCGTGGTACCTTCACGACTTAGCTTCGTCTTGATGCTAGCTTCGCAATGATGCCATGTGCACACCATCCTTCCACGGTTTTGAGACCAAACCACAAAACCACCTCACATGCTTCTCAAAGTGTGACTCACTACCACTTGTTATCACCTCAAGAAAGTATCTCGATGTTGACACGTGCACTCCATCTTGTGATATTGACCGCCGACAAGTCTCTCCCGCTCTTGATCCCCCAGGTCGCCTTGTCACTTGCACCGGCATCCCCTTCGTTTGACTTGGTCAACATGCCGTCTTCATCCACATTCTCATGATTTGCTTGATCTACATATGCACAGCTTGATCACCCTTGACTCTGCCTGGCATCCTCGATCGTTCAGCACCAAGCACCCCGCTTGGCCCCGATCATCCCGTCATCGGCCGCCAAGTTGCATCCATCAGCTGCACAACATGAGACAAGCACACATATATCTTCAAACCATCTCCAGTTAGTTCCAAATCAAAATCTTCAGTCAATACACATCTCAGAAAAATTGTGAATAACGGATGATCTGGTGTTCACAGCTTTTGAGTGCCGAACCATCCAGCGTGTACTTCTTCTCCGGACCAGCCATCTTGCAACCTCTCTGCAAGATATGCTCCGGTGAAGCATTCGGCATTCATCCCTTTGAACGCTGGACCAACTGGCGAGTACAAGTCCACCAGAGACAGTATGCAAACTCTCTGCAAGAAAAACCTTGGCGTTCACTTTACTCCATCACCGAACTATCTGGTGCATACTTCAATCTCTGCCTCTAGGATGAAATACTCCAGCGTGTACAATTGCCCATCGTCGGATCATCCGACATGTACATTCTTGCCAGAACCCATTTTGCAATCTCTCTGCAAGAAATAGTCCGGTGTTCTCTTCACTTCATCGCCGGATCATCCGGTGTACTTCAACTTTTGCTTCTAAGCTGAAATGCTCCGGCGTGAAGTCTTCCTGAGCACTGGATCATCTGGCGCGTACTTCAACTTTTGCTTCCGAGCTGAAATGCTCCGGCGTGAAGTCTTCCTAAGCACCGGATCATCTGGCGTGTACAAATTGCCCAGCGCCGGATCATCCGACGTATGCAATTTTCCTAGACTTAGAGACAAAAATGCTAACTCTATATTCTCTACAACTTTGGTTAGCCAGGATCATATTTGTAGTACATATACATATTTATGCAATCCCACAAATCAACAAACCAAAATAGCAACAATGTCAATCATTCATCACATATAAACCAAGACACATTTCAACACAATCTCCCCCTTGATGAGTGTAATGATAACCCTCAAAGCACAAAGATTTTGGTTTGAAAACTTTCAACAAGAGATGCTCATCCAAGTGATAAAAAACTCAAGAAAGAGCAACAGATGCCACTTGGCATAAAAAGGATCGCAAAAACTCGAAGAGAGACAAAGACAAGCCAAATGGAAAAGCTCCCCTTTGATGAATGCACATATTTCAGGATTCTTCTTCTTTATGATTTAGTGCATAAGTTGTGCCCCTTTGGCAATGCAAACATCAAGGACAAAAACTATATGAAATGCATGAATATGCAAATCTAATGAGCTTTCTCAAGTATATCACAAAGCATTTGCACAAGCTAGAAACTTCAAAGGGCTATGGAGAGTAGAACATGTAGCTCACAATTGCATAAAGGCTAAAAAATGAAGCTTTGACAAGCTAATCTTGAAGAATTATTGGTTCATTTAAGTTTACATAGTTGAATCATATTAAAAGTGATCACCATGTAAGCATCCACTTGTGCTGAGGCAACACAAGCATTAAGAACTAGCATACTTCAATCTCAAACTAGGCAAACAAGTATTTTGACAATATGCTTTGCAAATGCTCACATACGAAACCAAAACTTAGTTTTGATCAAGTGATTAAAGCGTAATTGATCATTTAGGCATATTTCTTTGTAATTTATTTTATCCTCAAGTTGACTTTTGCAACCATGTGTTTAGTTCTTTGGCAAACGTGTTTACTTCTTTGGCAAACCACATGAAGCATCAAGACAACCGTATTGGATTATATTTTAGCACAAGAAACTTGATTGCTCAATAGAATTCGAATTACATAAATTATCAAGTTTTCACTTAGGTTAAGTCAAGTAGTGTCTTTGCGATACAAGGAACACATGTTCCCCCAAGGTTCTATTATGAGCTAAATATTTTACAAAGACAGAAAACATAATGCAATTTTCCCTAATCCACTTTCTTGAATCAAGAAGTCTAGAGCAAGATATTCATCAAACTAGCCTTATCACAAGCATTGACTAAGCCAAAGCAATTATGAATATGGTGATTAAGAGTGTAGCATTTCATAGTCTACATGATTCATAAAATTGCCAAATTTCATGTTTAGAAAAAACTAGCTTGCTTGAAATAATTCATGTCAAAGCATCAAGAGGAGCCTAAGTTTAAAAGATTGCTACACATAACTACTCAATTTAGTCCAAATTTAAGTCTAACAACGGATAATGCTAAAGACATAAGAGTCAAAGCTCAACTATTATGATTATCTTACAAGATGAAATGTAATGCAAATGCAACAAAAGTATGATAGAGTATGTACAACTGCAACTCCCCCTCACACAATGCCATAGGGATGGCACACTTCAAACTCTCCCCTCAAATAGGCAAATCTTGTTGCATCTAGAGGTTTGGTAAAAATATTGGCAAACTGGTGTTGAGTATTTATGTATCTCAAGTCAATATCTCTTTTCTCATTATGATCTTGCAAGAAGTGGAATCTCACATTTATGTGATTGGTTCTAGAGTGTTGGACTGGGTTATTGGCATTGATGTTGTCACAAAAAGTGGCATACTCTTGAAGTCTAACCCAAAATCGCTCAAAGTAGCAACCATCTATAAAATTTGAGAACAATAGCTAGCGGCAGCAATATATTCAGCTTCAACAGTTGGCTACACAACACTAGATTGTTTGCGAGAAGACCAATACACAAGAGAACTACCTAAGAAATGACAAGTACCAGAGGTACTTTTACTGTCAATTCTACAACCAGAAAAATCCGCATCCGAAAAACCACAAAGAGAGAGAGAAGAAGATATAGAAAATCAAAGACCATACTCAAAGGTGTGTTTGAGATATCTCAATATGGCTTCACCGCTTAGCGGTGAGATATCCTTGGTGACGCTTGGAAGCGGGCACACAAGCAGACGACGAAGTGGATGTCGGGTCTTGTCGCCGTCAGGTATAGGAGGGAGCCAATCATGCTCCTATACTCGCGCTGGTCTATCTTCTCGCCATCTTCATCCGGATCTAGCACAGTCAAGGTAGCCATCGGTGTCGCCAAGGGCTTTACGTCGCTAATGTTGAACTTTTTTAGTAAATCCTTGGTATACTTCGTCTGATGGATAAATGTACCTTGCTTGCATTGCTTGATTTGCAGTCCTAGGAACAAGTTGAGCTTGTCCATCATCGACAGGGAACAAGTTGAGCTTGCGCATCATCGACAGCTCAAATTCCCTGCTCATAGTTTCTGTAAACTTGGCCACAAGAGCATGAGAAGAGCCACAAGAAATGATATTATCCACATATATCTGAACAAGTAGGAAGTCATTACCATGCCTAAAGGTGAACAAAGTTTAATCAACCAACCCCATCACATACCCATGCTCTAACAAGGACTTAGGCCTATCATACTAAGACTAAAGCGCCTGCTGTAGCTGAAGTAGAAGTAGATACTACAGGACCCTCTGCCTGTGTAGAAAAAGTAGGAGCCAGCTCGGTAGCAGGTGTGATGGCAAGAAGTAGTGGATCATCCTCATCATCACCAAGAACTGAACAAGTCGCCATCTACAAAGATGCTTTCACTTATCTCTTGATCACCTTGCACACTCAAGAATGGGGCTAGTATAAGGGGTTGATTCATCAAAAGGGACATCAAAGGATTCCGTGATGGTGTTAGTGTCAAGATTAAGGACCCCATAAGAATGACCATGAAGAGAATAACTCAAGAAAATTCCATCGGAAGAACATGACTCAAACTTGTCAAGATTGCCACACTTTAGGATGAAATAACGACATCCAAAAACTTTCAAATGACAAAACTTTGGCTTCCTCCCAAAACACAGCTCATAAGAAGTCACATTCAAGATCGAGTGTAAGAAAATCCGATTAGAGATATAGTAAGTGGTGCTAATAGCCTTAGCCCAAAACTTTCTAGGAGTTTATACTCATCGAGCATCGTCCTAGCCATCTCCACCAAAGTGCGATTCTTTCTTTCAACTATGCCATTCTGATAAGGAATGCGTGGGGTAAAAAATTGATGCTCAATGTCATGTTCAAGGCAGAAATCATCAAAGAGATAGTTCTTGAACTCGGTGATATTATCACTGTGAATAGCTTTCAATGCACCAGGGAGTTTCTTGAACAATCTCAAACCTAAGCTCTGAAAGTGTGAGAACACTTCATCCTTACTCACAAGAAAGAACACCCATGAGTAACGAGAAAAGTCATCAACAATGACAAGTACATACCACTTCTCATCCGCCGAACAAACTCGGGAAGGATCAACAGTGTCTATATAGAGAAGTTCTCCTGGTTGTTCAGTCATCACCAGATTAACTGGTGGGTGAGAGGCGGAAACTATCTTGCCATGCTGATAAGGAGCACAAACAAGATTTTTCTCAAACTTGAGTTTGGGCAATTCTCGGATCAAGCCTAGGGTACTCAAACGAGAAAGAAAATCAAAACTTATGTGCCCTAGTCTCCTATGCCACATCCAAAGCTCAAAAGAGGGTTGAGTTGAGAAATCCAGCAAATCAAAGCGCTCGAGGAATTAAGCTTGAGAAGCATTGCATTTGAAGCGCACTTCTAAGTCCTCATCCAGCAACTGAGATACAAAAAGCAAATTGCATCCCAGATGCTCCACCAAAGCCACATGCTTGAGAGTGAAATTCTCACTCACTCTTACCATACATTTGGCCTTCACTCTACCTCTTCTGTCATCCCCAAATGTGATGTACTCGTGTCGCTTCGTCGGGGTGAGGCTTGAGAACCATGATGCATCTTTGGTCATATGGCGTGAATAGCCAAAGTTGATGAGCTGCTTGTTCTCCAGGCTCAGTACTGGTGTTAGACAAAAACTACTTGGGAAGTCAGTACTGGGTCATCCGCCCTGAAGTAGTAAAAGCAGGTGCATACAAATCAACATTAGTGTGTTGAGGGCGAGTTCCATGATAGGGAAAACATGGTCCGCCAAAGCGCTGCAACTCAAAGTATCTTACATGTGAACTAAAACCATATGAATCATGGTAAGATCCACACCGAGCACCACCTCTAGGAGAAGATTGATAAGCTCCGAAATCTCATGAGTAAGAGTGAGGAAAATGCTCATGTACACCAAAAGAGGGATGGCACATGTCCCGAGTACTCCACTCTCAGTCATGCCGCTCATCCCTCCTATCGCGAAAGCAAAACCCAACTAGGTGATCCTCTCTTTGGCAGTAAGTGCAGTGGTAGCGTCTCTCAGAAATTGGACTGCTGGTCACTCTAGGCTCTCTCACAAGGACTTTCACCTTTGGCTGTGGAGCTCTTTCAGGTTGTGGTGTGAGTTTCTTCTTTGTAGGTTGTGGTATGGACTTCTTCTTTGTGGGTTGTGGTGGGGTATTGATCTCGAATTTCTCAGCCTCAAGGGTAGTAGGTGTGGTAAAAATAGTCTTACCATCCCCATTATAAGCCACCCTCTCAAAACCCAACCCCAAAGCTGAACCCGCCTTATCTGCACACATTTTGGTCTTGGCAAAAATCAAGTTCATCTTGCCTTTACCTTCTGACCATTTTTTCATAAGGGATAGGAGAAACTCATTCTTGGCCATGAGTTTTTCCACTTGCCCTCTAACCCAGCTGAGCTTGTCCTTGAAGATAATGCAGGTAGAACAGTTCAGCTGCATATCTTTAGTATACTCAGCACTCTCCAATCTAGACTCTAGCTCTTTTATGCGCTTGACTTTCATCTCAACATCCTTTGTAAGCAAAGGGCAATTTTTACAAGCGCTTAAGAGAGTAGGTTTAGACTCCTCCTCAAGGAGCTTATTCTCAGCAGTCTCAAGTCAATTGATGATTTGAGCATGCAAAGTCTGAAGCTCGGCAAGCTCACTCATGACCACAAGACAACTATCACAATCCTCATCTTTTGCCCTAGACCTAAGCAATTCGAGCTCAGAAAAGAACATTCTAGCCTAGACTTGAGTTCCTTTACTTCTCAAAGTGCTATCTTAAGCAATCTATCCTGACTAACAAGAGTGTCATTCAATGTATCAACCTGAATAGGAAGCTAGTCATAGGAAGGTGATACCATAGAAGAATCAAGCTCGGGGTCGCTGTCAGTTTCGTTCGCCACTAAGCAAAGACCGGTGAAGTCCTTGTTCTTCCTCTTGTTCTTCACGGGTGGCTCCTCCTCCTCTGAGCTTTCCTCCGAGCTTGAGGTGGTGTCGACATCACTGAGCGCCACCACAAAAGCTCAACATGCTGCCTAGGTCCCCTTCTTGACCATCTTGTTGCGATTCTTGAAGGAGGGCTTCTTGTTTTTCTTGTGCTTGTCATGGTTGTGGCTACGATCCTCCTTCTTCTTGAGCCTTGGACAGTCTGCCTTGAAGTGAGTGGTGTCACCACACTAAAAATAGGCATAAGAACTGCCTCTTCTCTGGTCTCTTCTGTTGTTGAGAAGCAGGTGAAGTTCTTCACAATCAAAGTCAAATCTTCATCATCTAATGCGTCCACCTGCTCCTCTGTGATAGAAACCATAGAAGAGAAAGCAAATTCGCTAGGTATTGCGAAACCCCAGTAGATCTAAGGTTAATAACAATTCCATCAAATCTAGCAAACATAGCATCCAAAGATTCTCCGGGTTCTTGCACAAATATCTGATATTCTTGATTGTATGTGCTTTGACATCTAGACTTAACCTGATTAGTGCCTTATTGAAAGACATTCAGAGTAGAATAGATCTCCCGAGTAGTATGGAGGTACTGAACCATATCAAACTCATTCTGACTCAGGCTGGTGAACAATATATTTCTAGCCATGTTATTGGCCTCATATTGTTCAATTTGAACCTGAGTAGTGCGAGCAGCAGGGATGACATAGTCGGAGTCTACAATCTCCCATATTGCACTTCCTTACCTTAAGAGATAAGTCTCCATGCGCACTTTCCAGTATGAAAAATCACGACCTTCAAAGAGCGGAATCTTCCCATATCTCTCCATTGTTACCTACAGATCACGAAGCTAGTTAAGGTCAACTGGTGATCAAAGCAGCTCTAATACCAATTGTAGGACTCTAGGTTCTATTGAAACTTATTCCACGGGTCATAGCCACAAAAAGATTGCAACTTGAAGGAAGAACACTTTGTTCCAAAAGAAAAATCATCGGAAGAAGAAATTCTCTGAGTTGATGGTCTAATGGCAAGAGAATTCAAGACCAATTCAGAGATTAAATTTTATGCCTCTACCAACAAGGAAAACAACTTCACAAGGTTGAAAAATTTCAGCCTTGAATTAAAAACAAAAATCACAATCAAAAAGGGAAAACTTGCAACAAAGCCAGAGAGCCAATAGATGGAAACTAAAGAGATGAATACAAGCATTAGAGGAAACATACACTTCATTTCTTGCAAAGGTACTTCTTCTCCGGACCAGCCATCTTGCAACCTCTCTGCAAGAAATGCTCCGGCGAAGCATTCGACGTTCATCCCTTTGAACCTCGGACCATCCGGCGAGTACAAGTCCACCCTAGCTAGTTTGCAACCTCTCTGCAAGAAAAACTCTAGCGTTCACTTTACTCCATCGCCGGACCATCTAATGTACACTTCAATCTCTACCTCTCGGATGAAATACTCTGACATATACATTTGCTAGAACCCATTTTGCAATCTCTCTAATGTGTACAAATTTCCTAGCGTCGGACCATTTGGCGTATGCAATTTTCCTGGACTCAGAGGTAAAAATGCCAACTTCATTTTCTCTGCAACTTTGGTTAGCCAAGATCATATTTGCAGTACATATATATGCTTATGCAATCCCACAAATCGACAAACCAAAATAGCAACATTGTTAATCACTCATCACATGTAAATCAAGACACATTTCAACTTAGTTTCTTAGATCCTATATCCTATCCCATATTTTTTCCTCAGGTTCAGAGTCAGATATGAATAGTGCCGAATACAGGTACGGATACAGATAATCTCGGTCACGGATACAGATCGATACAGATCAAATATGTGACGAGTCCGATGCAGACAATGTCGGTCACGAATATTTATTCGGATATTGAGTAAGAGAAATAACCATATATATTGCATATGTTATGATTGTTTGACCATTCCACGTATCCAAAACTCAACTAGATTAGAGGTCCAACAAGAAAATCAACAATATACTCCCATGGAATGAGTAATGTTAAAGCAAAATTGAAGAAGTTATGAGTGTCCAATATGCTGACTGAAGGTTATATAAATTATTTGAACATATTAATAACTTCAAATGAAAAAAGTATCTACTAGAAACTTGTAGATCTCATCGAGAGCTATAATTTTCATAGCAAGATTTTTTTCCATCCGACTCCGTATGAAAAAGTTTCAAGCTCCAGAAGATAGGTTTGGAAAGCTGTCGGATAGTCTTCGGATAAATCCGATTTTATTCTTAGATATCCGATATCCGACGGATACCTGGCTCCCTAGATCCGAATCCGATATCCGATACAACTATCTGAGATTTCTTTTAGATATCCGATATTCAAGATCCGATTAGCATATAAATTGGATCAGGTGATTGAACGGGCGGGAAAAATCCGGCCCATTTTCACCCCTAGCTATAGAGTGTGCTTCTATTGCGTCCCTTTTCTATCGCATTGAACCCTTAAAAAGTCATCATGCTATTGTGTCCTTATCTATCGCATTGAACCTTAAAGAAGACAAATAGAAAGTTATGAGGACCTTAAAATAGGAAAGGCCAGGCACATATTCAATATCTACACTTGTAGGACCGAGAATGGCGAATAGAGGGGGATGAATAGGCGCCTTACCTATTTCTTTTGAAACGGATGGCCTTCTCCTGTTCGTCACCTAACACACCTAAAAAATCTATAACGAAAGTAAAACTAGAGAGAATCAAGTTACTGTGAAAATTTCCAAAAAATCCATGGCTCTTGTGGATGTATATGAACCCTAGGCTTTATTGAAGTTTATCTCACGAATTATCATCACAAAAGATAGCAACTTGAGGGAAGAAGTCTTTGATCTAAAGCAATGGTTACCAGAAGAAGAGATTTTTCAAGTTGGTGATCTAGATCCCAGAGAATTCAAGACTCAATTGTATATATTTGTATGTGAATTTTAAGCCTCTAACAACTAGAAGAATAACTTCTCAAGGTGGGAAAATTTCAGCCTTCAACGAAAATGAAAATGACAACCAAGAAGAAAAAACTCACAACAAAGTAAGAGAGTCAATAGATAGAGATTAGAAGGAGATGAATATAAGCATCAGAAGGAATAATCTTTTCATTTCTTGCTGATCTTTTCGGTAGATTACAAGATGTTTTTCTCACAAAAAGATCTCACCTATTACAAAGACTAAGCTCTCCTTTTCTTTCCTCTAAAACCTATCTCTCAAGGCTCAAATGGCTGGATCAAACCTCCCACACAGCACTACCCATTTATTTATAGGCCTAGGAAGGTAGCTTAGCACTTAGCTTTCTTGTTCCCAAAATATCCCTCTCTTCTAATGGTCTCCTACCTACCATCAGGGCATTTTGGTCCATTTTTCGCTCAGTCCATCAAACAGCCATGGCGCCTTCACGATTTAGCTTTGCCTCGATGCTAGCTTCGCAATGATGCCACATGCACTCCATCCTTCCACGGTTTTGAGGCCAAACCGCGAAACTACCTTCCACGCTTCTCAACGCGTGACTTACCGCCGCTTGCTCTGACCCCAAGTAAGCATCCCGATGTCGACGCATGCACTCCATCTTGCAATCTTGACCGCCGTCAAGTCTATCTTGCTCCCGATCCCTTGGGTGCATTGTCACTTGCGTCGGCATACCCCTTGTTTGACTTTGTCAACACGCCGTCTTCATCGATCTTGACATGCTTTGTTTGTCCTCCATGTGCATAGCTAGATCACCCTTGACTCCGCCTGGCCTCCTTGATCGTCTGGCACCAAACACCCCGCTTGGCCCCGATCATTCCACTATCGACTGCCATGTTGCATCCATCACCTGCACAACACAACACAAGCAAACACATCTCTCCAACTCCATTATAGATTAATCCATAATCAAAATCCTCAGTTTAAGACACATAAAAAAACATGAACACCGGATGATCCGGCGTCCACACCTCCTGAGCGCTGGACCATCCGTCGTGTTCAACTCCCCAAACTGTCCGTCTAGAATACTCTCTGCAAGAAATAGTCTGGCGTACACAATTTCTCATTGTCAGACCATCCGGTGTGTTCATCTCCACCAGACAACCATTTTGCAATCTCTCTGCAACAAATGGTTCGGTGTATTCTCCGGTGTTCACATCTTTCATCGCCGAATCATCCGGCGTATGTAAGTCCACCAGAGTCGGTTTGCAACCTCTTTGCAAGAAATGTTCCGGTGTTCATTATGCCCATCACCGGACCATCCAGCGTGTACTTCAATTTTTGCTTCTGAGTTGAAATACTCCAGCGTGTAGTCTTCCTAGGCGCCAGATCATCCGGCGTGTATAAAATTTCCTGCGCTAGATCATCCAGCATGTACAGTTTTCTTGGACTCAGAGACAAAAACGCCAACTTTATTTCCTCTACAACTTTGGTTAGTCATGATCATAATTACAGTACATATATATGCTCATGCAATCCAACAATCATCAAACCAAATCCAAAACATTGTCAATCACTTATCACATATAAACTAAGGCACAGTTCAACTTGATTTTTCAACACTAATGTAAAAAGCACGAGTTATGACAGATGTAAACAATCTCGACCATCCATCATGTTTCATCTAATGGCTCACATCTTTTTAAGTTAGACCCGTTCCTTTCTGATCACACCCAATACCCTCTCCCTTTTTCGTGATTTCCGTCGTCCCCTAATTATCTTTCCTCATCATGCACACCCTTTCTGTTTTTCCTCCTCCAAACAGATTTGCCATCATCTACACAGCCGCAGAACCTGAAGTCCACAGACGCTCGTTCGACGATGCCTTGCAACGCTTCAACATCGAACTGCTACGCCATCGCGATGCCCTGGTCTGGCCTAGATGTGGTGCATGCACCAGCGCCAATGCCCTACTCCCCCCTTGACGCCATGCCATGCACCCTCCCTTCATGTCGTCTGGCCCCTTCGTTGCTCCTCTCCCACAATTCTTGCGACATGGAAGTGCCCCCTCTCCCGCTCTACAAAACGGTCAGCAGTTCATTCCCCTCACCATATCTGTCCGCATCTGCCCATCCATGCCTCCCCTCCGATGCGTGCAATTGCAGCGCTAGAACCGACAGTTCGTCCTCACCATCTTAGCATGGGCTGGCAACCGAAGTCACTCAGACTCGCAGAGAAGCGCCCTCGCCCTCACCTCCCCGGCGGCGCCCAACATCACCGCCTCCACCACCACTGTAGCACCCAGGCCTAGCACACATCCGATTGCTATCTCTCACACTCGCTCCCCATGCAGCCTTCCTCCACCATCACAATCCACCCCCTCCCGCCTGATTGGGGAAGGGAGGTCGTCGAGGAGGAGCAGGAGGTGGAGGAGGAGGAGAGAGGGTTTGCTGGCACCTAGAGGTGGTCAAATGGGCAGCCTGGCCTAGCACGGTATGGGCTCATTTAGGCATGACCCGTTAGCTAAATGGGTCATGCCGTGCCAGCCCACGTACCACAACGCCAGCCTAGGCATGGCCCACTTAGGATCGAGCCGTGCCGTACCAGCCCGCAGCACGGTAGGTCCAATGTTATTTTTTTGGCCCGTCAGCCCTACACATGAAAATTGGAAAAAACATCAAACACCGACAGATGTGGGAATCGAACCCACGATCTCGTACATGGGAGACAAACACTCTATCACTATGGTAGGCATCTTTTTGCGTATTAGAGATAAACAAATTATATAAAACCTTATAAAATAAAAAAACTTAAACAGGTCGTGCCGTGCCAGCTTGGCGTGCCGCGGCTCTGGTCTAGGCACGGCCCGCCTAGCCATGCCGTGCTGGCCTGGCCCATTTACTCTCGTGCCGTGCTGTGCCTGGGCCGGGCCATTTTTCCCCTACCTTGGGCTGGCCCATTAGGCCCGGTCCAGTTGGCCACCTGTGCTGGCACCTATTGCTTCCAAGCATTAATTCAGCTTTCAAGTTAGGTTAGTAGTACCCTCTTTTGTTTACCCTGTTGATGTTGAACCGTTGATTTGAAAGATTACAACTTGAAATTCTTCTGTTCTCACTTATTATTGGACAATCTGCTTCAGCAATTGAAGCTTGTGATCGATTTGATTAATATGGCATTTCGACACACAGAGAGAAATATTGCCGATATTAGCCTTAGTCTATTATTGGAAATTTTGAAGAACTTTCAGGTACAAAATATGATTCAGGATTCCAAAATCAATTCTATAAAACCTACTTTTTAACAATTGAGCAAGAATTTTTGCTGTCTCACAGACACATTTCACAAACCTGGTTTCAAGCTTCATGTTTTGGTGCTACAACATTATTCTTTTTTGTATTGGGCAAATGACTAACGGTTCTCTTTTGGTAGTCTCCTGTAAGGTCTTAAGTGTTTTATTATGGTTGCAGGGACAGTAATCTTAACCATGGTGTGTGATTTAGACCCTTTGTGAAGTATGGCATTGTAGCTTGATCTCGTTTTAGTTTATTTAGTTAGCAGTAACATCACTGGAAGTTCACCAAATTAACAGAATAGCGCATGTAAAATTGACTTGATCTCAAACCACTTTGTTTAGGAATCCCACTATTCAATCATTGAAGTTTTTCTTACCAAACAATATGAAGCTGAAGCATTTCTGTACTAGGCTGCTAGCTCAAAGCGCATGTGTGATTTTTACTTGTGTTGCAGGGAAGTTAGCAGTAACCAAATTTTAACTCTCCACTAGCAAAGTGCCCGTGCCTTACAACAGTTTCTAAATCTGACACACAGATATCGATTTTACTTCTCACATGAAGAGATTAAACCATATGCTAAAGATAATATATTTAATTTCATAAAGAAAAAGTGCTATATAATGCCAATTCATGCACTATCTTGATCCGGCCAGTAACCGTATCAGAATCAGAAAACACTGTGCCACTAACAGGAGCAATGCTAATTTATTTCATACATGGGAAATTATTAAATTGGGGAGATATCTTATTAGCCTTCTGAATAGGGTGGCTCCTTGAATCATCTTTGACATCAACTGTGGATGTCATGATCTCTGGAAACCATTTTGATTGAATGATTAAATAAGGACATACAGAGATGAATGACAAACTGTGGCGATGGCTGAAAATGATAACAGGAGGTTCATCAAAATATTGTAACTAACAAAGTATAATGTAGGAGAGGCATAACATACTAAGATCATTACAATGTTTTAACAAACGGATAGGGAAATAATTGAAAAAAGTGTACCAAATGAAGAGCGGGGCCATGAATAGATGCTATATTTATGGAACTTGGACAGCAGAAATTTCCTAGAAACGAAACCATAACAGAAAAGCAACAAAAGACATCACGACAGATGTTAGCATACTGGCCTCAAATGCCCGTATGCTATTCAAAACTGATTACAAGCAAAACCCCTTTGTTCCAATGTCTCTTACAAGTTCTTATTTTCATTGTTTATGCACAATTGATTTACGATTAAAAAAGTCACAGTTACACACTAACACCTGGAGTGAGCCAGCATATGAAAACCAAAACTTTTTATTGCCTCATCAATGCCTTTTTTTTTGCATGAGGCTCAACTTTGTGCTGACCAGGCTCTTGGTTGCCGGCTCAACCAGATTTTTGATCTATGAGGCCTTGTTTACAAAGACAAGCTGAAGGTGTCTTTGCTGTCATCGGGTCAAGGCGAAGATGACCAGTCCCTGAACGCTGAGACCAGCGAAGCCTTTGCTACCAGAAGTCAGAAAAAGAGGAAGATCAAAAACCCTTCGTCGCGAGGAGGCAGAAGAAAGAAAGCTCCAGCCCTGAAGAAGGGACTTCGCCAAGTGACCTTCGACAACTTGAGCAATTAAGAGATCCTTGAAGGCTCAGTAGCCATTAGTGTTGTGCCTCTTCGACAGGCGCCTCCGAAGGGTACACAAGAATTTTCTGCCGCTTTGCTGAAGTCTGGCATTTTTACGCAAGTGGACCTCGCCACACTCATATTTAATGACGACGAGGACGAGCCTTCATATCTGCATGTCATTGTTAAATCAGCAGAGGAGGGAGCTGAGAAACTCGAAGGAACAAAAAACCCCGATGGAACCGAAGGTGAATCATCCTCCAGCTCTTCATCTTCCAGCTCTTCCAGTGAGGACAGTTCCTCGGAAGGCCACAGAGCCACAGACACTGAAGAAGAGAACGCTTCGCCACCTTCACCCCACCGCGGAGACAAGGGACTCATGTGCCATAGTGGCTTACTCGATGCTAAGGCGATCGACACTAAAACCATGAATCTTACTTCATTTGTGCCAAGTTTTGGGGAGGTAAACGATGTGAAGAACATATTCGACAGCTTCGTTCTTCCCGAGCTTGAGATTCCACTAGCGCGGAAGCCTACTTCTGAACTTATCGACACCTCCGATGTGGCGCGAAGGTATTTTGTATTGTCATTTGGCTTTTCTTTGCATACCCATTCTCATGCTGTAGTGCTGTCGTAGGCTATGCTTCTTTCGTGCGCTTAGCGCAAACATGCGGAGCACGCAGAAGCTCGCGCAAAAAATGCAGAGGGACAAAGGGCTCTGTATCAAGCACGGGCGGAGAAAGCCAAATTTCGGAAGAGGGATTATGCGTGGCAGAGAAGGAGGCTGTTTAACATTCCCAATAGCTCGAAAAAGAAGTGTGCGCCCTTCACTCAGGTAAACAAATTTTAGAAGAAGAGGTAATTTGTCTCCGCAATTACCTAAAGGCGTCCGAAAGTAATGTGTCTGAGCTTCAAGCCCTTCACAACGCTGAAAAAGCTGTAGCCCAATGGTTGCGTGAAGAATTAGAGGAGGCAAATCATTTGTCTAATGACACCTTTATAGTACTAGAATCTTTGCAGCCGAAGGCCATTGCAGCTAGCGAAGCTATTAGCAAGACTTTTGAGAAAATCGGTGCTTCGGCCGTGCCTCCAACGCTTAATGATGTCGAGCTAGGTGGCCTTCTCGGATGGATTACCCATACCAGCAGTAGCCTTCTGCCTACGGCTCAGTTATATGGTGACTTCCATACCATGGTCTCAGCTAGAAGTGTAGTCCAATCTATTGAGATTATCGACTGTGACCATCACATGACGCTTCAAAAGCAAACGTTTTGCTATCCTTCGGATATGTCGACTGCGGCCGTGACAAAGGCGACGAAGGCCACCGCACGTTCATTCATGACCAATTATTGGTGTAAACATGGTCGCGAATTGGCCCTCTGAGAAGCAGAAATGAACCGTCAATGTGTACGCTTCTCAGCTATGCCCTTGAGATTTTTGTCACCTACCCGCATATTTATGGTTTTTTTGTTCTGCAGCCAAAGGCAAAGGATGGTCCCTCTTCTGCTAGAGCCTCTACCCCAACAGCCTCACAGGCTGCCGCTTTGCGAAACATCGAGGACACCACCAAGGTGGCCGAAGATCAAGAGCAGGTCTGAGTGCGTGAAGTGTTGTTTTGGGTCGAATGCTTGATTGTCTTCTATAATATATATGCTTTTATTTCTTGTTTAGCATTTTTGACTACCTTTGCTACTTGTGCAGGTCCTCCCTTCGGACACTGTGCAGGTAGCTAAAGATGTTCTTCCCATCACTATGATGCGGGACGGTTTTTTTTATGTCTTGGTCTTGTTGGGATTCCTTCCATCGTTGCCACCCAGCCATCAATTTTGACAAGTACTGGAGAGCGAAGCCTAGGGCTTATGATGTGATGAATGCTAACTCTAAAGTATTTTGGAAGTCGTTTAGCCCTTCAATTTTAGGGATTCGTAGGGCTAAGCGAGAGACTCGCAGGAGTGCGTGCGGAGACTTCGCGCCTCCGCATCTGCTCATCGAACCAAAGCCTGAGACGGAAGACGACAATTATGGATTCTTGCCTGGTCGTTTTCAGTTTTTCTACCATTGGGGGACTTATTCTTCGCAAGTAATGCAACATGTCAAAGATAGTAGTGCTTCACCTACGCTGTCATCTAGCACCTCTTCGTCTAGCTATATTGGATCCCCGCTGGATCCAACACAGCCTTTTCATGCCAGTCAGGGCATCGCCTTTCAATTCGGTTTCAACCGATGGTATAAGGACTTTGTAGATCCTGATGTTGATGAATTTTGCGGAATAAAGTTGAGGTTGTAATGATTATTATGTTCGGCCATTTCATGTTGAACGTATCGATTGGGTCTCTGCTCTACGTCATGCGGGCCTTTGGCTTAATATTTTCAACGTAGGGACCTTCGGTAGCAGCGTGCATGAAGCATCAATCGAAAAAATGCCACCCCCTGACCTTCAAGCCGTAGGGACCTTCGGCAGCAACGTGCATGAAGTGTCGATCGAAAAATGCCGTCCCCCCGACCTTCAAGCTATAGGGACCTTCAGCAGCAGCGTGTGTGAAGCATCGATTGAAAAAAACTGTCCCCCCTCCCCCCGACCTTCAAGCCGTAGGGACCTTCGGCAGTAGTGTGCATGAAGCGTCGATCGAAAAACACCGTCTCCCCTTGATGTTCAAGCCGTATGGACCTTCGACAGTAGTGTGTGCGAAGCGTCATTTGGCGATGACTATACCTTCGAGAGGTGCACCACCTTCTTTGAGGTCGGGCGATACTTCAGTCTTTGTTTCTGAAGGTCTCTTTTGCCTTCGGTGCAGGGGTAGACACTCTTAACCCCTGACTTCTAGTCAAGAGGTGTGCCGCCTTCTGAGGTCGGGCAACACTTCGAGCTTTGTTTCTGAAGGTCTCTTTTGCCTTCAGTGCGGGGGTAGGTACTCTTAGCCCTCGACTTCTAGTTGAGAGGTGCGTCACCTTCTTGGAGGTCGGGCAACACTTCAGCCATTGTTTCTGAAGGTCTCTTTTGCCTTGGGTGTTGGGGCCGGCAATCTTAGCCCCCGTCTTCTAGTCAAGTGGTACGCCGCCTTCTTTGAGGTTAGGCAGCACTTTGGCTTTTCTTTCTGAAGGTCTCTTTTGCCTTCGGTGCGGGGGCAGGCACTCTTAGCCCCCGTCTTCTAGTCGAGAGGTGCACCACCTTCTTTGAGGTCGGGTAGCACTTCGGCCTTTGTTTTTGAAGGTCTCCTTTGCCTTCGGTGCGGGGGTAGGCACTTTTAGCCCGCGACTTCTAGTCGAGGTGCGTGGCCTTCTTTGAGGTCGGACAACACTTCGGCTCTTTTGAGCATTAAATAGATATACATAGGCACAATTGAATAACAATTATTTTGCCATAAGGGCAAAAATGTTGATGAAGGATAAATGCTTTAAAATGTGGAGAACTATGAAGTGTTTATTACTTCATTCTTTTGCTGCAGGTTTGTACCCGTCCAAGTTGAAAGGTAGGATGTCTTCTTTTTAGACATTTCCTACCTCGACTTTGATGGCGAGTTACCGGCTCGCTCCCACGTCGATTGGTGTGCACCCTTCTATCGAAGGCTGACGCCAGTTCGATGATGAATTTATGCAATAAATTCTATATAAGTACACACTTTTTTGGGGGTAATTTCATGTATTATATAGGGTTTACAAAGGTTGCTACCTCATTAAAAACCTCACACCCTGACAAAGGGCTCCTCCTGTGAGGAAAAGAGTATAGTACCTGTACATTGTTTTGATTGAAATGCAGAATTTAAAATTACATAAATGTAAAGCTACTGCATGTACTTCATGCATCAATACAAAGACACCTTTTTAATCTTCACTACACATAAAACTGCGAAGGTTGTCAGCATTCCAAGTGTGCGGAAGCTATTCCCCTTCGACAGTAGCCAGGTGATAAGACCCAGGCCTCAAAGAACTCTTTACCAAGAAAGGTCCGTCCCACCTACTCTACAATTTTCCCAAGCTGAAGTATTGGTGACCCTTTGCAATACTAAGTCTCCAGGAATGAACCCCTTTGGGGATACTTTCTTGTCTCTCCATCTCTTTGTTTCTTCCTGATATTTTGTCAAGTTTTCAACGACCTGCATTCTAATCTCCTCCAGTCCATCCTTTGATATCAATTCTTTGCTTTGGGTTGATTCAGCCATGACTCAAAATGATTTATTTTTACGTTCCTCCGGAGTCATCGCCTCTTCGCCGAAGAGCAAATGAAAAGGAATGAATCTTGTTGGTCTTGTTACTATTGTCCTTACTGACCACAAAACCTTCGGCAACTCTTCAACGCATTTTCCTTTTGGCAGACCTTGCAGACATCTTGTGACACCATTTAAGACAATGCCATTCGCCCTCTCTATAGTTCCATTTGACTGTGGGTGATATACTGACGCGAAGTGGACTTTAAATCCAAGGTCTTTGCAGAATTCTCTGAACCCTTCGCTGTCAAATAGTGTGCCATTATCAACCGTCACTTCCCGAGGGACGTCGAAGCAGTAGATGATGTTTTGCCACAAGAATTTTTGGATATTTTTTGATGTTATGTTCACTAGCGGCATTGCTTCCACCCATTTGGAGAAGTACTCGATTGTGACAACAACATAGTGCAAATTTCCTAGGGCAGCTTGTAACTGTCCAATAATGTTAATTCCCCAGCGCATTAAGGGCCAGACCGGGGGTATGAGTTGCATCTTTGTCGAAGGCCTATTCGAGCCCTTCGCCGAGTATTGGCACTTTATGCAACTTCGGATTGTGGACTCCGCATCAGAGATTGCCTTCGGCCAAAAAAAAAAACCCTTGCTTGAATGCTTTCCAGACGAGTGCTCAAGTGCCGATATGTGAGCTACACAGTCCTCCGTGTATTTCTTTCAGCAAGTTTTGCCCCTCTGCTTGGGATATGCACCAAAGCATCGGTGCACAAACTCCCATTTTGTATAAGTTGGCTCCCACAATTTTATAGTTTCTGGCTCTCTACGCTATACGCTTCGCCTCTACATTATCTTCGGGCTCGTAGTATCCCCGAAGGTATGCCATTATAGGAGAGCACCAATCTTCGCTCTCAATGATGGTGACATAACGTGTCACCTGCAAAGGGGCCTCGTTAGCTGGCACCTTCAACTTCTGATAAAAAACACCCGGTGGAATTGGCAGATGTTGCTGCCTTTGTGAGGTCATTGGCCTCAAAGTTATCCTTTCTTGATATGCTTTTGACTGTAAACCCCAAGAAATGTTTTTTCATGCTTCGCATTGCTCCCATATACTTAACCAGTTCTGTCTCCTTCACTTGAAATGTCTTGTCAATTTGGCTCGTGACCACCTTAGAGTCTATCTTAACCAGGACCCTTCGAGTGCCCAATGCCCACACCTTACGAGGCCCAAGGAGAACTGCTTCGTAATCTGTGATGTTGTTTGTTGACCGAAACTCGAGCCTGGTGGTGTATTGCAACTTTAATCCCGAGGGCAAAGATACTACTGCCGTCACACTAGCACCCGAAACCGCCCAGGCTCCATCACAATACACGATCCATACCGGGTCTGACGGGATTTCCTCTTGAGCTTCAGCTTGCGGCGCCCAATCTGCCAAAAACACCGCTAGCGCCTGAGATTTTATCGTCATCCTTGCGACGAAGGCCAACATGAATGGCGCAACGTTTGCGGCCCATTTTTCAATTCTTCTTGTAGCTTCACGATTTTCAAACATGTCGCGAAGGGGTAAGGAGGTGGGCATTGTTATCTTGTGAGCTGTGAAATAATGGCGAAGATTTTGCGATGCCATCACCAGCGCATAAGCCATCTTGTCCATCTCAGAGTAGAACATCTTCGGCCCTGCCAAAGCCTCCGACACATAGCATACCAGAAATTGCTGCATTTTGTCATTTACTTGCCTTTCTTGCACAAGTACATCACTTATTGCCGAAGGAGATGCTGCTATGTACAAGAACAACTCAGCCTTGGGATCTGGGCTAGAAAGGGCCGTCAGCTCCGTCAGATACTTCTTTAACTCATCGAAGGCATTCTGCTGCTCTGCATCCCATTTGAAAGGGTCAGAGCCTTTAAGTGTTTTGAAGAAAGGAAGGCTTCACTTGACAGATCTAGCGATGAACCGGTTTAGAGCTATCGATCTTCCTGCTAGGCGCTGCGCTTGTTTCTTGCTCTGGGGAGGTCTCATGTTAAGTATCGCTTAAATTTTCTGAGGATATACTTTGATGCCCCTTTATGAGACCAAGAAGCCCAGCAACCTCCCAGATTGTACACCAAATGCACATTTTTTTGGGTTTAGCTTTAGTCCTGCACTTCGCAGACTTTCGAAAGTTTCTCGAAGACCATCGAGGTGTTTGTCCTCTCTGTTGCTTTTTACCACTATATCGTCAATGTATGCAGAGACATTTCACCCTAGCTGTGACTTCAGCACTATCTGGACCAATCTAGCGAAGGTGGCACCAGCACTCCGAAGGTCAAAGACCATCCTTACGAAATAATATATACTAAAGGAGGTTCTGAAACTTGTTTTTTCCTCATCCTCCTTTATCATCCAAACCTGATGGTAACCCAAATATGCATCCAAAAAGCTTAACATCTCACATCTAGCCGCGAAGTCCACCAATTGATCAATGCATGGCAAAGGAAAGTCATCCTTCAGACAAGCTCTGTTAAGGTCTGTGAAATCTACACACATTCTCCATTTGCCATTACTTTTCGTAACTAGCACTGGGATGGCTAGCCACTCTGAATGCAACACTTCATGTACCACCCCAGTGTCAAGCAGCTTCTGCACCTCAACCTTCGCTGCATCTTCTCTCTTTTTTTAAGCCTTCCGAAGCTTTTGCTTCTTTGGCTTCGCATTCAGATCGACATTTAGAGTATGTTGAATAATTTCTCTATTGACTCCTTGCAAATCCTTCGAAGACCAAGCGAAGACATGTATGTTGTTGCGAAGGAACTGTATCAACCTTCGCTCAGCTTCCTCTGTGATCTCTGCCCCGATGACAACTACTTTGTCCAGCCTGTCTTGACACAACAGCACCTTCTTAGTCTGGCCTTGGGGCCTAGCCTTCGTCACCCACTGTGTCTGTGGTTGCTCTTCGCATTCTTCAGGATTCATTGAAGGTTCTGCTACTACATGAACATTTTGCCTGTCCAGAGTATTTCCCACTTCAATTCTATGGGCCACTTGTTGATCTCCAAACACCGTTATGACACCCTTGGGACTGGGCATTTTCATGCACAAATACCCATGGTACGGTATTGCTCTGAATCTATTCAGGACTCCCTGTCTAAAAATTGCATTGTAAGGATAGATGATATCAACCACATCGAAGATAATATCCTTTGTCCAAAAGTTTGACCCTTCGCGAAAAGAAACTAGGATCTCTATTTTTCCCAAAGCATTAATTCATTTCCCCCCGAAGCCTAGCAACAGGGACCCAGCCTATCGAAGTTCATTTTGTTGCATGCCCATCCTATCAAAAGCGTCAACGAAGATGATGTCTGCCGAGCTTCTGCCATCTATGAGGATTCTGTGCACTTCATTTCCTAAAATGTTTGCAGTGATGACAAAGGTGTTCGTATGCGGCTATTCTAGGACCCTCATGTCCTCTTGTGAGAAGGTAATTGGTACATGAGACCACTTCGAACTGACATAAGTAGGTCCTATACCCACATGGTTAACCCTTCGCACATATTCTTTTCATTGTCTCTTTGACTCAATTTCCTGATTGGATCCTCCAGTGATTGCCAACACAACATTGAGTCCACGGTTTACTGTATTCACCGATCTGCTAGCTTCTGGAGGGGCTTCAATTGCTGGTCTTGGCGGAGGGGGTGGGAGTTGTGCTTGGAAAGTTGTTAGCTGACCAAAGGTCTGGTCCGGTGGAGTTGAAGGCGCAGGAGTATATTGTGCCATTGCAACCATTGGTCACCACTGATTAGCGAACATTGTGGGGTTTGGGCCGCAGGTCTGATTGAATTCCCACGCGTCGCCCTGCCTGAAATGTGCGGTATGATGCACGACTTTTGTAGAATCAAAGGGTTGTTTCCCTATGCTTTCTTTCATGGCTATGACCTGCAGGCACTGCTTAGTCCTATGACCAGCACCTTCGCCATGCAACTCACAGTATAGTGTGGCTGGGTCCCGTGGAGCCTGATGAGATTGTTGGCCTGATCTTCCGATAGGTAGCGATAAGTCGGTAGGTGGAGAACTTGATGTTGATGATCCAAAGGCTTCGATCCGAACAGATCATCTCCCTTGCAATCACTACACCACAGCTCCGTTGGTTATCAACCGTGCCGCGCTGTTGATTTCGCCAAGAAGGCTCAATCCCTGCAAGCGTACCGAGAACACAAGCAAGAACGTAGAAGATACAATCTGAAATATTGCGAATAGAATTCAAGCACTCAAAGTTGGGGTCCCACAAACACTTGCGGCGGCCTAGTCGGTCCGGAACAAGAGCAAAAATCTCACAATCTGTGTGTAGATCAATATCTAAGCAAAACCAATCCTAATTGGGGCGGCGGCTACTGTATATAAGAGACTAGGGTCGGCCAAGGACCCCTGGATGTGTCCCTAATGGACTCCAACATGTTACATGGCCCAACGGGCCAAAAGATGGTGGCGCAGCACCCTGATAGATTCTGGATGTCCACTTATTTTGACAAATCCTATTAACTCAGAAAGAATTTGGATATGGGACTAGTCCCGTTGGAAAGCCTATCTCCTTAGCTTTCCAACCATATGTAGAACGTCGAAAACGGAGTCCGTATGCATCCTGGGCGATGATTTTAGTGCAGTATGGTCCTAGACTCCGAAACGGACTCGAACTTGATTGGACCACCACCTTGGCTTGGGCGCCCTTGCTGGTCTTCTCCCGTGTTCCTAAGTAACAATACATCATAATTATTCAGTAGCATCACATCCTTATCAAAATATAAAGGAACACTAAGGAACGAGCTCACCTCATGATTTAGTTGACGTGCACGAGCTCGTGTCAATGGACCTATTGTTGGAGGAATACTCGGTGTGTGTGTTTCTGAAAGAGTGATGTCCTCCTCATCCTCCTCCTCTTGAATTAGAGTCGTCCTCGACGCAATGTCATCTTCTTCTCCCAAGTAAGGCTTCAAATCTGAAATGTTAAATGTGGGACTAACCACATAATCTGCAGGCAACTCAAGCTTATATGTATTATCATTGATCTTTTCCACAATTTTAAAAGGACCATCAGCTCGAGGCAGCAATTTAGACTTTCTCAAATCAGGAAACCTATCTTTGTGCAAATGTAACCACACAAGATCACAAATTTCAAAAGTAATATGTTTCCGACCTTGGCTACCATAAGTTCTATACTTCTCATTCATCTTTTCAATATTTTCCTTAGTCAACTCATGCATTTTCAGAATCAAATCAGCATGTGTCTTAGCATCAAAGTTCAATTTCTCGGATGTTGGTAAAGGCAGTAAATCAATAGGGGCACGAGGATTAAAACCATACACTACCTGAAATGGACTTACCTTGGTGGTGGAGTGAACTGATCTGTTGTAAGCGAACTCAATATGGGGTAGACACTCTTCCCACATCCTCAAATTTTTCTTCAAAACAGCCCGCAACATGGTGGATAATGTGCAGTTCACAACCTCCGTTTGTCCGTCGGTTTAAGGCTGACATGTCATCGAAAACAGTAGTTTTGTCCCAAGCTTATTCCAAAGTGACCTCCAAAAGTAGCTCAAAAATTTTGCATCACAATCCGAAACAATGGTGTTAGGCACTCCATGCAAGCGAATGATTTTCCTGAAAAACAAATCAGCTATGTTTGTAGCATCATCACTCTTATGACAAGGTAAAATATGTGCCATTTTTGGAAAATGATCCACAACGACAAATATATTATCCCTCCCCCTCTTGGTCCTAGGCAATCCTAAAACAAAATCCATAGAAATATCCTCCCAAAGCACACTAGGAACAGGAGAGGCATATAATGTCCATGTGGGTTCAAGCGAGACTTAGCTTTATTGCAAGTAGTGCAGCGTGCCACGTAGCGCTCGACGTTGCGCCTCATCTTAGGCCAAAAGAAGTGAGCAGCCAGTACATGCTCGGTCTTCTTCACTCCAAAATGTCCCATCAAACCACCTCCATGTGCTTTCTGCAAGAACAATAGGCGAATAGAGCTAGCTGGAATGCATAGCTTGTTAGCACGGTATAGCAATCTATCATTCAGCACATATTTATTCCAAGTTCTTCCTTCTTTACAATGTTCAAAAGCATCTTTAAAGTCCAAATCAGTAGCATATAATCCTTTAATTGTTTCTAAACCAAAAATCTTATGATCGAGTTGGGACAGCATGGTATAACGTCTAGATAACGTATCTGCAATGACATTGTCTTTACCTTTCTTGTGTTTAATGATATAAGGAAATGACTCTATAAATTCAACCCATTTAGTATGACGTTTGTTCAGTTTGGCTTGGCTTCTAATATGTTTCAAAGCTTCATGATCAGAATGAATAATAAACTCCTTGGGCCAAAGATAATGTTGCCATGTTTCTAAAACTCGTACTAAAGCATACAATTCCTTATCATAAGTCGAATAATTCAGAGATGGCCCATTCAATTTCTCACTAAAATAAGCAACGGGTTTACCTCCTTGTAGTAGCACTCCTCCAATTCCAATGCCGCTAGCATCACATTCTAACTCAAAAGTCTTACCAAAGTCTGGAAGTTGGAGTAGAGGTGCATGCGTAAGCTTCTCTTTCAGCGTATTAAAAGCTTGTTCTTGTGCTGGTCCCCATTGGAACGGAACGCCCTTCTTTGTCAACTCATTGAGTGGGGCAGCAATGGTGCTGAAATCTCTCACAAAACACCGATAGAACCCTACAAGACCATGAAAGCTTCTCACCTGTGTGATAATCCCAGGGGTCAGCCAGCTCTTGATAGCTTCAATTTTAGCTTCATCCACTTCAATTCCCTGTGGAGTAACAACATAGCCAAGAAAAGCAACTCTATTCGTGCAAAAGGTACACTTGTCAAGGTTAGCAAACAAACGTGCCTCTCTCAAAGCAGTAAAAACAGCACGTAGATGATCAATGTGTTCTTCATATGACTTGCTATAGATCAAAATATCATCAAAGTACACCACCACAAATCTTCCTATGAAAGCACGTAAAACCTCATTCATCAATCTCATGAAAGTGCTAGCTGCATTAGTTAAACCAAAAGGCATCACTAACCACTCATATAGACCGAACTTAGTTTTGAAAGCAATTTTCCATTCATCTCCCAATTTCATTCTTATTTGGTGGTAACCACTACACAAGTTGATCTTTGTGAAAATAATAGAACCACTCAACTCATCAAGCATGTCGTCTAGCCGAGGATAGGGTGATGATACCTTATTGTGATATTATTAATGGCTCTACAATCAACACACATGCGCCATGTACCATCTTTCTTAGGAACCAAAAGAACAGGAACAACACAAGGATTAAGGCTCTCTCGTACGTACCCACGGTCCAACAGGTCTTGGACTTGTCGCTGAATTTCCTTAGTCTCCTCCGGATTGGTCTTATATGCAGCGCGGTTTGGCGAAGTCACTCCCGGGATCAAATCTATTTGGTGCTCTATCCCTCTCAATGGTGGCAGCCCCGGGGGTATCTCAGCTGGAAAGACATCCTTATACTCCCGCAAAAGGTTAGTGACAGCAGCAGACAAAGAGCTAGGTATATCATCAATTGAAAATAAAACCTCTTTGCATACCAAAGCATAGCACAAAGCATCATTATCATGAATTTCAGCAAGGTCAGATTTAGTAGCAAGCATAACACCACCCTTTAACTTAATGCCTTCGGTCCTAGGTGTGTTCTTCTCTTTCTTAGATGGGAAAACAGATTGAGCTACTTGCTGATTTTCAGATTCCAAAACACGTTATTTCTTTTCTTTTCCAGCTAGCACTTTACCACATTGCACAATTTCAGCAGGTGTCAAAGGAAGCAAAGTGATTTTCTTTCCCTTGTGCATGAGAGAGTATTTATTACTTCTACCATGGTGTGTAGCATCGGTATCAAATTCCCAAGGACGGCCTAACAAAAGTGAACATGCTTACATAGGCACTACATCAAAATCAGCATAATCATGGTAGGAACCAATAGAAAAATATACTCTCGCAGATTGTGTTACCTTAACCTTGCCGCTGTTATTGAACCATTGAATGTAGTATGGATGAGGATGTGCATGTGTTGGCAAGGAAAGATTCTTCACAAGATCGGAGCTCAATAGGTTGTTGCAACTCCCGCCATCAATTATGGTACGAACACGTGCATCTTTGACAATGAGGAATGTCTGGAATAGATTATGGCATTGTAGCTGCTCTGCTTGCTCCATTTGAGAACTCAAAACTCGCTTCACAATGAAGGTGCGTGCTACATAACTCTCTGTGGTAGCGGTACCACTAATCTCCTCCCCCTCACTATCCATGTCATGATCGGCTGCAAGATTAGCTTCAAATGCATATTCTTCCTCGATATCACTATGACTAACATATCCACCATCTGCTGTTGCAGAGTATGCTCGCTGGCTTGGGCAATCCTTCATGATGTGGCCAATACCTTGGCAGTGATGGCACACAATGCTCGTTGTACGACCCGTGGTAGCTGCACTTGAAGAAGAGCTTGGCATTGGATCCTGCGAAACAGTAGATTTGCTCACCTCACGTGATGGTGGTGGTGCTCCTGCTGAACGCGCCCGAGTGTTGGAGGAGGGGGCAGCAGATCGTGTAGATGTAGAAGGGAATGCTTTTGCTTGTCCCGGTGGTACTCGTGAAGTAGATGTACTCCCAATATTGTTCCTCAATTTCTGCACCTGTTGTCGACCCTGCAGTTCTTTTTCTGCCAAGATAGCAAAATGGAACAACCTATTGGTAGTATTGTAATCTTTATAATCAACAAGGTCCTGAATTTCACGTCTCAACCCGGGGTAAAAACGAATCATGGTATCCTCATCATCCTCTTGTATATTACAATGAAGCATAGCAATTTGAAGCTCTTGATAGTAATCATGCACAGATTTAGAACCTTGATTTAAGCGCTGCAATTTCTTTCTCAAATCACGTGTATAATCAGGAGGAATAAATCTATTGCGCATGGCACGCTTTAGTATAGGCCATGATTCAGGTTCTAAGCCACTAGAAACTAAACCATTCCACCAAATAATAGCATAATTCGTGAACTCACAAGTAGCTAGTCTAACTCTATGCATTTCAGGAACCATATGAGAACTATACTTTTGATCAACCGTCATTTCCCAATCCAAATAAGCATCAGCATCGTATGCACCATCAAAAGGAGGTATTGAAAACTTAATCTTAGAATAAGGATCATCACGACCATTGCGATTAACATTATTACCTCCGTTACCTTGACGATGTTGTTGTCGTTCATGATGTAATTATTCAGCACGACGACGTTGCTCAGCACGCGCATCTTGCCCAACAAAAACCTCACCATCTTCCTGGTCACCATCTCCATCACCATTATTATTATCATCATGTGAATGTTCATCATCCTGTGGTGGCTGTCGCAACTCAAGGTCGTTCACTCGCGTGACAAGGTTAGCAATGCTTGTTCTAATGTCTGTCAATAGTCTAGTATGATCCTGCAAGGCTTTGTTGAGTTCTTCCTTGGACACACAATCCTTAAAATCCGACGGAGAGCCATCACCTCACATGGTTAGTAGAAAACAAAGGACAACACAATATTATCCCTATCAACTACTAGGTGGTGGAAGGTGGAATCACACACACTCAAGCGTCTTAGCACGCTCTTACAAATGTTCTTACCAACGTAGCAAGGAGGAATAACCGGTGACAAGTCTTGAAACCGTGTGAAGCGTGGGATGATTGCAAGAGTGAACCTGTTCGGATCAAAGGAGGTGGAGCTTGGAAGGCACAATATGGTAGCAAGGATTAGCAATAACTGTAATCAAATGAGCAAAGCTGAATAAGTGTCCAAAGTATGAATCACAGTTGCCGGTCTATCACGTGTCCCTAGTCCTAGCACAACAGCTGAAACAAAGCTAAACAGGATGATCAGATAAAGCACAAGATGGAAAGACACAGCAAACAGCATAATTATCTGGGTGTTCTCTATGTGCTCCTCTTTTTTGTCTTTTAGCACTAGTAGAAATCACAAATATTTTTTTGGTATTTTTCTAATATTTTTTTCTGAACTAGGAGCACACAAGAAACAACCACAAAAATTTTCAGCTCAAACGGATGCAAGATGTGTCCTATAGAAAATCAAGCACGTTCTCTGAAAAGCGTGCGAAAACTTCGCAGCTCGAATACTCAATCTTCCAAGCCGAATTTGGGAAATTTTTTTTGGCAAAACCTAGTGAAGTGGGGGAGCAACGGATGTAACTTTTTCTTTAGATGTCTGTGAAAAAAAAATTGCCTGATTCCGAGTCCGTATGAGAAAGTTATGCCTGTTTTACTGAGCCCCTGTCGAGTTAGGGTTTTTTTTAAAGCACCTCTTGCAGAAATTGTTCTCGTTAAGGTATGGCCAGCAATAGGATCGCGAGAGGAACAAGGAGGGAAACGGTGGTAGGGCAATTGATACAAGGCGGCTTGCGACCTATCTAGGGTTGGCGTGGCGGAAAGTAACACAAGGCGACTCGTGGTGGCAAATCGAGTAATGTGGTGGCTCGACTTGTTGGTGGGGATGGTGGTGATGGGATAGCGGCGTGATCAAAACAGCACGGAGCGTTGACTAAAGACCAAGAACATGACTCTAAACCAGCAACAAGACTCGACCACGGACACAAACTCAACAACACGCAACTGAAAACAAAAATTGCAAAGGCACAAAGGGTTCTAGGGCAGCGGAAATTGACGGAATTTTTTTTGGCTTTTTCTGGACTCTAGGTAATGAAAAACAAACTAATCTAAAGGGGAAAAAAATTACATAACGGGCAACCTGAAAATCTGATACCAGATGATGGGATTGTTGGCCTGATCTTCCGATAGGTAGCGATAAGTCGGTAGGTGGAGAACTCGACGTTGATGATCCAAAGGCTTCGACCCGAACAGATCATCTCCCTTGCAATCACTACACCACAGCTCCGTTGGTTATCAACTGTGTCGCGCGGTTAACCTCGCCAAGAAGGCTCAATCCCTGCAAGCGTACCGAGAACACAAGCAAGAACGTAGAAGATACAATCTGAAATATTACGAATAGAATTCAAGCACTCGAAGTTGGGGTCCCACAAACACTTGCGGCGGCCTAGTCGGTCCGGAACAAGAGCGAAAATCTCACAATCTGTGTGTAGATCAATATCTAAGCAAAACCCAACCCTAAAGGGCATTAATGTCCCACAAACACTTGCGGCGGCCTAGTCGTCTCCGTTGGCTGTTGTTTGACTGCGAAGAGGTTGCCGGCGGTAACCTTCTCTTCTCGATTGCATTGGAAATTACTATAAAGGGCATTACTGTAACACCCTAATTTTTCCACCTTTAGAAATTTCTTAAAATTTGCTAGAATTTAATATGAGTTTAAATAATTAAAAAGAGTAAAAATCCTATTTTATATAAAAGAAAAATATATTTGCCATAGGATATAATTGATTATTATGCATTCATACTGAATTAGGCAAATAGGATTTTTATTTGGCTTTTGATGGATTTTATTTGAAGTGGATTTGCTTTGAATTTGAATTTGAATTTGATTTTAGAAAAAGAAAAGAAAAGAATAATCTTCTCGGGCTACCTTTTTCTTTTCCCCCCGGCCCAAACCACCTTTCAGCCTGGTCCAGTGCACCCAACCGGCCTCTCAGCCTCGCCTCCCTCCCGCCTGGGCCGCACCCACCGTCGCCTCGGTCCATTCAGAGCACGCTCGTCAGCCGCCGCGCTGAAGACACCTCGCACCGAGTCACCTTCATCTGAGTCACCGCCACATGGGGCTCGCATGTCAGACTCGTCTTCCTCCCGGACTCCGCCACCGTATCCAAGTCGAATTGCCGCCGCCTTTGAGAGTTCCAGCCCGCCCCGACCTCCTTTTTGCCACCTATATAACCACCAGCCGTACCCCTTGGATCTCCCATCGCCAAAACCGTCGAAACCCGAGCCAAATCAACGAATCCGAGCTACCCGACTCCATTAGCGCCGCCGCTTGGCTGCCCTCGCCACTGCGCCGCTCCCATACCGCTTAGCCTCGACCTAGCCACCTCTGAGCTTCACAGCCGTCCGCAGGAGCTTGAGCCACCGTCATCTTCGCCGTTTGGTGGCCGGAGCGCCCTCTTCGACGAAGACCCGAGCCTTCCGCCGCCCCTCGTTGCCGCCAAGCTTCTCCAATGCCGATTCGCTCTCGGTAAGCCCTCAAACGGGATGCTCTCTCCCTCCTGAAGCTAATACGCCGCTCGTCATCGAAGTTTGAGGCCGGCAACGACCCTTTTGACTCTACTCCGGCGTGTCGCTGCCGTGCCGAGCTCGGCTCCGTCGAGAACTCCTCCACCAAGCGTCCCCTTTGAGCTCAGCTGTCGGATCTATCCTCATCGACCTAGATTGAATCTATTCGTACCCCTTCGGCTAACCAACCAGAAGCTGCCACGTGTCACTACTTAAACCAGTTAGCAGCCATGCCATGTCATCCAGCCACCTCAGCTGCCACCTAGCCCTCTCTGCTGATGTGTCATCCCTGTCACCATGCCATGTCAGCCAAAGCAGCCCAGTCAATATTTCAAGCTTTTTCAGTATAAAAATAAATTTGATAATTCCTGGAAATTTGTAATTTGCAGAAAGACCCCTAGACTTTTCTATAATAACAAAAGAGACCTATCTTTTTACAATTAAGTCCCTATAATTTTCCATAATTACAATTAGGTCCCCTATTTTTCAAAAAGGTCCCTGAACTTTCTATTTAATTCAAAATAAGCCCTTTTCTTTTCCAGATTTAACCCTAGATTTGTTTTAGCCCTAACTTTTTCATCGTAGCTCCGTTTTAAGCGATTCTTGCGCCGATAGATTCGTTTCTTTCTAATCAGCTTTTATCTCGTTGTTCTTTTGTTTTATGCTCTGTTCTTAGTGTATCTTGTTTGTTTATTTGCCGATTATTGTGTGATTAGCCGACGACGTCCCGGATCAATTTGAAGAACATCAAGACCAGGAGCAAGAATACACTGAGCAGTAGCAAGAAGAAGGCAAGTGTCCTTGATCATCTTGAACCTATATTTTTAAATGTTTTGTTTTACAAAATTGCATGCAATGTCTGTCAATACGATGGGTAGTCACCTATGTTAGGATTTTTCCTAAATTTTTCCTTATCATCCCTTGGAACCTAGATGGTTTATGGTTAGGTGTCTTTTATGGGTAGATTGCTTAGCCATGCTTTTGGGATGAAAAGAAGTGTCATAATCTTGATTAATGAACATGCAACAATGATGGTTAATGTGTTAATGGTCTAGCAACATGGAACCTTAGGCCTTGAGCAAAGTGGTTTTGATGGTTGTCATGGTTATGATGTTGGTTTAGTGTTTGCTCAAGTAACCTAAGTAAGGACTGGTTCGTGGAGCGACAACCCAAGAAGTAACGTACCAACCATGAGGCTGATATGGGTAAGGCGTGACATACTAATTAGAATCTGTCCAGTGTGTGTCGGGTCAGTACAAAAGGAGGCTTCTGGGTAGGAGCTTAACTTGCGTAAAGTCTAGCGGTGAAACCTAGTGGGTAGACACATACTGGATTAGTCTCTGGTTAGTGGAAAGTGTCATACAATGATTCTTGGTGGCACACCACTGGCGTGTGTTAAGTATCTTGCAAACACGGCAACATGGAATTCACTGACTCGTGGAGAAAGCTGGACAACCTCTGCAGAGTGTAAAACTGTTATAACAACCGTGCTCACGGATATAAGAGACTTGGATCCTCACATGATTAGAGGGTGGATGGTTATGGTTCTGGTACAGGGAGTACTAGATGGTGTGGTTTTGGTTATAGTACAGGGAGTACTAGATGGTTATGGTGTGCAAGGTGGGGAGCCTTGTATGCTAGGTGTTGGATTGTTTGGGTTACACTAATTTAATAATTGCTTAATGCTTTTGAGTCCAAATGTGTTTTCATTACTCGCATTTACGTAATTATACCATGTGTTAGCCTATTCTTGATATAAGCCTGCATGTCATTATTTTCCCACACTTGCTGAGTACTTTATGTGCTCACCCTTGCTTTCTCCTACAAAAACATATGCTGCTCAGTGGAATACTTTGAGGATTTCCAAGATGACGACCTGGTGTTCAAAGGAGCGTGTCTTCCAGTCGGTGCCTGTGGAGTGTTTGGTCGCCAATGTTTTCGTCCCGCTGCCGTCGTTTAAATGTTGTCATTTAGTTTAATATTTGAAGTTGTTTAGGTGAAGTCTTTTATTTGTAAGAAGTGAATGTTTATTTAATTAAAGTATTGCTTTTTCTACTTCACCTATAACGTTATTATGTGTGTTAAACTTCCTGGGCACACATAAGCCACACTTGGTTTTGTCCGTTAAAACCGGGTGTGACAATTACGCAACTGCTCCCATGAGTAAATGGATCCTGGAGGCAAAGCGGAGTACCACAACCTCGCTATACCCTTGACAACCAACACAAATGCTTTCACCAGTGTTGTGTAGTCTCCCCCAATGGATTCAACTGCTACCTTGAAACTCATAAGGAATTCCTTTGGATCTGACTCTCTGTCAAACATTACCACCCTCGGCATCTTGAAGCCCGAAGGCCAGGGTTGGTTCTGCAAGTCGACGGAGAGTGGTGATTCTGGGTCGCCCGCGCATGACCTAAGGCGAAGATCCTGCGTTGGCCGTGTTTCAAATGCTGATGGAGGGGTCATCATGTGACGGGTCTGTTCATCTACCTGTTGCAACATGTTAATCTCTTCTTGCATTTTCTCTAGGGTTCTTCTGGCATCGTCGGCTCATCGGCGGTACTCCACGACTTTCCTACTTGCTGCCAAGCTATCCAACATGCTCTTTTTCTGCGCAATTTGCCTCTCCAATTCTTCGGCTTCTAGCCTAGCCGATCTTTCCTCTTCAGTTTCTTCTTCTTCTTCTTCTTCTTCTTCTTCTTCTTCTTCTTCTTCTTCTTCTTCTTCATACACTCCCAGGTTACCGAGGTCGTCAGACTCATCAACAAGATGTCCTTTCCCTCTTTCTTCTGCCAAAGCTTTGAAGTGAGTACGAAGGTTAGCTTTCACTCTTCATATTGCTGCAGTTGCATCTTCCTAGAGAATGTCTTTTTGACAAGCTTCGCCATCGCCTGGGGCCACCACATTCGCAACATCTTGTCCTAGCTGGACGCCATCAGCTCCACTGGTCGAAGTGTTAACTAGCTACATTGCCAAAGGGAGTGTTTCGGCTGAAGCCCCCACTGGAATCGACCGCTCCAACAACATTGCCAATGTACTGAGTGGCTTCGGCTTCTTTTTGGGTGGCATGTCTTCGCTATGTTCGATCCCCACGGACGGCGCCAACTGTTGGAGACCAAGTTACTAAGCACAGGGGTGGGACTTTGGCTCTTTCGAGGGAAAGCTAAAGATTTTCTAAAGTGATGCGCATTTGGAAAACTGTGTGATATCATTAATGTCCACCATCACTTTAGTTACAGTGCTAGTCTATTTATAGCCCATACTCAACCACTCCAAGTTATATTTTAGAATGTTACCCCCCATACTGCCACATTCACGACATATTTGAGGGTATTTTGGTACAATCGAACTCACATTAGTATATTTACAACTTTACCCTCCTCCTCTACACGGGCTCCGTGGACGTTGCACCATCGACTGAGCTCCCGAAGGTCCATTGCGGACGGGACCTTCGGCGTGCCTTCGACTGACTTCGTTGTAGCGTCGCGTGCTGGACTTCGGTCTTCATCCGAAGGTCCGCCAAAGGCTTTGCGTGTGATAATACTCGGCATAGCGAGTCGGCCTTCGGTTTACTCCCGAAGGCATGAGTCGCTTGCCTGAAGTGTCTGTTTGTCCTGCATTTCCTGAAATACACAACTGCATCCTTCATCAGTAAATAATGTTCACCAGAGGTCTTCGACTCACCGTCCGAAGGGGGCATGTGAGACCATTCCCCAACACGTACGAACCTGGATTGTAGCCAATCTTTCACCTTCTCGCCGTCACTCTTCTCCCACAAGCTTTCATCTTTCTCCTTCCAAGCACATGCCGCCGCACAAAAACCTAACTCCATGGCTTCTAGGACTTCTATGAATGCCACCGCTCCTTCTTCACCTGAGAAGAAGCTTGACATGACGGCCATCGATGCCTCTTCTAAGCAGCTTGACGAGATGAAGCTCTTGACTGATGCTTGGTCAATCTCGACAATGCAAGAATCAAAAATCCAAGAACTTGAAGCTAAAGGGGTCGTTCCTCCTCACGAACTGGCCAACTGGAGGTCGGTGTTGGGTGAGGAATTCCCCTCCTACCAATCTGATCATTAAATTGTGGTGTTTGAATCATTTTTCTGATGCGATTTCAATGTTCCCCCTTCCATGTTCCTTCTCACCGTACTCGAGTGCTACCAAATTGAGCTTCGCCACATGAATCCCATCTCGATTACCATGCTTAGCATGTTTGTCCACCTGTGTGAAGCCTTCCTTGGTATTGTGCTGAGCTTGAATTTGTTCCAATATTTTTATCATTTGAAAAGGAATATTGAGAACAAATGTGTCGGAGGTTGTGGTTTCTAGCTGCGGGTTGGAAGGAAGAATTCCTATATCCAGTTATGCTAACCACCTCCTGGCAGAAGGATTGGAAGAAACATTGGTTTTACATCTCCAACCCTGATCCAATCAATTCTCCCTTAGTCTATAAGGGCCTTCATCCCCATACAAATCCGTTCTGGATGAAGAAGCACCGCTGTAGCGAAAATGGTCCTTTTAGGACATGTATGTGATTTTGGTGATTAATGACAACATATTCAATGTGACTAACATGTTAGTCAAGTATATGCCTTAGTTGGTCTCATGGATGCAATATATGAAGAAGCCACCGAAGCAGAACTCAAGAAAGTTTGAATTGGATGAGTTCAAAAAAGATTGCACTCATCGGATGGTACAGTGCTCAGTAAAATGTACACATCGAAGTGTTTTTGACTTAGAAGAGAAAATTAAAGAACACACTAGATGGTCCGGTATTGAGGTGATGAGCACGTCAAAGCATTTTCCAGGAGGTGCATTTCGGTAACAGAAGGAGTCTGAAAGTCGGATGGTTTGGCGATGAAAAGAAGTATACACTGGCGGCTTCACCGGAGCATTCTCAGTTGCAGGTGAAAATGATGTACACACCGGATGGTTCGACGATGAGGAGTTGACGACGCTGGAGCATTTTCCAGAAGATATTGCAATGGCAAGTTTTGTCGTGGTTGTACATGCTGGATGGTCCGGTGATCAAAAGATCTACATGTCGTACAAATGCACAAGAGAAGTAGCTCAGTTGGCTCAAGTCTACACACTACATAGTCCGGTGATGGAGTTAAAGGTAACACCAGAACATCTGGTGTTCTCAATGAGTTTGAGTGGAGTTCCAACAGCTAGTTTCTGCTACTGTACATGCTGGATGGTTCGGTGTTTTTACTGTTGTTAACGTTGAATCATCTGGTGTTCACAGTTAGAGGTACCTTCGAGATTAAGGATTGAGTAGGAAACAAGACACACAATGTATAGAGGTTCAGGCCTCCGATTGGAGTAATACCCCACGTCCTTTGTGGATGCTGTAATATATTAATTGTCTCGAGTATAAGCAATGTGGCTAGACCTATTACAATGGACAGAATTGGATCTAGGCTAATCTAGGGTTGTAGTCGTCGAGTATCTCCAGTTGCTTGGATCTTGATATCGCTTGCATCGAGTTGCATATGCGTAGATTGGTTCCTCCTCCTCCAGAGTTCAGGGACCCCGCCTTATATAGGGGTTGAGGCACCGTCTTAGCCCCAGCCGTAGTTAATAGGGAGTCCTTCATCTTGTCGGCCAAGGCAAAGCAGATAAATTCAACCTAGATACTAGTCGTACTTGAGTCAAATAACCCGATCAAGAACTTCCTAGTATATGTCTTCGACATCTCCGGGTGTATCGGGTCCTGCAGATTCGGGTCTGCAATATCTAGAGTTGTTAAGCACGTGTACGATGTACCCTATCTGTATATGGTATACTCTTATGCACATATACCATATAGTTATCGTATCTATATATGGTGTACTCCTTATACATATATATTATATAGTTAGATATTCGATAACTCCCATGCAGAAACTAGCATTGCTAACCTGATATACCTCACTCTAATCCTGATGCATTCTTGTTCGTGGGCTCTCCCTTGATGTAACCGACCCTTTGGATGCCGCCGAATTGAACTTGTTCTTGATGTGTCTTGCCGCTCATGCACTGAGGACTATTCTGGTCTTTGGCTTTACTAGATAGTCAGTTTGTCGTCTTTATCATAAAATGAAAATAACTAAATCTTTGTTTGGAAAATGCCAACTAATTAGATTGTATTTTTTTTTAATTTAGCACTGCGTAGGAGTGAATCAGTAAGCGGCCTTGTGAAGCTAACACTGTGTACCAACCCACAAATTATTAGAAACCCCTAATACCACTGTTATCCTCAGGTGTGTCACCATCTCGAATAGCATGCCGAGGCATCAATCTCAGCCCGTAACTTTGCCATCAACATCGAAGGAAGCTGAAAATGTGGTTCTTGCGGGTGATATTTCAAATCTTGGCGCCAACATGGATATTTCCAGCGATGGGGCTCTAGGTACATGTAACAAACTAACTCAGGTTTGGTACACCTAGATTCTTGCGTGATGAATATGTTCATGTTTTTTTCATATAAACAGATCATTTGGATAACACAGCTACCATCATCATGCGACAAGGGAAGAGTATATCTTCTATATCGTCGTTAAGGGAATCTGTACAATCTAAACCACTCGGATATCTTACTAATTTCACAACACCACCCAGTGTTGGTAAAAAAGGTACAAGCACTGTTTATTAATATATACAGTCTTTACACTCTTCTGTTCCACTCTGACTTCAAACTTTCATGTCTCAATCGTTGTCATTTATATACAGGTTCGTTGTCAGACCGTTACCCATCTGTCCCATTTGATATTGTGATTGGGTCTCCACAAGAAAATGCCAATTTGTCAACACCAAGTATTCAGAAACAAGTATAACCATATGTTATAATTCTTGCAAAATCAAATATTTCAAATATTATTAGTATTGCTACTACCTAGTAATTTGAATATCAATATTATTGTTTTCAATGGTTCGACTATGCAAATCCTCTCGGAGATATTACCAATGTATGCTCCAACGTAACTAATTTCACAACACCTAGTGTTGGTAAAAAAAGGTATAAGAACCAATTATCAATATTGGTATTGCCTTTCTGCTTCGATATTGCATATTTAAGCAATGCTCCAATTTTGCTAAATCCTTGCGTTCCTCAAATGATGCCATTTATAAATAGGTGCTTTGTCAACACGTTTGCTGCCTGTTCCATTTGATATTGCGATTGGTCCTCACAGAAAAATGTCAATTTGTCAACACCAAAGACCGGGAGCAATATTCTCAGATGAGCAGTGAAAAGAAAGAAATCTACTTGAAATGGAAACGCGAGTAAAAATCGATGGCACATTCTGGCCAATACAATTTGCAGTCAATATCCTAATAGTTATTTTGGGACAATTGGTCCTGTCATCCAAACCCAAGCATCTTAGTCACCTATACAGTCAAGGATGATTCGCACAATCACTATCCGATCGACTTTCTAAACTCACTTATGCCAAATGGTTTGACCCCACATGTGCTGAAAGTCAAACTGAATTGCCATGAGATTTTGCTACGGAATCTCGATCCTCACAACGGTCTGTGCAATGTAACCGGATAATTTCTGGATTTGCCACCCTTAACAGATGCTAATTTTCCGCTGAGATTGACATGCGGGCCATCCTGAGTCTATGAAACTGGGCCCGAGTGGCAAATTGCCTGCCACTCGGTGTTAAGAGTGGCAAATCCTGAAATGCCCCGTAACACATCACTATCGGAGCAGGGAGAGTTTGCAGTCTAAGACCTGAGTCTGATGGCTGTGGTATTCCACCCATGCGGCAGCAATCGAACTGAAGAGTCAGTCCTGCTCATCAACAACTTCTACGCGGGTGTGGATGTGCGCCTAGACTTACCAAGTTCAAATCCTGATGGACGTGAATTTGAGTGCCTATCAAAAAAATGGCTGCGCATCCTTGATGTCTTGATGTCTTGTTGATGCAGAGACCGAAAATTATACTTTCATTATTTAAAAAAACAATACATCTCACTTTTGCAGACCGGGCAAAATCATGTATCGGTCGGCTCAGCCCATGAATATACCAAGAGATTTGTCATTACAGAGCATAGAAACCAAGCAAGTAAATATATAGAGTAAGCATCACATGATGCATACATATATGTATATATATATATATACATATATGTGTATATATATGTTTCTGTCCCGAAACCAAATTTATTCGTTAAATTCTTTTCAACATGCATATTTAGTTATTTACTGTGCACGTCAAATCTAATATGGGGCATGTATATATTCACATCCATCCCTCACTTAATTGCTTATGGGATAAAGCAAGTATCCAAAAGCTAATGGAGCATTCCATAAAACTATCTACTCTACTGAGTCTACACACTCGTTGCATAAATGGGCATAATTGCCCCAGGAGATGTGTTTTAGTTAGTGGCTTCCGACAAAGTAAAATGATTTTTTCTTCTTCAAAACTGAAGGATGAGGGTTTCTCAGAACAGTAGTGCTAATGGATACATAATTTTGTTTCAAGGAGAAGTGTTGGGATCAAAATTAATGATAATCACGACGTAAAAAACCATCAAAGAGATAAGTCATTAGTGACGGTTGCTTAGTACGTATCACTAATGCACTATTAGCGATAGGTTAAATGATGACCCGTCACTAATATATGGTCCGGGTTGGGACTCGACCAAGACCCGCCACTAATGAGGGGTCATTAGTGACGGCGAGGGAACAACCTGTCACTAAAGATAGTAGTGACAGGTCACCTTAAAATCCGTTACTAATGACAGAGTCATTAGTGATCGGTAGAGAGAGCACACTCATTAGGGAGGGGTCACCTCAAAGCTCGTCATTAATGATGGAGTCATTAGTGACAGGTAGAGAGAGCACACTCAGTAGTGATGAGTTATCTAAAGGGCTGTCACTAATGACTGACTCATTAGTGATGGGTAGGAGGGCACTCTCATTAGTGATGGGCCTTTAGTTGATCCGTCACTAATGACCGGTCGGATCCTCAGTTACAACTTGTCAGGTAAAAAATTCATAACTTTTTTATACTAACTCAGATGGAAAAACTTTATATAAAAATTGTAGCCCTCGACGAGGTCTACAACTTTGTAGTTGATCACTTTTTTATTTGAAGCCATATAGATGCAAAAATAAATATATAAAGACTGTCAAAGGAACCACACACAGGGTCACAAACTAAAGTGCTGGATCTAGTGTAAAACTAGTAGGAATCATTGAAAAAGACATACATAGAGTCACAAAGTTGAAAATTACAAATTCAAAGATTTTTATTGTGAGTTTGGTAACTCAGATTAATGAAACGTCTACGTAGCACTAACTTTCAGATGTAGCATTGTGTCTCCAAAAATTTTCATGCAAATCGAAGAATGTCAATTTTTCACAAAAAACTCTAGAGGTCCTATCGAGGGTCTTTCGAGTCTTTTGTGGGGGGTCAAGAAAGGTACATGTCCTGTATTTTTTCGGACATGCCTCTTTGTTAGCTTTGAAAGTAGAGGTCAAACATCGAAATCGGACTCCGTATGCAAAAGTTATAGCTATTTTACTGAACATTGTACGGATTGGACAAACTTTTTCATACGAACTCGGATGGAGACAAACTTTATATGAACCATACTTTGTAGTTGACAAAATTTTCATTTAAGATCATTTAGATGTTCAAATAGGCATTCAAATGTTCAATCCAAAGATGTTAAAAGGATTGATTTTGCTATTATGCTCAATAACAAATGAGAGATGAGATGGTTAGAGAGGTCACGCGCGCAGAGCTCACTTCTGAGGTCGTGAGTTCGAGTCCTAGAATCGCGTGACTTATGAATGGTTGGGTGCGATCGGGTGAGTAGTGACTTGTCGGGTGCTTGGTCGGGTGTTGAATTTTTTTCAGAACAAAAATTATTTCCTTTTTTTGTTTTTTAAAACACATATTAGTGACGGGTCAGGATCAGACCCGTCACTAATGTGGAGTCATTAGTGATGCGTCAAATCTAGACCTATCACTAATGTTTTTGATTAGTGACGGGTTGGGTTCAGACCTGTCACTAATGTGTAGTCATTAGTGACGGGTCGTATCTACACCCGTCACTGATAAGTCCACATAATGGGTAAAATATCTGTCACTAATGAGTGTTATCATCTGTCACTAATGTGGATTTCTTAGGTAGTGGATATTGATCCTTACTTTCAAACACACAAAGGCTTACGATACAATGATCATTTATCCCTTATTCTTTTTAACATAGTGGTAGATATATTGGTCATTCTGATTAACAGAGCGAAAGAAGATGGAAATTCTTAGGGGTTGTACCACAATTGGTGGATGACGATTTGTCTATTCTGCAATATATAGATGACACTATCATTTTTATGAAACATGACCTAGAGGAAGCAAAAAATATGAAACTCTTTTCTATGTGTATTTGAACAACTCTCTGGCTTTAAAATCAACTTCCATAAGAGTGAAGTCTTGTGATATGGGGTGGCAAAGGAGTTTGAGGATCATTATACACAACTATTCGGTTGTGGGATCAGCTCTTACCCTTTTAGAAACTTAGGCAATCCCATGCACCATACAAAAAAATACATAATAGTGATTGCAGGAAAGTTGAGGGATGGTATGAAAAAAGATTGAGCAATTGGAAAGGAAAAAAAGATGTTAGTAGGAGGCAGATTAATATTGATTAACTCTATTCTCAGCAGCCTACCGATGTTCATGATATCATTCTTTGAAATTCCACAAGGAGTGCTCAAAAGACTGGATTATTTACGATCCAAGTTCTTTTGGCAATATTATAATTGTAAAAGAAAGTATAGATTTGCAAAATGGATTGTTATGTGCCAACCTAAGGACAAGGGGGCTAGGTATAATGGACCTCTCTCTCCAAAATAAATGTCTCATCAATAAATGACTTTTTAAGCTGTTAAATGAGGATATGGTTTGGCAAACACTGCTTAAAAACAAATATCTAGGGAGTAAGACCCTCATATAGTTGGAAGGTAAACTAGGAGACTCGCATTTTTGGTCCAGAATAATGGAAGTCAAGCGTGAATTCCTAAAATGGGGCACATTCGAAATACACGATGACACACAAATAAGATTTTGGGTAGACAACTGGATTGATAAGGTTAACCTTATGGGTTTTGACAACTTGAAAGAAGACTTGCTTAAGTTGATCCATAATCATGCAAACCATGGCCTTTGTCAAGTGATTTTTGTGGTTGGCATGGGTGGTTTAGGGAAGACAATTCTTGTTAGGAAGGTTTACAACAGCATTGACATTGCTGAAAATGTCTTATGCTGTGGGATACTCAAGAGAACTTCAATTCAAGAAAGGGAGCTAACTTCAAAGTGAGAAAGTGGAAAACCTCATGGATGATTTGATACAAGGGCTAGAGGAGACAAGGTATTTCGTTTTTCTTGATGACTTGTGGAAAATAGATGACTGTAATTGGATTAGCACTATCTCTTTTTCCCAAGTCTAACAATGCAGTCGGATAGTGGTAACCACATGAAATGCCAGCTTAACAACAGAGTGTGCTTCTATTGCGTCGCTTGTCTATCGCACACTCTGAACCTTTAAAAAGTCACATGCTAAAGAAGAGTTATTAAAGAAGACAAATAAAAGCTACTTTTTTTAATAATAGAAACAAGGTTTTCGGTTCCTGCACCATACAGTGCACACAACCTGGTTCATTATTACAATCTATATGTATTACTCATGCATGTTTGAGTAAGCAAAGAAACAATTGACAACTAAAGGAAAATCATATTGCATATAGTCAGGAATTAAATCGCCACCCATTCTTGGAGAAGATTTCTAATGCAATGACCGCTAATCTTTGACACGTCTTGTGTACATATTCTCTCTCTACTTACTTTTATAGCAAGCTCCAATGTCAAAACAAACATCTTCCTCTCAAGAGTACCAGCAAGAAAGAAGTGGTTGCCGATTTTTTTTAAAGGTAATATATAATATCATTGAGGCATAACCAAATTGCCTAACATAAAGTTGCTACACAAACAAAGATTTGCATCTTATGTTTTTGCCCAACACCCCGTAGCCAATAACCCATCATATAGACAATATTTATAGGTGCGTTTATATTAAGAGCTATTTTGGCAACACGTCAAACTGATTTAGTGACATGAGAATCAAAGAAAAGATGTTGTGTGTTTTTATCATGATTGCTTATACAATAAAAGCTCTGAAGACCTTGAAATAGGAAAGGCTGAGCACATATTCAATATGATACTAAAAAAGTGTGTGCGCTTACCACTAGCTATTGTCATGATAGGAGGTGTTCTCTGTACAGAACATGTAGAGGAGTGGGGAAAATTTATCAAAAACTGCCATTAGAGCTCGAGTGTAACCCAACTTTTGAAGCGATGAAAAGAGTTGTTACTGTTGATTACGTACACTTGCCATCTCATCTAAAACCATATTTCCTATATCTAAGCATTTTTCGGAGGATTTTAAGATAAAAAACAAGATGTCTAGTAAATAGATGGATAGCGAAGGGCTTTGTTGTTCCTAAGATTAGAATGACTATGGAGGATGTTGGGAATAGTTACTTTGATAAACTTATCAACAGAAGCATGATTCAACCTATAGGATCATTTACTCAATAATAAGACAATCAGTGGGGGTGAATAATTATGGAAGTTAAATTCAATATTTTAATTTATCCTAATAAAATCCAACTTAATCCCGTATTGCACTTCTAGACAGACCGCAGACACACCACTAAAAATGATGTAGATGCAAATATGTAGAACATAAGATATATGAAAGCAAGGAAGACATTGCAAAGAACTTTTCCTGTTGTGCATTTTTTGATAAAGGAAGTTTTATTGACCCTTAGCATTACATCAAGATGATACAAACACATAAGAGTTCACTTCTGGTTTCTGCATAGCACGGATGCACAAGAAAAAAAAAAGATCAAAACAAAATGAAAGGGAAAGAAAAGACAGCCAGCTCACGGTCCATGGTGGACCTTTAATCTGAAATCTAGTATGCTATCCAAACCGAGTAAAGATCTCCTTGACCGCCCGTACCATAAGAGTACATGCCGCCGCCACCATATGCTGGTTCTCCTGCTGCTGCAACACAGCCCATGTTTGAAGCAAACACATACATGTAAAGATAACCTGCAAAGGAGAGTTAATTTTCCTTTTATTAAAAACCACATCATTTCTGCATACCCACAACGACCAACAAAACTCTGACATCGCTACCATTATTTTGTCTTGCCATTGTTTACTAATCCCAGAAAGCCAGTCGCCAAACATATTTTGAACACTTCTGGGTGGGTAAAGGTTGGAGGCCACTTGAATGATAAACCATGAAGCTCTTGCAAAACGGCAATAAAAAAGAGATGCTTAATTGTCTCATTTTTGTGACAAAAATAACACTTTTGACTACCTTGCCATTGTCTCCTGATTAAATTATCCTTTGTTAGAAGAACCCCTCTGCGAAGGTACCAAAGAAAGGTCTTTATCTTGAGCTGTATTTTTATCTTCCAAATTTTCTCATTCATTCTTGGTTCTTCATTATTTATAAGTGTCTGGTAAAGAGATTGAACTGAGAATTTTCCAGATTTGTTCAAATTCCACTGGAATTCATCGGGTTCATGTGTAAGGTTGATGTTGAAAAGGTGATGGAGCAACTCATTCCATGCTATCAATTTAGGTCCACTCAGGTCCTGGCGGAAAGAGATATTTGGTGGAAAGGATTGAAGAATGTTGGCTATCATGTCTTGTTTGTTACGATCTATGTTAAAAGGGCAAGGATACTGGCTGCTCAAAGACAAATTGCCTAGCCAAGTATCTTCCCAAAACCTGATTTCTGAGCCATCTTTAACTATGAAGGTACCAAAGGGAAACATATGTCGCTTCACCTTCATCAATCCTGTGCAGAAGTGAGAATCCCCAGCCTTCCAGTTAACTTGCATTAGAGGTTTTGACCCCAAATATTTATTTTGAATAAGGTTATGCCAAATCCCATCTTTAGATACTAATTTGTATAACCATTTACATAGCAATGTGTTATTTTGAGCATCAAGATTTTGAATCCCTAAGCTCCCCTGATCTTTTGCTTGGCAAAGGACACTCCATTTTGCTAGCTAACACTTCTTTTTTGTGACTGTCACTTTGCCACTAGAATCTAGAGTGAAAGTAATCAAGTCTTTTGAGTACTCCTTGAGGGATCATGAAGAATGACATCATGTAAGTTGGGGAGGCTACTAAGGACATAGTTGAGGAGGACAAGTCTATCTCCCGATGATAGATACTTGCCCATCCAACTACTCAGTCTTTTTTCAAGTCTCTCCTACTCTTTTCTAATATGAGTTTCAGAGTTTGCGATAGTGTATTGGAATACCCAGAAAGCACAGAGGAAGCTCTCCCTTAGCACATCCGAATAATTCTTTGTAATGACTTACACTATCTATCATTTTGCCAAAATAGAACAATTCGTTCTTATGAAAGTTGATTTTTAAACCAGATAACTGCTCAAAAGTGTAGTGAAGGAGTTTCGTATTTCTGGCCTTTTCTAGGTCATGTTCCATAAAGAGGATTGTATTGTCTGAATATTGGAGAATAGATAGACCCCCATGGACTAGATGTGGAACTATTCCCTTTACTTGACCTGCTCTATTCACTCTTTCCATCAAGGTTGCTAACATGACCGCGACAATATTAAATAATATCGGTGACAAGGGATCTCCCTGACGTAAACCTTTTTTAGTTTGGAAGTATCACCCAGTTGAATCATTAACTTTCATGGCTAAACTTTCTCCATATATAAATTGTTCAACCCAAGAGCACCATTTCAGTGAGAAACCTGTCATCCGGAGGCTCTGTAGAAGAAAATGCCATTTGACTTTGTCATAAGCCTTCTCAAAGTCAATTTTTAATAACACCATATTTAATTTCTTTCGATGGAGTTCGTGTATAGTTTCATGTAGGATTACAACCCCTTCTAGAATATTGCAACCACACATAAAAGTTGTTTGGGTGGGACGGATTATATGGTCTGCAATGCTATTAATGCGATTTGTTGCCATCTTTGTAAAAAATTTGAAGCTAACATTCAATAGCCAAATTGGCCTATATTGCTAAATGCGACAGGCTTATTTTGTTTTTGGTATTAGAATAATTTCTATGAAGTTTAAGCTGTATAACGGGATATCTCCAAAATGCAACTCATGGAATAATACCATCAAGTCCTCCTTGATTTACATCCCAAAATATCTGGTAAAATTCCGCAGGGAAACCATCAGGACCAGGGGCTTTGTTGTGTTCCATTTGGAACACAAGCGTCTCGAACCTCCTTTTCTGTGAAGGGGGCTATAAGGATTTCATTTTCGGCATTGGTTACATGTGGTATATCCTCGGTCCATGATTCTCTCATGGAGAAGTTGTTCCTCACAGGTGGTCCAAATAATTCTTTATAGATATTTGTTATGTATCTCCTTAATTGAGATTCACACTCAATTTTCCTTTCATCCTGCTCTAGGCAGAATATTCTTTGTTTTATGTGTTTTCAATGGCCATAACCCTCTATTTTGGTCCATATTTTGCTCCGTCCATCGAATGGCCATGACACCTTCATAATTTAGCTTTGTCTTGATGCTAGCTTCGCGATGATGTCATGTGCACTTCACTCTTCCATGGTTTTGAGGCCAAACCGCGAAATCGCCTCGCACGCTTCTCAAAGTGTGACTCATAGCTGCTTGCTTTGACCTCAAGCAAGCATCCCAATGTCAACGCGTGTACTCCATATTGTGAGCTTGAACACCGGCAAGTCTCTCTCGCTCCCGATCCCTCGGGCCGCCTTGTCACTTGCACCGGCATCCCCTTCGCTTGACTTTGTCAACACGCCGTCTTCTTCCTTTCTTCCAAGTTTTGCTTGACCTCCAGGTGCACAGTTAGGATCACCCTCGACTTCGCCCGACCTCCTTGTTCATCTGGCACCAAACTCCCCACTTGGCCTTGATCGTAGAGTTTACAAATGTGGAATAAGGTTATGGTATGATGAAAATGGTTGGTAGTTTTTGTTGATGAGGTACTATGGTTACTATATATACATGTTCAAGTTATGGTTTACAGTGTAGAAAGTGTAGTTGTTTTTGAGTTAAGTATAGATGCTCACACATTGTGTCTAGTTTGCTTAGTGCATATGTTTTACTTAACCTTGTGGCCTACTCTTGCTAACAGCTCAATGCATAACCCTTGGAGTCGAGCTATGTATATGTGCTCTCCGATTCAGGTGGTGGGCAAGAGTAGTGCATCCTACTCTGGTGAGACATAGCTTTTTGGGTGGAGCCTAAGGGCATATGACTCCACTCTCCTTTTGTTGTTGTTAAGGTTTTTTTTCTTCCGTTGTGTAGTTTCTCTTTGTGTAAACTGTTGCAAATGGCTGCATGCTCAAGAATTTGTAATATAACTTTAACTACTCGCTCTTTCTTCAGCCATGTTGTGATGTACATGTTAGAAAGGCATGTGTTCCTATCTTGGGCCCAAAACATGTGACGGGACTACCGGGATGGTATTCTGTCTAATCATTGAGGTGGTATTTATGAATAATGATCCTCCTGATGATTCATTAGAATACTATTTAGATGGTTCCTCACAGTGAACCTGGTGAGCAGCAACGAAGGCCCTTGCTGATGCCTTCAGTCCTTCGGACTTCGTTGCCCAGGCAAAGAGACTAAGCTGAACGATGGCGTTTGGCGTCAGTTGATGGAGAAAAACCTCAAAATTTTGAGGACCTTCACCATCATCTCGTCACATGGTAGGCAAAGTTTAGCTCTGTGTGAACATAATCACCTCATCATCTGCTGGCTCCGGAGTCTCCTAATCTTTGGGAAGTCTGACCTTCAATACGTTGTTTATCAGGCCTTCTCTCTTTAAACCAGCCAAAACTTCTTTGTCAACCTTCGACTTCTTAATCCAGTATGTCTTCAACTTGCCAGACTTGCTCTTTAGAGTCATCGGGTTAGGCTGCCTGGGTTTTGTTCCGAAGGGTCAAGACTACGAAGGGTTAAGGATGCCTTCATACAAAGCGTGAAAAGTTGTGCACGCAGGCTTGAAGCAAGAGAGTTTGCAGTGAAAATGACCCGTGGGGTGATATATATAGCGGTAAAAACTTTGAAGTCAGTTGAAGAGATGTCGATTCGGGATCCAAACCGTCTCCTTTATGGAAGTTAAGACAAGAGTTGTAACCGCCTAAAAAAAACCATAACCGACGCCTCAAGATTTGAACCGTTACAAAAAAGTTAGACCCTCCGGGCCTGCAAGGGGGGCTCCTTGGCCGAAGGTAAACCATAGGCACGAGTCCTTCAATGGGCCGAAGGGGACGACATTCGGTGGTACCATCTAGTTCACGGGTTCGGCCCATCGAAGAAGAGCCTTGCCCGTAAGGGGCTGCTGTTGTGGGATGGTCTCACAGACCCCTTCGGATGCAAGGTCGAAGGCCTTTGTGGCCACTGTTTATTGACAAAGTGTATGACTGTCATGGATTTGTAATGTTACAGGAACCCTTCGGACATGCCAAGGTACCTTGCGAACGCTCAGCGGCGCCGGAGCATATATGGGTGCCGGGATCAGCGAAGTCTGTGTCGAGCCTTCGGAAGGTGATCCGAGGCCTTCGTTGGGCTCCGCGGAGGGAGACGACCGAAGGGACGTCGGAGGTGTCGTAGACGGAGCATTCGGGGGCCTTCGAAAGCCGATCGAAGACTATCACAAGGTGCCATGAGGAAATCGATTGAAGGTGCCATCGGCCATAGACCTTCAGGAACCTAGGCGAAGGGAGGACCGTCGCTGATAGTTGAAGACTGAGAAGGGAATGACTGTAAATAGGACAAACATGCTTAGGATAATACCAAAATACCCACAAATATGCTAGGAATGTGACAATTAGAGGGGTATTATTGTACATTGTAATAGAGAACGGTCAGGTACAGCCCATAAATAATATGACATTGTAATTGAAAAGACAGGTAACATCAATTACAGTGCATAGTTCAGCTTGTGTGAGTTCTCTACTAAGCCTTTAGATCACATCTGATTTCAAAAACACACTACTTTATTGGGTTACGCAAGTTTCCAACAATCTTATGATTCATCGATCATTCGCTCTGTCGACTGGGAGTCAACGGTCACATCAGTTATATTTTCGTACCCAATAAAACTATGCTCTTGCTTGTTTATTCCCACTTGCTAGAATAGGGTTTTCTCCAGGTATACACTCGAGATGTCTGAATTTTCATCATTATCTAGTGGTGCCGGGGCGACCTATGCCCAAAATTGAAGGCATTTGAAGCAGCCGACACTCACACTGGCCAGCTAACCTAAATGAGAAATTTCAGGCTAAGTAGAGTGACAATTTAGGATTTAACACTGTATCTGTAACACGTGGAACCCCCAAGCCCACATGTCATTGAGACGTGAAGGGTCAAATCCTGAATGGTAAAAGTGTCACTTTTACCCCTGACTGTCGAGTGTCATATTCTTCTCCCGCCCCGCATACTTCTACCTTTGGATTATTAGGTAAATCTTTGGATCTCTTAAGCAAGGTACCAAATTGAAGGATCTTACTTGTGTCTCTCTATATATATCCATTCAGAAGCTCGCTACTTGGAAGAAAAAAAGAGAAGATAATAGCAGCATGACTTTATTTTCTCTATTATATATAAAATATGAGTTCGTTTTCACGTTATATTTTTTTCTACTTTCCTCCTATTTAATAAAAATCTCTAAAATTTAAATATTTTACTCATTTTTACCATTCACTGTTGTCCTCTGGTTTCTCCTCCTCGTTACCGGCTACGGATATAAGACTGTTTTACTAATGACAATAAACAAAGAAATTAGGATAAAAATTAGCGAATAATCTACGGTATCTCTCTCGACGTATTCGTTTAGCAGTGCTTCCCTGACACATCTATATCTCCATACATTAAGTTTATGCTGTATATTATCACATCTAATATTTATATTTTCATTGCAATATACGGACACTTAGCTAGTCTTTTCTAAATTCCTACCTTCCTGATATAAATACCAGTCCTAATCAATTGGCCCCACCTGACAGTTGATGTGCCCAATTGATCCGGCACTAGCGATATTCCACATACATAATAAAGTCTTTGTTTACCGATCATGCAGCAGCAGCAGAGCCGACTAGTTCTTGATCTGTGACTGGGTGCCTTTTATTTTTTTAATCTTTTGTAACCGGCTTTGGGCCCTTCCTCTTAATCTAAAATCGGCAGATCTCCTGCCCGGTTTCGGCAAAAAAAAATCTGTGACACCATGCACCGGACGTCCTTGGCTGTGGGCCGCTCCTTGGGGTCGTCGACGGTGCATAAGACGGCGATGCGCAGCACCAGCAGGATCTGCTCCTCGTACCCGTCGCCGGCGATGGCTGGGTCGATGGCCTCCGCGTGGTCCCCCGACCGCATCACGCGGCGCAGCCACTTGACGAGCCCGACCTCTTCCACCTGCGTGAAGAACTCGTCCGATGGCTCCTTCCCCGTCGCCAGCACCGCCAGGATCACGCCGAAGCTGTACACGTCGCACTTGGCCGTGAACTTGAGCGTCTGGTGGTACTCCGGCGCGATGTAACCCCACGTACCCGCCAGGTTGGACGCGGTCACGTGCGTGTGCGCGTCCGGCATAGCCTTGGCCAGTCCAAAGTCCGCGATGCGGGGCTCCATGTCGTCGTCGAGCAGGATGTTGGCCGGCTTCAGGTCGCGGTGGATGATCTGCGGCCGGTGCGAGACGTGCAGGTACTCCAGCCCGGCCGCCACGCCGGCCGCCACGCGGAGGCGCACCGGCCATGGCAGCACGGTGCTGCCGCCATCGCCATCGGCCTTGAGCGCGTTGTGCAAGCTTCCATTCTTCATGTACTGGTAGACGAGGTAGTGGCAGTTGGGCCGCGGCACGTGCGCTGCCAGAGGTAGCAGATTACGGTGACGCATGTGCCCCACCGTGCGGATCTCCGACTGTATCTGCCGCGACCACTTGTCCAGCTGCCGGCTCTCCTCGTCGCTCAAGTTGTTCGGCGTGTCGACGGATTGCTTCTTGATCTTCTTGATAGCGATGAACCTGGGCTCCTCCCCTTCACGCTCCACGGGGAGCTGCGCCTTGTACACCTCGCCGCACCCGCCACGACCGATCACGGGCAGCGAGGCCAGCCCGTCCTCCTTCTCGAGGAACGCCAGGTGCTCGGCACGCTTGATCAGCTTCGGGGTGAAGATCATGGCTCCAGACCGCGTTTGGAACAGCCCGCGGATGCAGTTCAGTGCCATACGAAACAGCACGGAGAGCACCAACCCCAAGATGAAGCCGGCGAGGGACCCAACCACGAAGCCGATCACCCAGTTGCGCACCCGGTGCTTGTGGCTGCGGTGGTGCCGGCCCTGCTCGGCCGGAGGGGCGAGAGTCGGTGACGAGGTGGCGGTCACCGGCAAGCTGCGGTTCTTGGAACCGGCGACACCTCCGGTCCCGTTGCTCTTCTCCGCGAGCACGTACCGGTGCGGCACCGCAGTCCGGCCGTGGTGCACGTGCTTGGTCCCCAGGCGGGAGCGGCGCGCCACGGCCGAGCTCTCAACAACATGGCGGCCGTCGTAGCATTCCACGACGGAGACTAGGAACAGGAGCGTGACGACGCAGACGGGAACGACGAGTGACTTGCTCGCCGCTGACGCCATGGCCGCGAGCTCGATCGGAGGCTTCTGTGGGAGGACCGGAGGAGGGGGGGGGGGCATGAGACAAGGGTGGCTGGAGCATTTAAATAATGCCAGGCGAATGCCGCGTGGAACGCATCGACGGCTCCGATAAGTTTGTTGACTGCATGGACGGCGTGTCAGATTCGTGAGAGGGGCATGCGTGGGGTAGACTCCCCTGTGTTGCGGTGTCACCTGCCCTTGTCGGACAGGCGGAGACGACTTGACTGGATGAGTCAAGAACCGGCGTGCACGGCGAGTGTGGAAAAATGAAGCGGACGGCTATGCAGCGGAGACTCTGCAATTCTGCACCAACGACTTTTGCTTTCCATCGCTACCACCTCATTTTATCAGATAAATGTCATTCCAGATTTCTTGTAGTAAAGGTTGTATTCACTAAATAACTACAATGTTTGCGGGGAATAGACTACAATAATCACTTTTTTAATGATTGGTAGGTGCTCTGCTATTTCATTTAAGTAAGGATCGAGTTCAGAAACAGAGTAAAAAAAGTTTGATGTGGCAGCTTGAAGTCGCCTACATGCAGATGTTACATAATAGCCTTAGAAGTGTAATTGTCGACAGTATGATGTTGTCCGTGGGGTAATCCAATAGTTATCCTGAGCTTCGCTCGTCATAGCCATGCGCCAATTGTTGATATCCTCCTTTGCTATGAACTCCACCACGTAGTCTTCTTCGCGTCCTTCGAATATACGTTGATTTTGTTCTTTTCATATGTTCCACCAAGCATATAGGATTGCCCCAATCTTCACGTTGTGCTCTTTGCTTGGCCCGTGTGTCGCGACCCTATGCAACCACTCCGTGAGAGTGTCCTGCAGCTCGACTGCCTCATCATTTCCTATAAGGTGGAACCAGAGCAAAACCTAGGAAGTAATCATCTTGGCGTAGAAGCACTGGAGGAGTAGGTGAGCAACCATTTCCGGCTGTTGGTAACACATAGCGCAAACAACTCCGTTGTCCATGCCTCTCGATTCCATGTTGTCAGCCATGAGCAATTTGCCGTGTATGGCCGTCCATGTGAAGAAGCGCACCTTGGGTTCTGCATTCGCCTTGCAGAAGAGTGTGTCCTGGAAGGGTAGTCTTGCGCCATTGTACTGTATCTCATACACGAACTTAGCTGTGTAGGTGCCAGTAAATGTCCATCTCCAGGTGGCTGTGTCCTGCTGTCTCGGCTGCAAGGCGACCTCTTGTAGCAATGTCCATACCTCAACGAACTCCTGCAGTTGCTGAACGCTATGAATGTACTTTATATTAGTGATCCACTGTGAGTTGCTGAGCTCCTGAACCACTGTTCAGTTTTTGAATTTGGTGATGCTGTAGAGATTTAGCGCAAGGCTTGCTAAGCTGCATTAGCCAAGCCATTTGTCCATCCAAAATCTGGCCTTGTTTCCATCTCCAATTTGAATGATTGTTGATGTCGCAAAGAGCTCCTTTTCGATGTCATCCACATGCACTGAGAAGTTGTTCCATGGCCTATCAGGATTCTTCCAAGAGAACCATGGCCACCGCATTCGAAGTGCTCAACATAATCATTCAAGGTCAAGAATCCTAGCCCCACCCGGGCTTTTCAGCTTGCACATTACCTCCTAGTTAACTAGGCTGCAACATCTTCTCTAACCATCTTGTGCTTCGGACCATATGAATCGCTTCCGGATCTTGTCGTTCATTTTTATTAGCCATTTAGGTAGCTTGAAAAATTTGGCGGGCTAGATCACAGTAGATGTCAGCACCGAATTCATCAGCTCAATCCTTCCCGCCTTTGTTAGGTGTCTGTCATGCCAACCAGGTAGCCTTCCTACCATCTTATCAATCAGTGGTTGGTAGTCAACCTTGCAAAATATATGCATGTGTAGAGGTAGGCCTAGATATTTGCACGGGAACCACTTAACTTTCACGGGGAAATCTTGTAACATCTCCTCAATATTTATCCCACTACACCTGATTGGGTAAAGTTCAGTCTTATCAAGGTTTGTGTGAAGACACGTCGCATCACGAAAAATCTTTAGGAGTTATTTTATTGCCCTCAGTTCATGTGTCCTCTGGTTGATCACAAGAGCAGCATCATCTACGTAGAGCGCATATTCAATTGCCCTTGATTTGGGGTGTACCGATGTGATGAGATTCATTTCTTTTGCTAAGTTCAGGATTTTGTGTAGAGGTTCCATTGCTATAGAAAACATCAATGGTGAGAGTGGGTCACCCTGGCGAAGTCCTCTTCTGTGCTGGATTGGTTTGCTCGGGGCACCGTTCAGAAGAACCCTTGAGAGCTAGTGCCCAGGGCTAGGCAGATCCACTCCCTCCATCTCGGTCCAAAGCCAATATGTTGCATGATTTCGATTATGTAAGGCCAAAGCACAGAGTCGAAAGCCTTACTTATATCCAGCTTGAGAAAGAGGGCTGGTTTTCGTTTCTTGTGAAGGTCTTTTATGAGGCATTGCATATGAAGGAAACTATCGTGTATGCTCCTCCCGCGGACAAAAGCGCTCTAGCAGTTAAAAACAATCTTGTGCAAATGTGGTCCCAACCGGTTGGATAAGATCTTGGAGAAAATCTTTGCAAAGATGTAAATCAGGCTAATTGGCCTGTAGTCTGCGACTACTTCTGGCTGTTCTTTTTTTGGCAATAAAATTATATTGGCAGAGTTGAGCAGGTTTAGCTGGGGCCTTCTGAGGTTAGCTAGTTGCTTTATTGTCTTAACCATGTAGTTTTTTACGACGTTCCAGCATGACACATAAAAACACCCCATGAACCCATCCGGCCCTAGCGCCTTCTCCTTTGGTAAGCCCATTACTGCATGCTTGATCTCATCCACATCAATGTCTATTTCTAATTCGGATGGGTCCAGACTTTGCAGGCCTAGCTTACGCCGGATAGAAGTACCTAGTATCGCGTTGAAGTATCTATGGATCTCAGCCTCCTTTTCCTCATGAATGACCATGATCCCACCGCTTGTTCTCAGTAAATGAATTTGATTTTTTGTCTTCCTTCCGTTAGCACGTGGGTAAAATAATTTGGTGTTTGCATCCGCTGTTTTAATATAGTTCATCCTTGCACGTTGACGTGCTTTGATCTTCTAGATGGCTACAAGTTCCAAGAATTTGCTTCTGATTCTGTCTCTGAATTCTGTTTCCATGGTTGTGAGGCTTCTGGATTCCTGCCCGACATCAATCATGTGTAGCACCCACTTAGCCATCTCCATCTGTAGCCTAACGTTGCCAATGTTTGACTTGTCCCAATTTCGTAGTGCCTTTGCCGTGCGCGTTAGTTTGATGTGGAACAACCTCATGGCATCTACAGTCATGACCTGCTTACTCCATGCTTCCTACACAACCCTGTGAAAGCCTAGCATGGCAAGCTAGAATGTCTCAAACCTAAAACCATTGTGCTTTCTGTAACCTGAGTTACCATGCAGTACGAGGGGGCAATGATCCGACAATGTGGATGCAGCGGCGGTTAGGGTGGCGTGGGGAAGAGCAGATCCCATTCAGTAGAGCAGAACATTCTATCAATCCGTGTCATGGTAGGATTATCTTGCACGTTCGTCCAGGTGTACTTGCGCCCTACAATTCTATTTCCTTCTAGCATAACTCATCAATGATGGCCCTGAACCTATTCATTAGCCCTCTATTTAGCCTTGAGTTATTATTGACTGCTGCCCTATAAATTAAGTTAAAGTCTCTAGCTATTAGCCACCTTATCTTAACTGCCCGCTTGACTTCCTTGAGCTCTTCCATGAACCTCACTTTGTCTGCATCTCCTTGCGGACCGTACACGGTTGTTAGACTCCACTTAGTTCCATCGTACTTGTATCTTACTATCACTGTCAAAGTGTTAAGAGACTTGGTGGAGGAGAGCAATTGCATTCTTGCCTCATCCGCAGTGATCGACACCTCACATCTTGTCTCATCCGCTGCTGCATAAGAGTAGTTTGCAGTGAACCTCCTTCCCAAAGTTTGTGCCACTACATCATCATCAAAGTGCTCCATCTTTTTCTCCTACAGGCACACAGCTGTAGCATGTACTGCATTGACCATTTCATGGACTACATCTCTTCTTATGCTCACATTCAGGACACGAACATTCCAACACAGGAGCTTTATGTCACTGATTGTCATGGGTAGAGATTAGCTTCACTAACGTAAGCCATACCTCGCTAACTGTGGAGGCAAGCAGCACATAGATATCATCCAAACAGGGCGTACACTTGAACAGACATGACGAGGGGGTGGGCATCCCTGGCGCGTCTGCGACCGACACACCAACGGCCACGGACTAGGTGGCAAGACCACTGTTGTCGTAACAAAGCAGCAAGCACCAGGCCGAAATAAGCAGCAGAACCATTGGCCTCCTCTCTCACAAGAGAAACAGTGGAACCGTACCCAGCCGAGCAATACTTATTAGCCAAAAAATGAAGACCCCCGACAAGCAGACACTAGACATAAAATGAGACATAACAGAACTAAACATGGCGAACTGCATTCTCTGATCTTACTTCAGGACTGGCCACCATGAATGCATCACTCCCGCATCCCGGCTCTCTTCTTGCGCCCCCCTTGGCAGTTTGGCCATGTCTAAGTCCATTGCCTTGATCAAGCTCTCAATTGCGTCCGGTGCTGCAACTGGAAGGGGGCCCTCGAACATCTTGATTAGCCTTTCCTTAGCCTGGGAATTAATGCTTTTTTGCCAATGAAAGCGCACCTAGCTTCTTCTCAAGCACCTCTATAGCCATCTCCTCAATGGACTTGACCCTTTTGGTCCACCTCTTGTCAGCGAGCCTGCCACTGCGGTGCACCGTGTCCTCCTTGGTTGGCCTCAGGTCTTGGTGCTTGGTCTTCTTAGGCATGGAGAGGAGGTCACCGTCTATTGTTGCAGTGATGTCAGCGATGAAGCGCTCAATGTCGGTTGTTGCAGAAGCCGCCGAGGCAAGGGAGGCCTCCAGCCAGCCGTGAGACCATCCCTGTCAGCATGTCAGTCAGATGTGGAGCATTGCACATCATGGCAATACAAGCAACGAAGGCCTCGACTGACATCGGGTCTTCCGCCAGGAGCCCCCCCTGTGACTGCACAGGGTCAACCGATGCATGGAGCTAGGCCTCTAGGACCACCGGGTTTGCTACTGGTGGCTCGAACGGAGCTTGGGAGCCGATGATGATCATTACACACCATGCCGGTGCCCTTGCTTGCATGGTGGTGCAGTGCAAGGCTGGCCAGTCTCCGTGTTCGACACCCGATGGTGAGTGCAGACGGCCAAAGAAGCGGTGCACCGCCCGCTCAATGGACATCCCATGGGCCTGTCGCATCCCAGGGTCCGCGAATGGCTCATGGCGGCCATGGCTCCTGTTGAAGTCGTGGTAGCTGACGTGTCCGTGTCTGGAGGAGGAGCTACTACCACAGTCGCCACCCCAGTGGAGGCATTCGAACAAACTGCTCCAGCGCCCTGAGCAGTGATGACCATCGTCGTTGTCCTAATGCCCTCCACCGTTCCCATCTTCGCCTTCGTCACCGCTGCGGCATGGGAGGTGGGGCTGACCAAAGGAACTGCATGAGCTTCTGGCTAGGACAACCTCCAACGGTGCTTCCCCATCCTTAACGCCCTGGCACCAAATGAAGTTGTGTGCCCTAGGGTTGATGGCGATCCCAGTGGCTGTAGGTCTTTGAGGCGTACCAAGTGGACTAGCACCTTGTACATGTGCCCCTGCTTTGGTACCCGCGGCTCGATCCACTCAGTGTGGACTTGCGGCAGGGGGACCTGCATGGGCGAGACTAGTCCCTTCAGCTTCGGTTTAGTGACAGTGACCCAAACCACCTTTGGAATAGCGTTCAGGCATGGCGTCAAGGTATAGAGCGTAAAGGCATCAGTCCTGTTCCAGCGACGGGTTCGAGCCGGCCGCTCCAGCTCCAACTGCCATGGCCCTTCCCAGCGACCCATGCCTCCACTCAGACCAGGAGGTTTTCATGCTCCCGATGTCAAAGAAGATCTAGCAGCACGTCACCTTCTTCGAGCACTCAACCCTGCTGGTGTGGATCGGTCGCAACCACCCTGAGATGGAGCCATACCACATCGTCGACGCGTTCAGGGCAGAGTTCGGCGTCCACCTCATGGACATCCAGGTCACTAAATACCACTCGAAGGCTTCATGGTGGTCCTCTTTGACCCGGTGGCCTATGAGAGTGCCAACACACGCACCAGTTTCATCTCCAGCGGATGGGAATTTTGACTCTGACAATGGCCTGTGCGCAGCCCTGGGGTTCCATGTCATGCTTGCCCTGGAGGAGCTGCGTGTGCACATGTGGACTGAGGAGATTGAGGCCAGATTCATTGGCCGCACATGTGTGTAGCAATTATGGCCCTTTTAGGGCATATATGTGATTTTGATGATTAATGACAACATAGTCAATATGACTAACATATTTGTCAAGTATATGTTTTAGTAGGTCTCATGGATGCAATACATGAAGAAGTCACTGAAGCGGATCTCAAGAAAGTTTAAATTGGACGAATTCAGAGAAGATTGCACTTACTGGATGGTGCGGTGCTCAGAAAGGAGTACACACTGAAGTGCTTTGTCACAGAAGTGGTCTCTCCGGAAGAACACAGCAGATGGTCCGGTGCTCAACAAGGTATATATGCCAGAGCATTTTCCAGGAGCAGTATATTTGTGCAGAGGAGTTTGAACACTGGATGGTCCGGTGCCCGTAGGCTTGTACACACTGGAGCATTCTCAGATCAATGTAAAAATATTGTGCACGCCGGATGGTCCGGTGATGAGGAGTTGGCTACACCGGAGCATTTTCCAAGAGATGTTGCAACGGCTTGTTTGGTGTGGTTGTATACACTGGATGGTCCAGTGATCAAAGGATCTACACGCCGGACAAATGCACAGTGAGAAGTGGCTCCGCTGGTTCAAGTATACACCCCGGATAGTTTGGTGATGGAGTTCAAATTAACGCCGGAACATCCAGTGTTCACAATGAGTTTGAGTGGGGTTCCAACGGCTAGTTTGTACTGCTATATACGCCGGATGATCCAGTGTTTGTATTGCTGTTAACGCCGGATTATCCGGTGTTCACAATCTTTTTTGGCCGTTGAAGTAACGGCTAGTTTGCGGGTTTGAGGTTATAAATACCCCCCCCCACTCGATCATTTGAGTATGCCAAAATCCAGGGAAGCTCATAGACACTTGAGAAGACATCCAAATATCTAAAAGTGATCATCCAAGGTAATTAACACAAGATTAATAGAGTGATTAGTGCTATTAGGCATAGAGAGAGTTGTTGCTAGGCATTGCTATATAGAGAGAGGATCAAGGAGTGATCCTACATTGTACCAAGTGGTATGCTGACAACTTGGAGTTTTGATGACTCGTCAGCACCGTGAGCCTTGGTGGCTCATGCTTGTTGACCCTCCGACTTGGTATGGAGTGGCGGCAAGACAGTTGTACGGGGATGCGGAGACCCTTGCCTTGGTAGCTCAAGCTCCGAAGTGAAGACGGTGGTAAGTGACCGAAAGAGAGGCTTGTGGTGAGGCTTTGCCTATGTGGTTTGGTGGCTCAACCTACTTGAGACCTAGGTAGCTCAAGGGCCATGACTAGATGCCGTCTAGGAGCTATAGCTAGGTGGTTGCTCTAACGTAGACTAGGGGTGGTGTTTATGTTATTGATACCACGAGATAAAAATCTCTTGTGCTGAGTTTGCTCTCTCTACCATCTTTACGTTTCTGCATTTATATTTTGCAATCTACCTTTGCTTATTTACCTTCATAGAGTAGTTTGCTAGGATTAGCTATATGTTGCAAACCTTCTTGAACATTAGAGTAGACACACTAGATGAACCTAAATCACATTTAGATAGAAATTAATATAGATTTATGTTGTAAAGTTTTTGAAGTGGATTAGTTTTAGGTGTCCTAATTCACCCCCTCTTAGGATTTCCCCGATCTCTACAGTTGGTATCAGAGCAGGTTCTCTCAACCATATATTTGGTAATCAGGACCTCGTGCTTTTAATAGGCTTAACATCTTAGAGAGTTGTGACGTCTAGAGTATGGATGAATATCAGTAGTGCTCCACATTTTGACGGCACTTACTTCCCCTGTTAGAAAATTATAATGACTTATCATTTGTAAGCTAAATTTTTAGATGTTTGGAAAGTCACCGAGGAGGGGATGAATCAACATCTCACAAACAAGGAGAGCCAATTCGATGAATTAGTAAAGAGTATCCTTTTATCATCTCTAAGCATTGATGCATTCAATCGAAAATATTCTCTTACCAATGCTTATGATATTTAGACTAACCTCATTAAAATACATGAAGACACAAAATATGTGTGCAATGAGAAATATCATGTGCTAGTCTCTGAGTTCAATAGCATTAAACAACTTGCCCATGAAAATGCTAATGATATGTATTTACGTTTGAATATTATTGTCAATGAGATCAATAGGCTAGGTTTAACGCCAATTAGAAACAATCAAGTGGTGAGAAGAATACTTCAAGCCTTTTTTTTCCAAAGTACAAGTTCATTATGTCCATCATCTACGACGACAACAACATTAGCAAGATGACTCCAAGCTAAATTCTCAACGAGATCACCGCCCATGAGATGACTATGAACATGAAGATTGAAGGTTCATCCTCATATGGCACCAAGAACCTTGCCCTCATAAGCAAACAAGCTCCTTGCCCACACATGGAATAGAAGATAAGAAGGCAAGAGCAAGAGTCAAGCTCAAAGAGAAGATGATAGTGATGAACAAGATGAGTAAAGCACCTTAAGTGATGAAGAAATGGATCCTAAGATCACAAAGTTCATCTCAAGATTAGAGAATGACCTCAAGATAATCAATACCAAGATTAATCATCCAATCTTCATGAAAGACTTAGTCAACATAATTGATCATATCAAGAAGGAGAAGAAAACCAAGAATAATAAGAAGACAAGGGGAAGAGCTAAATTATTTGCAAGCATAGAAAGATGGGTGAGGGAAGATGTAAATTCAAGCTCAAGTGATGAGAGCTTCACCATCTACTCCTCCAAGAGAAGCTCTTCCTCAAGGTCATCATCACACAAGTTATCATCACATAAGTGTCTTATGTTCAAAGGTATGGAAAATGATATAAGTGATGATGAATTCTATGAGGATTCATCCTCACAAGAAGAACTTTTTGAATTGATCAATGAACAACAAAAAACCTTAAAAAATAAGCTAAAGAACATAACAATTCAATATTCTTAATGACATGCATGCTACCTTTGTTTCTAATTACAAATAATTGTTGAATAAATTTGAATTGCTAAATAAGGAGTATGAAGAGCTTAAGGCAAAACTTGAGGGCATCAAATCTCAACCTAAGATCCCTTTGAAGTAATCTATCTCTCTCTTCTTGTGATAATTTGAATGATCTATCTAGCTCACATATTTGCAATGGGATATATGATGAGAATGTTATTGTTGAATCATGTAATGATCTTGTTGCACAAGAGAACGATGAGTTCAAGAAAAAAAATGGAGGAGTTCAAGAAGGACTTCGCAATATTAAAGAGTAAGAATCATATCCAACCTCCTAAAGATAATCGTGACAATATGATAAATAAGCTTGCAGAGGGTCCACCGTGACATGTTTAAGTATCATCTCCAATACAAACAAGTCAAGAAGACAAATGAGAAGAAGATGATGGTGATTATCTAATGAAGTTTTTAAAATCGATTAGTTTTAGGTGCCCTAATTCACTCTTCTCTCTTAAGACGTCACCGATCTCTACAACGTGCCAGATTATATTTATAAGTAGAAATAAAAGTCTAAAGATACATCAGTTCATCAAGCCAACAAAACCAAAAAAGGAAAGGAGGAGGAATAGGGCGAGAGGCACTTTGGCGTATGCCGCCAGCCAGCCAAGCAGCGAATTACAAGGTTGAGTCTCCTCCTGGAGAATTGAAAATGCTAGGAACTAAAAGCTCGGCATGACTACAATAATCATGATAACATGAAGTTCTGGACCATGAAAATCGAAGCTTGTGTAACTGATTAATAAGTTGCAGTTACTAGCAACTGCATGCACATGAACCCCTTTTGCCTGTATCACCCGGATGTAATGTTTAACTTTTTAAAATTACTACAATAATAAACTTGTGTCGGATTTGTTGTTTCTACGAATATCAACAAGAAAAGTTTCCCACTAACATGACAACTCTAGTCGGATCCTGCCCTCAGTTTTCTGGATCCGCCCCTGCCCGCCCTCTGTGCTGCATGATGTTCGCATCTTTTTTTTTTCCCAGTAATGAGCACGTTTGAACAAAGACAATGTAGCACCTAGGCATCTCTATCTACAACGTTCCCCAAGCCCTGAAAAAGTGTCAAATATTTAACTATAGAGTATATATGCATAAGAAGTATGTCATATATAGATAAAATAATCGTATGTACTCTAAACGACTTCAGATACCGTGGACCAAAATATGCAGGCCCCGGTATACTCATAGATTTCCAAAACCTATACCAGAAAGATCTGGATCGGGTTAACCGACTTGAGTATGACTAGTATACAGGTTAAATTCGGTTGTCTTGCTTGACCGACAAGACAAAAAAATCCATATCGACTATGGTTGGTTCTAGGACAGCGTCAGAACCCTATATAAAGCGGGGACCTAGACCCCTAGGGAGAGAATTTTGACAACCTAGGACGGACAACTTGTAACTCGATGTAAGCACCAAGACTATAGGAGATACTCGACGACTTTATTTCTAATTTAGTTTAGATCTGATCTATTCCTTGTAATAGGACTAGCCACCTTGCTTACTCGAGAGAATACATACACATCAATCTCCATACAGGACGTAGGGTATTACTCTAGCCAAGGGCTCGAACATGTCTACATCATGTGTCTTGTTTCATGCTCGATCTCTAATCTCGAAGGTAGCTTAATTTAATTACAGATATATTATAAAAATAAATCTTCGACAAAAAGTTGGGGCTAAAGGTTTTGTTTCTTTTATTGTGTGTTTTTTTTTCCAAAAGCTGATTCTTTATTATGGTATCGAAGAAGATAGTAAAAAAAAAAAATTCTTTAAAGCTGTGGCTACACGGTAACCTCGGAACATCATTTTTACTCATAATCCATTGAAACACCTTTATGCTAGATTGTGATTCTAGTGGTAGAGGTAGTTTTTTTTAATTCTAAGATCGATTTCAAGAATCAGATTATTTCAAATTGGCTTTTGGGCACAGAATCCAAAATCAGAAGATGGAGAAGATGGAGAACATATGGCATTTCTCCCTCGAGGGAGAAAATGGAGAACAGTTCGCCTATGCAGTCATGGGCTCATGGCCGCATGCCCACTTGCATCGTGTCAGCACATGCCATTTCTTACCCGTCCTCACATTGGAGTTTTCCTTGGAGAATGTCTCTGCTAGGAACGAAAGTAATTAAAGAAGCAGAGGACCAAATGCATGCAAAGTAAAGGAGAAAAGTAGGAAAACAAAATTTGCATTTCCCTACTGAAGCACAATGGTCGATATATTTCGTATGAGTGTCTTTTTTATTTTCTGCACTGTTAGTATTTTGAAATTTATCTTGCAAAACTATCTTCCCATTTAAATTCTGTGCCTACAAAATTGAAAGTTGTATTTACTGCCGTGCAAATTATCGCGCATACGAAGGTTTGCATGTTTGTACTCAGATGGAGGGGTCGTCAGTGCCATGTGGAAGTTTGAATTGTTCTTTTTCTTTAATAAACATCCATGCTATAAGCTGCAATGAACCAAGTTGAAAGTTCCAAGTTCTTTTAAGGTTGAAAGTCCGTTTCACGCCTTAAGAATTCGAACAAACCATCCTAAAATACTTTTATTTTATACAAGGTAAAATAGCAGACTATATTATTCGGGGTCTGAAAATTCTTATCTTTTTGTACGTTGGAAATATATTTCGTGTCATGTTGAAACTTCAGATCATTCTAAGTGAAAAGTTAATTTTATGATTTTCAACAAGTGACTAAAGGTTCGGACAAAAAATAAATACCATATTAGAGGATATTGAGAAGCTTGTGACTGAGAAAATTTCACTTGCTGAGTACTTTTTTTTTCCGATTACAGAAGTTTTATTGACTCTTAACATTAAATCAAGACGATACAACAGCATATGAGTATACATTACGTCAGACCAGCACATTACTGACGGGTGATAACCGTCATTCGTGACAGGTTCTATACCCATCACTCTGAATGCTTCACTAATGATATCATAGTTGTGACTTGTCACTAGGGACTGTCATTAGTGCCGGGTAGCTTTCCACCCGTCACTGGGACTCGTTCATTAGTGATGGGTAGCTTTCCAACCCGTCACTGGGACTCGGTAATTAGTGACAGGTGGTAACCGCACCTCGTCACTGGGACTTTGTCATTATTGACGGGTGGTAATACCAACCCGTCACTGATGACACTCTTTAGTGACGCGTGACATTTTCACCTGTCACTAATGTGCTGATCCCCTGAAGGGCTTTACCTGTTTTCTGACTGCATCCTGAAACAATGTCAGGATTTGGCAGACGTCTTCTCCTGCAAACAAGATAATACATATCCAGATATCCACATCGAGATCACTCATAACATTGATGCCATAATCACCATGCATTTCAAGATATCCACATTGTAGGGACCAAAGTCACGAGATATCCACGTATCCATAATCAAAACGTACAAAGATGCAAGCCCACATTAAGATAGTACAAATACTTAAGTCTAAAATGGAATCACAAATTAAATAAGATTCAGAATGTTTGGTCCCTATAATGGAACTCGCCTTTCGAAGAGACGACTTTGGTCATTATGGACGAGGTGATCCGTCCTCGAATGTTGAAGAGTGCAGACTCCTCAATATTGCCGTCCGATAAGTTGAATTCCTGGTGAATGAAAATAATAATGGAAAAAGTATGCAATTAGCGTGAGCAAAATCATTTTATCATCGGATATTAGTAATGAATGAAAGTAGCTATGAAAAGACTATACAATTATCTTACATTTGGGGATTTCATATCCTTTGCTGCAATAGTTAGCAGCATGTGACCTGCAACGTAGAAGCCGCAGACATTGCCCGGTGGTTGTTGGTGGCACTAGAGAGAGAAAAAATCGTCAATTCGAAAGAAAAAAAAGGTAGCGGTAGAGTATTTGCAAATGCCTCTGCTAGCATTTACCACGAAGGCGGTCTTATGTGTCTGTGTGCGGGGCACCTTAGGATCGTACTTTGAATCGGAGCGATTACACATGTCAAAAGCCCTACATGCAAAGAAGGATCGATTAGTCAACATTTGGAAAAAGATTGAAAAGTTCAATATGTAATGCCTCCCGCCGTTTTTTCTCGATCTCTAGTCCAACCGACCTCTCCAGTCGAGATTATCGATATCTCTGATGATGAAGGGGAGGTCGACTGGGATCTCCAGGAGAAGGAGATCAACGAGGAGGAGAAGGCAAAAACGGAGAATGAGGCATCCCAGGCAGTGAAGAAAAAGGCCAAGGAGGAGGGAAAGAAGGCTGCGGAGGAGTTCTTTTCATCCTCGTCCTCGTCCTCTGACAGCTCGGGGGCAGGCTACTGCATCAGCTTCTGCAACTGTAGGCCGCAGATGAAGCACATACATCGCTTCATGCGCCGCTGCTAGGGCTTGTAGTTTCCATGATAGTCATCTTGTATTCTTTCTCCCCTTGGTTTGCTTTCTCAGGGTTTGTTTCCTTGTTTTTCACCTATTTATCAGTGCTTCTTTTGTAAGCGTCTTTTGGATGTACAAGTTATTAAGAAGATAACAAAATCCTTGGACCCGCTCATTGTTTTTCCTTTGATTGAAATGTATGGCGATCCTCCGAACATGTAGCCTTTCATGTTTTTGAGTGCACATAAGCCTCCATGCCTCACCTTTCCCAACCCCCCCTCCCGCATGCAGCGGTTTTCTGGCAGTCGGAGGGTGTGATGGCAGTTATGACTTCATGGTACCAGGTGCGACTAGAGCGATGAAGCCTCACATAGATTTAGGCCTAAACGCGACCACGACAGGTGCTATTGAGGTGCGGAGGGTTAAGACCCCGACATCGGTAGGGCTATCGAGGTGCAGCTAATAGTGGGGCATGAGATGAGTTTTTTTGACGGAGGCGAGATAGTTTCGGAGCCTAGTGGTGGTGGAGAGAGACGGAGCCGATGATCAAGGCTAAGGGATGCAGTTTGCAACCCCCTCAGCCCCGGCTGCCGCTAGGTTCCAGTGTGATATAGACTCCTCTCCAAATTTGTTCCAGATTTCTAACTCAAAGCAATCCTCTCGGAGCCTGGCGGCAGTTGCTAGAGGTGAAGCCGATGGCGAGGCCAAGGGAGGCAATCTGCGAACCCCGACCCTTAGCCGCAGCGAGGCTCCGGAGGTAGAGCCATCCGGAGCCCAACGGCGGTTGCCGAAGGTGACACTGATGGCCAGGCCGAGAGGGGCAGTCCGTGACCCCCGGCCCTTAGCCGTAGCGAGGCTTCAGAGGCAGGGCCATCCAGAGCCCAGTGGCGGTTGCCAGAGGTGACTCTGATGGCCAGGCCGATGACCTGGGTGGCCGTGTAATGGGCTATAGAGGATTCCATACTATCTTTCATGCCACGTAGAGTGGACTTTCACTTAATATCGTCATGTCTAATATGTATTATCTGGTTTATGCAACTGTGTTGCTAGGCTATCCACGACCCCCTCAGCTCCAGCTGCCGCTAGGCTCCGGAGGTGGGGATCCTCTGGAGGCTGGCAATCGTTGGTCGTAGGTGAAGCTGGTGGCGTAGCGAGGGGAGGTTTCCCACAACCCCCTCAGCTCCGGCTGAGGGACGAGACCATCCGAAGCCTGGCGACAATCTGCCGGAGGTGAAGCCGGTGACGGGGCTGAGGGAGGTTGTCCGTGACCCCCTTAGCGGTTGGCCGTGAGGAGGCTCGACGGAGGTAGAGCCGTCCAGAGCTCCCACACCAGTAGCCAGGGACAAAGTCGACACGATGCTGAGGGGGTAGTCTGCTACCCCCTCAGCGGTTGGCCGTGAGGAGGCTCGACGGAGGTAGAGCCATCTGGAGACCCCTGCGGCGGAAGCCGGAGGTGTCGAGGCTGGAGGGTCATTGTGATGACGGCAAAGCCCCAGAGCCAATATGTTCCGTATTCCACTTAAGTTGTCGGGACCTTAGCCCTTGTATTGTTTCTTCAATTGTCTTGAAGATAGTGCCTTTTGATAGGGTTAATGAAATTCTACAACTTTGTGCAGGATCGACCAAGCCTTTTTCGTTTTGGCCCTCTGACTCCCCAGGCCCCCTTGCGCTCTCTAGCGGTGAGCGAACGGAGGTTGTGTCTTGTACCTTTTGTGCAGTGTGCATTGCATGGAACGTCATTCCCCAACCTCCTCGCGTTTTATTAGGGCCATTATCGTGTATGCCACATATGTATGTATGTGTGTATGAATAAACTGTATTGTGCTGACTTCACCTTTTGTCTTACAATTTTGGTCACACCAACGCTTCATTTTTTGTCTTACAATTTTGGTCGCACCAATGCTTTGTTGGCTAGGACCTACCCCTCCCATGTGGGAGGGTCAACACCCCTCCGGCATGTAGCAACGCCGGAGGGTGCACGGAGGGTTTGGATCTCGACGATACTGGGGTTATTCCTTTTCCTCGAAGGGTTTTCGAGCAGGGGTATAACTTCAGGCTAAGTTTTGTACCCTACTGTAGAATAGTGATATAACTTAAGTCCTACCGTCTACTGTTGAACAGAGATATAACTTAAGTTTTACTGTCTACTATTGAACAGGGATATAACTTAAGTTCTACTATCTACTGTTGAACAGAGATATAACTTAAGTTCTACACTCTACTATTGAATATAGATATAACTTAAGTTCTATTATCTACTATTGAACAAAGATATAACTTAGGTTCTACTATCTACTGTTGAACAGAGATATAACTTAAGTTCTATGATATCATGTAGCTATGTGGTCACAAACAGGCGTACCTTTGCCAGGAAGCCTTTGCAGCCTAGAGGCAGTGGAAGGGTCGGTGCCTCTGGCCTGAGTTGTCCGCCAAAGGGGTTGGGCTGCACGGGCATCTGGGGTATCCGGAGCCTTATTGTAGGAGCCCTGCATCCCTTCGCCATGGCCAAATTCACCTAGCGCCTAACCTGACATGGGAGACACTCCAGAGGCCCCCACCGCTTCGGGGGCTCGGGTGGGGCCCCCTACATCGGGGGCCTGTTGGACTCCATTATGGCTAGGGTCGTGGGTGTGACTCAGTCCTCATCGCTGGGGTATTGCACCATCGATGGTGGAGTTGGATGAGGTAGATGGGGCTTGGTAAGGTTCGGAGACCTACCCGGCAGTCCACTCCAGTTTTACGGCCCCTGGATCACCTATCACTGGCCCTTTCCCCTGCCAGGCGTCCCGCCTGCTTTCTGAGGTACTCCTCCCATAAAGTAAAGAGGGTTCGGTAACCATCTGTATTGTGGCCACACCCGGCCCCTTGCAGGATGCATTGGTACCCTTCCGTTGATGTTGGAGCCTATGCTTGGTGCCCTCGGCTCCGACGGGGTTTGTGCGCATGGGGGCCTGTGGTCTCCCTGGATCCCCCTCCCATCAGGGGAAGCCGAGGAGGCTGCCGATTGACCAGGCTCTTGGAGGACACTGGCTCGACGAAGTTGCCTTCGATGTCATTATAGGAGGCGTTTGGGGGCTGGCCCAAGCACTAGTGCCCTTGGGCTCAAGCACCCAAAACCACTGGAGGGCGGTTTGTCTAGTTGCGGCCTCAGCCACCTCCTGGGGTGTGGCAAGGTCCTCGCCGCACCACTGCTGGACAGCCTCTTCGTCGACTTGGACCTCCATGCCAACTCGAGCTATTTGGTCAGCATTGGCAGGAGGGTCGTCGTTCCGCCCAGCTACTAAGCTGGTGGGGGAACATAGTGTGCATAGTCGTAGCTACCATGCATACCTTTGCATGGGTGAGGCAATGGAAACGGCTGCCCGGGCTAGCGCCTTGGCAGTTTTTATGGTGTCCTACCTCCCCTTGTACTTCTATGTTCAGGACTGCACAAACAACGCGCTGTTAGAGGAAGAAAATGTCTTTCACGAATAAGTACAACGAGAGCCTTTTCTAGAGAGGAGACTCAAGCTTGGAGAAGAAGTGGAGAGGGAGGAATACCAAGTGTGTTGATAGTAAAAAAGATTGGTCCCTGGCCTAATGACTATGAGTCTGTATTTATAGTGTCATTCGGGGTGTAAGTATACAAATATGCCCTTACAGAGATAGCGATGCGAGTTACCGCCATGCTACAGGGACTTGGGCCTGGTCGAATTACACAGCCCGGGTTCAGCTAGAATATATTTACCCCTAACTAGAAGATATTATCTATTATGGTAAATACAATAGTGTAGGTGACCTAGAGGGTGCGATACTCGACTGGTCGTCAATTGCGGCATGACGCCGCACTATCCCAAATGTCAGGATGACCTCCACTTGAACTCGGATGTTAGGATGGCCACCACTTGAATCGACATTAAATACCGGTCACTTCCTTGCAGGAGAAAGACGACTCTTGGGCCCCCTCTAGCTGATTTTTCTCCAAGGCTTGATGACCCACTCTCTGGGCTTCGTAGAGCTTGCCCAGGCTCCGGAGGACTGGGGCTCCGTGAGGCTGGAGCTCTGAGAGACTGGGGCTCTAGAGAGCTCCAGAGCTCGGAGACCCGAGAGGCCTTTGGGGACACGAGATTCACAGGCATAGGCTGACGGGGCTAGGGGCGTTGGGGGTTCTTAAAGACCGCCCCAACAATCCCTTCTGGAAACCAGCAACTTCCCCTATGTCGGTATAAAGAATAGTGGGGTTCCCTCGGTGGACCCATGCTGGTAAGGTATCAACAGGTGTTGTATGCCACATTTGTCCAGATCCATGGCCACCCCACGCGACCAGCCAGCGACCACGCAGCCAGCCAGCGACCATGCAACCTGGCTCTCCGACCAAGCTCTGCAACCAGTTACCAGGTCGCAAGAGCAAACCTTGCTACCAGTCTCCTCTGGTCGCGGGGCAGGTATGTGTTTAACAGTCTAATCATAATAAATGCTTTTTCACTCGAGTATTTTCCTTCCTTGGGTCCTCTTTCTAGTCGACCAAGACGTGGTCGGTGCAGAGCGGTCATGTCCCATCTGGTAGTATTAAATGCTATGGGACGGTCTGACAGGCATGTCAGGAGGTTTTTTGCAGGTGCGCAGGCGGCGCATGGGGATGGGATAGGGCAGTCTAGGCGACCAAGATGACGTGGGTGGTGGAGCGATGGGACAGGCTCTGTAGTGCCGTAGAGCAAGTGGGATATGTCTGCTCTTAGTAATGATGGGCCTAGGTGGGAAGCTCTAGCTAGGCCAAGGAGAGCTCACGAACTGCAAGTTCTGGGGGAACTGGCTTCTTCAGTGGTAGCCCCACCCGGAAGAGTGCTCACCGCACCGGGATTGCAACCCCCTAGCCCCGTGACGTGAACCGAAACCATCAGGTAGGTATGATTCGATCTGGCAAAAGAGTATTGGGGAACTAATCGCGTGTGTCGTTTCCCCGAGCAGGTTGAACCCAAGGACGAACAGAAGGGTCTACACCTCGAACTTTTGGCATGAGTAATGACCACTCCCAGTAGGGTACTAGTAAGGAAGGCAGCTTACCAGAATCTTAGAAAGGTAACCCTCTCCCTTCTCGATGCTGACCACCCTTCGATCAGAAGGGGGAATCCTTGTCCTACCTTGCAGGATTTCAAAGGGTCACGGACGCGGTACTGGTAGCTAGGCGAGACATGCTTTCTCTCGACTAGGAAGGAGTGAGCATAGGACCATGTATTGTCAGGTACATGGTTCAGTTCTATTTTTTTTTCCAAATTATTAAATGTGAAGCAGAGTATGAGGGCCTCTTAACCGGAAACGAGCATCACCCGCACGAGGAAAAACGCCTACTAGCGATGAGGGATTCGCTACTACGTGTAACCCTGTCGCCAAGGGGCTTTTAGTACTTAGACCGGATGATGGCAACATACCACTCCGAAGTGAGAAAGCTAGAGCAACGCTCCATCAGCCAGGTAGTCACACATGTCCCTCACAAGGATTTCTTCCCTGGCTGATGGGCTGGCCCATCTAGCCTCTTCTTTCAAACCTGTCCCAGTCAGAGTCTTTGAGAAAAAGACTCACACAACCACCCACTGCAGTCTCAGGCCGATGTAGAAGGGATGCTCCGCTTGGAAACGGAACACCAGAGGCAACGCCTCCCTCGGTGCCGTCAACCTCGGGTGGCCATCATGTGGTCGCCCTGCTAGATTGAGGTATGACCTGGATGGATCAGATCTCGGACTACCATCAGAATTAAGCAACCCCTGACGATGATGTATTAGCAGAAAAGGTCATGCGGGCTAACCGCGAGAATCCTCCATGGTAGAGGGATGCCTCTACCACCAAGGGAGCAACGATCCTTTACTAAAATACATCACTCAGGATGGGGGGAGGACATCGCTCCCTAACATCCTCAGAGGCAGACATGGAGGCCAGACCTCCCACCACCCTCCAGGATGCTCACGAGCAGGTGAAAAGATATGAGTCATGCCAGCACCACGACCGGAATACCAACCTACCAGCCCGGGCACTACAAACCATACCACTCTCTCGACTTTTCGCTATCTGGGGGCTGAACATCGTGGGACCGTTCTCTAAAGCCCCATGCAGTTGTAAATTCCTAACCTCAGGCACGACCATGACCACCACATGTGAAACTGGTTGCAGGTTACTGACGACCTCTAGTTTCCCGGCCTCACATGGTCGGGATTGCCGGGGTGGTCGGCCACCGACCATACAGCTCGCAGAGCGCCAGCTCTATGAATAAGGCTGCTCGGCAACGAGCCTGTTTGTCTATTTTGCGGGACCTTCTGGACGAATGTGGACATGACTTGTGAGTTTTTCCAAATCCAAATAATTAAACTCTTTATATTGCAGGACTCCATGGACAAATGCGATTGCCCGCCAAATTCCAAGATTTGTTTAGCCCGCTTGCTCGTGTTGATGGGACTAGATCCAAAGCTAACCCGCTTGCACGATGATAGGGTAAAGGTGCCCGCGGGTTAACGACCACAAGGCCGTAAGTCCAAAATTGAGTCGAGCGCTGGTTGACACCAAAAGGCTCTTTGTGCTCAAGGTCTCCCTCAACACCAGGAATGTTGCTCGCGAGCGGCTTGATGCGATCCTCCCTCAGCGATACAGGCACTCCGAAGGCTATTCATCATCCAAAAATGGAGAAGACCCACATAAAGGCCAATGCCTGTCATTACAAAGCCCGAGGGTTGGTTCTAGACAAACCTACGATATTCCTCCTAGGAGGTCACCAGAAAGCACTTGATAGACCAGTCATGGTGTTCCCAGGGGTCAGACGAATCTAGACACTGGCAGACCGAAGCAACGAGTCAAAAGGGGTAAAAGCTTGGCTGAGTTGGTCGTAGAACGCCACTCGCCACTCGTCGCTCTCCTTGGTCAACTGCCCAAGTTCTTTTCGCACCGCATGGAGATCTTCCCAGCACCGGCGAAGGCAGTCGTAGAACTCCGCCCTCTGCTGGTCGCTTTCCCTGGTCACCCGTTCCAGGTCCCTCTGCGCCCAGAGTACTCCTCCCAGCAAGATAGTCAAAAAAACATAGTGTAAGCCACACCGATGTTAGTCGGTCGAATCCTATATGTGTAACCAAGGACCATCACGTGATGCGAGTGGTCGGTGCAACACACCTTGAAGGTCGCTCGGCGTACTCGCCCGCTCAGCCACAGACCCCCCCACACATCTGGCTGCCACCTCCAAGGATTCTTGGTCGGAAGGGTGGTCGACGGATATGGTCGGGGATTCGATGAGGGCTGGGGAGCCAATCAGCTGGGCGGCGGATTGGTTCGGGCGGAAGTCTCGAACACTCCAAAAACTCTACGACCACAACGACACAATCTTGTCAAGAAACAAAGGCGTAGGGGCTCCATTCAAAAATGTTACATAACAAGGGTTACAATCAAGTTTTTTTACTCATCAGCGGCCTCCACCCGGAAAATGGATTTCACGTAGTCCACCGCCCCTGGCACTCCCGCTAAAGTCTCTCCTCGACTTCTGGTCCAGCAACCGCGGCCCCTTCCTGGACCAAGTCCAGGTTGAAGTTGGGTTCACAGCTATGGTAGCACCGGAAGATATACTCTGCGGTCGCCCTCATCGCTTGTGAGACATCCTCCGCGCCCCTCAACGCCAGGGTGGCGGGGAGCTCAAAGAAGTGCTCCGCGAGGACCGGGAGGGTGTAGGCCCAAGCTCAAGCGGTGTGGTCATCCTTTGGCTCGATCACCCCCGGCCCGAGGCTACCCAGGGGATCCGCCAGCGCTCCGAAGGCTTCCCGGAGTTTGTTGAGGGTAGTGCGCTCATCCTCCTTGAGCTGGGAGCGCTCGGTGGCCAATGCGGCTTTCTCTGGGAGAGCTCACCGCACCTCTTCTACATCTCAACCAGCTGCTTCTCCAGCTCGGCGTATCTGCTAGTTGCCGTCTCCTTCTCTTCGACCAGTTTATGGACGGTGGCCAGGAAACGACCGACCCACAAGAGCAAGTCAGGAGTTGAAACAGACTCCTCGACCGAGCTCGTGGGGCCTGGAGTCACCATCGAAATGCCGAGGGGCAAAGCCAATGCTAGCAGAGGTCGGTCGCGGGACGCCGGGTCAGTCCTAGACCTGTCACGGGGTGCCTGGTCAACCTCCTCCAGACCGGCATCACTCACAAGGCCGCCGCCCTCAACCACCACCTGACCCTGCGGAGGTTGGTTGCCTCCCACCCCAGTTGAGTGCGAAGCGCAACCAGGACAAGGGACGTCTAGGTGGGGGCAGACACTTCCCAATCGATCTCCCGAAGGGCCTCATCAACCTCGTCGATTATTGGCCTCAGGGCATCGACCTCGGGAATATGCTGAAGATAGCGTGAAAAATAAAACTCTGACCAAGAAAAAAGAACTTGGAATAAGATATTCTGGGAAAATACTAAACATACCAGCCTAACCCGGGCCCTCTCCGCCAGAGGGAGCTCGCATAGAGGGACACATGGAGGGCCCCCTTTCCTAGCGGCCACCACCATCAGCGATCTGACATGCAGGTCGATGGCCTCATCGGGAAGATCTGAAAACAATAATAGTAAAACACCACTCGATCAAGCCTCTCGAGGCGAGGGGACGGCTGTAACATTACATGCGGTGCTCTCCCGGGTATTGTCACACCCGATTTTAATGGCCAAAACCAGATGCGGCTTAAGTGTGCCCAGGATGCTCAACACACATAAGGACGTCACAGGTGAAGTAACAAAAGTAATACTTTTATAGAATAAACGTTAAACTCTTACAGCAATTAACATATATTGTCTTCTATGAAGATATCTGCACCGGAACATAAGCACTGGTTCCCAACAACACTGCAGGCAACCGACCAGGAGACACGTGCCTAGAACGTCAGAATCTCATCTTGATGGTCTTCAACATCTTCACTCATTGAGCAGCAGCATACATGTCGCATGCTATAGGAAAAATAGCAAGTGTGAGCACATGACGCGCTCAGCAAGTGTGGGAAAGATAATGATATGCAAGCTTATATCAAGAATAGGCTAACACAAAGGGTTTATTTGCACAAATGCGAGTAATGAAAACATATTTGGACTCAAAAAAGCATTAAACAATTATTAAGTGAATGTAACCCATACAGTCCAACACCCAGCATACAAGGCTCCCTACCTTGCACAGCATAACCGTCTAGTACTCCTTGTACTATAACAAAAACCATAACCATCTAGTACTCCCTGTACCAGAACCATAATTACAACCATCTAGTACTCCCTGTACCAAAACCATAATCACAAACATCTAGTACTTCTTGTACCAGAACCATAACCACAACCAATAATCACAACCCACTAATCATGTGAGGATCCAAGTCTCTCATAACCGTAAGCACGGCTGTCATAACAGTTTTACACTCTGCAAATGTTGTCCATCTTTCCCCATAAGTCAGTGAATTTCATGTTGTCGTGTTGTGCAAACACTTAACACACGTCAATGGTGTGCTGCCAAGAATCACTGCATGACACTTTCCACTAACTAGAGACTAATCCAGTATGCGTCTGCCCACTATGTTTCACCGCTAGGCTTTACGCGAGTTCAACTCCCATCCAGAAGCCCCCTTTTGTGCTGACACAACACACACTGGATAGACTCTAATCAGTATGTCACGCCTTACCCATATCAGCCTCGTGGTTGGTACGTTACTTCTTGGTTTGTCGCTCCACGAACCGATCCTTACTTAGGTTACTTGAGAAAACACTAAACCAACATCATAACCATGATAACCATCAAAACCACTTTGCTCAAGGTCTAAGGTTCCATGTTGCTAGACCATTAACACATTAACGACCATTGTTGCATATGTTCATTAGTCAAGATTATGACACTTCTCAACATCCCAAAAGCGTGGCTAAGCAATCTACCCATAAAAGACACCTAACCATAAACCATCTAGGTTACAAAGGATGATAAGGGAAAATCTAGGGAAAACCCTAACATAGGTGACTACCCATCATATTGACACTACATGCAATTTTGTAAAACAAAACATTTAAAAACATAGGTTTAAGATGATCGAGGACACTTGCTTTTTACCCAATGCTGCTCAGTGTTGTCGAAATCTTGGTCTTGAAGTCTCTCGAACTGCTCTGGAACATTATCGACTAATCACGAGAACTACCGACAAACAACACAAAGGAAACACTAAGAATAACATACCAAACATCATTAAAACGCTTTAAAAATACTATGGTTGGATAGGGATGATTTTAGGAACATTTAGATGCAAGAATCGCCTAAATCGGAGTTAAGATGAAAAGAGAATAGCTTTCGGGAGATGGATTAGACTGAAAAGAAAATGCTGATTTACCGGAACTATCTTCATATGGGAAAAGGTTTTATTGCACAATCACCGTGTCAGGCTTGAGAACATCATTGCGCAAGATTTAAGAAGTGTAGGGCAGACCAGACTTCACTGACTAAGCTAAGAAGAATGATGTGGCGCTGACTTGGCATTCTATGGAAGTATCATCTTGGATTAAAGAAGGGATACGCTGAGATCTAGTATCGACCATCTATGATGGATCAAAAAGGCCGAAGATTGCGCTTCTAGATTAAGGATACTACTGGTGACTCTATGTAGCGGTGGTGGTTCGGGTTTCGTCGGAGATGGCGATCGGGCATGTGGCCACAAACATCGATGTTGGGCTTCAGTGGTGTTTCAGTGAAACGAGGGAAGCATAGTGTAGAACGCGGAAAGACTAACTCAGTAGTATGGATGGTTTTGGAAGGAGTCGTTCGAGGTATAGGAAAAACAACGATGACTGCTTTTAGGTTTGGTGGTGACCACGAACAAATTCAGGAACGAAGACGCTCGCATTCCAGGAGATTGGCTATGAAATTTGAGGAACTGTTTAAATAGAGATGTTCATATATCCTGGGAACACAATGTTATGGCATAATTTTGGGTAAATCATCCACTGAGAGGAAGAACGATTAGCAGAGATGAGACGGGTGATGGCTGCGACATGCTGTGGTTGGCAATGACGTCTTAGTCGTGTCGCTGCACAAATGGGGATGGGCTCCTAGGGTCATGTAGAAGACTCAATGGGACACGCCGTGACACGGTTGGTGCATCCATACGGCTTTGGGATTGACGGGGAACGCGAATGCAAAATCCGGTGCGCGTGCAGAATGCATCGAGAATCCAGACAGCGGGTATGTCGACCTTGATTGGGGTGGTTTGGCTATTCTACTGGCCAGCCTGGTTGGTGAGGGTATGGGGAACATCATGGGACATGCACCGGTAAAAGGGCTTGGTGATTTGACCTCCGGTTGGTCGGGAACATTGATGCCAATCGGTTACAGCGCGGCTATCCGAGACGACGACTACCGTGGCGGTGTAGATTGGGCTTTGGCCGGGGCTAGAGCCTAGCTACGGACTTAGTATGATGATAAAATAGTAATAAGAGAGGAGAAGAAGGGGTCCTCACCTTGCTTTGATGGTTGAGGAAGGAGGATTCGCAGAGAAGACGACGTAGCACATCACGGGCGACGGCAACGGCGGCTCCGGCAAACGGCGATGTCCGGCGACGCACGGACATGGAAGCAGTGACTTCTAGGGCTTGAGGGTATGTAATAGGGGTAGAAGAGGGTGTGCAACTCATATTTATAGGGCTAGGGGCGGCTGGTTGAGGTGGAGTCCAAGCCGAACACGAATCGGATTCGAGTTCGAGTCGGTTACGGTTTTTTTTTCGCAGCTTTGTATTCCAAGGATGATATCTCCATCGTTCCGACTCCAAATTGGACGTTTCTTGATTGTAAATTGTATTACTCGAAAATATCTACAACTTTGGTAGTCATTGGAACTTCTGAAAATGTCATCTTGATTTCCAAAAATGCACCACAAGATAAACTGCTTGAACTCAGATATATCTGCACAGTACTGATTTCGGGGCCCATAACTCCTAGCTCCATTATCCGAAAGAGGACTTCCATTAGGTTCAAATCGAAGCTCTCGACGAGACCTACAACTTTGGTATTGTCAAGATTTGCATTTGAGGCCCTTTTGAACTCAGAAACTTCATGAGAAGATGAGGCTGTGCAGGACTCCGCGAAAATTTGCAGATTTCATGGATCCTTTGTTGGCCATCTAGAAGACTTAGCTAAGGGTTTGGAATTAAGCAAGATTGAGCCCAAAGATATTTTTGGTATATCTAGGGTTTAGAAAAGAAACTTTTGCAGAAAAATTTGAGTAGGGTTTGAATTTGAATCAAGCTTGAAGTGAATTTAAGAGAAACAAAAAATAAGGTTGAACAAGAATAGGAGTAGATAAGGAATTTGAATTTGGATTTGGGTAGAATTTGAGAAAGAGGAGATATTGACTTTAAACAAGGATTTGGATAAGATTTGAATTGAATTGGAGAAGGATCAGGTATGATCAAGGATTGAATAGATGATGAATTTAAAGATTTTGAATTCTAACCATTAAGATCCTTAACTTATTCACTACTGAGTTTTGTAAAAACCTTTCCAAAATCTTTTTCACTCAAAACACCAAATAGAAAGAAAAAAAAGAACTCTAATGCATTTACCTGGCTCCTAACAAAACTCAGCATGCAATGGACACAAAATAATAACCTATTTTGATTGATTGATTAAGAAAATAGGTTTTAAACCTATTCTACTGGTGAAACTATTCAATAATCATGGAAAATTTTAGACATTTTAGAAATCTGAAAATCAGGGTGTTACAGGTATCATCATTGCTTCCGATGTACAGGTAGGCCGGGTGCGCCCTTCGCCGTAAGGGGTAGAGCCGGCGCTTGATGAAGTCGCGCACGACATCCGACCCCGACGGACCGGCTTTCGCTAGCGCCCTGACCCGGTCGGTGAGGGATAGTAGCTCAGCGGTCGGCGTGGGAGAGCTCACCCAACTCTCTGCAAGGTGCGCCAACGCTTCGGGCAAGCGAAGGTTGTCGAGGGAGTTGTCAGTTGTGAGGTAGAACCACTCTTCCCTCCAACCCGACTACGATGATTTTAGGTTCATCTTCAAGTAGGAGCTGACGATACCATCTCGTTGACGGAAACCGCAGCTCCCGGTGGCCAGCCTTGGCTGCAGCCGAGCCACATAGAAAAATCTAAAGAGATCGAGATATGGCTCGACCCCCAATGAAGTTCTCACACATGTGAGCGAAAATGCTCAGCATGATGATGGAGTTGGGGTTCAGATGAAGATGGCAGATGTCATAGAAGGAGATGACGGCGCAGAAGAACTTGGAGAAAGAGGGGACGAGACCGACCAAGAAAAATGAAGCGAAGTTTATGATCTCCCCCTGGCGGGGAGCAGGAACATCTCCCCTAGGGCGGTACCCGGAGGACAGGCGACGTGGAAGCAGTCGATTCTCGTACATCTGCTTCAACTTCACGGCAGTGCACTTGGACTTGGGGAAGTCAGCCTCCTTTCCGGTGCGTGGGGCCATGGGGATGCAGTGGTGGTTGTTTGAAAGACTCTGGTGAGGGCTGGAGGCGAAGGTCTCTAGCGCAAGAGCTTGGGTGGCCAAGAGATCTCTGGGGCCTTCTATCCTCCTATTTATAGGATCGACTCGGTTCTGCCGCCCCGGCTCCCGAGGATCCCTCGAAATCCAGCATCCATTAAGGTTTCTCTCTCCCACTATCCTTTTTCTATGGACGATTAACCTCCTCTCGGGATGCGGTTTTCTAGGCTAACCACGGAAGTGGACTGTATCACTGACCACTCCTCGGGTGAACTCATGTTCACATTGGGTCCAAGTGATTTGACTGGATCCAGCCACGACCATTTGACAAACTGATCAGTCTATCGCATTCGCGGAAGAGCTTGAAGGCTACTGCTGGTATAAAGAATAGTAGGGTCCCCTCGCGGGCGAACCCATGTGGGTAAGATATCAGCAGGTGCTATATGCCACGTTTGTCTGGAACCATAGCCACCCCGCGCGACCAGCCAGTGACCGTGTGACCAGCCAGCGACCACGCAACAAAGCTCTCCGACCAAGCTCCGCGACTAGTCACCAGGTCGCAGGAAAAAACCTCGCGACTAGTCTCCTCTGGTCGTGAGGCAGGTATGTGTCCAAACAGTCTAATCACAATAAATGCTTTTTCACTCGAGTATTTTCTTTCTCCAAGTCCTCTTTCTGGTCGACCAAGAATGGTCGGCGCAGAGCGGCCGTATCCTATCCCGTAGTATTAAATGCTATGGGACGGCCTGACAAGCATGTCAGGAGGTTTTTTGCAGGTGTGCAGGCGGCGCGTGGGGACGAGATAGGGCAGTCTAGGCGACCGGGATGACACAGGCGGTGGAGCGATGGACAAGTTCTATAGTGCCGTAGAGCAAGTGGGATACATCTGCTCTTAGTAATGATGGGCTTAGGTGGGAAGCTCTAGCTAGACCTGGGTCTATGTCTTGACTCACATGTAAATCCTCTCTCCCTCTAATATATAAAGGGATAAGTACCAGGCTTATAAAAGGACTTAGGAGGCTAAGAAGAATGGCCTAGGGACTCTGAGGAGAAGAAGGCTGGGTAAGAACGTCATCTGTAACCAACTTAGACCATAAGAAAAGAATACATAGGATATAAGGCTATTACACTAAGGGGGGCTGAACCTGGATAATCCTCGGTGTTTTTGAGTCACACATACATAAACAAATTCAGTAGACACTCCCTGAACAACGATCACACACCCATCGTCTGATACACCCTGGAATTACTGTCAGGGATTTACTCCCAACACCCTGCCTCGAGAGGCAGTGGTCGGAGGGGTTCATGGTTTTTGGAAGCCGGACTTCCAGTTGAGGATCCGGAGCCCAAGGGCTTCGGAGGAGCTCTTGATGGCAACCCTTTTGTAATGACTGCAGGCTGGGATATCTACCCTCAACAATTATATATATAGAGTATATAAATATCAGAAAGTAGTATATACTTCAATTATAACGGGATCAAATATGGATCAAACCGAGAGTATATACCCTGGGAGCACAGACTAGTTTTTCATATATATAATGTGGGGGGGGGGGGTGGAATTTATTAGAAAAGGAAGGAAGTGTATTCACAATATATACACGGGAAGCATTTATATTCGTGTATCCTTTTCTTATGTTGCCAGGTTCATGAGCGACGAGCTAAAGATGATCCAAGCCTTCCTCAGGGCAGCTGACGGGGCACGCGAGAACACTGGGGTGCTCAAGGCGTATTTGGAGCTGATCCGCGACTTGGCCTATGACATTGAAGACAGCCTTGAGGAGTTCATGGTTTCCATCAAGCACAAGAGGCTTGTGCAGCAATTCCTCCACTTACGAGCACGTCATCGTATACGCACCCTCAAACATCTCTAATGAGGTCGTCACAGGTGACATGGATCGCACTCGGAATCTCACAGCTCTGAATGTTGAGGAAGCCCAGCTCATTGGCTTGGACAAGCCGAAGAAGAAACTTCTGGAATTGGTATCCAATCCGAAGGCCAAGGTCTTGGAGCCAGAAACCAGCAAAGCTGGTCCAAGAGTGGTATCTGTTGTTGGCATGGGCCGCCTTGGCAAGACGACTCTCACCAAGCAGGTTTATGATACTAAGGATGTTGTTGACATGTTTGACACCCGTGCTTGGATCACAGTGTTGCAGTCATTTTCCCCAAAGGAGCTTCTGAAGGAGATGATCAAAAAAGTTTTTGGGGCAGACTCACTGAAGAAATTTTTAGAAGAACATCAAGGGCAGGTGCTGCAAGTACACCACCTCGCTGATCACCTGCGCACAAGACTCAAGGAAAAAAGGTACTTAATTGTTCTTGATGATGTTTGGACCATTGAAGCATGGAATTGCATTAAGCTTACTTTTCCGGAGAACAGTAAGGATGGTAGTTGTGTAGTTATTACTACACGAAATGGTAAATTAGCTGAATCGTGTAGCCCCCCCCCCCCCCCCCTCACACATCCAACAACCTGAAAAACTAGACAAAGGGGATGCTACAAGCTTGTTTCTGAAAAGGACAAACAAAAGCCTTGGTGACCTAGAGAAAGATGGTCATATGAAGGGAACAGTTGAGAAGATATTGAATAAATGTGGAGGATTACCACTAGCTATTGTGACGATTGGAGGCCTCCTGGCCACTAAGGATACAAAGGAGTGGACGAATCTGTATGATCAACTCCCCTCGGAGCTTGCGACCAATCCAAGCCTTGAAGCTCTGAGGCAAGTGGTGACTCTGAGCTACAACCATTTGCCATCTCATCTCAAACCTTGCTTTCTGTATCTCAGTCTCTTTCCAGAAGATTTTGAAATCGGTAGGAAACACCTTGTGAATAGGTGGATAGCTGAAGGGTTTATTAAAAGTGGTACTGCCAAGAGAACACTTGAAGAATTTGCTGAGAGTTACTTCTATGAGCTCATCAGTCGAAGCCTGATTCAACCATCAAAGTTATACTCTTGGAAATGTAAAGACCTGCAGAATTCATGATATCGTGCATGATATTGCAGTGTCAATTTCAAGCCAATAGAACCATGTTTTCTTAGTTGAGGAGCATACAAGTACCACCACTACATCAAAAGAAAGCATCCGGCATATATCATTCTTCGCTAGTACTAAATGGAACATCAGCATGGATTTAAGCCGTCTTCGATCTTTTACTTTGTTTACTGAACCACTGGAATCAATAGCCTCACTCTATTCATACAAATTCAAGATGTTGAGGGTTCTGGATCTCAAAAATGCTAGTTCCCAAACAATGCAACAAGATATCAAAAACATAGAATTGCTGCTACACTTAAAGTACTTGCATTTTCCTAGGGGTTCATATGTTTATGCACTTCCCAGATCTATAGGGAGTCTGCGAGGCTTGCAAAATCTGGACATACAGAGATCAAATATTTCAACCTTACCAAGAGAAATCATTAAACTTCAAGATCTTCGCAGTCTTCGGTGTAGCAGGGCACTTTATATACCATTAAATGATTATTTTGATAGTCGAAATGGAGAATGGTTTTGTCATGCCTTAGATTTAATAAACTTGGTTGATAGCGATGCACGGAATATAGCAACTGCCAACCTGCACATGGCCTTGGCTAGCTGTTGGTCTTATTCATCAGGCATTAAGGGTCCGTTTGGTTGGGAGACAAAGTGAGATGGGATAGGGTCGTCTCTGGTTTTAGGATGGGATGATTCTCTTTTTTGTTTGGTTGGTTGGATAGGATGAATCTCTTTTTTGTTTGGTTGGAGGGACGAGGACGGATGGGGATGAGAACCATCAACTAATTATATCTTTTAATTTTAAATAATAATTATTAATAATACACTAATCAACATGCACCAACATATATTAATGTTATTCTTGCTATAGTCATTACTAATTAACAATAAAATATACTAATTAACCATAATCATACTCTAATTAGCTCATTAATTAGCAATAATTAGTACATTAACCCTTACAAATTCTAATCTCATAGTAATATGTACTAATAAGTAATATAAGCATACTAATATCATTAATCATTTTACTAATATGCATGATTAGCAAAGGTGGATGGCTTCGTCCCTCCGATTTTGAGGGATATTTTCATCCAGCATATTGAGAGAATATTCCTTAGGAGGGATCATCCCATCCCTACTGCCTCTGAACCAAACACCAAAAAATAGGGATCGCCCCATCCCATCCCATCTCATCCGTTGAACCAAACGGACCCTAAGGTGCCAAAAGGAATGGGAAATTTAAAACAGTTACAAATACTAGAAAATGTGGATATTAAGCGAATAAGTAGAAAAGCAATTAAAGAGCTAGGGGAACTAACTCAGCTGAGGAAGTTGGCTGTGACAGGGGTAGGGGCCTCCAAGAAAAAGTGCAAGGCATTTTGTGAGGCTGCAGAGAAGTTGTCCTCCCTCCGTTCCCTCAACGTGAGTTCTAGGGAGCTGAATAAAGAAGCTGAGCTGGATATGTTTGTTTCTTGGACATCCCCTCTCCCTTCTCTTTTGAGCCTCAAATTGAAAGGGCGCCTTCAGGAGATACCTTCTTGGGTCGCTAAATCTGTGAATTTGGTGAAGATTGAGCTGAAATATTGTGGTCTCAAGGAACTGGAGGCCTTGGCTGAACTGCCCAACCTGATGCAAGTTCGTATTTATGGTGATGCATACAATGAGAAGTTAGTGTTCCACAAGCATGCATTCTCAAAGCTGAGGATCCTACACCTAGAGCTTCATCATGCACTGAGGGAGGTGACATTTGAAGAGAGCGCCTCACCGAACATGGAAAGTATAACGATCTTATATTGCAAGCTGACATCAGGGATCAATGGTATCAAGTACCTTCCAAAACTCAGGGAGATTAATGTTCGACATTGTAGACTGGCGAAGCAAGATATGTTACAAGAGGAAGCGGGCAAACACCCGAATCACCCTGTGCTGCAAATGGTGAACTGTGATCCTGCTAACACTGAACAGTCTGCGGAGCTACCAACACGAGCTAAACAGCAAGCGCAGATACCACTGCGACTTGGCCCGTATCTTTCCCGAAGCAGCAGGTGTTGGACCACTTTCTCGCCGGCAATGCCTGACTCCGGCGACCGTGCGGGTGCCCGGCCGGTCGGCCCGACCCCATCGCCACATCGCAACGTTCTCCGCGTGTCCTGACCCACTCGCTGCTGGCCGTAGCCTCCTCCCTGACGGTCGTCCTAAATCGACTCGCCGGCAACCCCAGACGTCCTCACCAACCGCCAGTCCTCGACCTCCGCAATGACTGACGGATTCGAAAGATCTCGCCGCAATTCATTGTTTCACACAGGCCCGCACAACAAAAATTGAGGTCGCCGCAACTCACGTGAATCGATTTGCCCCCAAACGGTCTCGACCTGCGAGAAGTTTTGTTTTGAGATGGATCTCTGTGAAAATAATTGCTGGTGAAAAACGATTACCCCACATTTGGATCCTAGAATTGGAGCCGGAATTTCGGAATTGGAATTGGCCCCAATTCAACAATTCAATTCGGCTCTTTGGTTGCTTAGAAGCTGTAGAATTGAATTGACCTACCAATTCCGTGGAATCCCAACCCAACTAAAACGCCCGCGATTCCGCTCGTGAGGCCTCTGAAATCGCTGGAATTCGCCCGCCCTCTGCACTCGTGACCTCCCGCAACCACCCGCCCCCGTGCTCGACCCCGTAGATCCGGCGCCGCCACCGCTGCTGCCGGACCAGCCGTGCTCCGTTGCCGAAGCCTCCGCCAGTGCTCCGTTGCAGATCCGGCACCGCCGCCGCTACCCATCCTCCACTGCCGCAGGTAATTAATTTCGGCCATGCTTTCATCGATTTGCACCTTGTCTGCCCAAGGGCCGTCGACCCTAACTGCACGACCGTACCAGGAAGCCGAGAGACCGTCGTCCCCCAAGAAGCCAATGGGATTGAGTCCCCCTTGGAAGCCGGTGCTGAAGGTCGTCCCTTAGGAAGCCGATGCCGTGGTAATGCTCCCGCCAGTCCTCTTCACCTCCCTCCAATGCCTTGTTTTGGGTTAAAAATGACCAGATCTCCCTATATGTGGTACGAATCATTGATTGAAACTGTTGATTAAGATGTCCGTGTTTTTTAATCATCAACTACAATTTCTATGTGTCACTGCTTCTAAAATGGCTCCATGTATCTAAACTTGAGCCCTTGCAGCTATCATGTGCAGTTCAGAGATGAGAAAAATGCTTGTTTGTTTTGTTCTTGTGAATATGTGTCTGCTTGCACAATGGTTCTGCAGTTAACCCTCTGAAGCTTGTTTGCTGCATTAATCAAGCAGAAAAAGATAGATTGGGCATTGGACTCCATGATGCTAAATCCTCCTACTGCAGAAAAAGATATATTGTCTCATTTGGTGAGTAGTGAACTGTTAGCTCATTACTCTAGCTGATGAAGTTGGGGGACAGTCGACGGAATAATCTTTATGCTACAAGTATTCTCATATCCCTCTTCCTTGCATTGAAGTGTTACTCTTTCCATGAATCCAAGTTATTTATGGTTTCTGGTTGAGCTCCTGATGTTTAAATTTTAAAAGACCAGTTGTCCAGTTTAGTACTATAGATACTGGCTGAGTCTAAATCTGTGTACTTTGTTAGGTTGAACTGGAACAGCCAACTGAGCCACAGCTCACGTGAATCGATTTGCCCCCAAACGGTTCTTGACATGCGAGAAGTTTCGTTTTGAGATGGAATTGCTGGTGAAAACGATTAAAGAAATTGATGCAAATGCTGTTCTTCCAGCTAAAGTTGCGGGCCTGTACTTTATAGCGCATCAAATTGTGCGAACAAGATCTTTCCAAATTGTGCCAGCAAGATCTTTCCAAATGTGGTCAAATTGTGCGAACAAGATCTTTCCATTTTAAAGCATCAAATTTCCACATTCTGTTGATGACAGCATGCCAATGCGGTTAGATGTGTTGACAAGTAGAGCTGGCCAAGTGGGCCTGACGGGCCGGCCCGGCAGGAGCATGCCTAGGCATGGCCCGGTTAGGGGCACGGCCCGTCAAGCCCGGCTACCTAAACGGGCAATGCCGTGCCGGCCCATGTGCCCACGGCACGGCCTGTGAGACACCAGGCCAGGCCAGGCCAGGCACAGATAAGGCACGGCGGGCCTGGCTTGGCCCGTTTCTGAAAATTCCCCCGAAAATAAAAAATTCAAATAATCAAGAAAAATTATGGAACATAGCAACATCAAAAGTAGCCCAACCGATATCTGTCGGAGTTAAAGGGTTCTTCTGAATTTTAGTCTGAACAACACCTTGAGGAGGTTCTAGATCTGAATCGAAGTCAATCAGATTTTCTGACACATAATTTAGCATCCTGCATGCTTCTAGGTCTGGGGTCATTGGTCGTCAGAGATGTCAAAATCAGACTTTAGCCATTAAGCATAAATTGACAAGGGCAGAATCACATGGCGTTAGGAGTCATGGAGTGGACTAATGCTATTTTGTTTCCAATTTTAACTTTGTTTCTTTTGACACAGGTACTGTCTGGACTCTGAATAAGGAAAATTCTCAATGGTTATGGAGAAATACAAATTAGGAACGTGCCGTGACGGGCATGGCCTAATTGTGCCGTGCCATGCTCGGGCCGGGCCGAAATCCCCGTGCCTCGTACCGGCCCATTTGGCCCGGCCCACTTGGCCAGCTTTACTAACAAGTGACAATATTCAGTATCATGTTACAGTGTTTTCATTACTGAGTGTGTTTGTTAGATCCAAGATGGGGAAGATGATAGTAAATCAATGTTCTTTGAGATTGAAAAAAGTATTCTGCTAAGATCAACCAGAACAATAAAATATGGTTATTCCGAAAGAGGATATATTATGAGAATTCAAATATTTGTTTTGGAGTATAGCTCTAGGGAAGTGGAGTGGTTAGAGAATGGATAATCAAGGGAATGATGAATAATTAAAGAACAGTCAATTGAGTTGAAGGTTTGCTTTGTGCGCCATTCTTTGCTTATTGGCAATGGTTTTGGTTGTAACTGGCAATGTTTAATTGCGAATCAATAACGTAACACAGCAGGTCAAGTTAGTTATTAAACTCTTTTTCAAGTACTAGTGTCACATGATCATCTGATCAGGTATTTGTTTGAACTGCAAAGTTTATATTTCTTAGTGCTCAACTAGACAGTTTTGCTAAGCTGAATGTGCAAGAGGCCTCTGTTGTGTGCTAGATAAATTTATTCTTCGCTTAGTTGTATGGACTAATAAATTTGGGTTAAGAGGGCACCTTGATTTATTCCTGGAAACAGTGCATGCTGTTTAACATTGTTTCTGACTTCTTTTACTGGCTCTGTCATACTGCAGGATCATCAGTCTCCAGCAGTCCAGCGATTTCCATGTACCGTCTGCTTGATATGAACTGGAGATGAATTCAAAATAGTGTGCTTTCATAAACAAAAAAAAAAAAGGAAAGAGCGTCACATCCAGAAACATGATCATTGGAGGAGTAACTGGCTGTTTACGCAGTTTGGTAGATGAAGCTCTGATTCAAAATTACCTGAATTAGGATTAGATCGTTTGGTGGTAGCAGGCTTGTACATGTATAGTACTGGTCTACATGTTTTCTTACCTTCTCAGTATTATGGTAGGCAATAGCACCTTGATAAGTATATTGCTAAAATCATGGCAAATTTTGTGTCAGATTGCAAGATTTGATATATATAATCTTTTGGATTATGTGGTGCACTATGTCCTGTCCTTTTTCTGTCAACACATTTAACCGATGTTGTGGTTTTCTGGGCTTCTGGCCATTCAATGTACTGTGGTAATATATATTGTATGTATATTCTGCAGGTATGCTCATTGTAGTTCATGTCCGTGCACATCCCACAAATTGTAACTCTGTGTTTCGGATTATAATAGGAGATGTGCGCAGTGCGAATAACAAGTTGTAACTTATAGTGTTTCAAGTTGTAACTAAGGATGTGCGCAGTGCGAATAACAAGTTATAACTCATAGTATTAGCTTTTTGTGTTGCAATTATGTATTTCTGGATGTGAAGTTGTAACCGGTCTACCTAACAAGTTGTAACTTATAGTGTTTCGGTTGTAAAGGATGTGCGTAGTACAAATAACAATTGTAACTCACAGAGTTAGCTTCTCGTGTTGCAATTATGATTTCTGGACGTGAAGTTGTAACTGGTCGACCTAACAAGTTGTAATTCACAGTGTTTCGGGTTGTAACTGGGGATATGCGCAGTGCAAATAGTAACTACGCATAGGCGCAGAATAGCCTCGTCGTATATATATATACATGTATATGTACATATACATGTATAGTATATATATATATGTTGTTCCATAGCAACGCCGTGGGACATTCAACTAGTGTAATATATATAACCGATGAGTAGAAATACATGTTGCTGGCTTGCCACTACCGGTGCTTCTTATTTCCATTTGATTGGTTCTACATTTGGGGAAATGTTGCCACTTTAGGATAGTGGTTCCATTGATACAAAATGCCAAAGGATGATTGATGGTACATTTGGGGAAATGACATTTATTCATCAGTCGAGATGTATAGAATTTTTATGGGACAAAGCCAAGCGCCGGTTCATTTCAAATGGCTATGGAAAAGCTCTTGCCAGAAAAGACACAAAGGTTTTTCTTCTGGTTACTCCTACATGACAGGCTTAACAAAAGAAACCTACTGAACAGAAAGAACTTTCACTTACCTTCTTATAATTGTGTCTGTTGTCAATTGGATACTAAAGAGATACTGCAACATCCATTCTTTGCCTGTCCTTTTTCTCAGGAATCCTGGGATGTCATTTGTACTGGCCGAACAAGAGACATTGACGTATATGATGCACTGGTGGGCTTCAAAAGAAAACCGAATCCTTGTTTCATGGAGATAATCATCATTGCTACTTAGAGCATCTGGATTACTAGAAATATTTAAGACGGAATCTGTTGGGGAAATATCTCAGCCCACAAATAATATTAAGGGGACACCGTCAAGACCTTCTCTGGAGCTCTCGGGCTCTGGACTCCCTACAGAAGCTAAGCCTTCCCTTCGATTCAAACGTATGCATGGCAGCCGTGACTGGGTACACCGTGTGCACCCACCAGCTCCGTAGTTGGGCGGAACGGCGACCATCCGGTCACCACCGACCCAACAGCTTTGGTTGGCACGGAGGCCCAAGCCGACGTGGAGGCGTTCCAACAGTGGCGCGGCAATGACCCCATCGCACCCTAGGGAGTTACGACCGAGACTGCAGCCAGACAGGCTGCCTTCCAATGGTTCTAGGTGCTCGAGCCTAGGGGCACTCATGCGTGGGCCCGGCCCCTAGACACCTCCTATGATGACGCACAGGGCACCTTCTTCGAGACAGTGTCCTTTGAGAGCCTGGTCGCCCGGCGGCCCCGACGGCCTCCCCAAGTGGAAGCAGGCTCCGAGGAGACCACTGGCCCTGGAAGGCGCAGATCCCGCTGACATCCTTGGCACTGACCACAAGCTTCGAAACCACCGGAAGGGTACTGGTGCATCCTGCACGGATCCAGACGTGACCACAATACAGACGGCTGCCGAATCCTCATAACTTTCCGGAAAGATTACCTCAAGAGGCAAACGGGACGCACGGCAAGGGAAAAAAGCTGGCGACAGGCGACCCAGGGGTCACAAGCCTGCAGCAAGCTGTCAGGTGGGCGACAGGGCCTTACCGAGCCCCCCTCGACCCATTATGCTGCCCCCGGCTCCGCCGCCAACGGTGCAGTACCCCAGCGATGAGGAAGGAGTCGCGAAAAGGCCCTAGCCATAAACAGAGTCTGGCAAGCCTCCAATGTAGGGGCCCCCACCTGAGCCTCCGGAGCGGTTGGGGGCCCCGACATGCCTCCCCCATCGGGTTTGACAATTGTGGGATTGGCCGTGGTGAAGAGGTGCAGGGCTCCGACAATAGGGCTTCGAGTGCTCCAAAAGCCCACGCAGCCTAGACCCTTCAGCAGACAGCTTAGGCCAGAGAAGCCAACCCTTCCGCCGCCTTTAGGTTGTGGTGTTTTTCCTGGCCTTCGATGTTACTGTGGAGGCCTCATTTTGGCAAAGGTACGCCCACTTATGGCCACCTAGCAATAGTTTACCTAGCTAGTTATTATTTATACAACAAAGTCAGTGTACTCTGAAAGTAGCTAGCTTATCTGATTGAAAGTCTCTACAATAGATAGCTGCTAGGTAGCAACAGGATACCATAAGGTTTAAGTTATATCTCTGTTCAACAATAAATAGTAAAACCTAAGTTAAATCTACAGTCAAAACTTAAGTTATACCTTCGATGAAATAATGCATAGAAATTAAAAACCTCCCCACCGATGGCTTAGCCTCGGTGGTAGAGACATCTTAAAAACCTCCACACCGATGGCTTAGCCTCGGTGGTGGAGACATCTTGAAAACCTCCCCACCGATGGCCTAGCTTCAGTGGCGGAGACATCTTAAAACCCTCCCCACCGATGGCTTAGTATCGGTGGCGGAGATATCTTAAAAGCCTCCCCACCGATGACCTAGCCTCAGTGGCGGAGACATCATAAAAAACCTCTCCACCGATGGCTTAGCCTTGGTGGCGGAGACATCTTAAAAACCTCCCCCACCGATGGCATGGCCTCGGTAGGGGAGATACCTTAAAAACCTTGAAAACCCAGGTCATAGGCGAAAGCCCCGATGCCCTAGAGGTATTGAAAACCCTCCAACAGGTTGTAGGCGTAAGCCCCGATGCCGTAGAGGTACTGAAAACCCTCTGACAGGTCGTAGGCGTAAGCCCCACTATCGTAGAGATACAAACAAACCCTCCGGAAGATCATAGGCGTAAGCCCCAATGCTGTAGAGGTATTGAAAAACCTTCCAATAGGTCGTAGGCGTAAGCCCCGATGTCGTAGAGGTACAAAGAAACCCTCCAGCAGGTCATAGGCAAAATCTCTGATGTCGTAGAGGTACAAAGAAACACTCTGGCAGGTCATAGGCGAAAGCCCCGATGCTGTAGAGGTATTGAAAACCCTCTGACAGGTCGTAAGCGTAAGCCCCGATGTCGTAGAGGTACAAAGAAACCCTTCGACAGGTCGTAAGCGAAAGTCCCGATGCCGTAGAGGTACTGGAAACCCTCCAATATGTCGTAGGCGTAAGCCTCAATATCGTAGAGGTACTAAAAACCCTCTGACAGGTCGTAGGCGAAAGCCCCAATGAAGTAGAGATACTAAAAACCCTTCGACAGGACGTAGGCGTAAGCCCCAATGTCGTAGAGGTACTGAAACTCTCTGACAGATCGTAGGCGTAAGCTTCGATGCCATAGAGGTACAAAGAAACCCTTCGGCAAGTCGAAGGCGTAAGCCATGATGCCGTAGAGGTACGGAAAACCTTCCGGCAAGTTGAACGCATAACATCGATGTCATTGAGGCATGGAACCCTTTGGTAACTCGAAGGCGCTGGTCGAGTACCAAAAAGGTCTCCTCAGCCTCACCATCAGCTTCAGTTCCGACAAAACTTCCACCGAGCTTTGGATGCCTGCCTCCGAAAGCCTCACCACGGCTAAGGGCCAAGGGGGTAGCGGACTACCTCCCTCGGCTTAGCCATCGGCTTCACCTCCGGCAATTGTCCCTGGGCTCTGGATGGCCCTGCTTCCAGAGCCTCACCACGGCTAAGGGCTGAGGGGGTTGCGAACTGCCTCCCTCAGTCTAGCCATCGGCTTCACCTCCGGCAGCCGCCACTGGGCTCCGGAGCCTCGCCACGGCTAAGGGTCGAGGGGGTCGTGGACTACCTCCCTCGGTCTAGCCATTGACTTCACCTCTCGCAACTGCCGCTGGGCTCTGGATGGCCCTACCTCCGGAGCCTCACCACGGCTAAGGTCTGAGGGGGTCGCGGATTGCCTCCTATGGCCTAGTCATCGGCTTCACCTTCAATAACCGCCACTGGGCTCTAGATGGCCTTGCCTCCGGAGCCTCACCACGGCTAAGGGCCGAGGGGGTCGCGGAATGCCCCTCTCGGCCACCCCCTCGGCCTAGCCATCGGTTTCACCTTTAGCAACCGTCGCAGGGCTCCGGATGGCCCTGCCTCCGGAGCCTTGCTATGTTTAAGGGCCGATGGGGCCACATACTGCCCCCCTTAGCCTAGCCATTAGCTTCACCTCCGGCAATCCCCACTAGTCTCTGAATGGCCCTGCCTCCAGAGCCTTGCCTCGGCTAAGGGCCGAGGGGGTCGCAGACTACCTCCCTCGGCCTAGCCATTGGCTTCACCTCCTCTAACTGCCGCCGTGCTCCGAATAGATTGCTTTGAGTCAGAAATCTGGAAAAATTTGGAGAGGAGTCTGTACCAGCATCAGATAAAAGAATGTTTGTATCATGCTGGAACCTAGCGGCGCCAGGGCTGAGGGGGTCGCAAACTGCCTCCCTCAGCCTTAATCGTTGGCTTTGCCTCCATCCGTTGCCACTAGGCTGCAAAACTATCTCGTCTCCATCAAAGAACTCGTCTCATGGCCCCATTATTGGCTACACCTCCTCTATAAGGAACGACAAGGTCAATATCCCCCGCCAAAGAGGTCAGGGTCCAAACCCTCCACACGTCGATGACACCTACCTCAGTTGCGTTGAGGCCTAAACCTGTGTAAAACTTTGTCGCTCCAGTCACCCCTAAAACACTAAAAAAAATACCTACAATCGCACTCTCTGACCGATAACAACCGTTGCGTGCGAGGGGGCTGGGAAGGTGAGGCACTGGAGCTTAGGTGCACACAAAAAAAAACATGTTGGTTGCATGCCCGAAGGATTGCCATACACTTCAATCAAAGAAATAAAACACTAAGAGGACCCAAGGACTTAGTTATATTAATAAATTTCACATCCAAAAAATGCTTACATGCCTTCCCGAGTTCCTAGTATCTGGACTACTCGGGACCAAAAGCACTGACAAAATATGGGGAAGAAAACTACAAGCCCTAACAGCGGTGCATGAAGTGGTGTATGCACTTCATTTGCGCCCTACCGCTGTAGAAGCTGATGTAGTAGCCAGCCCCCGCGCTGTTAGAGGACGAGGATGAGGACGAAGAGGACTCCTCCACGGCCTTCTCTCCCTCCTCCTTGACCGTCTTCTTCTCCGCCTGGACTGCCTCCTTCTTCGCTTCCACCTTCTCTTCCTTGTTGACCTCTTTCTCCAAAAGATCCCAATCAACCTCCTCTCCATCAACAGAGATATCAATAATCTCGATTGAAGTGACCAATCAGACTGGAGATCGAGAAGGAGTGGCGAGGGGCGGCTCTCTCTGCAAGGATGGAAGCATAATGGTTGCTGGCTCCAACCTTGCAAGCATGTCGGCAGGACCACTCACCCCCGGAGGCACCACGGCAAGCGGAACTGGCGCCGGTACCAGAGGTGACCCTGCCCCAGTCAAGCCAATTGAAATCATTGACATCTCCGATGATGAGGAGGAGGAGGAGGATACCATGATCAAGCCAAAGAAGAATCGCTCCCTTACATAGCAATGAAGGATCAACTGGGTAGACCCCAGCTTTTATAGCTGGTACAATCGTTTGTGTATGCCTAGGGAAGGAAACGGAACTGCCACGGGTGCTGTCCTGTGGCCTCCCAATTATTATTCTGAGGCACTGTGGCCACATCCTGGTCAAATCCGTGCACACACGGCAACTCCCTACGGTAGTGCCATAGTTTTTTGCATACACATCCTCTCGTATTTATTATTTGAATCCCTTTCAGCGCATGCAAGGGCAACTGGCACAAGACCCCAGGAGAACCAGCACATTACCCCACCAGATGCACTGACATTACTACGCGTCCTTAAGTACTTGTGTCAAAAAACAGGGAGAATATCGTGCCTGTACATACGATCTCCATTATGAAGGTTCAAATGGCAAAAAGGCTTGACATTAGAGAAGTTGAAGAGCTTCCTTTGACCGCCGCAAAGCTTCAAATGGCCTACGGCTCCTACGCCTCCCGTCTCAGCCTGGGCTCTGGAGCATATTGCCTCCGTTCGAACCTCGACGGCCTTCGGCTCCAATGCCTCTACGCCTCCAGCCTCAACATGGGCTCCGGAGCGCATTGCCTCCGTTCGAACCTCGACGGCCTTCGGCTCCAACGCCTCTATACATCCGGCCTCAGCATACGCTCCAGAGCGCATTGCCTCTGTTCAAACCCCGATGACCTTCGGCTCCAACATCTACTACGCCTCCGACCTCAGCATAGGCTCTGGTGCATGTAGATCCCAACAGACCCCCACGGTCCTTGGCTCCAACATCGACACAACCTCAGGCGACCCCCACCGGGCTCCAAACTGTATCATCCCCGCTGAGCTTTAGATAAAGCAAGTCGATATCTCCGACTCTCGTCATTGGGATCCAGACCACGCAGTTTCCTCCAGGTTACGCCATCTCCATCTGGCTTCATCACCATCTCTTACAGTCATCATCGAGAGGCTCTTCAACGACTAGAAGTTATATTAGGATATCCTGACTATGAGGCTAGGCTGAGGCTAGGCTGAAGCTAGTTCCTTCTACATCTGCTCGCCTCTCCACACCTCGGGGCTAGCATATGAAGGGGTACTATTGGGGAAAATATCCCAGCCCACAGATAATACTAAGGGGACACCGTCAAGAGCTTCTCCGGAGATCTCAGGCTCCGGACTCCCTACAAAAACTAAGGCTTCCGGAGGCCATGAACCCCTCAGGCCACCGCCTCTCGAAATAGGGGAAGAAGCTGGCCTCTGGAGAGAATATCAGCAAAAGGACAACACCAAAGGCAATTGGCCTGACATGAAGTGATTGGTAGTTAATGCCAGTGCAAGTGGTGGCCACCCTGACCTCCTGATGCAAGTGGAGGTCACTGTGACACCCGGGACAGTGCGGCGCTGCAATTAACGACCGGTTGGGTACTGTGTCCCTAGGGCCACTTACACTACTGTATTTGTCATAGTAAATAATATCTTCTGAGCAGGGTAAAAGTATTCTACCTAGTCCCAAGCTATGCAATTCGGCCGGCCCTAGGTCCCTATGCTGTAGTGATAGCTTGTATCACTATCTCTGTAAGGGTATACCTGTATATTTACACCCTAAATGTCACTATAAATATAGACCCTTTGCCACTAGATCAGGGGACCCAATCGTTTTTGCTATCAACACGTTTTTGGTTCTCCCTCCTCTCCACTTCTTCTCCAAGTTTGAGTCTCCTCTCTAGAAGAGACTCTCGCCACACTTTGTTCGTGGAAGACATCTTCTCTTCTGCCAACAGAATCTTTCCTGGTTATCCACAGAGCAAAGGCTACCTTAGCATCTGAAGCACAATTATGGCTAGATAGCAATTGTGTATAATACCTCTCTGCTTTTTTTTTGTTTCTGCTTGTGTATTTTTCTTCTAAAAAACTATTTGGGGGGGGGGGGGGGGGTTCCCTCATTGATTGTCTTGGCTGGGGCAGGTCTCGGTCTGGCGAGCGTGCAAGTGGGGATTCAAAGTAGCAATTTGGAGAAGACCAGTGTTTGCGTTGTAATTTCTTATTTTTCAAGGTCCTCTTTTTAAAATTAGGGGTGTACCGGTTAACTCTTCAACATAATTCCAATCCCTTTTGACAAAAAATGGTGTGACAAGGGTTTTGATCCTAGGTATTTATTTCTTAACAGATTTTGCCAAACCCCCTCTTCAGTCATTAGTTTAAATAGCCATTTACATAGTAGGCAGATGTCGACGATTGGTGAACTGCAGATCTTACAAACTTGTAGGAAAGATAGTAGATGTTTCAAATAGACGAATCAAAAGAGCACACAGAGGGGTTTTTATATAGGTTCATGCCTCCTTTAGGATAATAGTCATATGTCATGTCTGTCTTATATTGATCTTTGGGACTGTTACAAGGGGGGTGTTTGGCTAGCCTAGATAGATCTAACCTTGTCGACGGCTTTGTTGCGAGTAGTTAGAGAAGATCTAGCTACAAAAGACTTGATGGAGATAGAGCTTCCGCATGCGTGTAATGGCTTGATAAGCATGCGTCTTGGCTTCTAATGGCTCACAACTTGTCCTCCGCAGGGTCCTCAGGCTCCGTATATATAGGGGGTGTTGGGCGATGATCTCCCGTACCCCTTCGGATGGCAAGTCGAAGTCCGCCGGTGGCTGAACACTGATGAATATTGCAGTTGTGTTTCAGGAAATGCAGATGAAGGCTCTTGCGGGCCTTTGGTCAGAGGCCAAAGGTTGACCCACGACTCCAACAATTAGCATAGGCGAAGGATCTGGCGGGCCTTCGGTCGGAGACCGAAGATCGACCTGCAGCGCCAGGAATCAGCATAGGCGAAGACTCTAGCGAACCTTCAGATGGAGACCGAAGGGTGACTCAGGGCGCAGCACTGAGGCTGGTCGAAGGTGCCCTAAGGGCGTCGAAGCCCGTTTAGCCATTTAGGGTATAATTGTAAATGTGTAGATGTACTTGATGGTACCAAAATTCCCGTGAATATGCTGGGAATATGGCAGTTAAGGGGGTGATGCTGTAAATCATAGCATGGAGTGGTTGAGTACGGGCTATAAATAGGCTAGCACTGTAACTGAGGTGATGGATGAATTAAGATTATTTCACCCCTCGGATACATGTCGCACTTCGATGCCTTCGGCTTTTCCTCTTCACCGTAGGCCTTCCCTGTTGTTTGCTGACTTAGATTTCAACAGTTGGTGCTGACCATGGGGATTGAACAGTCCAACGCCATGCCACCTAAAAAGAAGACGAAGCCACTCGGTACATCGGTGGCGTTGCCGGAGCACCCAGTTCCAGCCGGGGCTTCGGCCGAAACATTCCATTCGACGGTGTCGGATCCGAGCATCGCTTTGACCGGTAGAGCTGACGGTAGCCAGCAAGACCATGATGATGTAGATGTGGTGCCCCCAAGCGATAACGGAGACTGCCATGAAGCGGCAATCCAGGAAGACACATCAACGGCAGAGCGAAGGATAGAAGCTAGTGCTCGCACCCACTTCGAGGCTTCGGCAGAAGAAAGAAGAAAGGCACATGTTGCTGCAGAGTGGGATGACCTTGGTAATTTTAGAGAATATGAAGACGAATATGAGACAGAAGAGGAAATAGTAGCCATGCTAGAAGCCAAAGAATTGGAGAGGTAGAATGCACAGAGAAAGCGCACGCTGGATAGCTTGGCAGTGAGTCGGAAGGCCGCGGAGTATTGCTGGCAAGCAGAAGAAGCCAGAAGAACAATAAAGAAAATGCAAGAAGAGATTGACATGCTGCATCACGCACATGAACCGGCTCGCCACATGATGCCATCAGAAGTTATAACACGACCGGTGCAGGACCTTCGACACAGGTCATGTGCGGGTGATCCAGAGTCACCGCTCTCCGTTGGCTTGCAGAACCGACTGTGGTCTTCAGGATTCAAGATGCCTAGGGTGGTAATGTTTGATGGAGAGTCAGATCCGAGAGAGCTCGTCATGAGTTTCGAGGTGGCAGTCGAATCCGCTGGAGGAGATGACATGACACTGGCGAAGGCCTTTGTGTTGGCGGTTAAGGGGATAGCGAGGTCGTGGTACTCTGCACTGCCTCCGAGATCCATTTATTCATCGGAGCAATTGCGCATTGCCCTATATAGTAATTTCCAAGGAAATTGGGCAGACAAGGTTACTGCCAGCGACCTCTTCGCACTCAAGCAATAGCCCACGGAGACACTGCAGAGTTATATGCGTCACTTCGTACACATTCACTGCCAAGCAAAGGGCTTGAGCGAAGAAAACATCATTGATGCCCCTATACAGGGCATCAAAGGAGGGCTTTTGGCAAGAAAGCTTAAACGCAAGAGGCCGGGAAGTGTACAGGAGCTCTTTAATAAGATGGAAGAGTACGCAAGGTCCGAGTTGGACCACCTTCAGAGGAAGAGTGAGATGGCAGCATCAAAAACACTGAAGAAAAATGCATCAACTAGAGAGGCAAATGTTGGACACTCTAGAGATAGACCAAAGCATGTCAAAAAAGCCAAAGCATTTGAGTACACATCAAAGCAAAAAGAAGTCAACCAGATAGACTCCGAACCAGTCGAAGTCGCCTAGGGGTTCAGCGAAGCACAAGGCGGGGCTACTCGAGGAGGCCGAAGTGTTAGAGGCCGAGGAGGATGAGCTCCGTAGGACCCAGCCACATTGTACTGTGAGTTACATAGCAAAAGTGCTGGTGATAGGACTAAACAATGACCACAGGTCATGGCCATGAAAGAAAGCTTAGCGAAACAATCCTTCGATCATGTGAGAATTGTGCATCATACCACACATTTCAGACAGGGTGAAGCGTGGGAAACCAATCAGACCCACAACCCAAACACAACGTTCACTAACCAGTGGCGACCAATGGCTGCACCAACACACCAATATATTCCTGTACCTTCAGCTCTGCCGGACCAGACTGCTGGTCAATTGAAGCTCCCACCGTTTCCTCCAAGACCATCATCGAAGCCACCCCTCCCCCCCCCCCAAAGAAACTAGTAGATCGGTGAGCACAGTAAACCGTGGATACAATGTTGTGTTGGTAATCTTTGGAGGATCCAATCAAGAAACAGAATCAAAGAGGTAGTGAAAACAATATGTGCGAATGGTTAACCACGTTGGTGTAGGGCCAACTTTTGTCCATTCAAGATGGTCCGATATGTCCATTACCTTCTCACAGGAGGGCATGAGGGTTCTAGATTACCCACATACAGATGCCTTCGTCATCACTGCAAACATTTCAGGAAAGGAAGTGCACAAAATCCTAATAGATGGCAGAAGCTTGGCAGATATCATCTTCGTCGATGCTTTCGACAGGATGGGTTTACATCGAAGTGACCTTCACCAGGCTGGGTCTCCGCTACTAGGCTTCAGGGGAAAACAATCAATGCTTTGGGAAATATAGCAATCCTGGTGTCATTTGGCAAGGGGTCAAGCTTTCGAACGGAGGATATCACCTCAGAGGTGGTTGATATCAACTATCCCTACAATGCAATATTCGGACGAGGAGTCCTGAATACATTTGGAGCAATACTGCACCATGCATATTTATGCATGAAGATGCCTGGTCCCGGAGGTATCATAACGGTGCTTGGAGATCAACAGGTGGCTCGTAGGATTGAAGTGGGAAATACTCCAGGTCGACGAAATGTCCATGTAGCGGCTGGACCTTCGATGGATCATGAAGAATGCGAAGAGCAACCGAAGGTACATAAAATGGCGAAGGCTGGACTAGAAGGCCAGACCAAGAAAGTGCTGCTATGTCTCGACAGGCAAGACAAAAAAGTTGTCATCGGGGCAGAAATCACAGAAGAAGCTCAACGAAGGTTGATATTGTTCCTTCGCAACAACGAAGATATCTTCGCCTGGTCTCCAAAGGATTTGCAAGGAGTCAATAGAGAAATCATTCAACACACTATAAATGTAGACCCAAATGCGAAGCCCAAGAAGCAAAAGCTTCGGAAGGCTTCAAAAGAGAGGGAAGAGGCAGCTAAGGCTAAAGTGCAGAAGTTGCTTGACGCCAGTGTTGCGTGAAGTGTTGCATTCGGAGTGGCTGGCTAACCCGGTGCTAGTCAAGAAAAGCAATGGCAAGTGGAGGATGTGTGTAGATTTTACAGACCTAAATAGAGCTTGTCTAAAGGACGACTTTCCACTGGCACAAATTGATCAGCTAATGGACTCTGTTGCTGGCTGTGAGATGTTGAGTTTTCTGGATTCATACTCTGGGTACCACCAGGTTTGGATGGCGAAGGAGGATGAGGAAAAAACAAGTTTTAGAAGCTCCTTTGGTATATATTGCTTTGTAAGGATGGCCTTCAGCCTTCAGAATGCTGGCACCACCTTCGCCAGGTTGTACAAACAGTGCTGAAGTCACAGCTAAGGAAAAATTTCTTGGCATACATCGACGACATAGTGGTCAAAAGCATCAGAAAGGACAAACACCTCGAGGACCTTCGAGAAACTTTCAAAAATCTGCGAAGTGTGGGCCTAAAGCTGAACCCTGAAAAATACACTTTTGGGGTGCAGTCTGGAAGGTTGCTGGGCTTCTTGGTCTCAGAAAGGGGCGTCGAGGTAGAACCTAAAAAAATTCAAGCAATAATTGACATGAGACCTCCGCAGAGCCGGAAACAAGCACAACGCCTGGCAGGTGGCAGCCCTCAACCGGTTCGTCGCAAAATCAGTCGTGCGAAGCGTACCTTTCTTCAAAACGCTAAAAGGCTCTAACCCTTTCAAATGGGGCGTGGAGCAGCAGGAAGCCTTCGACGAGTTGAAGAAATATCTAACGAAGCTCACGGCCCTGTCCAGCCCCAGTCCCGAGGCTGAGTTGTTGCTATACGTAGCAGCATCCCCTTCGGCAATAAGTGTCGTACTCGTGCAAGAAAGGCAAGAAAATAACAAGTTGCAATAATTTCTAGTATACTATGTATCGGAGGCTTTGGCAAGCCCGAAGAGGTTTTACTCTGAAATGGAAAAGGTGGCCTATGCGCTAGTAATGGCATCGTGAAATCTTCGCCATTATTTTACGGCTAACAAGATTACAGTGCCCACCTCCTTACCCCTTTGTGACATCTTTGAAAATCATGAATAGGGAGGATTGCAAAATGGGCTACACCATTCATGATAGTTTTCGTTACAAGAATAGCGATGAAGTCTCAGGCATTAGCGGAGTTTGTGGCAAATTAGGCGCCGCAGGCCGAAGCTCTAGAAGAAGTACCATTAGACCCGATTTGGGTCGCATATTGTGACGGAGCCTGGGGGGTTTCGGGTGCTAGTGTGGCAGCAGTAGTGTCTTCTCCTTTGGGAGTGAAATTGCGATACGCTGCCAGGCTCGAGTTTTGATCGATAAACAATGTAGCAGAGTACAAAGCAGTTCTCCTTGGCCTTCGTAAGGCACGAGCATTGGGCGCCCGAAGGGTCTTGGTCAAGACAGACTCTAAAGTGATAGCAAGCCAAATTGACAAGACATTTTAGATGAAGGAGCCAGAACTAGTCAAATACATGGCAACGGTACGAAGCATGGAAAAGCATTTACTGGGATTTAAAGTCAAGAGCATATCAAGAAATGACAACTTTGAGGCCGATGACCTCGCAAAGGCTGCGGCGCAAAATCTGCCAATACCGTCATATGTGTTTTATCAGAAATTGAAGGTGCCAGTTGTCGAGGCCTCTTTGCAGAAGGCACGCTCAATCGCTATAATCAAGAGCGAAGATTGGCACTCTCCCATAATGGCTTATCTTCACGGCTACTATGAGCCCGAAGATAATGTCGAGGCGAAGCGTATGACGCAAAGAGCCAGAAACTACAAAATTGTGGGACTAACTTGTACAAGATGGGAGTTTGTGCACCGATGTTGCAATGCATATCCCAAGAAGAGGGCCAAAGCTTGCTGAGAGAAATACATGGAGGACTGTGTGGCTCGCATATAGGCACTCCAGCGCTCATCGGAAAAGCATTCAGGCAAGGATTCTTTTGGCCGAAGGCAGTCTATGATGCAGAGTGTGTAGTCCGAAGTTGTATGCAGTGCCAGTACTTGGCGAAGGGTTCAAACAAGCCTTCAACAAAGACACAGTTCATACCACCGATTTGGCCATTAACACGGTAGGGAATTGACATTGTTGGACAGTTACCGGCTGCCCCGGGGAACTTGCGTTATGCTGTCATTGCAGTAGAGTACTTCTCCAAATGGGTGGAGGTAATGCCACTGGTGAATATAATGTCAAGAAATATCCAAAAATTCTTCTGGCAGAACATCGTTTGCCACTTCGGAGTTCCACACGAAGTGACCGTTGATAACAGCACGTAATTTGATAGCGAAGGGTTCAGACAATTCTGCGAAGACCTGGGAATCAAAGTCCACTTCGCATCAGTGTATCACCCAAAGTCAAATGGAGCTGTGGAAAGGGCAAATGACATCGTCTTTGCTGGTGTTGCAAGACGTCTGCAAGTCCTACCAAAAGGAAAATGGGTGGAAGAGTTGCCAAAGGTCTTATGGTCTGTAAGAACAACGGTAACAAGACTGATTGGATTCACACCATTTCGTTTGCTCTTCAGCGAATAGGCAATGACTCTGGAGGAATGTAAAAATAGATCATTTCGAGTCACGAATGAATCAACCCAGAGCGAAGAATTGACATCAAAAGATGCGCTGGAGGAAATGAGAATACATGCTATCAAAAACTTGACCAGATATCAGGAGGAGACTAGAAGATGGAGAGACAAGGAAGTGTCCCCAAAGGAGTTCGCACCTGGAGATTTGGTACTACGAAGAATCACCAATACTTCCGCCGTGGGAAAATTGCAGTGTAGGTGGGACAGACCTTTCTTGGTGAAGAGTTCATTAAGGCCGGGATCTTATCGCTAAGCTACTGTCGAAGGGGATGAGCTTCCGCACACTTGGAATGCTAACAACCTTCACAAGTTCTATGTGTAGTAACCAAGAGAGATGTGTTTGCATCGATGGGCAAGGCACACAAATCAGTGCGGCATTTATATAGTTTTGTTTTCCTTTAATTTAATGAAAACAATGTACGGGTGTTGTACTCTTTTCCTCACAGGGGGAACCCTTCGTCAGGGCGTGAGGTTTTTAAGAGGCAGCGACCTTTGTAAACCCTCTAATATATATGGAATTACCCCCAAGAAAGCGTGTGTGAGGAACCATCCAAATAATATTCTAATTAATCACCAGGAGAATCATTATTCATAATCACAACCTCAATGATTAACCAGAATATCATCCCGGTAGTCCCGGCACGTGTTTTGTGCCCAAGGATTGAAACACATGCCCTCCAACATGTACATCATAACATAGCTTAATAAAGAGCGAGTAATAAACATTTATATTACAAGTATTAAGTATGCAACTGATTTCAACAATTTACAACAAAAGCGGGCTAGGAGGAGACAAAACCCCTCAACTCTAACCAATAAAGAACTACGCAACGGAAAGTTAAACTTATGAACAACAAAAGAGAACGGCACCACATGCCCTTAGGCACCGTCTCAACACGCCACCTTCAGAGTAGGATGCACTACTCTTGCTCACCACCTTGATCGACAGGCATGAAGTAGCCAAAAATAGCATCATCCTCGGTAGCAGCAGAATCTGCAACAACTTAAGGGCATCACCCTGAGTACTCGCAACCTTAAGGTACTCGCAAGACTTACACAATATGGATATATAATATTCTAACTCCAAGGATTATGCATTGAGTTGTTAGCAAGGACAGGCCATAAGGTTAAGTAAAACATATGCGGTAAGCAACCTAAATATATATGTGTGAGCAACTATACTTAACCAAACATGACATTCTACCCTGCAATAACCAATCGAACATAAATGAAACTGCAACATAACTGTAACATAAATGCTTGAACATATAAGAAAACTGAACCAAGTCATCCATCACCATAATAACCGAACCATCAACCACATATCCGAACCATCACCCACAAACGAGAACTCTAGGACTAGGTGCAAATGAAATAATAGCATGCTCATGACCGAGAGCGCGGTAGTGCGAACTGTTTATACACCCTGTAGGGAATACTCCTGAACCCACACGACACGAGGACCATATGGCTTGTGCCACCCGCTAAAGTGCACACAAGGAGGTACTCGTGACAACCTTTCCCAACCAGCCCCAACCATGTGGATCGTGCATCGCTCGATGCTGCGGTACTAGAACTACTTCCGGAGCAAACTAGTACCACTTACAAGCCCGCCCGCTCACACCGTCAATGTTAAGGCCCACAAAGCCACAGCTGCGAAGGTATTCGGATCACCTTACCATTAGATCGGCATGTGGTGAGTAAGGTAAGTGCTAAAGCCAACTACCCCGACGATCGGCCTTAAACGATGCAACCAGTCTACGGTGCCCGGGTTCCTCTCCCGAACTGCCCCCAGGACTTTCCTTCAAGACAGACGTCACCCCTAACACCGCCCACATCTTGTCTCATACTCACCACTCATCCAACCAACATCCACTTAACTATATACGTGAACAAGTAGTAAGCCCTAAGCTCACAAACAATGGTCGAACCATTGCTCGTCTTCTACCGAGGACCTATGCATTGCTAAGTATTTCGATTGACTCTTAGACATTTACCACGTTACCAAGGCTATAAGGATATAGAACAATCCAAGGTAGGGATTATGCAATCAACATAGGTTCTATCCATAAAAACCTGACATCAACTCCCTATACATGCAAACCTATACATAAGCATACTTTATCAATATTTAGATTTCATTCCATTCGACAAAGGTGCAATATGTATATGGTTGCCTTGCTACTCAGGTAGCTGCCTATAGATACCCATGCAACACTCACCGAAATCCGAAAGATCGGAGTTGTCTTCGACCATGGTCGCCTCCCGCTCCGACTCCTTGTTAGCTAAACAAGAACGTGTGCAATGATGAGCATGAATGAATGCAATAAGGCATTCCACAATGCTTAACAACATGCTAGAAGTATAAGATATGCGAATCAATGCAATACTAAACGGTCTAAACGAAAACCGGAAGATAACAACCATCCAAAGTATCCGGATTGGTTCTAAGTATCCAGGCTGGGACCCTCCGGGTGAACCTCCGGAAAAGGCGCTCGGTTGCTGCCTTTTTATCTAACTGACTCGGAGTATCCGGGTGAATCCGAAATATCCGAGCCATCCTCTGGTGAAGGCTCTCGATTAGCCACTATTCTAACTTAACCCGGAACCTCCGGGTTGGTTCAGACTATCCGGGATATACTGGACACTCCGAGTGAGGTTCCGAATGAAGCTCTCGGCTACACGACCACATAACTACGTGGAGTCTCCGGGTTTGACCGGATCATCCGAGTGATACAGACTTGGGTTCTTCGCGATTTTTCCCACGAGTGATTTGACTCATTTTACAAATCTATGACACCTAAATGTGCACATTCCCTATCCAAAAGATTCTAAACCAAACTCGCACCCTAAACCTAACCAATTTTGAACACAATTCAACGGACTATTTCTGCTGAACCCAGAGTCTTCGGGTGAGTCTGGAATATCCAGGCCAGCCCAGAAAACTGTTCTTGAGTGGATTTTGGTTGATTCGAGTTGCGATCTTTTCCAAGCCTAAAGGGAACATGTTAGAGGTAGTCTAAGGGTCCTGGAACTTACTCATCAACTAGCCACACGACCCTAGAGCTAATTTTCGACCAAAACTCCATTTTTTGCTCCAAAAAGCTCAAGAATGCCAAGAACTTCAAAAACTACTCGGTTATTCCACAAAAATGAAAATGGATTGGATAGATGAGTAGCTCATGAGCTAGAGAATGCAATGGTACCACATGCATACCTTAAATCCTCCACTTGAGCTCGGATTTTGGGAGAAAAGAGAGAGTGAGCTTGAGTGGGAGAGTGAGAGAGGGGAGCTACTGTAGCTGAGCTGCAGAGTGAGGGCGTGTGGAGTGAGGGAGGAGAGAGAGGGAGCAGGTGGGGCTGCCCCATTTGGTGGGTGGGATGATGGGGCCACATGTGATGCCCACATGTTAGAGAAAATGGTTATTTCCAATGCAATTTCTAATCTTTTCTCCTCCAATTTTCTTTCTCTTATCCAAATGATTTTTAACGAAGTGCATTAGCATTCCGAATTAACATTATGCAAAATTAAGCATAATGCTTAAGAAGCATGATTTTGCTTAAATGCGTGATTAAAAATTTGGGATGTGACAACGTGTACTTCTATTGAGTATGCATAATTCATCGTCGAAGTGTTGCAGGCCTTCGAAAAAAGGAAGCACACCAATCGACAAGAGGCGCACCGAAAACTCGCCATAAAAGTCATGGTGTGTAATGTCAAAGACATCTTACCCTTCGACTTTAGACGGGCGCAAACCCGTAGCGAAACTTTGATCATGAGTTGCTTCGAAATTGTCCATATTTTAAAGAATTTCTGTCCATAACATCTTCACCTTTATGGCAAAGTAACTATGATTTAGTTACACATGATGTCTGTAATGCTTAAAAAAAGAAAAGAAAGAAAAAGCCAAAGTGCTGCTCGACCTCAAAAGGCAGCACACCTCTTGGCTAAAAGTCAGGGATAAGAGTGCCTGCCCCCGCACCGAAGGAGAAACATACCTTCGGAAGAAAAGGCCGAAGTGCTATTCGACCTCAAAAGGCGGCGTACTTCTCGACTAAAAGTCAGGGGCTAAGAGTGCCTGCCCCCGCACCGTAGGAGAAACATACCTTTGGAAGAAAAAGCCGAAGTGCTGCTCGACCTCAAAGAAGGCGGTGCACCTCGAAGTCGGGGGCTAAGAGTGTTTGCCCCCGCACTGAAGGAGAAACATACCTTAGGAAGAAAAAAGCCGAAGTGCCGCTCGACCTCAAAAAAGGCGGCGCACCTCTCGACTAAAAGTTGGGGGGGGGGGGCGCTAAGAGTGCCTGCCCCATACTGAAGGCGAAACATACATTCGAAAGAAAAGGCCAAAGTGTCACTCGACCTGAAAGAAGGTAGCGCACCTCTCGGCTAAAGGCCGGGGGCTAAGAGTGCCTGCCCCCGCAGTGAAGGCGAAACATACCTTCGGAAGAAAACGCCAAAGTGCCGCTCGACCTCAAAGAAGGCGGCACACTTCTCGGCTAAAAGTCGGGGGCTAAAAGTGCATGCCTCTGCACCGAAGGCGAAACATACCTTCGGAAGAAAAAGCCGAAGTGCCGCTCGACCTCAAAGAAGGCGGCGCACCTCTCGGCTAAAAGTTGGGGGGGGGGGGGGGCTAAGAGTGCCTGCCCCCACACTGAAGGCGAAACATACCTTTGGAAGAAAAAGCCAAAGTGTCGCTGACCTCAAAGAAGGTAGCGCACCTCTCGGCTAAAGGTCGGGGGCTAAGAGTGCATGCTCCTGCACCAAATGAGAAACATACCTTCGGAACAAAAAGCCAAAGTGCTGCTCGACCTCAAAAGGTGGTGCACATCTCGGCTAAAAGTCGGGGTTAAGAATGCCCGCCCCCTCACCGAAGGAGAAAGATACCTTCAAAAAAAAACTCCTCCACCTCAGAAGGCAGGGTATCTATCAAAACTAGGGGGCTACGAGTGCCTACCCCCACGCTGAAGGCACAAGATACCTTCGAAAACAAAAAACAAAAACAAAAACAACAAAAAGGGAAATCGAACAAAGAAGCACGACGTTAATCCCTAAACAAGGGAAGTCTACAGAAAAAATGAAAATTTAACGAATAAAAGTCGAAGCCTGGATAACCATTGCTACGAAATGCGCAATAGCATTTATGATTAATAGCAATTACAACACGAAACCAAGAGAGATGCACTACCAAGCCATTGAGCGCAAAGTAAGCGATTAAACAATTGAGGCCTCGTCAAAAATGATGCTTCGCTTGCGTTGCTGCTGAAGGTCCCTACGGCTTCAAAGTCAGGTGGGGGGGACAGCGTTCTGCAAATAATGTTTCACTTGCGTTGCTGCCGAAGGTCCCTACGGCTTCAAAGTCAGGGGGGGGGGGGACGGCGTTCTCTAGATCACACTTTGCACGCGGTGCTGCCGAAGGTCCAAATCGATGAAGGACCGACTCGATAAGCTCAATATATAATAACCAAACATAATAATCATTTCAACATTCTTTATTCCACAAATCATCAACATCAGGATCAACAAAATCCTTAAACCATCGGCTAAAGCCAAATTGAAAGGCTATGCCTTAACTAGCATGAAAAGGCAGCGCTTGATCCAATGGGGATCCAATGTAGATAGATGAAGAAGTGGTAGACGAAGATGCAGGCGAAGTCCTCTTGCCTTCGATATGTCACACTATTTGTGAAGAAGGCCCTCGACGGTAACAAAATTGAAACTGACGGGGCAAGAACCCACGGTTATCATCTTCCGGCTCAAGCTTCGGGTCGACGAGAATATGCAGAGGCTCAATGTCTCCGCACACAATCCAGGGGGACTCATGCTTAGCCCTATGGGTCTCTAAAACTGAAGGGCTAAAAGACTTCTAGAACGCTTTGGAGTTGGCATTCATCACGTCATAGGACCTACACTTCGCTCTCCAGTACCTCTTGAAATCAATAGCTGGGTGGCGACGGTGGAAGGAATCCCAGCAAGACCAAGACATGAAAAAATTGTCCCGCATCATAGTGACAGGAACAACATCTTCGGCTACATGCGCAGTGTCCAAGGGGAGGACCTGCGCAGGGAGCGAAGATAGTCAAATCATTTAACAACAAATAAAATTGCATATATTACAGAATATTTTAGTCAATAACAAAATGTTCAAAACCCAAAATGACACTTCGCGCTTTCTTCACACCTTTTCAGGTTCTTCGGTCGCCACGGTCGTCGCTTTAGTGGAAGGGGCGTCTTTCTCTTTCGCCTATAGCAAAAAGGGTCAATGAATGCGCAGACGGCGGGAATCCTGATTAAAAAAACATACTCGCTGGCGATTGAGCTCGCGGCCGTGTTTACACCAGTAGTTGGTGGTGAATGATTGCGCAGTGGCCTCCGATGCCCTCAACACAACCGAAGTTGACATGTCCGATGGGTAGCAGTAGGTTGGTTTCTGAAGTGCAATATGATGGTCACAGCCAGTCATCTCAATTGACTGGACTAAACTCCTGGCTGAGACCATGGCACAGAAGTCACCGTACAACTGGGCCGTAGACAAAAGGCTGCCGCTAGTTTCACTAATCCATCCAACAAGTCCACCTAGCCCGACAAGATCAAGCGTTGGAGGCATGGCCGAAGCACCGATTCCATCAAAGGTATTGTTAATTGCTTCGCATGCTGCAATGGCCTTCGGCTCCAATTCTCCAAGCACAGTGAGGGCATCATCAGATAGCACCTTCGCCTCGTCCAGCTCTTCGCACAACCACTGTGCTTAGCTTTTTCAGCTGTGCAGAGGGCTTGCAGCTCCAAAACCTGAGCTTCGGACGCCATTAGATTCTGGCGAAGATAGGTGACCTCTTCTTCTGTGCTCTGTTTGCCTGAGCAAAGGGAGTTCACTTCTTTTTCAAGCTGCTGCAAGCGCAGATCAGCCTCCCTCGCTCATCGTGCGAACTCCCATTTTTGGGCCTCAGCCTTCTCCGCCCGGACCTAAAACAGATCCCTTTGCGCCTCTGCATTTTTTGCACGCGCCTTGAAATGCTCCGCCTGCTTGCGCTGAGCGCGTGAAATAAGCATAGCCTGCGATAGTGTGCAGGTATGAGAACGAATATCTAAGGAAAAGATACAGGACAATAAAAAAATAAAATTATATATATATATATATATATATATATATATATATATATATATACCTTCGCAATTGCCATGCTGGAGGCGCTGATGAGCTCAGCAACATGCTTTCATGCAAGAGAAATCTCAAGCTCGGGTAGAACGAAGGTGCTAAATATCTTATTCGCATCATTGACTTACTCCGAGCTTGGCTCAAACGAAGAAATCTTGAAGGCTTCGGCGTCAATAGCCTTCGCGTCAAGTAAGCCGCTATGACTCATAAGACCCTTTCCGCCACGACAAGGCATGGGCGGCGAAGCATTCTCCTCTTCTGTCTCTATGGCTCTGTGGCCTTCAGACGACTTGTCTTTAGAGGAGGAGCTCAAAGACAAAGAGGTAGATGACGATTCAGCTCCAGCTTCAACATTCAGCCTTAGCTTCCCCCACCGCTAGCTCAGTGGTCACGTGCGGATCCGAAGGCTCATCATCGTCATCACTGAGAATTAGCATGGGAACATCCACGCGTGCACAAAAGGATGACTTCGGTGAAGAGGAATGAGGACCCTGTGTGCCCTTCGGAGGCTCCTGTCGAAGTGGCATAGCTCAGATGGCCGGTGAGCCCTCGGGAGTCAATTCCTCGCGTAGGTCGTCGAAGGCCACTTCGCGAGGTCTCTTCCTCAGGGCAAGTGCTTTCTTCCTTTTACCCCCTTGCGGTAAAGGGTTTGCGATTCCCTGCTTCCTCTGGCTACCCACGGTAGGTTCTCCACTGGCATCGGCAGTCGGGGAGCCCTCTCTGCCCTAACTCGGTAAGGGCGCGGTCACCTTCAGTCTGTCCTTATAGGAAAGACCTCGTAACTCAAAAATCTGGTTAAGCTGCCGGCCAAGCCCTTGGTCAGCGCAGAGCTGGGCTTCACCTTGGGTAAATTTCCCGAGTAGTAGCATGGCCTTAGCTTCCATTTCGGCTACCGTTAGGTCTGCCACAAAGTAAGCAATGCAAGCAAATGACAGCCGAGGTGCAGTTAGGAACGTGATAAAAGATAATACCTGTGAAACCTCAGAAAACAAGATGAGGGCGGTAGAGTCCCTTCGGCCCTTTGTCACCGAATTCTAGGATGGTCCAGTCCCGGCTAAGGGGCCATACCCCGGATGCCACGAACTCTTCTATGAGATCGTGCGTTGTCAGATGCTTCGCGCACCTGGCGAAGGCCTCAAGTGCCGCTCTTTGAGAGGCCTTCAGTTGTACATTGGGGGCGCAGTTCCCTTTCACTTCTTCGCACTTGGACACAAGAAACTATTCTCGGTCCACCTTGTGGTAGAACCACCATTGCATCCAGTCCTTCGGCCATTTATTTTTATACACCACGACTGGCGTGGCTAGGTCAGTGTGATAAGTAAAGTTCAAGCAACCATAGTGGGCTGCGGTGAAGGCCTAGGCTGACGCCTTCGCTCCTTCGGAACGGGCCACCCAGGCGAAAAGGTCGAGCCGAACAATGGCATTTGGTGTTAGCTGGAGCAGGTAGACTTCAAACAATTTCATAACCTTTGGTACCATCTCATCACAAGGAAAGTGAAGCCCCGCTTTGAAGTAGTCAACAAAGACGATGGCTTCATCATCTTTGGGCTCCGGAGTCTCTTGGCCCCTCAGGAGTCTAACCTTCGAGACATCACTAACCAAGCCCTCCCTCACCAGTCTAGCCAGAACTTCATCATCAAACTTAGATTGTCCAATCCAATAGGTCTTCGGACGGTTTGCCTTGCCTTTCGGAGCCATTTGCGCTGGGCTTCGGAAAGAAAGGTGACTACGAGAGACTTCGTACGAGAGCTGCAGCTTCAGCGAGTTCAAGCAATAAAAATCGAGCCACCGCGTGGAGCATATTTATAGCGGTAAAAAATAGGGGTAGCGGTGGCCAAAACGAGATGCGTCAAAAGTTGAACCGTAACCATAAAAGATGGTTCAGCATGAAGCCAATGTCATCGAGCCGACTATTGTGTGGGGGAAGAATGTTCATACCAACACAAAATAAAAATAAATAATAATAATAATAATAATAATAATAATAATAATAATAATAATAATGAACAACATGAGGGGGGTTGTCTGCTAAAAGGTTAAACGAACCCCTAGGGGCCTTCAACGGGCCGAAGGGGACGGCGTTGAGCTATATCATCCGATTTACAGGCTCAACCCTTCGAAGATGAACCATACCTGTAGGGGGTTACTGTTGGAGGATGATCTCCCGTACCCCTTCGGATGGCAAGTCGAAGTCCGTCGATGGCTGAACACTGATGAATATCGCAGTTGTATTTCAAGAAGTGCAGGCAAAGGCTCTGGCGGGCCTTCAGTTGGAGGCCGAAGGTCGACCCGCGGCACCAACAATTAGCATAGGCGAAGGCTCTGGCGGGCCTTCAGTCGGAGGCCAAAGGTCGACCTGCGGTGCCAGGAATCAGCATAGGCGAAGCCTCTGGCGGACCTTTGGATGGAGACCAAAGGGTGACTCGGGGCGCAACGCTGAGGCTGGTTGAAGGTGTCCTGAGGGCGTCGAAGCCCATCTAGCCGTTTAGGGTATAATTGTAAATGTGCAGATGTACTTGATGGTACCAAAATGCCCCCGAATATACCGAGAATGTGGCAGTTAGGGGGGTGATGCTATAAATCATAGCGTGAAGTGGTTGAGTACGGGTTATAAATAGGCTAGCACTGTAACTGAGGTGACAGATGAATTAAGATTATTTCACCCCTCGAATATATGTCGCACTTTGAAGCCTTCGGCTTTTCCTCTTCACCGTAGGCCTTTCCTGTTGTTCGGTGACTTAGATTTCAATAGGGGGCATCATACTTTCTCTAGAGTCTTTCTCCTATTTTTAGGTATAAACTTTCATGTTTACGAGATATCTTGGGTGCCTACTAGCAGTTTCCATTCACATGGGGATTCCCTTTCTGGAGATAAAGATACGCTCTAAGAATAACGTGAAACCCTGAGGTATTCAGATATGGTAGTTATGTACTAGTCATCATTAGAAAGTGTTTTGTACATCGAGGTCTTGAATCCCTAGACCACCCTATTCTTTAGGTTGGCATAGGACCATCTATTTTGTCAGGCGATACTTCATTTTATGACTATCGATTTGCTAGTAAAATCTAGAGTGGAATAATCCAATCTTTTAAGTACCCTTGCGGAATTTAGAAGAAAGACATCATGTATGCAGGAAAGGTCATTCGACCTATGTTTGTTTAATTATCCAACAACCTTGCAAATTGGTTGTTCGTTCAAGCAACTATGGTGCTCATTTGATCAATCTTAAATGAGCAAAGTCCTTATTTGCACAACAATTTTGGGCAGGAATTAACACAAATAATTCAAATTAACACAATATACAAGGACCAAGGTCCAGAGGCAGTAAACAACATCTATTTATGAACCAAAATGTTTCAATGAGGCCACCTTTTCATTGAACTATACTTCATTCAAGCAACACAAGCTTAGTTCATGTAGCATTCTACTTCAGAGATGGCCAAATGGGCCACTCAGGCCGGTCCGGCACGGGCCCAGCTCGACACGACCCGGCTACGGCACGGTCCGATTGGCCCGGCTACTATAACAGGCCGTGCCGTGCCGGCCCGTGTGCCACGCCCTCAGCCCACGGCACGGCCCATCTACCATCATGCCGTGCTGGGCCGGCCCGGGCACTGTTGTGACACGGTCGGCCCGGGGACCCGGCGGGCACGGCTGGCGGCGAGGCGAGGCGACCGTCGGTGGGGCGAGGAGGCCGGGGGCGCGGCGGCAAGGTGGAGCGGGGTGGTCGGGCGGAGCGGGGCGGCAGGGCGGGGAGGTCAGGGGTGAGGCGGTCGGGCGATGGGGTGGGGAGGCTGGGGACCAGGCAGCACAACGGCGGGGCGGAGCAGAGCAGCCGGGCGGAGCGTGACGGCCAGACGGCGGGGCGGGAGGTTGGGGGCAGGGCGGTCAGGCGGCGGGGTGACACGATGGTGGGGCGGGGCAGGGCAGAGCTGGGCGGCTGGGCGATGGGGCTGGGAGGTCGGGGGCGGGGTGGGGCAGCCTACGGCGGGGTGGGGAGGCACGGCGGCGGGGCGGGGCGGTTGTCGGCCGATAGGGGAGGCCGGGGGTGGGGCGGCACAGCAGCTGAGCGGCGAGGCTGGGGACAAGGCAGACCGAGCCCGTGCCGGCCCGTCTAAACCGGGCCGTGCCGAGGCGTCAGCCCAGGCACTAGTCGTGCCGTACGGACCCGGCTTACCTACCATCGGGCCGTGCCATGCCTGAGCCGTGCCTACAGTGCCGTGCCTCGGACCGGCTCAGTAGGCACAGCCTAGTTAGCCATCTTTATTCTACTTCATATGCCAACCTAGAATACCAAACTCTGAACATCCGGATATTTAATAACTGAATGCTACAATACCGTGGAAAATGTTTGAGGTCCTATTGGTCTGTGTCCCGGGCATGCCAAGCCAAAATTTGGTAATGCCTCAGTGATTTGGCATAGCCAAATTTTGTCGAAGTAGGTAAAATTAATAAAGAAATTGATCTTCGTTGCCCATTTCAAAGGTTAGTGGAACAATTAAGAAGTTGACCAGGACATCCCTAATTTACCCCATTCATCATCTCATCCACAAGATGATTCCACATGGCTACAAGTTGCACTTTCCATAAAAGAGACTTATTTAGGACCGACAAGGAGCATTGCCAAACAAATAGAATAAGAGATGGACACACTCCTAATTGATTCTAATATTACTGTCAATGAGAATTATATACTGCATAAGTCTATTATGCTTCTTATGCTCAGCTTCACACCTACGAAGATAATTCAACCCAAGGGTGCACATTGCAATTATCTGAATGCAAAAGGAAACTAGCAAACAACCCAAGTCATCAAATGTGACACCCGCAACTCCATATTTTTGTTTCCCCACTTTCCAACTGACCCCACTTCATTTGGAGAGTATCCAGCACGCCTAGAGGGCAAGAATAGAAGGGAATTCAAGTTCTCTTTCCTGCACAACAAATGGTGTATTATTTGGAGGCTTGAGTCAAAAGATATGCAAGTTCCATAACAAGTTGACTAGGACATTCAATGTTGTGTGATACTCCACAGTTTTGCCTCTTCTTCGGTCTGGTGGGCACGAAAATTGAACCCACTTTGGGTGTATGTTCACACCCAATTAGTAGGGTTGTTCTTAGCATTAATGTCCTCACCCCCACTCTCCTTCACAACTCTTGACAATTGATTTCCTTGTAGGGTAGCCAAGCTGCTACCAGAATCTTGTTTGGGAGTTCTCTACTTATTTGCTCTTGTAAACTTACTTTGTGAGAATACAATAGCTGCCGTCAAAGCTTTTCTTTGCTTCCAACTTTGTACATGGTTATACGGATTGGAAACTTACAGTATGGTTAGACGAATACTTGATGCAGGTTCTTGCATCGGTAGTGGTTGGCCTCAAGATTGTCGGGTTGCATTATTACCTTGACTGCTCACAGACATTATCCTCTCATCTTGTGGATCCTACGCGAAGATCGGGCAACCCATATCAGAAGTACTCAGGTCGAAGTTGCAAGTGAAAAGATAAGGCTAGACTAATCATGATGCAATTACTGGATGGAGCAAAACATCACAAACATGAGGATTTATTGAAGAACAAAAAGGTTACGAAATTGATAATCACCTAACCAGATGCGACCACCTTAATCTTAGGAACAATTCTGTGGCTTCATCACCAGATGTCGAATCCCAGTCAAGTTGCCTTATCCACCGAATTCTTGCACACGCAGTGACACAAAAATACCAAAGCTAGATCAAGAAAGGAAAGACGGGGGGAAAAAAGGACGTTAACCAGACTCCTTTCTTTTTGTGCCGGCCAACACTCCAGTTTCGCGCCCGCCGGCCAAGAAGCTGGCCCGGGCACCCGGCCTATGCCCAACCAGGTAGCAAGAACCCACCGGTGTCATGTGCATGCGTGCCGGTCTGCACACCGTCGTCATCTGTGCAAACGGCCACGAAGCCATGCCCGTCGGACTCGGATCCTCTGCTTTAATTGCGATTAATATAGAGAATCACTGTATGAACAGTGTAATGAGCCAACAGCTACAGTTATCTGCGTTAATTAATCGTGATCGCTGTATCAAGTACTGTATCAACAATGATACGGTCTACTGTAGCATCGACATTTACTGTTTATAAGTTACTGTAATATCTGATCTGGGCTCTCCGTGCGTTTACCTTGATGCAGAGCACTATAGCTTCTCTGCCTTGGCTTTAATTCTCTAATGCAGAGGATCTCAGTCGGTGCCCGTGCCCATCAGCCATGGAAGCCGATGACTCCAGCCGCAGTCTCCGAGCTCCTCGCGTTGGCACGCAAGCTGCCGCCCCCGCCTGGCAGCGCTCTTAATGATCCGCACCTCTGCCTCACGGCCCTCACGTTTTTGTGAGACTAGAGTGACAACACAGGGAAGAAGTAGGGTGAATGAACCACTAGTCACCACCGTCATCCTTACGTTCTTTAAGAGCATGTCTAATGAGATGTTTAAAGGTAGTGTTTATGGGAAAAAAATTCTTATTGCACCGGCAGAGGTACTTAGACGGAAGACAAAATGCTTACTTAAGCACTACTGCTTATATTAGTGTTAATAAGATAATTAACTATGTGTTAAGCATATATAGTGTTTGTTTGCATTGTATATTAGAAGTATAATTTTGATGTAGGTTATTCGCACTATCTTTTTTAAATACCTAGTCATAAGTAACTAAGTATTATTTATACCCTAAGTAGCAGAGATAGACAAGAGATAGATCTAATCATCTGATTGTGCGGTTTAATCTGCTAGTTACTTCTAAACTTTTAGCATATGAAATTCTAAATTCGGTAAAAATCCTCATCGAAAGAGAGGTATAAACAACACTGAGAATCTTCATCTGAAATTCTGTATCTCCCTACAGTATTCTGATCTGTAGATATATCTCTTGGGTCCTGTGATAGATACACCAAAACAACATTCTCGTTGGACAGCAGATGTACAATATACGAGTACTGTTATATATTTAGCGGAGTGAAAACAATACTAGTAGAATAACAAATGGCCGAGAGAGTGACAGGTGATCTGCCTGCCGTGGTAGTTGTATCGTGCGGTGGACCTTGTGCAGCGTCCCGCCTTATCAAGGAGCAGCTGCTGCAGCACGAGCCAACATCACAGCAAGCGCCCAACCACCAGTGCTCTGTCCGACGGAAGCAGGACCTCGCCGGCAATGCCGAACTCCGACGACCGCACGGGCGCCCGGCCGCACGTCGTCCTGCTCCCGAGCGCCGGCATGGGCCACCTGGTCCCGTTCGGCCGCCTCGCGGTTGCCTTATCCTCGGGCCACGGCTGCGACGTCTCCGTGGCCACAGTGCTCCCCACGGTGTCCTCGGCGGAGTCCAGGCACCTCGACGGACTCTTCGCGGCATTCCCGGCCATCCGCCGCCTCGACTTCAACCTGGCCCCGTTCGACGAGTCCGAGTTCCCCGGCGCCGACCCGTTCTTCCTCCGCTTCGAGGCTATGCGCCGTTCCGCGCCGCTCCTCAGCCCGCTCCTCGCCGGCGCGTCGGCGTCAGCGCTCATCACGGACATTGCGCTGTCGTCGGTCGTCGTGCCGGTCGCCAAGGAGCGGCGTATCCCGTGCTACATCCTTTTCACGGCCTCCGCCGCGATGCTCTCCTTCTGCGCCTACTTCCCCACCTACCTCGACGCCAACGCCGGCGGCGGCGAGGGCATCAGCGACGTAGACATCCCCGGCGTGTACCGCATCCCGAAGTCCTCGATTCCGCAGGCGCTGCACAATCCGAAGCACCTCTTCACCCAGCAGTTCGTGGCCAACGGCCGCGGCCTCGTGGACGCCGACGGCGTCCTGGTCAACACGTTCGACGCCTTGGAGCTGGAGGCTGTCGCGGCCCTTCGCGAAGGCACTGTCGCCACCGGCTTCCCGCCGGTGTTCGCCGTTGGTCCGCTTCGCCCTGCGACATTCCCTGCAGAAGAGCGAGCGAAAGATCCGGCCGGTTACATGGAATGGCTCGACGCGCAGCCGGCGCGGTCGGTGGTGTACGTGAGCTTCGGCAGCCGCAAGGCCATCTCGACGGACCAGCTCCGGGAGCTCGCCGCGGGGCTGGAGGCCAGCGGCCACCGGTTCCTGTGGGTGGTGAAGAGCACCGTCGTGGACAAGGACGACGCGGCCGAGCTCGTCGATCTGCTGGGCGACGGGTTCCTGGAGCGCGTGCGGGGCCGCGGGCTGGTGACCAAAACGTGGGTGGAACAGGAGGAGATCCTGATGCACGGGTCCGTAGGGCTGTTCGTGAGCCACTCCGGGTGGAACTCGGTGACAGAGGCAGCGTTCAATGGCGTGCCGGTGCTGGCGTGGCCGAGGTTTGGCGACCAGCGTGTCAACGCCGGCGTAGTGGCCCGCAGCGGGCTGGGCGCGTGGGTGGAGCGGTGGAGCTGGGAAGGGGAGGATGGGGTGGTCAGCGGGGAGGAGGTGTCCGAGAAGATCAAGGCCGTAATGGCGGCCGAGGCGGTGGCCAAGAAGGCAGCCGAGGTCCGCGATGCCGCCGCGGCGGCCACGGCCGAGGGTGGCACGAGCTACCGGAGCTTGGCGGAGTTCGTCGGGCGGTGCCAAGGGGCCTGATGCCAATGAGCTGTGAAACAGGGGAGTGTGGTCCTGATTTGTTCGTTGCAGACGTTTTCTCTGATTGATACAATTGATTGCTCGTTTGCTCTGGAGAGTGAAGTTGTCTGGTGTTCCTCAGAAACTTTGGACAGTGAACTGAGCTGCATCAGCGACGGTAATAAAAAGAGTAATCAATCCTATTATCCTAATCCATTTCGTGTCACGTAACTCGAATGTTTGTTTTAGCCGGATCGGACGGCTATTTTGGGACATTGAATGAATTACCTCCTACAAGTACAGGGGAGTATTCTCCTTTAAATGAGTAAATTTTAAAAATCTATAATTATTTTAACACATGTCGTAAAAAAACTACAATTTTCTCACCATAGGTCTACCTATCATCCTATGATAATAGATAAGTATACGGTTAATTCTCTTATTACATGTCACAAAGTATAATAGTGGACTCACTGTAAGAAAGTTATAGTTTTTTACAACATACGTTAAAATAGTTGTAGATTTTTTAAATAGACATCAAAAATTGTAGTTTTTTTGCAACATATATCAAAATAGTTTTAAGTTTTTAAAATTTACTCTTTTTAAATAATGGTACAGCAATTATGGTATCTCCATGTCACAAAACAAAAATAAAAACTAAAGAAAATAACAATCCACTTGATGTTTGACGTAAAATTCAAGCAGCTAATGGTTACTCTCACGGTTCTAGTGTTGCAGAGCAAAGAACTTATCTAGCACACCCAGGTTAGGTTTGAGGATCACATCCAACTTAATGAAACATCGGGGGACTTCTTCCCTTCCATGTTCTCGTTTTCTAAAATTCAAGCAGCACATACTAAGGACCTATTTGTTTCAGTTAGAGATTGTGAAAAACAGCTTGTAGATTGTGGATTGTAAGAAACTATATTGTAAAGCTGTATTGTAAAAAGCTGGATTGTAGATTGTAAAAGCTAGTGGAAGGCGGATTGCTGGATTGTTACAATCTGATAGCTAAATTGTAATAATTCAGCTTTTTATAATCTAGCTGTTTGTTTCAGTTTGTAGATTATGATCACAATCCAACTTTTACAATCCAGTTGTTTGTTTTAGCTTGTAGATTGTAACCAAAATCCAGTTTTTATAATCTGAAACAAACAGGACCTAAAACTCTACTCATGCTTGATGAAAAATTTCATAACAATGACCTCCAAATAATGACGTACTTTGACTATCTTCTCTCTTTCCTCCTCCAAGCAAGGCTCAATACTACAACTAGTAAGCCCCCTCTGATAATACCCTTCATAAAAGTAGTACATTTTCATCTTTGTAAAAAAAAACCATTTTCTCGAAACCAATGGATTAACATAGAGTGGCAATCCGGCCAAAATTTGTTTCTTTTGTTTTGATACAATTCTAAAAGGCCAATCTGAAGTGTTTCTCTTTTTATTGTCGTTCTAGTTTATTTTTGAAAGGTTATCATTCGTCAAGATTATTCCTATGCATAAATTTCATAAAAAGTCTTTTCATATTCAGAGGAAGTCTAAGTTTCTATAGTATTGTGAGGTTATGTGTGATGAAAAATTGATTTTATGATGAAATTGGCATAATAAAGTGATTTAGCATAATTGTATAGGATGTGCATGAGTGGTAAATTTTTAGCTTGGACACGCTCGTGGTTGCGTAGTCATGGTTTGGATGTTGATGCTAATACTCTCTGGTGTGAGAGGTGTTATGGGATAGATCATGAATCAAGTTGGGAAGAATTTGTACTCGTATGTGGTTTTGCATTTTTTTTTATGTGTAGGTGTGTCTTGAGGACGAAGGTGGTTGATGACGGGATCAGAACTAAGTTCAAGGAAGAACTAAGGTTCTAATGGTTAAGAAAATCATGTAGGACGTTTGAGCTAGAGAACAATACATATGAATGTGACTTGGCATTGGAGGTGCACATAGATAGGACTTGCGATTCAACCGGATTGGTGATTTGATCTAACCGCAAGTGTCCAGGATGTTGTCCAGAGTTGTTGGACATCCTAGATAATACCCCAAACATGTCTAGGGTTTGCAGAGACTTTTTGATGGTTAGTTTCAACTTGGTGCAAGTTGAATTTGCTGTTTACCAAGCCTTGGGTCAGTTTGGGGCTATAAAACAAAGGGGTCACAGCCTAAAGAGGTACCATGACCTAATGGAAAGCCTAAAGATAGATTTTTTGAAAGTGTCTAGAGGGGGGGTGAATAGGCTTTTCTGAAATTTAAAACTAAAAACAGCGGATTAAACTGCCGGATATTCCGGTGAAGATCGGATACTCCGGTATGGTCCGGAGTATCCGGTCTAGTCCGGAGTCTCCGGCCTGACAGGAAATTTTAGAATAAATTTGAACTAAGGATCACAGCTAGAATCTATGAGATGCACTAGGTCAAGTAGATATTACTAAGCTAGAATAACAATTAAAACTAGCAAGATTGATACTATAGCAATTTAAATGACAAATTATCAAATGCACACGATCAAGTGAGTTTCACAAGAAAGAACACGAGAATATATCCCGGAGTTCGGCCACCTCACAAAGAAGTGCCTACGTCTCCGTTGAGGAGCTCACAAAGAGCCGGGTCTTCTCCAACCCTATCCTCTTCTAGCGACCACAAAGATCAAGCTAGAAATTCTTACTCAATATGAAGGTGCTTACAAACTTCCCGAGGCACATCACAAGTTTTGGGTGCTCTTCGGGCAACTCCTTTCCTTCTAGAAACCCAAAGCTTCAAAGGAGATGATCGCAGTAAATGCTCGATGAAGAACTCAATGCTCAAGTGGCTTGAACCCTCTCCAAACCCACACTCTCAAATTTGTGCAAATTTGGCTCTAGAGATGATTGGAGAGGCTTTGAATGCTCTTAAAGTGCTCAAGAGGTCTCAAGGAAACCAGCCACAGCAAGCCCTAAATGATATGGAGAGAGGAGGCATTTATAGCCCTCTCTCACAGACTAGCCGTTACTGTTTTTGTCAGAGCTTACCGGAGTATCCGGTGAACACCGGAGTCTCCGGTCCCAATTCCAAAAACGGCGTCAGAACGGTCACGAACGTGTCAGAACTAGCCGTTACAGTTCTGTTTAATTACCGGAGTCTCCGGTGAACACCGGAGTCTCCGGTCCTGACAGATTTTCCAAAACAGACTAAGTCCGGAGACTAGCCGGATCCTCCGGCATCTCCAGGTATCGGAGTATCCGGTGAACACCGGAGACTCCGGTCTTTACTATTAATTATCAAAAAGATTAAAAGCTAACCGAGAGCCTCTGCCGGAGTCTACCTCGGAGACTCCGATTGCACACAAAACATTTTACCGGAGTATCCGGTGAACACCAGAGACTCCGGTCTTTTTCTTGAAAAGATTAACCCGTAACCGAGACTCTCTGCCGGAGGCTAGCATGGAGACTCCGGCTGAACGCTGAGTACCGGAGTATCCGGTGAACACCGGAGACTCCGGACTCAGAAGATTTTCAGAAAGAGTTTCGTGTCCGTGAGTGAATGTGTCTCTCAATTGGGTGATTCTAAAGGATCTCTTGAGCATTGAGACACTAATCAAGCAAATAAATTCATCCATCTAAGAAAAAATCTATCCTAGACTCAATTGCAAAAGTAAAAAGAATTTAAGCCCTATCTTATATCCTTCGTTGATTCTTCAATTGTTTCGACGGGCGTCAAACGTCATTTACCTTCACACCTAATGCTCATACCTGTTCAATACTCACAAAGTATGTTAGTTCTTTAATCGTTTTGTCATCAATAAGCCAAAACCCACTTAGGGGGCCTAGATGCACTTTCAATCTCTCCCTTTTTGGTGATTGATGACAACCCGATTAAAGGATACACAAGGATATATGAAAAAGGTTTTGAATTCTAGAAGATATGGTAAGCTCCCCCTAAATGTGTGCATTGTTCTAAGCAAAGTTAAACAACAATGTATTTATTTAGGAATTTGAACACAAGAGCTCCCCCTATATCCTAGAATCCGTGGGATGCAAAAGTTTATGAAAAGACATAGAGCACACAAAACTAATGAAAGTACAACAATTATCATACTAACATAAAGGTCTTATGAATTTAAATAACACAAGGTTCATCACAAACAAGAATCCAATTGTCCAACGGCGAAAGAGATTTAAAGGAGACCAAAACTAAGGAAACTAAGATAAAGGATAACTATCTCTCCCCCTTTGGCATCAAGCACCAAAAAGAGAGAGATCCTACTCGCTGCTACCATCTTCCTCATCATCTTCTTCCTCGTCTTCACTTCCTTCGTTGCCGTCAGAGGAATCGTCTTGAGCTTGTTGGTGAGAACTTTCGGCTGCTGCTTGAGCTTCATCATACCATGCCCAAGGGTTCTCAACCTCAAAAGGTGCACTCTCCGCTTCATCTGACTCAATAGGAGAGCAAGGAGGTTGGAGATTCATGGATGTGTACATTTGTTTCTGACGATTCTCCATTTTCTTTAAGCGAGCACCTTGATCCTTGATTTGAGTGGCATTGTGAGTGCAAATCTTGAAAATTGCTTTGAGAGCACTCTTGATGAAAGAAGACCCTCGAGGTGGAGCACGTCTCGAGGCAAACTGTCTTGAGCTAGGAGGAGCACGAGGAGGTGATGGAGATGGAGAGGGAGCTCGAATGTTCAAAGGCCTCATTCTGTATGGTTCATGCTTAATCTCCTTGACAAAAGTCTTTTTGGATATCCTTTCAATGATAAACATGAGATAAGGGGTATATCCACAACTTTTTATAGGCGACTTGGATGTAAAAACAATTTCCTCCCAAAGAAAGTGAGCCACGCTGAAAGGAGCCTGATCATTTGACATGGCTGCAAGTAGATTTCTGGAGATACTTTGAACTGTTGTTGCATCTCCACTCTTGGGCGCCAAGGTGAGCCGGAATAGGGAGTTCAAACATCGATAGAAAGGCCTCATCCCTGTAAGTTTTCCGAACTCAACTCGTCCATGATTTAGATACATGAACCCAATTTCTTCCAATGTCAGTTGATTCTCATTGTGAATTTGATCCTTGGAAGTATCTCTGGCATCTAGATGGAAGTAGTGAGCGAAGCCTCTGAAACTGATCCTGTATTTGACTCCCTCTGTCATCCAGTGCATAATGGGATTTTCACATCCCTCAAACCACATTGTGGCATAGAATTGTGCGATAACCTCCTCGCACCAATCATACCTGAAAGCCATAATATTTTTCACCTTTTTGCTCTCACAGGCTGCAATCACTTCAGTGAACACCGGGTCGTTCTTCCTGGCCATATAATCCCAATCAATCCATTGCATGGGAGTAATAGGCTTCTTCTTGGCCAAAATTACTGTCTCATAGAAGTCTGCCTGAAAGTCATTCCAGAAACGATAATCGGCAACATTCTTCTCAAAATCATATGGGTTGTTTAACCTTTCACTAACAACCCTTGATACATTCTTCATGTAGTTTACTGTCCTTTTTGGAGCATCAACAACAGAAGCAGTTCTCCGGGGTCTGTGAAGCTTTAAGGGTCCAATGACTTCATCAGCTTGTTCTTCTTCATTATCCTCGGATTCAGATGAGCTATCTTGTGCAACACCTTTGCCTCTTTCTTCAGTAGAAGGCATCCTTCCTCGACCTCTTCCTGCAGTTACTTTGGCTGGCCCCTTTCCCCTTGCAGACTCTCGGCCTCGCATAGCTTGAGATTTGGTTCGACAGATGGTCACAAGGTCCCTGTCACCACTTCCAGCAACTCTGCCTTCCTCGATGTGAATACCACCACTTGCGGCTATTTTGCGGACTCTTTCACCACTGGCATGGCCGCTTCCACTATCTTCTGATTGGGCAGGAGCACTTGATTCTTGAGCGCGGGGGTCACTTCTTTGTTTCTTCTTCCTCTCAAAAGTGCGACCCTTCTCAAAACGGTCTCCGGCCATTGCAAGAGCACCTAGAAGAAATGGAATGAACAAAGAATTTTGAGGAAAAAGGATTGGACAGAAAAAAGCTGAAGTTTCAGGCTGATACCGGAGTATCCGGTGAACACCGGATACTCCGGTCGGCCCCGACAGGAAACCTAACAAGCTAGGGTTTTGAAGATATGGCCAACTAGAGATGAAACAAGTTTGGGAATGGGTTCTAGAGGGTACTAGAAACTATTCTACCAAAGGAAAACAACTCTAGACAAGAGCATTGAGAGATCGGGAAGATTGTTGAAAACGGTACCTTTGAGCTCAAATCCTCCGGGGATTTTTGAGAAATAGAGATCTCCGGAGATTTCGGCCTTTAATCCAAGAGAGAAACGTAGCAAGACTTGAAGATCCTTGGGTTCCTCTCAAAATCGTCGGAGAGAAGGTCGTTTGGAGAGAGGACAAGAGAATAGATGGGAAGAGGTAAATGTTCGGGCTGGGAAAATATATAGAATTCTGGAGACACCGGAAACTCCGGTGTAGACCGGAGACTCCGGTGGAGACCGGAGACTCCGGTCCTGATACTTGTACCGGAGACTCCGGTGAATACCGGACTGTCCGGTAACTGGAAACAGAACGGAATAACGCTGAGTCTGTGAACAGTGTCAGGTCCGGATACTCCGGTGAACACCGGACATTCCGGGACCTGGAACTGTCACAGCAGGATTTAGAGCTGAAGAAATTGAAAAAGATTTTCTGGAAGGAAGATGTTGGACAAGAGGATTAATTTGTCAAATGTGATCAGCCAATCAAGCATCATTACATAACTATGATCACAAGTTACAAATTATGATCGGGAGATCAAAAAATCCAAATAATTTTGAGAAAAAACACTCAAAATGCAGTTTTCGCAAACTCTTAACTAGAAAGGCTATAAATCTACAATAAGCAAGTGTATGCAACAGTTCAAGCCACGTTCCGAGAATCTAGGACATTTAATTCACTTCTCAACTCACAAAACCTTTGCTCATCTAGTGGTTTAGTGAGGATATCGGCTAATTGTTTTTTGGTTCTCACATGGCGAATGTCAATATCCCCTTTTGTTGCATGATCTCTCAAGAAATGATGTCTAATATCTATGTGCTTGGTTCTTGAGTGTTGTACGGGATTGTTGGCTATTTTGATGGCACTCTCATTATCACATAAAAGTGGAATTTTGGGAGTTTTGTGGCCATAGTCTCTTAGAGTTTGCTTCATCCATAGGAGTTGAGCACAACATGCTCCCGCGGCAACATATTCAGCTTCGGCAGTGGATAGAGCTACGGAGTTTTGTTTCTTGGATGACCATGACACTAAGGACCTACCCAAGAATTGGCAAGTACCCGAAGTACTCTTCCTATCCACCTTACAACCGGCATAATCAGAGTCCGAATAGCCGATAAGGTCAAAAGATGACCCTTTTGGATACCAAAGCCCAAGGTATGGAGTATGAACTAAATATCGAAGAATCCTCTTAACGGCCATCAAATGGCACTCTTTGGGAGCGGCTTGAAATCTTGCACACATGCACACACTAAGCATGATATCGGGCCTAGATGCACATAAGTAAAGCAAAGATCCAATCATGGAACGATATACCTTTTGATCCACACTTTTGCCTTCTCCATTGAGATCAAGATGTCCATTAGCTTGCATGGGCGTTTTGATTGGTTTGGCATTCTCCATGTCAAATTTCTTGAGCATATCTTTGATGTACTTGGTTTGGCAAATGAAGGTTCCTTTCTTGAGTTGCTTGATTTGAAATCCGAGAAAGAACTTCAATTCTCCCATCATGGACATCTCAAACCTTCTTGTCATGATCCTACTAAAATCTTCACAAAATTGTTGATTAATAGAACCAAATATAATGTCATCGACATATATTTGGCAAACAAATAAATCATTATCAACATTCTTAGTAAAGAGAGTAGAGTCGGCTTTGCCTATTTCAAAGCCCTTTTTGACAAGAAAATCCCTAAGGCATTCATACCATGCTCTAGGAGCTTGTTTTAGCCCATAGAGCGCCTTATGGAGTTTAAAAACATACTCGGGATGTTTGGGATCTTCAAAGCCGGGCGGTTGCTCCACATACACCAATTCGGAGATTGGTCCATTTAGAAATGCGCTCTTCACGTCCATTTGATATAACTTGAAATCATGGTGAGTAGCATAGGCTAATAAAATACGAATTGACTCTAGCCTAGCTACGGGAGCGTATGTCTCACCAAAATCCAAACCTTTGATTTGAGTGAATCCTTGAGCAACCAAACGAGCTTTGTTCCTTGTTACTATCCCATTTTCATCTTGTTTGTTGCGGAAGACCCATTTTGTCCCAATCACATTTTGTTTTGGCCTTTCCACCAAAGACCAAACTTTATTTCTTTTAAAGTTGTTCAATTCTTCTTGCATAGCTATTATACAATCCGGATCATCAAGCGCTTCTTCTACCTTCAAAGGTTCCAAAGAGGAAACAAAAGAGTAAAATTCACAAAAATTTGCAATTCTTGAATGAGTAGTTACCCCCTTTTGTATATCACCAAGGATGTTGTCCACGGGGTGATCTCTTTGGATACTTTGATGAACACGTGGATGTGGCACTTGAGATTGATGTTGGATGTCTTCCACTTCATTATTCAAGAAATTGTTCGGATCTTCATGGTCTTGATGTTGATCTTGTGATCTCTTGTCGTCTTGATCTTGGGTTGACATTGATGGTTCAACTTGCATTGATGAAGATGGTTGATCCCTATCTATTTGAGCTTCTTGAGTCTTTTCTTGTTCTAGGGGCTTGATTTCGCCAATTGCCATCTTCTTAATTGCTTCGCTTGGTATTTCTTCATCATCTAAAACATTTGTATCCACTTGCTCCACTTGGGAGCCATTAGATTCATCGAATGTTATGTCTCTCGCAATTTCAACACATCCGGTGGTTTTGTTGAAAATGCGGTAGGCGTAAGCATTTGAACCATAACCAAGCATAAACCCTTCATCTACCTTTGGAGCAAATTTAGAACTTCTAGATTTCTTGTTTAAAATAAAGCATTTTCTACCAAAGACTTTAAAATAGGAAACATTTGGCTTGTTACCGGTTAGAAGCTCGTATGAAGTTTTGTTCAACAATTTGTGTAAATATAACCGGTTGATGGCATGGCATGCGGTGTTGATTGCTTCCGCCCAAAATTGATCCGATACTTTGTATTCATCAAGTATTGTTCTTGCGGATTCAATTAGAGTCCTATTCTTTCTTTCGACCACTCCATTTTGTTGAGGGGAGTATGGAGCCGAGAACTCATGCTTGATTCCTTCTTCATCAAGAAACTCTTCAACTTGTATGTTCTTGAATTCGCTTCCATTGTCGCTTCTAACTCTCTTGATCTTTACTTCGAATTCATTTTGTGCTCTTCTCACAAACTTCTTGAGAATGGCTTGAGTTTCGCTTTTATCATGCAAGAAGAATACCCAAGTGAAACGTGAAAAATCATCAACAATAACTAAACCATATTTGTTACCTCCGATACTTATATAAGTGATTGGCCCAAATAAGTCCATGTGAAGGAGTTCCAATGGTCTTGAAGTGGTCATCACATTTTTCAAGGGATGAGATGCTCCAACTTGCTTTCCCGCTTGGCATGCACTACAAACTCTATTTTTCTCAAAGGTCACATTCGTTAGTCCTAGAATGTGTTCGCCCCTTTGAAGTTTGGACAAATTCCTCATGCCAACATGAGCAAGTCGGCGATGCCAAAGCCAACCCATGCTAGACTTAGCCATCAAGCAAGTTTTAGGCATCACTCCATCCGTTGAAAAATCAACAAGATAGAGTTTACCCTTCAACTTGCCCGTGAAGACCATAGAGGCGTCCTCCCTTCTAGAGACGACCACACCCTCATTTGTAAAAAGACAATTATAACCAATTTCACATAATTGAGATACGGATAATAAGTTGTAATTGAGTGATTTTACTAACAAGACATTTGAAATGGAAGTATCATTTGAGATAGCAATTTTACCTAGTCCCGTTACCTCTCCTTTTCCATTATCGCCAAAGATGATGTTTTCATGAGGTCCTCCATTTTCTTCAAAGGAGGAGAACATACTCTTTTCTCCGGTCATATGATTGGTACAACCACTATCAATGACCCAACTTGATCCACCGGAGGAGTATGCCTACGAAACAAAGTTATGCCTTTATTTTAGGTACCCAAATTTGTTTGGGTCCTTTAGCGTTAGTCACAAGCACTTTTGGCACCCACACATTCCTTTTTACAATTCTATCTCTTGTGCGGAGACCAACATAGAGAGCAATCACTTTACCACAGTGGTCTCTCTTTAGCATGTATGAAGCATAAAAAGAACATTGGGGGGCATGAGCCTTCGGTTGCCTTGTTTGAGTAGGGTGATCAACTTGTTTGCCTCCTTTAACAAACTTGAGGCATTCCACTCCATTCAATACCACACGATCATTTGGCTTGCTTGTATATTGGTCAAAACCAAGACCTCTCTTTTACTTATTGTCTTTAGCTTGAATAGTCTTGTAAAGTGCATCCTTTGACTTATAAGTTTTGATGCACCCATATTTGACCAAAGCATTTAGCCTCTCATTTTCCTTTTGTAATGCTTGCAAGGATTCAATATTAGTTGTACAAGCATTTATTTCAAGGTTAGAACAACGAGAACATCCATTGCTAGTAGATGCATTAGATAGTAAATTTGCTTCACTAGAGTTAGAAGAGCCTTTCTTAAGAATATCAATTTGTGTTTCAAGAGTTCTATAATTTTCATCTAAACAAGATAATTTCTCTTGAAGCACGAAATTGTTACTCTTAAGATCGGCAATTGAGGAATTGGCTAAATCACAATCTTTAGACAATTTCTCAACTTTTTCTTTCTCTTTAGCAAAGAGCTCCTCGAGTTCAAGGTTTCTCTCCTTTTCAAGGATGAGCAAGTCTTCTTGCCTCTCAAGGGTCTCTTCATGACTATCTATTGTATCCATTAGCTCCTTTATTTTAGCCATGACATTTTTATTCAAACCTTTGAACAAATTATCACAATCACTATCATACTCACTATCACTATCTAGGAGCTTGGATTGAGATTTTACCTTGCGGTTCTTGGCCATGAAGCATTTTGGGGAGTCTCCATCATCATCATCATCATCATCATCATCACTCATTAAGAGTGATTTTCTTGGTGTAAGCTCATGAATAGCAATGGTGGCGACTCCTTCATCATCGGAGTCCGAGTCGGAGTTGGAATCCCACTCTTCTCCAATATGTGCTTGACCCGAATATTTCTTCTTGTACATCTTGTTCTTGTCTTTCTTGTATGACTTGGCTTTATTGTCTTCTTTGTCCTTTCCCTTCTTCTTGTTTGGACAATCGGCTATAAAGTGACCAATTTCGCCACATTCATAGCATGCCCTTCTTGATGTTCTTTTCTTGGGCATGTCTCTCTTGTACTTTGAATAGCCTCCTTTTCTCATGAATTTCTTGAACCTTTTCACAAAGAACGCCATTTCTTCATCTTCGGAGCTTTCATCATCACTTGTGCTTGATTCTTGAACTTGCTTGCTTTTGCTTGCCTTGAGTGCAATTTCTTTATGCCTTGAGGTTGAGCTTTGTTTAGCATGAATCTTCACTTCATTTGCTTCTTCTTCCATGAGCTCATGAGCAAGAATCCTTCCAAGCACATCACTCGGTGTGAGCCTCTTGTAATCTCTTCTCTCAAGGAGGAGCGTCACCAAAGTGGGATTTCTAGGAGCAAATGCCCTAAGAAGTCTCTTGACCACTTTGTGATCATCAATGTCCTCGCTTCCAAGTCCTCTTAGCTTGTTCACAAGCACCATCATCCGATCATACATTGCTTGAGGAGTTTCATGATCCTCCATCACAAATCTTCCTAGCTTTCCCTCAAGCAATTCTATTTTGGATTCTCTCACACTTGTAGTCCCTTCATGAGCAACTTGAAGTGTGTCCCAAATTTGCTTAGCTTCCTCAAGTCCATCTACTTTGTTGAATTCCTCCGGACTCAAGGCACTAAGCAACACACTTGTAGCTTGAGCATTGCGATGCATATTTTGTTCTTCACTTGAGGTGAGCTCTTGGTCTTCCTCCGGCAGCTCAAAACCTGTGCAAATAATCTTCCAAATACTTGGATGAAGAGAAATTAAGTGCATTTTCATTTTGTGCCTCCAAGCGGCATAATGTGTACCATCGAAGAATGGTGCACGTCCGGAAGGCACGGAAATGTATTTGCTAGAAGAATTCAAACGATCATAATTGAAAGGAATCTCACTTCCCTTTCCTTTACCATTACCATCATCACTTCTTGATGGATCATCTTTCGGACCCCTCGGACTTCCGGATGTCAACATAATGATTCCCTCCAAGCGGTGAAGCCTTGTAGGAGGTTAGGCTCTGATACCAATTGAAAGTGCCTAGAGGGGGGGGGTGAATAGGCTTTTCTGAAATTTAAAACTAAAAACAGCGGATTAAACTGCCGGATATTCCGGTGAAGATCGGATACTCCGGTATGGTCCGGAGTATCCGGTCTAGTCCGGAGTCTCTGGCCTGACAGGAAATTTTAGAATAAATTTGAACTAAGGATCACAGCTAGAATCTATGAGATGCACTAGGTCAAGTAGATATTACTAACCTAGAATAACAATTAAAACTAGCAAGATTGATACTATAGCAATTTAAATGACAAATTATCAAATGCACACGATCAAGTGAGTTTCACAAGAAAGAACACGAGAATATATCCCGGAGTTCGGCCACCTCACAAAGAAGTGCCTACGTCTCCGTTGAGGAGCTCACAAAGAGCCGGGTCTTCTCCAACCCTATTCTCTTCTAGCGACCACAAAGATCAAGCTAGAAATTCTTACTCAATATGAAGGTGCTTACAAACTTCCTGAGGCACACCACAAGTTTTGGGTGCTCTTCGGGCAACTCCTTTCCTTCTAGAAACCCAAAGCTTCAAAGGAGATGATCGCAGTAAATGCTCGATGAAGAACTCAATGCTCAAGTGGCTTGAACCCTCTCCAAACCCACACTCTCAAATTTGTGCAAATTTGGCTCTAGAGATGATTGGAGAGGCTTTGAATGCTCTTAAAGTGCTCAAGAGGTCTCAAGGAAACCAGCCACAGCAAGCCCTAAATGATATGGAGAGAGGAGGCTTTTATAGCCCTCTCTCACAGACTAGCCGTTACTGTTTTTGTCAGAGCTTACCGGAGTATCCGGTGAACACCGGAGTCTCCGGTCCCAATTCCAAAAATGGCATCAGAACGTTCACGAACGTGTCAGAACTAGCCGTTACAGTTCTGTTTAATTACCGGAGTCTCCGGTGAACACCGGAGTCTCCGGTCCTGACAGATTTTCCAAAACAGACTAAGTCTGGAGACTAGCCGGATCCTCCGGCATCTCCAGGTACCGGAGTATCCGGTGAATACCGAAGACTCCGGTCTTTACTATTAATTATCAAAAAGATTAAAAGCTAACCGAGAGCCTCTGCCGGAGTCTACCTCGGAGACTCCGACTGCACACAAAACATTTTACCGGAGTATCAGGTGAACACCGGAGACTCCGGTCTTTTTCTTGAAAAGATTAACCCGTAACCGAGACTCTCTGCCGGAGGCTAGCACGGAGACTCCGGCTGAACGCTGAGTACCGGAGTATCCGGTGAACACCGGAGACTCCGGACTCAGAAGATTTTCAGAAAGAGTTTCGTGTCCGTGAGTGAATGTGTCTCTCAATTGGGTGATTCTAAAGGATCTCTTGAGCATTGAGACACTAATCAAGCAAATAAATTCATCCATCTAAGAAAAAATCTATCCTAGACTCAATTGCAAAAGTAAAAAGAATTTAAGCCCTATCTTATATCCTTCGTTGATTCTTCAATTGTTTCGACGGGCGTCAAACGTCATTTACCTTCACACCTAATGCTCATACCTGTTCAATACTCACAAAGTATGTTAGTTCTTTAATCGTTTTGTCATCAATAAGCCAAAACCCACTTAGGGGGCCTAGATGCACTTTCATTTTTTAGAAAGAGAAAGACACTTGTGTTGGCATGCAACTTTTGATCTAGAGAGAGAAAAGAGAGGAACTCATCTAGGGTTTACGATTTTGTAGAGAATCCTTGTAAGGATGCTTTTCAAAGGCATACTTGTGTGAATACATTCATGCAACAAAGATCATGTTTTGTAAGTTAATATGTTGGTAATCTCATTCCTGATTCTTGTTCTTCTTTTGCAAGCCCGGCCTTGGTTTTGGGTGGATTTCTTGATTCAAGGTGGTTAGTCTTGGTTTGATCCATCCAATACCATCCTAGGGTATCAAGTAAGTGTTTCAGAAAATTTCATTGGTTATTCCCTTGTAATTCTTAGTTAATCATGAAATTAGGGTTTAATCAATTCTTATCATCATCTGATATAGTTTGCTTTCATGTCCTATGACTCTTGATCTATATATCCAATTGTAGTAATTCTTGTTAGCTTAGTTGCACAATTTTGTCTACTTCCTAATTTCAAAATTTTAGGTTGATCATAATTATGGATTGAGAATTACGTAAGTTTGAATAATGTGTTTGCAATTTGTCTTGTTTGGGATACCGAGGATGAGTTAGGTTTTAGAATGAATTTTTTTTAGTTTGTCATCCACAATCATACTTGAAGGACTCACTAGTTCCTAAAGAAAACAAAGTCGCAACATATAGAAATTATATCTCATAGCAAGTATGAAGAATTCTAAGATAGAATATGTTCTTGAAGGAATATTGAAGTCTCAAGATGAGCATCTCATAGAAGAGAAATCATCTCCTAAAGAATGAGTATATCCTCAAAGAAATAAGTTAATGAATGACTCACCATTTAATTCTTAAATAAGAAAATTCTTGAATAACACCATTGATCCTAGAAGTGGACATAAACCCAAGTAAAAGAATAAGAAATCATAAGACCATGAAGGTGCCATAAAAACACTTATAAAGTGCATATTTAATTAGCTAGAAATAAAATGGTGATATCCTCTATTACCATAGAAGTTATAAGAGTATTATTGATGTTTGGCATTTGATTATCTAACTAGAAATAAAATAGCGATATCCTCTATTACCATAGAAGTTATAAGAATATTGTTGATGTTTGGCATTTGATTATCCCCAAAATGACAAATCAAGATTGGTTTTTGAATTACTCTATAGTGGTACTAGTTAAATCCTGAATAATCTACATGACAGATTAATTGGCTTAACTTTGAATCCACCAGGAAAGAGTTACAAGTATTCAACCAGCAGTGTTGACGATTGACATGTTACGTCTAGTAGGTGTGCATCATTGCAACTTATTTTTCCCATTGTCTCTATAAGGATAAACTTTGTTTGTATTTGATAACTAATCAAATAAGTGGTTACTTGAATGAGATTAAACTCATTTGTGTGTGAAGCACGTTTCTCCAATTACTCTCTTCATAATCTATTGAAGAATTGTGGGATATATCTATGAAAGACTCGGCATTCTGGTAATATCATACCATTACTTATGCACATTTATGAAAATTGTGATTAATACATTTTGAATAGTAAAGTTCAAAGGATGTCACTATAAGGGGGAGTGTATTTGTTCAACTTTGATTATATATTAGGACATTTAGAAGTCTTAGGTTTCATTTGCCAAGAAGAAATCATATTGATTATTATTATTTGAATTAAACTTTAAAGGTTTGTGCCACTTAATTATTTATGATCAAGTATATCATATTTGCTAAAACGTTAAAGTTTATGCAATGATCATGAAAATTAATACTTATTTACGAAGAATATAATATCTAGATGACTATATGACCAAGAAAGTTAAGTTTTGCACTTTTTATTCTCTTTGTGAGTTTTTACATGAAGGTTTCTCACATGAGCTTTTTAATGAGGCAATATGTGCAATGCAAAGTGTACTATTTTCTCCAAGAACTATTTTTTCTTACTAGCTTTTTGGATGGAGTTTTCAATGAGGCATGTGCATCTCACGGCATTCAATTCGTCCGAGAGAGAGTGTTGAGAAATTGTACCCATGAAGGATACTTGCGGGCTTCAACCGAAACTTGGACTCCATCCTAGCATTATACACGAGAGGAGAGGAGAAGAGAGGGGGATTGTACAAATTATATGTGAAATACTAATAAAATAGAGACTCTCTATACATGTTGTGTTCTTGTGTTTACATCTACTATTTACTATGTTGATCATGAGAGACGGAGATGGAAAGATTTTAACCGTTGGCAATGTGATTTCTCAACAAAGTCCACACCCTAGGCTAAATTAAATGAACTAGATCTTGATGCTTGTGACACAAGTTACATGCAGTGGTTAACACCGCAAGTTGAGTGACCACCAATAAACTACACAAAGTAGTCAAAATGAAATTGCATTCATAAAAAGAGCAGCACTACTTTGAAAGAACATGGAGCATCACTATTTTGAAAAACATGGAGCAGCACACCTACCACCAGTGTGTGTCCGTCGGCGCACACCTCACAGACCCCAAGTGTTAGACCATGTCCTCACCGGCATTACGGCCAACCTCCGGTGACTGAAAGAGTGAGAAATCATAAGACCACGAAGGTGCCATAAAAACACTTAGAACGTGCATATTTAATTAGCTAGAAATAAAATAATGATATCCTCTGTTACTATAGAATGTATAAGAATATTGCTGATGTTTGGCATTTGATTGTCCCCTATGTGTCGAGTCAAGACTGGTTTATGGATTACTCTATAACGTTACTAGCTAAATCCTAAAAATATGTAGAACAAATTAATTGACTAAAACTTTGAATCCACTAATAGAGAGTTGCAACTATTCAACCTTCAATATTAAGGATTGAATTGTTATATTCCGTTGGTGTGTATCATTACAACCTATTTATCCCTATCCTTAGAAGGATAAACTTTGTTTGTATTGCACAATTAATCAAATAAGTGGTTACTTAAATGGATTAAGCCCATGTGTATATGAAGCACGTTACTTCAATTATTCTCATCACAATCTGTAGGAGGATTATGGGACAAGTCAATGAAAAACTCAGCATTTGATAATAGTATATCATTGCTTATGCATATTTATAAAATATATTATTAAGACATTTTGAACAATGATGTTCAAAAGATGTCGCTACAATGAGGAGCATATTTGTTGAACTTTGATTATCTATTAAGACATTAATTTAGAAGTCTTAGCTTTGATTTGTCAAGAAGGAATCACATTGATTATTATTATATGAATTAAACTTTAAAGGTTTGTGCCACTTAATTATTTAAGATCAAGTAGATCATATTTACTAAAGCATTGAAGTTTATGCAATGATCATGAAGATTAATAGTTATTCATGAAGAACATAATATCTAGAAAACTATATGACCGAGAAGGTTAAGTGTTGTATGTGTTTTCTCTTTGTAAGTTTTTACATGAAGATTTCTTACACGAGGTTTTTAATGAGGCATCATGTGCAATGCAAAATGTGCATATACAATGTACTATTTTCTCCAAGAACTGTTTTTTCACTAGGTTTTCAGATGGAGTTTTTAATGAGGCATGCACATCTCACGGTATTCGATCGAGAGGGAATGTTGAGAAATCGTATCCACGAAGGATATTGGTGGGCTTCTACCAAAACTTGTACTCCATCCCAGCAGGACCATATATACGAGAGGAGATAAGAGAGAGATTGCACAGATTGTTGTGTGAAATAATAAAGAAAGAGTCTCTCCATACATCTTATATTCTTGTATTTCCATCTACTAATTATTATATTAATAATGAGTAATAGAGGGAAAAATCCTAACTGCTGGCAACCTGATTATTTCTCAACAAAGTCCACACCCGAGGCCAAATCAAACAAATTAGATTTTGATGCTTGGGACGCAAGTTACATGCGGTGGTTAACACTACTCAAAGTAGTCAAAACGAAATCCAAATCGCACACTACTACTTAAAAAGAGCAGCACTACTTTCAAAAAACATGGAGCAGCACACCTACCACGAGCCTGTGCTTGTTGGCGCACGCCTCACAGACTCCAAGTGTTCGACCATGTCCTCAGCGGCATTACAGCCGACCTCCGGCGACTGCCCAGGAGGAGGTGCGCCGCACATCGTCCTCCTCCCGAGCGCCGGCATGGGCCACCTGGTCCCGTTCACCAGCCTCGCGATCGCCCTGTCCACGGGCCATGGCTGCGACGTCTCCCTCGTGACGGCCCTGCCCACCGTGTCGTCCGCGGAGTCCCGCCACATCGCTGCGCTCTTCGCCGCCTTCCCTGCTGTCCGACGGCTGAAACTCTGCCTCGCCTCGTTCGACGCGTCGACGTCATCCGAGTTCCCTGGTGCCGACCCGTTCTACGTCCGCTATGAGTCCTTGCGCCGCTCCGCGCCCCTTCTCCTCGGCCCGCTCCTCGCCGGCGCCAGCGCGTCGGCACTCGTCGCTGACATCGCCTTGGCCTCCGTGGCTATACCCGTGGCCAGAGAGCTTCGCGTCCCCTGCTACGTCTTCTTCACCGCTTCCATCACTATGCTCTCCTTCAAAGCCTACTTCCCCACCTACCTCGACGCTAACGGAGCCGGACACGGCATCGGTGACGTGGATGTCCCCGGAGTGTACCGCATCCCCAAGTGCTCCGTCCCACAGGCGTTGCACGATCCCTACAACCTCTTCACCCGGCAGTTCGTCGCGAATGGCCGGGCCCTCACGGAAGCCAACGGCCTCCTGGTCAACGCCTTCGACGCCTTGGAGCCGGAGGCCGTCGCGGCTCTGCAGGGTGGCTCCGTGGTCACCGGTCTCCCGCCGGTGTTCGCCGTGGGGCCTCTTGTTCTGGTGAACCTTCGTGAGGCAGGGGAGGCTGCGAAAGAACAGGGGAATCATTACATGGCGTGGCTCGACAGGCAGCCGGCGCGGTCGGTGGTGTACGTCAGCTTCGGCAGCCGCAAGGCATTAGCCAGGGACCAGATCGGCGAGCTCGCCGCCGGGCTAGAAGCAAGCGGCTGCCGGTTCCTGTGGGTGGTGAAGGGGGCCGTCGTGGACAGAGACGACGCGGCCGGGCTCGGCGACCTGCTCGGCGAGGGATTCTTAGAGCGGGTGGAAGGACGAGGCCTCGTGACCAAGTCGTGGGTGGAGCAAGACGTGGTGCTGAGGCACCCCGCCGTGGGGCTGTTCGTGAGCCACTGTGGGTGGAACTCGGTGACGGAGGCGGCGAGCAGCGGCGTTCCGGTGCTGGCATGGCCGAGATTCGCGGACCAGCGGGTGAACGCCGGCGTGGTGGCTCGGTGCGGGGCCGGCGTGTGGGTGGAGCGCTGGAGCTGGGAGGGCGAGGACGGGGTGGTGGGCGCCGAGGAGATCGCGGAGAAGGTGAAGGCCGCGATGGCAGATGAGAAGGTGATGGAGAAGGCTGCGAGCGTCCGCGAGGCGGCAGCAGCAGCTGTGGCGGACGGCGGCACGAGCTATCGGAGCCTGGCTGAGTTCGTGCGGCGGTGCCGGGACGGAACTGCTGCCAGCAATGCGCCGTGAGAAGCGTGCTCGAAATGATTATGATTATTAAGAACGGAGTGGCCGTTCGATTTGTCCTTGGCGGTAATCAGTTCTTGTCGGCAGTTAACTCTCTTGTTCATGATCTGCGTTATCCACTAGAAATACCGTCCCTTTCCTTTCGTGAGATCGGTGTGGACAATACAGAAGATGAGAAATATAAGTAGCGAAACATTGGCAGATTTCATTTTTGCCTTGTTTCGTGGGCTTAAAGCCACCCATTAAACCATCATCCGGATCCACTGCTAACTCCCCTCCAAAAACTCTACATCCCGCCTCAACTGTCATCGCAGCACCTCACCTCGCTGCCTCGTCTCTTAGCAGGGGCGGATCTAGACGAGCAGACGATTGGAGTCTTCTCCACTACAGGATGGGGTCATTGACCGCGGTGAACATTTTCATAAAATTTACCAAAATTTGTCAGGGTCATCTTATCCTGATAAACCACCCTAGCTCCGCCCGTCTCTTAGCAATCAAATTCGTTGTCTTCAGGACCTCAACAAACTTCCATAACCCTGGGGTCCTTACCGCTGCACCATCCTGTAGCCGATGGCGCCATGGGCACCTCGTCACCATCCATTTGAAATCCTAAACTTTTTTTTAGATCGATCCCCCGTTTTCTTCATTGAATAAAACGATCGTTCAAACGGTTCAAGCACATGTATTCTAGGCACTGCCGCCACAAATCGGATGGCTTAATTTAACGAAGGAACGGAAAAGAAAAGTGCCCAAGAAATACACCGTCGTCCAAGGTTAGCTTCCCAAATCAAGAGGTTCACATCGCACGCATGGTTTCACTTGATACCTTGATAGGATCACACGAACACGTACCAGCTGCCAATTCTGTTGGAAATTTGGGCATAAATTTAATTCCAAAATTCAAAGAGAGGCAAAAACGTACAAACTAAATGATGCGCCACTCAGATATTCATATTACATGTCCAAAGCAGCAGGCTACTCAGAATAATACTTCTACACATAAGCAAGAACGCGAACAGAGTATAAGCCATTCTTACTTGAGCTTGATGAAAGACCAGAACACTATGATGGCTTAAAACAGTGGAGGATGATGCAGAGAGTTGAGGCAGCGCAGACAACCCGACCAAGTATGATGAGGAGATCAACCAAAGAATTACACGAAGTAGTAGATGGTCGCAGAGAGGTGGCACAAGTGCTCTGCTGCCTAGAAACCTTATTGCCGCCGTCATAATCTCAGCAACATTATTTCCGACAAAGCAATATAATTCATTTACTAGGCTCGCCATTATATATCTAAGCTTCAAGACCATCCACCATGAAACTGTAAGAAAAACTATCTCCATAAAACCCTAAGTCATATATTCCATCCATCAAGAGAAATTGAGCTAAAATCTAAGCTAACCACCTAACTTTAAGTCATAGATCCATCCACCATGACAAATTTAGCTAAAATAGAGCTAATATCACAAAAAGGCATCTCCATGAAACCCTAGATCTAACCATCAAATTAAAACTATCTACAACAAATTTACAACCAGGCACTCACCTTAAACAACAGGATGAACCAAATCCCACCAAATTTTAAAGTTCGATTGCATCAATTTGGTCAAAATCACCGTTGCCAACTCTGGGAGCAACCACTAGGCCACCACCATTCTATTTCAGACATCCTGCAGGATCGGGACTTGAAATGTAATAACGGGGGAGAATATCCCATATGGCTTCTAACTGGAAACTATGGAAGGTAAGTGGGGGACACTATATCCGATGATCCGCGGCTGTAGCCATCCCTGATGAGCACATATCTGCCACAATTTCAGGGATCTAGTCACAACTAGACGACCACTAATTATGAACCGTGAGAAATAATTTATATCACATGGGTCAAAAGAACCATCAGAAACAAGATGTCTTATATAAACATTTTTGTAGTAGTAAAATAGAAAAAACCTCCAATCCTACTCGCCGCCAACCACCCAATTCGGGAGGAAGGCAGACAAAGTATGAGCAGGGCCTCCTCTTCTATTCCCATTTGTTGGACTAGCCTCCCCTCCTTAATTCATTTTGAAATCACGCTAGATACAGCCTACAACAGAAATGCTTAGGGTTTGTTTGTTTTGATTTTTGTTTTTGAATTTTTTTAAAAAAATTGTACTTTTGTTTTGTCTGAAAAGCTAATTTTGGAAATAGCTTGTTGGTTTCTGTAATAAATTTTTGGCTTCTCAGTACATAGCTTCTCAGAAAAGTTTCTCTCAGCGAGCTTCTGAGCTTTAGTTTATTTTTCTCAAAAGCAGCCTTCTAACTTCTAAAAACAACTCTTCAAAACCCAATTTATTCTGACTTCTAACTTCTAACAACCGCAGAAGAAAAAACAAACAGGACCTACTCTTATACCCTTTCATTAGTTCGTCTTCTTCGTATCGTTTCTTGCTTGTCTTATACATGTCCAGTGTGACGAACAACTAGGGATAGGAGGGGGCACCGGTAGGGAGGGGGTAGTTTGCCTGCTATCACACGTGCCATCTTGGAGGATCCACCCCTGATACCGCCTTGTATGGATTGTTAGTTGTGACGCCCGTTTAAATTTCCCGCGGCCTAGCCCAAAACATCGGCGCCGGTCCACAAACCCAATCAGCAGCCCTGTAGTCATCACGTCAGCCGTTTTCACCTAGTTAGCATCCGCGCAAGCCGCCACGTCAGTCCACCGAGCCCAGTCAGCCTGCTGATGAAATAAATAGATTTTTCAGTAAAAAAATAATTCCTTAATTCCCAGAAGATAGGTAATTTTACATTTAGGCCCCCAAACTTTTCTATTTTCATAAAAATGCCCCTGTTAATTCTATTTTATGCTTTTAGGCCCCTGAACTTTTGGATAATTGCAATAGGTCCCTAAACTTTTCATATAGGTCCCTAGAGCCTTCTATTTTTACATTTTAGTTCATATAATCTTTCAGAAAGGCCCCTATAGGGTAAAACTATCATAACTTTTTCATACGAGCTCTGATTTAGGTGATTTTTGCGCTCACGAGATCGTAGCAGCATGTACTGTCCTTTAGTAGCCTTTTTAGAGTTATTTGCCTCTGTTTTGTGTGTTGTACTTAGCTATTATATTTGTTTGCTTTCCGGTGTGAGCAATTACTTTAGGAGACGAGCAGTGTGTCAGCTTACAAGGCCAAGCATTCGAAGGCTTTGAGCAACTTGCATTTGAAGGCAAGTGTTCTTGACCACTTTGACACCATTATAGGATATTGTAGTTTTATTTCCCTAGATGCATGCTTGTTTAATATGGACTCCCATGCTTAGGGTTTTACTAGAATTTGAGTGACAATTCCTTGTAGCCTTTGAAGGGTCATGGGATATAAAATAGGTACCTATACTAGTGCTGTCAGGGTTGGAGTAAATATTAATCTTGACTAATGTTTATGTAACAAGAATTTAGGTATGGTAATCTTGTAGTAACTTGGAATAGGGATCCCAACTGGATGGCTAGTATGAGGTGGAGCTGCACAGCAGGGTTGTGTATGTTCCTGTGTGGGATCCTAAGGACCGGTTTGTGAAGCTTGTTACCCAGCATAACAGCACAACCACGAGGCCTATATGGGTACGACCTGGCCAAGTAATTAGTTGCATTTCATATTCTGTACGCACTAGTGGACGGTTAAGTGGCACGAGAGGGGGCCTTTGCAGTGGATGAAATCCCTGTTAGCGGTGAAACCTTAGTGGATGTATATAGATTTGGAAGCGCTTTGTAATGGCCTTGTAGTGAGACCTAGGCTCTACACCCCGGAAGTGTAAAGCAAAACAGGAATCACGACTAGTGGGTAAAGTGTACAAACTCTGCAAAGTAATAAAATTGATCGATCAGCCGTGCTCATGGTTAAGAGCGGGCTTGGACTTCTTCATAATTAGTGGGGATCTTATATGGTGGGTTTTGGGTAGTCGGGTGGTGGAACTCCCGATGAGTCGGTAGCCGGATGTAGGATATTTGGTGAGTCTGGTAGTCGGATGGAATCCGATGAGTTATGTTCCTTTACTGTTGGAGTTATAACCTAGTAATTAGGTTGCTATGTCTTTTGAGTCCTAGTTTAGTTGGGCATAGTTACAGTTATCTCGAGTCAAGATTTTCCTTGTCATGAGCATGTATGTCATGTTTTTTCCTCACTTGCAGACTATTCTGTGTACTCACGCTTACCTTCTCCCAACTTCCGGATGCTGCTTAGAAGGTGAAGCTTTCGAAGACCTTCTGGATGATGGTGCTGAATTCTAGGTGAAGGAAGGTGTCGCTCTGAAGACAATGTCATAGGCGGGTGTTCCCCCAGACAACGCATGTGGATGGATGGGAGTCCTGCTGCCGCTTGAAGATCTTTTAGTGTTTTTTTTTAGACCTGCGGGTCCTTTTGTAAGGAATATTTTCGTTATTAATGACATAGTTTATGTTATCACTGATGATATCACTGCATGTATGGAAACTTGATCGTAGCATACATGTGGAGTACATCTGGTTTGTTCCCTTAAAAACCGGGTGTAACAGAGGTAGTATCAGAGTCGTGTTGACTGTAGGACGCAAGCCTAGTTAGAAATGGCGGATAATAAGGACTTATCTTCGTTACAAAGAAAAAGGTTTCTGAAAAATCTTGTACTCTGCCAGTGTTACTTTTACTCTCCCTTCTATTGCCTTTGTTTATAAAATTTTTGTAAAATAGTTACTGACTCCTCTCTCTTTCAAAATTTTAGATGGCCTGCACGAGACAGACGGCTCGCAAGAAAGTTGGAGGCTTCGTCCCCGTGAGAGCTACCTCAGAGGTCACTTGGGCTTATCAGGCACCCGCAGAGTTTCACTCCACTAGACTGCAGGCAGGGGAGATACCTCGCAAGCTCTGGTCGATGCTCAAAGGCTTGGGCTATCAGGAGGCCCCAGTCTAAGGGTCAGTACACCGCTCAGTAACCACGGTTACTCCTGGATGGTGGAGGTAACCATCTACGAGAAGATTTCGGATGACGATGGGAGCAAGGTGCGTAGAATCCACTCAGCCGTCGCCCCGATGGAGACCTTCGCTGCTGGGATTGGCGATGCAGCTCGCCAGGCACTGGCAGTTCTCTGTGCGCCATCTTGGTGGATTCGCCTCTGATACTGCCTTGTATGGATTGTTAGTGATGACTCCACTACACTGCTCTCTATATTAAGATTTTTTTTTTCTACTTGAAGTATCTCAAACAAGCAATTTTGACCGCACTATAGATCAGTTGTGAGACTATATTTTGTTTTTGAGTAATTTTTCCTGAATGGAACTTTCCCGTTAGTTAAGATCTTTTTTCATGGGCCCAGTTAAAACTTTTTCGTGCTGTAGAAGTCCAATTGAAACTTTTTTAGGGAATAAAATTTTCTTTTGAAACATTTTCATTTGATAAAATATTATTATTGGAAACCTTCCGGTATAGTGAAAAAATAGAAAGCGTGGGGCCAAAAGGAAAAAAGTGGGACCAAAAGGAGAAAACTGAAATGACAAGAACGGTGCCAGATCTTATTAATGAGAGGAATGTAAACTACCATTTGAAGCAGAGTTCACGAGACCGTGATTAAAACAAAAACAGAGGGAAAGAGGAAAAAAATAAAGAGTTATTATATAATCGCTATACAGCGCAATTGTTTCTTGTTTTATTAAGAAACTAGCTGAAATGCCCGAGCAATTACGCGACTAGATTTGAAAGTACAATTATTTTTTTCTCGATAGCTCTATTGGTAGAAGTACAATTGTATTTGCTATAAAACTATAACAAGTCTAATTATTGTACACCATCATATACAGCTCACCAAAATAAATGGCGTAGTTTTTTTGTTTTTGTTTTTATCATTAATAGGAGAATTTCTAAGGATTTTTTGTTAGGTTTTTCTGATTTCATGATTATTGTGCTACCCTGAATACCGCTTATTGTTCCTAGATATATTGATTACATGGATAAAGAAACTTGATTTTCCTTATGGTTGATTCTGTATCTAAGGAAGATCTAATGATTATGATTGATTTAATTACTCTTTCCAAGTAAAAAAGTTGAGATCCTTGACATCTCAAAGTCAAAGAATATGCTATTTTGACCACTAAGTTTCACCATCATAAACTTAAAAATTAATAAAGTGCAAAGTGTAAATGTTTTCTGTGACAAATATACTCACATTGTTATTTTTTCACATAACAACAAATATTGTAGAGAATCATTTTGGTCATACATTTTACCGCAACATAGCAATGCAATGTAAACACAACATAAAACCGTACAAACCATTGTAGTGCGACAGTAAGGTCCTAATTAAATTCTTTTGGGCAGATTATCCGAAGTCTAATGGCGCTACTACAGATTATTCTTTCCAGCAGAGTCAAGCCGAACATGCTAGTAGTCTTGGACTGCTGTAGATAATCATCGCTAGAAAGAAAGAACGAAAGAAGGGACACGGTGTTATCTTGTGATCAATGGATGTCAAGATCATCCTTTTTAGCCACTTCTTGTAAAATACATATGTCTTATTAAAATTCTACTAAAACTTAATAGAAAAAATTAGAAGAAAGAGAAAATAGCTCACGAAATAGTCATACAAATTGCCTCGTTAAAAATCTTAATATGAGAAACTTTAGAAAAAATCATTAAAGGAAATAAAGTACAATTCATTCAAAATATTTCATATAATATTCATGATTATCTTTAGACACTTAATCTTCTTAGCTAAGATTTAATTCCTTGTATCAGTATTATGTGAAAATTCTCTCACTAAAATATACAATTCTCTAAGCCTCATCATAATGTCACAAACACATCTTTCAAAACTAGATACAGTGAGAGACTTAGTGAATAAATCTGTAAGATTTTCACATAACTTAGTATGTATTACCTTTATTTCATCCATTTTATGCGATTCATGAGCATAAAAAAACTTAGAGTTAATATGCTTCATTAAGTTGCTTTTCACGTATCCCGATTGTATTTTGTGCAACACATACAACATTATCTTCATGGATAATGGTAGGGGTATTAGTAGTGTTCAAACAACATGACTGCTAGATATGATTGATCATTCTTCTAATCCATGCGTATTTTCATGTAGCTTCATATAAAGCTATTATTTTCGAGTGGTTCGTTAAAGTAGATGCAAGATTTTGCTTTGACGATTTTCAGGAAATTGCAGTTCCACCATATAGGAAAACATAGCTAGTATGTGATTTCGCTGTATATGAGTCAGACAGATACCCAACATCCGTATATCCAACCAGATTTAGGTCCTTATTCTTTCTATAGAATAGACACATATCTTTGCTACCTTACAACTAACGCATAATATCCTTCACACCCTTCCAATGCCTTTTAGTGGAGTCTCCACTATATTAGGAATACCGGTCTTAATACTTCCTCCCCTCTTCTTTAGGTCTATAGGGATCTTGATTTGCTTGTAATGACCTTCTGATCATATGGGTTTTAGCGGGAAGTGATGTTTCATAATCAAACCACTCGAACACCTTCTGAGGGTAGTTTGACCGATGTACGAAAATTTCATCTGTCGCATGCTCTAGTTGTATGCCTAAATCATTCATTTCAAATTCATACTTCAAGTACAAGCTTGTTTTTTCTATTTCTTCTTCTATACCGATGATATTTAGATAATCTTCATATGCAAAAATCCATTCTGGGACATAACTATTTCAACCCATATAGCGACTTCTTCAATTGTATACTATAAGGGTGTCTATCCTAATTCGATAATGGTATTCCTTCAGGTACCTTCATATAAATATTTGAATCAAGGCTCCCATAAAAATATACGGTCACAACATCCATCAATTTCATTTTCAACTGCATGTTGATTGACATCAAGATTAAATATCTAAAGGTAATTTCACCCATCATCGGGGAATAGGTTTCTTCGTAATCAACACTTGTTCGTTGAGTAAAACTTTATACCACTAGTCATGCTTTGTACCTCACAATTTCATTCCTTTCATTCCTCTTACAAACCAAAAAACCCACTTATATCCTACTGGTTTGGTGGGGTGAGGTGTATGGTATGCTGACCCAAAAATCTCTCTTTTGTTCAAGGACAACAGTTCAGTTGTTATTGCCTTTTGCCAGTTTCCCAATGACCTCATTCTACATTTAGTGAGTGATGCAGACTCATGGTCATGATCTATAACTGTAGCACTATTTGTGAAGTATATATCAACTATTGTGGTTACTCTATTCCAGGATTCCCATAAATTCAGATAGTTCATTGCTATTTCATCATAGGTTACACTTTCAGGTACTTCTTCATCTTGCTCTTCATAATTTCTTTCAGGTGCACTTCCAGGTGCTTCTTCATTATTTCTTACTATTGGAGCAAAGTTCTTTAGTTTACCAGCGTCAATTTCTATTTCAGCGTGAGCATTTTTGCTAGTTTCTTCCTATGTGGAAATATTCAAATCTGGTATGCCTACTTCCTGAGGTTTCATACCATCGCCAGGTCTCAACTGGCTCCCCTTCTTTTTCTTTTAGGGTAGTTTTATGATCGGTTGTGGTAAACTCTCATTTTCCACTTTTGTCAGACGTCTCCGGCTATTTAGGACTTAAGGAATTGAATTTCTTGTCATTTATTTATTTATTGGAGCTCCGAGGACAAGATGAGGGGTACTTCCACCCTCTCCGGTGCATTACGTGCAGGCACATGCGACTTAGTCACGCTTTTCAAATCACAAAAATGATTAGGCAGATCATTTGTTAATTCCTACAAAACGATAAGTTTATGTACTTCATCATTTGCTTTACTAGTATGAGGATCATGTGCTACAATTCCTTCAGCCTGCCAAATAATTTCCCAACATTCTTCATCCAAGGGTATGTTTTCCTCCCCCTAATGATGAAAAATTACTTTCATCAAAAATATAGTCAGCGAAGTGTGTCATATACAAATTTCTAGTTGTTGATTTTAAATATCGAATTATGGATGCAGTCTCATAACACACTCAGAATGGGCTAGTTAAAGCACTGATAAATAATAAAAATTTATTGCTAGACCTTTAATTCCCATACTAGTGCAATAATCATCGAACGCTTTAGAAGTAAATTCTCTAGCATTGTCCATTCTGATGGGTTTCACATGATGATCCAGAAAATTATTCCTGATCTATATGATCTGCGAGATCAACTTTGCAAAAGCGTGATTGCGGGTAGATAATAGAAATACATGCGACCACTTTAAGGATGCGTCCATCAATACCATAAAGTACCAAAATGGGCCAAAAAGCGACTGAATAGGACCACAAATATCCCCCTGGATTCGGTCTAGGAATGGAGGGATTTCTTCTTGTACCTTCAAGGTAGACTGTCTTATAATTATTTTCCCTGTAGCACATGATTCAGAAAATTCTTCACATTTATGCCATGATCTTGTTTCTCATCATTCTAAGACTAGGATGAGCACTACGTAAGAAACCATCAAAGGAGACACGTCATTAGTGACGGCTCCTCAGTAGCCGTCACTAGTACACTATTAGTGATGGGTCTAGTGCCGACCCGTCACTAATGTGTGGCTTGGGCCAGGACCCAGCCATGACCTATCACTAATGAGGGTTCATTAATGACGGCAAGCGAACGGCCCGTCACTAAAGATATTAGCGACGGTTCACATTAATGTTAGTCACTAATAGTTGAATTATTAGTGGTGGGTATATAAGACACAAGTCACTAAATGTAGCCTACTCATTAGTGATGAGTCGTTATGAGACCTGTCACTAGTATTAAAGTAACTAGTGACGGGTTGTAGTTGTTAGCGTCACTAATGGCTGACTTATTAGTGATAAGTGTCCTTATAACATGTCACTAATTTCTGCTCGATCACTCTTATGTCCATTTCTCTCTCTCGACCACTCTCATCTCTGCTCACGTCTGCTCGCCTCCTCCTCTGGCCTCCGCCATCGTTTGCACCTCGCCGCGAACACTGCCGCCATCCTCCCCCTCCACCACAGTCTGTCGTACGCCCCCCCTCTACCCGCTAGGGTTAGGACGATGGATCAAGGTAGTGGCAGAGGCTGTTGCCATCACCATGACGAACTTGGATGGATCCTAATAACTCCTCCATCGGCTCATGCACCAAGCTTACACTACCCTCCAGGCGTTCCCCCACCGGCGTTCCTCCACCGGCCACTATTGAAATCGATCATAGTAACCTCTTTTTTTTCTCTCCCTCATTGTTAGGCTCATAGTAACACTCATTATGGCACAATAATTTAATTGACTTTATAGTACATTAGGCTCAATTCATATCATCCTATCATGTAGGTGTTGAAACTGATCATATGGCTTAAAAAGGTAATCCCTACGATAGGTGGTATTGTACCTTTGGTGCAATCCAATCTAGATGGAAGGAATTTTGTGAAGCTATCTATCTCTTTTGACATACGTTCAAGGGGAGAAAGTAGTGGGTATATCACTATTAGGGCCTGTTTCAAGGCATCACTGATTTTGTTGCATTAAAAAAAACATCGTTGAAGGGTGCCTGAAAGTGCTTCAGGAGCATGGGTTCTTTTTGCCTGACTACAACTACTTTTGAATAAAAGCGCTCGAAGAGGCGAAGAAGATTTGGCTTCAATCAGATTGAGAGGCTTGCTCAATTCGATGAATATGATATGGTACAGTAATATGTAATCCGATTGTTTTGATATACATGACTGTTAGCGTGTATTATTTTCATAATTTTATTTTCTTTGCTTGTAGGATATTTTTGGTGACACATTTGCGGCAATTAGCTTTCATGCTGTCATAGATTAAGCCATGGAGCATCTTGGGTTAAGCTTTTAAGGCTCCGAAGTGGACTTCACTACTGAAGGCAACTTCTAGGTTGATATAAGGTTTCGTTTAAGTGGAAATGAATCAACTAATAAGACCTTGTTTACTGTCTATGATAAAGCATCGGGTCGTCCATACCAAGTGAAAGAGAGTGCACTAATTCATGCGCTAATGTATATCAATGAAGTACTAGGATGCAATATTGTATATTTCAACTATGTTAAATATTAGAGGTTATGTGCTCTGGCAAATACTCAAGTCTAAGGATGTATAGATATTTGCATAAGTAGTATGCATAACTATATTGTATGACTGACTTCGGTTAAATTCAAGTTTCTCGATTTATATCTGTGTTCTTGAATGTAAAAATGGCTGCCAAATCCTGACATTGCTTTAAGATGTCGTCCATTGAAGTTCAGTTCAGTTCTGTTGAATGGGATGTTGGAGTACTCTCTGTTTGCATGCATGTACTTCTCTTGTTTGTAGAAGTTGATCTATGCATGTGTCAGTAGTGACGGGTATCCTTATCACCTGTTATTAATATTAAATCATTAGTGATGGATATTCTTATAACCCGTCACTAATATTAAGTCATTAGTGATGGGTGTCTTTATAACCCATCATTAAATGTAGCCTTGGCGGCTCCCAGGCGGAGCCACTCATTAGTGATGGGTTGTTATAAGACCAGTCACTAATGGCTCACTCATTAGTGATGGGTGTTCTTATAACCCGTCACTACTGAGTGATGTTTACTATTATTTTATTCACCGAGTAGCACGACCAGACAGTATCTGTCCGCTACGGTTGCTCAGCAAAGGGGCGATTTTTTTGGCGATTCTGTTGAAACCAAATCAAATCTTAGTGATTTGAAATTAGTGTATGTCCCTAGCCTTTGAAGGTTTGCCTCCTCCATCTCCTCCTCTTGCTCATATATTCATGGTGGATTCTAGGATTTGAGTTGGAATCAACAATTTTGCTCCTTCTCCTAAATCTTGATATATGTGGATTGTTCCCCTTAATTAGTGTACATGCGTAACCTAAGTATGAATTCCAATGTAACCTCAAATTTGTGATATGTTTGCAGGAGAAGAAAGCTGTCAAATCCTGACTTTGCTTCAAGATGCAGCCAATATACAGGTAAATCCCTTAGAGGGATGAGCATATTAGTGACGGGTGAGAACTTCACGGGTCAATAAAGATATAGATAGTGACGGGTTAATTTACGACCCGTCACTAATGATCGAATCCCAGGACAGAGAGACCTGGTCATTAGTGACTAGTCACATATATAACCCGTCACTAATTATATGTTTTATAAATAACGGGCTCGGGAACCCTAGCCTCCGATTTACACATCCTAAGCTTCCTCCTCGTCGCCGCACCCACCGCCCTACTCCTCTAATCCAGTGTCGTCTATGGCCGCCAACGACAAGGACATGGCATCATCATCCTCGATGCCATCCCCTGACGACGAATACATCAATTGGGACCTCTTGAAGGTGGAGACGGAGGAGGAGTATGAGAAGGAGAAAGCAATTGCCAATGACAAGGCGATCACTCACGGCGTCCATGAGACGGAACTCATCAGCAAAGCCGAGGGAATGGCGGATTCCATTGTCAGTGACAAGGTCATCTCACACCTCTTGGTGGAGGAGGTGGAGATGGGCGGCGAATCCAACACTAACGACGGTGAGAAGGAGGAGGAGGAGGATGAGGAGATGGGTAGCGACTCTGACACCGATGAGGAGAAGGAGGAGGAGATGGGCGGCAACTCCGACATGACTAATGATGATGAGGAGGAGGAGGATGAGAAGATGGACAGATAATAGTCCATTACTTACCTAGGTTGATGGTGGTAATCCAAATTTAGAAATTTAGATTAGCACCCTTATTCTATAGTCCGGATGGTTTTTTTAATGAACTTACTTATCCTAAATTAATGAACCTTCTTTTGTAGTGATGAACTTATTTATCCTAAATTAATTAAAAGGTCAGTTAATGGAAAAGTGTGTTAAATTAACAATGCAAGTGAGACAGCTAATTGAGTACATTTTTCTCATCATCGGATTATCCTACTGCCAAATCCTGACTTTGCTTCAGGATGCAGCCAGTATACATGTAAATAGAGGGATGATCACATTAGTGATGGATGATAACGTCACACGTCACTAAAGAGGTCACTAGTGACCGGTTGTAAATTCACCCACCACTAATGATATGTTTATAAATAACAGGCGCAGGAACCCTAGCCTCCGATCTTTCCTAAGTTCCACTGTGCCCGTCGCCCATTCCTCCTCGCCTCCTTCTCCCGGTCGTCCCCGAGGCCGCCGTTGTCCCCCTACCATCCCCACCCCCCCTCCCCAATGCTGTCTTCCCCTGCGCCTTCGTCCACAACTACCCCAATGATGAGGAGCCCACAATGTGGTCGCCTCCTCCTCGATGACCACCCCAACACCAAGGAGCCAGTGCCACTGTGCTCTGCGCCGGCATCGTCCTATCTGTCGAGATAGGCCTCACGTCGTCCCCTCCTCGCCGACGCCTACTGCCATTGTCCTCATCTGCCATTATGAGTTGCTTCTATGCATCTTGCCATACTTTGTGTGCTAGGGGTGAATGCAAATGGTATGTCGGATAATATTACTCGATGATGACAGTGGCTAAGTGAGGTTGTGTGTGACAGCGTAGTCTACTTAGGTGCGACAATATGAACTTAGCAGTTTAGCACAGATAAATTAGGCGTGCTGTTCTCTTACCCATTTAACACTTACTATCGAATACTTAAGCTCTACGTGTTCCTAATATTGACCCTTGAGTTGCGATATCTATGTAGTATTTATGGTAATATAGGAGATAGAGGGTATATGAATCAATGGTTAGCAGTTTAGCACAACCGTGTTGAATTTTTGCTTTTCAATATGTATAAATATGGAGGCTACAGTGCATGCTATTCTTGGGAATGATCTAAGAATTAAGAGTGTGTTGTCATACATACCGATAATATGAGATAGCCAATTTGGCGTTTGGATGGCGACATCAGTCGTAACCCACTTTTTGAAAGTAAAACTTCATAACATAAACGTGCTCTTTTATGTTTATATGCTTGGCACATGCAATTTCCATGTTTGCCTGTTTTTATTCTTGCTTATGTTGAGTCCTGACAGCACACATTAATTCTTATTCTTGCTTATCTGCTGCTGTATATTATTGTCACTAATGTATACATATTGCACAACAAGTTCATGATGGTTAAAATTCAATTTGTAAGAAAATCCCAAAAATAAATTTATGTTGCGTAACCTATTATGTCATCTCCCGTTTGGGAGTGTTTGATTATAAATATGACTTGACAACTCATCATATTTATAAGAAGATGCTCCCGAATTGTCTACGTACTTTGGACAGTTCGAGGATATGTGGTCCGAGTAGTAGGTTACTGTGCTCTTGTATGGTTCTAGAGAGAATTTCGGTGGTGTCTCCCTGTTGTTATCCGGATACACACCTTCTCAGCTCATTGTCGAGATGTGTATTTAGAGAACAACGAGGAGGTGCTGCCAAAATTTTCTCCAGAACCGTACAAGAGCATGGAAACCTACTCGGGCCACATATCCTCAAATGGAATTAGGACCTATCTTTGCCTATTAGAAATTAGGTAGCATCTTTCACTTTAGATAAGAAATACATCATATTTTCATAAATTCATATAAAAGTGAATATAGTTACTAAGTTTATACAATTGTATCTGCATATTCGGATGTACTAGATGTCTGCCAACGAGTCATCGGGATCCTCTAAAGAAGCACAAGTATGAAAGGCAAGGGTACTAGCAAAGTGGTCGACGGAAAAGATTACTGTTATGGAAATTGATGATGACAACATGCCTATAGAGAAGAAGACCCTGCAGATGTTGCGGAAGCTCGCTGGCCTTAATGCTCCGGAGGGGGTGCCATTGACCCTTCAGAAGTTCAATGACCTCACTGTGGATCAAAAGAATGCCTTGTTCAATGATGGTGTCAATATGTTTCTAGAGTTCGCGGAGAACATGAAGGTAAAGGCTTACAGGGCTACTATGAAAATGATCGCCAAACTTAGGAGAAGCTACAAGAGCAAGCTTGTGAACAAGTATATGGAAAAAGAGTTGGAGCCCTTCAGTAAGTACCTATATATTAAAAGAGAGGATTGGGAAGCTTTTGTGGCGTTGAAGAGCTCTAAGATATTTCAAACGGAGAGTTCAACAAAGAAGTAGCTTCAGGCAAAGAACAAGTAGAATCACAACCTGAGCACAAGTGGGTACGTGGGGAAAAGGGATAAATGGTAGGCGGAGGATGCAAAGTTAGCCAACGAAGGCCGCAAGAATCCTTGGTTGCAATTCCTTGCACGATCGCAACCGTATTTGCCCGCAAGGGGTACGCTATCAGACAATGGAGAAATCACCTTCAAATCTAGCGAAATCGAGACAATCTTTCAAAAGGTGAAAGAAATAGCAACCTAATCCTCTGAAGGTTCATTCACCAGGGTTAGAGAACATGACATGCTCTCCACTGTGCTAGGAAACCCTGAGCACCTAGGTCGCGTTCGAGGCATGTCCAGTTTCCAGGGTTGGAAGTTAGGTTTTTCCGAATACATCAGGATGTATAAGAAGAGGAAGAGATCGATCCCAATAGATTTGGAAGCATTGATCCAATCAATCAAGGAGATCGTTTATCAAGACATCATGCAAAGGTTTGCGGTACAGAGAGTCGTAATTCCTAGTGCACCAGTGGGTGATAGCCCCATTGTTGGACACAAGGGTAGTCAAGCCTCCAGGGAGGAACAACCTGTCTTCTCTCCATCTGTGGAGCCCAATACCATAGACCTTCTCGATAGGCCCACGTCGTGCTCGCTGGTCATAAGACCCGGAGGCTACTATATTGAGGTTGCAAAGAGTCAAGTGCATCCAAATGTCCAGGTGTTACATACGGTCCCAATACATCCTGACTATGCCGTGGTCTTCATGGATTTTGTATATGCCAATGCTGTGGACACAGATTTGCCCGTCCCCCCCCCCACCCCAATGATGAGATAAAAAACTGAGTCAAGCTCGTCTTCAAAGCATCCAATGGAAGAGGGGGACATCGTGGTGCACACGGTATCTACAAGTGATCCACCTAGACGTTCAAGTTCACTACCCCAACCTCAGCCTCGAGATGCGCTAGTTGTGTCACCTTTGCCCACTCCGCCATCTACAGTTAAACAACCTAAGGGCAGCCCAGAGAAGAAGAAGAAGCATTTTCCCACTCCACCATCTACATGTAAGCAACCTAAGGGCAGCCCAGAGAAGAAGAAATCCAGGCCAGGGTCCAAGAAGCAGCTACCGAAGAAATCCAAGTCGTAAGGACTCAATCGCCAAGAAGCGTTGGATAGGGGAAGCTTGGACTAAGGAAAACCTAAAATTCAAGCTTGGGAAGCCCTTGCTGTCAGCAGATCCTCTTCGGCGGGCGGGACAACCTTGTGTTCAGTTGCATAATTACTACCTACAAGGTTGTAGAGAGAAGAAGGTTTCCATTGTATTATATTACCAAAATATTTACTTCTTGACTGGGGACAGCTACTTCCTTGTGGGTTTCAACGACTTATATGACCCCTTCAACCTCGATGGCCTGGACATGGGGTTATTGCGATGCTTTACATTGTAAGCCCTTTCAAACTAGACGTTCATTAATTATTACCACTAAATTCTCCAATCTAACTAATTTCTTATCTATAGACACTTCATACAAGAAACGAGTAAGAAGGAGCCCTTCGGATTCCGTGACCCCCAAAATTCAATGATTTCTTTGATGGAACAACAAAGGGAATTTGTTGTGAAATATGTGGCTAGGGCAATGAGCCACTTCTCAAAGAGGGACTACCTGATGGCCACCCACAACACAGGTAGCCATTGGATCTTCACCAGTTTCTACGTGGAAACCATTAGCGCGAATATCTTAAGAGATTTCTTGTATATTCAAAGTACAACAATGCTTCTTTGATGTGCAAAGTAATTCCCATAAGTAGTATGACTATGGCTCTTCCAGAATCTATTTTGCATTTATCACTACCAGTGACAATCATCACCTTTCCAGAGCTATTTCTGATAGACTAAAAATATATCTTTTCTCTTAAAATGGTGTTTGTGGTTTCACTACCCACAATACACTTCCTCCATGCAGGTGCCACACATATTTTATTCAATACCAAAAATATTGTTTGCAGTCAGGCTTACTCTTCTAGAGCTTTCAATCATTCAATCAAGCCTTCTAAATTCAGCAACTAAATAAATAGCTAATTAGTCTAATTCTAGATAGAGTCTGCGAAATATTTGGCCACTTTTTCTATAATGACTTTCTTTTCCGCTTCATCCTTTATGGCATCTTCTATGGTAGTGGAGGGTAAAGTAGAGGCCTTTTCATCCTTCATTAGTAGGTCTTTTTACTACCGGTGTGGGAGCATCATCAATTTTCATGTGAGATGCTACCCTTTCAATTATGGCTACTTTTTTCCATCTCCACCCCCACTGCAGTGGTGAGGTGTGCTTCTGGTTGCTCCTGCATCTTCTTCTGGTATACTTTCATAACATGCTTTGGTGCATTGCAGATTCTGGTTCTACTCACCATATGACTTGACTTCTTTCTTTGTCTTGTCATTATCATCACCAGGCTTGATCTTATCTGTCATCACTTTCCTTCCTTCCTTCCCCTACTTCTTATTGTGGTTTTTGCTTGCTTTGAAAGAGCTGTGATTCACTTCTAGACTACTGTCATTTCCTTGTGGTTAGGGTAAAAAGTTCTTGTTTATGAATTTTTTATGAACACGTCAATCAGTTCAGAATAGTTCTTGTATTTTGATTGACAGTGATTGTGTGCGAATTCTACCGTATTTGGGTGGAAAGTGAAGAGTCTTCTCAATTTTCTTCTCTTCTGTGATTTATTTCACACAGAGACACAGGAGTGTGCAAATACGGTGCAACGTGGAGCTGTACTCTCTGACATGCTTTTAGTCACAGAAAATGGAGCCGGACCCATTCTTGCTCTGCAAGAGGCTTCATGGTGTACTTAAGGCTCTCAAAGCACTCCTGCAGTTCGTTCCATAGTGTCTTAGCGTAGGTCATTGCTATGTACTCATCATTTGAAGTTGGGGAGAGATAGTGGCAGAGAAAATGGAATGTCTGATTATTCTCATCCTCCGTGGAAACCATTGCACTACTTGTTCCTAAGCCAATGGTAGCGCGGAGCCTTTCTGCTCTAAGTACAATTCAGACATCTGATACCCATATGAGATAGTTGCAGCCATCTGCACTCAACTCAGTGAACTCCTTGTTCATGATGCCAGCCATCTTCATATTCAAATGACGTAAGTATTACTACTAGTAAAGTTGCATCGTGTTGCTAAATTAGATTACTGCAAATTTTCAGATATTTTCTATGCTATGATATCAATATTACTGCGTTTAAATACATAACATGCAATTTAAATAGTAACAATAATATAGAAATAAATACTACATAATTACTAAAATAGATACAAAATTCAAATTCTACAAAGTTCGATGGTTTGTACACAAAACTTCAGAATTTGTATAATTTTCAGAAACTATAGGGTTTAATGTTCAATTTCGGCCCCTTCATATTCTTTCTATCCAACCCATGTGGATTCTCCCTTTTTTCCGTCGATTTTTCTTTTTTTATTGAGCCTAATTTTCACTAATGGGCTACCAACCCATTTGTAGCTCCACCCGTTGTTAGGGTTTCCACCCGTCCCCTATTCGCTTTCAGTGGTGGTGGTTGTGGGGCCAACCCGAACTGGCGGTGGGTGCGCACGAGTGGCGCAAGGTGTGGTGTGCGCGGGTGGCACCAGGCACGGAGCGTACGGATGTCGAGCAGCAGCAGCAGTGGTGCAGCACGTGGCCGGGGAGCACGGCAGCATGGCTACATGACCGATGTGTTTTCGCGTGGTGCCGTGATGCATTCACGCGCTACAGTGCTTGCATGCATTCACGCTGTACAGGGCTACACGGACTGCGTGCAGCAAGCATGAACTGCAGGTCGTTCTTCTTCTAGGCAAGCACGCGGTAACACGACGCGGCACAAGCGAGGCCTGCAGGGCATCTACCGCTTTTCCTCTTCTCCACGGAGAGCAACAATAGTCAGTCCTGTGCGTGTCGTGGGTAGCAACAGGGCCTCAGGTTGATCTTTGGGCACGGCCAACAAGGGCGGTAGTGCGGCACGTAGGTGCCAGAATACGGCCACATGTCATGCCTCACCAATGGTTGAACACAAAATACAGATCGACGGCAACTCCCAAGCCGGACCGACATGCAAATACCATGCCTTCGCGTCAAAGGCGAACCGACCAATAGAGTGAGGTAGGTGACCGTCCTATCTTTTCTTTTCGACGGTAAGATTTTCACACTGATTTCTCTGTATCATGTTTTTCATCTTTAGCGGCATTGATTTATAGCGGAGCGGGTGACTCCGCCCTACCTATATTTTTGGGTTGGATCCACTACTGCTTCACGTCATTTTTTTTTCCTTAGCAGCGGCGAACTTCGTGCCGCATGCGTATGTTCATGCATACGCTTTAATGTTCATGCGATTCAGATCTATTTTGACGCAAAAACAATAGTAGCGAGAATACGTATCGAATCGATCGAATCTTTCAATTCTTGCGAGTGATTCGTGCCACGTAGGGTATATAGGCTAGGCCAAAGACCTGCCCGCTCGATGACGATACCGATGCAGTGCAGATCGGTCGTATGCAGATTCGTTCCGCTAGGTTGATCTCTAATATAGCTTCGTTCTGATAACGTGTTGAGAAACTACTGCTACTGCGTATAGTCCAACGATCTAAAAAAATAATTGTAAAGGAGACACGATATAAGGAAAATATTTTCTCTTTTTTATTTATTTGTGTTTACAATGAGGGATTACTACTGTATATATAGTGTCAAAAATTCTAAGGGATAAAATCAAATTTTTCAAGAGATCGAGACAAGCTCACATTCAATTGTGAAATTTCAAGTTTCCTAACCGATACATCATACATGCGTACGCGATTGAAAAGAGATGTTGCAGTTTGGCAATTACATCCATCTGTGCAGTTTGGCAATTATAGGACGGGTCCAATAAACTAAGGACCGAATGTTTTGCTTCTTTTTCTAAAAGTTTTATATTTTTTCCAAGCCACCGTGGTAGGAGGATTATGTCCTTTTATTAATATAAATAGAAGACTAATCGAATTTCTAATCATGTGACATGCCTCCTTATCCTCTCTAACGCTAATGATGCTCTCCAACCAGAAGCTTTAAGAGCACGGCAGCAAGGTGGCGTTGGCTAGTGACAGACCCAGGATTTAAACAATGGGTGCTAATTTCTAACTTCTAAGTACTAAAATTTTCACCCATTTTCAATTTAACGATGTTACTAAAAGTAGCCACCGACATAAACACATGAAGACAACCGGCATGAAAAAAAAGGAAGTGGACAAAATGAGTTCTTGTATACCTTTGAAGCCCCTCCTCGATACCTATTGGGTTAACAACTTTGTAAAATGCATCCCAGGTGCAGCACCCAAGCCAGTCCAAGTTTGCAGGGATCTGATATTTGTGTTGAATTTAAACATACTTGACAAAACACAAAATAAACAGGAGCTGACCTAGACTAACAACACTAGCAAATCAGGTGACATAAGCATAAGAACCAGCATATTCCTTCTTGTCCTCTATATGACTGGCTCCTTTGATCTTGGATAGCAACCTAAATGAAGATGCAAGTGAGCCACTTCTAGAACAAAAACAACCATGTCCTTGCGGTTAAATTAAAACTTAAGAGTATTGCATTACTTGATGGATTCCTTCAGAAGCTTGAAAGGGTTATCCCCTGAGTTGATGAATATTGCATCAACTGCTTCGTTGACATGTTGCTGTTCATAATTAGGGCTGATAATCATGCTTAGGAACTAGCATGTATCACTAGTCAGGAGGAAAGAGGCTATGCGGCGGAAGGCCTTGCGGGAGGGTGCAGGTACGACGTATATGCATGTCTTTAGGAAACATCATGTGCAACCATCGATCATACCATATAAACAATTATGTAATGGAAATATTTTTTTTTCAATTACGAGTAAGATGTGCACTCACGGAGTCTAGAAACTCATAGAGAATTCCCAGCAAAATGAAACTGGACTTCCAGCAATAGCAGCAATGTCACTAGAACCTTTAATACAGGAGAATAACTAGAAGTTTCTGGGGAATACAACCCTTAAGGTTTGGCTGGAACGAATAAAAATACTCATATTTGTAAATAGGAGCATCAGTATTTAACCCGGTCGATAATAGGTGGCTCCCTCCGGAAGTACGTTTTGCTAATGTTGTGTGGGTGGTCATAAACTTACTAAAAAATCATGTGGGCGGGGCGGGGGCGGGGGCGGGCCCGGTAAGCTCGGGCAGGGACGAGGCGGAGGGAGCGAGGCAGGCTGCAAGGTGGGCGTCGGTCGTCGAGGTTCCGGCCATGGGTGACGGTCGTTGGGGGCAGGTGACGGAGGTGGAAGGAGATGGCAGGAGGAAGAAAGGTGGTGGGAGAAAGGTTAGCCTCACGACAAATCGATAGCAAGGTACGCACCCAGCGCACGGTCGAAATAAGCATTTTTCCCGTCCGGCCGCCCGAGCGCGGCGCGTGGTCCGACCAAGAGTCAGACCCAGAATATATTACACGCAAACGCGCGTAGCAGCAGCTAGCGTGGACGCCAAAGTCGCCGATGCCGGTCGGTCTCCGGGCGGCGGACGGTTCGAAGGCGCCTGCTGCAGGCTCTGGGTTTGACCGCGAGACGGCGTCGAGGGGGAATCCGGCCGCGATCCGCGAGCATATTCCCGCTCCTGGTCCACGCCCTCGCCAATAATCTTTAGTTCATTACTGCCATGATGTATTCAGTATTATTTGATTCTTTTAAGATATTCATGATTCACGTTTTTGTTGTAAATATTGCGAACTGATTGATGGGGATGGTTGTAATTTCGTTGCGTTTGTGTAATGAAATCAGGGGTACGCCCGTTCTGGAAAAATTCATGATTCACGCTCATACGTGCCTGTCCCAGCGTCTGAAAAACCAGCTTTGCGTATGATTTAATGTACTCTCACCAGTCTAACAAGAACAAGAGACCCGGCCTTCTTTAGGAGGCCAGTCGGTCGGTCGTTCTGACCCTAAACCACGAAAAAAGCGACACAGGTACAACCCTTCCATCGATGTGTCCACTTCTGAATTTAGTTAAAGTGAGCATAGAAATGCTCAGAATCTTTAGATGTTAACATCCTATAACAAAGAGCAATTTCAGCTGTACAGGTGAGGGCTCTATTCTCTTTGCTCTACTGCCAGAAAAAGTACTACAAGATGAACAATATAGACCTACCTATTTTTGTCGGTAAGTGTTTTTAGTTATGCACTATTATGTGTATATATATATACTTATCTATTCTCGTCGGTAAGTATTTTTAGTTACTCACTCCGTCTATTTTTTTATAAAGCTCGATTTGATTTGAAACATCATCTAAGTTGAACTATAGATTTCTCTTAAACTATATTGTTACTAATTATAAAATTATGATCATATGAATGTACAAATCTAGTAATACCACTTAACCTCATATATAGTTAACCTAATTATTGGTTACAAGTTACAAAGTTTGAATTTTAAAATGCATGGACGTCTCATAATTGCGACGAATTTTTAAAAGAGTAATCTTTTACTAAGTTGTAACTGCAAAATTCCAATTGAATTAAAAGACCCTTTTTTATCATTAGCTACTAGCACATTACAACAACCTGAAATTAGTCCCTGCTTCTAATTTTCTTCTGTCATTTTATCTTTTTCATTGCAACAATTCTCAAGCCTGCCCCTTGTCGAATAGATAGCTTGTATATAGCTCGCTAGCTGCAGGACCGATTGAATAATACCTCGAAAATGTCAAACTAGGATAAACCTACCCGTACACCATATCATCTCCTCTCAAGCCACACTGGCACAACACATCTTCTCCTCTTGCCATTCTCTCTCGCATAAGGGGGTGAGGCCAAGGCGCGCGCGTACATGGCCGATGCGGCAGGTACCCAGCAGGATCATCATATCGCTAGCGCCGGCGCTCTCAAAGACGCCGGCGGCCTGCCGAGCGATACAAACGGTGGAAGTACGTGGGAGATAGAGGAGTTGCAGCCGGAGGAACGGCCGCGGCAGGGCTCCCCCTCCTCCGGCGCACAGGGCGCGGCTTCCTCCGGCGACGCCACCGTCGACGACGTGTACGTGGCAGTTGGAAAGGGTCGATCGAGCATGGCGGCGCTGTCATGGGCGCTGCGGCGGCTCACCAAACCGCAGAGCTTCGTCTACCTCGTGCACGTCTTCCCCGTGGTCACCAGCATCCCCACCCCATGTAAGCGATCGAGTACTCCACCTGCTTCTTCTGGCCTCATCAGTTCATCTTGGTTTCTGACATTTAGGCCTTGTATGCAACTGTGCATGCACCCGTGATTAAAACTTGCTCCGATGAGCGCAAAGCACTCCAAATTGTTCTGGACTCGGCCTTCGGCATTTGCCCCCACCCCCCCCTGTCGCCGGCCTTGAAGCCAGGGCGTCTCGGTCGTAGTTCTTTCTCTCCCCCTCTGCTCTTCCCTTCCCTCTCCTCCCCCACTAGTTGTTCACCGCGGTGGCAGCTCCGGCCACCCTCATCTCCAGCCGGTCGAATCCGGGTGTCCCAGGGCCTAATCCGTTACTGACGGCACCGGATCCACCCTCTAGGGCCCGATGTGGTCATGTAGGCGCTACCCTGGCATTTTCCCGTCAGCGTCCCGTACGGCGGTGGCTTGCTCGTCGCCGATTCTACTACCCGCTGCTCCTCTGCTGGCCGCCCGCCTTAGCTCGTCGCCTTTGGGTCAGTTGGCTCTAGGGTGCTAGCTAGGACAGCTGGCTTGGCAAAGTACTAGCGGGCCTTGTGGTCGTGGGGACTTTGGGGCAATGAGGCCAGATCTTGCTTGTTGTGGGTGTCTCCGGCTTCCCCACCCCCGGTTTGCTGGCCTGGGCGCACCGTGCATCTGTTCTAGTCGTATGTAGCCTCTAGTGCTCTCTGCGATGGCTGGCCTCTGTTCAAGACGACATTGGTGCTACCCTGACTGTCATCTTGTGCACTGTTATAGTCCGGGGCTTCGTCCACAGTCATCTCTTGCTGACTGGTGCTTTGTGCTCTTGTGTTGCCTATTGTTCTCTTATAGGGGGGTGGTCTGGTCAACCTGTCGAGCCTTTTGCTCCACTGGGTTGCGCCGTGGTTTGGGGGAACTAAGGGCGAAAGCCCTGACAAGCATCTTTCCTTGTCGACGATGGTGGTGCTCACGAGCGTCACCCTCCCTAGAGGCGTCGTGTTTTTCCCTTAGGATCTCTTCGGGTGAAAACCTTGTTCTGCTTCCCAAGCGAGTGACGGTGGTTCCTTTGCCGCTACCTTTTTGAAGGTGTTGTTTTGGAGAATCCCTCTGTTTCTTTGGTGTTGCATTCAGTGGCACTCCTGTAGGGCACTCCATGTTCCGACCCCTTCATTCTTCTGTTCGGCAGGGCTTCTCTTCACCTCTCGGCACTTTGCGACAGTGGCTATGTTCCGATATCCCAGGACTCACCTTTGAGCTTGTGGTCTGGCGTGGGAGCCGCCGACCAAGTCGGATAGTCAAGCGTGGGAGCAGAGCTCCGCCTGTTGAGTTGTCAGGCTGCCCTGGTCGAGATGCTAACTGGGCATAGTGCTTACGGTGTAGCGTTGTTTGGCGGGTGCTGCTTATTGTATGGTTGCTAGGTTGTAGCTGCTTTTTTTACCTTCGTCATCCGATTGTTTTGGGGGATAAGCAGAAACAAACAGGGCCATAGTTCACGCTTCCTCTAGCTGACTAGAACAAATATGTTTTCTCACCATTTAGAAAAAGTAAGAATCAAAGATGGTCCTAATAGAAGAAGATCAAGTTCTTGGACTGGTTTTAGAGTTTTGCCCTCGTAACTGGAACTTTCAAAGGTGTAATTTTCATATGCCGGAGTTTTCTTGGAGCCTTGTGGGTCCCTTCCGTCAAGAATACTTTGGATTTGGCCCCGTTGCAAAGTTACAACATCAAAGTTCCAAAGTGTTGATGCTGACCTCATGGACGACTGGAGATATGAACAAAGCCACCCATGACGTGTTAGGTGCAACATGTCCTGTGCCTCCAAATTGTGTTTTTTTTGTTGTTGATCATCATCACTACTCGCGAGACATAGAATTTTGCAAACGAACAATTCGATCCGTTGGATCAACGCAGGGATAAACCCGAAAGCATATTTTCATGAACAAAACATGAATCTTGCTTCACATGAGTGCTCAGAATTTATTCTCTATGATCATATACAAATTCTGATCTCCAGGCAAGCGAGGCTAGCAAAATATATGGAGCAAACAGTAGGGGTTAGGTTTGTGAGATGCCGTGGAGAGTAGGGCACATACTAGTATGCGATGTGATGTTAGACAGCCACTGAAGTCTGAACAAAAATCAGCACAGTAGGATTCCATTATGCAAGCTTCCCGTCTTTGACACAATGACACGACTTGATGAAAATGAACTCTCAGGTTGCAACAGAATTTTCTGAATGTGTTACTGTCCATACGTTGCAGCTGAGCTATAAACAATATTCAGTTAAAAGAAGTATATTAATTGTGAGGAATCTGACATATCAAGCATTCGATTTCTGAAATAGTAGGAATGATGCCTAAGAGCCAAGCGAGCCCAGAGCAGATAGAAACTTACTTGAACCAGGAGAGATCGATAAGGCGACAGATGCTGCAGAAGTTCCTGGACCAGTGCCGCAAATTTCAGGTAAAGCATCTGGACCAGTTCTTGAACGATTCTGAGTTCGCAACACATTTTAAATTGGCAATTAATATGTAGATTGAAATTGAAGACTCAAATATCATTCTTCTCATACATTCAGGTTAATGTTGATGTGTACCTCATCGAGAGCGATCAAATCGCTAATGCGATCATCAAACTTGTTCCTGTCCTGCACATAGAGCAGCTAGTATTTGGGGTTTCAAAGTCCAACGTGCGGTGAGGCCTATACCATGCAGCATGCAATCAACAGAAATGCAAAATTCTTTGCCTATCACTTCTGCAAATATACACTGAATTTGTGAGAATGACCACAGGAAGCTGAAGAGAGGAAGCACAATAGCAGGACAGGTACAGAAGAGCGCACCTCTCTACTGCAAAGTCAATATTATCTGTGATGGCAAAGAAGTGACAACAGCGACAACTGCTGATCCAACACCACCACTGTCACCTTCTCCTGTAAATAACAGCAGCACATCCAACAACCCAACGCCACCATCATCTACACCAAATCATGATAAAGCAGCTACAAATTACGACAAAAAAGACAGTGAACCCAGTCCCAGAGAAAGAAAGAAAATCACAAAGTTTTTTAGATGCTTTTCGTTGTGATTATCGTCTGATTGCTGTTTCAGTCACTTTCACTGGACAGCATAAGTTTGCGATTAACATTTTTGAAAATGTTTTTATTTTTGAAAGTTATTGATTTATGTGTAAACTTTTCAGCATTTGGCTGAATTGTTTTGTGATTAAGTTCTTTTTTTATTTGCTGGAGATGAAATGATGAGTTGTATTTACTGTAATAGTAAGAAAAAACACATGAAAGTTACATGTTAATATATGTACAGCAACCACAGAGTATGCTCCTTCTGAAGAAAGCTTAGTGCTTCCAGCTGATCAGAATGGCAAGCACATGCAACACACCACTCTTTGTGCAGCCAGAAGAATGGTACATTATTTACTCATGTGTCCAAAAGACGGATAAAAGGGAAAAAAGAGAGGAGTGATATCTTAGTTAGAAACCTGATTGCTGAGAAGGGACAAGAGATAGGAACACATGGCTATGCCAATAGTCAACCCATTTATGTAATGGTGGTTGTTTATTGCAAGGAGAGGAGGAGAATGGTGATCATGGAGATGGCTATACCAATAGTCAACCCATTTATGTAATGGTGGTTGTTTATTGGAGGGAGAGGAGGGGGATGGTGACCATGGAGGTCGCCGGCGGCTAAGGTTTGGGCGCAAGGAGGCGGCAGTGTGAGAGAGAGAAGGCGAGGGTCGTCCAGACGCCAGACGCCTGGACGGCAAGAAGAAGGGTTTCCCTTCTAATTCTTAATTCTTACTTATTTCTTTATTGATAGTCTCTCTCTTTATAGAGAGGGGCGAACTTGATCCATAAGTAATCTATTACAATTTAGAAAGTAATGAAAAACCCTAATCTACTTAATGGCCAAGAAACGGTGTGGACCCGACCGCCGCTACGGTACGTGCAGTACTGTTCACATACACACAGAGCGGGATTTTGGGCCAGCCAGCCCTAATGGGCTATGGGCTGGGCCATGACCCATGACATCTCTTCCCCGTTTCACTTGCAGCTCGAGGACGAGCTGCTAATTGGGGAGAGCTTCGCATGCTGCAAGGTGGGGGCCATGATTGAAGTCCGAGGAAGCCCATGGTGACGAACGAGTTCTCCTATGCGGCTTTCTAGCGCGACGAGACAGTGCTAGAGATGGTTGATAAAGAACTCCATTCGTCTTGTGTTGATGATGACGACAATGGCCTTAAGTTGATGTTGACGAAGAAGAGATACTTGGCGATGAGCTTGGAGAAGACATGGATTATGGTGATGACGTCCTTGGAGATGTCGTAGAATCCCTTGAAGATGATTGAAGTGTAGTACTCCCTTGTATCTACATGCATCCTTGTCGTGCCCATTGGAAGATTTGATCCTCCTGATTCCCATGGGAATGAGACAAGCAGGTAGGCAATGAGGACCATCCCAAGAGTGACGAAGGTCAGTCTCCGAAGCATGTTGTGTGACGATGTGGACGACCTTGTTGGAGATGGTGTGGATAGGAAGGGTGGACGTATGTTCCTCCTGAACGTTGATGGTTGTTGGATGAAATGGAGGTCGAGCAACCGTTGTCGGTGTAGAACACTCGAAGATGAAGTTGTTGACAACCGGATGGGCACGATCATTGATCTTGGTCGATTGCAGTAGAAGAGGATAGTTGATCGATCCAACACGAAGGACATGTGTTGTCCAGGCCATCGAAAAAGCACGCCTAGGGGACATCCGATGCAGGTGGGGGGTTTGTGGTCACTCCGCCGTTGTTGAAGTAGAAGCGGCGGTGTCATTTCACATGGAGACGGCTGCGACCTTGGAGCCTTCTCTCGTCATTGAAGGCAAGGTACCGGCGAGGGGTACCGCACATTTCCATTGTAGAAGGATGTGAACGACGATGTACGGGATGATGAACCTAAGGGTGTAGAGGACTTGTCGTTGAAGGAGATGGTTGACGAGCAGAGGCAAGTTGTCGCTGTCGGAGAGATGTAGGGGGTAACCCGAGAATTGACCGGCCCACTTGGGGTGGAGGAGGTTGGATCAGGTGGCCGATCCGCGTCACTGGGTACGGAAGTCGTCGTCGGATTAGCATCGCTGTAGGGTCGTTTGGTGTCCAGCTCGAAGGTTTCCCACCAAAGGACTTGCAAATCGGCAGTGGTTCAGTGGCATCAAACGCCTTGGGGCCTCCTGCCCTGAGTGTGAATTCCAAGTCGGATGTGGATGGCGAACGAGAGTCCACAGTTGTTGAAGTGCCATAAGCCTAGGTGAGGGATTCCGTGACCGCGGACACCGCAAAATCCTGTGTAGCGGTCGTGTGTTCCTCTTGAACGTTGTGGGCTATGTAAAGGAAGTCTCCGGTCACATTCTACATAGATTCTGCAGAAGATGAGACTACGTCATTCGTGTTGGAGAAGATGTCGTTTGTGGACAGCATAAGAAGGTCAGGTAAGCCGGTCAACTCCTGATGAACAATATCATGGGTACTGTTCACGCCGTGTAGTAGAATCCACATGGAACTGCCCGCCTTGCGCTGAGGTGGAAGAAGAGGCTGGAAGAAGCATCTTGAAAGGCGATATGGTGGCGGGCCTGGCGAAGTCATGGAGAACAGTGTCGATTCTGGCGGAGGATTCGTCGTCGGGCACACCTATAGAGACATAGGCAGCACCGCCTGGTGTTGAGATAAAGTGGAAGACCGACAGAGGGAACACCGATGTTCAGCGTGTTGGCGATATTGCGGGAGTGTTCATCTGCCGATGGTTGTCGAGAAGCATTTGTTATGATCTTCGATGAAGCTACTAATGACGGAACAATGACATCGGGGAGGATGATGGTTCTCGATGGTGAAGTAGCTGAAGATGCGTCGATGATTAATAGTGTGGCAGGTGGCAGAATGAAGAAAGCATCCATCGAGGTAGTGTAGTTTCCTTTGGATCCTGAAGGCCGTTGAGGACAGTGAATAAATCAGCAAACAATTATCGGCATTCTTGGCGGTATTCCTCAAGTTGCTGACATAGATTAGCCCATGATGGCGTAGTATCGAAGACGAGTGGAGCATGAAGATCGGAGGAAATCGGAGTGTCGTGTGTACTGTTCATGGACGGAACAGTTTCGCGAGTATTGTTTACGCAAGGAATAGCTCTGCAGTTGTCGTTGTCGATGCAGTCCTTCGCGATCGTATCTGCATATGTAGATCTTGAGTTGACTGCAGGATCGATCTCTCCGACGAAATCCATAATGTCAAAGTGGGCTATGATACTAGATGTTATAGTGGTTGTTTATTGGATGGAGGAGAGGAGGGAGATGGCGACAATGGAGGTTGCCGGCTATAGTTTGGGCGCAAGGAGACGGCGGCGTGAGAGAGAGAAGGCGAGGGTCGGTCAAACGCCTCGCGCTTGGACGGCAAGAAGAAAGGTTTTCCGTTTAATTCTTGCTTATCTCTTTATCAATGATTTGCCTCTCTTGCCTCTCTTTATTATATAGAGAGGCTAACTTAGCACCTAAGTAATCTATTACAATTTGAAAAGTAATGGAAAACCCTAATCTATTTAATGGCTAAGAAATAGTGTGAGTCTGGCCACCACTATAGTACATGCGGAACTGTTCACGCCCATGAACAGCACCCACGAGTGGGCTTTTGGGCCGGTCGGTCCTATTGGGCCATGTCCCAGGATATTTATCAGCATAATTATTGATTGGCATCTGCTATTTAGTGATTAGGACAAATTAATAAGTTGTATTGAGATATGAATGCTTGCTTCTGCCATCATGTTAACTATATGAAGTCATCAGTACCAAGGTAAGGAAGTGCAAGTTGATATGCTAATATTAGTTTGTTGGGGGCATTACTTCAATAAAACAGTACTTAGCAAGATCTGTCACCGAGTGTGATTCAGATCCAGCACATTATAATGCACCGATAAAGTTTACGGCTAATAACTTGAAAACGAAATGCTACATGAGAAAGAAAAGTTGCTTTGAGAAATTACAATGATAAATATAAGGTGCATAATACTGAACTTAGATATGCATATCACGCGAAGTAAAGTTTTTGACTCGGTGAGAAATTTGAACTTGTTGAGGAACAGCAATTTGAACATCCAATTGTTCACTTTGAAAGAATAGAAACAGGTTGACAGAGACAAAAACCTACATACACTTCGTCTGCAAACAAAATATAGATGCAAAAAAAAAATAAAAAATCTTTATCCAACATTACCCAAAAAAAAAAGCAAAAATCTTCCTATTCCCCTAAAAGAAATCAAACTCTAAATAGTTATCAGAACCTTTCTGGGCAGCACTAGTAGAAGCAGCAGTCCCTGATGTCAACGCAGGCACCTTCGGGGGCCTCATAACCTCAACAGGCTTTGGAACTTCTGGAGGGCTCGCACAGCGTATCAGTGCCCAATTCACACCCTCAAAAAATGGGTGCTGTTTTATCTCTGTGGCACCACGCTTATAACCCAATCGTTGTTGGGGTTCCTTGACAAGAAGACCCCTAATTAAATCTCTGGCTGGAAAGCTTACAACTGGGTATTCAGGGAAACGCAACGGCTGACCAATGACATTGAAAAGTGTCACCCGGTTCCCTGAGCCTTTGAATGGTGTTTTTCCAAACAGAAGCTCATATAAGAATATACCAAAGGTCCACCAGTCAACAGCACTACCGTGACCCTCACCTTTGATAATCTCAGGGGCCAAGTACTCATGCGTGCCGACAAATGACATAGACCGTGCATCACTAGGTTCTGCTATCAGCTCGGGCCACGGTCTGACCTGGTTGACAACTTCAGGCTTTGGTTTTCGATCTTTCTTTGACTTAGAGAAGAGTCGTGGGCCAAAGCATGTTGTGGGGGCTGTGCATGATGGCTGCATCATGCAGGATGGCTCGACACAAGCTGGTTGAGCACAGTAAGCCTGGTTGTTCTTCTGAAGTGCTTCTGCATCAAACCCTGATGATCTGATTAGTGTTGGTCTCACTGCACAGCGTAGGGAGAGATCGAAGTCGGATAGCATGATGTGCCCATCCTCACGAACAAGGACATTTTCAGGCTTGAGATCGCGGTATATGATACCGAGCATGTGCAAGTACTCCATTGCAAGGAGAATTTCGGCTACATAGAATCTGCAATTCACAAGCAAATGTAATATCCTATAAGTAAAGCAGCTCAATAGTCGAACAAGAACAACACTGTCGGCTTAACTTAGCAGAAATAAATAAAGTTGCAAAATAGTCAAAATAAAAAAGTAACATTTTATGGAATGACATTAAGATTACTAGAGCGTTCACGTCACTGTATGCTGTATTTGTTTCGTTCTGTTTGATGCTTTTTTTTTTGTAACGTATACATATGCAAGATGTAGTAAATTAATTAATGAAAACATTTCCTGTCCTATGCATTTTAACATTGCAAATGCTACTTCCTTATTGGCAGTCCACTCGAGGTTATGCAGCTAATTGGCAGTCCACTCCATAAATGAACTCAAAACAAGTCATAGCATCTCCTTGATACCACATATTTAGAATAATTAACAACAAAATGATGAATCCAACATAAGAGAAGTCTATCATGTGCATGGGATAAAGTATAATAGATCAGACATACTTAACAGCTTGCTCTGGAAAATACTTGCCACGCTGCCTCTGGCGAAGAGTATGCAGGTCTCCCCCAGGGCAAAACTCCATAACCAGACATGAGAATTTATTAGTCTCAAAGTGTGTATACAATGTAGGAAGAAAAGGATGATCCAGGCACTGCAGGATGTCTTTCTCAGTCTTGGATCGAAGCAACTTCTTACGGCTTGCAAGCGATGCCTTATCCATAACCTTCATTGCAAAATAGCTCCTTGTTCCACTCAATTCTGAAAGATACACGCTACCAATGTCACCACAGCCTAGCTTCTTCAACAGCTTAAAATGGCTCAGCCCAAGGATCCCATCTCTAGTTCTGATCATCTGAATTGCCTCCCATCGTGAATCATTTGCCTTATGAGGCTTGGTGATGCTACTTATACTGCTACACGAGCTTTCATTACTGACATTACTGCTAGTGCTTGGCCTGTATCTGCTACAAATTCCCCTTTCTCCTGTCTCAGATCTTTCGATCAGACTGCCACTTCCATTTGCCTTTGCTATACCACACTCTTTGTTGAATGTCGAAGATGGTTTCAAGCTTCTTTCCGTATTCCCATGCTCCACAACTTTCTTTTCTTCATCTACAGGACACTCCGAAACCATTTTATTTTGAACAAGTTCCGTAGGAATCTTGTTAGAAGTAGCACGATCAACTGGCTTATTTTGCAGGTTATTTGATTTCTGTTCCTTTGGCTCCACTTCAGAACTTGGTTTGCTCAAGTTATCTGGTTCTGGCAACCTTCTTGCTTCCGATGCGCTGTGTTTATTCAGCCCGGTAATCTCCAAAGAGGAACCATTCTGGGAATGTAGCTTCAGAGCTTGAATGTCCGGGACTGCTGGAAGTATTTGAGGCAAAGTCTCAGTAGCCATTGTCTCTCACAAACGAAAATTATATTCCTGCCCAGGCAGCAGAAACTGAAAAGTCTTCTACAAGCACAGGTCAATCAAAGATTCAAGCTTGGCACTGCCCTGGACAACTGAAGTGCAGCCTTCCCTTTAAAAATCTGCATGTACGGCCAAAGATCAGAAAAATTCAGACATGCACGGATGCAGCCAAGAAGCGCAAAAAAAAAAAAAAACAGAAAATCATCAACTCAATGCGCAAGAAACAAAAACATCAACCAACAATCCGAAATAAATCAAGAAGACGAGAAATAACCTCCAACTCAGATCCATCAACCCTCCAACAGTGAGACTTCTCAGTTCTCACAACTGGACTGTACACCCACACATGCAGAGGTCGTCCCCCCCAACTGAAAAAGTTGGTTGATGTCTGGCTCCTATGGCCTTAATAGACCGCTGAGCCTGCCCAACCTCCCACTAACTGCAATCATGGAACACTACAGATCTAGCACTACCCACTTTGCAAATAAACAAGTGCTAGGGATCAGCAAAGATGGATTGTCCCATCAAAGGTGCCATCTTTTTCCACTCAAAAGGAGAGCACGGTGGCTCCCATCCTCCATCGTCCACACCAAAACGAGGCCCTTTTGGTTTCCTGCGGGCGCATTGCAACAGGAGAAACATGTAAGCAGCTCTGCAGATTCACGTAAGCAGCCCTTTGGCGCGGCAAGGGCTGCTATTGATCGATTCCGGTCACATCAAAACGCGAGCATTTGTTGGTGGAAAGGGTGAGGAACTAAAGCAACAAATCGAGAACGGCCAAAAGGTTAGGACGCCCTTTCTTCTTTCTGCAAAATGCAGGGGCGCGAAATATTGCAACTCATCGAACGGAAGAGGAAAGGAAGAAAGGCACAAACCCATCCAGGAAACGCAGATCTACGAAGCGATATCGCATTCCAAGAACAGCAAAGGGGAAAATGGATCAAAATGGGGGCAACTCGCCCTGAAAGAAATAGAAGAGAGGAGGGATCTCACCGGAATGGGTAGAAGCATTCAGAGATGAATCGCTCTGTGCCTCCAGGAATCAATCGATCCGGCGATACCGGTGGAGGCGGATCGAGTGATGGAGCATTTGACCAAGGAGTTCTCGTGGGCTGTTGCGCCACGTGATGCGTGCACTGCAGGATGCGGCGCGGCAGAAGTGTATGTGCAGGGTGGTGGTGACTGAGGAAAACGCGACGTGAGAAGTTGCTAAGTCCAACGGTTTTGTTTTAAGGTCTAAGAATCTCTTTATGATACGATTTTTATTTCTTTTAATACTCTAACGATTTTTAATTCTTAAGTTATCCTCTTCAGAATAGGATTCTCTCTACTTTCCCTTCACAATTCTTTCGAAGAAAAACTATTATAGAAAAAAGAAAATAAAATTAACGAGAACAGAGAAAAAAATCGAAAAAAGAACAAAATAAAAAAAATATGATTAGAGATAATCTAAAAACCTGCTTTCTCTCTCATCCCTTCACTCTTTCTCTCCCTCTGATCGTTGTGGATTCGTTCAGAGGTACTATACAATGATTCTGTTCCGTCCCCTGTTTTGGCGGACTCCAGCTGATCTCTTCCCAGATCTCGGTTACACCAAGAAATGACATGGCTGCCTTCAGTCTTTCTGTCAGCACCAAATCAAGTTGATCATCCTTCAAAAACAAATCGATTTGATCGAACAAACGGTCTGATCTTGTCGATTTTCTTGGTCGTCGGTAAGCAAGGTGGTGCACCGAAACCAAGGCAGCTCAGGTTAGAGTCCGTGCCTGGTTAAATTTGGTTGGGTATGGTCAGAACATTGCAGGCTACTTGCTAGATTTTTACTGTTTTCTACCCGAATCTTTTGAATCCTAATTTGGCCGTATGGACCAAGTACAGTACAGCCTACAGGTCCTCTGATTTAGCACTGATGTTTTATTTATGGTTCGGATCCTCTTGTCATTGACGGAGTTCAATGCTAGCAGTTCAAAATTTGGAATCTAGTCAAATCAAATTCACATGAGTTCAAAGTTCCGAACTTGCAGAGCTAAGAGACCCAAATCTCAAAGTGCTTATTGAAATTCATAAATGTTTCTTCTCCTATTCATTTAGGTTGAAGTTTTGGTTTCGTCAAGCAACTATGTAGGGTCCTTAATTTTTAATCTTCCTATTTTTAATTATTGATGATAACACAACCAAAGTAATAGTTGAAAATAAAATTAAACACAACTTACTTGATTGCATATACGATAAGAACAAGAATTAAATATGCCAAATAAATAACAAAATTAAAATAATGCATATGTTCATGCTTGGTGCGCTTACCTATTTCTTTCAATATTCATCCCTTATATGGTTATAATAAGTATAAGGCTGATGCTTAATCAATTAACCATTTCTTCTCTCCCCTTTAGTCCTAATCATGCAAGTACTCTTGATACCAATTGTGAGCATTTCTACACCATCACTTGCTTTGGTTCAAAAATCCTCCTCTTTTGGAATCAAACATTGAAAATCAAAAACATTAAAAGCACAAGGAAGAGCTTCATAAATCATGATTCTTTGAATGTAGAAGTCATATGAATCAAAATTCATGAAAGCTCGTAACATACATTAAACTTCCTCTAACTTTGTGCTTATATGTAGTGGAAGACAAAATATATGCATAATATCAAATTTTAAGTCAAATGAGGGATTTTAGGCTATATTATTGAAGGTAGCTAGATAAATGATACATGATTATAGGATAAATCATTAACCACTTGTAAAGAGAGAGACATAGTAGACCTTCAGGGATTCCAACATGAGACTAAACAAAGATAACCTTGTAAATATGTTAATCTCAAAATCACAAAATATAGGATAGAAATTTGCGCGTACAAGTAACTAAATTACTTGTGAGAGACATACACATCGTCATGAATGTGAATTGAGGAGTTCACTTTATATTTTGAACTCATGGCATATAAAATATATGAATCTAACCTACAACTAATAAAACATATATATTGATTATGAATGAAAATTAAAACATAGCAATCTATCATATGAGTGAGACACCTAGGCATTGCATGCAATTAAATAAATATCAATTGTAAAGATATATAACAATGATTAAAAATATGCTCATGCAATCCTAGACATGTAAAGGGACTAGATGAAACATATGCATGAATTTGAATCTAGTTACCCTATTTTAGCTTCATATGGAAGACTTTGGCATATGATAATCAAGATGAGCTTGATTCTTGACTCTTTCTTCATCTTTATCTTCATATTTTCTTGCTTGTTTGCAAGAGAAAGACTCTTTTGGTTTGATGAAGATCAGCTTTCATACAAGTAAAGCTAATGTGAAGTGAGCTTTCCAAGCACCTTTGTGAGAATTATCTCATTCAAATCTTTACAGTTGTGAAAGATGGTAATGATGGTATCATATTTGGGCCAAAGGACACTAGAAGCATCTTTCTCACCACATATTCATATTTCATTTGTGTCAAACCTATGCCATTAAGCTCATTGACAATCACATTTAACTGTGAGTTCATGTCATTAGCATTTTCATATGGAAGCATGATAAAAAAAACTCAATTAGACTTAACAACATGATTTTTTCTTCATGCACATCTTTTCAACCATCATGAATTTCAATAAGCGTGATCCAAATGCCATGTGCATTAGTGAAACTTTAAATACAATTAAAAACATCAATGCTAATAGATAAAAATAAAATACTTCTAGCAATACCATTCAATTACAATTCTTCTTTGCCAGTTTTTGTAGGATTGTTAGGCCTACGCAAAGGGTTTATGACGACATTTACCACTCTACAAACATCTAATCATTTTGCTTCTAGATAGCAAGACATGAAAATTTTCCAAAGATGAAAATTTGTGCCATTAAAGTGAGAAGTCCTACCAATATCCATCCTATCCCCGAACACCCTAACATCACTTTCTCACTAGTCGGTGAATCCTAAAATGTCCAAATGTGAACCGCAGGCTCTGATATCAATTGTAAGGACCTGTGATGTCCTAATAGGTGGGTTAATTAGGGATTATAAAATCTATTCGGCTCAATTTCAACAAGATAAATCTAAATCAATTTCTATATAAATGTGTTATAGGTTTATCTAGTGTGACTACTCTACCTCAAAAAAGTTTTGCATTCCAGGTTCCAATCCTAACAACTACACATGCAATTCTAGGAAACATAAATGCGGAATATGAAACGTTGCAATAAGTAAGTCCATAATATAAATGAGATAGAGAGCACAAACTCGGCACGACAACTTTTTCTCGTAGTATCGGTGAGTTGCCTCTCATCACTAGTCCATGTTGGATCCCCTGGCAAGGTTCAAGCTCTCCGATCGAATAACTCCACAGCTATTACCATTAGAGCTCTTGACACATCGGTAGGTCTCCTACTAGGTACACATGGATGATCACCACCATCTACACTAAGGTAGTCATTCGCCACTCCAGCATGGGTCACTCTGTCGAGATCAGACCAAGGAAACAATCCAATCTCAACTATGCATTGAGCCCAAGAATCAATCCTAACACATAGTGACTTCATCGAATTAAGTGAATGATATCCAACTTAATTGAATTAAATCATCTTACAAAAGAGACCTTCAATGGTCAAAGAAGCAAATAAACTGCAGCGGATCTAACGTAGTCTTTATTCCTCTCGATAACTCCATAGGTAATTGATAGAGAACCACCTTAAACTGCACCATTATCTAGAAACTCCACAAAATCTTCTCGAACTGAGTGTGGTTTGAGTATAGCAAGTGTGAGCACATGTTGTATTCTACAAGTTGTGAGGAAAATATGCAAATGATTGCTTAAATAAGGGTAAAGGTGACATAGCTTATTTGCATAAAAATAACATTTATTTGTAAACAACAATTTTGAAAGCAAGTAATCAACTAAGTGAACAACAGACAACCTCAATATTTCCACATCTTGACTTAACCAAATATATGACTAAATGATCGAGATACCGGCCTATTGGGGGGGGGGGGGGTGAATAGACGCTTTTTCAAAATATTAAAGCAACACAGAGGAAATAGGTTGTATGTTTCGACTGACACCGGAAGTTTCGATGTAGACTATTGAAACTTCTGATTTGCCTAATATTTGAATCTAGCTAAATCTACGAGCAAGTATGAGTTAAATTGGGAAATGCAAGATGCAGCAGGATATGATGCTACTCAATTTAACAAAGAACTTGTAAGCACAAAGTCTAACTCAAGATAAATGACTAAATGCTCGAAATCACATAAGAGGTGAGAAATAACCGAAAGTGGACACAAGATGGATTTGTTCACGAAGTTTGGATCCTTGAGGGGATCCTATGTCTCTGTTAAGGGGCTCGGTCACACTTGATCCGGGTCTCTTTCAATCCTTTTTCTCTCGAGGTTTCACAAGGCACTCCTCATCTTCATTTGGTATTTCTTTCCTTGCGGAGGTAAAATCCGGCTATCATAAACTTCTCACGACACACCACAAATGAATCGATGGCACATGAGAGACTCATAGCCGTCTAGGAGACCTCAATCTCCAAGAGTAACAAATGCACACGAAGAACTCTCGGAGATGAACCCTAGTGCTCAAAGATTTGCAAAGCTTTCACTAGCACTTGAATCCTCTCTCAAATCTCTCACCAAAGATTGAATCACTTAGAAGGGAGAGAGGAGAGGTGAGAAGTTTCTCTAAATGTGTTTCACAAGACAAAGGGAGCAGCAGTCGGCTTGGGAGAGGTGAGGGATATTTATAGAGTACCCCCCAAAAACTAGTCATTATGCACTTTTTCAGCCCACATCGGAACTTCAGATATCCCGATCGAAACTTCCGATTAGTGCAAAGTAACAGCATCGACCTACTCAATCCAAACCAAAATTGGAAGAAAACACACATCAAAACTTCCAATTAGCAACAAAACTTCATCTCGAGAGCCTGAGGTATTCAGAACACCGAACAGTCTGATCCAGATTGAAACTCCCGATCACAACATCGGAACTTCCGATTAGCAAAGAGAATTCTAACCTGAGAGCTTAAGGATTGAGACAACCCAGACATTCCGATATACATCGGAACTTCTGACAAAAATATCAGAACTTCTGATTAAATCGAAACTAGAAACTTGAGAGCCTTAAGAATCCAACACATCATAAATTCTGATTCAGACTGAAACTTCCGATGAAACCGATTGAAACTTTCGATCATTCCTGAAATTATTAAACCAAAGTGTCCGTGTTGTGAAAACTGTCTCTCGTTCTAAGGATAAACTTTGAGCACTAAGTTCATACCAAAGCCTTCAACATTGTATCCCTTTTAATAGTACGATATTCCTATACTCAAATTAAAATAAAACGCTATAACCATAGGAATATTCAAGTGCCGTCTTCTTTCTTCATTTTTGGGGACCGCCAACATCGTTTAGCTTTCATCATTGGAACTTTTACCTATTCGAATACTCATTGAATGTATTAGTCCTTTAATCGCTTGTCATCAATCATCAAAACCCACATAGAGAGGTTAGATGAACTTTCAATAACCACCTCAACCATGGCTCCCAGCACCATAGTTGACCCAAACCAAACACCTCAACAAAGGTTCCCACCACCAAGGTTGAACAAATCAACACCTCAACCACAGTCCCCACCACCATGATTGACCAAACTAGACTACTAAGTTATTACTAGTCTTGTGTGGCTTTCATCACTGCTCTTGACCGTGAGCACGGGTGATTAATTAGTTATATACTCTGCAGATATTGTACACTTTACCAACAAGTCATGATTTCTGTTTTGTCCGTACCGATAAAACACTTACACACTTCCAAAATGTGTGACAAGGAATCACTACAAAGCCTTTACAATGCTGCTCTCAACATGTGCATCCCCGCTAAGGTTTCACCACCATGTGAATTACACCTCAATAATGGAAGCCCCCTCTTGTGCCATACGGATCTAGGGAATTACATCATTCCGTTCCCTGTACCATCATCTAATCTACACCATGCTAAGAGTTAAGCTAATTAATCGGCTAGGACCATCTCATACCAAGATTGTGGTTGTACTGTAAAGCTTAGTCTGAACGCACCACGAACCAGTCCTTGAACAATTTGAGAAAGGCTACCACAAACCCTTTTGTGCAACTGGCCTGCACGTGTCTCCTCTAATCAATTGCTCAAACCCTAATTTTCATGTTGCTAACCAAACATTATTCCATCATTTTGATCATAGTTGCATGAGTCCATTAGCTGGTATAGTTAAACAATTATCATTATCACCATCTTGAAGAAATGCTAAGCATAACTACCCTTCCATAAACCAACCAAACCATGGCGACAAGGATGATATTATTAGCAATATTATCACCATCCTGAAAAACTAAGGTATAGCCTAACTTGAGATTCCCAGCAATATTATTAGAATGCAATTTTGAAAACAAAACATTTTAAATATGGGATCAATATGGTCAAGGAGACAACTTACCTTCCGATACTTAGTTGGGTCTTCAAAGTCTTGGTCTTGTAATCCTTTCTGCTCCTTGGGAACAATAGTGTTTACTTGAGAAAATAAGAGAAAAGACAATAAATAAACATCAAGAACAAAAAATAATCAAATAGCACACAACAAACAACTTAACTTGATATATAATGATTTTCAGGAAATTTTGGCGAAAGAGCCGATCAAATGGGAGCTACGGTGGACAATATAGGATTTTCAGAAGAGTAAAATAGGGCTAAAAAATTGAAGATAGGTGAAACTAGATAAAAAAAAATCTAGTATTTTCTAGAGCGATATAGGATTTTATACTATTTTCTAGGAATTTTCTAGATTTATTGGAATTATTTTACTAACAAAAAACATTAAAAAATTATTAAATATTTATTTACTAAAGAAAAACATTATCTAAACCATTAAAAAATTATTTTGCAAGTTAATGGAATTAATATAAATAATTTAATACAGAAAACTCTATTTATTGCATCATTATTGCCTATTATTTTGTTAGCAAGGTGATTTAATTAAAACAAAAAAGAAAATGTTGACTGGGTGTTGATTGTGCTTGGCAGGTCATATCAGAGACTGAGGTGGCATCCTACATGGCCATGATGTGGTTGCAGATGTGGCACTTTAACGTGGAAAGGTGACTAGGCGATGAATGGGTGACACATAGGCAGCTGGGGCTGACGTGGGCAACACTTGGTAGCTGAGGTGGTAGACTACTTGACACGCTAACTGGGATTGACATCATTAAATCTAGGAGCTTCATCTTGGATTGGGTAGCCAGGGTTTTAAGGAGTGAAGGGGTACGCCCTGATCTAATTTGAGACGCCCATGCGAGATCAGATGGCCAGGGTGGTTTGGGCTGATCTCTGGTTGACTCAGACAGCGATGGCAACTTAGATGAGACGGATGGTGGCTAGAGAGTGATCAGAATAGCTCTAGTGGCTTTGATTTGCTTCGACAAGCGGCAAAAAAGCGTTGTGGACAACGACAAACTCACTAGGGCTATAGATCAATGTCGAAGACATTCACAGAGGACTAGCCACGAGCGATGGTAGTAGAAGTCTTTAGAGCTTGGTTGATGAGGCTCTCTGATGCCGATCTTGAGACGAGGATGTGGGGAAAAGGCTCGGGATGTCTAGAGGAGGCTCAAGGCTTAGCTATTTATGGCCTGGAGAGGGTAAGAGGGCAGAACTGACTCAGCTAGGGTTTAAGAGGAGTTCGACGGCGGCACATTCTATCTCAAGTTCAATCTCGAGTTTGAATTGTGCCTGGCTAGAGATAAAATGGGCAAAAGATCACTCGGAGCACAAGGAATCGATTTGGCAACCTTCTAGAAGATCTTTAGCTTGGGTTGGTTTGGATTTGGGCATGAGATTTTGTTGCCGGCATCATTTCAGATGACGCACAGAGGAGTTTGACTAGAGGTGGATGATGACGCACTGTGTGCGGGCCTGAGCTGATAGCGGCACAGAGGGAGAGGATGAGTGAGGTGATGTCGCACAAAGAGATGGGCCACAAGCATGGTCTTAGCATAGGTAGAAGAGAGGAGGAGGGGGAGGAAAGAGAGGTTGGCTGGGGTACGCTCTTTCAGCCCACATGGGAAAGAGGAGAGGGGATCAGGACGGGAGAGGGAAAACAGAGAAAGAAAAAGACAAAAGGATAGTGGGCTGAGGGAGGGATTCCGGCACGAGAGGGGTTTTATTGATTTTCTTCTTATTCTTTCTCTGTTTCTTTTCTTTTACCTTTCCTAAATGTTTCCTCGTATTACATTATTAACTGTCCACTCAAGAACTAGCAAACAATACAAAGCAACCACTAGCAACAATTAGCAAAATATTGGAAATTTTTTAAAGTTGACAAATTTATTTTATTTAAATTTTTCTTTATACTAATTAATCCTAGGATTTCTGGAATTTGACCTGTTACACACTCCTCCAACTCACAACACTTGTAGCCACTCTATAAACTAGATTGGAGGGTCTCAAAAGACTCACCACCTTTAAGCCATCTAGGTGTAGGCATACACTAAGAGTAACAAGTGTGGATCTCTCACTTGATCCAACTCTAGGCTAATCAGCTTGCTAAATGCACACTAGGTCTAAACTAGCACTAATCAAGTCCTTAATCTTATACTAATTGTCAATCTTCACCTTTAATTCCACGGTGACCCAATCTCTCTCCAATATGTGTGTATGCCTTGTCGTAGGAGTGAGCAACTTCAAATGGCTGGCCAAGGGGTTATTTATAGCCTCACCCCAAACAACTAGCCATATGAAAGAATTTGTCTAGAATTCCTAGACATCATATTGTATAGTGACAAACATCGTATTATATGATGATCCCTTTCCAATAGTAAGAAATTCAACCGTTAGAGCCATTTTTGTTCTCACTGTATTATACAATGAACACTGCAATATTGTACGGTGATCTCCATCATACTGTATAGTAACTAATCTTCTGAGGCACCAGTTATCATGGTCTCTGTATGATGTCCAACAATATTGTACAGTGACTCTAGAAAACCCTGTTTCTCTTATGTCACCCTTTACTGTATTGTGTGTGACCCCATTGCATTGTAAGGTGACCTATTTTCCAAAGGAACTTGTCCAATTCAATCCAACTCAAGTCCTAATGTTTGTGGCTTTTCTTCCTTGATGTCTTGGGTCTTTCTCTAGTCTATTAGAGCTAGTCAAACCTAGTATGCATCACCTATTAGGTAATTAACCTAAAGACTATAGATCAAGCTACTAAGGGTATGTTTGGTTGCTTTGCCCAGCCTTGTCTAGCAAGGTTAGAGGACAATCAAGCATGTTTGATTCTTTTGCTTGGTTTGAATTTAGGTAAAGTTGGAAGGATTTCCTTACTTTTGAGAGAGCTAAATTAGCTCCCCTCTTCTAGCAAGGTTTGCCTTGCCTAACCTTGCCAAGCAAGGCTAGTGGGCAAGTGTGAGCAAAGAAACCAAACATACCCTAAATCGAAACCCATTTTTATAGTACACCCAAAGAAAACAATTCTATCTATAAAAGTGATGCTCTAAACACCATGATCACTTGTGTAAATAATATGTCTTTATATCTTCATGAATCTCTTATTTGACCTTGATGTTCATTCCTTTGAGGTGTTTGGAACCCCAAATTCATCGTATAACATCCATAAGACTAAATCTTATATACTAGCAAACAATGTTAGTCTCATTGACTATGTTGATATTAATCACCAAAATCACATTGACCAAATGCTAGGATCCTTACTCTTTGAAACTCACAACGGTCACTATGCATGATGCCAAGTGTCCTAGTGACATTTAGGCTTGTCCATCTATAGCGACCGATGAGAACCGCACCATTATGTCTGGTGCATTAAACAGACCTGATAAATTTATTGGAGTTATGCCGATGTGCCATGTTGGTTAGGCGTATGGTCTTGGATGGCATATGTGGTCTCCTATATTCATGAAAATTTACATTCGGCCATAGTGATTCGACAATTGTTGTACGTGATACAAGTCCATGTCACTCGTATCTACAATAGTTGTCTTATAATGTTATAAACAATATATAATTGTCTATACAATGGTATAGATAATAATATATAAGCCGTCTTATAGACCATCTATATAATAATAGACAAAATTTTGTGGTCCTCTTTTTTTCTCTCCTCCATATCATCCAAAATCATAGGTGGCACCTTTTATGGATAGCTGATGTAAGACCATTGCGACCTAAAGAAACAAGTTGTACATAGGATAATAGTAGTTCTTTTAGTCACTCGATGAGTCTGTGTACTATAAGAAAAGCATCGAACATTAGTTTTCAGTAACGGATAATACATCTTCCTACATACTGATCCAATCCTCAAGTTGTATTGTGCAGAGCGATCATGCACAATTGCACATGTCATGTTCAGGTGTTTCTGCTATGTGGTTTAAAACTACCCCTATAGGGACAACTTTAGAACTCTCCCTTTAGAGACCACTGTGAAGGTTGATCGTGGTGTAATACCCCAGCTTTTAGCTATTACTAACAATGAACTGGATGTTCACATAGTGTTGTGAATGCGTTGGATGTGCCATTATGTTGTCAATAGCTTATTTATAGTTGCTTTTTTTTTTCACGCTAAACAGTAGTCATGAGCTTAATGCATCTCTTTCATTTAAAACCTACCCTATCTAACCTCTCACCTCATGATCATCACACTACTACAGAAATGATTTAGTGGGCGTCCGTGTATAGTCAGTTCTCTAGAGCCATCTATGAAAATATTACCACAGACGGTTCCAAAGTAGACCCGTCTGAGAAAATAACAAGGAGTAGCCCTAAGATGATGGGACACTTTAGTATAGATGGCTCCAAATGGGAACCGCATGTTCTGTTAATATAGACGACTAATATATAGAGTTGTTTGCACTAAAATCAATAGTACAGATGGCTCCAAATAGGAATGCATATATACATATATTCGTCAGTATGATCAATGCATATGATCACATACATGTCATACATCTCAGTTCATTCTTTCATAATAGAAATCATTACATACTTCATTTATAGGATCAATTACATCACTGCATATATGCATACATTCATCAGTACAAGGACAGATGTTTCTTAAAGGAATATCTACTTCTCCGTAGAGAGCATTTTTTTTAGCACACTAAGCATGGCAAAACCCTGAAACCCAACTATTTCCTAAAATTCCCTAAGAGTATTTTATTGTGACTATTAATTAGCTCACAGCTAAATATACATAGCATTTTAGGAAATATTCCAAAATCTAAATTCAAGTCCTTTTACTTTTCCAAGCCTTGCAACTTTGCAAAAAGCCCCTCAAGTTCTAGAAACACAGCAAACCGACCAAGCCAAGGACCTCCATGCAATTATTGATTAATTGCCAAGGGTTCACAATAAAATATATCACATTTTCAATACAAGGAAAATTAGATCAGATTTTCCATTCCATAAATATCCTCCAAGTTCACCAATAATCATAAGAATGCCACCAGCCAAAATAACCAAAATATCCTCATGTGCCACCTAGTAACCTCAGTGTCAACATGCCAACTCAAATGACCATGCACCATGATACCTAGAATATTTAGGTGTTAGAAAGCTTAAACCCTAAGCCATGCAACAATTAGGAAATTCATTTTATAACAATAGGAAATCATGTGTATTTCCATCTATAAATAGGAGATGATGACCACCATAGCAAGCCATTTGGTGCAATGCAAGCCAAGGAAGGTTGAAGAAAGAATAGTCAAGAGCATCAAACATCATCATTTAGTGTGAGACCCTTTTGCTGGGATCTCCTATACCTCCTGTATCAGTTCATAGATCAAATAGTTGATACACATAGTAGAACAATTGTGGCATCACAATCATATATCGTATATATAAGTATTATGGTTACAACAATACCAAAGGTCTTAAACCATAGAGTAATACAAGTCTAACCAACAAGCCAGCAAAAGCACAGCGGAACAACAACCCAAAGCCATAAGCAGCTAGGTGCGAACACGACAACTAATCTACTCCTCATTCACGCCTTCATCTCCAATGAAGTTGGCATCTGCTTCCTCATCTGAATGATAGAAATAATGAGTACGGAAGGGCTCAACAAGTCATATACTATTGCAAGGGTTTAATAGATGCATAAAGGATGGCTCAAGGACAAGGCTTTACAGTTTAGTTTTAAGCATAAAACAGTTTTCATGCAGATATCCAGTTATATTCTCTCTTATTTACTTTTAAACAGTGTAAACAAAGTAACAAGGTATATCGGAGGGGGGGTTCAGTCCTGGGAGGGTCTACACTTTGCTCTGCAGTCCTTATCACCATACCTGGTGTACCTTTAGTACCACACAGCTCTTGGCAGATTGAGCCCGCAACCTCATCATACGGACACCTAATCCACACACTCACTCATCAAAGATACACACACCCGAGTCTAACCAATGAGGTCATTACTTTGCATGTCCATAACTATGGATATGGCTATTAAAACAGTTTTACACTCTGCAGAGGTTGTACACTGTACCCACGAGATAGCTCAGCCTTCAACCGTTGCAAGTGGAGGAGTGAATCATACCGAGATGCTTCAATCACCTTTCTTTGTTGGACACTACTTCGAGATATCCCAAGTGCTCTAGGTCTCATATAGAGTGCACTCCCCACTGACCATTGTAGCGTGGCTGGGTCAAAAACACACATGTAGATCACCGGATAGATGCTTGGGTTCTCGTTGCTCCCCTTGTCCTCCTAGTAAAATGTCCAGTTTGGTCGGGAGATAGAAAGGTCAAGTCCTACCCATATAGGCGCATGGTTGCACTGGGATGGTTTAGCATGATGGCGCAATAATTCAGTACTTATACGGCTGGGGCAGACATCTTCAACTAGCAATAAATATCACGAAGGTAACTCAAGCCCCCAAGAATATCCTCACCGGAGGACTACTCTACTTGCCCCTGCTAAAATGGTTTTCACCCATTTTACACACCACCTGCCATATCTCATATGACATCAAGGATTCCATAATCATCAAAGATTCATGGCATATGAGTTGAATTAATTAATCAGTGAACCAACATCTCCAAAGAGATGTATTCCATTCTAAGCATGCTATATAATAAGAAGTCATCCGATATTAATATAGATAATGACAAGTAAATTCTATGGTGATATGTATTCTGGATAATGTCATTTAAGACATGTCAATTGTTTGATAGGATTTAACAACTGCAAGTTGTTGAAAAAAATCACAATACATAGCACATGCAATCATAAGTCAAGTTTTAAGTTGATCAATTAGATTATTGAAAACATGGATTCAAAATGATCAAGGAGATAAGACTTGCCTTCTTCGAAGTATTCTTCTAAGCCTTTGTTGAAGTTGGGGTTCTCTGGTTCCACAGCGAATCCCTTTAGTTCTACAAACATGATTTCGATGAACGATGGCCTATAATAGAGATGAAACAAATAACACCAAATGGAATACCTAATGAGCCCTAAATGATATCACACTGAGATAGAAAGATAGATCTCGAATTTAGATGAATTTAGATGAAAGAATCAACGAAATCGGGGGCAGAACGGAGAAATTATGACCCCCAGAGATTTAATAAAAAATGAAATCAAAAAAATTATAAAATGGCAATATTCTTATGTGGGCCCCACTGTACCGTTCATTAGGCTAGAATCCCCTTTTAAGTGAACACCGCTCTTATTGAATACTTTGGTTCAATCACTAATCAAGCTTTGGAATAGATTAGGGATTTCAGACTCACAGTTTCCTTGTTCCAGGCAATTTCTAATCCTTGCTCATGTTGAGAAGCAATTTTCAAAGCGAGGCTTTGAACTTACTTTATGATGGTCACTTGCATGATCAGAGTACTCTAGCAAATCAAGTTAGAGAATTATGTTAATCATGAGTAATGACTATGAAACAAGATTGTGAACATGAAGAGTGCTAGTGAGGCGATGTTTGTTATGTACGTCTTTGAATGCCTCACTAGTATCTCCTTACTTGCTTGGTTGGTTAAGCTAAGAACCCCCTATGATAAATATCCAGTGACACAACAAGCGCATTAACCATAGACTTTATTGAGTCGGGCTTAGCCAAGTAGTCATTCTATTGGTGTGTCTCCAGAAGGTGTACTGTAACGGCTGGGTGACCATAAGCATCTATGGTATTTGACTACATATTCATATATAGCCACTAGTTTATGTGGATCTAACACATTGGTTGATGAGAGTCATTGAACGGGCTCTATCTACACCTGCAAAATTACCTGTTCAATTCCGAAGACATTGGCAATATTGTAAGAAAGGTCATGTTGGCTTTGACCATGTCATGCACATCTTGGTGTGTGAGACATAGTGTCAAGCCTGACATTTTGTGGACACAATAGTGCACCTCTCATCAGAGTCTTGAATGAGATTTCACTCCCATCTTCGAGGTTATGAAGCAATGCTCGTGGTAGTAAAGGGAACTACCACTAGGTTGTATCCTGCAATGTTCATTCCAGTAGAATAAATTATTAAAACTTGATTGTTTTACAATCACACTCTTTGAAAACCATGCATGAAGGTTATGAGAATACAATGATAACACTATGAACTCCTCTTGACTCGTGTGATTGCTGATTGCTATTATGAGTACCTTCAGGCTTATACTCGTAAACCTATTAATCATAGAGCCATAGATGGTCATGAGGTAGTGTAACACCCTAATTTTCAACCTTTTGGAAATAGTAATAAATATTCTTTTCCTTAAGAATAGGGTGTTGGTCTTTGTCTCAAAATCCTAGGAGGAAGAAATTATTTTCTAAAAGCAAGAAATTAACCTAGGTTATATTATAGATTGATTGCATTCATGCTGGAATAGCTGCATTAGGGTTTTTATTGTGCGAAAAATAAGTTTTGAAAACCCCGAGGTGTGCCGTTCGAGTTTTTGGAAAAATTTGTAAATTTTTTTTCGTAAAAAGAAAAGTTCCTTTTCTTTTCCTTTTCTTCCTTTTCTTCTTTTTCTCCCGGGCGGTTTTTCCCTTCTCCCTTTTTGGGCTGAGCCCGAACTGCCCCTTCCTCCTTCTCGGGCCGAGCTCCAGCCCACTCCTCCCATCTCCACTCCACTTTCCCACCTGGGCCAGCCGAAGGCCACGGCAGAGCAGCGCTGCTATGTCCTCTGTTGGCGCCTGGCTGGTTTTCGCCTCCGCCCGCACGCTAGCGCCCCCCGGTCTCCTTCTTCCTCCCGTAGCCACCCTGGTCGCTGCCAAGCCAGACTCGAGTTTGAGCATCGTGCGCATTGCGCCTCTCTCCTTGAGTCCGAATCCTAACCACCTCTGTTCTATCCAATCGCGTGCCCCGCCTATATAAACAATCGAGGCCCCCCTATTTCCCATCTATTCTCGGCCACCGCAAGCCACCGCCGCCCGCCACTATTGTCGGCTGACCCAAGCTCCATCGTTGGCCGTATCATCGCCGCTTGCCATAGCCGAGCCGCCCATTAGCTTTGTCGTCGCCAGCCGCACACGCCGATGCCGTCGCCATCGCATTTTGGCCACTGGAACTCCCTCCCCGTCGCTCACCCGAGGTCGGCGCCGTCTACCTCGCCATCGACCGCCTTTCAGAGCCTCGCCACCCGAGGTATGTGCTAAAACAGACTCCCCTTGTCCCTTTCTTCCTCCATCGCCGCTCGTCGTCGACCCCCATGCCCGGCGACGAGGTCCGCCACCTCTCCGGCGAAAGTGCTGCCATGCCTGAGCCTTCCGCCGTCGCCTTTCCTCTCGGGAGCCGATCGGTTAAGCATTCCCTCGCCCATGACCGTTAGATCTATTTTGGATGGCCACGATTAGAAGCCTCACATACCCTTTCAACATTCAATCACATGATGCCACGTGGCCACTTAATCCTAGGCAGCAAGGCAAGCCACGTCATCGCCTGCATAAGCCGGCCACCTTAGCGAATTAGCCCGCGTGGCAATGCCATGTCAGCACGCCTTTATCCGGTCATTATTTCTATTTGTTTTAATTCGGGAATAATGGTAATTTTGCAAATAAGCCCCTGGACTTTCCTGTATTTAAATAAAATCCCCTGTCTTTATACAGTTTAGCCACTAAACTTTCTCATAATTATAAATAGGTCCCACAATTTTTGCAAAAAGGCCCCTAACCTCTCTATTTTTATTCAAACTAAGTCCTTTTATTTTTCAGATTTAACCCTAATCTTGTTTATAGCATAAATTTCACATTTTAGCTCCGATTTAGATGGTTTTCGCACTCTTGTATTCGTAGTGACGCGTAATATCTTTTAGTACCCTTTTCATAGATAATAACTATAGTTTGGTGCAATATTCTTAGACAATTTTGTTGTGTGTTTTTCCGATGTGTTTCGAGAGCAGACGAGGAGCAGTTTGAGAATCTACAGGACCAAGTATTTGAAGAGTCTGAGCAGCAAGTTGGGAGAGGCAAGTGTCCTTGAACATTTTGATTCCAGTTTTGTTTAAAATGCGTTCTTTACTTCAAACATGCATGCTGTTAATTCTGAATCCTATGTACTTATAGTATCATGTTTCATATAATTCCTTGTCGCCTAGTTGTTAGCATTGGATATGATGGGTTGTGCTTAGCTTTGCACAAGGGGATGGAAGGGTTAATGGTTAAACATGACTAATGAATTAATGCAACTATGAGTTTGGAATATTAATGATGGTATAGCAAGATGGAACCTTAGGCCTTGAGCAAAGTAGTGTTATTGATGATGAAGTTATGTTGTTGATTTAGTGTTTGCTCAAGTAACCTAAGTAAGGACCGGTTTGTGGAGCGACAACCTAAGAAATATCGTACCAACCACGAGACCTGGTATGGGATAGGCCTAGCCTATTAATTAGTGGATTCCATTGTGCGTGCCAAACGGAAGAGTGGATGTGTGGGGACGGTAAAGGCCAGAACCATTTGGTTAGTGGTATGAGAAGTGTAGTGGAAGGGAAGGGTGAAAACTTTTCGGAGCTACAAGGCACAAAAGGGGGCTTCTGGGTGGTGTGAATGCCACTTTGACGGCGGTGAAATGTAGCGAGCATGCACATACTGGATGAAACTTTGTAATGGCTTTGTAGTGACTTTTCGAGCGACACACCACTGGCGTGTGTTAAGTGTTTCTCGAACACGGCAACAAGAAAGATCACTACTCGTGGGATAAGCTGAACAACCTCTGCAGAGTGTAAAATCTGATATATCAGCCGTGCTCACAGATATGAGAGACTTGGATCCTCACGTGTTTAGTTGGATGGGTTTGGGTTGGTTTGGTTAGTTTGGGAGCCTAACATGGGATTCAGGTGGTTGGGAAACATGTGGAAATGTTTCTAGGAGTTGGAGGTCTACTGATGATTTACCTAGTCAAGTAGGATGCTTTTATAATACTTCGTTAGTATAGTTGGCTTTCATGCAAATTTAAACTGTTACAGCTTGTTCTTTTGTTTAAGCTCGCATGGCATTTTATCTTTCCACACTTGCGGAGTACAAGTTGTACTCATACTTGCTATTTTTATCCAAATGTCCTCCAAGCGCTGCTTAGACATTGAAGGATATCCAGATTTCTTCATTGATGAAGATGAAGACTGCTAGGCCTGCGTTTTCCCCTGGTCAATTGCCTGAGGAAGTTGGAGCTTCGTGGCATTTAGTCTGTGTGCTTTTGTTTAAGACTTTGAGGTCTTTCTTTACCTATTCAAGTTAAACGTTGTAATAATGACACTAAGTGTGATACACTGATGATGTCGTTGCATGTATGAAACTTGATCCTAGCATACATGTTGTTTACATCTGGTTTTGTCCCTTTCTAAAGCCGGGCGTGACAGAGGTGGTATTAGAGCCGTGTTGACCGTAGGCTGCAAGCCTAGCTAGAATGGACGAGTTTCTAAGGACTATTTTGATAAAGAAAACTATTTTTGAAAACTCTGCTATGTCTTTTCTGTACTTTCCTTGCTTATTCTATTTAAACTTTGCTGCTAACTCTCCCTATTTTTAAAATGTTGTAGATGGCCTGGACCTGTAAGACTACACGCAAGAGTACTAACAGCCACCTTCCTGCTCGACCGTTGACCCCGACTCGTGCCATGACCTTTGCAAGATAGCGGCCACCCCGAGTTCAGCGATGGAGTCGTGTCTACCACTCCGATGGATGCCACACTGGATGGTTCCCCGCCAAGCTTTGGGAGATACTTCATAATCTGGGATCCGAGAAGGCACCAGAATACACAGGAGTGAAGACTGAGTATATTGATGGCCCTCCTGAGTGGAAAGTTGAAGTGGTGATCTTCGGTTCGCTACCAGAGCGTGGAGCCTACGAGGTGACGAGCATTCATTACGCCATCTGACCAAGAGCTACCTTCGAGGCTGGAATTCATGACGCCGCACGCCAAGCCCTACTGGTCCTCTACCACCGCCACAGCAATGACCTGATCTTCACGCAATACAGCCATTACCCTCAGCGCATCAGTGGCTTCACCGATATCACCGCTACACCCGTCATCGCAGAAGGTACTACCAGGCTTGGAGAGCAAATCGCCCTGGCTTTGGAGCTGAGTCAGGAGTTGGATCGGACCACTAAGGAGTTCAAGCGCAGAGTGAGCTACGCAACAAGAAGCGTCACCACCCAAACTGCTGGGAATCTTCTTCATCTGACTCTGAATCTGAGGAAGAGACTCTGCGCCCATACCGTCTTTAGGCTCGTCGTCGTCTAGCTCCAGCACCCTGAGGTTTCGGCAGAGTTAGGAGTTCATTTAGGAGGTTGTCCTATTGTTGTTATGAGTCGTTAGAATCGTGTGTTAGTGAGTAAGTTGATCTGGTGGTGTGTTATGTAATGATTTGGATCTTTGTTTGAGTGAGTGATATTTTGTGAAGATCTTCATGAATGCATCCTTATATAATATAATATATTAGTTAGTTTGGGAGTCTACCTCTTTTTTTCTTCTGTTGTTCTTCATAAATCCCTTGTTTCCTCATCTACCTACACCTATCTTAGATGGTGAACCTAAGGAACTGCGCTAACGCTAATGGCAATGCTTCTGGTGGACAAGATAATGATAATCCCTCCCCACCACCACAGCCATCCCTCGAGCAGCGTTTGGCAGTGCAAACTCAGATTCTACAAGGAGTGGCCCGGACCATGATCCAAATGCAGCAGAATCCCCTCATCGCCGCCCTTGCACCACCACAGCAATCCCTTGACAAGCTGGAGAATTTCAAAGGACTAAGCCACCTACCTTCTCTTATGCTGTTGAACCTATGGACGCTCATGATTGGCTCAAGGTAATCGAGAAGAAACTCTCAATCGCTCAGTGCAACACCAGGGAAAAGGTTTTGTTCGCGTCACACCAGCTGATGGGACCTGCTGCAGACTGGTGGGATGCCTATGTCGCTGCTCACGAAGAACCTGACAGCATCAACTGGTCGGAGTTCAAGAATGTTTTCCGAGCTCATCATGTACCCTAAGGAGCTATCAAGATTAAGAGAAAGGAATTCCTATCACTCAAGCAAGGAGGAATGACTGTGAGTGAGTACGTCACTAGGTTCACCCAGTTGTGCCGGTATGCACCAGAAGATGTAGATACCGATGAGAAGAAGCAAAATTGTTTCTTGGGAGGGCTGAATGATGGACTGCAGTATTCTCTAGCTTCTCGTGATTTCAAGAACTTCCAGACCATTGTAGAGATCATGCTCTTAACCTGGAGCACAAGAGAAACAATATTGAGCGCAAGTGCAAGATGGACTGTCCAGGTCAGTCAGGCAGCAATGCTAGGCCCCGTTATGACACCTCTCAGTCGGGGCCTATGAATCATTTTGGTTAGCAGTACAATCAACCCAGGACCCAGTCTACAAATCATAGCTCATCCAGGAATGCAGGACAGAACCAGTGCTCCAACTTTCAACCTCCCCGCAATTCAAGTCAGATCCCTCAAAGGAACAACAACACTGGCAACAACCTTCAAGCCTCCACCAAAGGAAAACCTTGTTTCAATTATGGATTAGAGGGACATTTTGCTTACCAATGCCCTCATAATTGTCCAAATCAACCACCCGCTCAAGGAGCAAACCAGCGGAACCGCAATGGGAATCACCCCCAGAATCAAACCAAGCAGAATGTGGCTAGAGGCCGTGTGAATCATGTGGCAGTTGACGAAGCTCAAGATGGCTCGGATATTGTGATTAGTATGTTTCTTATCAACTCCAACCCCGCTACCGTATTATTTGATTCTGGAGCATCGCATTCTTTTATATCAACCAAGTATGTGGCAAGCCACAATCTACCTATATCTCTTATGAAGAATAGAATGATTGTTAGCTCTCCGGGTGGAGAAATGAAAGCAAGGCATGTATGCCCTAACCTTAGTATTAAGATAAGGGGGGCAGATTTCCCGGCAAATCTTATCGCTTTGGAATCCGAAGGAATAGACATCATACTAGGAATGGATTGGTTAACCAAGTTTATTGGAATTATCGACTGTGCAAGAAGAGCCGTTCATCTATTTGCGAAAGAAGGAAAAGAAGTGGAATACGTTGCAAAAGTTTCACCAATGGCTAGGGGAGCAGTTAATCAAGCTGATGGAACACCAATGGAGAGCATTCCAGTTATTCGTGAATGCCCGAATGTTTTTCCAGAAGAATTACCAGGTATGCCACCTGACCGTGACATTGGGTTTGTTATAGAACTAGTACTTGGTACAGCTCCTATATCTAAACAGCCGTATAGAATGGCTGCTAATCAGCTAGCAGAACTTAAGGAACAATTGCAAGAGTTGTTAGACAAGGGTTATATCAGACCTTGATTTTTGTACCCAAGAAGGATGGTACCCAAAGGATGTGTATAGATTATCGCGCTTTGAATGAGGTGACCATCAAGAATAAGTACCATCTTCCCATAATCGATGACTTATTTGATCAGCTTAGAGGTGCATGTGTGTTCTCCAAGTTGGGAGAGGTAAGTGTCATTTAACATTTTGATCCCAGTTTTGTTTAAAATGCGTTCTTTGTTTCAAATATGCATGCTGTTAATTATGAAACCTATGTACTTATATTATCTTGTTCCATATAATTCCTTGTCACCTAGTTGTTAGCATTGGATATGATGGGTAGTTATGCTTAGCTTTGCACAAGGTGATGGAAGGGTTAATGGTTAAACATGACTAATGAATTAATGCAACTATGAGTTGGGAATATTAATGATGGTATAGCAACATGGAACCTTGGGTCTTGAGCAAAGTAGTGTTGTTGATGATGAAGTTATGTTGTTGGTTTAGTGTTTACTCAAGTAACCTAAGTAAGGACCGGTTTGTGGAGGGACAACTCAAGAAATATCGTCCAACCGCTGCTTAGACATTGAAGGATATCCAGATTTCTTCGTTGATGAAGATGAAGACTGCTAGGCCTGCGTTTTCCCCTGGTCGATTGCCTGTGGAAGTTGGAGCTTCACGGCGTTTAGTTTGTGTGCTTTTGTTTAAGACTTGGAGGTCTTTCTTTACCTATTCAAGTTAAACATTGTAATAATGACATTGCATGTGATACACTAATGAAGTCGTTGCATGTATGAAACTTGATCCTGACATACATGTGGTTTACATCTGGTTTTGTCCCTTTCTAAAACTGGGTGTGACAGGTAGATCTTAACATCAGCTATCTTGGAGTTGGGAATGTGGGTAACGTCGAATTGGAAGTATGGCATCAGGAGGGAGAAGTCCTACAATAGGCTCATTACCAAGAGGAGTACAGAGAAGGAAGACCCTGATGACTTAAGGCTTAGTATGGGAAGATTGGGAACTTTGACCTACTCTTGAGTCGTGGAACTTGAATCTCATTGCAGTGTTTTGTGTGTACTAGTGATACTCCTTTTTGGAGAGATTATTTGGCAACTTTTGTCTACAGATTCACTACATTATTTCTGCTATGTTACTTGTGTCTAGCTTCGGTAATTTCCTCTTATGGAAGTGATGCCCATAGATAAAGACTTCCCACCTCATAAGTGGAAAAGTCAAGTCACCAAATCTGGTTTCAGTACAATTGCAAAATCCAACGTCATGTTGCAATATAATTACGAACCACTTAACATTCGGACCCATGAATAATTCCATGAATTATTTGCATACCTAATCATTGTACACTTCATTTCTAAAATTTTGGTCTTGTGAATCCTTCAGGCCCTACAAAAAGAATTTATATGCATAAGCACAGTATAATAGTGATGCCACATTGAGTTCCTTACTGTTTTCCTGATGGCAGTCTGCACTTTGCAGTAGTTCCAGGGGTGATTCCACTGAATAAGTTGCTCGCCTTGCTATGTTAGGGGACTTTGAGGAGTCTGCAAATGTACTGAAGCAAAGATCATGATTAAAAGGGATAACAAGGAAAAAATGCCATCTTTGTGAGGGAAATCTCTATTAATATATTTTACTTACTGTGAAATCTCTAGTAATATATTTTACCCATTCCCATTCCATTCATATAAGTCACTAAATTTCTCCACGCAAAGATGCATGTAGGTTAGAACCAGAGAAACCTCACGGGGGCTCCTACGGTGGCTCCTACGGCGGCAGGGGAATGGCTGGACGATGTTTTACGTGGGTTCCGGCAATTCGGGCGGCGTGGCGGCACAATGTTCAGGTGGCAGCTGAGGTCACAGCTACGAGGAAGGTGGCTGAGGTGGATTGGATCTGACGGGCGCAGGAACATCTAGCCCGTTTCCACGATGAGCTTGTTTCGATGCTAGTCAAGCTGATGTCCCCGGAGGCATCAATGAATTGGCTGGAGAAGGTTAGTGTTTCTTTTGCATGCGAAGAATCAACTGGGACGAAACGAACAAATCAAGCGGTGGTTGCTCCCTCGCCGATGACGATAGGTGGACCAGCGATACGACCATGGAGGGGACCTCTTCTAAAGCCGAGAATCACTCCTCAACGTACTCTCAGAAATATGAATCCATCACCAACTCTGGCGCACCGTAGCTTCATTACCGGTGGCAAATCAGCGATGGTCTATCCGCAAATCGGACGAGTTCAAAAATCAAACAAAGATGCTGTCAATGGCCCATCCCGTGGGACCGCGGGGCCAGACAAATCCCCCTCCTATTGGGCCAGGCACTACGTAGGTCTTTTTGCATTACTATCAAAACATTGGCACAGACATAAACTGAGCTGGCGATCGGTGCTCGTTCATTAATGCTCTTTGCGACAAAAATATGGTGCTCGATGGCATTAGACAAGGTGGCTCGACCGATGGCGGAGCTGGTGGAGGCAGGTTTCAGCCTGCATCTAGTGCAGGCGATGGTGGTCTGGCCAGAGGTGATGCTCGTAGCGGCCATGGTGGTCATGGCGAGCGAGGTGAAGCACGAGGCAACAGGGGTGGCAGATCTAAACCCCCTTGGTTTTTCTTCCCATATGGGCATGATCGTAACGACCGTCGATGGGAGAATCACCAGGGCCGTGGCAGCGGACGTGGCCAGGGTGCTGGGCTCCCTGATGATCCGCCTCCAACCCAGTTGATGAAAAAGAAACATGCGGCTCCTAGCAGCAACATGGTGGGTCATGGCCAGGACCATGATCTTGACATTGCGGGCTCTGAGGTGCATAAGAATCCTGATCATGGCCGCAAGAGGATTATGGAGAAGGAGGTCTCCGGAGTTCAAAAAGATCAGATCAGTAAGGGTAAGAAAAAGATCACTCTTTGCTGTCACATACGGTCTTTCTTACCGCTTTGGGTTCTAGGTACAATTCTTGGAGTGACACAGAAGGTTGACATGGTTTATCTTAAAAGAACAGGGGTGGCTCGCATTTGTGTGGCTGAAACCAATGTCAACAAGATCCTGGATGCAACTGATATTACAATGGGTGATGCGATTTATGAAATATACTTCAAAGTTGATAAACATAATGCCAACTGAAAAGTCAGGTGTTGGTCAGAACGAAGGAGAGGACCATGATGAAGATACTCTGCAAGAAAATGAGGAGAAAGGGCATGATGATCGTGACAACAAAAGGACCAAAAGCAATGACAATCCGGGTAGCCAATCAAGTGCATCATCCATTGAACCAGCTACTGCTGATGATATGCAGGAAGAGCTTACTAAACACGACGCTCTGAATGAGAAAGTTTTGACCATGGCCAACAACATTTGGGACAAGGTCGTGGATGATCTTCTTGTGGGTTTAGCTGATAAGGTGATAGTTGAAGATGCAGAGATCGCACATAATGATAAGAACAACTTAGCAATTGTTGATGAACGCATACTGCAGGATAGTTTGCTCCAGGTGAAGGAGTTATCCTTGGGGCCATCTGTTGTTGGTGGACTGACAGACTCACAGCCGGAGGTGCATTCGGTCATCTTGCCCATGGGGCTCCCCGAGGCTATGTCTCCTGGTGAGAGGGCTAGACGGCTTGGCACGGGACTGTCGGTTGTTCAATCGCCTCTCACGGATGCTTGCTGGTCGGCAACGGTGGTGCGGGATATCATTCATGGTAGCATCGCTCTTGGCCGCGCAAATGCTGTTGGGGATGATGTGCGACCTGTTGCGGGGCTGGCCGCATTATCAAGCGTGGAAGACCAGCGTCCATTAGTGGAGCTACAGGAAGACTGTGGCATCAATAACACAGTTGGATGTGCTCTTGCTGATGAAGATGGACGGCGAGATGCAGGACTGATGGAGCTTGATTCCAGCTCGCCGGTGCTTGTGTCCGATGCTGTCCACTGGCGCTTCGAGTTGCAGCTGGACATAGCTGCCCTTGGGAGGAAGGATGAGCTGTATGCAGGTCCTCAGCCAAGTTCAACACTTGTGACCACTCCAAGGCAGCAGGGAATTTCTGATGCTGCAGTTCTGACTGATGTTGATGACCTCCCGATCAAAACACACGTCTCAAGCGATTTCCATGGTCTTCCGCGTGATGTGTTACAGGCGCTCTCCAAACAAAATGGTATTCGAGCCAATATGTCTGATGTGGCAATGGCGGAGGCTTTGCTTGGCCTGGACACTGTGGTGGGAATTGAAAGGATTTCTGTTTTGAAGAACAATACAAATGCTCAGAGTGTGAATATGTCGGATGTGGGTAATATCACAATCATTCCAAGGGGTGACAGATCGGGCTCAAGGAGGGGCAAGAGGACAATAGCACGTGGTGATGAAGATATGTTGGAGAAGGCAAAAATGTTGGCGGCAAAGAAGAACTTAGATTGGTGGCTATATTTAGGGGAACCTACTGGCTAAGGTTCAGGAGATTACTACAAAAGAAGGACCGAAGGGAAGATGTTTTGAAGGTGTGTCACACTCTGGAGATGGTGACAATAGACATCTTCGCAAAGCATGGGTGGCATTGTAGATATAGAATACGTACATGATGTAATTTACCATGCTTTGCTTTCTTTTTGTTGCTAGCTACTAGCTAAAACTTTATAATAATGATGTAGGCTGTATGCATCCCTGATGCAAAAAGTCGGAATGATTTCCATTTTCTAAAAATATAACTCACTATTGAGCTTAAATAGCCACCATCTGCATTAACATGAACAACTAGAACAAATGAGTATCATGGTCATGTGGTGCTAAATCAGTCTTGAATTAATTATTGCTCAAGAGTGACATTGACAAAAATCAGCAAAAATAATGGGTGAAACAGGTAATTGAGATTTCACACTGTTTGGTCATTAACATTCATTCCACTTTGTGTTACTCTTTATCTGTAGGGCATAGCCTCTTATTTGAATTGTTGAATCCATCATGACGCTCTCAAGTGTTCTTTACATGATAAGAGACTTCCAGTTGGAAGAATATCCCTTGAAGCACCAGCTAAACGGAATGCGGAGAAAGAACCCAGGTAACTCGGGGAAAGCAAAAAGGATGGCAGTGTTCATGACTTCATGTCATACACTAAAACATTACAATATTCGACAACAAATAGAATAAGAAAATAATAGATACGGCCAAGGAAGTATGTCAGAGATCACCTAAAACATTTCAATTGGAGATCACATAATACGATAGTGAAAACAGCATAATTCTTGAATGGAATTTGATTCCATGTGCAAGTCTTTAAAGAAATTCACTTCATTATGGATGCGTCCTACCAATAACTTGTGAGAGCATATGTGTCTTATGAGAAGAAACTCACTAACACTAGGGGCACCAATTCATTTCCCAGAAGCTCACCAGTAGTTTTTCTTTCGGTGGAACGGCTATGTTTTACCTGTGTTGATTTGCATCAAGTCAATGTGCAACTTGCAACTTGCTTTGCATATTTTAAGGTTTATCAACCAGCAAATAATCCATATCTACTCATTACCCTCTAATAAAACGCTGAAAGACATAAGTCAATGAAATTATCTGATACTTGCAACACTAAGTTTGACCAAGCAAAAGGGAAGGAATATTTCATGATTAATAAAGTTCAGCCTGGTCAGTGGAGGCTGGAGCGAGACATTCTGCATGGATTGGGTGTGAAGATTTATTGTTGGTTTGAAAATAAGTTAGGAAAGGCACTCTTCAGGTTGTCTCAGAAGAAATAAAAAGGAAATAAAAATAATTCGCCATAGAAAAATATTGGTGGCACAGTAATTCACTCCATTTTTAGAGTGTCTATTGTCAAAAATATGAAACCTATGTCACCAGAAATTATGAATAACATATTTGCGTTACTATTTTTATTTTTTTACTATTACTAGTACCTTTATTATCATTAATGTTTTCTCATCATCTTTTTTGTTGAATCCGGAGGTTTCATCTCTAGTCTACCTAACTTGCTTGGGACAAAGGGCATTGTTGTAGTATTTGTGTAACTATGCAGATGACTGTAATTGCAAAGCTCCAAATGGCAAACTTTCTAATTCAAAGTTTTCTTGATGACATCAAAGGAAAACACACAGAATGTAAGAAACAAAGGGGATGAATCAACATTGATGATATCACTATAACCCTGGATTTAAAAGTTACCCAACAACCAAAAGAAGCAAAGAAAATATATAGAAAGGATACCTAAATAGAAGACAACTTCCATAACAGTTGTATTCTCATGTGAGGTACACTATACAAATCCTAAATCTTCTTTCTATATGACCATGGAATACTGAAATAGAACTATTTTAGCTCAAGTGGCGCGAGGTGTGAGTGTACAACCTCACCGCTTAAGTTCCTCTTCGACTCGAATTTGGGTACATATTATCTTCTTTGCATGCAATGATACCTACTTCCTCCTAGGTATTCAAGTTTGAAATAGACATATTTTACAATGTCAAACAATTCCATGAGAACTGGAATAAGAAAATAACTTCACGACAAAAAATATTGAAACCTCATCGTGCCACTACCTCTCCTTTTTTAACAGATTATCTACAATAGAAAAAGGAATGGAGGTTTAAAACACTGGCTTACATTCATCAAATATTTTCTCCAAATCTGATCAAATAGTGATCAAAATTTGTTGTTCTTGACAAGGCAAGTCCATGTCATACATTATAGAAGCTCAACTGGATTGAGAACTAAATAAAAGGTCCTAGAACATTATCTAGAATGAGAAGATCTAGGCACCCCCCTTATACCTAGTATGATCTCAGTTTCTAAGGTAGAATAAACCTGCAGATTTTGAGACATTATAATCAACCTTTCAGCATCTGGTAGTCTGGCTTATCATATAGAAAGAAAATCATACATGTGCAGAAAGAATTAACAACAATTTTATAGCCTATTTGTAGTTTCTTGGAAGTGTTAGAAGATAACATGAATACTTTAACAAACATGTAGCCAGGGTTTAATCCAAATGCGGCACTTCTAAAACAATGTTCAATAATCAATAACATACATCACCAGCTTTCAAGTAAATTTGAATCTAGAAACAATGGTGAGAACTAAAAACATTGATTTGTTTGCATTGCATCCCAATACAAAAGAAGACGACATATTAACTTAACAGGGTGGCTGTAGAAAGGATTCCTCAAACTTCCTCTCCTTTTACCAGTGTGATTGTTCTTGAAACGCGTTCAGGATGTCTTGAACAGAAAAGCTCACTTCTCTTCCACTTTCTCAGATATTTTTCAATGCTTCTTGGCAAAACAACAACAATCACAAGATAAATCACCGCACCAGCTATTAGCAGAAATACATAGACCGATGTCCTAAATTTCCGGCAGCTTCCTGCAGCAAAAGCTGTCATGAGAGCCAGCAGGTCTAGAATCATGATCAAGAGCAATACCTCAAGTCGGACATCTTTCTTCATAACAGATCTACTCAGCAGAAGCATGACCACGACAATAGATGCCATGAAGGAGATAGCATTGAAGTAGAAGAATGTCTTCTAGCGTCGGTGATTAATATCACGAAGGAGTGGATTGCCTGCAACATGGCTTTGTCATCAGACCAAAAGCCACCAGGTGGGTTTAGACCAGCTTGGTATGTAACGGAGGCTGCTAAAATTGCAATAAGCATGAGATACTTGTGCCTCTTTTCTCTGTTTTTTTTCTTCACAATCTGAAGTTTCCGGTGACTTGGAAGTAACTTTCCTCGGAACCTTCTTAGAGTGAAAAACCCACCTCTGCAAAGATTCTATGCATTGAGCCAATGGTCTTCCTAGTGTATCATGCATCAAAGGGAGCAGGACTTGAATCACAAGGGATATTAGAACAGCCACAGCAATGAAGATGAGAAAGATTGATTCTTCCCACTTCCTGCAGCTTCCTGCAGCATAGGCAATCAGGAGGCCAAGCAAGCCTAGCACCAAACAGGCTCGTAGCGCATAGGACTTGATCCCATGCACAAAGGACTCCTTATTCACAAGTAATATTGTGGTAACTACAGATGACACAAATGATTGAATTTGAGTAGTAGAACACATCGTACCGTCCTGGATGGTTATCCTGAAGGATTGGATTGCCTGGTTCTACTGTCATCAGACCATACACCTCCTGGAGGTTTGATACCAGTTTGGTACGTGACAGTCGCAGATAGAATAGCAAGCGTCAATAGTAGATTACGCCTCCAATCCAATTCCTTGTCAGTGTCATGTCATGATCCCAATCGATCGGACAACCAAATCAACACACAGCCACTCGAATCAACTCAGGATCAGATAGTGTATTGCCATCGAATCGATTACAGCAATCTGGTTACACGTTTGGGAGCAGAAGAGAGCTCAGACTGGGAGAAGCAATCTAGAGTGGGAGGAGAGGAAGAACTGGAAGAAGAAAACAGCAGGAGATTCGGAACGGAGAGGAAGGCGCTGAGCAGGAATTCAGCTTGGGGAAGAAGAAGATGGTGTTCTGATATGTTTCTTCGATGCCCCTCCGTTCTGCTGATGATGGCTCTTGTACTACGGGCACCTCATAGCCGAATGGGCCTCAGACCCATTGGTTCAGCCCAGCATCTGGCCCATGCCGACTCCACAGCGAGAGTTTTTTATTTTTGATTTTTCTATTAAATACTTAAATAAATAGACTCATGGTGGTAAGATTTGCAGAAATAGGCACCTATCACTCTCTGAAAGAGCTGCAACCCTTGCGGTAAGGATGCCACGGTGGCACAGCCACACCTTACCGCCCTCTCTAAGGGCGGGTGGGGCTCCCGCCGCCCTAACCGCCCTCGCAGAGGACGGGTAGGGACTAACCGCCATCTCAGAGGACGGGTAGGCTTACCGCCCTATGACAGGGCGGGTAGCTCCTGTCCAGCTTTGGTGAATTTTTTTAATTTAACATTTGTATAGCTTAATCTGAAAAATAGTGCACATTCATTCGGTGAAAAATATTTGAAATTGATATGTTGTAAATTTTGGATCGAAACAGTAAAAAAGTGGCCAATATGACATCATGGAGTAGTGATATTTTGGAAATTGTGGATCATTGTAAATTTGTCGATATTTTATGTATTTGATGTAAAATTGTATCAATAATTTTTTAGTGATGTATTGTTGGGAGGATATAAAATCTAATTTTGTGAACAATTATAGATGTGAAGTACTCTTAGCATATTACCCAAGACGGAGGTTACAAACGGCGACAAATATTACATGGGACATACGGTGACAAACATTACATGATACCCTAACCATGAAGGCACGACGACAAAAAATAGTGGCATGTACGGTACGCCTAAAGACCTACCTAATAGCGTGTCGCTGCTAATACTAAAATTCCTTAGGAGTGAAAATATACCGGGTTACATTAGATGCTCTCTGCTGAATGCATCTAGGATATTTGCCCTTTCTCACGGCATCGAGGCCAACCGCCTTAGCGCGACGGGCCCCCTCGTGCTTCCTTGCCCTCTCAGCTTCGCGGGCTTGAGCCGCAGTATGGTCCTGCGCTGCCTTCCTCATGCGCTCCTCTTCCTATCGCTTCAGCCGTAATTCCTCTTGCTGTTGCTCGTACTCTCGGCGTGCATACACTTCCCTCCTCCACCGCATGCTCATATCGATCCACCGCTTCTGGTCTTCATTTTGCTCAATGTTAAGTCATTCAATGAAGTCGCAGATAGGTGGAGGATACTGGACAAATAAAACAAGATGTGAGATTAGTAAAACAGTGCGTGAAATCGGGAATAAGATGTGAAAAGTGCCACATGACCTATCTATGTTGCTATACCGGTGTGTCCATGTTGAGGCTTGTTGTATTAGTAGTTGGCATACATGAAGAAACGTAGGATATATGTGTAGGAGATGTCCTAGGACTCGTGAAGCCTACAAAGGTCGCCATAGAAGCACATTAGTGGTTCGACCCCATGGGGGATGAAAATCCCCCAATATTTCTTGGGTGGGCTTGGTTGAGCTGAGAAAGATATTACAGTTGAGAGAGATGAAAAATGAGTGGTGTATTTATGGATGAAGGTGGGGTTATTTATGGTGGTTGAGGGCAGGTGCATGGACTGAGTGCATGAGCTTGGAGGGGGGCTGGAGCATTGAATTCCCTGTTCAAGAATGGAAAAGTTGTGTCATTGATACTGGACAGAGATTCCATGTGCCTAGATAAATGTTTTATCATTTAATTTATGGTTAAAGCTCTCCCGTGTGGTCACTTCTTGTCTACAGCCTGCGTTAGGACAGAGGTGTTGTCATTTCATGGTTAAAGTTGAGTCATATGGTCACTTCGTGTCTACAGATTACGTCAGGACAGATGTGTTGTCATTTTATGGTTAAAGCTGAGTCGTGTGGTCACTTTGTGTCTAAAGCTAGACTCCCGATAGAGGTGTCGAGTTGTCACTTTATGTATAAGTAGCTTTGTAAGAAATACTTTTCTAGCTTTGTCGTAAACGGTTCATACAACGCCAAGGACGATAGAAAGTAGCATGTGGTCATGTTGGATTAAGAAATGCAACTAGTGTGCAGTCACGCTGGCATAAGAAATGCAGTTGTGACATAGTAAGTAGACCATAGAGAGTAGAACGCCCGAATATGTAAGAATAGTTTGCTAATCGAAGATACATTATGAAACAGACATGTAAGTTACAAAAGCTCAATTCAAATTCAAACCATATTCAATTTTTTCTACAAAAAGTTTCTTTTATGAACCCTAGATACCCCTAAAGTATCTTTGGGCTCAATCTTGCTAAGTCCAAACTCTTAGCCAAGTCTTCTAGAAGGCTCAACAAAAGATCCACGAAATCTGCAAATTTTTGCGGAGTCCTGGACAGCCTCATCTTCGCATGAAGTTTTGGAGTTCAAAACGGCCTCAAATGCAAATCATGGCAATACAAAAGTTTTATGTCTCGTCGAGAACTTAGATTTGAACCTATGTAAATCCCCTTTTGGATAATGGAGCTAGGAGTTATGGCTCCTGAAATCAGTGCTGCGCAGATAAGTCTGAGTTCAAATAGTTTATTTTATGGTGCATTTTTTAAAATCAAGATGGCGTTTTCAAAAGTTACAATGAATATCAAAGTTGTAGATCTTTTTGAGTAATACAATTTAGAGTCCAGAAACGTTCAATTTGGAGTCCGGACGATAGAAATATTATCCTCAAAATAGAGAGCTGCGGAAAAGGAAATCCTAACCGACTTGAACTCGAACCCGATTCGTGTTCGTCTTGGACTCCACCTCAACCAGCTACCCCTAGCCCTATTCCATGCCTCCAAGCCCTCTCCTATCCCTATTCCATGCCTCCAAGCCCTAGAAGCCGTTGTTTCCTTGTCCGTGCGTTGCCGTTCGCCGAAGCCGCTGACCGTGATGCGCTACGTCGTCGTTTCCACGAATTCTCCTTCTTCGACCATTGAAGAAAGGTGAGGACCCCTTCTTATCCTCACTCAGTACTGTTTTACCATCATACTAAGTCCCTATCAAGGCCCTAGCCCTGGCCAAAGCCCGATGTATGCCGCCGCGGTCGTTGCCATCGCGGACAGCCGCGCCATCACCGATTGGCATCAACGTTCCCGACTGACTGAGGTCAAATCACCATGCCCTTTCACCAGTGCATGACCCATGATGTTACCCACACCCTCACAAACTAGGGCATCCATTAGATCAGCCAAACCGTCGGGATCAAGGTCGACATGCTCGCTGTACGGTTTCTAGACACGTTCTGCACGTGCACCGGATTTGCATTCGTGTTCCCTGTCAATCCAAAAGCTGTATTGATGCACCAACCACGTCACGGTGTGTCCCATCAAGTCTTCTATGTGACCCTAGGATCCCATCCCTGTTTGTGCAGCGACACGACTAGAATACGATTACCAACCACATCATGTCATAACCGTCACCCATCTCATCTCCACTGATCGTTCTTCCTCTCACGAGATGATCTACCAAAACCCATGCCGTAGCATTGTGTTACCGGGATATATAAATGTCTCTATTCAAATGGTTTCTCAAATTTTATAGCCAATCTCTGGGAACGCGAGCGTCTTTGTTGCTGCATTTGTTCGTGGTCACCACAAAACCTAGCAGCTGTTATCGCTATTTTGCCGCTACCTCGGATGATCCCTTCCAAAACCAACCATACCGCTGAGTTAGTCTTAAAACGTTCTATGCCGTGCTTCCCTCGTTTCGCTGAAATGTCACCGAAGCCCGACATCAATGACAGTGGCTACGCGCTTGATCGCCATCTCCGTTGAAACCCAAATCACCGTCGCTACGTAGACTTACTGGTAGTATCCTTAACCTAGAAGCATAACCTTGGGAATGCTGTTGTCAAGCTTGATGCAGTGATTGTGCAATAAAGCTTTTTTCCCATAGGAAGATAGTTACGGTAAATCAACATTCCCTTTTCAGTCTAATCCATCTCCTGAAAGCTGTTCTCTTTCATCTTAACTCCGAATTAGACGATTCTTGCATCTAAATGTTTCTAAAATCATACCTATCCAACTATAGTGTTTTTAAATTGTTTTGATGATATTTGGTATGTTGTTCTTAGTGTTTGCTTTGTGTTATTTATCGGTAGTTCCTGCGATTAGTTGATAACGGTCCGGAGCAGTTTGAGGGACTTCAAGACCAAGATTTTGATAACACTGAGCAGCATTGGGTAAAAGGCAAGTGTCCTTGATAATCTTGAACTTATGATTTAAATGTTTTGTTTTACAAAATTGCATGCAGTGTCTGTTAATATGATGGGTAGTCACCTGTGTTAGGGTTTTCTCTACATTTTCCCTTTTCATCCCTTGAAACCTAGATGGTTTGTGGTTAGGTTTCTTTGGTGGGTAGATTGCTTAGCCATGCTTTTGGGATGTTGAAAAGTGTCATATACTTGATTAATGAACTTATGCAACAATGGTCGTTAATGTGTTAATGGTTTAGCAACATGGAACCTTAAGCCTTGAGCAAAGTGGTTTTGGTGGTTGTCATGGTTATGTTATTGGTTTAGTGTTTGCTCAAGTAACCTAAGTAAGGACTAGTTCGTGGAGCAATAACCTAAGAAGTAACGTACCAATATGAGGTTGATATGAGTAAGGTGTGACATACTAGTTAGAGTCTATCCAGTGTGTATTATGTCAGCATAAAAAGGAGCTTCAGTGTAGGAGTTAGACACTAAAGTGTTTTTAAAATCATACCTATCCAACTATAGTGTTTTTAAATTGTTTTGATGATATTTGGTATGTTGTTCTTAGTGTTTGCCTTGTGTTATTTATCGGTAGTTCCTGCGATTAGTTGATAACGGTCCGGAGCAGTTTGAGGGACTTCAAGACCAAGATTTCAATAACACTGAGCAGCATTGGGTAAAAGGCAAGTGTCCTTGATAATCTTGAACCTATGATTTAAATATTTTGTTTTACAAAATTGCATGCAGTGTCTGTTAATATGATGGGTAGTCACCTGTGTTAGGGTTTTCTCTACATTTTCCCTTTTCATCCCTTGAAACCTAGATGGTTTGTGGTTAGGTATCTTTGGTGGGTAGATTGCTTAGCCATGCTTTTGGGATGTTGGAAAGTGTCATATACTTGATTAATGAACTTATGCAACAATGGTCGTTAATGTGTTAATGGTTTAGCAACATGGAACCTTAAGCCTTGAGCAAAGTGGTTTTGGTGGTTGTCATGGTTATGTTGTTGGTTTAGTGTTTGCTCAAGTAACCGAAGTAAGGACTAGTTCGTGGAGCAACAACCTAAGAAGTAACGTACCAATATGAGGCTGATATGAGTAAGACGTGATATACTAGTTAGAGTCTATCCAGTGTGTATTGTGTCAGCATAAAAAGGGGCTTCTGTGTAGGAGTTAGACTCGCGTAAACCCTGGTTGTGAAACCTAGTGGCTAGATGCATACTGAATTAGGCTCTAGTTAGTGGAAAATGTCATACAGTGATTTCTTGGCGGCATACCACTGGCGTGTGTTAAGTGTTTCACGAACACGGCAATATAGAATTCTCTAACTCGTGGGGAAAGCTGGACAACCTCTGCAGAGTGTAAAAACTGTTATAGTAGTCATACCGCGGTTATGGGAGACTTGTATCCTCATATGATTAGTATGTTGTGGTTATGGGTTTGGATCCTCATAAAAACTGTCTCAACAAATCTTGATTGATTACCCTGAGTTTGTTGGATTTTCTCGGATATTTTATTATGTGTATCTTCAACGGTTGTAGTTGTCTCTGATGTACTGTTCTAACTTTTTTGACATGTGTCACATAAGACCATATACTTTGCTACACCAATCCTTTTTTCCCATACTATCGATAAGAATCCTTGAGATCATGGTACATCTTAGTGCTTTCTAATTCCTGGAATTTTGTAGCTTTAGCACTCCTGATAAGTTTCCTTTATTTTTATAAGGATCTTCTCATCTGTTGATTGACCTTGGCGGACCTTCTTATCCTTGATGATTTAGTAAGCCATATCCTAATTCCGAGGAAAGAGTACTTGTTCTTAGCAGTTGCTTCTATGGTCAGAGTGCATCTTCTGGGTACTGTCCTTCAATTAGCACACTTTATTACCACATTACCTTTGCTGACTAGCTGTTTCCAATATCTGTCTTGAGGTTCCAGAACCAAGAGATTGGCTAGAAAGTCTACCCCCCTTAAAAAGGAGCGGACTTCTCTGACTTACATTTTCAGTTCTTGAGAAGTAGATAGACATGTATCCTTTGACATGGAATATATCACTCTTTTTTGTGTGCCTACTGAGCTTCTGTGGCTTGATGGGATCTCATTGATCTTGGCTATCTTGAGTTACAACCTGAAAGTCGTGACAGTCTTAATGTTGAACTGAGATCTTCATATGGGATTTGGGGTTGATCTAGTTTCATGCGGGCTGCTTCATGGGACATCTTTTGACCCAGCGTGTAGGTTCTCCAGAATGGACACACACCTTCTTATTGTCAGGTACAAGGATCCTTAGGGGACATCCATTGGCATAGCGTCTTTCTTCTTCACAGCAAAAACACACCTCCTTGTAGGGGTACTCTGCAAATTTTCTCTGACCTATGAAACTTCTTGGTTGACAGGACAAAGTGCTTGTTCAAGAGTGGAACGTAACAAAGAACTGTTGTTTACTTGATGGTCTTCAAAGGCTTTCTTCCTCTTCTTGTTGTTGCCTTGCTTTCTATGCTCGTCTTCTGCACCCAAAGCTTCAACGATCTGTAGCAGACTTTTCATATTCTGAGCCATATTTTGAAAGATCTAAGTCTGCGTCTCCAAAAATTCTTCCTTGTGGCATCTACTGGATGTTGTTATTGTTGTTGGTACCTTTACCAAGCTGATCTTTCTTTGTGTTCACCATCTGATCGGGATTGAGGCAGAAGGTTGGGGCAAGAAAAGAAGGGACTAGAAGGAGAAAACCCAGCTATACTATTAACTATAGAGATATATAAGGAACGTCGCTGTTACCAGATGCTAAAGCATCCCACAACGCATTCTAGCACACAAGGCACACAACACAAACACACACTACTAACAGCGCTCTAACGTTTATGAAGATTAGGGAAAATCCTCCTATAACTCGAAGAACTAAAACTGGGAGCAGCGCGGAGGTAGATCTTCATGTCTTCAGTGTTGTGGTAGATGAATCTTCCTTGTCATGAAGGGTCTTCATCTTCATCATATAAATCTTCACGCAAGGTAGGAGCGCCAAGAGAGATCTTCAGGTGCATCCTCCTCGAACAGAGTAACTAGGATGGTTCAACAACTAAAATTTTTGAAAGGAGGAGTGTTGGAAATTCATTTTTCTCAAAAGAGTGACATAGGTAAGTAGAGAGAGAATCTGAGAGGTCAGAAAAGCATGGGGATGGTTTTCACGGTGTATATGTCACCCGGATCCACGTCTGATGCACGAACCACGAGAGGTACTCTACGTACGCCTCCTCCGAGTGTGGCCACTCCTCGTCCATGACGTGCTCGATAGCTTGATCCCATTCTTCAACCCACCTTTGCACATGCAACACAAACACGCTTGTGGAATGATCCCCCCTCTGCATCAACCTGCAGAAACATAAGTTGTGAATACAAGGTGTACAAGTGGGTTGTATGAAAATATAACTACAATGTTATGAACCTATGTATGTTGATAGGCACTGACCTAGTCAACGGTGGCGGGCACGCCTAGAACTTTCCAAACTACTGCATCATGCGATCCAGTGAGTACTCCTCGACGTAGATATCGAAGACGAGGGTGCGAGTCATGAGCCAATACTCCCGGTCACGTACACAAAGCACTGAAAGTCCAAGCGGAGTACGTCGAAATGCCTCGGCTTCCGTGTATAGTCACCAGCTCACATAGTCCATCGTCAGCTCATCAAACTGGCGAATGAAGTCCAGGAACCCACGGTGTGTCTGCACGCTGGACCAACTCAACTGTGCAACCAAACTAAGTTAGAGAATAAAATAAGGTAATCAACATAAACGTACACAAATAGCATAGAACTTACCCTACATTTGCACCACAAGGACCCCATGGTCGGGCCGTCAACGCCGTTTGTAGAATACTTGTACGCGCTAAGATCGATAATGGGTCTATCGATGGCGATGCGCTCGCATGTTTACATTTGAAGCAGCAGAGGACACCCGGTGAGGATCGCGTGGTCATTAGTCTTCGTGCACCAGTCGCCCAGGCCGTACTACGTCACAGCCAGCATAGCTGTATTGTGGGACCTATGCTGGGTCGGCATCTGCAACCTCTCTAGCGTAGGGGATCATGCTCCTCGAGACCATGTTGCTGTGGGTCTCGGTGAACATGACCCACGCGAACAGCCACATGAGGTATGCCTCCAGGTGTCGAGAGATGTCCTCACCGCCTGCTAGTGGGTGAATGGTATCTGCCTGTCAAACAAGGAAGAAATACAAATATTTGCATCTGTTAATAATGTAAAGGAGATGCCAAACCATTAAAAGACATACGTACCACAAACTAAATGAGAAAGACCTTCCTCGGGTCGTGCTTCTCGGTCGTTGGAAAAGGCCTGAATGGGGCTACGCTGTCCCTCCTTTCAATGATGGAGAAGCGACCCAGCATCTCATCCCGCCAGCACAACCCCATGTCCCTAGCCCCAACAACGACACCCACGCAAGGCAGGCCCATCAGGAGTGAGACATCCTCAAGCGTGGGCACCATCTCGCCGCATGGGAGGTGGAATATGTGCGTCTCGGGATGCCACCTGTCAACAAGGGCCCCAAGGAGGGCTCTGTTGTAGCTGAACTGTGTCGCCGCCTCTGAGGCCCCCGCCAACGTGTCCACCTCCACAAGCCAACACAATGGAAGTAGGCTAGCATCACGCAACCTGCAAACATACTACAGTTAGCGACCAATATCGTATCTAAATCCGTATGAAATCGTAAATTCAAAATTAACAAACCTTGGGATCCAGCACTCGTCAATCCTCATGAGCTCATCTAGCACACGAGGTCAAAGTACCGGGAGGTCCTCAGCCTGCACCGCGATGCAGTATGAACGGTGTCTGATGTCGATCTAGGGGTCAAGTAGCTCTAGCTGCGCCATACCTGCATGTTCACAAGTTATTAATATTTGTATATGCAAAACAAACAAAGAGTAAGAAGTGTCAACCGTTATAGACCTGGTCTAAACTGGTCTAGACTGGTCTTTATTTGTGGGAACTGAACAACTAAGCAACGAACATATAACATGATATAATAGGTTGTTCAAATCATACACAAATATGTGAACAAATCATAACATAACATGTTACAACCTTGCACATTGTGACCGTCTCGGTACTGGTGTGCACACGAATATCCATCACACCACAAATTACAACATAAATCGATCTCAGTGAGCCGATAAAGCCGATGATCGACGACTACGAGGACATCTCCCATCTGCAGCAGATCCGGAAGGACCTGCTTTCGCAGGGTTCACATTTGGGATACCAACGGTGCATTTCTTGTAAGTGTGTCCTATTCTGTTGCACTTGCTACATCATTTCACACGATATCTAGTTTCTGCCTCATCCATGTCATTACGGAGCTTCGTAGTCATGCGCCGCCCTTTCTTCTACTTCATCTTATCGAGATCAGGTATGAACACAATATCAGACCTAGGTTCCTTCGTGAAAGAACCATAAATCCAGAAACCATAGACCACATGATTCCAGGTGTCGTACATAGCTTCCTTCTTGAAGTAGTCGGAGACGTACCTCTGAGTCCTCATCCCTATCATAGCACACACGGTAATCACATGGGAGCATGGCTTATGCAGTAGCATCGGCTTGTAGCAGGTGCAAATGCACCTGTCATCAAAGATGGTGCACTCATGGATAACTCTCTCACGCTTGCTCCCTCTCCTTCCTTTGTCCTTGCATAGAATTTTGTATTTGTGCTATGCAGTTCCCACAATCTTCATCCGGTGCTTCTTTGCCTTCTCTGTCTTGTCTTCTATGTAATTAGTCATATTCGTTCCGTAAATCATACTAGCATTATTCAGTGTCGTATGCGCTACTGCATAGCGGTCCCTAAAATACTAACATGTCCCTTGAAGTACGAACTCTATAATCCTCACCAGCGGGAACCCTCTCACACCTTTTATCACCCAGTTGTAAACCTCTGCTAAATTTGAAGTCATAATACCATACCTAGACCTATTTGTGTCGTAGAGAAGAGCCCATTTCTCGGGGTCATTCTCAATCCACTCGCAAAATGACCTAGTAGATGACCCACTCCTCTGTGTGATGCCAGCTTCATCGTCATTTGGAAGGGACTCAAGAGGTACTGGTACATCCTCCGGTCCCATCACGAACGTCCCTGCATGCTCCTGTGTTTGCTTCTTTGTCAGCTCCTCCAGTGTCTTCCAAAGAGCATCGAGCTTCCACTGCTCGTTCTGACCACAAAACCTCTTGGACATGCTGATGAGGTTCTTGTTCCTGAATTGGCAGAAGAAGTTACCCAAATGCCTCATGCACCACCTACTCTGCAGATCTGGCCACATAGGTCCAATCAAGCCATCATCCATTCTATTTTGCAACTCCACAATTGCCTTGAGTATCCCTGCATGCCGGTCATGTATAATACACATGTTCGACTGAGCACCAACAATTATCATCCTTACACAGTACAGGAACCAATATCAACTGTTGGTGTTCTCCTCACTCTCCACAAATACAAAGGCCAACGGTAGAACTTGATTTCTCCCATCAACCCCAATAGCAGTCAGGATCTGTCCCATGAACTTGCCAATAAGGAATGTGTCGTTGATACACAGGATAGGCCGAAAATGCTTGAAAGTTTCAATACATGCCCATATTGCAAAGAAACATCGTTTCATGTCATACTTGCTAGGTTTGGACAGCAATGTGTACTTATCAATATCGTAATTTGTCCCTGGGTTCTTTCGAGCAATGGTCTGTAGCAAATGTGGCAGATTGTCATATGATGCTTTGTAGGTCCCGAACCTCATCTTAATTGCCTTCTCTTCGTCCTCCATGCCTTGTTGTAGCTGATAGTGTACTTGTACTCCTCCTCAATTTGCCTAATTATGGATTATGGTTCGTAGTTCAGGTTATTCACAATCTGAGCGTACATCACATTGGTGACGAAGGCTGAGGTGATGTTCCTGTGGCTGAGCTCAAGTTCGTCCACCATGCAAGTGTGGTCGATCATAATCAATACCTTTTAATAGTTAACCCACTTCCCCTTGAAGTCATGCACCTACCACGGGAAATCCTCATTTGCGCACTTCACATCATATTCCTTATTACTTGACAACATAAAACTGTCGTCGAAGCCAGGTCTTCCAATGAGTCACAACATCCTTCATGGCCTGACTGGTAGGATTCCTAGCACCTTGGGTCACCTCATTCTATGTATACTTCCAGACCACTTGATTACCCTCATTCACCACAAGGTTATTGAAGTTTAGATTGTTCCAGTCCACAAGAACCGGAGCATCATCCTCATCATCCGAGATGTCATACATAGAAGTTTCATCAGCCTGAAGATCATCCTGCTCCATCTGTTCAATTAGAGAAGGGATTCGTTCCCTTTCGTCTGCCTCACTAGTCGGTTCAGTCAGATAATCCAATGAATGTGCACCATACGGATCGACATCTTCATTACTCTTCCTTATCACCCTCCTCCTTCGAGTACCCTCCACCCTACATCTCCCCAATTGTCTCCTTATTCTTCCATTGCATAAGCAACATAGGAGGTCAACCTCTGTGCACAACATCATGCAAGTAACTCTTCCACACTTCATCTTTCCAAAGTAGGAACACCTCCCAGCACACACCTTCTCTGAAACAGTTGCCCACAAAGCTAATGGCCATTTCTTGAACGTCGGGGTCTATTTTGAAATCCCACATCAACTAGGCATACAAGTGCCAACACTTTTGTGCATTGGTTTGGATATACCCTTGTCCATTGACTTAAATATGAATAGTACTACCCCTTTGAGACCATATAAGATTTCACTGCCCTCGTAGAAAATCCTAAACTGCTATAGACATACGTGACAACCCATGACAAAAACTATGACATTATTTCAACAGAACAGAAAGAATCATGTTAAACTACATGTACAATGCAAAATTCATTACAAGCGTAGCCCAACATGTAATCTATACTGCAACAACATATTCCCGGTTCGCTACATCAAACTCATCTAAATATTACATCTACCATATCAATTATGACTACACTATGTCTAAATCCTACATCTAATATGTAACATATATCTAAATACTACATCTAATTGCTAAAATATACGTATAAATATGATCTAATTGCTGAACTATATCTAACCCTAATTCTAAAACTAGATTTATATTTTAACCTACGTCTAGTGGTTGTCCTACCAGGTTTATAAAACAAAACCTAGATCTAACATTTAACCTATGTCAAAACCTAGTACTAGTTGCTATCCTACCAGGTTTGTTAAAATAACAGGAAAAAAACTAACCTCTTTTTTCCAGCAGGGCTTCACCGCACAAATCTCCCTCCCCTCTCCTCCCTCTCCTCTCCTCTTCTCTTGGCTGAATGGGAATGAAATGAGATGTTGATGTCGTCAGGGCTAGCTGTGCCAGCCTACATACTTAAAAGATCTCGCCCGTTGAACAGGTGAGACCTTTTGGGTGGGCCCGTGCGGCGTCGCAGCCACGAAGGTTTCGTACATTCAACAAGTGAGATCATGTTCTCGCCCGGTGAAGGGCGATACCTTCCCCTATCCGGTTATTAAATTCGTTGGTAGCTGGGGTCCATAAAGTCTCGCCCGTTCAATGGTCTCGCCTATTGAACAGGCGACGGTAGGATAGACCTCATTATTTTTCAAATGGGCATGTAATCTTGAGATATATATATATATATATATATATATATATATATATATATATATATATATATATATATATGGATATAATTCCAAAAGGGAAGAGGGAAGGTGTGGGCCAGTTCAGAGGGAAGAAGAACTGTATGTGGGCTGGACTGAAGCTGGGTCATTGAGGGAAATCACTAGCTTGCGAGCAGCTAATTTTGCTCAGAAGCCAGCTTGTTAATTTAAACGAGCGAAAACTCTGGCTCGACTCGTTAGATTTTTGAAACAAGCTGAGCCTAGCCGAGTCAGACACGAACTGAGCTAGCTCGCGAGATTTTTTGTTCAGCCCTGAACATAATGACACAGCAAAGGAATTGTCGCCTCACTTGACCCCACATCAACTGGCCAACAACCATGCCATGTAGTATGAAGACTAGCAGCTGATGCTAATGACTTGGTAACAAGTCTAACTTTAGCTGTATATTAGCCAACAAGTCTTTTTCATAAAAAAATAACATGTTTCTTTTTACACAATATAAAGCAGGAGTTATCGTGTCACCCCCATTCCCCCACCCTATTTAATAAAAACCAAATAAAAACCACCCCGCTTCCATCTTATACAAAACCGTACAAATCGAGAAAGAAAAATCGGCTAAACCGGCCACACGACCTGTAACATCCTGAGTTTAAGCATGTTAATTAATTACAGAATTCACTCTAAATTAAAACTTTTAGGATTAATTAAGCTAGCTATGGGTTAAGAGAATAGGTATGTGGATGTATATATACTAGTATATATATACATTCATATTTATAAGTTGTGCTAAGTTGCATAGGTTTTTCAAGTGCACTAGAATCAATTTCAAATTAGTCTCTGCATTAAGTTGGTTCATATGCATTAGTTTGAGATTTCCTTGGTTCTTTGTGTGGAGGTTTGAAATTGAATGTCTCTCAATTTCAAATCTACTCTTAGATTCTATTCAGCTCCAATCCAAATTGAGTTTGAATCCTTTGTATCAAATCCTCCCCCAAAGATCTTTATCTAAATTCAAATCAAAGTTCAAATATTCCAAATGGAGTTGATCTTAATCCCAAGTCAAAATTCAAATTCAAAATATTCCATTTTGAATTATTCCCAAAATCCCTCCCTCTCTCTCTTTTATTTTTTCCTTTTCTCCTTCTCTTTTCACCCGGTCCGAGTTCCCCTCCCCTCTCTCTTTCCCGGCTCACCGAGCTGGCCCACTCCTTCTCCCCTTCCCCCCTCTTCTCCTGCGCTGACGGCCCATTCACGCGCACGCGCCAGCACTCGGCCCACGCCATCACACTGCCGACCCAGCCGCACGTTCACGCGCGTGCCCGCGCCTCACCCTCGCTGGTCGTCCACGCGTCGCCAATCCACCAGCTCACTTCTTCTCCCTCTCCTTTCTTCTCCCTTCCAGCGCGATGCCGACTTCACCACTGTTGTCCCTCCGGGAAATATCTTGCACGCGCGCCGACCAGCCTCTGCTTCCTCGCTCTCTCTCTCCTCCCATGCCCTGCATTCATAACTTCCACAACCTACCCATGCTTTGCCGGCGCAATCGGCCCATTCCCCAGAGAAAAAGGTGGGCGTCGGCCGCCACCTCACCGTCGACGTCCTCGTGATGGCAGCCTGCGTGCACCATCTCCTTGCTTCCTCTCCCTCTCTATAAATAGCATATCCACGTCTCTCTTTCTCCCTCTTTCTCCATTCTCCTTGTCACAGCGCTGCCGCCACCACCATTACCGTCACTGCGACCTCACCGTTGCCCATTCACCATCAACGTGTTGCTAAGGGGTACCAGGGGGCCTTTGCCGTCTCTGTGCTGCTGCCCGTTCACCGGAAGCCCGACGGGAGCCCGTCCGCTCCAATAGCCGAGTAGCGCCGCCTCCGCATCTTCGACGAATCGCTCGCCGCCGACCTGCTTCTCATCGTTCTTGAGCACGGTGAGCACCCCAAGCCCCTAGCACCCCCTCCTAGATAGCTTGTAGGCGTCCCTGTGCTCTCTCTTAGCTAGATGCCGTGTGCCGCCGTGAGCTCTGCTCTCCGCCACCGTGTAGCTGTCACCGCCGGCGTGCTGGTGCTCTATGTGCATGGCCGACCATCATGTCGTGATGCCTAGAGGCCTTAGGCCCATTTCTCTGTGCAGGTTGACACCTCCCAGTGCAGGGGAGGTGCTGTCCAGTGGCGCCGCATTGCTACCTCCTCTTCGGCCGTGATCTGGAGTGCCCAACCGAGTCCGCTATAGTGCGTAGTAGGTCGGCATGCATTTGTCCTCGTGGAGCCCCGGCCGGAACGCTTCTCCGATGAGCTTCCCCGAACGTGCCGCCGTCGATTTCTCACCGTCGACTGATTCTCCCCTCCCCTCCACAGCTTGTGTGTGCCAGCACTCGCCCATGCACCCACACGCTCGCATGGGCCAGCCAAAGGCCGTGACTCAGCCTGGCCGATTGAGCCACGGCTTGGCTCGAGCGCCGTTGGCCTGCAAGGCCGGGCCAGCTCCCAGAGCCGCTAAGCCACCCAGCCCAAACCCGAACAGGCCATCACTGTGCAGCCCTACACTGTGCAGCCTGGCTTGTACAAACTCGGCCCAGGCCCATCTAGGCCCGGATCCGGCCCATCCAAGCCCATTCAGCCCAAATCCATACTGTTCATATGGGTCCCACTGATCACTATTCATGTGGGGCCAGATTACTGTTCAGTGGGTCCCACTCGTGGCCCCCAGCTATGAACAGTGCCATTTCTTAATTTCTAGATTTAAATTCTGATTAAATCTTTTGGGAGCCGTAATTTCTCCGTTCTGGCTCCGATTTCGGCGATTCTTTCACCGAAATTCATCTAAAATCGAGATCTACTCATCTACCATGTTGTGTTATCCATTAGGGATCATTTGGATTTCCATTTGGTGTTAATTGATTCTTCTTTAGTATCACCGTTATTGATCGTAGTCGCGATTTCAAGGCAACCTGAGTTCTACGAGTGCTGCGCCGAAGCATCAGGAGCGAGGAGGATCCCGATTACAATCAAGACTTCAAAGAAAATTCCGAAGAAGGCAAGTCCTATCTCCTTGATCATACTGAACCTATGATTTTCAAATAATATAAATGATCAAGTAAAATCGGGCTTATTATTGCATGTGCTATATATTACGTTTTCTTTCAAACTACTTGTAGTAGTTAATCCTATCAACACTGCCATGCCTTATATGTCATCATCCAAAAAACATATCACCCTAGGAATACCTGTCGTTAACTATATTAACGATGGGTGACACCTTGATATCTAGCATGCTTAGGATGGAATACGTCTCCTTAGAGATGCCGCTTTTAAAAACACTTCCCTTCGGAGACAAGATTTATGTTATCAATGATAACTCATATACCATGAATCCTTGATGTCATGTGGGTTATGGAGGGTGATGTGTAAAAATAGGTGAAAATTGTTTTGGCGCGGGCAAGTAGAGTGGTCCTCCAGGGAGGATGCTCTTGGGGGCTTGAGGTACATGATGGTATTCATTGACCATGAAGATGCCTGGCCCGGCTGCTTAAGGACCGAGTCATTTCGCTGCCATGCCTTAGCGACCCCGTGCAACCATACGTCCTGTATGGGCAGGACTTGACTTTTCCTTCACCAGACTGAGTTGGGCACCATACCAGGAGGCTGAGAGCAATGAGCAGCCAAGGGTCCATCTGTCCTATTGTTTGGAGGTTTCAGGGACCGGCTTAGGCTTAAAAAGGGATGCTGGCCATCGGGACATGCAGCTCTGGGACTTGGCGTGTCTCGTGGAAAAGCTCGTCATGAAAGGTGTTTGGAGGCTGAGCATATTGCATGGGTAAAGCTGTACAACCTCTGCAGAGTGTAAATCTATTCGAATAGCCATGTCCATGGTCATGGACATGCGAAGGCAGAACCTTTTTGACTAGACTTCGAGAGCGTGTGTCTTGATGAGTGAGTATGTGGACTAGATGTCCGTGAGATGAGGTTCCTGGCTCGATCCTCCAGAAGTTGTGTGGTACTAGAGGTATACCAGATGTGATTAAAAAGGGACTGCGGAGTGAGGTATAGCCCCTCCCATGATCGAGGAACCCTAGATACAGCTTGTCACTGGTTTTTGAACTACTGAAAATGTTTTGAAGTCGATCATAGTTCACACAATTGGATATCTGCATAAATTGCCTTAAGCTTAAATCTAAACCATAAAGCTTATCCTTGAATGACCCTTTATGCATCTATCAACAACTTGAAGTAGTATAGGGCTTGTTGAGTACCTTCCGTACTCACTCTTGCTGTCATTCAGATGAAGATCCCAATGCCGACTTTGCCGGAAGTGAAGCCGGGGATAAAGAATAGTCTCTAAAGTCGCGTTCACACCCTCACTCCTTGTGGCTTGGGCTTTGGCTTCTGTTGTGTGTTTTGATGGCCGCTAGGCCAGGCTTGTAATATGCGGTATGGTTTGTAAGCCTTTTGTTCCCAGAACCTTATTATTTACATACAAAGTTGACTGTGATACTACAACTGTTATACTGTGCGTATCAGCTACGTAATCCAGGGACTGATACAGGAGGCATAGGAGATCCCGGTAATAGGGGTCTTACACTACCAATTCCCGATCACCCCTCCTGATCTTATCCCTCCTCCTCCCGATACCTTGTGCATAACACGGCCCCATCCCCTCCGCCACGATTCATACCTGCTACTTTGACATCGGCGCACTTGTGTCCTCGCCTCCTCCCTTTATCGGGCCTAACCCCGTGCATTCAACTTGACCAGTGCAGCACATGCCCTCCTAGCTCCACTCCAATTACTTCTCCACTCCCACCCACCCCAACCCAAATCCTCCATTGATTGTCAACCGCACACTTGCATCGATCGAGTAGGGAGAAAATGGTGATGGCGGCGGCGAGGAGAGTGCTCCTGACCCACCTTCGCATCCCTGTTGCACCCCACGCCGACCGGCGGCTCCAATCATCCACGACGGAGAAAACAAAGGGGTCATTCCTCAACAAGGGCAAGGTCACCGACCACGTCATCTCTGTTATCAACAACTTCTAGAAGGTTGAACCTGCAAAGGTGAGCATGATCTATCTCATCGCCACAGGTGCTTGTGTAGCAACCCGTACATTTGGTTAGGCATGTGGATCTGGATTTGTTATGAAGGGTTTAGGGTTTTGAGCTTTGTGTCAATGGATGGTGGGATTCAGGTTATCGAGCGGATTGGGTGCTCCATCAAGAGCTTGGTGAAAATGTGTAAGCGATCGATCTGATGTGGCCTGGCCCATGGGAGGAGGCAAAGAGTCGTCACACACACCACCCCCACCACGGTGGCTCCAACGTCACCAGCAGTGACAAGGTGCTACCGAGCCATGATTTCCAGCCTCTCTGCCGCCGCCAGCACCGTCCCGTGGCATGCACCTCGTGATCGCACAACTGCAAGGCTATGTCCTCCAACCATAAGGTACTAGCCTGCTTACCTCCCCCATGCTGATGACTCCGCTAATAGATCTCTTAGTTCCCCTTCACTCACAAATCGAACAAATTTTCTCAAGGCTATTTAGGTTGCATGCTTCCTAGCAATAGGAGTCTAGCTAGGTAGTTGGTGATGTCATAGTTCAGGATTCCGTTGAAAATGAAGGATTTGGGCGTGGTTGGTCACTTGATATTTGCATAATAGAGATAAACAAAGAAAAGAAGTAGCCTTTTTTTGCTCCGTTGTTTGTGAAAGTTTATGCCTACAGATTCAAGGACCTCCATATGTGATGCGTTTTTCCTTTATCAACAGTATGGATGATTGCTTTGATTAATGTAATGAGTTGTGATGCTATTTACCATTTTATTTTCTCACATTAGTAGTAGTTGTCGTTTTCATTCATGTTGAACAATTCGATGTAATTCCATTGTGTAAATTCAAATATGTTCAAATAGCAGATCAAGCTTTGATCTATGCATCGATTATTTTGGTTTGATCTGACTGCTCTAATATGTTGTTTAGTCTGAATGGTTATGTTCAGGACTTGAATATGCTGTGAATTTTATCCCTTTTTTGACTTCTGAGCAAATAAATGCTATACACTTTTGCTTTCAGTTTACATCTCCCAGTTTGATACACCAATACGTGATCTTGTTTGAACAAATAGAAGTATTCAAGTATGCAATCAAATATTTGAAATTGCTGCAGGCCCCCATTGGAAGCGAGAGAGAACAAAAATGCAGATACAACATTTCACACTCCAGCAGATATGCAAAGCACCATGATGCCTGATGATATTCCGTTGCCAACTCTAGCTGAGATGGAAGAAATGGTAATTCTATCTTCATATTTTCAAATCACATTATTTAGCTCTTTGTGAGTGCACTAGATTTGTCCATCATTGTAATACCCAATAATAATAATAATAATAATAATAATAATGTGACCTTTTAAACTGTTACTCGGTTGGACAATCAGAGACCGTAGATGCGTAGATCTCATTGAGACGATTCTGTTTTGCTATCTAATATCGCATTTGGGCTTTCAGGGAGTATGTGGCGAGCCCAATAAATTTAGACCGTTTGATAAATTAGAAAAAAAATATATATAAAAAAGGAAGTCTTGGTGGGATCGAGTGATCCTACCTTCATTTGGTCCGACCTGCTCCCATCGCCCTAACCCCAGCCGCTGTCGCCTTCCGCCACCGGCTGCCGCCTCTCGACTACCAGCGCTGCTACCTCTCACCGTTGTGTGCCCGACGATCGTCGCTGGTCTCCCATCATGCTGCCCGGCCACCGGTCGTCAGCCGGTTGTGCAGGGAGGGAAGCAGGGGGGAGGGCATGGGGGAAAGGAGCAGGGAGGGGCCAGCCGGCCGATCAGCCAGAGAAGGAAGAAAGAGGAATAAAACAAAGGAAAAGGAAGAAAGGAAAAAGGAAGAAGAGAAAGGGAAGAAACGAAGAAGGGAGAAGGAGGATCTCCAAGAGATCATCGTTTTTCTTCACCTGTTTGCTTCGCTCCAAAGGTGACTCCTCCGTAGTCCTTAGATGCTTGTAGGAGGTTGAGATCGGCTGTCCACATCATTGGATGGGTGGGTTGTTGATCTGGTTAGTGAGAAGTGAATCAATTCAATTTGTGGCATAAACCATGTTGGATGCGAGTGCATGTCTATAATGGAAGTTGTAGTTCGTGTTATAGGCGTTCCGATGGCATTGGCGTTGTTCTTTTTTGGGTAAGCTGTTTAGTCATTTTCGGCTAATTAGTGCTGGTGTCCGCTGAGTTTTATCCCGTGAGTTGTGTCTTATTCTTCGGTCTTCGACTAAGCTAGAGGAGGTTCTTGCTTGGCGTCTAGCGAGTTTTTGTGGTAGATGTCTTTTTGTGGCCTTCGGTTGTCGGGTTTGCGGGGTTTTAGGGCGTAGAAGTGTGTGCCTTCTTTTGTTTCACTATTGCAGCATCTTGGTGCTAATTAGGTGTTTGTTTAAGTGGTGCTACTCTAGGTCATAGCTAGTGCCCACCTTCAACACCAGTGAAGGCAGGTGAATGTAGTAGATGGCTATGCTTTAACCTGTTATTTGGTTGCCTTAATTATTTTAATTGCAATGCATACATCTAACCTGATAAATTGATTATGAGCTTGTTAACCTATTGTTTACCTTTCAGATTTCACTCGATTGTTGATTTATGAAGTGTAGTAAGTGTGATATGTTACTTGCAGTTGTTCATTACTATATTATGCAATTCTTGAAGTCTTAAGCATATTCTAAAAGTTATGTTGTTGGTTATGCATAGAGCATGCCATACATATGCATCTCATGCATTGGAAGCTTTGTCGCTGTCTTCTGGCCACGACCGTATCGGTATAGCACTGTATGTTACCTGAGAAGGGGTACAATGCACACCCTTACTTGACCCGAGGATGAGTAAGGATGAGGAAGAGTATGGCATGTACATATTTATGCATTCATATGAAGTTTGTTAATTTGTTCGGATCAATATCTTACTTCTTTAAGTTGGCTTATATATGGATACAGTTGTGAAGGTTTATGCTAAGAGAATGTTAAAATGGTTAATGTTGCCATTGGACTTGCGTAGCCATATTTTCTCTTGATGTTGATAGTTTGTTTTGTTTCTAGTTTCTATTTAAAGATGATTGCTTATTCAACTGTGTCTAAATAGCTCTTTAAAGCAAATTCACATGCTGAGATTTACGAATCTTACCTTTTTCTTTCCAGGTACATTTTGAGGTGTCGATCGCATGCAGGATGGGTAGCTGCACGTCGCTTGTACATTCACCTCTCTCTTTTGGTTAAAGATGTGATGATGTTTTGCACTGTGACATATATTTTGGGCCCGTGGTAGCTTGGATGTATGTTTGAGGCTTGTTCCTCCGTTGCTAGGATGTGTATGTTGCTAGTGTGATGTTTTATAATCTATTATCTATATGTGGTTGTTTGTTGCCAATTATACCTCTAATTTTAAGGGAGGTGTTGCTAAATTTTTCTTTTGGTAGCCCTATAGGTTGATTGAGTGACATTCCAGGCTTGTTGTGGTCCCCGGGGTGTTACAATCATCAATTGTGAGCCTCATTCCTTCTTATGGCGGATGATGGAATGATTAGATTAAGGTGTTCAAATTTCACGTTGTAGTGGTACCTGTTATTGGTATGTTGTTAGGAAATTAGATTGTTCATCATTATATTACCAATTCTCCTTAAGTGACCCCTTTGCTCCTATAGCATCATTTGTGCCATGATTAGCTGGACTATTTCTCAGAAAAATATCTCTGCTAGCTATCTCTCCTAGCTGTACACCACATTCCCACCTAATGCATCCTAAATGTTTTGACTTTTCTTGGTATTACCTATGTTCTTATCATTTGATGGCGCTGTCATTATTTTTATAATTTGCAAGTTTTGTTCATTTACATTGTGTATAAGCTTCATATAAGGAAATATTAATATGTCATGGTAGGATTAACTTGATTCAAACAGGAGAAAATGATGTCAACGGATAATTATAAGTAAGTTCAGTATGCATCTAAGTTCTGTTTTTTATGTGCGAATTTGCACATCATATACATTCATCAAAAAGATATGCCTATGAACAATTGAGAATTAGGCATAGCTAACAGTCTGACATCAATAGGATGCTACATCGCAAAACAGACAGTAAGCTTCTTCTTACAAATTCCTAAGATAAATAGGAAAAATGATGGACTTTACCTCAAACCTACAATGATTAGGAGACTAAAATAATCAGGAATTAAAAAGAGTGGGCAGAGGAGTCATGAAAGAGGAGGGCATTGGATCAACATGTAACTTATAGTTGTTGGATTATTGAGTGAAGAGAAGAAACCACCGTAGCCCACACAACGGGCTCTCAACAAAGTCAACACTATCCATACTTATAGTATAGAGTTAACTAATGGACCGTTTAGAATCCAAGTTTCACACAAAAAGGTGCTCAAAAGAAGCCTTAATGAAATAACATTGGAGCCAAACAAAGTAGTGGACCATCTAGAATGCAGGAATTTCACACGAAACAATGTTCCAAGCAAGCCTTACTTAAAGCAAAAATAGTAGAGTCGTACCTCAATGAGATGTTGATCCACACCTCGATGATTATGTGGGTTTCTATCATTCCTATGCAAGCCTCTTGTAAGTGTTGAGTCGAATTGGCTTGCTATCCCTGTTGTGTTGATACAATGATGTATAATTTGAGGTTGCTATTTTGCGGTTGTATATTGTAATGATGTATGTATTCCTATAAGCAAACCAATTTGGATGAATAGATGGTACATGGGGTTGTCCATCCAATTGTGCAAGTAGCAATACTGTTAAGTAGTATTTATTTTTTTGGCTGGGTTGTTCCAGATTGGTGGGCTCACTTCTGGAGAAAACGATGGTACAATAAGGTGATCTAGTCCCCCAGCATGTGTTTCAAAGCGATTTTAATTTTTTCTTTCCAAGAAACAGGTGCGGTTGCTACTTCAATTTGAATGCAAAAACACATAATTCCTGTAGTTTTCTGTATCATGAAGTGATCTCATTGTGATATGAATATTTATATTATTTGCTTGTAATGTATCAAAAGTGAAAATAGATATTCCTGCCACTTGTTAATTTATTAGTCATTGCATACTAGTTGCGTCAAATTGTCCTGCCTATCTATATGCCTATCTGTCATAATCGAGATGTGCTGTTGAACTTGGCTGCTATATCCTAATATTGTGTTATATTACTTCTGCATAATTTTCAATATAAATATTGAAGTATTTCAACAGAAGACTTGGAGAAAACAAGGCATAGATCTTACTGAGTACTTCAATTTGGTCTTGCAGTGAAAATAATTGAAGTGTTCATGACATTCCAGAAAAGAATATGCATATGGCACCGTTGTTGCCAATATTCAGATATTGCAATATTTCTATTTTATATTTAGTCATGTTTTCATCACCAAGTTAAGAGTTCTCCTACACAAATCATGTGAAGCTCTAGGCTGCTTTTTAGTTTTTGTTTGCACTGGAGTATATTAGCATGACTATATTTTGCTGTTATATTATTTACGAATTAGACTGATTGTATTTTTATTGTAGTGTTCACATTGTTGTAGTCCAAAGGCTTTGGTTTTTAGAAGGATGGAATAGGTTACAAGGATGAAACACTAGAATCATTTATGCAGCAACATTTGCAAGCAATTTCACAAATGGGACACAAGCTCCATAGTCTGTTAAAAATTAGGAACAGCTGAACCACATGCATTGTACTAGTCTATCTAGTACTTTTTTTTCCAGAACGATTTCTCCCGAATTTCATTTCCAAAAGTAACGAAATTATAACTTGTCCCATCAGTCTACATGGTACCTGAGCTAGGTTGAGAGAGGGCGCTCGGTGGAGTGGCTTCGCACGGGGTGGATCGACGATGAGCTGTACTCCGGAGTTGGCGTGAAGGCGACGGCGCGTGCGGCCGCACGTGAGGGCAGTGGGCGGCACTGAGAGTAGCAGATGCACGCGAGTGTGGCGGTGCTGAGGCGCTGCGTAAAGGGTGACCAGCAGCGTGGAGAAGAGCAGTGGCGATTCAGGTGCGTGCTGTAGTCGTCGGGCTTTGGTGTGTGCTGATTTGCTCAGATTGGAGTGCTGCTTGTTGCGGTAGAAGGAGTTGTGGTGCTCCTGCGATTTTTTTTTAATATTACATTTTTTTACAGATATTACAGAAATAGTATCGAAAATGAAAATTTTTAAAAAATAATACCTATTCGTCATATCGTATGGTGAAATATTGTTTTCGCCGCACTGTACAGTAAAAATAGTATTTTTGCCGTACGGTATGGTGAAAATTACTGACGTGACGTCGGCGGCAGCACTGGGGTGCATGGCTGTAGTTACAAGACAGTTTTCGTCGTACGGTTTGACAAAAATTAGTTATCGCCAAACCGTACGACGAAAAATAAATATCGTCAAATGAGAGGCCAAAAAATCCCGCAGCGTGGACCCTCCCTCCTGCGTGGGCCCGTGAGCCCTATCTCCTGCGTCGTAATGGCCAAATTTTTTTTCTATCGATGAAATATTGTATCGCTTTTTCATTTTGCGATTGAACTTATTTTTGAAACAAAATGGAAATATGAAAAATAAATTGTAGAATTGCTTGTCCGACAATGGGAGGTAGCTGATTAACATTACATGGTAGGTGCCGCAAAGAACCGTCGAACCCCGAGACACCTGAGGCATGTCAACGACTGTTGCGTTAGCAATAGCTCGGGTATAGGCCATCCAACGTGCGTCCACAATGTTATCATGGCTGGAGGTGAACATCACCCAACCAAACAACTACAGTAGATAAGCCTCCAGGTGTTGAGCAACCTGGTACTCCGTGGGATCCTTGGCCATCCTTTTCCACCTACATAATTCGATTGATTGTTATTACTAATAATAAATGGACAAAGAATGTGCAATATGAAATTAGAGAAGCAACAAAAAATTGCTAACTTAGAACTGCTCCAACCACTGTTTCTTGGGGCCGTGCTTCTGATGCTCCTCGATGGGCGACACGTTCAGTGCCTCAAGTAGAACTCTCAGAAACCTCTCAAATAAGTCCTGCTGCCAACCAGCTGGAGGGACCGACGGACCGATCTGTTCACTAAAGATCGGTAACCCGGTCAACATGGAGACATCCTGCAACGTGACAGCCATCTCCCCAAACGACATGTGGAACGTGTGTGTCTCCGCCTCTATCTGTCCACCAAAGCCAAAATAAGGAAAAGGTCATACGGGAACCAATGTGACCGCTCCATCTGGCCTTCATCCTCTTGACCCTCAGCCACCTGATGCGTACCCACGTTCTTATCTGTGGCCTGAAGCATCCGCATAAGCGGAAGAAGTCCTACGCGACCCAACCTGCAAATACGTGGCCTGATTAGTTATGACAAATTAAATCATTTGTGTAAATTGAACCATCTATACGAATTGAACCATCTGTACAACCTGCCGAACCAGTCCAGGTGTAGTCGCCAAGCTGTCTTTGGCGCACGAATACGTAAAACAAGAATACTCGAAGCGTCACGTGTGGCGTGTAAGAAGCCACACTGACGTGCGTCCACAGAACGGTTTAGAAGCTCGTACAACGTCTCCATCTCTGCAAAAATAGATCAACATAAAACACATAATTATAGTAAAATGATGATCACATAATTAACATTTCAACAACATAAACCATACACAAACTACTTTATAAGACAGGGAGAACATAAATAATTTATAAATGAAAACACTTAGTTTTTACATCAAGAACATAAAAACTACACAAATAATACTACTTAGTTTTTACATCAAGAAACATCAAGAACATAACAGTTAACCAAATAAATAAAGAAACACATTGGTCCTAAATAGCATATCTGGCAAGGTCTGGCAAGGTCTGCCCCACGTGCAACTCTCCCACGTCTACTACCGGTGGATGGTCCTGCTCCAGCATCAGCGTGGTTAGAATGTGGGCATTCCTTTGCCTTGTGACCATACTCATCACACTCGCTGCACCTCCTGACAGAGCCACCAACTTCGGCTTCATCCATATTGTTACGAATACGCCTATTCTGCGGTCGACCACCTTTTCCATGGGGATGTCTAAGAAACATCATAAAGGGCAGACATATCAGTATATCTCTATCATAAACTGTGAAGTCACCATGCGCACTGAATCCATGGAACTCTTCAGTCCAAGTCAACACCACATTTTCCTTCAAGTAAAATGGTGACACATATACTGAGCTTCCCACACCCACTTGTGATAATGCAGCCAGCGAATGAGAACATGGGACATGTAAAAGCTATGGTTTGTTGTAGGAGCATTCGCACCATCCATTGAAAACTTACCCTACTTTCACCTCATGAGTGACAATTCTGGTATCACTCCCCATTCCTCCTTTTGATCTTAGGGTTATCTCGAAGTGGTGATCATTGACGCCCATGCTACGAACCATATGTTGTACTGCCTTCGTGTTCTTCTTTTGGAGGTACTCCATCATCCGTTGGGCATACGGTGTACGCATTGTTGTACAGTGACTCACAACAGCTACATGTCTCTTCTGGTGGTAACCAATAATACCGTACAACATTCCTTCAACGATTGCAACAATAGGGAGTTCACGTAGCCCTCTGATGACCTAATTGTAAACCTCTGCTATATTGGTAGTCATGACGCCATACCTATCAAATAATATCAAAACAAATAGGTATCAAGTTTCAAATATACTAGCTCATACTACACATATTCGATAAAGATATTGCCCAGTGTGCGAACCTAGCACCACCGGTGTCATAGAGTAAGGACAACTTCTGCTTTGGCTCTACCTCAATCCAGGGCGAGAAACATTTGATGTTTCTTGCCGACCTTCTTCTCATATTAGGAGGATCAATGCCCTCTCCAAGAGGCGGTAGCGCCTCCGGTACAGTGTAATCACCAGTAGCTGGCTCCTTATTTCTCTCCTGCATGTGTGTCCTTGTTTCCTTATCCAACTCCTTCCACAAAGCACCAAACTTGCGACTTTGGTTCTGACTGCACAACCGCTTGAACATGTCCACTGCTTTGCTCTTGAATTGCTTGTGAAATTTTTCTCCCATGTGACGCATGCACCACCTATTCTGCAGGTCATGCCAAGGAAACGGCTCACTTGAATCTTCTTGCACTGTCTTTATAGTAGATAAAATCCCAGCATGCCGATCATGTATTATGCAAATGTTAGGTCGATCACGGACAACCCCAATCTTAAGATGCCTAAAAAACCAGAGCCAGCTCAATCTCCTCTTATCCTCCACAAACGCAAATCCCAAAGGAAGTATCTAGTTGTTTGCATCAACACCAATTGCAGTGAGAATTTGTCCTTTGTACTTCCCAGTCAAGAATGTACCATCCACAAAGAAAATGATGACAGTGCTGGAAGGACTGAACACGCCGACCTAAAGAAAAAAAAAAGCACGTTGAAAAATCCTAGGCTTGTTTTCATCAAGTTCAGTCTCCTTGAAAGCAGTATATGTGTCAGGGTTCCTGACCTTCAGAATTTCAAGCACGCGGGCTAGGTTGCAATAAGAAGCCTCATATGTACCCCACCGCTTTTTCAAGGATTTCTGCTTTGCATGCCAAGCCTTTTGATAAGTAATCTCATATTTGAACTGTCGTAATATTCGTTGGATGAACGAGCATTCCATGTCCCGCTTCTGAATAATCTCAATGAACAATTCATTTGCAACTAGTGCAGCGGTGAGGTTGCGGTGCTTTCGACCAACATTTTCCAGCATATAATTGTGCTGAACCACTCTTGAGGCTACCCAGTGGGTCGAATGATTTGGCTTGTATGCATGAACATAAAAGCTGCATCCAGGTGTTCTGCACTTGACACTGTACTTTTTTGGGCTTGAGACAGCAACAAATACCTCTTTGTGTGATATCACAACCCACCGTGCCACTGCATCCTTCATTTTAAACCGATTGGGGAACACCTGATTTAGGTGAACCATACTCATAAGGAGAGTCATGGTTCTCTATAACTTGCATCCTCGCTATCTCAGGCAAGTTCCATTCATCTGGGATGACAGTATTAGAGCAGTCATCGTCTTCATCATCCTCATCATCACCATCATCTTCATCCACATTTACTGATTCCAATAGAGCTTTTTTCTCATGAACTGCGTTACGATCCACGTTCTTGAGCACCACAATGATTTCTTCAATTTTCTCCCTTGTATCAGCTTGACCCTCCTCAACCTCTACCGCTCACCTATGCACAACAACCTCTGCCTCAGTTGTCTGCATTTGTTCAACTTCCTCCATCGACACTGCATCCCCGCGTGTATCATCTTCTTCCAGTCGAGGTGCTGCACTGCTACTATCATCCACTTCTCTTGGACATGGTTGCACCAGGATATTGAACTCAGCCCGACATCGCCTACACCACTCCAACCATTTCAACCACTTGTCTGTTTGATGCACTAGTTTTAACTCCCAACAAACTGGATTTAATGTACGAGTCCACATGCATTGCACTGTAACAGAATAAATCTAAGGGTCAATTTGAAAGTATTGGCTGAACCACATTTTCATCTCCTTCATCCTGTTGGACCTAGTACATGGGAGGAGAAGAAAGTGCTGATAGGAGAAAAGAGGAGAAATTGGTGCAGCATAGGGAATTAAGTGAAGTGACTTCACCCTGTTGTGAAACATCAGATAAAAAATGCATAAACAAGATCGAGCACTACAGTACCATGTTCTACAGTAAAGGTGGCATAGTATCTTCCATAGTACCACTGCTACAGTAGAATACTACATTATTTGTCTACACGATACTATTTAGCTTCTCACAAACACTACGTGACTTCACCATTTGAAGTTAGAGGATTTCGATCCACAGCACATGTGCTCCTCTGTTAGAGCTGGTTGGTGAAGAAGCAAGCTGCAGATTATTTTGGTGGATTCGGGGTTTGAGTGTTGTGCTACGAGGTGTTAGTGCATCATGGAGGAAAATCAAGGCAATGAGCAGGTGGAAAATTGGTGGAATTTCTTATTGTGAAAAAGAATAAGGTCTCATCCTCGAGCAGGGAAATTATGCTCTACACAGATACAATTCAAAAGTTGGAACTGATGCTAAATGCTATCAAACTAGAGGGCATCAAGAATTATTTAGCAATTATTTAGCCTGGTTTAGGAGGGCACTATTATTGTTGAAGGCGAAGAAACTTCAGGGCTTTGTCAATTGGGAGACGACTAAGCCCATGGATAAATCAAGTAATGAATGGAAGGTCTGGGATTCTACAAATTCATTGGTGGTTGCTAGGTTGTTAAACTCGATATCCCTAACTACTGCTGGATCGGTGGATACTATTCTGACTGCTTCTGGGATATGGCAGGTGTAATACTCAACCCGTTAGCAACCTAATAGTGGTGTTGGCCCATGTGACTCAGGTGCGTTGTGTGGTGGTTTAGTATTATTTTGGTAGTTTAGGTGGGTGAGGGCCAGCATATAAATCTTGCCGTTCCAAACATATCATATCCGGGTTAACCCTTTTATACGAAACGGAGATGAAAGTGTAAAAGAGGTGATATACACATGTGGGTCCTAGGCTAAAAGGGGATTTTGGACGTGAGATGTTACATCAGGCTCTATCAAAGATGTATTTAGGTATTGGGAATGTGATGTTGTTGGTTGATATAGATAATAAGATATACCATCTCAAGCAGGGGGCTATCTTTGATGGATTACGTCGCTAAACTGAAGCATTTATGGGCTGATTTAGATTATTACAATCCTATTGAGCTGCCACACTTCAAGTGTGTGGCCTGGGTGAAGAAATGAATGAAGAAAAAAAAAAGAGTTCTTCAGTTCTTGAGAGGTTCGGGCTCATAATTTGAGACGAGATGTGCTGCGATGTTCATATATCTAATTTTCCTAGCTTGGAGGATGCCATAGCTTCTTTGGCACAAGAGGAGACTAGGCTAAAGGTAATGAAAGGCAATGCTTCACCTCCACCCTGTTCAGCTTTTATGGTGATAGGTTCCTATGATACTAGAATGTATAATTGTGGTGAGAAAGGTCACTTGAGTCATGATTGTTGTCAACCTTTAAAGTCCAACTATGGAAGAGGGAGAAGCGGTGATAGAGGTGGACTAAGGGGTGGTATAAGTCATGGTGGAAGAAGAGTCTATGAAGTCAATCTTGCTATTACTGAGGAAGATATATCTAACATGGTCATGATCCTGTTGAGTTAGAAGAATTAAGAAAGGTAAAAAAGGATGAGAAGAATTCAAAATCAGATGATGAAGAGACAACAACTTCTAATTCAGATTGGATATTGAACTCGGGTGCATCTAGGTATGTTATGGGTATGCCAAATGAATTTACATCTTATACACAATACTCATATTCTCATAGAGAGACAATCTAGACTATAGATGGGACATCTCGACCTATCATAGGTGTTTGAGTGGTGCAATGCACATCATCTATTAGATTGTCATCCATACTATATGTTCTTTTTTTTTTAGTAAATCTAGTTTTGATAAGCTCATTGGTTGATCACATAGATTATTGGGTTTCACTTGATCGTGAAAATTGTTTAATTTAGGAAAGAAAGACGGGAAGAAGAGCTTGGGGCTGGAGTTTGACATAATGGAATATGGTATCTTGACAGAAGCAAGACGGATGAAACAATATGTCTTGCTCTTTCAGCTATTGCAAGTGAGGAGGAGATTAAGGCAATCCTTTTACACTGTTGGTTGGGACACATATATTTTGATATTATGAGTAGGATGTTTCCTAATGAAAAATTGGTATGTAATGCTTGCGAGTTTAGGAAGCACATAAGAATATCTTATGTGAGGAGGGGATTGCGAAATGTGTCACCATTTATATTAATCCACTATGATGTGTGAATGTCTACCACTTCTATTAGTGGAGCAAAACACTTTGTCACCTTTATTGATTGCTATTCTCGTATGACATGGTTATACCTTATGAAACATAAAAGTGAGGTACTTCAATGCTTCAAGGATTTCTATGCATGTGTAAAGAATCAATTCAATACTTATGTTCAAATTATTAGAACTGGTAATGGGACTGAGTATGTGAACAAAGAACTTGGAAGCTTCCGTTCCAAGGAAGAAATATTACATTAGATCTCATGTCATGATACATGCCCACAAAATGGAGCAGCTGAAAGAAATAATCGGTATCTCTTAGAGGTAGCCCATTCACTTATGTATACTATGAATGTGCCTAAGTTCTTGTGGAGTGAGGCAGTTATGACTGCTACTCATCTTATTAATCGCATGCTGTCAAGAGTGCTTTGAATGAAGACTCCTTATGAAATGTTGTTTAGAAAAAAAAATGAGTTTGTTGTTCCACCGAGGGTATTTAGGTGCACATAATTGCTTCGTTTGGGATCATAGACCTTCAGTTGGAAAGTTGGATCCTCAAGCTGTCAAGTGCATCTTTGTCTTCCACTCATATGGACAGAAAGGGTACAAATGTTGGATGCCATCCAAACATCGTATGCTTGTGAGCTTGATGTGACCTTCAGGAAATCTATTCTTTTCTATGGGGAAAAGATAGATTTGAGTTATATATTTGCTGATCTTGAATCTTCTGACATGTACAAGGATGGTGCTGAGAAGCAGGATGGAATGTTAGGGGATAAAGATGAGGAGCAATCAGAGGAGAGGGAAGTTATGACTGGGTTGATTCTGTGTCTAGTTGCCATTAGCAAGCCAGTACAGGAGGAAAGGGGGACAAGATCACACGCGAAAGATAATCTACAAGTATATATGAGAAGGAGGAAAGAAAATCCCATACAACTTCCTCGTGTTGGTGATGATGTTGCAAGTAATGATGGGCAACTGCAAGTGGTAGAATATCACCAATCACCAGATGCTAGAATGGAGTTGATTAGCTGTTGGAGACAGGGGGAGAAGAGGTTGAATCTTCCATTGACCTGCATATTGCTATAAGACAATGAACAAGGAGTACTGCAAGAAATCTCGAATAAGATATGGCTTTGAAGATGCAAACAATGATGGGAATGGGAATGGCATAGCTAACTATCTCATATAAGTCCCTGTCTTCTGCTTATCAAGCTTCTATGGTGTCACTACAATCAGTGACAATCCCAAAAGATTAGAGAAAAACCAAGTAGAATCTAAGGAGGAATGAGGCCATGCTTGAGGACCTAACAACACTTGAGAAGAACAATACATGGGATCTTCTACAATTTCCTGTGGGAAAGAAGATAGTTAGCTGCAAATGGGTTTACACGGTAAAGCATAACCTTGATGGTAAGATAGAGAGGTACAAGGCAAGATTGGTGGCAAGAAGGTATAGCCAGACTTATACTGATTATGATGAGACATTTGCACCAGTTATAAAGATGAGTACGATAAGAACACTAATCTCTTGTTCAGATAACTTAGATTGGCCACTGTACCAATTGGATGTTAAAAATGCATAAAGACTTGCAAGAGGAAGTTTATATAGAAATTCTACCTGGATTTACTACCGATCAGACTAAGTGAAATGTATTGAGGTTGAAAAAATCATTCTATGGTATAAATCAAACACCAAGAGTGTGGTTTGATCGGTTTAGACGTGCAATGTGTAGTATAGGATACTGACAATGTAAAAGGGACCACACAATGTTTTGTTGTCATTATGGAAATCATGTCACTATCCTTGTAGTTTATGTTGATGACATGATTATTACTAGATGACACTTTAGAGACAGCTCAGCTAAACAAGAATCTAAGTAAAGAGTTTGAAGTTAAGGATTTGGGCCAACTCTGTTACTTCTTGGGTGTTGAGGTAGCAAGATCTCCTAGAGGGATTATTCTTTCACAGTGAAACCACAAGTTAAGTATGCCTTGGATTTACTAAATGAGACATGTATGCTTGGGTGTCACCCTGCTTCTACTCCTATAGAACAAAACCACAAGTTAAGTGCCATGTCCGGAGATCCAGAGATAAAGAGAGACATTAAAGACTTGTGGGATGGTTGATCTACATGTGTCATAAAAGGCCTAATATAACCTATGCAATTAGTGTAGTGAGTTGATATATGCATGATCCTAGAAGTAAGCATCTAGATGCAGTCCACAAGATCTTGCGATATTTGAAGAGTAGTCATGGTAAAGGACTATGATTTAAAAGGAATGATCACCTACATTTGGAAGGTTATTGTGATGTAGACTGGGCTAGCTGTCTTGATGATAGAAGATCAATTTTGGTTATTGTACTTTTGTTAGAGGGAATATAGTGTCATGGAGAAGCAAGAAGCAATAAGTGGTGTCTCGGTCAACTGCTGAGTCAGATAAGAGCCATGTCTGTGTGCTTACGTGAAGTGTTATGGATAACAAACTTATTATCCAAATTGAAGCTATCGGAAGGCACCTTGAAGCTTTGGTGTGACAATAAGTCGGCAGTCGACATTGCTAATAATCCAGTTCAGTATGACAAAACCAAGCATGTAGAGATTGATCACTTCTTCATCAAAGAACGATTGGATGATGGAACACTTAGACTAGGTTATGTGGCTTTAGGTGATCAAGTGGCAGACTATTTAACAAAAGGCTTAGGAGTTAAAGAATGTATATCTTCTTGTAGCAAGGTGGGAATGTTAGCTATCTATCACCCATCTTGAGGGGAGTGTTGGTGTGTTTATGTGTTGTATAAATATGTAATACTATAGAGACTAAAATGTAAGAATGTAGGGAGATAAAGGGAATACCAGAGAAGGGATAGAGAGTATTTGACCCCAAAAAATCTACATACCACGGTAATATGTACTCATGTGCGCTCTTCAGCGAGATAACTTGTCTCAAAGTAAGTCATCAGAACATTAGCAGTAGTTTCTGGCCCAGCTGGTACCTATTTTTTGGACCGTCCATCCATCGGATCCAACCGTCCTTATCGTTAGATCCACCACCTCACTAACCTAGTTTTGCCAAGCTATCGTCATGACACCCCTGTCTCATCACTACCCAATTGACGGTCCTCCACATCCCATGGTTGGTAGCCTTGTTGCCCCGCACTTGCGTCTGCCACCACCACCAGGCTAGCATGTTGCCCCAACCGTCCCTATAAGCCTGATGAGCACTCTGGTGAATTACAACCCTGAAACCCTAACTCGCAGAAGAAGAAGGAGGAGGAGGCAGGCTGGAGCACATCCAACACACCTGAAATCGGATGCTCGCAGCCCAAGAAACACTCAGGTGAGATTTAGCTTTACCGTTTTTGAAAACTTCTACGTATGCTTTCTATTTGCAATTTTTCCAACTTCAAAAGCATTTTCACCCGTGCACCATGTGGCTGAATATATGGTATATCTTGTAGTCCTAAAAGAAAATAGGAAAAATATATTGCTTGTAATATAGCAGCATGTGACTTGAAAAATTCAAACTTTGCAGAAATAAAATGTTGCATTGGGCAACCCATAAAGTCTAGTGAAGACTGTATGTTTTAGCACAAGCCAAGTCGGATTTTTCTCTGACTGAGTGACTCTGGCTGAACCAAACCATGGAACACCCTGTCATTGATCGCATCGTGAGTTCTGCCTTTCTGTTCTCGACTTGTTCTGTAGGACACTAGGACTGTAACACATTTTACTGCACCCTCAATGCTCTTGCTGTCTTCCATAGTATTGGACAGACAAAACGGCAACAAATCGACATCACACGAATCACGCATCAACATTCCAGAGGCAGTAAACATCCAACACCAGGAAACCATCAGGCATGCCTTCCAAGCATTTCAAAAGCAGCGTGCCTTTTTTCTCCCTGACCACACATATCAGCGCAATTCACCATTGAGCAATCATCGTCACAGAAGTTAGGCAGTAACCAAAAGATGCATAAAGCACAGAATATGCAACCTGATCAAAGAAACTGATTCCATGCTTCTTCCTCTTCCATTGTAACACTGAAACGACGAAATAGTTGAGACAAACTCAAGGAACAAATGAAAGAATGAGTTCATAAGTTTACAAGGAATGGCAAAGCCATGGCAACATTATCAACTTCCATGTCAGAACAGAGCTCTAGACATACACTTAAACCAAACACAGCCATTAGTTCCAGATAATACAAGAAAGCAGGTCTTTAAATCGGTAGTATTCCCGTGAGAATGGGGCATTCAAACTTGCTGTTCAGGTTGCAGCGGTTCTGTTCCCGAAGGACCATTAGGGTGCCTCGGAGAGCTAGTCCCACTTCTCTCCCCTGGCCTCACACATTTCACAATGCCACTTGACAAAAGAAATATAATCGCGAAGTATATAACAACACCAGCTAGCAGTGCATACACACAGACAGAAGTCCTGAATTTCCGGCAGCTTCCAGCAGCAAAAGCCGTCATGAGAGCCAGCAGGTCTAGTATCATGATCAGGTGCAATACCTCAAGTGGTACATCCTTCTTCCAGACAGAATTATTCAACAGAAACATGATTACGACAATAGACGCCATGAAGGAGATGGAGTTGAAGCAGAAGAATGTTTCGTAGCGCCGGGGATTAATATCAAGAAGGACCGGATTGCCTGCCAAATGGCCTTTATTATCAGACCAGAAGCCACCAGGTGGGTGTAGGATCGGATTGCCTTCCACATGGCCTTCATCATCATCAGACCAGAAGCCCCCAGGTGGGTTTAGACCAGCTTGATACGTGATGGAGGCTGCTAAAATTGCAAGCAGCATCAGATACTTGTGCCTCTTTCGAACTTCTTTCTCACCATGACCTGAACTTTTTGGCTGCTGAGCAGTATTTTTGAGCCCGAGCTCATTCTTACCGAAAAGCCACTGAAGCGGGCGTTCCATACATCTGCCAAATGTCCCTCCAAGTGTATCATTTGTCGATGAGAGCACAAGGACTTGAACCACAAGGCAGATCAGAACTGCAACGGCAATGATGATTAGATAAATTGATTCCTTTGCTTTCCTGTAGCTTCCTGCAGAATAGGCAATCAAGAGGCCAACCAAACCCACCACCAAGCACACACGTAGTGCATAGGACTTGATACCATGCTCACAGGATTCCTTGTTCACAAGCAGTATTGTGATAACAACGGATGACACAAACGAGACTGAATTTGAGTAGTAGAACACATCATACCGCTTTAGATTGTTGTGCTGAAGGACTGGATCTCCTGGATTCCCACTGACCGCCTTGTCATCAGACCACACACCTCCAGGAGGGTTCATGCCAGCTTGGTACGTGACCGTCGCAGCTAGAACAGCAAGCATCAATAGTAGATTACGCCTCCGCTCCCAGTCCTCATTAGCATGACCTCTCTGGTGGTGCTCAAGTTGAGGCAATTTTGACCACAAATATCTGCACGACAAATTCTCTAGTTTTTGTGCCACATGCTTCTTCCACCCTTCAGGGATTACATGTATCGCTATAAGAACATGAATAGCAACGTAAGCAAGCACAAGGCATACCAACAGGGAGATGATAATGGACTTCTTCGTCTTCCTACAGCTCCCTATAACATAAGACCCAGTTAGAGCAAGAAGATCCACTATCATTGCGGTCTGCAGTGCATATCGTTTTATAGCCTTGTTGCTCATCCTCCGGTTCAGGAGCATAATGATCATGACAAGGGATGCAACAAAGGCAATTGCATTTAAATAGAAGAATGCAATATAGCGTCGATGGTGAGTGTCCTCAAGGATGGGATCACCAGGTAAATGATACGGCCGATGATGAGTGTCGTTAAGGATGGGATCACCAGTCGAATTATTGTTCTCTCTTTTTGACCAGAAGCCACCTGGTGGATTCAAACCTGATTGGTATGTCAGAGATACTGCAAGAATGGCGAGAAGAAGAAGATATGTGCGGGACTTCTTCAGATGTTCATCAGTTGGACTGCTATTGCTGTTATCTTGTCTGGGAGCTCCTTCATAATTGTTAATGTTGCCATTCTGAACAGGTCTAGTGTCATCATTAGTTCCGACATTCTCTATCTCAGAAGATTCTTTCTCTTCCTTGAGATCGCTGGTGGCTCCATTATGGTTACTGGCTAACACTATGTCTTCGGACGAATCCTCCACCGTCATGACTGTAGGCTTGTGATCATCAGTAGATGAACATTGCCCCGTCATATTTTCAACTTTCTGGTTATCTGCAGGTTGATGCTCAGCAGAAATATCAGCCGTAGTATTCGGAGTCTTAAGGTCATCCAACAATGAAGCTTGTTCCTTCGTATTCGCAACATGCAGGTTTTCTGTAGGTTGATGATCAGAGTTAGACATGCTGATATTAGTATTTGTAGCTTGCTGAAGTTTCATAGAAGGATTACCTATTTTGGACATCGGCTCTTTTTCAGCTGACGAAGATTGATCTTCCAGGTTGTACACAACATCTTTGGTATTTTCTGATTGCTTGTCATTCACCAATGCATGCTCGGAGCCGGACACAACCTCCTCGGTATTTGCAGTTTGTTGTTTGCCTGCAGTATGATGCTCCCCATTGGATTCACCCTCTTTGATATTTGGAACTTGCTGATGGTATGCAGGCTGGTCTTCTGGTTCAGAAGCGCTGTCTGGTTCTGCTGCTTCTGTTGTGCGATCTGCAGTTTGCCGATGACTTGCAACAGAATTACCTTCCTCTCTATTTCTTGATCTGTTTCTACTATGTGGAAATGAAAAGGCCCGGCCAATAGTATATATGATGACTGGCTTTATCTTTTTAAGCCAGTCTGCTACAGGTTTGTGAACAAAGGTCCCAGCTAGAAGTGCAAAGAAGATCCATACTACAACAATAATCAAAATAACACTGACAGATGTTGCCACACTCCTAGAGCTTCCAGCAGCATATGCTCCAATCAGGCCCAACAGGTCAACAACGACGCACACAATCATTGCTTTCGTTCTTATGCCATTCCTGCTCAATTCTGGGCTCAATAGGAGTATGATCGTGACCAAAGATGCAACAAAGGAAGTCGAGTTGCAACTAACAAAAGTATTATAACGAGCAAGGTTATTGCTGCGAAGCATAGACGTAGCTGGATGCTTGTTTCGATCATTTTCGGCCCAAAAGCCACCCGGTGGACTCAACCCTGCCTGGTATGTCACAGTTGCAGCAAAAGTCACAAGCATCAAAATGAACTTGCGAGCCTCCTCTACATCTTTCTCTTGGTGGCTGCTCCTTTGGCTCGCATTAATACTGCGCTTGGATAGAATGCAACGTTGCACCGATTGCACCTTCTCTTCCACCCACTTTTGAACAGCTCTTTTTTCCTCAACAAATTTTGGAACAACTCTTATGAATACTAGGATATGGATCACAATATATACGAAAACAGCAAAGACTAGAACCCAGATGTAAATGGATGACTTTACTGCCCTACAGCTTCCAGCGGCATAGGCCCCCATCAGGCTGAACAAGTCCAGAATCATGGTAAATTGCATTGAACGGAGCCAGAACTTCTGCCTGGTCACATGCTTACTCAGAAGCAAAATGATCAAGACAAGAGATGCAGCAAAGGCTGCTGTATTCAAGTAAAAGAATACCTCATGCCGTGGGAAGAATCGAGCACGAAGGACAGGGTCGCCAGCATAATGCCCATCATGCCCAGTCGTGTTGTTTGTCCAGAATCCCCCCGGTGGAGTTAATCCAGCATTGTATGTCACACTAACAGCTAAGGTTCCAAGAAGCACCAGATACTTGCGCAGTTTCCATAGGAGCTCAAAATCAGCAGCGACGCTGGATTCATGGCTACTGGGTAACAAATTCCTGGTGGATGATCCATCGATGGATTCTTTCCTGGTGCTGCCGTTGACCATGCCAAGCTTCCCTGTGCTGCCTCCATGGGTGTTGCTGTCTTCACTGCAATCATTGCCCGGCTTCGGAGTAGCAGTGGTGTTGGTAGGATCAATGACAAGCTCGGACTGCTTGCCATTTTCCATACGGTTGCTTGCTCTCCGACCGAGATTGTTAAACCTCGGGCTCTCAGCTGAGTCTCTCTAACCTTGCAGCAGAGTAAGGAATTCTCGGGTTCGGGTAGGAGAAGATTCAAGGATGGTTCTGAACAAGAAGAGTGGCAACTGGTAGCTGGCAAAGAAGGAAGACGAAGACTTGGGTGAGGTCAATGCCCCAAAAGAAGATGGCAAGTGAAGAAGCATTCAAAGCTACTGTTCTTGCATCCAAAGAGCTGTTTCCTGCTGCTGCAAATGCAAGGATAGAGGCCAGCTGAGACTTACACTCTCAGATGTGGGGTAAAGAAAGCAATGAATTGTTCTGATATCTTGAAGCTTCAAAGCTTATTCAAGGATTGTTCTGACATCTGGATTAAGAACAGTGGCAAAGAAAGAAACGGAGAAGAGTGAAGTCAGTGTCCCCAACAAAAAGACAGCAAACAGTGGCAATGAATTATTGCGTATGCTTCTATGGTTAAGCATCAAACGGAGTGAGACCCACTCCATATTGCAAGCATAAAGTCTATAAAAAGATAAAGTCTACTGTATATACCACACTAGGTTAAAAAATAGAAGTTCCACTTCTGGATCCTATTGCTATAATCACGATAGATGTTAACTGGAAGCTTTAGACTATTGGCAATGCTGAGTTACATCCAGGTCCATGAACCAAAGAAGTAAAAACACAGGAAGAAAGAGGAGACCATACCTGTTATCGGAACAAGTTGCAGTGCTTCTAAAATTACATGGAAAGACTCCCCCAGATCTTGCATGATGACTCCCTAGCCGAGGTTGCGAGTTTGAGCTTGCATCCAGAAGAATAGATGACTTGCTGCTTGGACTAGTTATCACACTTCTGAGGACTCCAAGAAGCTCTGCCACCCAAGAGCCTAAGGATGGTGTGAACAAGAAGGAGACTAAGACAAAGGGGAAAGAATAAAGGTGAAGTCAATTTCCAATGCCTCATGTATGAATGCTAATGACTTGTTAAGAGGTCAATACGAGCTGTATTAGCCAATAAGTTGTTATTCGTTACTTTTTTTTTTTAAACCAGACAATAAGCTCATACTTGGAACTCGTTAAACCCAGACTTGGTTGGTATCCAGTTTTTAACGCGGAATATAGCAGGACCACGCTGAAGTTAAATACCAATAGCAGTAAGTAGTGGAATCGCAAGGTACAACTTGCGCAAACACATAATCCATTGTTAATACCATATTGAGCTGGATTGCGAATTCGGCGTTGCTAATAATATGTCAAGCTCGGGCTTCCGCCATATGCCATACGGTTGCTTGCTCTCCAAAATTGTCAACCTCAGCCTCTCAGGTCACCTGCCCTCTAACCTTGCATCCGAAGCAGTGCCTAAGGGGTCGAACATGCAAGGGTTATTTTAGGATGGCTGTGCACAAGAGCAGTGGCAAGTGGCAAAGAAGGAAGGCGAAGACTTGGTTGAGGTCAATGCCCAGATGCCCAGGTCGTGAGCTGTATGCTGACAAGTCATATATGCATGCGCGAATAATTTATATGGAGGTTATCTATGTGGGGGTAAAGCAATCAAGGTGGTTTTTAATATACACCCTATTTATTTCATCGTAGAAAGTAGCTTTTATAAGTTGAAGTGGAAATAAACAAACAGCTTTCGGGGTCCGGATTCCACAATCCGCTTGTTAGATTGTTACAATCTCACAATTTAGTGGAGAACATCTTTTATAGATTGTGGAATCTGAGCATACCAACGTGGGCATAGATTTTTGATGTATTTATTCACCCGTGCCATTACCATCTCAATAGGAACCGTTTTTTCCGTTTTCTCTCTCCCCACAGGAGACGCATCCATGCGCGACGTGCCTTTGGAACCCTTAGATGAGCTGCCGCCAGTGAGGTCCTTTCGCCGTGAACCCGTCGAGCTCTGTGCTCTGTTCTTCACCAACGCCGGCACACTCCAGCCCACCGTCGACCAGACTGAGCCAAGCAAGAACGGGCGCCACTGCTGCCTCGACGAAGACTGGGTGCGTCATCTTCATCGGCTCTGTCCAATCCCTCGCGCCTACACCATCTCCCTCACCCCTAAAACCTATCCCCTCGGTCAATCGCATGAATCCATTGTCGGAGAACCACCACCGTCGTCACGCCATTTCCGCCGAAGCACCTCACCATTGCCGAGACTCTTCGAACCCCCTCCGCCTCAATTAGAAGCTCGGTGAGCACCCTTGTACCCCACAGATGCTTGACCCACGCCCCTTTTTCCTTTTTCGCTGCTGGCCGGCCACCGCACCGAGTGCCATGGCCACTATTGCCGCCCGCCTGCGCGTCGCCGAGCCACACCGGACACCCCGTGCCCCGGTGTAAGCACCGAAGAGGACTGCTAGGGTCCCCTCACTACAAGAAATCTGGTAAACTGCGACAATCAGATTTCATCACAGATCGGGAATTTTTTGTCATTCCATGAAATCTGTGACGCTCATGTGACAAAAAACCGACTGTCATTGATAGTGCGTCTCTAATAGTTTTCTGTGACAAAACAGAAAAATCATTATAGAATTAGTGATGAATACTTTGACGTCATAATTTCTATGATGCTACCACATCGGACTCTAATCGTCATTGAAAGCTTGGTCAGCCAACATAGGATCTGACCTTTGACCAACGTAGGATTTGACCTGGCATCTGACATGGCTGTATTTATGATGATTCTTTTGTCATAATTTATGCAAGGCCCATGATTTTTTGTCATAATATGTGTGGCCCATTTTGGTTGTCTAGTCTATTGTGTTGAAGCCCATGTAGCGATCCAACTATTTGTGGGCTAGCCCAATTTGTTGGCCCAACACTACACCAAAACAAGTCAACAATGCTAATTCCAAAACCTCATCAGTGCTATTTTGGAACCGACACTCTATAAGGGCACTGATAGTCGGGGACTATCAGTGCTGGCTTAACAATTGGCACTGATGAGGTTTTTTAGAAAAAAGGAAAAAGTCCAGGCAAACGAGCCGGCTCGATGCATTGAGCCGAGCCCGTTGCCAGACCCACATGACGGAGCTCATTGTCGCCGCTTCTGATCCTGGGCCTTCACTCATTGAGGACACCGCTGCTACGGTTCTTGGGCCTCTTCTTGCCAAGGACGCCACCACTGCGGATCCAGCGCCTTGGCTCACCAAGGTCGCTCACCGGCGGACCCTTGCTCCGTCCTACACAAAGAAAACGTGGGGCACGAAGGCCGTCGCCACAGAAACCCCGAGGCATGAAGGATGCCGCTAGAGATACCGCGGGGCACAAGGGCATGCCACCACAGTAACGCAGGGCATGGTGGACACCACCACAGAAACCGCGAGGCACGAAGGCCACCGACGCCACAGAAATGTGTGTCATAGCGAGTGCGACGCGTGGGGTTGTGGCGAGACGCCCTTCATGGGGAGATAGCGAGCGGACAGAGCGAAGACCGCTGCTCTGCTACATGATGGGCGATGATGACGATTGTGATGGCTTCGAGGCGGCCCCTGCCTCATCCATCTGCTCAGCACCGCCTGCTGCCTCTTGCTCATCACTGTTGTTGGTGGATGGATCTCCGACCCTAGCGAGATCCATGGCCAGATCTACCGTAAACTGCCATGGATCTCGCAAGGGGTGGAGTTGCTAGCGAGTGGGGAGGCTGAGAGGAGGAGGCCGATGAGGGGACGAGGGAGAGAGAGGCTGGTGGGGGAGGAGGACAATGATGGGGGAAGAGATAAGGTGGAGAGAGAGAGAGAGAGGAGGTGAGGGAGAGAACGCGCGGGGGACATATGGTGGATAGAGCCGAATCGTGAGCGGACATGAGGTCAACCAGAAACCGATTCAATGAAAATTTTGGGTCCGATCCTCTCGTTAGTGCCGGTTCGAATTAAAAACTGGCACTGATAGTATCAGTGCCAGTTTTTAGTATAAACCAGCACCAGCACTGATACTGATATATACCTTATGAGACGCAATTGAAATGGTTTGGAAGGAGGGTCTAGCCTCTGGAATGTTCTAAGGCATTTGTATGAATTTTTTTGGTGGAAGAGAAAGTTTGAGAACTAGTCTAAAATATGGTGAACCGACCTGGTCAAGGGTTGGTCAACTTGAGAAAAGAATAAACCGATCTTTAGGTTTCTATGTTTCACATATTTTTGGCCCGAAGGCATTGGGTAGACCAAAAGGGCAGATGGCATAATCTCGGCTCGAAGGCCTTGCTGCCAGGGCTCTCTTTGCTCAGCACAAGAAAGCCTGAAGGCAGTTGTGGGTGGCAGGTGGCCCAAAGCATATAGACTTCGAATATATTTACAAGTTAAATTCTGCAAGTGCTCTATTGTCTAAGTGGCAAGTGCCGTGGATGGTGATTATAAGGTCCTAGGTTCGAATCCACCTATCTAGCTAGCGTTAGGAAATGCGGTTTTTTGGGTTAATTTTTAGTTCAGGTGTGAGCCCATCTGTTAAGTGGGTCTCACAATACAACCTTGTGGGCCCAACTAAAAAATAAAAAAGTGCTTACATGTGGATCCCATGGTGAAACAAAAATAGTAATAATAAATAATTATGGTCTTATATGTGAGACCCACAGCAATGCGACACCAACCATTATATTATATGTGGGACCCTTCTGTCCTGCAACGTAGGCTAAATAGTCAACATGCTTCTCCATGTCATATATTATATGTGGCATTAAAAATGCATGATGTTTATGCTTTGTCATTAACAAGCTTAGATTGTCACAAAGATTTAAGTATGCTGTTTACGATGATTTTGTTTATGTAGTTTATAACGATTCTAGCATTTTGCATCCCCAAATGCAGGGCTCCATCCCCGGGTTGCTCCTTATGCTACTTATTGTCAAAAAATGTCATAAATGGTAAGCAACTAATGACGATTTACTACGTTGTCATAGATATTTTATCATAGTTTAGCAGATTTTTTATAGTGCCTGCAGCTGCCTAGGCCACCACCTGAGCAAGCCAGAGCGCCGCTCGCCACTGGTGAGGTCGTGCGGGCCACGGCCAGGCTCTCCCTTGCTCTAGGTCACCGACCGGTGGGTCCGGAGGTGACGTGGCAATCCAACTTTTGAGGGTATTTCGGACTTTTGACATACACAAACAACAATCTAAGAGCTTCCCACCATTTAGAATCCAAAAACTGCTTTTTAGAATTCATACCTGAGACAAATAGACCCTGAGTTGGACCCAGTTAATCCCGAGAGTCCACACTGGATTGGAGCTCAGAAGGACAGCAAAATGCAAGCACAAAGTCTTAATAAAAAGAGTAACCCCCCCATAATGGGCTAAAAAACATATTAGCAGCCACACTCATAATAGTTGTTTGTAAATAAATACTACTAAGCACTAGTTACTAGATGCACCAAGTCCTTAACAGATACTGTGGGAGAACAGGTGACATTAACTGAAGCCGTACAGTATGTGCAGTGGCAGCATGCAATGCCCAAATAAGCTACATGGATTAACTGGCATCCGTACAGTGTCAACTGACCTGGAAAGCCACAGCAACACTCACATAGTCACATGGAACGGCTTGCAATCGGAGCTCAGGCTGGTGAACACATTCGTGGCTCGTGAGATTCCAAAGACGGGTCAGTTCCTGACGCGTCACGGTCACCGGTGAACAAGTACTAGAAAAGAAGAATACGCAAGGGGCAAAGACAATCGTTTTTCCAAAAGGACGGAGACACAATTAGTGAGTGGTCATCTCGCTAGACCCCACGGCAATGCCCACCTCATGTAGTATTAAGCTAAGGCTACCAATACTAGCTGATGCTCATGGCATGTTAGGAAGCTAGAACATACCCAGCTGGGTGGTTGTCAGCGCTCAGAATCTCATTGTTGTGGTAGTGAAATGGACACAAAGATAATTAGGTTGGTAGAATTCTATAGTACCTGTGAGACTGTGGAGGATAGGTAGGCGATCTAATCCGGGAAATGAAATCCGCTGATGACCACGACAAGCACAAGACAAGCAGATACCTGACGACCACCACCCCAATGGCTGAATGGCAAGACAAACTAGAGTTCACATCACTAGTAATCTGGTATTGCGCGCACAAGTCACCAGAATCGTCATCCGAGGAGCTGGAGTCACCTTCCTCCGTCGCTCGCGGCATCGGACATCCTCTCTACTTGTCTGCCGCGCGTACACCCACCGAGCCCGCGGACGGGCCCCATTCAGGCATTGGTTCGAACAACTAGCGGGCATGGCCGGGTGAGCAACGAAGTCACGTGGCTTGGCATTCCATTGAGCGGTGGCAAACAGGGCAAGGTAGCATTGGCGTAGCCCCAGCCAAGTCGTGACGCACTGAAGAGCATGTTTCGTTGGGCGAGTTCAGCGAGGGTCCCGTCGACGTCGGCCGAACCTTTTCTGTTGAGCACGTTTTTTCCTTTGTAGATTCTTGAGGAGCCCATCCCTAAAACCTAAAGCCTGGATGTCCCGAGAAGAAATTCAAGAATTGGTAATGTCCCAAATCAAACATAGACAGGGTTATCAACCAAAAAGAGGGCAAAGAGGCCAATTGCAAATATTCCCTATAGATCACTTTGAGTTACAAATACCACGTATAAATAATATAGTTATATTTACTACTCTATAAGTCTAATCCTACTGTAAAATTCTACCTCATGGTTCTCACTTGAGGCTATGTTAATATACTTGTCGTGATATGATATCGAGTGCTCTAAGTGATTGTAGAAGAAGTTTGTCATGTTAAGTCCCACTAAACTTCTCCATTGGTTTGATTTGTAGAAGTTTCAAAGACACATTTGATTCATTGGATTTTAGTGCACTATTAGACCTTCCCCATCCACACCTTTCCATACTAGCAGCCTACTTGGAGCACGTATGGTCATATCACAACAAATATATTAACATGACATGAAAATAGAATCTAAGGAGGATTTTAGTATGAAATTAGACTTATAATGGGGGTAAACGGAATAATTTTCCTTTCAGGGGATTTTACAAATTCAAGTGACTTGTAGGGAGCTAGTGCCTCATAAATTATCAGCTCTATGCTACCTCTGATATAAAATAAAAAGTTTCCCTTTAAAATGGCCCTATCTAGAGAGCATCTCGAAACTTGCGATCGTTGGATGATGAGGATCCAATGACCCATCTGTCGTCTTCTTCCTCTGTCAGACCATCATCTCTTCTTTTCCCCTGACCTTCCTTGCCCCTACCGCTGCCCATGCACCGCAAACACCAAAGGGTCGACCTGTCATCGTAGGCTTCCCTCTAAGCTCATCAAACTTTGTGACCCCCTAATCCCAGAGCCTAACCTCATTGGAATTAATTCTGGCCAAAGTTGAGGATAAAGCTCCTCAATGCGGATCGCTTCGCAAATTGATCGCCCACAAATTTGGGTGACAGAAGGCTTAAAAACACTGGGTAGAGTTTAGCAATCCGATTTAAAATCTGTCTGATCAATTTTTTTTTGAACTTTGTCCACTTGACCCTCATACAAAATGTTAATTATTTAACACCTTAAACTATTGAAATTGGATTGATTCACCTCCTATTGAAATTTGTCTTTTTTGTTTCTCCTTGTACAACTGGTGTTTTATGTTCAAATTTTGTGGAGTGATAGTTGGCATCATATCTGATGTTACAAAACTATGTCAGAATTTTTCATTATTGTTGTCATTGGATGGGAGCATATGACATTGTTTTAAACCTCGAGATCCGAAAAAGGTATGAAAAATAATCACTAAAAAAATTAAAATATTTTCTAACAAGGTGCATGATGTCTTCTATCGCCCCCACAAATTTGAAATTAAAACACAACTTACATAAGCAGAAAAAAAAATTCACTTGGGGGTGAACTGGCCTAATCTGAATACTTTGCTGGTTGTGTTGTTGTTGGGGGGTGGGGGTGGGGGTGGTGTTTGGTTTAATTGGAAAAACTAAATAACTGGAGGCGGTAAACTTGACTTTTTCCAAATGAGTATTTGAGGTTGACATAACTTATTCATCGTCAATTGTTAATATTAGCGCTGGAAAATAATGGTCATTTGTGAGCGTCAAGACTATGTCCATATCTTTGGCTAGGAATAAACTCATGTCCAACTGCAATTCTAATTTGCAGGTTAATAATAATTTTTATGAATTTTGCTCTTCAAAAGATATCTTTTCTATGGTTTCTGATATAAGCATCCAACTGGAGAAAGCGACAAGTGAACCGCAAGGATGGTTGAAATCGGGATTGCTCAATTCGTTCTTTGAGAAAGGAGATCAAGGTACGTAGACAACGAGACGTACGCGATCACAATGAATTAATTCCAATGCCACGTGGCTATTCCATGTGAAGTAGTGCTACTGTGAAGCGAATCTCCCAGCTAATAATTTAGGACGGACTGCGACAGCGACATGGCATGATAAAACTTTTCGCTACCATAAAAAGAGTTATTAAGTTATCAGCAATGTTTTTTAAACTAAGTACTGACTACTCGATATTAAAAATATATAATTATTAATACGGATTTATAAATTGACACTGATAATGAGTATCAGTGTCGGTCCATAAAAAATAATCGGTACTGATACTCAGACTATCAATATCGGTTTATAGGATTAACTAGCACTGATATAGAGACTATCAGTGTTTGTTTTTTTATAATCTAGCCATTGCCCAGAACAACACAAATAATATCACATGCAATAGGATAAACATGCATTCAAATTTTACATGCATATATAATCATCTTAGCACATATAATCTCACATATATACACAATTTATTCACATATCATCTCATTCATCCATACATAACCATGTTCTTTCACATGTCATTCACTAAAATTCATAATTAAGACAAGTTTGTAACAAAATTCATAAATAATATAAGGATGCAATAAAAGAGTAAGAAGCGATGTTATTTAAGTTTTCTTATTAACCGAAAATCCTAAACTACACTTTTTTCCTTGAGAAGATGAGGTAATGAACTATTCGGGCTAGGTGAAAGGATGGCGTCCGAACAACACAATTTAAAACATAGTACTAGCCAAACTCTAGAATGACTTCGTCACTGATGAACATACAAAGGGTATCTCTTTCTAGCTCGAGTTCCTGCAATTACTAAAATTGAAGAAATTAATCTTTTTGAATATGAGTAGGAACTGAAAATTAATCATCAATATGTATACCACTTACCTTAACATTGGTAATGCTACTATAATTATTTTTTATGGATTCATACATGATGTCACATATATATAGCCACATAAATTGTTGCCATAGATCTAAATCTTACCAGGAAAGTTGGTCTTAATAACCAACTTTTCATTCCTTCTAGTACGGAAAGTGACGGTCATTCTTCTTGACGTAGCACACATGCACCCTATACGTGTGTGATTATTGACTGTAACTAGACTTAGATGCAATCAATTCGAAGTTTATTAAATCATTAATAAAATGATTAGTTTATCTTTGGAGCAATTCTATGCCAGATTGGTATTCATCTACTAGATTTTTTCTCGCGTTGAGAACAACGATACCGCTAAGGCCAATCTGGAAGACAAAGAAGGTCCAGTGAAAACTGCACATATGTCACCGTAGGTAATTAGTCCTATGTCCTAATATCGTGATGCTCAAAATGAGTAGAACAAACATGGAGGGAAACACATACCTAAAGTTGTAAGATAAAAGTATGTATCTCTTTAATTGATAGGTAAGAATAAAACCAAGTGCATAGTACTCGACAGCATGTGGCTAGGTGGTGACTATTGTCTGGTTTATTTTCATTAGGTCAAGGAATCCTACTTCAGTGATGCCCTTTTGACCACATGTATGTATCTTCATTCTACATACATAAGAAGTAAGATATTCAGTCTAATGGTATAAGAATATATACTATGAATTATATATAAGACATTTATAGAGTCCACAAACTTATGAGTTTAATGCCGAGGGCATCTTGCTGGTACAATCGATACATTTCATTGAAATGAATCTAGACTTCATCATCCCCATGGAGGAAATCACTATGATTGTATTTGAACGCGAACATTTCTCTATCGGCCTTTGACTGTTTGATGTACCACGCATGGAATCCCCACATTTGGGTTGTTAGCTCCGACATGGACTCGATCAGTTGGTTCACCAAGTATAAATTGCCATCTAGTTTTTTCTTTTTCATCCTTGGACTCGTTATCAAGTGCTTCTTCTGTGATTCTAGCATCATGAGGAAAGTTTCTTTCTAATTCTTTCCATTGTTCTAGCGCTCTTTGTTTTTTACCTTCTCGCACGATGCCTTCCTCAAATGTATTTTACACATGATTCACGCGTAGTTGGATTTTAGTAGCGGGCCCACAGGTCTGGCTAAATTCTAGAGAAACTTGGCTACCGTTGCTGGATCGATAGCACTCTTCTTAGGCTTAGTATGTTTCAGGTGTGCAGTGACACTGACGTTCACTTTCCATATGGTTTTCTCATCAGTTTTATAATGAGACAGATGATATGTCAGATTCTTAGATGTTACTGGCCGCTTCTTAGCTGGTGCTCGCTGTTGTGACGAAGCCGATTTCTGAGATGACATCGACTTTTGAGATTGTGCAGGTGCTACTGGATATTGAAGTGGACAGGCGGTGGCGGTGGAGGGGTTGGAGATCTTTTGTCACGTCCCAATTCCTTAATCATGTCATTAAGTATAAACATGTCATTAATCATCATAATCATCATGTTTATTGTTAAGCATTTTGGATTGCTTTCTATCTCAATTGGTGTTTTTATTTTTGTTGGGCATTTTGAAAAAACAAACATTAGACTTTTCGTTAGTTACCTCCATCTCTATCCCGGCGTGGTGCTGTGGCATATCAATTGGAGTGACCTCCATCTCTATCCGCCGTACACAATGTTTTCCACGTCTCGCAATTAATGAAATGTCTCCACGTTCCAACTGAAGTTATGACTGTGGATGACCAAGAGCTTCAACCTAATATTTCGCATCTTTGATGAAGCCAAACGGAAGACGTGATGCAACACTTTCAAGTTTCTCAAGGTGCAATGGAGTAATCACTTCAACGACGAAGCGACGTGGGAACAGGAAGATCGGCTTCGTGCTGACTATCCCCAGTTCTTCTCCAACCTGTGAGTGTCGCTTTCGTTTCTAATTCTCACAACATGGTTTGTCGCAGATTCATGAAGTTCCTTGATATTCACCGTACTCTTCCCAGACTTGTACTGAATCTCGGGACGAGATTCTTTGTGGGGGGGGGGGGGGAGGTTTGTCACGTCCCAATTCCTTAATCATATCATTAAGCATAAACATGTCATTAAGCATCATAATCATCATGTTTATTGTTATTGGATTGCTTGCTATCTCAATTGATGTTTTGATTTTTGTTAGGCATTTTGAAAATAACCAATGTTAGACTTTCGTTATTCGTTAGTCGTTAGTTTAAGTCTCGCTTAGAAATTAATCGCTGCACTAGTTGTTATAAAAGTTTAGCAGCAGTTTTTAGCTTGTCTCTCTTACAAGTGGGGCCCACCTTGAACTGGTCCACACCCCCTCCCTCTCTCAGCTGCAGCCTCACCCCCTCCTCTCTCCCACCTCACTCACTCATTCTCTTGCTCTCTCTCTCAGCTGGACAGAGCAAAGGCAGCAGCCCCTCTCTTCTCCCTCAAGCACTCTGTCCATTCTTTCCCCAAAATCTCACCCAAGGAGCAAGAAATGAGGTTTGCATGTCACTCCATGACATTCCCCACCTCTTTAGCTCTCCATCCATCTAATTCTTGCTCACATGCATGAAGGTTTAGAGGATTTCCAATTCAAATTCGTCACCTCCCTTTCTCTGAAATTTTAGCAGCCGAGTCATCCTATCTGCCAAGCTTCTCCATCGATTTCTCCTTCACCAAAGGTCACAAACTTGGGCAAGGGACTTTGGGTAAGTACCCTAGGGTTTCCTTGGTAGCATCATAAGTTTTAGCTTGGTTTTGGTTGAATTTGTGGACAACAATGGAAGATTAGCAAAGCAATATCATGTTCTTGAGGCATTAAAGATTGATAGAAGGTTTGGATGAGATAGCTAGTAAATCGAGGGTGTAGAGTGAGTGTCTTAGGTTTAGGACCAATGTGTTAGCGCCATTGCATATTTATGTGTTTTAGATTTCAACATGCAAGTCGATTCGATCGACGAATCATCGCGATCAATTGTTCTGTAGAACTCTGGAGACTCCGGAAATATCCGGAGAGTCCGGAGATTTGTCCGGAGACTTCGAACTCCTATTACTCTACGAGGATGTTTATATCACAAACTTTCAGTGTTTCTTTGTATGTTTTATACTTTTAGCTTGATGTTTAGATCCACTACTGATATGCATCATGCATGCATTCTTCTTTAGTGAAAAAGAACCGGAGGGTGACGTCGGCGTGATCGAAGGTGATCTGGAGGTTATTTTCATTGCTTGTGAAGCTAATCAACAAGCCAAGCATCTAAGCATTTTCATCCCATTATTTTGGATCATATATTGTGTCAATTGATAAGTTATGCCCTATGCATGTTTGCATGTCAATGAGTCATATGTCAGGTTTTGGGTTAGATCCTATTTGTTGCGTTACTCTCCCTTGATATTGTTTATTGCTTGATCCTTTGCAACTTGGGTTGTTCATGTCCAGTAATGATCTAACTTAAAATGAATGCGTTATGCTTAGCATGGCTTAGGTCACCGATAGAAGTCGAGCGGTGGTTCAGCCATCGTTCACGAGCTTAGGGCTTACTATATTTCGCAGAGATAATAATGATGGAGGAGGATGGGAAGTATGAGATTGTGAGGATGAGGTGAGGTTCGGGCAGACAATAGGGATGGCTCGAGAAGGGAGTCTTGGAGGCTATAGGCCTACTTGAATCGATTAAGCACCGTCCATTGTTGTAGTTGGCTCTAGCACTTGTCCGTACTTACCACGTATCTGTATATAAGACGGATGAGCCGAATACCTTATGTAGCTATATCTTTTGGTGTGCTGGTATCTGGTGTTGTCGGAATAATAGGCTTGGAAGGGGTATCTAGTTTGCTCCGGAAGTAGTTCTAGATGACCCCCGCATACCGAGTCACATGTCCAAACGGTTGGGGCTTATTTGGGAAAGGTTGACATGAGTACCCTATTGCATGGACCTGTGTGGTCACGCAAGCCGAATGGTCCTCAGGTCGTCTGGGTAAAGAGGTACTCCTCTACAGGGTATATAAAACAACTCGAATTGTCACACTCTCGGTTATGAGCATGCTTTTATCCATTTGCAGTAGTCGTAGAGTTTCCGTTCGTCATCATGATGGTATGATGGGAGATGGATAGTGATGTTGATGATGGGTGGTTTGTTTCATATTACAGTTACAATTATGTTGATGATCTCAGGATATAAGGTTGCTCATGGTTAGATGTAGATGCTTACACTTGAGTTGAAATTGCATTTGCTTTAAAACTTACTTAACCTTGAGGCCGAGTTGTTGCTAATTATCTAAATTTCGTTTTCCTTGGAGTTGGGCTATTTATAAGTACCTACTATGGGTTAAGTCTTGCGAGTACCTTCATACTCACATGCTTTGTTTGCTTTTTAGGTGAGGAAGAATTAGTTTTTGGCTACTTTACGCCCGCCGATGTTAGTGACGGGCAAGAGTAGTGCGTACTACTCGTGTGTGGATATTTTAGGGTGGCGCCTTAGGGCAAACGACGCTACCCACCTTTTTTAGTTATGTACTTTCCATTGTGTAGGTAAGTTTGGATCATGTATTTTGTTGTAAAGTTTAATTTGCTTAAAGACTTGTAACTTATTTTTAATTACTCACTCTTTATTATATCTTGTGATGATGTGCTTGTTGTAAAGGCATGTGTTATGATCCTGGAAGAAAAACACATGCTGAAACTATTAGGGTGATATTTTAGTTAGTCATGAGAGTTATGATTACACAAATGATCAACTTAATGACTAATTGGAATATTATCTGGATGGTTTCTCACATCTTCTAGGTGGTTGTGGAGGTGATGGCGGAGGAGGTGAAAATCTTCTTGGTGGTTATGGAGGCGACAATGGAGGAGGTGAGGATCTTCTAGGTGAGTCCAATGACTCCGAACTAGACCCAAACTTGTCGGTGTCTTTGCCAAACACTATGTCACACTTGTGCCATAGGACATAATGGCCTATATTTTTTTGAGAGCCTCGTTTCCCCCGCCTCTCTAGGGTAATCTAACTTACTTTTATGGTATGAATGTATTACACTATCCACGTGTACCCTAGCGTATCCCTATGGTATCAACCGGCCATTGAAGAGAGCCCCTTGCACTCATTGCTTAGTTAGCCCCCTAGCCACTGTGATGGGAACACCCAAGGTGGGCACGGTAAGCTTGCATTGTGTACTTTTTGTGATGTCATCTACAGGGTGATGGATTAAGGATTCTCTTGGAAGGCCCGTTGACGCGTAGCTGCTCTGAGGATGACCAACGCTCGTCATCAAAGCATTATATGTGAGGACTACCTACTCCTGCCTAGCTTGCTAAATAACTGCTGCTATTTTGGCATCTGTCATCCGTCTCTCCGCTGTAAGTTCTTTTATCAGGGCCATCACTTCTGACATATTTTCTTTTCTTTGTTTCTTGTAAGTGTTGGCATTTTTGGTGAGGAAGAATTAGTTTTTGGCTACTTTACACCCACCGACGTTGGCGACGGGAAGGAGTAGTGCCTACTACTCGTGTGTGGATATTTTTGCGTGACGACTTAGGGCAAACGACACTACCCACCTTTTGTAGTTATGTACTTTTCACTACGTAGATACTCTATCAGTGTTTGGATCATGCATTTTGTTGTAAAGTATAATTTGCTTAAAGACTTGTAACTTATTTTTAATTACTCGCTCTTTATTATATCTTGTGATGATGTGCTTGTTGTAAAGGCGTGTGCTCCAATCTTGGAAGAAAAACACATGCCGGGACTACCGGGATGATCTTTTGGTTAGCCATGAGAATTGTGATTACACAAATGATCGACTTAATGACTTATTGGAATATTATCTAGATGGTTCCTCATAATATGGCATCAGAGCTTGGTTCAATAAAGTAGCCTAAAAATACTTGGGATGGGTTAATAAAATTTTTTCAACCTCACTAAGACAACTCATTAAAGTTTATCTTTAGTTCCTAAGTATTTATTCTATTTATTCCTTATCTTATCTTAGAGCTAATCGTACTTCTTCTTGTTGTTAACATGCCTAAATTTGATCTCTAACTCATCTCTTTCTTAATGGGTTAAGGATGGCCGCTGTTACGTCGGTAATGGCTTCTCGTGCTGAGCGTGTGGAAGGTTTTCCCGCACTCCTCCACGAAATGCTTTCGTGTGCTAACTTCACCTATGGACTGGAGTATGCGGTGTATGAGCGAGGAATTGGACCGGATTTGGTGGACTACTTGGCGACCATGGACATTCGAGCAAGGATCATTGAAGTTAGGGCCAATCCCCACTACTTCGAGGCGACGGGGACTTCAGAAGAAATGGCAGTCCAAGTTGTGATGTACAAGGTGATGGCTGCACTTCGTGATGAATTGCCAGTTCTCCGTGGATGGCCGTTCATCTATTTTCCGATTCGGGGCAACAACGTCAACTACTTTGAAGATGTCCCGGATGCGGTCCCACTCAATGAGTACCATATGGTAGAATTGGTTCCTTAGACCAATCCTACCATTGCATGTTGGCTGAGTTGTGGAAGACGTGTAGGTGCTACAACAGGTTGCAACATGTGTTGGAACCACAAGTGCACTGTAGATTGATGAACTGTGAGGTGTTGTATAGCGAGGGCCATATCACACCGTGTATGGTATAACACCTCACACTCACCGCTTTCTGGTGGTGCAAGGTACACGGGTACCTCGTCCTTGTGGTTGCGGTGCGAGAGCATCCGTTGGGTTGCAAGTGACACAGTTTCACAACGTGGGCTACACGAAGGAAGTGCTGTTGGGTGAGTCACAACCTCTCTCACACCCTGAGGCCATTGATGATACAGGCTCCCCTCAACATTATCTCTTGGATGAATTTCTAGAGGACTTTATTCGGTATCCGTATCGTGGGTGGTTTTAAGGCGGTGGAGCTTTATTTATGTAATAGGGCGTAGTTTCTTTCGTGAACTTTTGGACGATGAAGTTAGCTCTATTATGCCCTATGTATGAGATTTGTATGTTGTACCTTTAGGTTGTATGAGTATTATGACTGTCTAATAGGTCTTTCAATTCTATTGATTGTGGTTTATTATTCTATCATTTTACTCATATTGCATCGATGCAATCAACAAAAAAGGTAAGAAGGTATGGGACCCATCCCGATAGTGGTCAATATCGGGGGCTCAACCAGTGTATGGTAGGGGCCTGGTATGTCCCGTATGGTGATGGTATGGGAAGTGAATACGTTAGCAATAATGTATGAACATCCACCATACAATGGTAGTTATGGTTATCTATCCATGTGGTGATTACATGGGGTGTCCCGTAAGGTGAAGATATGGGAAGTGAATACGTTGGCAACAACGTATGAAACGTTGCTTGTGTGGCAAGTTGCACAAGCACCGTTCGTGTGAATACTAATTCCTTTTCGTGCAAAGGGTGATGATTGGTGGTCTGAATGAATTCATGCCTGTGATGATTATGGGGAGTGATGCACTCGAGAAAGAAAACATGTAGGTAGGGATCGAGCATATTTCATTCCTGTCTCTCATTTATGGGCTTCGAGGACCGCATCACACACGAAGGAAAAATGTATGTTCAAAGGTGCGGAGAGTCTGCATATTTTCGCGGAGGATCCGTAGTTTGGACAACAATTCAGGTTAGATGTTGACAAGGCAAAATGACCAAGGAGCCTTAAGCAATAAGGAATTGATAAATCAACATGACCATTTTGCAACAAATTAGATTCAGATCAAGAGAAATCTCGCTCATCATGAAATCCGCTAGTCTTAACCCAATTCGAGCCTAAATTGGTCAAAGATTCCTGCACATTTTCCTTTCTCCCGAAAGCTCTTTTTTTGGATGTTGTTTGCTTTGCATTATATATTCACTTTGATATATACATTGCCATAAATATATTTCTCTTGATCCGGTGCATTTAAGTTTCCATAGCTGAATCATGTTAAAAGTGACCACCACATAAGAATCCACTCATGCCGACGCAATACAAGTATTATGAACTAGCAAACTTCAATCTTGAACTAGTCATACAAGTATTGATGACAGTAGGTTTTGCAATCGCTCACATATGAAACTCTGCTCGTGGCGATTCTGCTCGATTTGCATGAACACATCTGCCATGCTCGGTAGACACCATCGTGCGAAGATGCTGAAGGGGTTCTTCAAGGCTCTCTTTGCCTTGAATCCTCTCGAGGAGCTCATGCTCGTGTGTAATACGACTCCTCAAGGAGGAGGAGGAGCCGGTTGCCATGACGACTACTCGGACCTCCTCTGTACTAGTCCTCCTATCTTCACGCGCGTCGAGGATCCTCTCGACGTGGACCACTAGCTGCACACCATTGAGCAGAAGCTCGCTCTTCTTTTGTGTGAGGATCACGAGAATGCCTTCTTTGCCGCACATCAACTCCGAGGTGCGGCCGGTGCGTAGTGGATGAACTATCTCAGCATGAACGCTGCTGATCACCGCGTTTCTTGGGGCAGTTCCGTCAAGCCTTCCACGATTTTCATATCCCTAAGGGGATAATGGATATTAAGAGGTGGGAATTTGTAGACCTCAAGCAAAGAGGCAAGTTGGTCATGGAATATGTGCAAGTGTTTAACCACTTGGCACAATATGCGTTAGAAGAAATCAGTACTGATGCTCGGAAGCAAGATCTCTTTGTAAATGGTCTCTTCACCAAGATGCAAGACTGTTTATCCACTCATGAGTTTGCTGACTTCAACAAGTCAGTGAGCACCTCTCTCACCATCGATCACAAGTTGAAGACCATCAGGAGGAAAGGAAGCATAAGATGGCCCTGTCACTCCCTGTGGGTGGGAGCTATCAACGTCAGCGAACGGGTAATAAACCCCCTCCATCTTCCATGTCAACACCATTTGCTCCACGTTCAATGTGGGTGGTGTAGCGTTCATACTCCTCGTCACCCAAATAGACTGCAAGGCCCACTGGATCCCAAGGGAGTGTGATTGGTGGTCCTGATGGCCCATGCTACAATTGTGGGTGTGTCAGGTACTTTGTCAGGGAGTGTCGCTTTTCAAAAATGGGAGCCATGGCGAATGCTCCAAGACCACCACTACAAGCACAATCATCTCAGTAGGAATTTGAGGCTGTGCAGGTTCCCAATCATGGCATGATGAACCATATCACCGCTGATGAGGGTCAAGTGGACGACAGCATGCTCATTGGTACAGTACTTGTGAATTCCCACCCTGCAGTTGCACTTTTTGATTTCGGAGCATCTCATTCTTTCATTAAGGAGGATTACGTCTTGCGCCACAATATGGTCACCAAGACTCTACCTTCTTCATATCATATTGATGCATTTAGTACCTGGTTGCAAACCAATAGGGTGTTCATTTGGCCAAGATCATTGTTGAAGAAGTTTCGTTCTCTACAAACTTGATCATTCTTGATACAAGGGGAGTGGATATTATCTTAGGGATGAATTAGTGAACAAAAAATGGCATTCTTATCAATTGCGCTCGGATGATCATCTCTCTCAAAATTTTTCCCGGTGTCTAGATCCCCCTGCACTTGGGAGAGGGTGGTCCCCATCTCTCTGTTTTGAATGGTGCCACAACTACGGACCTTTGGAATATCCTAGTGGTGTGCGAGTACCTGGATGTTATTCTTGTAAAATTACCAGGGATGCCGCCCAACCAAGATGTTGAATTTTTCATTGAACTCGCACCTAGAATGACCTCGTATGCCTCCCAATGAATTAATGGAGTTGAAGAAACAATAAAAGGAATTGCTACAGAAGGGTTTCATTCGTCCGAGCTCCTCACCTTGGGGGTGCCCGGCTATCTTTGTCAAGAAGAAGGATAACACTTTGAGGATATGTGTTGATTATCGTCCTCTCAACATGGTCATTATCAAAAATAAATATTCTCTTCCCCACATTGACATCTTGTTCGATCAATTGACTGGTGCTAGTTTCTTCTCCAAGATTGATCTAAGATTGGGTTACCATCAAATAAAGATTTGATTAGAGGACGTTCCTAAAATGACTTTCTCCACTCGTTATGGACTCTATGAGTACACAGTCATGTACTTCGGACTAACCCACCGGCTTACTTCATGTATCTAATGAACATAGTGTTCATTAAAGAACTGAATTTGTTCATTGTAATCTTCATCGATGATATCCTGGTTTATTCCAAGACCAAAGAAGAACATGCCCAACATCTTCAAGTCATTCTTGAAAGGCTCTGTGAACATTGTCTCTATGCCAAGTTTAGCAAATGCAAATTCTGGATCAAATAAGTTGCCTTTCTTGGTTACGTCCTATCCGAAAATGGTGTCACTATCGATCCAAGCAAGGTTCAAGATGTGCTCAATTAGAGTCAACCATAGAACACCACCGACATGTAGAGTTTTCTTGGACTTGTCGTTTACTACCACTGGTTCAGAAATGCCAAGCCTATGACCGAACTTTTGCAGAAGACTATGACTAAAGTTTGCTTGGTTTGATGCTTGTGAGCAAGCCTTTCAGACCTTGAAGAATCTTCTTACCACTGCATCCATCCTTGCTCAACCAGATGAGGAGAAGAGCTTTAGCGTTTATTGTGATGCTTCCCGTATAGGCCTCGGCCGTGTTCTCAAGCAAGATGGTCGAGTCATCACCTATGCTTCTTGCTAGTTAAAGCACCATGAGGAAAATTATCTGACTCGTGATTTAGAGATTGCGACCGTTGTGCATGCTTTGATGATCTGGCACCACTATCTCCTTGGAAATCCCTGTAATATCTACACTGATCACAAAAATCTCAAATATATATTCACTCAAGCTGATCTCAACATGAGGCAGATGAGATGGCTTGAATTGATCAAAGATTATGAATTGGAGGCAAGGCAAACGTCGTTGCTGATGCCTTGAGCCAAAAAGCTCAATGCAATTGCCTTATGGTCAAGCCCAAAATTGCCACACTTTGTGATGATTTTTGGAGACTTGGACTCAATATGGTATCAGAGGAATTTCTTGCAAATCTTGAGGTCATCCACTCTCCTCGATCAAATCAAGGAAGCACAGAAAAATGACAAGGGTATAGCCTGAATTCGTGACAAGATGAAGGAGGGCAAAGCTGTGGATTTTTCGGAAGATGATCAAGGCGTCTTGTGGTTTAGGAAGCAACTTGTTGTCCTTAAGGTGCATGAGTTGAGGAAGAAGATCTTGGATGAAGCTCACGATTCATTGTTGTATATTCACCATGGGAGCACGAAAATGTATCAAGACCTCCAGCAAAGATTTTGGTGGACCCACATGAAGCGTGAGATCGCTCGGTATGTCACCGAGTGTGATATTTTCCAGAGAGTGAAAGCTGAACATCTCAAGCCGGCTGGTACACTCCAGCCTTTGCCCATTCCCTATTGGAAGTGGTAGGAGATCGGAATGGATTTCATTACCGGACTCCCTAAAACCTCTCAAGGGTATGAATCGATTTGGATCATTGTGCGGAGCTTTACCTTGCTCGAATTGTTTTCCTTCATGGTATTCCTGCGAAGATAGTCTCTGACCGTGGTTCTATCTTTGTCTCCCATTTCTAGAAGAATCTTCATCGAGCCATGGGAACCAAACTCTTCCATAGCACTGCGTACCATCTTCACACTAATGGTCAAACCGAGCGGGTGAATAAAATCGTGGAAGACATGTTGCAGGCTTGTGCTCTCACATATGGGAAAAGGTGGAAAATATGCTTGCCATTTGCAGAATTCTCCGACAAAAATAGCTTCCAATCGAGCATTAAGATGTCGCCTTTCGAAGCTATCTATGGTAGGAGGTGCCGAATGCCTCTAAATTGGTCCGGGTCTTGCAAAAGAGCTTTTCTGGGACCAAAATCTCATCCAAGGAGCAAGAAATGAGGTTTGCATGTCACTCTATGACATTCCCCACCTCTTTAGCTCTCCATCCATCTAATTCTTGCTCACATGCATGAAGGTTTGGAGGTTTTCCAATTCAAAATTGTCACCTCCCTTTCTCAGAAATTTCAGCAGCTGAGTCATCCTATCTACCGAGCTTTTCCTTCGATTTCTCCTTCACCAAAGATCACAAACTTAGGCAAGGGACTTCGGGTAAGTACCCTAGGGTTTCCTTGATAGCATCATAAGTTTTAGCTTGGTTTTTGGTTGAATTTGTGGACAACAATTGAAGATTAGCAAAGCAATATTGTGTTCTTGAGGCATTAGAGATGGATGGAAGGTTTGGATGAGATAACTAGTAAATCGAGGGCGTAGAGTGAGTGTCTTAGGTTTAGGACCAATGTGTTAGTGCCATTGCATATTTATGTGCTTTATATTTCAACATGCAAGTCGATTCGATCGATGAATCATCGCGAATAATTGTTCTGCAGAACTCCGGGGACTCCAGAAATATCCGGAGAGTCCGGAGTGTTACTTTCCGAGGATGTTTAGATCACAAATATTCAGTGTTTCTTTGTATGTTTGTACTTTTAGCTTGATGTTAGGATGCATCCACTACCGATATGCATCATGCATCAAATTTAATTGCATCTCTTTCATGCTCATCATTGAACGCATTCTTCTTTAGTGAACGAAGGACCAGATGGTGATGCGGGCGTGATCTAAGGTGATCCGGAGGTTGTTTTTGTTGCTTGTGAAGCTAATCAACAAGGCAAGCATCTAAGCAATTTCATCCCATTACTTTGGATCATATATTGTGTCAATTGATAAGTTATGCTCTATGTATGTTTGCATGTCAATGAGTCTTATGTCAGGTTTTGTGTTAGATCCTATTTGTTGCATTACTCTCCCATGACATTGTTTATCGCTTGATTCTTTGTAACCTGGGTTGTTCATGTCAAGTAATTATCTAACTTAAAATGAATGCTCTATGCTTAGCATGGCTTAGGTCATTGGTAGATGTCGAGTGGTGGTTTGGCCATCGTCTACGAGCTTAGGGCTTACTATATTTCACAAAGATAATAGTGATGAAGGATGATGGGAAGTATGAGATCGTGAGGATGAGGCGAGGTTCGGGAGAGCAATAGGGATGACTCGAGAAGGGAGTGTCGGAGGCTATAGGCCCATTTGAATCAGTAAGCACCATCCATTGTTATAGTTGGCTCTAGCACTTGTTCGTACTTACCATGTATCTGTATATGGGACAGATGAGCCGAGTACCTTATGTAGCTGTGATCTTTTGGCGTGCTAGTCTCGGGTGTTGTCGGCATAATAGGCTTGGAAGGGGTATCTAGTTTACTCCAGGAGTAGTTCTAGATGACCCTCGCATGCCGAGGCGCATGTCCAAATAGTTGGGGCTTATTTGGGAAAGGTTGACATGAGTACCCCCTTGCGTAGACCTGTGTGGTCACATGAGCCAAATGGTCCTCAAGTTGTATGGGTAAAGAGGTACTCCCTACAGGGTATATAAAATAATTTGAATTGCCACGCTCTCAGTTATGAGCATGCTTTTGTCCATTTGCAGTAGTCGTAGAGTTTTCATTTGTGATCATGATGGTATGATGGGAGATGGATGGTGATGTTGATGATGGGTGGTTTGGTTTGTATTACAGTTACAATTATGTTGATGATCTCAGGATAGAAGGTTGCTCATGGTTAAATGTAGATGCTTACACTTGAATTGAAATTGCATTTTCTTAAGAACTTACTTAACCTTGAGGCCGAGTTGTTGCTAATTATCTAAATTTCATTCTCCTTGGAGTCGGGTTATTTATAAGTGCTCACTATGGATTAAGTCTTGCGAGTACCTTCGTACTCATGTGCTTTACTTGCTTTTCAGGTGAGGAAGAATTAGTTTTAGGCTACCTTACACCCCCCAATGTTAGCGACAGGCAGGAGTAGTGCCTACTACTCATGTGTGGATATTTTGAGGTGGCACCTTAGGGAAAACGACGCTACCCACCATTTGTAGTTATGTACTTTTCACTGTGTAGATACTCTATTGGTGTTTGGATCATGTATTTTGTTGTAAAGTTTAATTTTCTTAAAGACTTGTGATGATGTGCTTGTTGTAAAGGCATGTGTTCCGATCCTGGAAGAAAAACACATGCTGGGACTACCGGGGTGATATTCTGGTTAGTCCTGAGAGTTGTTATTACACAAATGATTGACTTAATGACTAATTGGAATATTATCTGGACGGTTTCTCACATCTTCTTGATGGTTGTGGAGGTGACGGTGGAGGAGGTGAAGATCTTCTTGGTAGCGATGGAGGCGATGGTGGAGGTGGAGATCTTCTTGGTGGCTATGGAGGCGACGACGGAGGAGGTGGAGATCTTCTAGGTGGGTCCAATGACTTCAAACTAGACCCAGACTTGTCTGTGTCTTCGCCAAACACTATCTCGCGCTTGTGCCATAGGACGTAATGACCTACATTTTTTTTGAGAGCCTTGTTTTCCCCGCCTCTCTAGGGTAATCCAGCTTGCTTTTATAGTATGAATGTACTACACTATCCACATGTACCCTAGCATATCCCTATGGTATCAGTTTGGCGTTGAAGCGAGTCTCTTTTGCTCATTGCTTAGCCAGCACCCTAGCTTGCACTGTGTACTTTTTGTGATGTCATCCACGGAGTGACTTATTAAGGATTCTCCTAGAAGGCCCGTTGATGCTTAGATGCTCCGAGGACCACCGAGGCTCGTCATCAAAGCATTATCTACGATGACTAACTGCTCCTGCCTAGCTTGCTGAATAGTTGCTATTATTTTGGCATCTGTTATCCGTCTCTCCTCTGCAAGTTCTTTTATAAGGGCCATCACTTCTAAAATATTTTCTTTTCTTCATTTCTTGTAAGTGTCGGCGTTTTGTTCAGATCTGACCTTCCAAGGCCTCAAACCCTTACCTCGTGTGCGACCAGTGTGCTACTTGTTTCCCAGTGCCAATGTTAGCTCGTCGTTCTCCCTATCTGCCTAGAAAGAATTCTGGGAATACTTGACATGTGCATCTCTAATCTTCTGCATGATTTCCTATTCTCGTTCGCTTTTAAAGCATAAGCTTCCATCAATTGCAAGAGTCACCCCTCTCCCGTACAAATAGTTCTTCTTTCGTGGAATCCACTCAGCCATCACAGGTGTGACATCGCTTTTGGTTACGACTTCTTCCATCTTCTCCCACTCGTCAAGTTTCCTCACTTACCCGCGTGAGCCAGTTCTGTGGTCGTATAAGTTCTTCTTGGAGTTAGTCTTGTTTGCTTCACTTATCTTTGTTGCTTCCTCTGAATCTTTGTACTTCACGAAATCATTCCGAAAATCTTTCACCATTGGATAATCATCCTAGTCTAGTGTTCAACCCTTCAAGTGCGTAGCTCTATACAATTTACCCTTAAAATTCATAAAAATTCTCCCCATTATGACTATGGCCTGATGCCTCATTGTGGTCATGTTGCATCCTTCAGGATGCTCAAACTTTTGTGACAACTTACCCCACATCAAATCCTTGATGCTATCGGGAACCACCCACTTGTCACCTTGTTTGCCTCTCCAAGTTCTATAAATGATTGCGATGTGGTTCCTTATGAGACACCAGCATGTTGTCTTTAATGAACCGAGTACATCTGAAGGTTTTATGGGCTCCCTGGTTGAATCAACCTCTATGATGACAAAACGTCCCTCAGACATTTTGCTGGGATCTTGGCCGTATCTCGATTCTTCAAACAACTGACCCACCAACGCATCATCAGTGGTCGGACCCTCCGGAGCATCATTATCTAGTTGATTCAAGTTGAGGTATGCACTCGGGCTACCGCTTCGCTCCAGAGCATCATCCGAGGCTGGATCTTGGTTGAAGGAGGGGCCTTCTATAGGTGGCATGTCCGTCGGCAGCAACTTGATTTCATACGTGCCATTCCTACATAAAAATTCCATCTATTCAAATTCCATCAAGCTATCATCTGCACAGTGACATCAGGGTAGATAGTGTGCCTAGGGTAGAATTTTACAAGTGCTAGCATTCAAGTTCAATTTTTTTTTTCAATTTTAGCTGTACTTAAATCACATTCTCATTTTCAAAGTAGTTCACAAAAGGAGAAAAGACATATACAAGCCAAAAACACAATACTAGAATAACTTCTACTTCTAACTCCCAATGGGACTCTCTATGTCTACTACTTGACTCTCTGTGCCGAAACAGGACTTGAACAAAATTGTACTTGAGAAGCTGTGCCTTTTTTTTTCCTTCAACCAGCCAACCACAATCACATATGAGAAACTGCACTCAACTGACAAAAAGTACCCAAATAGAAACTTAAAGAAAACAATAATTGCAAATCACTAAAGTAGTGACCACTCTGCGAATCTCCATTTACTGAAGAAAATCAATAATTTAACAACTACAATAAAAAATTGATAAATTCATGCCATGACTAAACAAAAAATACTCGTAATGAGGCAATAAAAATTATGCTTCAAGATCAGTGCACAAGCAAGAGAATGACAAGCAACATAGGGATCGACACAGGCTTCCTCATCAGTTTTCTAGGCTTTGTAAATATTGGATAACCACACAGGCAAAGGTTAATGCAACAGTAGCATCAACTGGCAATAACAAAGATAGGAAAACATTGGTAATATGGGCAAAATTAAGCCACTGTCAGCATCACCAAGCAACATAGACTTTGTAAATATTGGATAACCACACAGACTTACTCATTAGTTTTTGAGATTTTTTTAAGTGCTCAAGTGGTCTGAGCAAACAACTATTTGGCCAAGTACTGACATAACAAAAACATGATTGAATCAAACAATAGCCCAACGATTTTACTTGACATTACTCTTACACAACAAGCTTCAGCACATAGGCACCCACACCGGCGGGAGCATCTCAATCAACACGACACAATGGCCGAAAACCACATACGCACTATAGAAGAAGGAAGGCACACCTGAATGTCACCGCACAGGAGAGGGAGACGACGGGTGGTGGAGCACTCATCACGAAGATGTAGAGGAGCGCAACAAGGAAGAGCGGGATGAGGAGGCCGGCTTGAGCTTGTGGCATAGGGGAGGAGATGCTTGGGGCACCGGGGAGGAGGCCGCTGGGGAGGAGGAGGCCGGTGCGGTCACCAGAGTGGAGCTTGGAGACGAGGAGGCCGGGCTCAAGCTCATGGAGCCAGTGAGGAAGTGCTCGGGGATTCGGGGAGGAGGAGGTCGGCACAGTCGTCGGGGATGAGGCCGATGCGTCAGGGAGGCATGGAGGAGGCCGTCGGTGAGGTGACACGTTGGGGAGCCATCGGGGAGATGCGAGAGGCATTGGCGGTGGGTTCGGAAGATGAATGGAGGAGGCTGCGGCTAAGTGTTGCTATATATAGGGATAGCGCATCATAGCCGACTGTGATCTACATCCGACACTCATACCAGCATCAATGCCAGCTGTAGACCATATAGCCAGCACTGATACTAGGGCTATTAGTGCTGGCTGTAGACCATAGCCGACACTGATATTGTTTTCATTTTTTGACAAAACATTTTTTTTGTATATCTTGGTATTAGGGTTTATATTAGATCTGTAATTTGTGTAGTACTTAATCATTAATTTTTGCAGGAACTAATTTATTGTATATTTAGGTTTGTAATTTATTTTATATTAGGTTTATAATTTGTGTATTACATCTTCGTTACATGACGCAATGTATATTTTTAATAGGAATTAAAGCTTTTATACTTGATAGAAATTAAGGCATATTCTTAGTAGATTTGAATTAGATCTATAATTATCATACAATAGCTTTATTTGTACTAATTAAAGCATAAATGATAGCTGTGAACTTTTTATTAATACAAATTTAAACATATTCTTACTTAATACATGTCCTTGATACAAATTACAGCGAAGCCTGAATTAACTATTACATCAAAGCTGCTTTCATTTAATGGTTATTGCTTCGTTAGGATCATGACATATGTAGGTAGGTTCCTCAATGTCATCAATGAGAGGCAGGTCAACATTCTCTCCAAAAGGAGGCAAGTCATCGAAATGATTGTAGTCTTCCTCGTCGACGACATCCTTAAGACCGACAATCTTTCGTTTTCCTTGAAGAACCACATGACACTCTTTTTTTTGTTTGCTCGGTCTGTGTCCTTTACATAGAAGATTTATGTAACATCTGTGGAAAGCACAAATGGTTCTTTATATTCAATGAGTTTGAGGTTGACGATAGTCATATCGTACTTGTCGATATTCACTTCACTTGGGAGTCTGACCCATTGGCATCAAAACGGGGGATCATCAACTGCTCTCAATATTGAAGCTCCCAAATCTCCTATATGAATCCATAGTAGGTCTCCCTGTTGCCATCGCTGTCGTAGGCATCAATACAGACACCACTATTTTGGTTAGTGCTCTTGTTCTCTTGTACTCTCGTATAAAATATATAACTGTTAATATCGTATGATTTGTATGTATGAATAGTAGTTGATGGCCTATTAGCCAGCATTTCTAAAAGTGCATCATCTGTATCTTCATCCATCATGTGTCTACATAACTAGCTGCTCAAATTATATTTGTACTCTCTTGTAATCGAATCCTTTGACTTGTTGGATTTTCGGACCGTAGAATTTGCATGCATATTGACATACGGGCCTACTACAATTGGTTGTTGCAAAACAATGAAATGTGCTTGGGTGAATGAAACATAATCATTGGTACGAATTGTATTATGACCTAGCATCCCTTTCCCCTTTAGCCTTTCCTCATGGTGAGATTCAAGCTTACCAATTGCTTTCAGATCCATGTAGTCGATAGTGAAGTCAACGACCTCCTTCGTTCCCTAGCATTGGACCATGCAACCTTCAAGCCAACCTCAGTTACGAATATTTCTTTAGAACTGACATGAACCTTTCGAAAAAGATACATCTGATGCAGAAATATGGGGCCAAGGTATTCAATCTCATACACGATGTGAATGATGGGATGGGGAATTATGTCAAAAAAATGATGGACGTAAAATACTCTCAACCTAGCATATACCACATCTTTCTACAGATTTGTTAATTTGCTCGGATCGATGACCTCTGAAATTGCGTTGAAAAACGAACACAACTTTATGATTGGGTCTCGAACCTTATCTGATAGAATACCTCTAAGTGCAGCAACAAGCAATTATACTATCATCACGTGACAATCATGGGAGTTCATGCCAACTAACTTTAAAGTTTTCATGTTCATTAATCTCTTTACTTTGGAGGAGTAACCGGTCAAAACTTTGATTCCATTCAAGCAACTGCACATGCTGATCTTGTCTTCCTTGCTCAGGGTGTAGCAAGCCATGGGAAGTTCATTTGCCCTATTGCGTGTCAGACAATCAAGTGCTTCCAATAAGGTAGGTTCTAAAAAATTGATCTCTTTTTAAACATAGGAGCGAGTTTTCCAGCAGAGAATTTTGTACTTCCTTTCCCCTTCCCAAGAACAACTCTAAGATTCTTTACTATCTTATATACCTGTTCCCCAGTGTGAACCTTTGGAGCTCGATGAGTCTCCACTATCTCATCAAAAGCTCTTTTGTTCCTATGGTATAGGTGATCTGGCCATAGAAACCTATGGTGACCCATGTAGACCATTTTTTTTATAGTTCTACAGCCACAACCCCTTTGTTTTTATCCAAGCACCATATACAACCATTATAGCCTTTTAAAGTCTATCCCGATAGGTTAGCAAGAGCAAGCCAATCTTGGACCATTATGAACAACATTGTGCATAGGGTGAAATGCTCACGTTTGTATTCATCCAACACCCGTTTGCCATCTTTCCATAGTACTAGGAAATCTTCAAGCAATGGTTAGAGATATACATTGATATTATTGTTAGGTTGATTCAGCTCACTGATCAGCAAAGGTATCATAAGGAACTTTCGCTTCATGCACAACCAAGATGGAAGGTTGTTGATATAGAGAGTCATGAGCCAAGTGCTATGACTATTGCTCATGTTGCTGAAAGGATTCAACCCATCCATACTCAACCCAAATCTTATATTCCTCACTTTAGCTTTGAATTTCTTGTATTTTGTATTGAAGTTCCTCCATTGCATTCCATCAGTAGGGTGTCTAAGCGTTCCGTCTTTCTTGCACCCTTCGGCGTGGCATCACATCAACTTGGCATTCACTTTGTTGGCAAACAATTGCTTCAAACGGGAGATTATAGGGAAATACTAAACCATCTTGGTGGGGGATTATTTATCTTACTCTTCTCCCCTACGTCATCGCTATCAATATCATCATTGTTGTGCTTGTACCGTAATGCATCGTAAATGCGACACGCTTCCAAGTTTGCATCCCTCTTGCCATACAACATGCAGTCATTTTGACATACATGTATTTTCTCTACTTCCAACCCTAATGGGCAAACAATCTACTTAGCATGGTACATGTTTTTAGGCAACTCGCTGCCTTCTAGAAGCAAGTTCTTCAAGAATCATAACAACTAATTGAAGCCCTTATCAGACCAACCATTGCTAGATTTCATTTGTAGCGATGTCAGGACTACATGCAGCTTGTTGTGCTCTTTATTGCAACATGGGAACACTGGTGTTTTATAGTTCTCTATCATGCGCTAGAACTTTTCATGTTGCCTATCACTGGTGAAGTCTCCCTCCGCGTTATGCAACATTTCGTCTAGGTCATCATCATCATTGCCGGCAAAAGTATCTTCGAACGGTGACATATCAATATCTTCATCAGCCATCATGAATTGCCTCCGTCTTCTTCGACTGTAGGCTTCTCTTCATGCACAACCTCCTCATGTTCATCATGCTCAGTCCAACGGATATGTCCAGGCTTGAAGCCCCTGTGAAACAAGTGTGCAAGGATTTGCTCTATGCCTGGAAACTACTTCTCATTCTTAGAAAACATATATAGTGATCATCACGTTTTTTGTAACACCCTAAATTTTCAATTTTTGCAATAGATTAAAATTTTGCTAGATTTAAATAGGAGTTTCAAATTTTATTCAATTTATAAGTAAATTAATTTCTAAACTTAATTTGCCAAAGGTTATATCTATGTTTGATACATTCATGCTGCAGTAGTTGCAATAGGCTTTTATGGATGAATTTTTTTTTTTGCAAAAGTTCACTAGAAGGCGCTCGTTTAAAAGCTCTTTGTGAAAATTGTTTCAAAGTAAAAACAAAACCTTTTCAAAAAATTCTTAACCATCTCGGGCCGTTTTTCCTCTCAAAATTCAGCCCAAACTCTTCCTCCCCCTCTCTATCTCTCTTTTTCAGGTCGTTTTCCCCCTCCTCTCCCCGTTGGGCCAAAGCGCGGCTGTTCCCACGTGCGCACTAAGCTACGCCCGCCAGGATGAGCCAGCCTTCTCTCGCACTAGGCCACCCGAGCCGGCCTCCCCGCAGCACCTGAGTTGCCCATTCCCTACCCTCTCTCATTACTGCATGGACCCGGTAGGAGCCGAGCCAAGCCATCGAGCCGCGCGCCCGTCCGCCGGCTCCTCTTCTTCCTCCTCCCACTCGAGCTCATTCCGCCCCTAAATCTCATGTCTCCCGTTCAAATTCAAGCCTCTCCACATCGTTATGCATCAATTAAAGGCTATGGTCATGATCCTCGCCCCTTAATCATTTTGCCCCGACCATTTCCCCCTCCATTACCCCTCTCAAATGTGGAAACCGCTGCATTCAACTCCTTTAAGGCCACCAGCCAATCTCTTCGAATCCTGACCAATGCACTTCCCCTCTCGCGCTTATATGTTGTCCTTTGTCTCCGTGGTGAGGTTCCCCACCAATTCAACCCGTTTCCCCCTCCTTTCCCACTCGGTTTCACCCTCAGCGCCATCGTCTTCTTTGTTGCCATTGCGAGCTCCGCCGCCACCGCAATGCTCCATGGCTGAGTCATCTCTAAAGCTTTCCTCCCCTCTATGGCTTTGCAGAGTCACCAGAGAAGCTCCCGATTGCACCTCATTGTTGCCTCACCCACGGAGCACCACCCGCACCATGACTGAGCCCCACCGTCTGCCTCTCTATGACGTTGGCCTCCCTCCGCCCTTCTCCACTAACGAGAAGCCCATGGTGATGATCCCTTCAACATCCTCTTCATTTTTGAACCTTGTCCCGTCGCGATCTGTGGCCGGGTGCACAATTTCGCGCACTCCGGTGATGCGCCGATGACCCTGCCGCTGTTGGTCGGCCACTGCCCATGTCTGCACTGCTGGTCCAAGCTCCCTTCGCCCCGGCCATCCGATCGAGATCCAATGGCCGAGATCGCGTACCCCTTCACCATCTGATAATCGGTCCATCCATGGACTGGCCTTCAGGCCGTGGTCAAAGGGCCCATGAACCTTTTCCACATGTTTTTCAATTGGAAAATAATCCCATTTGATTTATGATGTCATAAATAAGATTTTCAGTATAAAAACAAATTGGTTTATTCGCGGAAAACAAGTAAAATTTGCAGAAAAGCCCCTGGAACTTCAAAATCTAAAAAATTTCTGCTCGTTGCTTCGATTTGGGTGATTTTCATTCTCAAATGTTCATAGCGATGTGTAGAATTTTTTTATAGGGTTTTTTCCCCTAGATTTGGTAATGTTTGGTGTACTAATCTTTGTAGTTTCCCTTGTGTGCTTGTTCTGGTATGTCGTTTAGGAGGTGATCAGTTCGGGAATCTGCAAGAAAAAGTTTTCGAAGACTTCAAGCAACCCTTAGCTGAAGGCAAGTTCCCTTGAACATCTTGCTAGGATTCGCGTGTAGTTACTTATCCTTCAATGCATGCTTGTCAAAATTAGAATCCCATGTTAGGGTTTACTAGCTTTTGTATGATTATTCCTTGTCGCTGTTGATGGGTCATGGTTAAGGAAGGGTAGATATGCCGGTGCTGTCATAGTTGGGTAAATGTTAATCTTGACTAATGTTTATGCAACAAAAATCGGGTATGGTAATCTTGTAGCTACATGGTATAGGGATCCTAACTGGATGATTGGTTTGTGGTAGTGCTGAACAACACATTTGTGGTTGTTCCTGTGTGGTATCCTATGGACCAGTTCTTGAACATGTAACCAAGCTAATCCGCACAACCACGAGGTCTATATGGTTATGGCCTGGCCAATTAATTAGTCACCCCTCTGGTTCTGTGGGCACAAATGGACGGTTGACTGGCACAAGAGGGGGCTTCTGCAACGATAGTGATGAAACCTCAGTGGGTGCCTAAAGATCGACAGGAGCTTTGTAAAGGCTTTGTTGTGAGACACCGACTCCACACCCCGGAAGTGTGAAGCAACACGGGGATCACGACTCATGGGGAAAGCTGTGCAAACTCTGCAGAGTATCAAACTAATCGAATCGGTCATGCTCACGGTTAAGAGTGGGCTTGGACTTCTTCTTGATTAGCTGGGATCAGGGTATTGGTATGAATCATCGAGTAGCCTGGTAATGGAATTACCTGGTGAGTCTTGGTAGTCGGGATGGAATCTGATGAGTCATCCCTTTAGTTATAGATGTGTCATCATACTTGGTAAATAGGATGCATGTTATTGAAGCCATAGGTCATAGTTGCTTAGAGCAGCTAATCAGTGTCTAACCTTTCCTCGACTTAGCCCCATAGCATGTTTTCCGACAGCTGTGGAGTATATTTTGTACTCACACCCGTTGCCCCTTTTCTTGCATCCTTGTACTATTCAAAAGCCATCTATGAAGCTGCATCCTTCGATGAGGACGACTTTGACCCGGGTCTCCTGTTCTAGGCTGTTGTGCCCCCGGTTGATACCTGTGGAAGGTGGAAGACCCGCTAGCGCTGAAGCTCTCTTGTTCTGCTGTGTTTTCTTTTAGACCCTCTGGTCATTTTGTAATAAGTTATTAACATTACTGTAATAATAACACCGTGATAATACACTGTGATGTAACGCATGTATGTGTCACACCCGGTTTTAACGGATAAAATCAGATGTGGCTTATGTGTGTCTAGGATGTTCAACACACATAAGATGTCACAGGTGAAGTAACACAAGCAATAATTTTATTAAATAAACATTAAATCTTACAATAATTGACATATATTATCTTCTATGAAGATATCTACAGCAAAAAGAAGCACTAGTGCCCAACAATATTGTAGGAAACCGACCGAGACACACGCCTAGAATGTCACAACCGCGTCTTGATAGTCTTCATCATCTTTCCTCATTAAGAAGCACCACACATGTCGCATGACATAGGGAAAATTGCAACCGTGAGCACATGACGCGCTCAGCAAGTATACGGGAGAATAATGATATGCATGCTTATATCAAGAATAGGCTAACACAAGGTATATTTGCATAAATGTTAGTAAAGAAAACAATTGAACTTTAAAAGCATTGAACAATTATAAAGTGAATGTATCCCAATTAATCCAATCATTAGACTTCACCCAAAACTAACCATTTTGCAAACCATAACCATCACCATAACCATAACCATGACCAAACCAAACCCATCTAATCATGTGAGGATCCAAGTCTCCCATAACCACAGGCACAGCTATTATAACAGTTTTACACTATGCAGAGGTTGTCCAACTTTTAGTCACGAGTCGTGATATCCTTGTTGTCGTGTGTGCATGACACTTAACACACGCCAGTTGTGTGCCGCCAGGAGAATCACTACGAAGCATGGTTCATCAATTAGGTCTTGGTACTCCAACAAATACCAGCCAGGTGTCTAATCGATATGCTAAGCCTTACCCATATTGGCCTCGTGTTTGGTATGGTATTTCTTGGGTTGTCGCTCCACGAACCGGTCCTTATATGTGACACTTGGGCAAAGACAATCCAACCAGAAAATAACCAACAAAACCTAACACCTTTTCTTGGAACGTATCCACAAACCCACCACATGAACCACCATTATCAAACCAACAGGGAAAATAACCAACAAATTTCTTGGAATCTATCCACAAGCCCACTACATGAACCACCATTATCAAACCAACTACTTGCCCAAGTCCCAGGGTTCCATGGTACTAACAAGTTCATCATCACCATTGCATATATCCACTAAACATGTATATGACACTTTCCAACATCCCAATAGCTAAGCAAATCTGCAAATCTACCCAAGAGACTCATATCAACTACCCCTTAGGCTTCAAGGAATATAAAGGAAGAACTAGGTAAACTCTAATATAGGTGACTACCCATCAAGTTGATAGTCATTGCATGCAATTTGTAAAACAAAACATTTAAAACATAGGTTCAAGATGATCAAGGACACTTGCCTTTTACCAAATGTTGCTCAATGTTGTCAAAATCTTGGTATTAAAATCCTTCGAACAGATCCGAAGCATTATCGACTAATCGTCAATTCTATCGACAAAAAAAAGCAACATCAAATAAACACCAAATGAACTCCAAATTACAAATAAAAGAAATAGAACGATAGATTGGGATCTTCTAGTGAGCTGGAATAGGAGAACAGAATTGATTGGACTTCTTTCGAAGAAAGATGAAAAGATAAGACCTAGAGTTTCACATGAAATGATAGAAAGGTTAACTAAGGCATTAACATGAGTGACTTACAAAGTTATATATTATTTTAATATAATAAACTAATATTCGTAATACAATGACATGTAGATTTGATCAGAACCTATCTGTCATTGAAACAACCATAAATTTATTAAATCAAAACAATATTTTCATGTTGTAGAGATTTAAATGTTAATGAGGGAAAACTGCTATAAAGATTTGATAATTGATACTTTAAACTGCATGGTTGGGTAGATCATGATTTTAGAAAAATTTGAGCGTAAGAATCACTCAAATCGGAGTTAAAACAAAGAAGTTATGGCTAAAACAATTTTTGGGATTAAATTTGAAAAAGAAAAGAACTAATTTTGAATAAAACAGAAAGTCTAGTGGTCTTTTTGTAAAACTAGAGGGACCTATATGTAAATATGGAAAAGTTTAGGGACTAATCTGTAAAAAGACAAGGGCTTTTAGATAAATACAAATAAGTTGAAGTGCTTAAATGCAAGATTGCCTTTTCTGGAATTTATGGATTTATTTTTGTATTAGAAATTCTTGAAATATTGACTGGGCATGCTGATTGGGCTTGGCTGTTGATGTGGCTGACTGATTTGGGTTCACATGTCAGCGAAGATGCCAACATGGTCGATGATGTGGCATGTTGACATGGCACATATGATGACTGGATTAAAGTGGACATGTGGCGTTCTCTAGTTGGTTGGCTGAAGAGGTAAGATTAGATCTAATCTAGCCCCTTGGTTTTAGATCTAATGGTGAGGAAGAGCGAGGCGACAGTGGAGAGATGATCGGCGACAGAGAGCTCAGGACGGTGGCGAAAGCTCGCCGGAGTTGGTCGGATTGACGTTCTGGTGCACAGTTTGCGACGGTGATTGGCTGAAAGGCAAAAGAGGGAGTTGGCGAACTCACCTAGGGTCTCAAGGGACTTGGAATGTGACGAGACGTGCTGGCGACGAGAGGCGCAGCGTAGACCTTTGGTTCTTCATTGGCGGCAAAGCTCCGATAGCTACGATGCGAAAGCGAGGACTCCTACATGGTCGATGGTTGTCAGCGAAGCTCGGAGCTGGGCCAGTGATGGCAAAACGGCACCAAAGCGGCTGGGTGTCGAGCTGAGCGATGGCACAACAATGGTGGTAGCTCTGGCTTCCAAGGTGAAAATTGAGACGAGAGGCGACAGCTCGGTGGCAAAATGTGGTAGGGCGCAGCCAGGTCAGGGATTTATAGGGCAGAGAGTAGGCGTATGAGAGTTGGAGACAAGGCGACGGCAACCAAATTTCAACTTGGTTTCCCTGTTTAAACAAGATTGGTTGGATATAGGACGGCAACAGGATGCAGAAATTTCGTGAACTTGACGTGGTAAGCTTCTAGATGATTTCCACTGTTCGGATTTGGTCGGCTTGGTGTGGGCTAGTCGGCTCAAGCGTGAGGAGAACAGATTCGGCTAGAGGTGTGGGATGATGCTGTCATGAGGGTTTGGGCGGTCAGCGGCAGAGCGATGGCGAGTAAGGCTGGCTGCGGTGCGGCCCAGAGAGTAGGCGGCAGCAGGTGTGCACTGGCTTGTGGCCTGAGCGGGAAAAGCGATGGTAGATGGGCTGGGACACGGCCCAAGGCGGAGAGGAGGCGCGGGAACGGGCCGGGCAGTCGAGCCCAGGTGGGAGGAGGAGGTGGAGGAGAGAGGGAAGGTCGATGGGCTGGGCCAGGCCAAAAAGAATGAAGGAGAGGGAATGGGCTGGCCCAAATAAGATTTTGGACTTTCTTTATTTAAGAGATTATCAAAAGAAAGAGATAGCAAAATAAATTCAAATAAAGCACAAAGATTCTAAAGAAGGAATTCTACAAAAATTTAGAAAACATTTATAAGCCAATGACATTAATTTGAGTTTAAGAAAACCTTTGGAAAATAATTAAAATATTTGAACTCATGAAATCATTTTGAAACCTTTGAAAGTTAGATTTAACTCAAATAAATTCAATAAAATCCAAAAGAGCGCAAATGAAATAAAAATTTAAGGAAAGCCTACATGCCTATTTTCAACATGAATGCATACAAACGATTAATATACTAACACAAATTTGAATTTGAATTTAGAATATAGTCTGTTTCCTACTCTAAATATTCAACCTATAATCAAATCTTGGAAAAATTTAAAAATTTGAGAAATCTAAAAACCAAGGTGTGACTATGAAACTTGATCATGTTGTGCCTAATTTTGTTTTCTTTAAAACTAAGTTTTACAGAAGTGGTATCAGAGCTGTGTTGACCGTAGAACGTAGTCTAGATAGAACGGAGGAGTTAAGAACTTATATTTGTACAAACTACTTTTGTAAAATTGTTTTCCCTTTAGTTTTTCCTCTCCATGTCTATTTCTCTTTACAAAACTGTTACTAATTTTTTGTCTTCTTCAAAATTTTAGATGACCCACATGAAGATCACCTCACGCAAGCGTGTGCTAGTTCCTGATTAGGAGATCACCGCTGGTGCTGTCTGGACACACCAACCCCATGCCGAGTTCTACTCCGATGGACAGCTAGCCGGCTACTGTGCCTGCACGCTGTGGTACCTGCTTCAGGGTATGGACTACCATGAAGCTCCACTCTACAAGGGAGTCAGAATTCTGCTCAAAGGCCATTGTTACTCCTGGACAATAGAGGTGACCATGTTCGAGAATCCCACCGAGGATAGTCCTCGCCGAGTTCACCGTGTTCACTCTGTTATCGCCCTGAAAGCTACCTTCGAGGCTGGGATCGAGGACGGCACCCGCTAGGCTCTGGTTGTTCTCTGTAGGGAGAACAGATAGGTCCTTTGTCTCACTCAGTTCGATAAGTTCCCATAGTGCCCGTCCAACAGTCTGGAGGTCATCTTCGCGCCTATGAACGACGAGCCAAATGGATGTCTGAGAGAACAGGTCTGCCTCATTGCCGCCCTGTATGCTGAGCTTCATAGAGCCCTCGACGAGTTGGAGGATATGCATCAGCGTCACGTAGAACAGGAGCAGAGCGTCCGCAAGCTACAGATTTTGCTGGAGGATCTTGATCAGTTCCTCGAGGAGGCTCCCAATTCTCCCGTGGCTGCACCACTCCATTCCCGTCGCACAAGAGGCTTCATCTGGCAGATGCAATAGTTCCATTAGGCATAGTAGGCGAGGAGTAGTGTCGAGCCAGGAGTATGTCCTTAGCTGAATAAATTGTTTAGCCCCATGTGTTCTAGTTGTCTTGTGTCGTTTGTTCTATTGTTGTTGAGGCTTGTGTCTGTAGTGTGAACCTTGTCTTGAGTTGTATCTTTGTCTATGTGTTGGTGTAATATGGAGGTTCTTCCTCTACAATTGCATTAGTTAATAATATAATAATAGTTGGGAGTCCTTTTCTTTCTTTCATGCTATATCTTTTCTTATCTATTTCTATCTGTTCTTATCTATTCTTTTCTGTCTTGCTTTCCCACCCTTGCTATTCTCTTATGTTCTCCTCTCGTATCTCAGTTACCAACAAATGGTGAACTCCAGGCGTGGAAACAACAACACCACCAACAACAATGTCAACAACAACACCAACACCAACCAGCATGATCTTCCACCCCCTTCCCAGCTGATGGATGCCAACCAAGTGATGAACATTCTCCAAGGCTTGGTGCAGGCTATAAACTAGCAACCTCAAGTCTAGCAATCATCATCGTAGCAACCGCAGTCCAGGCTCGGAACTTTCTTGAGTACTCAGCCACCCACCTTCTCCAAGGCAGTTGAACCTATGGAGGCTTATAACTTGTTAAAGACCATTGAGAGCAAGCTGCAGATAGCTCAGTGTACCGGAAGGGAAAGATTTCTCTTCGCTTCTCACCAGCTCATTGGGCCAGCTCAGGAATGATGGACAACATACACTGCTGCTCACGAGGATCCCCAAGAGATCACATGGGAAGAGTTCCGTAACAGCTTCCAAGCACACCATGTCCCTGCAGGAGAAGTAAAGCTGAAGAGGAAGGAGTTCCACAGTCTGAACCATGGTCCCATGTCAGTGAGAGAATACCATACCAAGTTTACTCAGCTTTCTCTCTTTGCCCCCAATGATGTTGATACTGATGAGAAGAAGCATGACTGTTTCCTAGAGGGTCTCAATACAGGATTACAGTATGCCCTCTCGATAAATGAGTACCCTAATTTCTAGAAGTTAGTGGAGAGAGCTTTTATCATGGAGAAAAAGAGGCAAAATCTGGGAGAAGAACACAAGCACAACCTGCAAGGTCAGTCTTCAGACAACAACAACCGTCCCCGTATCAATCCCCCTGCCACATGTCCAATGTTTCGCCATGGAGGACAGAATCAGCAACAGAGGCCACCATAGAAGATGCCTAATCAAGTTGCAGGTGTATACAAGCCGCCAGTGCAGCAGCAATCACGCCCTAACTTCCAGTAGCAGTGACCCAACAACAACCAACCAACCTCAGTAGCAGAATCGCACATGTCAAGGATTAGGCAACATTGGCCCGTGTTTCAATTGTGGAAACTTCGGGCACCTCGCCAACAAGTGCCCCAAGAAGCAGCAATGCCAAGCACAGGCTCAGGGCATGTATGCCCTAAAATAAGTATATGCATAAGGGGGTATACTTTCTTGCAAACCTCATCATTCTGGAATCCAAGGGAATTGATATCATATTGGGAATGGACTGGTTGACCAAGTACAACAGAATCATTGGATGTGCTATGAAGTCAGTACAGTTGACACACACAGATGGTACTAAGGTGAAGTTATAAGCTACGAAAGACTCAACTATCAATGCGAGTCTCAACAAGGCCAATGTAGTAGAAGATAGCAGAGTGGTTAGTTAATTTCCAGATGTCTTCTCAGAGGATTTGCCAGGTATGCCACCTGATCGTGAAATTGAGTTCGTCATTGAGTTAGTACCTGGAACAACTCCTATATATAAGAGACCATATAGAATGGATGCTAATTAGTTGGCTGAGCTCAAGGAGCAAATCCAAGAGCTACTAGACAAAGGGTTTATCACCCCAGTTCTTCGCCCTGGGGAGCTCCAGTTATCTACCGAAGAAGGATGGAACACAAAGGATGTGTATAGATTATCGAGCCTTTAATGAAGTAACAATCAAGAACAAGTATCCTCTACCCCGTATTGAAGATCTGTTTGACCAGTTGAAAAGAGCATGTGTGTTCTCCAAGACCGATCTTCGGTCTAGGTATCATCAACTAAAGAGTCGCGCCTCGGATAATCCAAAGACGACGTTTGTTACTCGGTACAGTCTAACGAGTACACAATAATGTCTTTCAGGTTGACCAATGCTCCAACCTACTTTATGTATCTGATGACCAATGTCTTCATGGAGTATTTAGACAAGTTTGTTATGGTATTTATTGGCAACATCTTGGTTTACTCCAAGAACGAGGAAGAGCACGAGGAACATCTAAGGATGGTATTGCAGAAGCTTAGAGAGAACTAGTTGTATGCTAAATTGAGTAAATGCGAGTTCTAGTTGAAGGAAGTTCCTTCCTTGGTCACATTATATCAGCAGGAAGTGTGTTTGTGGACCCATCCAAAGTAAGGGATGTTCTAAACTGGAAACCACCATAGTCTGTTTCGGAGATTCGCAGTTTATTGGGTCTAGCAGGATATTATCGTCGGTTCATAGAAGGTTTCTCTAAGATAGCTAAGCCAATAATAGAACTACTAGAGAAAGGAGCAGAGTTCAAGTGGATAGCCGCTCGAGAAGCTAGTTTTAATGAGTTGAAGAAAAGGTTAACCTCAGCTCCAGTATTGATCTTGCCCGACATCCAGAAGCCATTTTCGGTGTATTGTGATGAATCACGTCAAGGTTTGGGTTGCGTGTTTATGTAAGAGGGTCATGTGGTAGTATATGCTTCTAGGTAGTTAAGGATACATGAAGAAAACTACCCGATACATGACTTGGAGCTAGCCACAGTAGTTCACGTACTCAAGATATGGAGACACTACCTGATAGGTCAAAGGTGTGAGATCTATTCAGATCATAAGAGCTTGAAGTATGTCTTCACCCAACTTGATCTTAATCTCTGACAATGCAGATGGTTAGAGTTCATCAAAGATTACAACTTGGGAATCAACTATCACCCAGGAAGGGAAAATGTAGTGGCCGATGCCATGAGCAGAAAGACTTAGGTCAATGCTATAACTTTGTAAGAGATGAGTCTTAAACTATTCAAGGAATTCGAGAAGTTGAATTTGGGAATGGTGTGTAACATCGAGATAGTTGCGATAGAAATAGACTCAACACTTGAACAAGATATAAGGAAGGGTCAGCTTGAGGATGAAAAGATCTTGGAAGTCAAGCAGCTAATCAAAGTTGGTAAAGCCCTAGATGTCATTAAAGATGAGCAAGGCACAATATGGTACAAGTACAGAATATGTGTTCCGGACATGAATCCTATTCGGGATACAATTCTAAGGGAAGCTCATGATTCAGCATATTCCATTCATCTAGGGGGTGCCAAGATCTTAAAGATCAGTATTGGTGGTACGGAATGAAATGCGTAGTGGCAGAATACGTGGTTTTGTGTGTTATTTGTCAGCGAGTCAAAACCGAGCATTAGAGACCTGCAGAGCTGCTACAACTATTGAAAGTACCTGAGTAGAAGTGGGAAGAAATTAGCATGTATTTCATTGTGGGCCTACCTCAAATTTAGTCAAGATATGATTCCATATGGGTCATAGTCGATCGATTGAAAAAACTAGCTCATTTTATTCCAGTCAAGGAAACCTACAAAGGTCCAAAACTAGCATAGTTATATATGTCCAGGATTGTGTGTCTACATGGAGTACCTAAGATAATTGTATCTGGTTGTGGCAGTTAGTTTACTTCAAGGTTCTGGCAATGCCTACATGAATATATGGATACAAGGTTAAATTTTAGCTCAACATATCATCCGCAAGCTGATGGACAGACAGAAAGAGTAAATTAAATCCTTGAGGACATGTTGAGAGCATGTGCTTTCAAGAATGGTAATAGTTGGGATAAGAATTTGCCATATGCGGAGTTCTCGTATAACAACAGTTATCAAGCTAGCCTCAAGATATCTCCTTTTGAAGCCTTATATAGAAGAAAGTGTAGAACCCCATTGTTTTGGATCCAGACCGGGGAAAGTCAAGTATTCGACCCTGAAGTTCTAAGAGAAGTAGAAAGACAAGTACAAGAGATTAGGGACAATTTGAAAACTGCTTAGCCAAGACAGAAGAGCTATACAGATAATCGATGTCGAGAATTGACTTTTGAAGTAGGGGACTTCGTGTATCTTAAGGTGTCACCTATTAGAGGTCTACGTAGATTCAAGGTCAAAGGCAAGCTTTCACCTTGGTTTATTGGTGCGTACAAGATACTGGAAAGATGAGGAGAAGTAGCTTACCAGCTTGAGTTACCACCCCAACTCTCAGGAGTACAAGATGTTTTCCATGTGTCACGGTTGAAAAAGTGTCTGAGAGTTCTCGAAGAGCAGCTACCAGTAGAAGAACTAGATGTGCGAGAAGATTTCTCTTACTCAGAGTATTCGATCAAGATTCTTGAGATGTCAGAATGGGTACCCGAAATAGGTGAGTCCTAGTGTGCAAAATGTAGTGGAAACATTACTCCGAAGAGGAAGCAACTTAGGAAAGAGAAGATGATCTAAAGGTAGAGTTTTCCAATCTCTTCTCTGATCCTTCCGAATCTCAAGGGCGAGATTCAGCCTAACGAGGGGAGGTTTGTAACACCCTAAATTTTCAATTCTTGCAATAGTTTAAAATTTTTCTAGAATTTAAATAGGAGTTTCAAATTTTGTTCAATTTTAAAAAATTAATTTCTAAATTTAATTTGCCATATGTTATATCTATGTTTGATACATTCATGCTGCAGTATAGGCTTTTATGGGTGAAAAATGTTTGCAAAAAGTTCACTAGAAGGCGCTCGTTTAAAAGCTCTTTGTGAAAATGGTTTAAAAGTAAAAAGAAAACATTTTCCAAAATTCATAACCATCTCAGGCCATTTTTCCTCTCAAAATTCAGCCCAAACCCTTCCTCCCCCTCTCCCTCTCTCTTTTTTGGGCCATTTTCCCCCTCCCATCCCTGTTGGGTCAAAGCCTGGCCGTTCCCACGTGCGCACTGGGCAACCTGCTGGCCGTTCCCGCGTGCGCACCGGACAACCTCCCGCCTGCACATCAGCATCGCCCGACACACTGAGCGCTACCCACGCTGTGACCAAGCCCCGCCGTCTGCCTCTCTCTGTCACCAGCCTCCCTCCACCCTTCTCCGTCGATGAGAAGCCTACGGTGATGATCCCCTCAACCTCCTCTTCATTTTTGCGCCTTGTCCTATCACGAGCCATGGCCGGATGCGCAATTTTGTGCACTCCTGTGATGTGTCAGGGACCCCGCCACCGTCGGCTAGCTGCTGCCTGTGTCTGCACCGCTGGTCCATGCCCCCTTCGCCCCAACGGTCGGATCGAGATCCAATGGCCGAGATCGCGTACCCCTTCACCATCTCATAATCGATCCACCGTAGACCCATAGACCAGCCTTCAGGCCGTAGTCCATCAGCCCATGAACATTTTCCACACATTTTTCAATTGGAAAATTACCCTGTTTTGATTTATGATGTCATAAATAAGATTTTCAGTATAAAAACAAATCAGTTTATTCCCAGAAAACAAGTAAATTTTGCAGAAAAGCCCATAGAACTTGAAAAGCTTATAAGTTTTTGCTCCTAGCTCCGATTTGGGCGATTTTCACGCTCAAATATTCATAGCGATGTGTAGAATCTTTTTATAGGGTTTTTACCCACATTTAGTACTGTTTGGTGTACTGATATTTGTAGTTTCTCTTGTGTGCTTTTTCCGGTATGTCATTTAGGAGGTGATCAGTTCGGTGTCAGGTCCCACAAAGGATAACCAATAATTAATCATTGCTTAACCATTATCGCACGTGTTATCACCTATGTTATACTTAATTGTCCGACAAGTTCAGTTCGAAGGTGTTTCAAACACCCTAGAGATGGTTTAAAGCTCCTTAGAAATGCCCTAGATTGTTTGGAGAAGAAAGGGAAGGGAAAGCGGGAATACTTAGAAAGATTCAACACAAAACTCCTCTTGCAGTCTGACTGAGATTAGCCGCAGTCTAACCACCAGATGGCAGCCACATGAGTTTGCCACGTGTGCTTGCGATGGTTTGACCAGCGCCCTACGCGATCCGACTGCCAGCACACAGAGGCTCGACTTAAGATGGTCGATCACCACTCTCACTCTCTCATTTGCTCTCTCTCTCTCACTCTCTCCACCCAACACTAAAGGGAGAGGGATTCCTTTGTCATCACGTCCGAGGGCTGAATATCAGAGGAGGGGACTCCCACGAGCACCCGAAGGACTTCCCCAAGAGTCTCCCCCTCTTCGCCCTTGCCAGAGACCCGCCGTTCACCTCAAGCTCCACCAAACACCCTAGGAGCCAATCTGCAAATCGAAGCCTTCTCGAAGCAAACCCATCCGCTAGAAAGCTTCAATGCAGTAAGGTGAGGCTTCTCCTACTATTTTCTGTTGTTTCTAAGCTTGATTCGACCCCCGTGTATCATTTAGGCCCAAAACTCAACCTAGCCTACATCCAATCCATGGGGCATTTTGAGTTTAGCTCGGTGAAGGTATTCCAAGTCACTTTAGAAACACTCCACTAGTCCTATGGTCGAGAGTCTCGTTGGAGCTCTCACCGGCAACCCCACAAGGGTGCTACTGGCAAGGCCTGGTGGTTTGACCGCCAGTTGGGACTGGAAGATTCGAAGTGAGGGCTCTATACAGGGGTCATACTGCCGCTAGGGTCGGTCTGACCATTGGTGGCTGGTTTGACCTCCAGATCAACGTCGGTTTCAGTGCCAGTCCCCAAAACTCTTTGCTGGCTGCTGGTCTAACTGCCACCACAGGGCCAGTTTGATCGCTAGCCGCTGAAGGCTTGGTGCACTTTAAGTTGGTTTATCTGAGGTTTCATGCTTTGAAGCCCTAGTCCCTTTGCTATCTTTTGTGAATGTTTTCAAGTCTCGGCGCTCTTCTATTACTTGAGCATGCATTTTATGCATCCTTTTTGCATTGTTCATTTATTTATGCATTGCACCCATCTTTCTTTTACAGAGCATCGATCCGACAGTTTAGGTGAGCGAGGGTGACACTGAGGCACCCCACTTTTGTTAATTTTGTATAGGTAGCATCAAGCAATCGACAGAGCAACAAGACAAGCATCTATGCATATTGAATCATTGTGTTGAATTAAATGAAGTCAAAATTTGATAAATTATGCTTATGTATGTTTGCATGAGTAGCGAGTCGATGTCGGGCAAAAATGGTTAGAACCTATATTGTATTGCATATCCTCTACCTTGAATTGTTGATTATCCTCATCATTGTCACCTCAATAATATTTTTGATGTCTAGCCTAAGAGTTTTTCAACATGCTTAGCAATGCATAGGTTCTCGGTAGAAGTCCAGCAACGGTGATGCCGTTGTTCGAGAGCTTAGGGCTAACTTAATGTTTCACACTATTGATTATGTTGTTGAGATGGTTGAGATGTGAGAATGAGATGAGATGTGGGTGGTATTAGGGGTATCATCTGCCCTGGAGGAGGTTCCCGGGGTAGTTCAGGGAGGGAGCCCTGATACCGTAGACCGTCTTGCATTGGTTAAGCACCGACTGTTGGTGGCCCTTGGCTTTAGCACTTACCGTACTCACCACATGCTGATCTAATGGAAAGGTAAGCCGAATACCTTTGTAGCTGTGATCATTTGGGCCTGAACATCGACAGTGTGATCGAGCGGGCTTGTAGAGGTATCTATTTTGCTCCAGGAGTAATTCAAGATACCTCTGCACAGAGCGATGCATGTATCAAATGGTTGGGGTTTATTGGGAAAGGTTGTCACGAGTATCCCCTTGTATGGACCTGTGTGTTCATGCAAACCGGATGGTCCTCATGTCGTGTGGGTAAAGAAGTATCCCCTTGCAGGGTGTAAAAACAGTTCGAACTACCGCGCTCTTGGTCATGAGCATGTCTTCTGTCCATGCGCACCATCGTAGAGTCACGAGATGTGGTTTGTGGTTGGATATGTTGGTCATGGGGAAGATGGTTCATGTTACATACATGTTCATGATGGTTTCAGTTACATTTATGTGCAGTTGGTCAATGCAAGTTATAATGGTATTGTTGTTAGTTAAGTTTAGGTGCTCACACATATGTTAGGTTGCTTAAGCATATTAATGTACTTAACCTTGGCCTTTTTCTTGTTAACAGCTCAATGCATAATCATTGGAGTTGAGCTATTTATATGTGCTCTATATGGTTGAGTCTTGCTAGCACCTTCGTACTCAGTTGATCTACAGGTTTTGCAGGTGAGGAGGAAGCGGTGTTTGGCTACTTCATGCCTACCGAGGGTGGTAGCGGGCAGGAGTAGTGCATCCTATTCAGTTGGCGTGCTTTTGTGATGGAGCATAAGGGCATTTGGCACCATCCTCGATTTGCCGTTTATAGATTTAACATCCGCTGTGTAGTTTCTTTTGTTGGTTAGGATTGAACAGGTTTTAGTCTCCTCCTAGCTCTCTTTTGCTGTAAATTGTAATAACTTGATAGTGCTTAAGAACTTGTAATCTAATGTTCATTACCTGCTCTTTCTTAGGCTGTGTTGTGATGCTATATGTTGTAAAGGTATGTGTTCCAATCTTGGGCACAAAACACGTACCGGGACTAACGGAATGATATTCTAGTTAATCATCAAGGTTGTGATTATGAATAATGATCCTCCTGATGATTAATTAGAATATTATTTGGACGGTTCCCTCACATTCGGGAATCTGCAAGAACAAGTTTTTGAAGACTTTGAGCAAACCTCAGCTAAAGGCAAGTGCCCTTGAACATCTTGCTCCTATTTTAGAATTCATGTGTAGTTATTTATCCTTCATTGCATGCTTGTCAAAGTTGGAATCCCATGTTAGGGTTTACTAGCTTTTATATGTTTATTCCCTGTCGCCGTTGATGAGTCATGGTTAAGGAAGGTTAGATATGCTAGTGCGGTCATAGTTGGGTAAATATTAATCTTGATTAATGTTTATGCAACAAGAATCGGGTATGGTAAATCTTGTAGCAACATGATATAGGGATCCTAACTGGATGATTGGTTTCAGTTGGTGCTGCACAGCAGATTTTTGGTTGTTCCTGTGTGGGATCCTAAGGACCGGTTCTTGAACATGTAACCAAGCTAATCTGCACAACCATGAGGCCTATATGGGTATGGCCTAGCCATCTAATTAGCCACCCCTCCGGTTCTGTGGGCACTAATGGACGGTTGACTGGCCCAAGAGGGGGCTTCTGCAATGATGAATCGTCTGTTAGCGGTGAAATCTCAGTGGGTGCCTACAGATCGACATGAGCTTTGTAAAGGCCTTGTAGTGAGACATTGACTCCACACCCTAGAAGTGTGAAGCAACACGAGGAAAGCTGTGCAAACTCTACAGAGTAGAAAAACTGATCGGATCAGCCGTGCTCACGGTCAAGAGCAGGCATGGGCTTCTTCTTGATTAGTTGGGATCAGGGTTTTGGTATGGATAGTCGGGCAGTCAGGTAATGGAATTACCTGGTGAGACTTGGTAGTTGAATGGAATCCGATGAGTCATCCCTTTTGTTATAGATGTGTCTTCACACTTGGTAAATCCGATGAGTCATATCATAGTTGCTTAGAGCAGTTAACCAGTGTCTAACCTTTCTATGACTTAGCCCCATACCATGTTTTCGTACACTTATGAAGTACATTTTGTACTCACACCCGTTGTCCCCTTTCTTGCATCCTTCTACTATTCAGAAGCTACTATAAAGCTACATCCTTCGATGAGGACGAATTTGACCTAAGGCTCATGTTTTAGACTGGTGTGCCCCTGGTTGATGCCTGTGGAAGATGGAAGACCCACTGGCGCTGAAGCTCTCTTGTTCCTCTGTGTTTTCTTTTAGACCCTCGTGTCATTTTGTAATAAGTTATTAACGTTACTGTAATAATGACACTGTGATGATACACTGATGATGTAACGCATTATGGAATTTGATCCCAGCATACATGTGTGGTGCCCAGTTTTGTTCCTTCAAAACTGGGTGTTACATTTTTTATTTGGCTTCCTATATGCCATGATAGCCCTAAAAAAAGCCTCCACACCATGAAAGAACTCTAGGCCATGACGGTCAGCCATGTATATCCATGTCCGATCCATCTGCAAATTTATGATTATCATTACATTTTAGAAATCATTAAAAAAACCATTGAACTGATAACCATGCAATATTTCAAAATGCACATCTGGTTTATTAAATTACCTCATATCTTGATTGCTCCATGTTAGATGGCCCATCCATTACTACATAAACCCCTATATATACCGGCCTATCACTGCTGATTCCTAATGGGTCGACAATGATGGGGAATCACTGCTGGTTCATAAGTCGCGCGGGGAAAATACAGTCATCATGGCTTACGAACCAGCAGTGATAAGGGCATCACTGCCGGCTATTGGCTTGAGCCGGCACTGATGCACTACTCCATCTTCACTGCCAATTCTTATCCAGCGACTAACAGGGCATCACTACCGGTTTGTTATATGAACCGACAGTGATGTCTCAACCTTATAAAAGTTGCCCTCTCCTTCCCCAAGCCCGAGCACACAACAGAGAGGAGCTCTGTTTGCTCCGTGGTGGCCATTTTTTGTGACAAAGTTCTTAGTGGCTTCAAATTTTTGAGTAATCCTCATGCCCTAGGTGTTCCAAGGTATGTAACTTCATCTCCAATCCATTTCTAGTTGAATTTTATTTGCTAAATTGCTCTAGATTTTGAAATGATGGAGATGCATCTATGGCCATGATGTTTTAAGACAATGTAGATGCAATTATATCTCATTTATTATAGTGAAGCTTCAAATAGTAGCATATGGTGGAAAGTGTCTTTATTATTTGTTTACATTAGCTATAGGTTTGAGCATATTTATTTTTTATTTTTAATGAATTAGAAAAATTAGCCATAAAATTAAGATATATAGCAAGCTTCAATTATATTTTTTATATTTTCATTAATTTAGCAAGCTCAAATATAGAAACTTTAGGTATGAGCATATTTACTTTTGATTTATAATGAATTAGAAAAATTAGCCATGATATTTAGGTATGTTGCAAGCTCCAATTATATTTTTATATTTTAATTAATTAGCGTGCTCCCATACGAAAACTTTAGGTATGAGCGTATTTATTTTGATTTTTAATGAATTAGAAAATTTCTCCATGATATTTAGGTATGTAGCAAGATCCAATTATATGTTTTATATTTTATTTAATTAGCAAGCTCCAATATATAAACTTTATGTATGTGAGCATTTTTTTATTTAACTTAATTAGTCCTACAAAAGGGTTCAATAATAAAGAAAATTTCTAGGGATGACACCAACAAATACTCATCGGAAGCGTACATGAAAGCATACAAAAGGCAGCTCCTCCAACCCAGTCCAATTGTCAGTAGAAGATGATGAGGTAATTTATTTGTTGGTGATCGCAAAATCTTTTAGATGTTATGAATTTGGATTTACAATAATGATATAATTGTAGATGGATAGAAGATGGATGTATGATGCGAGCCGTATGAGCGCAGAGTACAAGAATGATGTGGATTGTTTCTTGGTACAAGCTGCGGAGCACAAGTCAAATACATAGTTTCAATACATGTGCAGTCCATGCATCGATTACGAGAACAAGAAGCAGTTTTCCACCACCCAGCAGATACATTCCCACTTGATGCCAAGGGGCTTTATGCCTGGCTATACTCGTTAAACCGAGCACGGTGAAGCTGAGATCGTACAGGAAGGGCAATACATTGGTAGAGAAGACAAAGACTTATGCACCAATATGTCGGCTGATGAATACACCGATATGCCCCCTACCAGAGATACGTTGGACGATGATGATCTAGAGGAGATGTTGGCCGACACCGACATTGATAATCTGGTGCAAACGTTGCGCGATGGGGAGGAGAACTTCACTAATGAAAGAGAGTTTCAAAAGTTCCAGTGTAAGGTAGAGGGCTCTAAAACATTATTGTTCCTGGGCTGCGAGAGGGAGCATACAAAGTTGCGTATCATGCTTTCATTGCTACAATTGAAGGCAAGCAACAGGTGGTCTGATACAAGCTTCACAGAGTTGTTACTGTTCTTGCAGAAATTGCTTCCAAAGGGAAATGTGCTGCCAGAAAACACGTACCAGGCCAAGCAGGTTGTGCGCCCATTGGGGTTGGAAGTGCAGAAAATACATGCATGTCCAAACGATTGCATGTTGTATCACAGAGAGCATGTAGACTTGGAAGCATGTCTCGTCTGTGGTGCATCACAGTACAAGCATGACCGTGATGATATCGATGGTGAAGGAAAGGTGATGTCGTATTTTTCTATAGTCCCCCGTTTGGAGCTTTTATCGCGAACAAAAGGCATGCCGAACTGATGCGGTGGCACGCTGAGGAGCACAAGGATGATAGAATGCTGAGACACCTCACTAATTTTACGCAGTGGAGAAACATTGATAGGAAATACAAGGAGCCCTTTGCAGAAGATGTGAGGAATATAAGATTTTGATTGAGTACGAATGGGATAAATCCATTTGGCAACATGAACAGTAGTCATAGCACTTGGCCTATGACTCTATGTGTCTACAACCTTCCTCCTTGGTTGTGTATGAAGCGAAAGTACATTATGATGCCGGTGCTGATACCAAGGCCGAGGCAACCTGGCAACGATATCGATGTATACCTGAAACCATTAATAGAAGATCTTGTAATATTGCGGAATAATGGTGTGCAGGTATGGGATGCATACAAATGAGACAACTTCACCCTATATGCAATGCAGTTCGTAACAATCCAGGTTCGGCGAGCCCTTGGCAACCTATCGGGCCAGATTGTCAAAGGCTACGGTGCATGCGTGCATTGTTTGGATGAAACATAGAGCTTGTGGCTGAAGAATAGCCCAAAAATGGTGTACCGGTCATCGTAAATTTCTTCGTAAGAATCACCCATACCGTAGCAACAGGAGAGTTTTTGATGGGAAAGTTGAGACTCGATCAACTCCTAAGCATCGCACTGGGAGACAAATATATAACATGGTAAAGGGACTTAGGCTTATCCTTGGAAAGGGACGCAGGAGTACACCGGTTCCGAAATCTAATCTTAGAGCTCCTATGTTCAAAAAGAAATCTATTTTTTATGACTTAGCTTATTGGATGGATTTGGTGGTTCGACACGCAATTGATGTCATGCACATTGAGAAGAATGTGTGTGATAGATTGATTGGTACGTTACTAGACATACCTAGCAAAATAAAGGATACACTCCAAGCATGGAAGGACCTGAAATGTTTGAAACTCAGATAGGATCTACATCCCAAATATATGGAAGAAGGTGACAAATATCTTGGTCCCGATAGCTACAGTATGAGCAAGGCGGAGAAAATTGCAATGTGCAAGTGCTTCCATGGAATCAAAGTTCTATCGGGTTACTCCACCAACATAAAGAGACTAGTAAACAAGAAAGATTTGAAATTAACTGGCATGAAGTCTCATGATTGTCATGTGATGATGACACAGATGCTTCCAATTGCAATTAGAGGTATTCTGCCATCGAAGGTCCAAAACCCAATCATAAAGCTGTGTTTGTTCTTCAACACGATATGACAGAAGGCCATCGATCCGACCAAGCTAGATAATCTGCAGGAAGACATGGTCGAGACTCTATCCCAGCTTGAGGTGTTGTTCCCTCTATCATTTTTTGATATCATGGTGCATCTCATTGTTCACATTGTGAAAGATATACGGATTCTTGGCCCCGTGTTTCTGCATCAGATGTACCCTTTCGAGAGGTTCATGAGAGTTCTGAGGAAACATATTCGTAACCAAAATCGGCTGGAAGGCTGCATGGTCGAGGGCTGGGGAACTGAGGAAGTCATTGATTTCTGCATCGACTACATGAATCTGAAATCGATTGGTGTGACTGTATCTCGCCATGAGGGGAGGCTATAGGGGAAAGGGATGATAGGTGCAAACTCATTCTTCATTAATGACCCCGTTTCATTCACGCAAGCATATTTCGTAGTTCTGCAATAATCAGTTGTAGTGGACCCATATGTCAAAGAACACTAGAAGATGCTACACACCATAAACCGAAGGAAGTTTGATGTTTGGATTGCGCGAGAGCACTGAGATCATTTTGGCGCCTGGTTACGTAGACAGGTGATGTATAAGCAAATAGAATGTACTCAGTTGACTGTGTTGGCTCACGGACCGTCAACTACAATCCTCACATTCAAAGGATATGACATAAATGGTTATAGATGTTATACGAGAGCTCAGGATAATAAGAGCACCAAGCAAAATAGTGGTGTCCGTATAGATGCCTACGACTGCAATAGAAATAGGGAGACCTACTATGGATTCGTAGAGGAGATCTGGGAGCTGGACTATGGAGTGTTAAAGGTTCCTCTTTTCTGCTGCCAATGGGTTAGACTCCCAGGGGGTGTGAAGATCGACAAGTACAGTATGACTACAGTGGACCAAAAACTCGTTGGATATAGAGAAGAACCATTCGTAGTCGTGAATGATGTTATGCAAGTCTTCTATGTAAAGGACCCAGACCCAACTAATAAGGAGGAACACCACGTGGTTCTTCAAGGAAAAAGAAGGGTTGTTAGAGTGGAGAATGTTGTTGATGAGGAAGATTACAATCAATTTGACGCACTACCTCCTTTCGGAGAGGACGTCGACCTAGGTCCCATGGAACACACCGACGAACCTCCCTATGTATGCAGTGATCATAATGAAGGGCGAATTGTTAAGACAAAGTAGCTAAATTGTATTAATTACTATGTATGAATTTGTTTTAGATGCAATTAATATACCTCACTTTTGTTATGGAACCTTCAGTTTCTAGTTTATGGTGGAAGATGTCTTTGTTATTGAGCATAGTGATTTTTGATTTTTAATAATGAATTAGCAATAGCACAAGCTAGCACTATTGCTATGTATTTCTATTTTTTATTTTTAATGAATTACCTATAGTTATTAGCATATTTATTTTCAATTTTTAGTGAATTACCTATACTTATGACCATATTTATTTTATTTATTTATTGTATTAGAAAATTGAACCAGGAAATTTAAGTATATACAAAACATAATTTTGGTATATAACAAGTTCAAATTTAAATAAATATGTATTAGGATTTTAGGTCAACAAAATGTTAATAAGTATAGATAGTACAAATTAATTGAAATCACTTGAGTAGCGCAGCGTTTCGTTCGGTCTTAGTTATGTAGGTCGTGGATTCGAGTCTCTTCGCGCACGCGCAAAACTTTGAAATTTTTTTTGCACCCCAAGCCACTAGCAGGGAATGGGGTTTCACTGCCGATGGACATATTAGGCTAGCAGTGAAACTATTTTTACTGCCGGTGATGTTATTAGGCCAGCATCATATTGAGCCGGCATTGAAGGTACCCTTTCACTATCGGCGCTCAAATTCAGCCAGCAGTGAAAGTACCCTTTCACTGTTGGTCGTTATATTGAGCCGACAGTAAAGGTACCCTTTCACTACCGGTGCTCAAATTAAGCCTGCAGTGAAAGCCCTCCCTTATATTATATTACTCGATGCCCGCCCTCTGACACTTAGAAAAATTGAGCCCTGCTTGTGCCCTCTATGACACCGCTGCATCCTCGACACCACCGGCTCCTCCCAGACACCGCCGTCCCCGCTGCATCCTCCCCGACGCCACCGTCCCCACCGCATCCTCCCTGACTTCGCTGTCCCCAGAGCCCCTTCGTCCCCGTCCGTGGAGCCCTGCCGTCCCTGTCCTGGAGCTTAGGCTGCCGTCTCCGTCCCCTACATCTCCGTTCCCCATGCCCCCGTTCCCCATCGCTCATGCCGCTGTCTCACAACTCAAGAAGTGTCTCCGAGTCCCGACCGATGTCGTTGATGTTGCGCCTGAGGAATTGCAACCGGACTTGACATATTGTGAGAAGCCGATGCGAGTCTTGGATGAAGCCGAGCGCAAGACACGGCGGAGTTCAATCAAATTCTTGAAGATTCAGTGGAGTAACCACTCCGAGTCCGAAGCAACTTGGGAGCGGGAAGATCAGCTTCGTTTCGAGTATCCTGAGTTCTTTGAGAATTTGTAATGCCAATGTAATATAGCATATTTGGAATCTCTCGCATGTATGTGTTCATCTCTATGATTGAATAAAAATCTGCGTTGGATTCCATCTCTTGCGTCCTGATGTCGGCTCACAGCTTGCTAAGTCATCACAGCGTGCTCATTGTCCCCTCTCCGGCTCGTACCGAATCTCGGGACGAGATTCTTTTTAGGGGGGAGGTTTGTCATGGCCCAGAGTTTCTAAACACGTAATTAAGCGCTAATGAATATCATTAGCATCATTTGTTTTTGTTTTGAGTAGTATAGACATGCAATGTGGATTAAACCGAATTTGGTTAGACCAGGTTTAACTGATGCGTTGTAAAGCATCTCCCAAAACTTCTATGGAACATAGGGCTGGTGATAATTTTAGAAATTAGTAAATGCCAGGAGAAGAATATAAATGAATTTTCCCAAATTTTTGGGAAATAATTAGAAGGCATAAAAATTGTCACAAGTTGGAAAAGATAGCATCTTTGAACAATTTTTATTCAAAATTGGCTCAAGAATTTTGGGTCAAACAAGTTCAGATGGGTTCCTTATGAATTTTAGTTTCAAAAAAAATTTGTTTTACCAATTTTGGACCTTGGGATGGCATTCAAATGGATGGCTAAAGTAGTGGGGATATTTTGCCGGCCGGTTACTGTTTCTCGGGCCCGCTTGTCATCCCCTCCGGCTTCTCTGCTCTCTCTGCCGTCCCCTCTCACAGAGCAAGCGGCGGCCGCCCTTGTTGACTATGGTGGCCAGGCCACGTCGCCGGAAAACCAGGATATGGCACCGTGCCCTTATCCTCCCCTCTCTGCCCTCTGCTTTTCTCTCTCTCTGCTCCTCCTCTCACACAGCCGGCATAGGCAGAGCGCAGAGCACGCACAAGCATCGGCCGCCGGCCAAATCACCGCGCCACCGATGGCCTCCACTGAGCCCGGGCCAGGAGAAGCGCAGAGGAGGGTCGCCGAAGCTCTTCCCCGCCGTTTCCCCTCCTTTCCCGGCGTTTCCCGCGCGGTTTGAGCTCGGCCGAGTCTTCTCCCTCAACGCCGGCAGCCTCCTCTCCGCCCCTCTCTGTCGCCCCGCTGTTCTACAGCCTCGCTGGCCCAACCCGCTGCACGGTGAGCTTCCCCGTGCTCCTGTACACCTTATGCGCGCACCGCTTTCCCTCCGTCCCGTCGCCGACGCAGTGGTCCACGATGGTCGAACCGCCGCCACCTCCCCGCGCATGCCGCCGGCCGTGCCGCCATCGAGCTCGTCAGTCGGGAGGCACGCCGTTAGATCTGCACGCTCGCGTAGAATGTGTAGGTGTGCTCGGCCGGGCTTGTTACGCCGCCGTCTAGCCTCCGGCGGTCTAAACCGAGCCGTCGCCGTGCTAGTTCCGCTGTGCGCCGCCGCTCGTCGTGCTCCGGCCATCGCCAGCATCAACATGTGCCCCCACCGAGTCCACGTGCCTCCCCTGGTGGTGTTTCTGCCCTCCCCGGCTGCCGGCGTGGCGCCGCTCACCGTCGGCGGGCACAACCCGAGCCGCCAGTCGTCTCAGCGCCGCGCGCCTTTGGCGCCTAGCTATTTTGACCCGGGGTCAAATAGCTGGCCCCACTGGTCAGTCCCTGGGTTAGCCAGCCTGGGGTAGAAAAAGGTTTTAGGGATTTTAATATCCGGTAAATGGGGTTTTGAATTGTTTTCCAATGTATAAATTTGGGTGAAACATTGTAAATTGCATAAAAAATTGTAGATAGCTCCAAAAATTGTGAAACCAATTTTGTTGGCTTTGTTATGGCATTCTCTACCCATTAAAAATACCAGTGGGCATGAAATGTGTGCTGTAAATTATTGAATAAATGAAACATGTTTAGGCTTTGATAATTCATAATTAAATCTTGGTAGCTCCAAAATGGATGAATCCAATTTTGTGAATCTTGCTAAATTGTGCCCTGCTCAGTAAAAATATATACCCTCATGTTAAGCATAATTAACTTTCCAGTTTGGTTTAAGCTTTGGTTTATGCTTTAAAGTATTTCAGGAAATGTTTAAATGGTTAACGCTAATTGCAATTAGGAAATATTTGATGTTTTAAGCGCAGGGCATAATGCATGTCACCTCCGTTGTTGCATGGCTTTCATACTCATCATTTCACGCAATTATTCTTATAGAGAACATCGATCCGGCGATCGAGGCGAGCGAGGCTATTCCCGGAGGTTCTAACGGTGGTGATCGTGGTTCGGGTAGCTGTGAGCAGCAGCTAGGGCAGCAAGGCAAGCATCGTTCATATTGCACCGTGTCTACTTGAAAATCTAATATGTTATCTATGCTTATGTATACATTACATGTGTCGGGTACCGAGTTGGGTAGAACCTATGCCGATGCATTCTCCCATTTTCGGTCACGTGTTGTTCCTTGGAGCCTAGTGGTGTTGTCGAGGTCTAATTATAGTTCGCTATGCTTAATGGTACTTAGGCTTTCCGGTAGAAGTCGACGACGGCGTCCACCGTTGTCACGAGCCTAGGGCCTATTACTTGTTCACACTTGTGGTTGTGTTGATGATGAGTCGGTTTGGTGAGTGGTGAGTGGAGACGAGGTGTGGGAGGTGTTAGGGGTGTCATCTGCTCACAAGGAGTCTTCAGGCAGTTCGGGGAGGGAACCCGGACACCATAGACCGCTTGCACCGGTTAAGCACCGACCGTCGGTGTAGTCGGCTTTAGCACTTACCTTACTCACCACATGCTGATATAATGGTAGGCGAGCTGATTACCTTCGCAGACGTGGTCATGTGGGCCTCGTCATAGACGGTGTGAGTCCGGTTTGAGTCTGGGCTTTTAGCGGTATTAGTTTGCTCGGGGAGTAGTTCTAATACCGCTGCGCCGAGCTATGGTTGATCCACATGGTTGGGCCTGGTTGGGAAAGGTTGTCACGGGTACCCCTTTGTGTGCATCTTAGTGAGTGGCACAAGCCGTATGGTCCCTGTATCGTGTGGGTCCAGGAGTATCCCCCTGCAGGGTGTATAATCAGTTCGAACTGCTGCGCTCTCGGTCATGAGCATTGCTATCGCTTATCTCCACTGAGCGACCATGTTTTGGTCGTAGAGTTTCGATGTGGGTTGTGGCATGGTTGGTTTGGGTGGTTTGGTCGGTGGTTTGGTGGTAATGGTTTAGTTTTATACACTTGTTTTTTATATATCTGTTCTGATCAGTTGGTTAGCAGGGTTTGAGTCAATGGTTGGTTAAGTCAGTTGGTTACACCTAGAGTCTAGGTTGCTTACAGCTTAATGAACTTAAACATGTCTTAATCCTTACTACAGCTTTAAATGCATGATCCTTGGAGTCGAGAATATATATATACTCATACTGTGTAAGACTTGCTAGTACCTTCGTACTAAGGGCACTGCCCTTAAGTTTCAGGTTCACAGGTTGGCGAGGAAGAGGCAGTGTTCGGCTACTTTGTGCCTGCCGATCAGGGTGGCGAGCAGGAGTAGCACCTTCTACTCCGAACTCCGGTGCTTTTGGTATGGAGCCTAAGGGCATACGGCTCCATACTCTTTTGTTGTATAGGTTTATCTTCCGCTGCGTGGTTGTTGTTGTTCCTCTTTTGTTGTAAATTGTGGAAGCAGTTGCATGTTTAAGTATTGTAATACAGCTTAATTACTTGCTCTCTATTAAACTGTGTTGTGATATTTGAGTGGAAGGCATGTGTTCCGATCCTGGGCACAAAACACGTGCCGGGACTACCGGAATGGTATTCTGGTTAATCGTCGAGGTTGTGATTATGAATAATGATCCTCCTGATGATTAATTAGAATGCTATTTGGACGTTTCCTCACATTAATTCAAGAAGGTAAACTTGTTGCTTATTTCAGTGAGTTAAGTGGGCCAAGTCTGAATTATTATACCTATGATAAAGAATTGTATTCTTCAGTTCGTGTGCTTGAAACTTGGTAACATTATCTATGGTCCAAAGAATTTATTATACATTATGATCATGAATAGCTAAAACCTATTAGGAGTCAAGCTAAATTGAATAAACAACAAGCTAAATGGGTCGAATTTATTGAGTATTTTTCATATATCATAAAGCTTAACAAAGGAAAGGATAATATGATTGCTAATGCGCTTTCTAGGCGTTATAGCCTGTTATCTCAACTTGGTCATAAGATTTTTGGTTTAGAGACTATTAAGGACTTATATGCTGCTGATTCAAACTTTAAAGAAGTGCTTGAACATTGTAAAGAAGGGAAAAACATGGAATAAAAATGTGCTAAATGAAGGATTACTCTATCGTGCTAACAAGCTATACATTCCAGCTAGCTCTTGTTCATCTTTTGTTGTTACAGGAGGCGCATGGAGGAGGATTGATGGTACATTTTGGAGCAAAGAAGACTGAAGATGTACTAGCCACCCACTTCTTTTGGCCAAAGATGAGATGTGATGTTGAGTGGTGCCTTTTACGTTGTACCACTTGCAACAAAGTTAGGTCTCGCTAAAATCCACATGGTCTTTATATGCCTCTTCCTATCTCTAGTGCACCATGAGAGGATATTTCTATGAATTTTGTTTCAGTACTTCCTAGGACAATGAGGAGGAGGGATAGAATATTTGTAGTTGTGGATAATTTTCTAAAATGGCACATTTTATACTTTATCATAAGAGCTATGATGCTATAAACATAGCTGATTTGTTTTTCAGGCAAATTGTTCGACTACATGGAGTGCTGTATACTATTATGTCAGATCATGACACAAAGTTTTTGAGTCACTTTTGGAGATCACTTTGGAATAAATTGGGAACGAGGTTGTTGTTTTCTACTACGTATCATCCCCAACCAACGGTCAAACAAAGGTTGTCAATCATACATTATCGACCATATTATGGGCTATTCTAAAGAAAAATTTGAGGATGTGGGGAAGAGTGCTTACCGCATATGGAATTTTCTTACACTATGTCGGTTCACTCCACCACCAAGGTAAGTACGTTCCAGGTAGTGTATGGATTTAATCCCTATGCTCCTATTGATTTACTACCTTTGCCTCTTTTGAAAGACTTGATTTAGATACTAAGAAACATGCAAAATTTATTCTTAAGTTGCATGAAACAACTAAAAAGAATATAGAGAGCATGAATGAAAATTATAGTATTGCTAAAAGTAAAGGTAGGAAAGCAATAAAATTTGAACTGCTTGATTTAGTTTGGTTGCATTTGAGGAAGGATAGGTTTTCGGAACAAAGAAAATCATAGTTGATGTCTAGAGCTGATGGACCATTTAAGATAATTGAGAAAATCAATGACAATGCATACAAATTTGACCTACTTCTAGATTTTGGTGTTAGTCCCATATTTAACATTTCAAATTTGAAGCCCTACATGGGAGAATAATAAGAGGTTGAGTCAATTACAACTCCAATTCAAGAGGGGAAGGATGATGAGCCCATGGCTTCTTCGGATATGGTCAATACCGCCAATAATCGTCAAATCATACGAGGTCCAATTACAACAGCACGGGCATGACAATTAGACCACCAGGCGAACTCGTTTCTCGCTATTCATGCTTCCTTGGATGGATTACTACTAAATTCTATTATGTTTTATTGCTTAGAAATGTGGGAGAAGCACCATAACCTTACCCGGACGTCACCCTTTGAAGGCCAAGTCTACTTAGACTCGAGACTGAGCTCTAGTCATGGTTGTGGTCGAAGTCGTGGACTTGGTCATGGTTGAGTCTCAGGACAGAATGTTAGCAAAATAGACATTTTGGAAAGGTTACATTGAGCTCTCATACGAAGTCCATTTTAAGTGATCTTGGACATTTTGGAAAGCTTACAATGAGCCCTTTTTCCAATGGATATGAGGTCGACCAAATATTCCTTATAGTTAGGCAGAGTAAAAAAAAAAAGATGTTGTGCCACCGTTTTGGACCTAGTTGGGTCTTATAATCGTGTCGGGGTTGGAGTCTAGGTTGTGTACACCTCATTCTATGGCTGCACAACCCTAGGTCAACTTTCTCACACCCCCTATAAATATGCAATAGCCGTCATAGTTTAGGCTTGGATTTAGCTTAGATTATTCTGTCTTAGAAAGTTTCACCATTTATCGGTTTGTTGAACCCCAACTCGAGTAATTCATTGTCAGCAATCGATGAGCTAGATGAAATAGAGTTAGCATGAATAGATGCAAGAATTGATTAGCACATGCTATCACCTCCTTCGAGATTGTTCGACTATATATCTATTAATGCCTAAAAACACGATTAAACAAGCCATTAGATGCACGATCCTCGAGTAATTACTTGAGGCAGCCAAAAAAATAAGGAAAAGACTAGTATAAAACTAGAAATAGAGCGCATGATGAACTTTTGCAAACTTTTACTGATTTGTTCATTTGATCAATCGTACAAATAAGAACTCATAAGAGACCACACACGAGACCAATTAGGACTTTGAGAACCTTTGTTGGCTGTTAGGTGTGAGATGTCTAACAATCAGTGTCGGTATGCCTTATGAGGTATAATTGTCCGTTATCGACCCAGCACATGCCTCAGTTTATTCTATCCAATGTGATCAATGCAAAGACAGATAAACTTATGGAAAACTACATACAAAAGAATATGGTATTATTATGTAGCCCTTAACTCTTTGGTTGAGAAGAAAAATTCTTGAGTTGAGAGTAAGAAAGAACATACATATACCATTGAAGTAAAATAGCGTAGCCCTTGACTTTCTACTCGATGACTGAGCAGGACAAAGGGTAAAGACTTAGCATCAAAAGTATGTGATGAAGCCCTCGACTCTCTGTTTGATGTGATAATCGAAATAGAGACTAGAGCATATGCACCATACTTGATGTGGCCCCTGTCTCTTACTCAAAGATTGGATTCAAATAGATAGTGGAGCATAAGTGCTAATATTATACGATGTAACTCCTAGCCTTCTGAATGGCGTGATAACCAGAGACAAAAAGTGAAGCAAAAACATAAAAATTGCATGCCCCTGAATCTCGGCTCGATGCGATAATCGAGTGGAGAGTAGAGCGTAAGCATAAAAAATGTGTGATGTAGCCCCCGATTCTCTACTCGATGTGGAAATCGAGTGGAGAGTAGAGCGTAAGCATAAAAAATATGTGCTGTAGCCCCTGACTTTCTGCTCGATATGGAAATCAATTGGAGAGTAGAGCGTAAGTAACAAAAATCTGAGATGTAGCCCTCGACTCTCTGCTCGATGTGGAAATTGAGTGAAGAGTATAGCATAAGCATCAACGCATTGTTCTCGATTGTAAACTCAGTGGCCTCAGCCCCCGATCTTTGGGTTACAACTCTACTGTGGTCACCGAGTAAACTCGAGCGGATGGGTAGGTGAGCATAAAAAACCCACTCCCATTCATGCTCATTTTCACCACAACCTTTGATTTGATGCATCATAATGACATGTCATAATACTTCCACGATGCCTTGACTTCCGCCGAGTACACAGCGCGACTGAGGCATTCTTGAACATGCTATCGTTTCAGATCTTGATGGCTCCCTTTACATAGTACGACCCATTTCCACAGCTATAAATAGAGGGGACCTGAAGCCGTTTATCTTCACTCCGCCTCCTCCCTTTTATCTTTTGCCTTGATTGGTAGAACTTGTAGAGCTTGAAGCCATGGCCTCCATTCCACCACCATCTCCCGAGTCGATCTCAAAAACTAGAGGAGAGGGAATTCTCTCCCCGAAGCCTCTCGCCATGGCTCCACCCGACATCATCATCATTTCTTCTGATGAGGAGGAATCGAGTGAGGGGCCTTGAGGAAGGGAGAACAAAGAGTCACTTAGGGATGGCCAACCCCTCTCTTGGTGGATGCATCACTTCCTTGCCACTTATGCCGCAAAACAAGTGATGCGAATGACACGGGAGAGGGACAAAGCTGGTGGTCCTCCTGATGAGATCATAAACCAAGCTGCTGATGAAGTTTTCAGTAATGAAGCCCCCAAGTCCCCGACGGAGAAGAAAGTCCGGTCGTATTCTCCATCGACAACCACCAGACCACCTCTATGGCCCGTGGAGGGTCCGTCATGCTCAATGGAGCTGGTCAGTAGCTCCAGCAGAGTCTTCACATTGGCCATTTTTCCTGTCCCTTCTGTTGGCCTGCATTCGATTCCCGAGTTATCAGCTGCCACCCCAGGGAAGAAAATAGAAAGTTTCTCGATTCGTCCAAGGACGAATATGGGTCCATACGCTTCTGAACTCTTGGAGGTGGTGGATCTTCACTATTTGCCACATAGGTCAAGAGGAAAAGTATGTAATAGGTTAGTTAATCTGATCAAATGTAATCAACTTACCTTATCTATGAATGGAACTATCGGAGTTGATTGATGTGCCACAAGTTCTCGAGTATCTCACCGTTTGGAGTAGATAACCGTACTAATCCAGGTCGAGTAACTTCAACTACTATATAGGGTCCTTCCCAGTTAAGTGATAACTTATGGCAATGAGCCTATTTATGCACCTTTCGTAGGAAAGATCTCCAGTAGAGAGTGTCCTAGGTTAGACTTTCCGACTATAGTATCTACACAACGCTTGCTGATACTTAGTCGCTAGAATGAATGTTTGATCATGGTACTTCTCGAGTAAATTAATGTCATTTGCTTGTAACTGCTCATATCCCTCTTCTGAGTAATTTTCCACTCGAGGTGATCCAAACTGCAATTCAGTCAAAAGCACTGCTTCTGCTCCGTAGACTAAAAATAACGGAGTTTCACCAGTGGCCTTGTTACTAGAGGTATGAACGTCCTATAGTATTGAGTGAAGCTCTTTCACCTATCATTTCGAGTAGGCCTTTAGCCTGTCGAAAACTCGAGTTTTGAGACCCTGCAATACTATACCATTAGTGCGCTCAACCTGATTGTTGCTCTGGGGGTGAGCTACAGAGGCAAAACAATTTTTAATGCCGAATTCTTCACATAACGTAATAAAGGTCCCACTTTTGAACTGGATACCATTGTCTGTAATTATTTGAATGCGGAATTCCAAATCAAGTAATTATGCTCCTCATGAATTTCTTAGCTACTTCTATGGTTATCTTCCCAACGAGTTCAACCTAAATCCACTTAGTGAATGTGTCGATAGCTATGAATAGGAACTTATAACTACCTTGGGCCCTTGGGAACGGTCCCAGGATATCCAAGCCCTAGGCAGAGAAAAGCAAATAAGGAGGAACTGTTTGTAGAGCTTGGGCCAGTCACGTGGTCCGCCATCTGAAAAATTGGCAGCTCTCGCACTTTTTGACCAGATCGAAGGCATCCTAGAGGGCAGTCAACCGATAGAATACCTGGCGAAAAGATTCTCAGCCAAGGTGCGATAAGACACATGATTACCACACATGCCTCCATAGATATCAAGCAATAATTTATTTCCCTCTTCCTGAGTGATGCACTTTATCAAGATTCTATAACTCCCCTTTCTGTAGAGCTTGCCATCTATCAAAGCGTATAACTTGGACTTATGAGACATTTTCTCTATAGATGCATCATCGTGTCATTATCAGGGATGTCTCGACCTTTGAGATAGGCTTGGTACGGAGTAAACCCAGTCAGCTCATCTTTGAGTAGTGCAGCTACCGTGTCTACGGTTTCTACCTCGTTGACTTGGCTAGACTACTGGACGGGTTGGGAGTATCTGTTCACTGAACTTTTTGGGACAGATGGTCTAAGGAGTTTCTCAATGAAGACCCCTATGGGCACCGATGCTCGAGAAAAAGCGAGTCTAGCAAGTTCATCTGCACAAGAGTTATCACTCCTTCTGATGTGCATTACTTCTAGCGCTTTGAACATTTCCTCAAGCTTATGCACCTCGTACAAATAAGCCACTATGTTGTTGTTCGAGCACTGATACTCCTTTTGCACTTGGTTTACGACTAGCTATGAGTCTCCTTTCACAAGAAGTCACCTGATTCTAAGTGATGCAGCTATGCAGAGGCCATTTACCAGTCCCTTATATTCTGCAACATTGTTGGAAGCTTTAAAATATAATTGAACAACGTACCTAAGCTCGTCGCCCGTCAAAGATTTGAGTATGATGCCAACCCAAGAGCCTTGAAGCGTGAGTGATCCATCAAAGAAGAGCATTCAGTGGTCCTCGACCACACTTGGCTTAGTTTCGTCACTGCTTGTCCATTCAGCGATGAATTCTGCTAGTACTCCCAACTTTACGCTTGTGCATGGTGCATAGTATATGTCAAACTCATTAAGTTCAAGCGCCCATTGGGCGAATCGTCCAGTAGCCTCCCTATTGCGTATGCATCCTTAAGTGGATATGTCATCACAATAGTGACCTTATGAGCTTGGGAATAGTATCTTAGCTTCCAGGAAGACGTCAAGATTGCATAAACCAATTTCTGCACTTGCAGGTATCGTAGTTTCACATCATGTAGGACTTCGCTCACGTAGTAAACAGGTTTCTGGACCTTGTCTTTTTTATCGGGGAATTCCTATTCGACCACCAGAACCGTGCTTACAACTTGCGAGGTAGCTGCAACATACAAAAAGCGCTCCTCTTTTTCATTTGGCAGGGTAAGAATTAACTGATACGATAAGTAACTTTTTTCCTTTAAGGCGTTCTCTGCTTCTTCCATCCACTTGAACCGGTCGTGTTTCTTCAGCAGCTTGAAGAATGGCATCTCCCGTTCGTACATCCTAGAAATGAATCGACTAAGGGCTGCTATGCATCCTATTATTTTTTGAACCCCTGAGATGACCGTATCTAGTCGTGAGCCACGTTTTTATGTGGATTAGCCTCAATGCCTCGACTTGACACCAGGAAGAAGAGAAGCTTGCCAGATGGCACACCAAACATGCACTTTTTAGGGTTGAGCATCATGCGATACTTCTTGAGGTTGTCGAAGGTTTCCTTTTGCAATTGGACTATTTTAACTAAGGTATGAACTAATTGTAAGTAAGGTATAAACAAAAATCAGGTGTTAGAAGGCCTTAAAACACATGAATGTTTCTTACCTCCTATACCCATTATCTCTAAACACAAATGTTGACACAAATTTGAGGCACCAAAATTCAAGAGAGGTTTTAGTTGCCACTCAATGCACAAGCCTCTTAGGATTTGCCACTAAATTTGCGAGCCTTTCCACGGACACCACTTGGCATGGGAATTATTTTATTCTATGCCGTTTGGACTATTTTGCGCTTTCTTCTTCCCTCACCCTCTTCTCTTTCCATTGTAGCCATGGTTAGCTACCCCGCTTTGCTCTGCGACTCCTGTGCTTTGCTCTCCGGTGACTCCTACTTTGCTCTCTCTCCAAGACCAAACCACTACTATAGAACAAGCCATAAATAGGGACTCATCAGTGCCTGTTGTACAAAAACTATCATTGAAAATGTATCATTGCCAGTTCTTAACCTCCCGCACCTAAACAATGATTGAGCCGTTAAGAACCGGCACTGAAACCGACTATTAGTTCTGGTTCATGATACAAACTGGCATTGATAGTCAATATCAATGCCGGTTCCAGCCATGAACAGCCACTAAAGGTTCGGTGATGGAGTTGAAGATCTTGCTGGATTATCCGGTGTTCACAGAGCCTTGAGTGGAGTTCCAACAGCTAGTTTCTAAGGTTTTACTCACCAGATAATCTGGTGTTGTCACCGGATCATCCAATGTTAACAATTTTTTGGAGCAATTGGGAAAATGGCTAGTTGATGGGTTTGAGGCTATAAATACCCCTCCACTTAGTCATTTAAAGGTGTGGCATGCTACTGGAGCAGAGGAAGCTTATACACCCTTGAAAAGACATCCAAGCCCTCAAAGTGTTTAAAGTGATCATCCAAAGCAATTAAGCACAAGATTAGAGAGTGCTTAGTGCTTATAGGCCTAGAGTTAGTTGTACCTAGGTGCTGCAACTTGAAGAAGGGATTAAGGAGTGATCCTAGCTTGTACCAAGTCGTATGCTAGCACCTTGGAGTCTTGGTGACTTGCCAGTAACTTGAGCCAGAGTTTCTCAAGCTAACGGACCCTCCGACTTGGTGTGGAGCAATGACAAGGTGATTGTGTGGGGATATAGAGACCCTTGCCTTTGTGGCTCAAGCTATGAAGTGATCACAGCGGAAAGTGACTAGAAGAGAGGCTAGTGGTAAGACCTTGCTTTGGTGGCTTTGTGGCTCATCCGGCTTGAGACCTTGCCATGGTGGCTCAATAGCTATGACCGGATGCTTACTGGGAGCATATCCTTGGAGGAGCAATAACGTGAACTAGGGGTGGTATTCATGCCATCGATACCACGAGATAAAAATCCTTTGTGGAGAGTTTGCTTTCTCTACCATCTTTACACTTCCGCATTTACATTCTTGCAATCTATCTTTGTGTATTTACTTTCCTAGAGTAGTTTGCTAGGATTGGCTATAGGTTGCAAACCTTTTAAGCAGTAGAATAGAGACACTAGATAAACCTAAAGCATATTTAGATAGAAATTGATATAGATTTATCTTGTCAAGTTTTTGGAGCTAATTAGGTTAGTTTTTTAGTGTTGTAATTCACCCCCTTATTAGGACGTCACCAATCCCCGCTTCATTTGGTATATGAGCCTCATGCTCTAGATAAGGTTTAACCACCTAGAGTTGTGACGCCCGGGGTTAGGATGGATACCTATAGTGCTCCACTATTCGATGGCACAATTTCCTCCGTTGACAAATTCTAATGTCTTGTTATTTGCAAGCCAACGGTCTAGATATTTAGAGAGTCACCGAGGAAGGGATGAGACACCAAATCAACAATAAGGAGAGACAATTAGATACATTGGCAAAGAGTATCTTTTTATCATCCTTAAATATTGATGCATTCGATCATGTTTATTCTCTCACCAATGCACATGATATTTGGACTAGTCTCATTAAAATACATGAAGGCACAAAGGATGTGCGCAATGAGAAATATCATGCGCTTGTTACTAAGCTCAATCACTACCTCATGAAAATGTTAATGACATTTACTCATGTTTGAATATTCTTGTCGATGAGATCAATGGGTTATGTTTGACGCAAATTGAAGATGATCAAGTGGTGAGAAGGATACTTCATTGTCTTCTTCCGAAGTACAAGTTGATAGTCTCCATCATCTACGACAACAACGATGTCAAGTGGATGACTCAAAGTCAAGTGCTCAGTAAGATCACCGCTTCCTCATCAGACACCAAAAACCTTGCTCTCACAAGCAAGTAAGCACCATGCCCACACATGAAGGCGAAGATGAGGAGGCAAGAGCAAGAGTCAAGCTCAAGCGAAGATGATGAAGATGAAGATGAAGAGAGGGATGAAGATGAGCAAAGCACCTCAAGCAATGAAGAGATGGATCCCAAAGTTTCCAAACTCATCTCTCAAGTGGAGAAGAACATAAAAAAGATCAATGCCTTGATTGATCATTGAATCTCCATGAAAGACTTGGCCAAAATAATTGATCACATCAAGAAGGAGAAGAACACAAAGAACAAGAGGGAGACAAAGGGAAGAGCCAAAGCATTTACAAGCATGAGAAGATGGGTGAGTGAAGATGAAGATTCAAGCTCAAGTGATGAGAGCTTCACCACCCAATACTCCAAGAGAAGCTCTTCCTCAAGGTTGTCATCACGCAAGTCGTCGTCACACAAGTATCTTATGGCCAAAGGTATGAAAATCGATGTAAGTGATGATGAATCCAATGAGAATACCCTCTCAACAAGAAATTCTTGATTTGATCAATGAGCAACAAAGAGTCCTTAAGAAACAATCAAAAGAGCTTAAGAAATTAAATACACTTAATGACATTCATGCTACCTTTGTATCTAATTATGAACAATTATTGAGCTAATTCAATTTGCTAAACAAAGAGAATGAAGAAATTAAGGTTAAATTTGAGTGCATTGAATCTCACACTAAGGTCACTTTGAAGAAACCTACCTCTCTCTTTAAATTCAAATCTAAGGTAGATGCTTCTACTTCTTGCAAGGATTTAATTGATATATCATTCTCACCACTTTGCAATGAGAAATGCATTGAGAAAGTTTTTGTAGAACCATATAAGGACCTCATTGCACAAGAAAATGATGAGCTCAAGTAAGAAGTGGAGAAGCTCAAGAAGGACTTAGCAAGACTAAAGGGCAAGAATTATATCCAACCTCCTCAAGATAACCATGCAACCATGGTGAACAAGCTTGTAGAGGGCTCCACCGTGACATGCTTTAAGTGCCATCAAGAAGGCCACAAGTCCTTCCAATTCAAGTAAGTCAAGAAGGAGATCAAGAACAAGATCTTCAATATCTACACCAAGCCCAACTACAAGAATAAAACTTGCTGGCTAGTGATGAGACCATGCCTTGGTGGCTTGATGGCTCATCTGGCTTGAGGCCTTGCCTTGGTGGCTTGATGGCTCATCTGGCTTGAGGCCTTTCCTTTGTGGCTTGGTGGCTCAAGAGTCGTGACTAGGTGCCGATTGGGTGCATATCCTTGGTGGAGCTCCAACGTGGACTAGGAGTAGCATTCATGCCATTGATACCATGAGATAAAGATCTCTTGTGCAGAGTTTGCTTTCTCTACCACCTTTATGCTTCCGCATTTACATTCTTGCAATCTATCTTTGTGCATTTACTTTCCTACAGTAGTTTGCTTGTATTGGCTATAGGTTGCAAACCTTTTGAGCGGTAGAATAGACACACTAGATAAACCTAGAGCACATTTAGATAGAAATTAATATAGATTTATCTTCTGAAGTTTTTGGAGCCAATTAGGTTAGTTTTTAAGTTTCCTAATTCATCCCCCCTCTTAGGATATCACTGATCCCCTCTTCAGCACTTTACCCCATAGTTAGATATTCAACAGTAGCCCCCTAACTCTACTCAGGAGGAAAGGTTTCCACAAGGGCCCACTCGAGTACTACCAAGTCTAAGCCTGGTCAAGTAAGATAGATCAGGCTTGCAGTTAAAAGAATCGAGCAAAAATTGATCTTGTTTTGAGTATCGAGTGGAAACGCAATTGCACTCAAAAAAGGACTAAATCTCCACTAATCAACACCTGACTCTGAGTAGAGTTAAAAAATCTTCAAAATTTGAACTGTTGGGTATATTAGCATTTAATCCAAGTGGACGGGTGTGTAGAGATTAGCACAACGCTATCATCCCGCCTTTCACACCGATCAAGGAGCTACAGAGATGGGAGTGGTTACCAAAAAGGCAATGTGATTTGGGCTATTTAACTGTACAAACCTAGACTATAGCAATTCTTTATCACTCTCGCACCAGCCTTCTCATACAAGCTTCCAACTTTCTTCACCCAAACACATGCCGCCACAAAGAAGACTTAGATCTATGGATCCGGTTCCCTTGTGAAGACCACTGCTCCTACATCACCAAAGAAAAGTCCAATGCACAGACCGCTGGCACCTCACCCGAGAAGCTGGATGAGATGAGGCTCCCGACTGAAGCCTGGAAGATTTTGTCAATACAAGAACCAAGGCTAAAGGAGCTTGAAGCTGAAGGAATAGTTCCTTCTAACGCACTAGCAAATTGGAGGCAGGAGTCAGGTGAGGAATTCACTTCTTATCAGTTTGACCATGAGATAGTGATTTTTGAATCATTTTTCTGTTGCGGATTCAATGTTCCCCCTTTTAAGTTCCTCATTACCGTACTCAATTTCAACCAAATTGAGCTCCACCATCTGAGTCCAAACTCGATCACTATGTTGAGTGTTTTGTCCACCTTTGCGATGCTTTCCTTGGTATCGTGCTGGTCAGAATTTGTTCTAGTATTTTTATCATCTAAAGAGAACAAGTGTGTCGAAGGTTGTGGCTTCCAACTATGGGTTGGAAAGAAAAATTCCTATATCCCAGTTACATTGCTTTCCTTCTGGCAAAAAGATTAGAAAAAAACATTAGTTTTTTGTTTCCAACCCCGACCCAGTCCTCTCCCCCTTAGTATATAGAGGCCTTTTCCCCTACAATCTTGGTCGAAGAAGCACCACGAATCCAACCACACCCCTTACTATGTCACGAAGATTGGTGAACTTAGGCAAAGTGGTTTAACCGGGTGGCACGTGGCTAGAGACTTCATTAGTCTGAGGTCGAGTCCTTTGAAAGCATGAGATCGCTTTGCGTGGGAGTATTCTAGACACAAGGATATCTCCAAGGATGCAGCTGGAGGTAAGATTTATATAGCGATTTGCTACTTCTGTTATCACAATCAAGCTCCTTTGAGTGATTTTTCTTTCTTTTTATAGCTTTGTCTCCTCCGGATATTGCTAGTCGATTGGGCAAACTCTTCTTTGAAGGAGAACAAGAATGTTCTATAGAACCCTACTCCCTCGCAAGCCCTTGACTAGAGGTGGGGATTCCATTAAGTAAGAAATTAGCACTGATTGTCGCTTGTTCAACCTAATTCACCTTTTTGATTCCAGGTCCCAATCTTTCATAAAGAGCACATCCTCAAAACTGAGGTCCTTGATCTTTATGGTACTTCCTCTTTTGTCGCTGGTGACAAAGGGAAAACACCAGTCGATCGAGAGGCTAGAGAGTCTCTTCAATCCAAGAGATCATCTTTACTATATGATTTGGTGCCCCTCAAGCGCATACGGAGAAGAAACCAACTGGTACTTATATCGAGTTGTCAGATGATTATTTAGTCACTACTTTGGCTATTGACCACTTGCACACTAACACTTGGTATGTATAGGTTGCCTTTCTACAGGAGATAGCCGGAGCCACTCCTCGTTCGCCTCCTTGAGTAACCGACACGTCGGATGACTCGGTAAGAAAGGTAACCTTTGTTGAGTTGCCCCCTCACATTGGTCATTCTTCTAAGCATTGGCTCAGTGAGGCCATATTGGTGATGAATTATTGTGGTGTGATCTCTTGCAAGAGATGATGGATTTGGCTTCATTTGACCCCCAGATACCCCTTCAACACAGCCGATACAAGCTACTGGTATCATGAAGAAGAAAGTTGCCATCAAAAGGCAGAACTTGAACATCAATTTGTGCATTTCGTTTGCCCAAAGGTATGACTTGAATACTTATCTTGGACTATGACCTTTCCTTCCCTTTCTCACCCTGCTAATTGCAGATCATCCTCCCTGGAGCAACCAAGAAGGCAAGTGGCAAGTGATCTAACTAGCAACACGATTTCAACGTCCTTAACAATGTTGTCTCTACCTCCTTCAGTGGAGGAACCCACAGACGCACTTGAAGCAAACCTACAAGCCAACGAAACCAAGATCCCAGCATCGACTCCAACTGATGATCTTTGGACAGAGATAGAGGATCTCTTCAAGGTTGCAGGTGTCAAGATTGCCACTGCCAAGGCTCGATATATAGAAATCAGCCACAGCGATTGCCGGAAGGAATTGGGTGCCAAACAAGAAATAATTGAACGTGAGTCTACCCTTTGATCACAAGTATGTGATTCGATCACCAGGCAAATGAATGATTTATATTTGATTTTGTAGTCATCAAATCCTTCTTAAGCAAAAAAGAAGCTCTTCTTAATGACATGATGAAAACCATCGATGATAACTCCAAATATCAGGAAAAGCTCAGAAGCGATCTAAAAACTGCAAGAACCGAATGAAAGGTCCTAATTGCCGAACGAGACAACATGGCTGCTAAATGAAAAACTAGGCTGCTGAGTGGGACCTTGTGGTTACAGCACTTGAAGAGCTAAAAGATCAAACCCTCAACCGCATGAACTAGTCAGCCTCCATAAGCATCGGGACAATGCTTGGTCTCCTCAAGAGCTATAACCCTAACCTCGACACATCAGTAGTGATGGAGGGGTTCAGGTGCTTAGCAGAGGAAGCAATAGACATTATTTAGAGTATCGAGTCTCAGATCCTGTCAAACCCGGTTTTAACAGACAAAACCAGATGCGGCTTATGTGTGCCCAGGATGTTCAACACACATAAGAACGTCACAGGTGAAGTAACAAAAGTAATACTTTTATAGAATAAACGTTAAACACTTACAACAATTGACATATATTGTCTTCTATGAAGATATCTACAATGGAACAGAAGCACTGGTGCCCAACAACAACGTAGGCAACCGACTGGGAGACACGTGCCTAGAACGTCACAACCTTATCTTGATAGTCTTCAACATCTTCACTCACTGAGCAACACCACACATGTCGCATGGCATAGGAAATATAGCAAGTGTGAGCACATAATGCACTTAGCAAGTGTGGGAAAGATAATGATATGCAGGCTTATATCAAGAATAGGCTAACACATGGTATATTTGTGTAAATGCGAGTAATGAAAACATATTTAGACTCAAAAAGCATTAAATAACTATTAAATGAATGTACCCCATATAGTCCAACACCAGCATACAAGGCTCCCCACCTTGCATACCATAACCGTCTAATACTCTCTGTACTATAACCAAAACCACAACCAAATCCATAACCACAACCCACTAATCATGTGAGGATCCAAGTCTCACATAACCGTGAGCATGGCTGATATATCAGATTTTACACTTGCAGAGGTTGTCCAGATTTCCCCACAAGTCGTGATTTCCATGTTACCGTGTTAGCCATACACTTAACACACGCTAGTGGTGTGTCACCCAGAAAGTCACTTCAAAGCCATTACAAAGTTTCATCTAGTATGTGCATGCCCGCTAGGTTTCACCGCTGTCAAAAGTGGTTTTCGCCCCACCCAGAAGCCCCCTTTTATGCCTTGTAGTTTCTAGAAAATTTTCACCCTTTCCTTCCTCTACACATCTCCTACCACTAACCAAATGGTTCTAGCCTTAACCATCCCCACACATCCACTCTTTCGTTTGGCACGCACAAAAACTGGAATCCACTAATTAATAGGCCTGGCCTGTCCCATACTAGGTCTCGTGGTTGGTACGATATTTCTTGGGTTGTTGCTCCACAAACCGGTCCTTACTTCAGTCTCTTGAGCAAACACTAAGCCAACAACATAACTATCATGTTCAACAATACTACTTTGCTCAAGGCCTAAGGTTCCATGTTGCTACACCATTAACACATTAACGACCATTGTTGCATAAATTCATTAATCAAGTATATGACACTTCTCAACATCCCAAAAGCATATCTAAGAAATCTACCTACCAAAGATACCTAACCATAAACCATCTAGGTTCTAAGGGATGATAAGGGAAAATCTAGGGAAAACCGTAACATAGGTGACTACCCATCATATTGACAGACACTGCATGCAATTTTGTAAAACAAAACAGTTTAAATCATAGGTTCAAGATGATCAAGGACACTTGACTTTTACCCAATGCTACTTAGTGTTGTCGAAATCTTGGTCTTGAAGACCCTCGAACTGCTCCGGAACGTTATCAACTAATCGCGAGAACTACCAACAAACAACACAAAGGAAAACACTAAGAACAACAACATACCAAACATCATTAAAACACTTTTAAAACACTATGGTTGGATAGGTATCATTATAGAAACATTTAGATGCAAAAATCGGCTAAATCAAAGTTAAGATGAAAAGAGAACAGCTTTCAGCAGATGGATTAGACTGAAAAGAAAATGCTAATTTACCGGAACTATCTTCCTATAGGAAAATTCTTTATTGCACAATCACTGCATGAGGCTTGACAACATCATTGCGCAAGATTCAAGAAGTATAGGGCTGACTAGACTAAGGAGGATGATGTGGTAGTGACTTGGCATGCTATGCAAGTACTATCTTGGATTAAAGAAGGATACGCTGAGGTCCAGTCTCGACCACCCATGATGGATCAAATGGCTAGAGGTTGCGCTTCTAGGTTAAGGATACTACCAGTGACTCTATATAGCAGTGGTGGTTCGGGTTACGTCGAAGGCAATGATCGGGCGCGTGGCCACTGACATCGATGTCAGGCTTCAGTGGTGTTTCATTGAACGAGGGAACCATAGCATAGAACGTAGAAAGACTAACTCAATGGTATGGCTGGTTTTTTAAGGGGTCATCCGAGGTAGTGGCAAAACAGTAATGACTGCTGCTAGGTTTGGTGGTGACCGCGAACAGACGCAGCATCGAAGATGCTCGCATTCCAGGAGATTGGCTATGAAATTTGAGAAACCGTTTGAACATAGATGTTCATATAGCCTGGGAACACAATTCTATGGCACAGGTTTTGGTAGATCATCCCCTCAGAGGAAGAACAATCAACCAAGATGAGATGGGTGACGGTTGTGACATACTGTGGTTAGCAATCGCGTTCTGGTCGTGTCGCTGCACAAACAGGGATGGGATCCTAGGGTCATGTAGAAGACTCGATGGGACACAGCGTGACATGGTTGGTGCATCCATACCGATTTCAGATTGACAGGGAACACGAAAGCAAATCTGGTGCGTGCGCAGAACGCGTCTAGAAAACGAACAACGCGTATGTCGACCTTGATTTCAATGGTTTGGCTACTCTACTGGCCCACCTGGTTTGTGAGGGCATGGGTAACATCATGGGACATGCGCTGGTGGTAGGACATGGTGAACGGTGCACTAGTTGGCCGGGAACGTCGATGGCAATCTTCTACAGCGTGGCTGTCCGCGATGGCGACGACCATGGTAGCGTAGATCGGGCTTTGGCCGGGGCTAGGGCTTGGCAAGGAACTTAGTATGATTCTAAAATAGTAGTAAGAGAGGAGAAGGGGTCCTCACCTTGCTTTGATGGTCGAGGAAGGAGGATTCGTGGAGAAGATGACGTAGCGCATCACGGGCGGTGACGGCGGCGGCGACAGCGAATGGTGGTGCATGGACAGGGTAGTAGCGACATCTAGGGCTTGGTGGCGTGGAATAGGGGTAGGAGAGGGTGTGTAACTCATATTTATAAGGCTAGGGGCAATTGGTTGAGGTGGAGTCCAAGACGAACACAAATCGGATTCGAGTTCCAGTCATTTACAGTTTCCTTTTTCTCAGTTCTCTATTCCGAGGATGATATCTCCATCGTTCGGACTCCAAATTGGAAGTTTCTGGACTCCAAATTGTAGTAATAAAAAATATCTACAACTTAGGTATTCATTGGAACTTCTGAAAATACCATCTTGATTTCAAAAAATGCATCACAAGATAAACTGTTTGAACTCAGACTTATCTGCGTAGCACTGATTTCGGGGGCCATAATTCCTAGCTCCATACTTCCATAGGTTCAAATCGAAGCTCTCGACGAGACCTACAACTTTGGTATCTTTAAGATTTGCATTTGAGGCCGTTTTGAACTTTGAACCTTCATAGGATTATGAGGTTGTCCAGGAATCTCTGAAACTTTGCAGATTTCGTGGATCCTTTGTGTTGGGCCTTCTAGATGACTTGTGTGCCAGCCAAGGACTTGGGCTTAGGTAGGATTGAGTCTAATGACACCTTAGGCATATCTAGGGTTTTAAGAAAAAACTTTGTAGAGATATTTGAATAGGATTTGAATTTGAATTGAGCTTGGAGTGAATATAAGAGAAACCAAAAGATGAGGTTGGACAAGAATGGGAGAAGATAAGTAATTTGAATTTGGATTTGTTTAGAATTTGAGAAAGAGGAGAGATTGGCTTTAAACAAGGATTTGGATAAGATTTTAATTGAACTAGAGAAGGATCAGGTATGACCAAGGATTGAATAGATGATAAATTCAAAGATTTTGAATCCCAGCCATTAAGATCCTTAACTTATTCACTACTGAGTTTTGTAAAAATCTTTTCAAAACCTTTTTCACTCAAAACAACAAAGACTCTAATGCATTTACCTGGCTCCTAACAAAACTCAGCAGACAATGCACACAAAATAATAACCTATATTGATTGATTGTTTATGAAAATAGGTTTTAAACCTATTCTACTGGTGAAGCTATTCAATAATCTTGAAAAAAATTAGAAATTTGAGAAATCTGAAAATCAGGGTGTGACAGATCCTTAGCTTCATCAAGTCTTTAGCACTTAGCCTACCTGACAATGAGAGTGAGGGTAGCCTTTCTAACTGACTTGACTCGAAATATTTGAAACTTGTTCCATGACTTGGGGATGTTTGTAAATATTTCTGATATTTTGCTTGTCAAATATGCTATTGCTTGCTATTTCCTTATGGATGAAATAGAGTTAGCATAAGTAGATGCAAATACTGATTAGTAAATGTTGTGACCATCCTCGTGTTTAGTTGATAGAATATCCGTTAACACCTAAAAGCTCAACTAAACATATTGTTAAATGTATAGCCCTCAAGTAATCACTCAAGATTACCACGAGAAAAATAAAGAAAGACTAGTACAAAACTAGAAAAAAAAAAGAAGCAACATAACGATTTTTGCAAACTTTGACCGACTTGTGTATTTAATCAGCATACGAACATGGACTTGATAGAGAGCACATATGAGATTGCCTAGAACTTCATAACCTTGTGGGCTATTAGGTGTGAGGTGTCTAACAATATCTTGTGCCATTATGCCTTATGAGGTGTAGTTGTCTACCATCGAGCCAACACATGACTCTATTGGTCTTATCCAATGTGGTCAAAGCATAGCTAGATAAATTTTTGTAAAATATATATATATATATGTATGAAATATGATATTATTATGAAATGTAGCCTCCGGCTCTCGGATTGACATGATAATCAAAACAGAGAGTGAAGTAGAAGCATAAAAAATATATGATGTGGCCCTTAACTCTCAGTTGATGTGATAATCAAAATAGAGAGTAGAGCATAAGCATCAACATATTACTTTCAACCATATGCTCGAAGGAGCTACCCCCTGGTTACATATCTATAATTATGTCATAGTCATCAGGGGAATTCGAACTGTCATGTAGGTGAACATTAAAAATCCACTCTCATTCGTGCTCGTTTTCATCACAACTCCTAATTTGACGTTTCATAATGATGCATCATCCCTCTACGCCGGGATTAGACATGCCATAATGTTTCGGCAATGTCTCGACTTCCGACCAACTTGTCAACCTCTAAACGCCATGCGACCGAGGTGCCCTAAAAAATGCTATCAGATCTTGATGATCCTATTTCTACAGTATGACCCATTCCCATGACTATAAATAGGGGGATGCAAGGTCGTTTGTGCTTCACCCCATTTCCTTCAAGTTATTCCTGCGCATTGCTTGGTACAGCTCATAGATCCTAAGACCATGGCCTCCATTCCACCATTATCTTCCAAACAAAGCAAAGAAATCAAAGAAGAAATGTATTCCTCCCCAAAGCCTCTCACCGCGGTTCCTCCAGGAACCATCTTCTTCTCCTACGATGAGGAAGAGTCAAGTGAAGAGTCTGAGGGAGAAAGGGATGAAGATGGGTCTAAAGATGGTGGTCATCTTGACGAGATCATCGACCAAGCCGCCATTGAGATCTTTGACGATGGAGCCCCCGAGTCACCGGCGATGAAGAAATCGCAATTGTCTTTTTCACTGACAAACGCCAGATTGCCTTCGCGGTCTATGGATGGTCCTCCGGCATCGCCAGTACTAGTCAACAGCTCTAGCAGGGGGAGAGTCTTCGCCTCGACCACTCTCCTAGTCCCTTATGCTTGACAACAGTTGGTGCTTGGGGCAATTAGCTGCCACCCCTAAGAGGAGTAGAAGATATTCTTCAACTCATTCAAGGGAAAGTAGGTCCTTCACTGTTTGCAAGAGCTAGGCAGATTCTTTCTGTCAACTTTGCACTAGCCACGCAGGTCAGAAGGAAAAGAAAAAAATATGTAATCGAGTAGTTAATCGACTCAAATGTAATCGACCTACCTTCGAGTTACCTTGTCTATGAATGAAATTATTAGAGTTGATCGATATGCCATGAGTTCTCAAGTACCTCATCGTTTAGAGTAGACAGTCGTACTGATCCAGATCGAGTAACTTAAACTACTATGTAAGGACCTTCCCACTAAGGTGATAACTTATGATGTCGAGCCTGTTTCTGCACATTTCATAGAACAAGGTCCCTGGGCTGGACTTTCTAACTGTGATATCTATGAAATGCCTAATGATACTTAGCCACTCGAATGGATGCTTGATCATGATACTCCTCGAGTAAATTGATATCGTCAGCTCATAATTGCTCTTGCTCTTCTTTCAAGTAACTTTCCACTCGAGGCAATCCATACTTAAACTCAGTCAGGAGCATTGCTTCTATTTCGTAGACTAAGAAGAAAGGAGTTTCACCGGTGGCCTTGTTAGTCGAGGTGTGAATGACCCATAGTACCGAGGGAAGTTCTTTCGCCTAGTGTTTCAAGTAGGCTTTCAACTTGTCGAAGACCCGAGTTTTAATACACCACAAGACTATACCATTTGTGTGTTCTACCTAACCATTGCTCTGAGGGTGAACTACTGAAGCAAAACATGTTTTAATGCCAAATTCTTCGCAGAATGCAATAAAGGTCTTGCTTTTGAACTGGCTACTATTATCTATAATTACAGGATGTAGAATGCCGTATAGAGTAATTATGCTCCTCATGAACTTCTGGGCTGCTTCTATGGTGCCTTTTACTACAGGTTCAGCCTCAGTCCACTTAGTGAATGTGTCAATAGCCACAAATAGGAACTTATAGTGGTCTTGGATCCTTGGAACAATCCCAGGATATCCATGCCCTAGACGGAAAATGCCAAGATAGAGGAAATGCTTGCAGAGCTTGGGCCAATCGAGTGGTCTGCCTTCTAAAAATTTAGCAACTCTCGCACTTTTTTACCAGCTCAAAAGCATCCTAGAGGGTAGTCGGCCAATAGAATCATTGGCAAAAAAGCTTTTTCGACCAAGGTGCGGTATGACGCATGATTACCACACATGGCTCCATGGATATCGAGCAATATTTTATTGCCCTCTTCCTGAGTGATGCTCTTCATCAAGATTCTATTACTCCCCTTTTGGAAGAGCTTGTCATCTACCAGATCTTATAGCTTAGACTTATGAGAAATTTTCTCTATAGACGCATCATTATCAGGGATCTACCGACCTTCGAGATAGGCTTGGAATGGAGTCATCCAAGTCAGCTCACGTTCGAGTAGTGCAACACCCGTGTCTGCAGTTTCTACCCCACCGACCTGACCAGGCTACTAGTCAAGTTAGATAGCATCTGTACACTGAACTATCGGCACATATGGTTTGAGGAGTTTCTCAACGAAGACTCTCACGGGCACTGGTGCTTGGAAAGAAGCGAGTCTAACAAGTTTATTCGCACTAGAGTTGTCACTCCATTTAATGTGCATTATTTCTAGCCCTTTAAACTTTTCTTTGAGCTTTCGCACCTCATTCAGATAGCCATCAAGTTGTCATCCAAGCACTGGTACTCCTTCTGCACTTGGTTTACGACTAGTTGTGAGTCCCCTTTCATGAGAAGTCTCCTGATTCCAAGTGACGCAACTATGTGGAGCCCATTTACTAGTCCTTCATATTCTGCAACATTATTGGAAGATTTAAAATCTAATCGAATAACGTACCTGAGTTCATCGCCTATTGGAGATTTGAGTACAATGCTAGCCCCCGAGCACTAAAGCATGAGCGATCCATCGAAGAAGAGTGTCCAATGGTCATCAACCACACTTGGCCTTGTTTCTTTGATACTTGTCCATTAGCCGATGAATTCCTCTAGTACTCCCAACTTAACGCTTGTCCATGGTGCATAGTGTACGTAAAACTCATTGAGCTCAACCGCCCATTGTGCGATTTGTCCAGTAGCCTCCTTGTTCCGTATGACATCCTTCAGCGGATACATCATCACAACAGTGACCTTGTGCGCCTGGAAATAGTACCATAGCTTTTGGGAAGATATCAAGACTGCATATAGCAACTTCTGCACTTGCGGGTATCATAGCTTAGAGTTGTGTCAAACTTCACTCACGTAGTAAACATTTTTCTGGACCTTAGCCTTTTTCTTAGGACATTCCCACTCGACTACCAGTATCATGCTTACAACTTGCGGGGTTGCTGTTTTGTGGAGCCCATTTCAGGAGACAACAATTATCTTTTTAAATCCTAGAATGTGTTCTCCTCTTCTTCTGTCCACTTGAACAGGTTGTGTTTCTTTAGTAGCTTGAAGAAAGGTATTCCTCACCCGCCCATCCTGGAGATGAACCGACTAAGGGATGCTATGCATCCTATCAGTTTTTGAACTTCTTTTAGTGTTCAAGTTGACCGCATGTGGTCGAGAGAATCGATTTTGCATGGAGGCCTCAATACCTCAACTTGACACTAGGAAGCCAAGAAGCTTGGTGCACAGAATGCTGAACGTACACTTGTCAGGGTTGAGCAACATACGATACTTCCTGAGGTTGTCAAATATTTTCCTGAGGTCGTTAATCAATGCGTCTTCAGTTCTAGACATGACTACAATATCATCGATGTAAGCTTCAACATTGCACCCAATCTAGAGCCATAAGCAGTTTTGAATACATTGTTGATAAGTAGCACCAGCATTCTTTGAACTAAAAGGTATCTTTAAATAACAAAATACACCAAATGAAGTAACGAAAGTAGTTTTCTCCTCATCCTCTACCCCTATGCTAATTTGGAGATACTCCGAATAGGCATCTAGAAAACACAGCAAGGCACACTAACCTTGGTATGCATAGTGCACTGAGGCCATGAATCTACCTAGCATTGGACACCCTAGGATCATGTTGTAAGCTATCTCGAAGTCAGCAATATCAAAGGTTAGCTTCTCAATGCAGAAGTTATCAAGCTCACCAAATATGACCGGCAACTCAATTTGGCCATGGGGCATAGTCCATGAGTTCAGAGTTATGCTATGGAAGGGCTCGATTCCTATTTTGAGTTCCGATCTTTGGATCCCCATCTTGTCTAATGTCTTGGCAATGATGTGGTTGAGCAAACTACCCCCATCGACCAAAGTCCAATGAATCTTGATGTTGAGGGTAGTAGGTTGGACCACAACCGGATATCAACCAGGGTGCGGAACCAAGGCTGGATGGTCAACTTGGTTTAAGGTGATCGGAACCTCCGACCACTTAAAGTATCGAGTAGGTCCTGTTAAGGCCAGATTGACCTCCCTCTCGTGCACCTTTTACTGTCTCTTTGACTCATACGAGGTGTATCCTCCAAAGATATGTGCCAAGCTCTAATTGGCCCCGCAAAATCTAGGCTCATTGTCTTTAGCATCTGCCTTGACCTGTTTGCTGTGATACTCAACAACGGTGGCCTGAGCTTATCATCGACCTTCTTTTTAATGGTGTGGAATTCATCGAAGTTGTGTTGGTTGGTCCGATGGACGACACACCGCTTTCCACTACCTCGACTTAGGCCTTTGTTATCCCTAGTGTTGAGCAACTTGCTCATATCAACCATAGCTACAGTCGTGTTTGGACCTTTGCGCTTGCCATCGAGTTTATTCTTCTTACCCTCATTCTTTGAGGATTGAGGTTTATCCTTGGTAGAATAAGGATTCTTAGTGTGTACCTAGGCTTCAGCATGCTTTGTGTACTTGTCAACCAACTCAAAAAGATCCTTAACTGTATGAATATTCTAGGTAGCCACTTTCCCATCCACAACCGTGTCTTTAATGCCTCGCTTGAAGGTGGTGATGATGGACTGGCCGGAGATGTCTGGGATCGTATTATGCCTATCATTGAACCTTCAAAATAAAATATTGAAGGGATTCATCTCTACCTGAGTCAGTTGATAAAGAACGTCTTCTATCCCCGGGTGCTCAAACGTACCCTGTAAGTTTGCAATGAATTGAGCCTTCAACTCTACCCATGAATGAATCAAGTTGGGTGGCAGGTTAAGCAAGTAGGATCTCATAGGTCCATTGAGGGTGGCTAATAGATATTTGGACATCACCATGTTGTCACCACCGGTTGCTCGAATAATAGTGGTATAGATCTATAACCACTAATTAGGGTTGAGTTTCCCATCGTACTTCTGGATTGGGCTGGCTTTAAATTTATCAGGCCATCGTGTTGCCTGGTGCTCGGATGTGAAGGCTTCACAACCTCCATCTAATTCTTCAGGAGGTGGTAGGGGAGGACTTTCACGCCTATTCCTTCAAACAAGGGAGCCACGTCAACCATCACATCCTAGAGATCTGCGTTCGTTATAGCGATGATCGTCCTCACAGCGTTCCTCACGGTTGTTGTCTATCACTCTTTGTATATTGTGCCAATCGTGAGGAATGTGATGCCTTAAGTCTTCCTGATTCTTACGCCTATGAAGGGGGTAGTTGCAGTTCAACCTGTAAGGCTATACTCAAGGTCGACCTCCCGTGCTTCCTACTTGTGACCCCTCCACTCGAGAGCATCTGGGTTCATGGCTCCTTGAACCAACTCCTTGCTGGCTAGGGTGCCTACACTCGCTAGGATTGTTTACTCGAGTAGCTTGGATCTGAGCTGCACCGAGTAAAGTATTGATCTGATTAACCATATGGGTTACGAGAATCATCGGATCCAACTCAAGAAGGGATCTTAGAATCATATGAGCTCCGTAGACATTAGCCTATGGAGTACTGAAAACATTACTGTTGAGGCTTGGCTGCGGTCGAGCCGATGAAGCTTATGATGGTCGCCCCAAGGGAGTTTGTTCCTCAATTTTGCCACCATTGCTGGTGGGGGTGTGCCCGCCGGGAGTCAACGTTGAAGGCTAGGAGGCACCTGACCTCCTACAATCCGTTGATGAAGGGTTGTGTTGGGGGCACGCAAGGCCCCAGCTGCAGACATCTCTGGTGGTATATTTCCGTCAACTCTGCTATTGTGGATGGCGATTGCTACTACTGGGTCCTCAGGAATTGCAGCACCATTGTTTACCACAACATTCAGATCTTCTGTGGTTGGGTCTAGGGGTGCACCAGTGACTCCTTCGGTCATGAACACAAATCAATCTGTCCGGTTGCCACTCTTGTGACTCTCACCATCACTGTCGGTGTCTATGAATTGTAGAATATTGGGCTCCATAGGATCCCACTTGAGGTATCCCACCTCGCAGTATGCATCCAATGGGCTGAATTCAACAATACAATTGTGGATTCGTTCATCTTGATCGTCCCAACGGAAAACCATAGTTCCAAATGTGATATTCGATCCGGCAGGATTCTCTAAAGATGGCTGGCGTGGACTCAAAGTAGTCCTTGAAACCGTCTTTAGAGAATCCAACTCGAGCATGTACTCGAGACAAGATCGATTCTAAAAAGCAGATGAAGGCCCCTACTTAGCGCGCCAGCTATCGAATATTAGTTCCTGATAATATATCCGTAATTGATTGGGGTACCTTCGAGATTAGGGATCGAACACGAAACAAGGCACACAATGCAGGTAGGTTCGGGCCTTCGAAAGAGTGATACCCTATGTCCTGTTTGTATGTTACCGTAGTATATTGATCAACTCCAGTACAAGCAATGGGGCTAGACATGTTATAAGGAGTAGATCGAATCTAAGCTAATCTAAGGTTGAAGCCGCCAAGTATCTCCTATGCTATGGTCTTGGTGCTTACGTCAAGCTGCGCATGCATTCATCTGGCTTGAGTTCACCCTTTTCAGGGGTCTGGATCCCCGTCTTATATAGGACTAATGTACCACCTCCTATCCAGCCGTAATCGATAGGGAATCCTTCACCTTGTCCGTCAAGACAAAGCAGATAGATCTGGTCGAGATACTAAGTCATACTCGAGTTGGATAACCAATCAAGACATTACTAGTACAAACCTTCTATATTCCGTGTGTATTATGTACCACAGATACAGTTGCATAATATCCAGAGTTGTTAAATATGAGCGTGATCTATCTTGTTCATATATAATGTATTCTTTATGCGTATATATGTATAGTTAGATATTCGACATGTTCATTACTGTTACGAAATCAGAACTCTCCTAGTCCCTTTTCTGATCAGAGGGGTTCGAATGGACTACCTATTCACGGCTCCTACTTGATATTGTTGGCTTGGCCTCAATTTGTAGCATTCTCCTTCAGTTTGGCGTCAAGCGCCTGCATGCAAGCGCGCTTGAGCGTTCGCCCAATCAAATCGATGCCTCAGGGGTACCGCCGGGTAGCTAGGGATTCGGTTCCAAAAATCAGATAAAAAGGGCCAATGAAAAATTCCGTATAAGCAGCCCAACGGAAATCTTAACTAATCTAGGCTATTAGATTAAAAGAAATGAAAAGTTTATATCTGTCTAGGGTACTCTAAAAGAGCTCAACATATAATATTTCCGCGACTGGATCCCACCTAGTCTCGTGCCATGGCTACTTCACTCTTCTTCTTTTGGGAAGACGACAAATCTCCCCTAGTTTTAAACAAAATTGGATTCCTGTATTTTGATATTTACATTTCTGAACCGAACATCCGTCGAAGAGGCAGACCTATCCTCCAGATAAGCTTTCATAAAGTTTCATAATTGGCATGTTTAAAATCTCTCCAGATCGATTATATGAAAATCATACTACTAGATGGTTTTTTGAACTTATTTTATAAAAGCATTAATTTATTAATACACATTAATATACTGTTATAAAAAGTATTAGGCAACGGTGCATCACGAGGACCATCAAGTCAATTAAAAGAAATAAAAATGAAGGGACAGAGTATTAGGAAGATAAGACGGTAACAATCAAACATAAGACCCGTTAAACCACCAGGCCTTCCGAAAACATTTCAAAAGGAGCATTGCCTTTTCTGTCTGATCTTGAACTCACCTCTCACACCAGCGCATCGCCACCCTTGGGCAATGAATCGGCACCTCCAAGGATTTCTTCTCTAGCCAGCCATATTTTGTGCAACTTTTTAGGAGGAACATGCTCTGCAATAGACAGTTAGACAGCAACCCAAGGATGAACAAACATTGCGAGATTAAAAACTAATCAGCCAACTACTAAAGAATGCATAAAGCACATAAAAGGCACCCTAATCGAAGAAACTGATTCCTCATCCAACATGACTGCAAGAGTGTATAACATTGGAACGATGAAGTACATGAGACCCACAATGAGAACAAAACGGACGAACGGCTTCATAAATTTACAAGGAATCGTGAAGCCTTGGTATGCCACCATAAACTCTTTTAGCAGGTTGTCTGCACTAGTACAAACAACAGAGACTGGCTGACACTAGAAACATTTCACAATGCCACTTGACAAAAGAAATACAATCGCGAAGTCTATAACAACACCAACTACCAGTGCATAGACATAGACTGAAGACCAGAGTTTCCGGCAGCTTCCTGCAGCAAAAGCTGCCATGAGAGCAAGCAGGTCTACTACCATGATCAAGTGCAATACCTCAAGCGGCACATCCTTCTTCCTGACAGATTTAATCAAAAGAAACATGATTACGACAATGGATGCCACGAAGGAGATAGATTTCAACCAGAAGAACGTTTTGTAGCGCGGAGGATGAATTGCAAGAAGGACCAGATTGCCTGCCACATGGCCTTTATCATCAGACCAGAAGCCACCAGGTGAGTTTAAACCAGCTTGGTACGTGATGGAGGCTGCTAAAATTGCAAGAAGCATCAGATATTCGTGCCCCTTTTGAACTTTTTTTTCATCATGACCCGAACTTCCTTGCCGCTGAGAATTAGATTCTGCCCTGACCTCATTCTTACAAAAAACCCACTCAAGAATACATTTGCCTAATGGCCCTCCTAGTTTATCAAGTGTCGAAGAGACCAGAAGCACTTGAACCACAAGGTAGATTAGAACTGCAACAGCAATGATGATGAGATAAATAGATTGTTTTTTATTTCCTGCAGCTTCCTGCAGAATAGGCAACCAAGAGGAAACCCAAGCTCACCACCAAACACACTCGCAATGTATATGACTTGATACCGTGCTGACATGATTCTTTGTTCACAAGTAGTATTGTAATAACTACAGATGACAGACTGAATTGGAGTAGCAGAACACATTGTAGCGTGTTCAATGGTTCTGCTGAAGGATCGGATCGCCTGGTTTGCCACTGACATGCGTATCATCATACCACACTATGAAAAACAGATAAAAGAGACATAATTTAATAATAGGTCATCACACGATCCGTCAATTATGTCATCTCGGGTCACGACAGGGTATAGACCCATCACAAATATCAGGTAAAAGGTGACATGTTATAATATTAATTATCACTTACGATATGAGTAACGGGTAATGACTGCACCCGTCACTTATAACATGATCATAAGTGACGGATCTCCTTCCACCAGTCATAAGTAGTGGGTCGTATTATAACCCGTCACTTATAACTTGGCATAGGTGATAGATCTTGCTGGATCAGTCATAAGTGACGAGTCATAGCTGCTGATGCGTCAGTGGCCTTCAGCTTCTTTTTAGGTGGCATGTTTTTGGAATGTTCGATCCCTACGGATGGCACCAACTGTTAGAAACTTTCATCTGTGAGGAACCGTCCAAATAGTATTCTAATTAATCATCAGGAGGATTATTATTCATAATCACAACCTCAGTGATTAACCAGAATACCATCCCGGTAGTCCCGGCACGTGTTTTATACCTAAAATCAGAACACATGCCTTTCCAACATACATATCACAACATAGATTAAGAAAGAGCGAGTAATAAAAGTTACATTACAAGTTCTTAAGCATGCAACCATTTGCAACAGTTTACACAAGGAGAAACTACACAGCGGAAGATTAAAACCTTAACAACAACAAAAGGAGAGAGGAACCATATGCCCTTTGGCTCCACCCCAAAAGCTATGCCTCACCAGAGTAGGATGCACTCCTCTTGCCCACCACCTGCATCGGCGGGCATGAAGTAGCCAAACATCGCATCACCCTCACCAGCAGAACCTGAAAGCGCAGGCATGAGTACAAAGGTACTCGTAAGACTTAAACCATATAGAGCACATATACTTAGCTTGACTCCAACGATTATGCATTGAGCTGATAGCAAGAGTAGGTCACAAGGTTAAGTAAAACATATGCGGTAAGCAACCTAGACACATATATGTGAGCATCTATACTTAACTCCAAAAACAATTACCTTTCTACCTTGTAAACCACAACTTGAACATGTATGTATAGTAACCATGGTATCTCATCAACAAACCACCAACCAAAACCATCACACCATAACCTTATTCCACATTCGTAAACTCTACGACCAATACAAATGAAACAATAGCATGCTCATGATCGAGAGCGCGGCAATTCAAATTATTCTTATACCCTGCAGGGGGTAAACCTTTACCCACACGACTCAAGGACCATTCGGCTTGTGCTACTCGTGAAAGTAGACACAAGGGGGTACTCGAGTCAACCTTTCTCATGCCGGGAACCACCCACTTGCAATGCCCCTATAGCACCGAGGTTACCACGGGCGTGTCCCAGACACCTCCGGTTCTCCGCCACCTTGCTTCTCCTTTTATTTTTCTCTTACACATCATAGAGCTGCAAGGCAAGTGTCGGCACGGCATATGATAATTGGCTTACCTTACCATTAGATCAGCATGTGGTGAGTACAGTAAGTGCTAGAGCCAACTGTACCGACGAACGACCTTAAACGATGCAAGCGATCTATGGCATCCGAGCTCCTCTTCCGAACTACCCAGAGGATTCCTCCTGGGCAGAAGATACCCCTAACACCGCCCACATCTCGCCTCAATCTCAAATCTCAACCATTCATCTCAACCTCATCTTTATATCTATAAACAGTGATTAAGCCCAAAGCTCGCAAACAATGGCAGCATCGTTGCTCGACTTCTACCGAGGACCTAAGCATTGCTAAGCATTTCGAATAATCCTTGAAGCTAGACACCAACTATATCATGAAGGATACAAGGATAAGGATTCATCAATAAGTCAAGGTAGAGATAATGCATCAACATAGGTTCTACCCATATTAGCCCGACACTGGACTCAACACATGCAAACATACATAAAGCATAATCTATTAATTTTAGACTCCATTTAATTTGAACAAAGGGTGCAGTATACTTAAATGCTTTCCTTGCTACTCTGAGGTTTGTGTGATACTTCCGGATTAGAACTCGCAGAAGTGGTGTGCCTCAGTGTCACCCTCGATCACACTCGCGTCACGCTCTGGTTCTTTGTTCACTACTGAAGAACGCATGGAATGTTGAGCACGAATGACATGAAATGACGGATGCTCCACGGTGCATGACAAGGTGGAGATGCAATGCCTCATGACATGAGTTTTAAAGCCTCAAAATTTTCCTAATTTGGATTAATGTTAAGCATCTACTCATTTCCTGGACTAATTAATCTTAGCACAAAACTTAACCCTAAATAGGAATTTAATCATATCTAACATGAGGGTGATTATTTTTAATGAGCAGGGAATCAATTAAAAAGATTTACAAAATTGATTTCATCAATTTTGGAGCTACCAATAATTAAATATGGATTAATGAAGATCAAACCCTATTTTATTAACCCATGTAATTTAAATACACATTTAATAGCTCCTAGTATTTTTATCCTGTAGATTATGACCATATAAACTTAACAAAATTTGTTTCATGATTTTTGGAGCTATATACAATTTTCTACGTATTTTACAAGTTTCACCCGAATTATGTGTTGAACGAAAACTCAATTTCGCATTAACTGATTAAATCCAAATATTAAATGGGCCAAAAACTTTTTGCACCCAGGTCGAGCTAGCCACAGTCACTGTTAGTGGGCCCGACGGGTTTTGACCCAGGTCAAAATTGACGGGGGCGGGGCGGCATAGTGCCGGCGGCATAGCGAACTCGCCGCCGGCGAACGGCAGCACCAGCATGACACGAGGGATTCAATTGAGGGTCGTGTTGTCGCCGGTGAAGAACGGAGGACGGCCACTCGATGGCAAACGGTGGCTATCATCAACGGCGGCTCGGTCAAGCACGTTGTCGGCCAAACAGCGGCGTAATCGACCCAGCCGAGCACTCCTACAGCATCTACATGAGCATGTGGACTCAACGGTGTGCTCATTGGCTGCTGGGCCCGACTGGAGAACGGTTGGCGGCGTGCGGCCATGGGCGGCGGCTCTCGGCTCTCGCGGAGAGCCACGCCGGCGTCGGGCCCAAAGGAAACGGAGGAGAGGATCACCGCATGATTGGTTGGGGCAAAGAAGCTTCGGACCGGTGGTTTCGATGGTGAGGGGGCGGAGCCACTTGGCCGGCGCCGAGGAAGACAACACCTGCACGATGATTCCGGCCAAGGAAAGGGGAATTCGCGTGAGAGCCGGTCGGTGATGCTCCCTGGGTTCTCTCTCTTGCTTCTTGTGACTCAGGCTCGATGGATTCATGCTTGGGCACTGCGAATTTGGGCGGTGGCATTGCGGTACGCTCTGCTCTGCTGCTCTGTGCTGGGCGGCAGAGTGAGAGAGAGAGAGAGGAGAGCAGAGAGAGCGAGGGGACATAAGGGCGTGGGAGCTCTCTCTGGAAGGTGCCCGGGCATGACTCAAATGTGTGATGGACTGGCCGACCTCAAAAGTCGACAAAGTCGGCGGGCAGCGGCAGAGAGCACACAGAGAGCGGGAGGGATGGGCGACGAACAATAGTCAGCTGATAAAATATCCATCCCACTTCTTCTATTCAAAAGAATACCTTCCCATGGTCCAAAAATTATGCGACAAATTTTGTGTGAAACTACAATTCACATGCAACCCATTTTAACTAGTTTGACCTATAATGCCTGAGCCAATTTAAAATTAAAATTTCCCAAACATGCAACCTTTTCTAACTTGTGGTAATTTTTATGCCTTCAAAACCATCCCCAAAAATTTGGGAAAATTCATTTATATTCTTAATATTGCATGGACTAATTTCTAAACTTGTTTCCAACCCTATGTTTTATAGCAATATTGTGAGTTGCTTAACAACGCACCAATTAACATTGGTTTATACAATTTATGTTTAATTGAAAAAGCATGTTCACAATTCACCAAACAATTAAGCATGATGCCAATGATGTTTATGATACTTAATAACATGCTTAAGCCATTTGGGCTGCTACATCATCCCAGAAAAAAGTGGTTGGCCTTTCATAACCCTAAGGTGTTCCGAAGGCACTGTGCACTGTAATTAATGTTAATTGGCTTTTCGGTTATAGTGTCACCCTATTTATAGGTTGTACCTAACCACCCTCTGTTACAATGTACAATTATACCCCTCTAACTGCCACATTCCTAGCATATTCATAGGTATTTTGGTACTATCCTAGTTACACCTATCCTATTTACAATTATGCCCTTCTGAGTCTTTAGTCACCTGTGACAGTCCGACCTTCGCCTGGGATCCCGAAGGTCTTCAGCTGATGGCACCTTCAGCGCACCTTCAGCACTCGTACATACTCTGGCATGGCCGAGAGTCCTTAAGCTACCTTAAGCATCCTCGAAGGGTCCCTGCAACATGTCAAAGTCATGGCAACCATAAGCTTTGTTAGTAAATAGTGACGCAGAGGCATTCAACCCTTTACCTGAAGGGGACTGTTAGACCATTTCCCAACACCATCTAAAAACAACTAACACTAAGCATGAAAGAAAGAGATAGATGGAGAAGGGCCATGCAACTATTTGAAGATCATCCACCAGATGATTCAAGAAGGGACGCGTTCAACAACCACTTACTAACACTTTTCATCCACAGGAAACAAAATTTGTAGATGAACATTTACGAATCAATTATCATTGCTGAGACCCATGACCATATCCTTGTTACTAAAGAATTGCACGTAGTGGCAATATTCCCCATTGTATCATTGATCTCAAGATGCATAGTGTGTAGCTGTTTAATACCTAGATCATCTCAAAATGGCAGTGGAAAGTGGCAACGCAAATTAGTGGAAGAATACAAGTCGTGCCATGTAACACCCTAATTCTCAGTGTGTGAATTTTAAAAAATTTGCCCACAATTTAGTTAATAGCACCACCGTAAGCATAGGATTAAAACAATATTTTCTTAAATCAAACAAATGGTCTAGGATATATTTTGTTTGATGCGTGCATGCTGGCTCTGTAGTTGCAGTAGGCCCATTTTCTCCCTCTCTGGAATTTTTTATTGAAAAATATTTCAAAACTTGTTTGAATTCGGGGTAAGATTCAAATTAGAAATAGATTTTGAAAAGAAATAAAAGAAACCTTGTCTTGGGCCGAAACTCCCTCATATCTCAGCCCAAAACCTCCCTCCCCCTCTTTCTCTCTCTACTTTGGGCTTGACCCGAGCCACCTCCCCCTCCCTTCCTCTCCCTTCGGCCCGAGCCCATGTTCCCGAGCCGGCCTCCTCCTGTGCCGAGCCGAGCCCCGCCCACGCCCCGGCTCCTCTTCTCCTTCCTCTGGCCGTGCCCAGTTCCAACGGCCGTCAGCCGTTTTCCCTTCTCCTGCGCCCTCTCCTCTCCCAACAACTGCCGGATCCGAGCCCTAAAGCCCCATTAAGTTTCCTCAGCCATTTCCCCTCTCTATTGCACGGTAAAAGCAAGAAAACCGTCGGCCATTAATCCATGGATCCCGCCCCCTTTCTCTTCCAATTCCGACCACCCTACTCCTCCTGTCCTCTATTTAAGCCGCCCATTCTCTCCATGGCAAAGTTCCTCGCATTTTGCTTTAGCTCCCACACTTTTTCCTCGCCGATTTCGTCATCGCCGGCCTCTTCTTTGCCAACTCCGGTGAGGAGCTCCGCCGACGCCGTTCTTCGTGACCGAACCACCTCCGGCCAAATTGACCCATTCATCATCTTCGCAGGACCCTCCGGAGTTGGTTCCACGATTTGCCGTCGTCATTCGGTCGTCGGAGCACCCCTCCCACTGCCTAGCCGACCGCCGCTGCCATTCTCGTCGTCGCCCGCCCCTCCCTCCTTCTCTTCCACCGCTCGCCGGAGCCTCCCGCTCACCGGCGCATGTACCCGGCCAACTCTGGCCGTCCCCCAGCTGCCCGTAGCCGTTCCAAAGCCATCGGTCCTCGGTGGATCATGGACTGATGGATCTCGGTCGGTTCACCGCTCGGTGGACTCAGTCCACCGCCTTTTTGTTCACAAAATTATTCAGTCCGATTTATGACATCATCATTGCACAATAAACCTGCTTTCAGTATAAAAATAATCGGTTTTATTCTCTGATAATAAGTAAAATTTGCAGAAACACCCCTGAAACTTCAAACACTCATAACTTTTTGCTTGTAGCTCCGATTTAGGCGATCTTTGCGCTCATATTCTCGTAGCGACGTGTGGAATCTGTTTATAGGGTTTTTAAATCTAATTTTAGGACTGTTTGGTGTACTGTTATTATGTATGATTGTGTGCTCGTGTAGACGATTCAGTCCAAGAGTTCGGGAATTTCCAGGAAGAAGATTTTGAAGGACCTGTGCATCACTTCGATGAAGGCAAGTGTCTTGACCATGTTGTGAACCCAATTTTTTATAAAGATAGTCTTTATCAAATATGCATGCTGTTTTATAAAATGGGTAGTATAGCAAACACTAGTGTTAGTTGTAGATGTTTTATCCTTAAAATAACATCATGTTTATGCTTAGCCATTCTTTTAGATGTACATGTAGCATGTAGGTGATGAATCATGAGTTATGAACTAAAAGTTGATATAGGAAGTATGTCATGAGAACTGATGTTATTAAGGGAGTTAACAACAAGGATATTTGGGGTTTTGGGCAAGAAAGGGGTTATTCTCGGCATGGTTGGTTGATTGGAGATGTTTGGTAATCTACCCTTATGGGGTTATTGGCGGTCTTGCCCAGACCATTTTAAGGACCGGTTCGTGGCGCGACCATCCATGACAACAGTACAACCACGAGACCAATATGGTATGGCTTGGCGTAGTAATTAGATGTTCTCCCAGTGTTGTATGAGCCAATTGGATGTGTAGATAAGGAAGGATTACTTCCCGATTCTACCCGGCACAAGAGGGGGCTTCTGGGTGGAGGGTTACTCCACTTATGTACGGCGGTGAAAACTCAGTGGGCAAGTGCATACTGGGAGACTCTTTGGAAAAGCCTCGTAATGATCTCTTGGCGCACACCCTGGAAGTGTGTAAGGTACCAGCAGGACTGGCAACAGAGAAGATCATGACTCGTGGGTAAAATGTACAAACTCTGCAGAGTGTCAAACTAAATATTCAGCCGTGCTCACGGTTATGAGCGGCATGGACCCTCACATGATTAGTCGGGTGGATGTCTTACATGGTTAAGAATCGGTTGAATTCTCGAAGGTTAAAGAAAATCTTTTGTACATCTTTTCCTTTTTAAAATAAAATTGCTTTTTCATAGTTCAAGGATAAAATTAGCTTTTATGCAAATAAAACCCTAGAGAATAGGAAATCTTGGTTCAAGCCACCATGTCATATTTTTCCCCCACTTGTTGAGTATTGGAAATACGCACGCTTGCTGTTTCAGAAGGTGAAGCTTTTAAAGATTTCCCTGAAGATGATGATGAGTTCTAGGCTTGTGGAGCTTCCGGTCGACTGCCTGTTGGCATGGAGCTGCGTTGTGTTTTGTTCGCTGTGATGTAAATTTTCTTTTAGACCCGTGCGTGGTCATGTTGTAATAAATAACGTTGTAATAAGAAGCATTGTGTCTGTTATGCATTGATGATATTGCTATATGTATGAATAAACAGATCCTGGCATACATATAGTTTACATCTGGTTTTGGTCTTAAAACCGGGTGTGACATGTCAATCAATGCTATCAAGGTAAGATGGTTGTTGTCTCCAAGGTGGTGATAGGAAGTTGTAAGGATGTTGGAGTGAAGCGGTTAACATAAAATAGAAGGGTCTTGCATGCAATTTGGACATTTCTTGGATTAGGTTGTTCTTCTCGAAGGGATCATCTTTCCCTTCAAGTATAACCTTCAAGGAGGCATTAAGTGCTATAGCGATCTTTGTAGGTATCCGTGGAAAGCCTGTATTAGAAGATCCCATCATAGATTTATTGATCCTTAACTGCAACGTTCTGGCTCCGCATCAAAGCATGAATCCCTGATTATTTAAGAAACATTAAATAAGTATTAAATATCATAATTAATATGTAACAATGCTTTAAAAATAACTAATAAATAAAGTTATGTGCCATAATTATTTGACTAACATTAAATAAATTAGAAGTAATTACATTAACAATAAAATGAATAAGACATAATAGAGATGATTACGACAATAAAGCGAATAATACATTATTCATGAACAAGTACAAGTGCACCGAATAATTACACTGGCTACTAGATGACGACGACGCCGCACGCAATCCTCGGGTGTGTAAGTGTTAGGTGGGTGTGTGGCCGTCATCCTACCGCATGTGCCTTTGCTCATCATCTTCGTCGGCCGGCCCTGTGGGATTCCCACAGAACGTGTATCTAGATCTGCTAACTTGGCTCTATATTTACCATGATGAAGGATCCTCATGCGAAAGTGTGGACACCTCTAGTATGTGCTCCGATGGAATTCGGTGTGCCAAAGGCTCACCCACCCTGCTAGTACCACTGTGAACCCATAGGTGCATTGAGATAGTGGGGTAGTGTCTGCTGAGAAGCTCGGTAAAGCTGGCAGCCTGCATTGCAGCAACCTAGTCAAAATCTTGCGTGTCGCTCCATTCAGACATCTACTGTGCATAGTCAATGATGTCCTACTGATGAGTCGATGCTACAGGCGGAGCTGTCATCATAATCTGAGGAGGTTGTGTCCACTATAGGGGTTGTGAACCTAGTGTACACTGATTAGGCTCAAGATCCTGGGTACATCTTCTACCTCTGCACCAAAATGTGACACATGATGCTCAGCAGCCAAATGTGCCTCTCACGATTATGCCCAAACGGGTTCCCCACGGGCACTGGACGAGTACCTGTTGTGGGAGGCACGGGACAGGTCCATAGCTGGTAGGTTGTACCCCGTCCAATGCGATAGCATAACCACCTAGACCACGTATAGAGGATAGGAATCAAGACCCTCTTGTCCTCATGTAGTCCTTGAGAGCGTTCTGTTCTCCCTGCGTTGATGATCCGCTTGCTTCCCCACAAGCTTGCTCCGTCTGCGTACGCATCTTGCACGCCTCTTCAGTTTGTATAAGATGAGGGCCATATCGGAAATACAGATATGTAACTAATGAAAATCGTTAGAAGTACCGCATCACTTATCATAACATGAAGAAGGCAAGCATGATCCTCAGAGAAGGGTCTGGGGGCTGGCTCTATAAGTCCGTTGAGTAAGGTAGCACAAGTGCACAGATGGTATAATAAAATGTACCCCTATTATGTTGTGTCATCATATTGTCCAGCAGGAATGATGACATCCATCGTGGCTAACTCCATCCACCTCTGTAGGTGCTCGGCATTCACAGATGCCTAGTCCTGCATGCCTTCACTCCCCTGTGCACTCCTCCTATATGTGACATAAATAGTTGTAATTTCTTAACATGGATCACCTAAGGTAGTAATGCTATGTACAATAACACACTTACTCATGCGCCCATCTGGAGTCTCGTGCGGGGGGTACTAGCACTACCTATCGATACCCGAACTGCCTCTATACACACTCAGTATGAATATACTTTCATGTTGTTAATGTATAAGAAGAAGCATCTGGTCATACATAAGTCTAAGTCACGCAAACAAGCAGATGCGATGAGCCATCCAGTCGTAATTTTGACCACTCGTGCCATATGCCATGGATCCCACTCCATAAGATCGGTACTGAGGATGTCCAGATCACCGATCATCCGGGAGTAGCTACCATGGTATTGCTACTGACTCCATCTCATCCTAGCATGAATTCATCGATACCCCATCATAAGCCTCATGTCATCTGTAATGCCATCAGAGATGGGGAATGGATAGTAGCTCTTGCTCATCCAAAGCTGACAAATTGGGAGGTACTCCCAGCTCTATAGCTGTAAGAGGTGTAGGCAGTGTGATAATACAAAATGCTTAAACATGTCATTAAGCAATTATAAGCATCATAATTGAAGTTTTGAGTAAGTAATTAATGTAATCAAAGATTAAACAAAAATGGTTGAGTTTAATAATAATTGATGCCTTGTGAAGCAACTCACAAAATTTCTATAAAACATAGGCTTGGAAATAATTTTAGAAATTAGACCATGATAAATGGAGAATATTAGTTATTTTTCCCAAATTTTTGGGAATCATTTTGAAGCCCTAAAGATCCATGCAAGTTATGAAAGGTTTCATATTTGGATAATTTTAATTCAAATTTGTCTCAGTCTTTTTTTGTCAAACCAGTTAAGATGGGTTGCACATGAGTTGCAGTTTCACACAAAAATTGTCCCACAAGTTTTGGAGGTGGGGAAGACTTGTTTTTGGTTCACTAAGGGTGTGGGGATATTTTGGTTCTGCTGGTTACTGTTCACACGCACTACTGTCATCCCCCTCGCTCTCTCAACCTCTCGACTGCAGGAATTGTTGACCGGTGAGGTCAGTCAATGCACCACGCCAGTGACTCATGACGTTGAGGCGCTTCCAGTGTTTGCCCGCCCTTATCCCCTCCCCCTTGGTCTCTCTCGTTCTCTCCCTCACTTCTCTCTCTGCTTCGTCCTTTACTTGCCCGAGCAGCGTACAACATGCACATGCACGCTGCTGCCCAAATTCGCCATGCCCGTGGCCAGTCCAGCCAGGACTGATCCCCGTGGAGCACGGAAGAGGAAGCCATGACCTTTTTGGAGTGGCTCTTCCTGTGAATCCATCTCTTCCCCGCCGAATTTGAGCTCCCCGCATCATCTTCCTCTTCACGTGCTGGCATATGAGCTATAGGTGCTCTGACCCAGGTCATTTGCGTTGCCGTTTCACTGCCGGCGTGCTAAACTAAACCGCTGCCATGCTACCGCTGCTATGCGCTGCTGTGTGCCATTGGAAAGTTCCCTGTGATGCGTTAATGCCTCTGGTGCCGCTCGCTGGTCGAGCCACGTTGCCACTCGTCGCCAGCGAGGTCGGCAGTACTTCCTTGCACTGTGCGCCTTCGGCACGGGTCGACTTTGACCCTGATCAACTAACTAGGCCCACAGTCAGCCTCTGTGGCTAGCCCTCCCCAGGTGCAAAAAGTATTTTTGGCATTTAAATCGGAAATCGCGAAATTGATTTATAGATCAACCATTAAATTGGCTGAAAATTGTAAAATGCATACAAAATTAAATATAGCTCCAAAAATGTGAAACCAATTTTTTTAGCTTTCTTTATTCATATTCTACATGATAAAGATACTAGGCGCCATGAAATACGTGTTGTATTTCTTTGATGAATAAAATATGTTTAAGCTTCATTAATTCATAATTAATTATTGGTAACTCCAAAATTGATGAAATCAATTTTGTTTATCTTAGTATATTATGCCAAGTTCCTTAAAAATACTCACACTCATGTTAAACATAGTTAACTTTCTAAATTGAAATGAGCTTGGTTTAAGCTTAATTAAATCCATAAATTATTAAATGTTTAACAATAATTTAAATTAAGGAATTCCTTCAAGATTTATACTCACGTTACGAAGCATTGCACCGCCACTGTTATCATACACTATGGAGCCTCTTTCATTGCATGTCATCATACTCATTATGATGCATTGTCATATTTATTTAGAAGCTAACGCTTCGAAGTGTCACGTGGTTGAAACCACAAACGAACAAGCGGAGTTCTATGAGTATTGTACAGGAAGCACCATGCAAGCATCTATCATATTTCTCCTATATTTTGGTGAATTACTAGTCAATTTGTTAGATTCTGTTATATGTCGTATATGATGAGTTGATGTCGGGAATCGGGTAGATCCTATTTGTTGCAGAGCACATAACTTGATGAAGTTGTTAATCCTGATCCTTATAACCTAGGTATTTTCATGATATGGTCCAACTTAAAAGTGATGCAATAATTGCTTAGCCTTGCCTAGGCCATCAGTAAAAGTCGAGCGATGGATGTCACCATCGTTCACGAGCTACAGGAATTTCAACTACAGTTAAAATGATATGTTGGGATGATGAGTTGGAAAAATTGAGATAAGATGTGATCTAATGGTAAGATAAACCAATCGTATGTCGTGCTAACGCTTGAGCTGTGACCCTATGATGCGAAGAAAAAGTACGAGGAGATGCAAGGTGGCAGGGAGCTGGTGGTGTCCAAGACACTCTCGCGGTAACCCTGGTGCCATAGGGGCATGTGCAAGTTGGTGGTTCCGGGTATGCGAAATGTTTTCTTGTGGGCCAAGAGGATGGACCCGAGTTGTGTGTGTAAAAAATATACCCCCTGCAGGGTGTAAGAACAATTCAAATTGTCGTGCTCTCAATTATGAGCATGCTTATGTCCATTGGGCAACATCGTAGAGTTTTGTTCAGTTTGGGAAAAGGAATGAAAAGTATGTGAGCTTTTGGGAGAATCATGTGATGGTACTTGTTTAAGTTGATCAAAGTTTACTTTACTAAACTTTATGTTTATTGGCTAGTTTGTTCATGTCATTATATTGGTTAAATGTGCTTTTTCACTTAATCAAATTAACCTTGTGGCTATTCTTTGCTATTCAACCAAATGCATTATCCTTGGAGTCGGGATAGTATATACCCATATTATGTAAGTCTTTGTTGAGCATATATCGGGACTGCCAGAATTTCTTCCATTTCAATTGAGAGCTTTGTTGAGCATATATCAAGATTGCCAAAATTTCTTCCATTTTAAACGACTTAATTGTTGATTAAGCCAGGTGTAAATTGGTCGGGTCTGACAGCGTGGTATGAGAGCCAAGATTGATAGAGTTAACCATAGCTTAGTTAGTGGGTTAATTAAAATTTGATACTAATCAAAGCTAAAATTTGAAATTTAGCATGGTCCTCTATTTTATTTCTTCTCTATCCTAGAGCTATTCGCATCTTATTTCTCCATACTTAATATAGAAAAGTATTGATCTTTGACTCACCTTTCTTTATGGGTTGGGTATGGGTATAGTCCCAAGGAGCACGCCTCACATGTTAAGAACATTAGGTCAATAACTGAAACTAGTTGAATGCTTAAATCAATTATCTTATGCCCCTAAGTGTAACGTATCATAAACTTATCGATATGTGAGTGATGCATACTTTAGGGTCATGATCATCTTCATGTCTCATTGTGCATGCATGCATAATTGTCAAGTAGGAATGATTCTTTCACTTGTTGGTTACTACTTTTAAACCATAAGTTTGTCTAAAAGTCGTTAAAACTATCTAACACCTTAGAGCGTCCTCGTCACCACTAACTTGGGATTTGATAACAGGATGAGAATCCACATTTTTACTTTTTGATTCCAATGCATTTCATTCTTTTATCAAGAAATATTACGTTATGCATCATAATCTTGCCACCCAAATACTACCCATGTCCTTCCGCGTAAAAACACCAGGAGCCAAGCTACACACCAACCAAGTTATTCCAATGGCAAAGATTCTGCTCGATGAGGTCACCTTTATCATGAGCTTAATCATGATTGACACTAGAGGGATATATGTCATATTAGGGATGAATTGGCTAACCAAGAACAAGACCCTCATCGATTGTGCCCAAATAGTTATCACACTGAAGGACTCATCCGACGTTCGAATTTCCCTCCACCTTGATAAGGGTGGTTCCCATCTTTATGCCTTGGAGGGTGCCCTGACTATAGAGTCAATACAATTCCCGTGGTGTGTGAGTACCCGGATGTATTTCTAGAAGAATTACCAGGGATGCCGCCCCACCGGGAAGTTGAGTTCTCTATTGATCTAGTACTCGGAACGGCCCCATTATCTAAAAGATCTTATTGGATGCCTCCAAATGAGTTGGTGGAACTAAAGAAACAACTCAAAGAGTTACTTGAGAAGGGCTTTATTTGTCTGAGCTCCTCACCTTGGGGATGCCCGACTCTTTTCGTCAAGAAGAAAGATCAAAGGTTGCGGATGTCTGTTGATTACTGTCCGTTGAATGATGTCACCGTCAAGAACAAATACTCTCTTCCTCAAATTGATATCTTGTTTGAGAAACTATCTGGCACCCGTTTCTTTTCGAAGATGGATCTATGGTTGGGCTACCATCAAATCAAGATCTGGATGGATAATATTCCAAAGACAACTTTCTCTAGTCGTTATAGGGTTTACGAGTATACTGTCATGTCATTCAGCCTAACCAATGCTCCGGCCTATTTCATGTACTTGATGAATACGGTCTTTATGGAAGAGCTCGACACCTTTGTCGTGATCTTTATTGATGATATCCTCATTTATTCCAAGACCGAAGAGGAACATGCTGAACATCTGTGGGTTGTTCTTGGAAGACTTCGGAAGCATTGTCTTTATGGCAAGTTTAGCAAGTGTCAATTTTGGATGATGGAAGTTTCCTTTCAGGGTCATGTACTTTCTGAAAATGGCATCCCAGTTGATCCAAGCAATGTACAAGATGTACTAAATTGGGTGCAGCCCTGAAGCGTCACTGACATCTGGAGTTTCCTTGGACTTGAGGGTTATTACAGCCGGTTCATCGATAACTTCTCCAAGATTTCAAAGCCTATAACTGAATTATTGAAGAAGGGTGTGGCATTCAAGTGGTCTAAGGATTGTGAGCAAGCTTTCCAAACCTGGAAGACTCTTCTCACCACCACGCCTATTCTAGATCAACCGGACATGCAGAAGAGCTTTGATGTCTATTGCGATGCTTCTGGCATCATACTCGGGTGCATCCTGATGCAAGAAGGTCGAGTTGTGGCTTATGCCTCTCACCAATTGAAACATCATGAGGAAAGCTATCCTACTCATGACTGGGAGCTTGCAGCCGTTGTGCACACTCTCAAGATCAGGCGTCATTATCCTCTAGGCAATCATTGCAACATCTAAACTAACCACAAAAGCCTAAAATATATCTTTACTCAAGCTGATCTCAACATGAGGCAACGGAGATGGCCTGAGTTGATTAAGGACTATGATTTGGAAGTTCACTATCATCCTGGTAAGGCTAATGTTGTTACTGATTCTCTGAGTCGAAGGTCCCAATGCAATTGCCTTATGGTCCAACCCGGAGTTGCCACCTTGTGCGACGAGTTTTGTGGACTTGGCCTAGAAATGGTCAAAGAAGGAATTCTTGCCAACATTGAGATAAATTCCACTCTTTTGGATCAAGTCAAGGAAGCCCAAAAGAGTGAAAGGGGTATGGACCGAATTCAGGACAAAATGAAGGAGGATATGGCTAGTTGTTTTTCTAAAGATGATCAAGGCATCTTATGGTCTAGAAAACGGCTAGTGGTTCCTAAGATCCATGAGTTGAGGGGAAAAATATTGGATGAAGCTCATAATTCATTGCTCTTCATTCACCTCAGAAGCATGAAAATGTATCAAGACCTAAATCAAAGGTTTTGTTGGACTCACAAGAAATGGGAGATTGCTTGATATGTGGTTGAGTGTGACATTTGCCAAAGAGTGAAGGCTAGTCATCTCAAACCAGCCGGTACGCTTCAACCATTGCCAATTCCCTCTTGGAAATGGGAAGTGATTGGAATGGAATTTATTGTCAGACTACGCAAGACCCTCAAGGGTAAGATTCTACTTGGGTCATTGTTGATCACTTCACCAAGTTCGCACACTTCCTTCCCGTCAAGACTCTCTACTCTGCAAAGATGTATGCAGAATTGTATCTCTCTTGCATTGTTTGCCTTTACAGTGCTCTAAAGAAGATCATCTCCAATTGAGGCTCACAATTTACCTATCAGTTTTGGAGGAGTCTTCATGAAACATTGGGCAGCGATCATAGCACCACCTACCATCCCCAAACCGATGGTCAAACGGAGAGGGTAAATCAAATACTAGATGACATGTTGCGAGCTTATGCTCTAACATATGGAAAGAAATGGGAGGATTTGCCTGCCCTTTGCAGAGTTCTCCTATAACAATAACTATCAATCAAGCATCAAGATGTCACCTTTTGAAGCCCTTTATGGAAGGAGCTGTAGGACGCCCCTCAATTAGTCTGAGTCTGGTGAAAGACCATTCCTTGGTCCGGACTTGGTCAGGGAAGCGTAAGAACAAGTCAAGACAATACACGAGCATTTTCTTACGGTGCAATCTCGTCAAAAGAGCTATGTTGATCATTGTCAGCATGAACTCTTTTTCAATTTAGGAGACTATGTCAACCTCAAGGTTGCTGCTCACAAGGGAAACCAACATTTCCAAGTTAAGGGAAAGTTGACACCTTGTTATGTTCGTCCTTTCCAAGTCATTGCTAAGCGTGGAGCAGTGGGCTATAAATTGGAGCTGTCTCCATCCTTCTCCAACATTCACAACGTCTTCCAAATCTCACAATCGAATAAATGTCTTTGAGTTCCAACCGAAGCCGTGGAACTGGACCGTCAGGATCTCCAACCTGACCTTTCTTATCGTGAGCATCCGATTTCACATCCTTGATGAAGCTGGATGAAAGACAAGACGTCGTTCGGTTAAGTTTATCAAGGTTCAATGGAACAATCATTTTGAAGATGAAGCAACATAGGAACGTGAAGATCAGCTTCACACTGATTGTCCTGAGTTTTTCTCCAATATATAAATGATGCTATAGTAATGTAGATGTTATGAAACTTTTTGCCTGTGGTTGAGATAAGTTCACTGTGAGCGGTGAGATTTCTATAGTCCCACCCACACTACCATTGTTTTGGTAGGAATCTTGTATTCCTATTTTTCTTAGATATGTACGTAATCACCATCAAGTACCCGAGGAGACCACCCACACCCTTATTCTCTGATGAATATAAGTAGAAGTTGTTACTTTGTCATGTTAGTGACCTATGAGATAGGATGATGATAACATCATCGCTCGTACAACACCCGTTTGTTTTCTTGTAGAACCCCTATTTAAGGATTAGCTTATCTAGGTGAATATAGCACTAAAAAACCTAGGGTCGTGTCGTCTATTTTATGCCTTTACTGTTCCATTCCTAGAACTCCGAATTTCCTCGGAACTCTTACCGAACCTCCCAAGATTCATTTAAGGGGGGAGTTTTATGATAGTACAAAATGCTTAAACATGTCATTAAGCATTCATGAGCATCATAATTGAAGTTTGGAGCAAGTAATTAATGCAATCAAAGATTAAACAAAAATGGTTGAGTTTAATAATAATTGATGCCTTGTGAAGAAACTCACAAAACTGTTATGAAACATAGGGTAGGAAATAATTTTAGTAATTAGCCAATGACAAGTGGAGAATATTAGGGATTTTTCCCAAATTTTTGGGAATCGTTCTAAAGCCATAAAATATGTGCAAGTTACAAAAAGTTGCATGTTGGAGAATTTTAATTCAAATTTGGCTCCGGCTTTTTGAGCCAAACCAGTTAAGATGGATTGCACATGAATTATAGTTTCACACAAAAATTGTCCCACAAATTTTGGAGGTGGGGAAGACCTATTTTTGGTTCACTAAAGGTGTCGGGATATTTTGCTCTATCGGTTACTGTTGACGTGTCCCACGGTTACCCCTCTCGCTCTCTACCTATCGCATGTCAGAATTGTTAACCTACAAGGTCAGCCAACATGCACGCTAGTGAGTCATGACGCCAAGGCACTTCCTAGGCATCCGGCCGCCCTTATCCCCTCCCCCTTGGTCTCTCTCTCTCTCTCTCTCTCTCTCTCTCTCTCTCTCTCTCTCTCTCTCTCTCTCTCTCTCTCTGCTTCGTCCTTCACTCGCCCGAGCAACATAGAGCATGAACACACATGCTGCCACCCAAATCCGTTGCGCCTGTAGCTAGTCCAACCTGGAGGAGGAAGCCAGGACCTTCTTGGTGCGGTTCTTCGCACGAATCCATCTCTTCCCCACCAGATTTGAGCTCCCCGCGCCATCTTCCTCTACTCCAGTAGTTTCCTCTGCCAACCCACCGTCGACCTACCACCACACCACCACTCTGGCCCAGCTAAAAGCTCGGTGAGCTTCCCTGTGACCCCCTGATGCTTTGGCATGTTTCATTTTTCCTTTTACCCAACGCTGGAGCGAGTCTCTGCGCAAGCCACCTGCCGTCGCTGCTTGTGTGCTCACCGTTTGCCAAACTATGGCCGGGCCATCGAATTCATGTGCTCGTATAGGAGCTATAAGTGCTCTTAGCTGGGTCGTTTGTGTCTCTATTTCACCGCCGGCAGGCTAAGCCTATCCGCCGCCGTGTTGCCGCCGCTGTGCGCTGCCGCTAGCTGCCTTCTGGCCATCGCCATCAACCACGTGTGCCACAGGCAAGGTACCTATGATGCGCTGATTCCTCTGGTGCCGCTCGCTGGTCAAGCTGCGCTGCCGGCGAAGTCGCTAGTACCGCTTGGCACTATGTGCCTCCGGCACGGGTTGACTTTGTTCCGGGTCAGCCAACTGGGCCCACGATTAGCCTCTGTGGCTAGCCCTCCCCTGTTGCAAAAAGTATTTTTGGTGTTTAAATATTCGGTTAAATTGGAAATCACAAAATTGATTTATTCATCAACCACTAAATCAGCTAAAGTACGTAAAATAATAAGAAATTAAATATAGCTCCAAAAATTATGAAACCAATTTTTTTTAGCTTTGTTTGTTCATATCCTACATGATAAAAATACTAGGATCCATGAAACACATGTTGATATTTTTTATTAATAAAATGTGTTTAAGATTCACTAATTCATAATTAATTATTAGCTCCAAAATTGATGAAATCAAATTTGTTAATCTTAGTATATTATGCCCTATTCATTAAAATACTCACTCTCATGTTAAACATGGTTAAATGTCTAAATTGAATTGAGCTTTATTTAAGCTTAATTAAATCCTAAATTATTAAATGTTTAACAACAATTTAAATTAGAGGAAAACCTTAATGATTTAGACTCACGTCGTGAAGCATTGCATCTCCACTATTGTCATACAATATGGAGCTTCTTATGGAGCTTCTTTCATTGTATGCAATCATACTCATTGCGATGCACTGTCATCTTTATTTAGAAACTGATGCTTCTGAGTGTTGCATTGTAGAAACCACAAACGAATAAGCGAACTTCTGTGAATATTGCGCAGGAAGCATCTTGGAAGCACCATGCAAGCATCTATCATATTTCTCCTATATTTTGGTGAATTATAGGTCAATTTGCTAGATTTTGATATATGTCATATATGTATGTGATGATGAGTCGATGTCGGGAATCGGGTAGATCCTATTTGTTGCGTAGCACCTACCTTGATGAAATTGTTAATCCTGATCCTTGTAACTTGGGTATTTCCATGACATGGTCCAACTTAAAAGTGATGCGGTAATTTCTTAGCCTTGCATAGGTCATCAGTAAAAGTCGAGCGATGGATGTCACCGTCGTTTGCGAGCTGTAGAAATTTCAACTACAATTACAAAGAAATGATATGTTGGGATGATTAGTTAGAAAATTTGTGACGAGATATGAGCAGGTGCTAGGGGCAGTTCGAGAGAGGAGACTCTGGTGTCATAGAACGCTTGTATCATTAAGCACCATCTATGGTGTCATTTGACTTAAGCACTTTCCGTACTTCTACATGTCGATCTAATGGTAAGATAAACTGATTATCGTATATCGTGCTGATAATTGAGTTGCGACTCTATGACTCGAAGAAAAAGTATGAGGAGATGCAAGGTGGTGGGGAGCCGGAGGTGCCTAGGACACTCTTGCGATAATGCCAATGCCATAGTGGCATATGCAAGTGGGTGGTTCCGGGTATGAGAAAGGTTGTCTCGTGGGCCAAGAGGATAAACTCGAGTCGTGTGGGTAAAGATGTACCCCTGCAGGGTGTAAGAACAATTTGAATTTCCGTGCTCTCGGTTATGAGCATGCTTATGTCTATCAGGCAACATCACAGAATTCCGTTCAGCTTGGGAAAGTGAATAATAAGTATGTGGGCTTCTGGGAGAAGCATGTGATGGTACTTGTTTAAGTCGTGAAAAGTTTACTTTATTAAAGTTTATGTTTATTATCGGTTGATGCTAGTTGTTCATGTCATTATATTGGTTAAATGTGCTTTTTCGCTGAATCAAATTAACCTTATGGCTATTCTTTGCTATTCAACCAAATACATTATCCTTGGAGTTGAGATAGTATATACCCATATTGTGTAAATTTTGCGAGTACCATCGTACTCAGGGTGGTGCCCTTAAGTTGATGTAGGTAACGATGAACTCATATACAAGTACTAATATCCCACTAATGCTGGAGATGGCCAGGTGTAGAGATCGAAGGTCGGAGCTAGTCCCAGTGGTGCCACTGGTCTTTTGTGTTATTAATATCTTTTTGTTTCATTTGAAAACTCTTATCTAAGTAGATACTGAAACTTGGAACAAACGTCTATAATAAAAGTTAAAACTTTTGTACTCTGTTCATATCTTGTGATGAAACTATATTGTAAATGGTATATGATGTAATCTTGGGCTTTGTTGAGCATATATCGGGACTACCAGAATTACTTCCATTTTAATCGACTTAATTGTCGATTAAGCCAGTGTAATTTGGTCGAGTCTCACAGGCAGCCTGTAAAGATCCCTTCTTCTTTGGCCGCTGAGTTGCAGTACACAATCCTCTATAGGTTCTAGTAAGCACATTAGATCCCCAATTGTAAGATGTCATCTCATAAGGATGTGTAGCGAGCTAACCCCCTAACCATACAATATGGGGGAGGACATAATCACCTGCAGTGTTACAGAACATGATGCCTCCCAGCAGGATGTACATGTACAGCTCATAGTGATGCATCATTACTAGTGGAAGTGCATGCTCATCAATACTAGTAGTTGCAGACTGAGAGAGAGCTAGAGAGAGGGAACATGCATGCTGCTGCCACTGTGGGTCACGTATTAGATGGATGGATGCATGCAAGGAAAGTTGGGATTTGCTTTCCGTCCTATATCTAATGTGAGTGTAGCTAGCTACACGTGGTAGATACGTAGCCCTTGCATGCAACCGGATTGATTGCCGGGCCCTCACACCGACAGCACGCGACAGAGGCAACAAGAGACAACATGCGACAGATGCGGGAACAAGGTGCTAGCTATATTCGGCACATGAGGTGCTAAATACAGCCAGTTTTTGGCACCTCATGTGTCGAATATGGTGCATAGTGCTGTATTCGGCACATGTGGTGTCAAAAACACCTGGGTCCACTCTTTTTTGGTGCGCGGTGTACCGAAAACCTGTGTTCGGTGAATGAGGTGCCAGTATGTTCTCTACATCTGGAAATATGGAATCATGTTGTCAATTTTTGTAAATACAATCTGGTATGTTGTCTATTTTTGGATTTTTGCCAGTAAGTTACACAACCAAGATTTGGTGGGGCTACATCAATAAATATTATACAAGGATTCATTTACTAGAAATTTTGGTTTTTATTACCTGAAATTTCCAAATCAGTTTTGGAGTTTGGAAACAGTAACTAGCTGACGTTTCTAAAAATTCCAGCCAAAAATGGTTCTACTCAAATTTGACCTTTGTCAGGTCTATTTTTTTACCTATAACAAAAAGCCCACTGGGTTGAGAAATGAATCTCTGGTACTTGGTTAAAACAAACATGGTAAAATGTTAACATTTGGAGGTGCTTTCATTTTGAGGAGTAAAGTGAGAAACCAAGTTGAAATGTGCCTTGGTTTATTTGTGATGAGCGATTGACAAGGTTGTTGATTTGGTTTGATGATTTTAAGATTGAATAAGCTTGTTTATGTTTGAAACTAACCAAATGGAGTTGGAGTTGTCCGTTTCAGAGTCTAGGAAAAGTGTGCTCACTAGACAATCCGGTATGAGGAAAATTGTTCTCATAGGATAGTCCTATGCTTTGCGGAAGGACACATCGGAGCATTCTGTCTAGGGGCAAAATTTGGATGCTGCTCCGGATGATCCGGTGATGGGCTCAGAGAGCACCGAAGCATTTAACAAAGATGCAAGTTTTCAATGCTAGAGCTGATCTACTCATCGGGAAGGTCCAGTGTTGAGAGGTTTTGAACACTAGACCATTTGACAGAGATGTTGCAAAATGGCCTGACTAGTGTTGTACTCACCGGAAGGTCCGGTGATGGGCATGACTGAACACCAGAGCATCGCTATAGCATTTTTTAGAGGGACTCCAGAGCCAGAGGGAGTGTACACACTAGATGGTCCAGTGCTTGTACTGGTGTGAGAGCTGGTGTTCACACTTTCAGTGCGACTTGATCTTTTTGCAGGGATTTTGATTTGGACTAACATGTGATGAGTTCACATGGTGTTGGGAGGTACATGTTTGCTTGTCTCATTATCTGTAGGTAAAAGGATGCAACTTGGCTGCCGATAGCGGGATGATCGAGGCTAAGTGGGAGGCTTGGTGATGAACGATCAAAGAGGCCTAGTGGAGTCAAGGATGATCCTAACTAAACACAAGGAGAGCAAGCAATGCATGGAGAAGGTTGATGAAGATGGTGTGTTGACGAAGTCAAGTGAAGGGGATGCCCATCCAAGTGACAAGGTGTCCCGAGGGATCAGGAGCAGGAGGGACTTGCCAATGGTTAAGATTGCAAGACGGAGAACGCGCATCAACATCAGAAGACTTACATAAGGTTTAAGCAATTAGCTGTGACTCATGTTTTGAGAAGCGTGTAAGACGGTTTCTTAGTTTGGCCACAAAACCGTGGGAACTTTGAGTGCACGGGGCATCATCGTGAAGCTTGTGTTAAGGTGGAGCTAAGTCGTGAAAGCGCCATGGTCGTCTGATGGACGGAGGATAAAATAGACCAAAATACCCCTCGTGGTAGGTAAAAGTGTACTACAAGAGAGGGGTATTTTAGGAATAATTTAGGAAACTTAGCAGTCAAGTTACCTAGGCTATAAATAGAGGGGGTTGGCTGGTTGAAGAGTGGGATCCATTCATTAGAGAACCTAGAGCTAGGGTTTCGGAGAGGAGAGAGGAGTGCTTAGCCTATGTATTAGGTGAGAGCTTTGAGAGGAAATCTTCTTATAATTTGCCAAAAGAGGGCTGTCTTCTGTGCTTCAATGAAGAAGAAAGTTTTCAAAATGCTTGTGTTCATCTCCTTCTAGTCTCCTTCTTTTGGATCTCTTGCTTCGTTACAAATTTCTCTTTTTGGGTGCAATTTTCATTTCTTTTTAGGCTAAAGTTTTTCAACTCTTGTGAAGTTGATCTTCTTGTTGCTAGGGGCACAAAATGCGAGTACAATAATACAAATTTAGATCTCACATTCCTTTGCCTCTAAGACATCAACTTGGAGAGTTTCTTTACCTTGTGACCTTCTCTTTGAGTTTCGTTCAAAGTTGCAACCTTTCTGTGACTAGGTTCATGGATTGATTTTAAATGGAACTATGTGTTCATATCTTATCTACGAAGTCATAGGTTTTTTATTCCTTCCTTTTATTCTCATAGTTTGCTTCTGCTTTTCTGCTTTGAAGTGCGTTGAGTAACTCAATAATAGGCCATCAAAGTTTTGAAAGAAATTTTGCAAAGCGCCAATTCACCCCCCATTCTAGTCACCATTTTTGGTCCAACAATTAGTATCAGAGCCGATTTGATCACTTGTTGACTCTAACCAGTTTTGTGATATGTAGGGGACATGGAGAGAAGTAAGAAGATTCCTTTATTCGATGGTTGGGATTTTTCGTACTGGAAGGTGCGTATGGAGGTTTATCTTCTAAGCCAAGGAAGTGCAATATGGGAAATAGTTGATTCCAACTTTATAGTCCATGTTGCTCGCACGACTCAGGTTCAAATCAAACAGTATGAGGCCAACAACAAGGCTAGAAATATTTTGTTCACAAACCTGAGTCGGAATGAGTTTGACAGGGTCCAGCACCTCCGTACTGCTCGGGAGATCTAGACTACTTTGAGTGTCTTCCATGAAGGCACTAATGAGATTAAGGCCAGACATCAAATCACTTAGAACTAAGAATACCAAATGTTTATGCAAGGGCCTGGTGAATCTTTGGATGCTATGTTTGCTCGTTTTGATGGAATTGTGATCAATCTTAGTTCCACTAGTGTTTTTCCCTATTCTGACCATCAGAGGGCGATGAAGCTTCTCTATGCTCTTAACCATAGCATATGGGAAGTGAAGATCTCGAGCATTGAAGAGTCACCAAGTTATAACACGTTAACTTGTGATGAACTCTTTAGCAAGCTCAAGTTCGTTGAGATAGCCAAGGCAGCTTGGATTGGCCTAAAAAACCCCCTGTCTCGGAACATAGCATTGGTTTCCAGACCAAATGGTGGCAATCAGGCTGGAGCTAGCTTTTCTTGTGCTAACACCTCACCGAGTGGTTTTGCTTTGTCTTCCTTGGTTTCTATCACATAGGAGCAGGTGGATGCACTAGATGATGAGGACCTTTGCTCTTATTGTGAAGAAGTTCACTCACTTATACAACAACAGGGGAGACCATAGGAGAGGGGGCTCCTGTGATTATTTGAGTGTGGTGATACCACTCACTTCAAGGCGGACTGCCCCAAGTTCAAGAAAAGGGAGGACGACGACCATGACTACAACAAGCACAAGAAGAAGAACAAGAAGACATTCTTCAAGAAGAACCATGATACGATAGCTAAGAAGGTGGCCAAGGCAGCTTCTAGGGCATTTATGGCAGCTCTCAGTGACATGACACCTCATCAAGTGAGGAGGAGAGCTCGGAGGAGGAGGAACCACAAGTGAAGAACAAGAAAAAGGCAAATGATTTCACCAGCCTCTGCTTCCTGACGGATGACAACAATGACCACGACCTTGAGCTTGATCCCTCCGAGGTATTACTTTTCTATGACCAGCTTTCCATCCAAGTCGATACCATGAATGATGCTCTTGTTAGCTAAGATAGGTTACTTAAGAAAGCTATGCAGGAGTTGAAGGAGCTTAGGCCTAAATATGAATCTATTTCTTCTGAGCTTGAGTTACTTAGGTCTAGGGCTAAGGTTGAGGATGAGGATTGTTAGAGTTGCTTGGTTGTCATGAGTGAGCTTGCCGAGCTTCAAACTATGCATGCTTAAGTCGCCAGTCGGCTTGAGACTGTCGAGAAGAAGCTCCTTGAGGAGGAGTTTAGACCTACTCTCTTAGGCTTTTGTAGGAATTGCCCTTTGCTTTCAAAGGATGATGAAGTGAAAGACAAGCGCATAAAGGAGCTAGAGTCTAGATTGGAGAGTGCTAAGAGTTCTAAAGATGTGCAGCCTAAGTGTCTCACGTGCATGATCCTTAAGGACAAGTTCAGCTGGATTAGAGGGCAAGTTGAAACGGTTACGATTGAAAAATAAGTAACTCCTCTCCCTTGTGGAGAAGTTCTCAGAAGGCAAGGGTAAAATGGATTTGATCTTTGCCAAGACCAAGATGTGTACTGATAAGATTGGGTTAGCTTTGGGTTTGGGCTTTGAGAGAGTTGCTTACACCAGTTCTGGCAAGACTATTTTCACCTCACCCGCTACCCTAGAATCGGAGAAAGCTAAGATCAATGCCTCATAGTCCCTGCCAGAAAAGAATAAGCCTACACCTCAACCTATAAAGAAGAAACACACACCCAAGAGAACTCCGCAGCCTAAGATGAGGGTACCTGTGAGAGAGCCCAGAGTGACCAGCAGTCAAGCTCCCGAGAGACTTTACCATTGCACCTATTGTTAGAGGAAATGTCACTTGGTTGGGTTTTGTTTTCATCGTAGGAGAGATGAGTGGCGTGAGTGGGAGTGGAGTACCCAGGACATGTACCGCCCATCTGTTGGTGTACATGAGCTTTTTTCTCGCTCCTACCCACGAGTCTCTTCCTAGAGGCATTATCCGACTTGGATGTTACCATGACTCATATGGTTTTGATCCACGTGTAAGAGGCTTTGAGTCCCAGCACTTTGGCGGACCATGTGTTGATGTTGAGTTGCATGGACCTACTGTTTCTGCTTTAGGGCGGATGACCCAGTACTAGATTCCCATGAGTTTTTTTTACTAACTCCAGATTGAGCCATCCACCTTCTATTCTTCTTATATGTAGGTGACATGTGGAGATCCAGAGAACAAGTGGCTCATTGACTCTGGTTGTTCACACCATATGACCGAAGATTTATCATAGTTCTCTAGCCTCAACCCGAAAAAGCATCATAAGTATATCACTTTTGGGGATGATAGGAAAGGTAGAGTGAACGCTAAAGGAATGGTAAAGATAAATGAGAGTTTTATCTCCAAGATGCAACTTTGGTTGAGCATCTGAGAGACAACCTACTTTCTGTATCTTAGTTGCTAGATGAGGACTTGGATGTGCGCTTCAAGCGCAAAACTTCTCGAGTTCTTGATTCTTCTGGTGCTTTGATCAAGATTTCCCGAGTTAGAAGAGTTTTAGAGCTGATTTTTCTGAGTCTTCCGGTTCTTCTCGGTGTTTAATTGCCTAATCTTCTTCTGAGCTTTGGATGTAGCCTACGAGACTAGGGCACATGAGCTTTGATTTGCTTACTCGTTTGAGTGCCCTAATCTTGATGTGAGGATTGCCTAAGCTCAAGTTTGAGAAGACCCTTGTTTGCTCTTCTTATTGGCATGACAAGATGGTTGCCGCTCCTCACCCACTAGTTAATCTGGTGATGACTAAACGATCGGGAGAACTTCTCCATATGGACACTATTGGTCCTTTTCCCGGGTTCATTCAGTTCGTGGAAAGTGGTATATACTTCTTATTGTTGACGATTACTCTCGCTACTCTTGGGTCTTCTTTCTTGTAAGCAAGGATGAAGTGTTCTCATACTTTCAGAGCTTAGCTTTGACATTGTTCAAAGAACTCTTAGGTGCATTGAAAGCAATTCGTAGTGATAATGACACTAAATTCAAAAACTATCTCTTTGATGCTTTCTGCCTTGAACATGGCACTGAGAATCAATTTTCTACCCTACACATTCCTTAGCATAATGGCATGGTTGAAAGGAAGAACAGGACTTTGGTGGAGATGGTTAGGACGATGCTCGATGAGCATAGGACTTCTAGCAAGTTTTGAGCTAAGGCCATTAGCACAACGTGCTATATCTCAAATTAGATTTTCTTGTGCTCAATCTTGAATTCGACTTCTTATAAGTTGTGCTTTGGGAGGAAGCCAAAGGTTTCACATTTGAGAGTTTTCGATTATCGGTGCTTCATCCTAAAGTATGGCAATCCCGACAAATTTGAGTCACGTTCTTTCGATGGCATTCTCATGGGGTATTCTCTTCGTAGTCATGCTTACAGGGTTTATAATCTTGACACAAACACCATCATGAAATCATGTGATGTTACTTTTGGTGAATCAACCCCCTATACTAGTTCTATCTTTGAGTGTGTAGGGGATCAAGAGATGAGCGAGAGCATCTTTGCAGATGGTGACTTTCCAGCTCTCAGTGATGAAGAGGATGATCCACTGCTTCCCTCAACCACACCTGCTCTAGAGCTAGCTCCTGCTTCTACTCCAGCAGAGGGTCCTGCAGCCTCTACATCCACTTTAGCTGCTCTCAAGCCTTCACCAGCTGTGTTTCAGGGGGAGATTCTCTCACAGCATGAGGCCTCCCAACACATTCAGTGGTAACATCCCCCGCACATGATGATCGGAGATCTTGATGAGAGGGTAACGAGGTATAAATCTGCTTCTCATGCTTATTTTACTGATTCTGCATTCATTGCTTCCTTTGAGCCCTATGACATGCTTTATCAGATTCAAATTAGGTCAATGTCATGCATGAAAAGCTTAAATTTTTTGAGAAAAACCAAGTTAGGGTCCTTGTAGAGCCACCCCCTAATGTTCACACCATAGGCACAAAATGGGTTTTCAAAAACAAACAGGGGGAGGATGGGTCTGTAGTAAGAAACAAGGCTAGAATAGTGTCTTAGGGTTTCACTCAATTTGAGGGGATAGACTTTGGAGAGACATTTGCAACAGTAACTAGACTAGAAGCCATTAGGCATCTTAGGGTTTTAAGCTGTATCAAATGGATATCAAGAGTGCTTTCCTAAATGGTTTCATGCAGAAAGATGTCTATATCAAGCAACCCCCAAGCTTTGAGCACCCCAAATACCCACATAGAATATACAAGCTTCATAAAGCCTTGTATGAGCTTGACTAAGCACTTAGGGCTTGGTATGATAGGCTTAGTTCTTTCTTGTTAGAGCATTGGTATATCATAGGGGTCAATTGATAAAACCTTATTCACTCTTAGGTGTGGTAAAGATTTCCTACTTGTTCAGATTTACATAGATGATATCATTTTTAGTGGCCCTTCTCATGCACTTGTGGCCAAGTTTGCGGAAACTATGAGCAGGGACTTCGAGATGTCGATAATGGGAGAGCTTAACTTATTCCTTGGACTTCAAATCAAGCAATACAAGTAGGGTATATTCGTCCACCAGACGAAGTACACTAAGGAGCTACTGAAGAAGTTCGACATGAGCAACATGAAGCCCTTGGCGACACCAATGGCTACCTCAATTGTGCTTGATCCGGATGAAGATGGTGAAGCAGTGGACCAATAGAAGTTCAGGAGCATAATTGGCTCCCTCCTGTACCTGACGGTGAAAAGACCAAACATCCACTTTGTTATCTGCCTCTACACGTGCTTCCAAGATTCACTAAGGACGTCTGACCACCAAGCGGTGAAACGCATTCTGAGGTACCTCAAACACACTCTAGAGTATGAACTCTGGTTTTCTGCTTTCTCATCGCTTTCTTTTCGAGATTTTTTTGATACGAATTTGCTGAGTGTAGAATTGACAAGAAGAATACTTCTGGTACATGTCATTTCTTGGGTACTTCTCTTGTGTATTGGTCTTCTCGCAAGCAGTCTAGCTTTGTACAGTCGACTGCAGAAGCTAAATATGTAGTTGCCACTAGCTGTTGCTCACAGATGTTGTTGATGGTTGCTAACTTGAGGGACTTCGGGTTAGATTTCAAGAGTGTACCACTTTTGTGTATCAACACCAATACCATAAGATTAGCCAATAATCCAGTTCAACACAAGAACCAAACACATAGATGTTAAAAATAGACTTGAAATATATTGATATCCAACATCAGCTAGCCGACATCTTCATCAAGCCTCTAGATGCTACTAGATTTACCTATTTGAGGGGAGAGCTTGGTGTGTGCCATCCCTATGGCATTGTGTGAGGCGAAGTTGCCTTTGTATATACTCTATCTTATTTTTGTTGTATTTGTATTGTATCGTATTATGTAAGATAATCATAGTAGTTGAGCTTTTACTTGTATGTCTTTAGCATTTTTTATTGTTAGACTTGAATTTTTACTAGTGCAGAGCAAGCTTTTAATGTTAGGCTCCTCTTGATGCTTTTACATGAAATATTTCAAGCAAACTAGCTTTTTTTTAACATGAAATTTGGCAATTTTGTGAATCATGTAGACTATGAAATTGCTTTGGCTTAGTCAATGCTTGTGTTAACGCTATTTTGATGAATATTTTGCTCTAGGCTTCTTGGTTCAAGTCAATGGATTGGGGAACATTGCATTATGTTTTATGTCTTTTTCAAATATTTAGCTCATGATAAAACCTTGGTGGAAATGTGTTCCTTGTGTCACAAAGACACTACTTGACTTGATCTTGTGAAAACTTGAATCTTTGTGAAAATGTGAGTAATCTTTTCAAATCAAGTATCTTGTGCTAAAATGTGATCCAATACAGTTATCTTGAAGCCTTAAGATGTTTACCGTACTTAGTCGCATGACACTTTGCTTGGATAAGAGGCAACTTGAGGATAAAAATGAAAGAAATGTGCCTAAATACTCAATTTTGTTTTAAATCACTTGATCTAACTAAGTCTTGATTTGATATGTGAGCGTTTGCAAAGTCTACTGTTATGAATGCTTATTTGCTTAGTTTGAGATTGAAGTTGGCTAGTTCTTAATGCTTGCATTGCCTCGGCACGAGTGGATTCTTATGTGGTGGTCGCTTTGAACATAATTCGGCTATGTGAAACTAAATGCGCTAACTAATTCTTCGGGTTTAGCTTGTACAGCTTCATATTCTTGTGTCACTATTTGTTTTTTAGCCTTTGTGCATTTGTTAGCTCCATCTTCTACTTTCCATAGCCCTTTGACGTTCTAGCTTTTGCAAATGCTTTGTGGTATACTTATGAAAGCTCATTAGGATTGCAAGTTCATGCACTGCATAATATTTTGTCCCCGATGTTTGTATTGCCAAAGGGGGAGAAATAAATGAAAAAGGTGAGAAAATGAAAAATATGCACCAAATCACAAAGAAGAATCTTGCATAAATAAAAAATGTGCATCCATCAAAGGGGAGCATTTGATTTTTGTGTTTTTGAGCTTTTATTGCTCTTTTGAGGTTTTTGGATTATCTTTTCCTCTCATACTCCTTATGCAATCTTTCTTATGCTAAGTGACATATTTTTGCTCTTCCTTGAGTTTTTTATCACTTGCATGAGCCTATCTTCTTCAAACCAAAATCTTTGTGCTTTGAAGTGTTTTCCATGCATTCAACAAGGGGGAGATTGAAAAATCAAGTTAAAATGTGCCTTGGTTATATGTGATGAGTGATTCACAAGGTTGTTGATTTGGTTTGATGATTTTTACATTGCATAAGCTTATTTATGTTTGAAACTGACCAAATTTGGAGTTGGAGTTGTTTGTTTCAAAGTCCAGGAAAAGTGTGCTCACCGGACAATCTAGTGTGAGTAAAATTGTTCTCATCGGTTAGTCCGATGCTTTGTGGAAGGACACATCAGAGCATTCTGTCTGGCGGAAAAATTTGAATGCCGCACTGGATGATCAATGATGGGCTCAGAGAGCACCAGAGCATTTAACAGAGATGCAAGTTTTCGATACCACTTGATGCGCGTTTGCCCGATCTTCTGAAGGTAATATGATAAGTCGATTGGTGGATTTTCGACGTTGATGATCCAAAGGCTCTGACCAAGATAGATGCGGTTGAGCTATCAACCACTACACCACTGCTCTGTGGTTATCAACCGTGTGAAGATGCGGTTGAGCTCGCCAAGAAGGCTTTTCCTACAAGCAAATCGAGAACACAAGCAAAAACAGTTAGATGCAATCTTAATACTGCTATTTACCAATGAAGTGCTCAAGTTGGGGCTCCACAAACCGAACAAGCGGTAAAACTATATAAAACAGAATAATCTAAGTAAAACCCAAGCCTAAACTACGATGAATACTATGTATATATAGGGGGGACGTGAGGAGGTCGACCTAGGGTTGTGCAGTCGTGGAAAGAGGCATGCACAACCTGGACTCCAATCCCGACACGATTACAAAACCCAACAAGGTCCAAAATGGTGATGCAACACCTTATTTCTTTGACTCTAACTAAACTATAAGGAATATTTGGCCGAGCTTATATCAGGGCTCGTCGTAAGCTTTTCAGAATGTCTAAGATTATCTAAAACGGACGTGCTATCTTGCGACTCGACCACAAGCACGACTTCGACCACGACTACGACTAGATCTCAGCTTCGAGTCCGAGTAGACTTGGCCTTTGAGGGGTGACGTCCGGGTAAGGTTGTGGTGTTTCTCCCACGTTCTTAAGCAATAAAACATCACAAGAATTTAGTAAGAATCCATCCAAGGAAGAATGAATAACGAGAAACGAGTTCCCCTGGTGGTCTAATTGTCGCACACGTGCTCTTTAATTGGATCTTGTATGATTTGAGGAATATCAATAGTATTGATTGCATCTTAAGGAGCCATGGGCTCATCAAAAGTAGATCCAAACACACCTCCATTGTAATCGTCATCCTATGAGATTAATCAAGACAACATAGCATGTAGGGTTATTATCCTAAGGATGCCCAAACCTGTATCAAATCTTGTGTTCTCTTCAATGCACAAAATTGATTAACAAGTATCCCTACATTAAAAAAGTATTTTTATAATTGATTTTACTGATTCTCGACAGTTAACATCGTCCATGGGAATAACGACAAGACATGTCTCTATCAACTAAGCGCATCACTTTTTTTTATTTCAGTCATGTAGATGTTTCTGGAATACTATGTAGGGATTCAATAAATACTGCGCAAGGATTCATTTAGTGGATTTTTTGGTTTTTACTGCCTAAAATTTCCAAATCAGCTTTGGAATTTGGAAACAGTAACTAGCTGACATTTCTAAAAATTTCATCCAAAATTGGTTCTACACAAATTTTTACTTATAACGAAAAACCCAGTTACTGGGTTGAGAAATGAATCTCTGGTAATTGGTTAAAACAAACATGGTAAAATGTTAACATTTGGAGGTGCTTTCATTTTGAAACTGACCAAATTTGGAGTTGGAGTTGTCTGTTTCAAAGTCCCAGAAAAGTGTGCTCACGGGACAATCTAGTGTGAGGAAGTTCTCACCGGATAGTCTAGTATTCTGTGGAGGACACATCAGAGCATTCTGTCTGGCGGCAAAATTTGAATGCCGCAACGGATGATCCGGTGATGGGCTTAGAGAGCACTAGAGCATTTAACAGATATGCAAGTTTTCGATGCTAGAACTAATCTACTTACCAGAAGGTGTGGTGTTGAGAGGTTTTGAACACCAGACCATTTTATAGAGATGCTGCAAAGTGGCCTGACTGGTATTGTGCTCACTGGAAGGTCCGGTGATGGGCATGACTGAACACCAGAGCATCGCTGGAGCATTTTTTCAGAGGGACTCCAGAGCTAAAGGGACTGTACACAATGGATGGCCTGGTGCTTGTACTGGTGTGAGCGTTGGACCATCCGGCGTTCACATTTTTGGTGCAACTTGGTTGTTTTGTAGGGATTTTTATTTTGGACTGACGTGTGATGTGTTCACACGGTGTTGGGAGATACATGTTTGCTTGTCTCATTATGTGTAGGTAAAAGGATACAACTTGGCAGTTGATTGCGGAATGATCGGGGCTAAGCGGAAGGCTTGGTGACAGACGATCAAGGAGTCCTAGCTTTACACAAGGAGAGCAAGACTTGCATAGAGAAGGTAGATGAAGACGGTATGTTGATAAATTCAAGTAAAGGGGATGCCCGTACAAGTGACAATACGGTCAAAGGGATCGGGAGCAGGAGAGACTTGCCGGCGGTCAAGATCGCAAGATGGAGAACACGCGTCAACATCAGAAGACTTGCTTCAGGTGTAAGCAAGCAGTTGTGAGTCATACTTTGAGAAGCGTATAAGACGGTTCTCGGTTTGGCCACAAAACTATGGATACTTAGAGTGCATGTGGTATCATTGTGAAGCTTGAGTCGACACGAAGCTAAGTCGTGAAGGCGCCACGGTCATCTAATGGATGGAGGAGAAAATGAACAAAAATATCTTCGGTGGTACGTAGGAGTGTACTACAAGAGAAGGGTATTTAAGAAACTATCAAAGAAACTTAGGATTCAAGTTACCTAGACTATAAATAGAGAGGGTTGGCTGGTTGAAGATTGGGATCCATTCATTAGAGAGCGTAGAGCTCGAGTTTTGGAGAGGAGAGAGGGGTGCTTAGCGTATGTATTAGGTGAGATCTCTTGAGAGTAAATCTTCTTGTAATTTGCCAAAAGAGGGCTGTCCTCTGTGCTTCAATGAAGAAGAAAGTTTTCAAAATGCTTACGTTCATTTCCTTATAGTCTACTTTTTTTGGATCTCTTGCTTTGTTGTGAGTTTCTCTTTTTTGAGCGATTTTCGTTTCTTTTTGGGCTGCAGTTTTTCTACTCTTGTGAAGTTGATCTTCTTGTTGCTAGGGGTAATGTGAGTACAATAATATAAATTTGGGTTTCGTATTCCCTTGCCTCTAAGACATCAACTTAGAGAGTTTCTTCACCTAGTGACCTTCTCTTTGAGTTTCTCTCAAAGTTGCAACCTTTTTATGACTAGGTTCATAGATTGATCTTAAATGAAATTATATGTTCATATCTCACTCATGAAGTCACATGTTTCAATTCCTCACAGTTTGCTTCCGCTTTTCTGCTTTGAGGTGTGTTGAGTAACTCAATAGGAACAGGTCATCAAAGTTTCAAAAGAAATTTTACGAGGCGTCGATTCACCATCCTCTAATCGTTATTTTTAAGATACAATCATCTTGTAGGTTTTTCTTGTTAGTTCTGTGATCATGTCCATGGAGTTAGTAGAGGCTTCAGCAATGATGCCATGGTCAGGCCTCCGATGAGTACTCTTTTCGGTCCAACATAAACAGGCAATCATCTTGTAGATTTTTTTTTCTTGTTAGTTCTGTGATCATGTCCATGGAGTTAGTAGAGGCTTCAGCAATGATGCCATGGTCAGGCCTCCGTTGGGTACTCCAAGCCACAAGATAACATATGAAATTTTGTTGTTGTAACTTATAATGGTTCCAGCAAAGAGAATGCTAGAAATTGCTACAGAAAACCAAGATCCTAGTAGCATTACAGAGGCCAATTTAATATCAAAACTATATTTTGGCTTTGGCATTACAAACTTTCTGTTGTACTATCGTTCGATAGTTTTGACACAATGGCAAATAATGCAGAACAAAACTAGAAAGTATTCCTTTTCTGTGAGTTACACTAAAACTCATAAGAATTCATGGACAGGTCCATAAAATACCTTTTGGAGAATACATATGAACAAACAACTCACATCTTAATACAAACACAGGAGTCGCAGTTGAATAAAATTAGGAATAGAAGAATTTCGTCACTTCTGATATCTTCTTTATCGTTGCCAGATGATTGATGCTCATCAGATTTTCACTTGTGAGATCGCCTTTGCTTGCGGAACAATGACACTGCTGCATAGGCTGCAATATAGGCCAGGACGGGGATTACCAGGTAGATGACGTTCCTGGATGTCTCCCAGTCTCTGGTACTGCCTGCTGCGTAGGCCCCAAGGAGACCGAGCATGTCAAACAAAATAGCTGTCTGAATTGGCCAGAGTGGCAACTTGTGTTTGTGCAGTGTCCACGGAAGCAGCAAGATGATGACGACAATGGAAGCCATGAAGGAAGTGGAGTTGCTATAGAAGAAAGCATGGTACCGGCGTTTGTTGATGCTGTGTAGGATTGGGTAGCCAGCATAGTGATCATTGCCGTTGTCTTGCCACAGGCCACCTGGTGGTTTGAAGGCAGTCTGATAGGTAACACTCGCAGCTAGGACTCCGAGCAACATCAGGTACTCGCGTATGTCCTTATCTCTTGATTCAGTCTCTTTCTGTGTTTCTGGCTTCTCCACTGGAGGATCACCTTCCTGTATCTCTGCATCCTGGTTTGGAGCATCTAGCTTCGGTTTTGTGATGTCACCTCCTTGTTGCCCGGAGGATCCCTCTTCTTTGTTGCTGCTGCCTCCTAGTTTCAGCAAAAGCTTTTGGAGTTGGAGATAGGGGTAAATCCAGAAAATGGCGACCTCCAAGGCTACAAAGGCAAACACAGCAACAACCAACGTTAATACATAGATGGAGGTGCGCAAATCCCGGGAGCTTCCAGCAGCATAAGCTCCCATGAGGCCAAACATGCCCACCACCATGCACACATAGAGTGCATAGCACCGTATGCCCGGTTTGTATAGGTTTGGGTTCACAAGGAGGACAATGAGAGCCACGGATGCCATGAAGCTTGCCGCGTTGCAGTAGAAGAATGCATTGTAATGGGGAGGGTAGTTGTCGCGGAGGACCGGGAAGCCCGCGTGGTGCCCATTGTTATCTGACCAGAAGCCACCTGGTGGGGTCAACCCAGCTTGGTAAGTGAGTGTGGCAGCCAAGATTGCAAGGAGCAACAACACCTCACGCCTGTTCTCCAACTTCTCAGCATCCCGGTGGTTGTCCTTGTTGTCTAGCGTGAAGAAAATGATATGAATCACCACATAGACAAGGACAACACCTGCCAAGGCAACAACATAGATGGAGGTGCTTTCATCCCTGCAACTCCCAGCAGCATATGCACTTATTAGGCCGAACAAATCCAGTATCATGACTGCCTCCAGTGTATGGCGCTTAAGCAGAAATCTGCTTTGGACCATTATGATGACAATCAAGGATGCCACGAAGGCTGCTGAGTTGCTGTAGAAGAACACCTTGTACCGGGTAGGGTGCGTTGTGAGGAGTATTGGGTCACCATTGTTATGACCATCTCCATCCTTGGGCCAGAGACCACCTGGTGGATCTAGTCCTGCTTGGTAAGTGATGCTCACAACAAGAGTAGCAAGCAACAGAACAAGAGAGCGAGCCTTTTCCACTGCTGCTTCACGTTTTGTGTTCCTAGTAATTGACAGATATAAATAGTTAAATTGCAAGCTGGAAATGAGGAAGGGGAGGAGGTGGTGCAGTTATTCATACATACCTGCTACTGGTCTGATCTCTTTCAGTTCTGTTCTGGGATCTGTCAAAGAATTTCATTATGTTCTGCAGGCATTCTGAAGCAGAACTATATATAGTTGCAAGTACTTTGAAGCAGCAGCAGCGTTCCTTCATTTTTATGGCTTTGGTAATAGCCACCTGGAGGAAGATGTATGCAAGAACTCCACCGATCAGACAAACGACATAGGTGGTGTCGTCAACCTCCCTGCAGCTCCCAGCAGCATATGCCCCCATGAGGCCAAAGAGCGCTGTGATGATGAGCCCATACAAAGCAACAAACCGTACAGAGAGATTGCTGCTCAGCTTCTTGTCCACGAGCAGGATGATGATGACCAGGGACGCGACAAATGCAGTGGTGTTGCAGACGAAGAATGCCTGATAGCGGCTGGAGTAGTGGTACTGCAGAATCGGGTCGCTCATATGGTGGTCATCCTTGGTGTCGCCCCAGAAGCCACCTGGCGGATTCAGCCCGGCCCCATATGTGATGGTAACTGCAAAGGTCGCGAGCAACATCAGGACCTCATGCAGCTCTTCGCGCTCATGTGTGCCAGTGTCCTCGCCTTGCCTCCCGTCTTGCTTCTCCGTATCCTCTCCTTGCTTCTTTTGCAAAGCCATCGGCAGCCACCAATAGTTGGAGATGAGGTAGGAGGAGAAAGCTAGGACGATGTAGGCGAAGACAGCAGAAACTAACACTGCGGAGTAGATGGTTGTGAATAAATCTCGGCAGCTCCCAGCAACATACGACCCCATGAGGCCAAGTAAATCGAGCACCATGACCACCCGCAGAAAAGCCTCCCAGCCTGTGTTCGTCCCATCCAGGACAACGAGAAGGAGGCTGACCACGAGCGAAGCAGCGAATGAAGTCGCGTTGCAGTAGTAGAAGGTGAGGTAGCGGCGGTAGTGGGCGACCTCAAGGATCGGGTCGCCTGCGCGGCCATCCTGTGTGTCCTCCTGCCAGGCTCCTCCCGGCAGGTTCAGCCCGGCGACGTATGTCACCGTCGCGACCAGAGTGGCCAGCAGCAGGAGGTACTTCCTCAGCTGGTACTCCGTGGAACCTGGATGCTGGTTGGACGCCATTTGGTCGCCCGACTCCATTTGACTGTGGGAGGCTACTTTGTTGTTGGACGCCATTGGCCTTGAGGTGCTAATGGAGAGCCGAGCTCTTTGTTATATAGCTGTCCTGGTCGAGCATATAGCATCACCTAGCCATTGGCAACGCAGAATATGGTCCCTGGCATCTACTTGCCACCAAATCATGGAAGGATTTGATCAAGTCATCTTATATTCTTTTTTAAAGTTTATATCAATCCTTCTCAATTCATCTTATATTTTATTAAACCTTATTCCACTCCTTTTTTTCCCACCTCGTGCAGCAATTAACATGCATCAGTCATCTTTTCAGCTTTGCGTGCAGGACTCCTGTACCTATTTGGCAGCAAGTAACCGGTTTTATTAGTTTGCCAGCTTTCAATTTACCAAGGTGGAATTCGTTCCCATTTCTGTAACTTCTTTTTCGGAACAAATGTAACTCCAAACATCACAGAAGCTCTTGGGGATGCTTGTCCCACTACCTTGAATTTGCTGTATACCGATGTATAAACATTACCTACACCCAAATTGCAAGTAGAAATGTAGGCATGTTCACCTTCGTCTCTCTGACCTGTTGAGCTTCAATTATTCACATCGATCAATTACCGTATATGCTATTCCGTGATTACCTTACGGTGACTGAGACAATTCTTGGAGCGATAATAACATAACTCTGTCATATGACATCAGCTGCACATGTCATGATGCTGATGCATGCAATAATATGTGAAGCAGGAGGGTCCACCTGGGATGGTTCTGAACAAGAAGAGTGGCAAAGAAGGAAGACGAAGACTTGGGTGAGGTCTGTTACAAAATGAATGTGTCAGCTTGAGCCTGTTAGACGTGAGTTAAGAGATCGTGTGCGTATGTGTGTATGCTGTTGTAAGCTCCACGGTGACCGTTCTGCAGAACGTGGTGACCGCGTCCTTGTTGCTTCCGTTGTGCGCTGAGTCTGTTTCGCACTAGCTGCCACTACGTGAAAAACAGACAAAGAAGACACTACATAAGTGACGGGTGGTAGTATGATCTGTCACTTATGATAAAAGTGGCGGGTCGTAGTTATGACCTGTCACTAATGCTAGTCATTAAACCCGTCACCAATGACGACTCATCACTCACAGGTCATCGTAGGCCAGTCATTAGTGACAGATCAAATTTTGACCCATCACCAATGACTAACTCATCAGTGACGGGTTAAGTTATGACCCGTCACTAATGATGTTATTTAGAAATACAGAAAATGATCCAAACATTGGAAAAAAAATTATTTTCTCTTATTTTTTCTCACTTCATAAGCACTAGAATATGAATCATTGTACATTTCTACTCAAGTTTGATGTAAGGGATAACGGCTATGGACACAAACGCTCGTTCCGAAAACAGTGCAGAAACTTTCAGAGGCCATAACTCAATCTTACAAGCCATTTTAGGCCTCGAAAAATTCGCCAAACCCAACAAAGTTAGGAAAAATGGATGTAACTTTTTCTGTAGATATCCGTAGAGTAAAAAAATATCAAAATCGGAGTCCATATGCAAAAGATATGGCCATTTAACCGAAGGCACTCCGAGTCAACTGGTTTTAATGTCTATCGTAAAATTAACATTGGTGACGGGTCATAACTGTGACCCGTCACTTATGACTTATAAAAGTAATGGGTCACAGTTGTGACCCGTCACTTATGACCCTTGACAAAATAGTTAAAAGAATCTTTTATCCGAGTCCCTTGAGGACACACGCGAGGTTGAGGTGGTTAGGCAGCTACGCACGCGAGGGGCCGTCGCGAGTTCGATTCCCATGGAATGCACATTCCAAAAATAGCCTAAAAAATAAGTAGAGACATGTGGCGAGTGGTGATATGCCTGAGTTGGATTGGCTTAGGTGAAAAATATTTTTTTGACTTCTTTTCACATCCAAAAAGCGCGAAAACTGTATATCAATCATAAGTGACGGGTCACAATTGTGACCCATCACTAATGACCTTAATAAGTGACGGGTTATGTTTTGACCGATCACCAATAACCTTATTGGTGATGGGTCCTCACCCGTCACTTATTACATGTCATAAGTGACACGTTCGGGGTGACAGGCGCGGGACCCGTCACCTATGATGGTTATGACCCGTCACCCTTGTCCATTTTTCACATAGTGTGGTAGATCTCCTGAGATTGTGGATCGCATATCGCTGTAATCCATTGTAATCGTGCTGCTATAAATAGAACACGATCTAGTATGGATTGGTGTGCTTGATTTTCAGTATATGGTACCAGAGCCTCGATTCACCTAAAACTTCCGCTCGCCATGGCAGGAGCTGAATCCTAGTCCAGCAATAGCCGCTCCACCACTGCAACTCAAGCCGCCAGCCACCTACCTGCTCCCTCCTTCAACCACATGGTGAACATACCTCCTTTGGTATGCGTAATTGCTACCATACCTGAGAAACCAGTGTCTTCTCAGCTACGTTGATGGCATCGTCAATCGACCTACGCTAACAATCACGCAGAACATTGATGGCAGCACCATGATCATAGTTAATCTAGAGTACACTCTCTGGTTCAGATACAACAAACTTGTCTTAAGGGTATGCATGGCAGAGCTTCCAGAGTAGCTTTCCAGCTGGAATCAGGGGAGCTCTGCCAAACAGCAGCTTTCAGCTTTTAGCTACCTGAGTGGAATCCGTAGGAGTGATTCCCTAAAATGAACTATAAGCTGGAGAGCTGAAAAGGCAGCTTCCCCTGATTCACTTCCCGAACAGAATCACTTCCTCTATATAGTTTATTCTAGAGAATCACTTTCAGCCACAGAATCACTTCCCCCAGAGAATCACTCTCCACAGAGAATTTGAATTAGGGAGAGCTCTACCAAACAGGCCCTAAGTGCCCTCCTCTCCTCACTGATAGAAGAAGTGCTTGCCTCTATTGTCTTCATGACAACTTAAAGGGAGGTGTGGCACACACTGGAGACGATGTACTCCTGAAGCTCTAGAGTCCGTATCATGCAAATTTGGATGCAGCTCACCACCATTCAAAAGAAAGACCTCAATGTCACCGATTACTTACGCAAGGTCAAAGGCATCGCCGATACACTATCTGCCATCGGCAAGACGCTCGAGCCCGAGGAAATCATCTCCTACATGTTGCACAATTTGGGTCATGAGTATGACCCACTGGTGACCAGCATCACCACACGTGTCGACCCGGTCTCGGTGAGAAATCTTTATGCCCACATGCTAAGCTTTGAGATGAGGCTCGAGCACAACAACATCGTGGTACAATTGTCTTCAGCCAATCAAGCTACTAGAAGCCAAAGCCAAGGACGCGCCACGGCCGCGCCAATGGTGGTAGGAACCCCAATGGGTGCAACAACATTAACTCTGGTGGATCTATCAACCAAGGCGAACCAAGGGAGCAGTGTCAAATCTGCAAGAAGTTTGGGCATGATGCACTTCGCTGTTACCACAGGATTGACCACAACTATCAAGCCGGTGATCCAACAAGATTGCAGCCGCTACCATCAACAACAGTAGCTACACTGTTGACCCCAACTGGTACATGGATATTGGTGCGACAGACCACATCACCATTGAGTTAGATCATCTAACAACCTGAGAATGCTACAATGGAGGCGATCAAATCTAAGTGGCTAATGGAGCACGGATGTCCATCACACATGTTGGAAACTCATCTAATGCTGGTTCTAATCGACCCCTTCTCCTTAATCGAATCTTACATGCCCCCAAGATATCGAAACACTTGCTATATGTGCACAAATTGGCCTTTGACAAGGATACTTTTGTTGAAATCTATCCCCACCTTTTCCTTGTCAAGGACCAAGCCACAAAAATAGTTTTTCTCAAAGGAAGGTGTAGCAATGGTCTCTACATCCTTCCATGTAATCGTTCCAGGACTGCCTTGCTCTTTGCCCAAGTGACTCAAGAACAATGGTACCGCCGGCTAGGACATCCAGCTCTTCCAATTAATATTCGGATCTTGCATAATAACAAACTTGCTATAGCCCCAAATAACTCTTATCATGTTGTCTGTGATGCCTATTAGCAAGCAAAGGCACACCAGCTTCCTTTTACCCAATCTACTCATGTATCTACTGTTCCATTAGAAAGAATCCACACTAATGTTTGGGGTCCATCACTCCCCTCAGTGAATAATTCCAAATACTATGTTTTCTTTATTGATAATTACAACAAGTTTGTATGGATATACTTTCTGAGATGCAATTCTGAAGTAGAACACATTTTTCTTTAGTTTCTAAAGCATGTAGAGAGACTTTTTAATTCTAAGATCCTCTCGATTCAGTAGGATTGGGGAGGGGGAATATCATCACCTACATACCTATTTCAAACACACCGGCATTATCCACAGAGTATCTTGTCCACACACACACACACACCAAGAAAACGGTATTGCCAAAAGAATGCACCGTCATATTGTTGAGACATACCTTGCCTTGTTAGCTTAAGCCAACAGGCCCCTTAGATTTTGGGATGAGGCTTTTCAAACGGCTCAGTAGACATATTCAAGGCCCCACTTGTAGCAACGGGATTTAAACAGTGTTATGGTATTGATTACTTGGACACTTACTATCCCATGGTCAAAACCACAACAGTCAAAGTGATCTTATCTCTAGCAGTGTCCAGAGGGTGGCATATGCACCAAATAGACATTCAGAATGCTTTCTTGCATGGAGTATTAAAGGAAGAGGTATACATGAAGCAGCCACCAGGTTATGAAGCTCCAAGTCATCGATCCAACAACGTCAATCACTTGAAGAAAGCCTTATATAGACTCAAACAAGCCCCTAGAGCTCGGCTTACCTACAAATTGCAAGATCTAGGATTCATACCCTCTCAGGCTAATGCTTCTCTTTTGTGTTCAGACAAGGGGGTGATCATCTAAATTCTTATTTATGTGAATGATATAATCATTGTAAGCTCTTCATCTATAGCCACCAAGAAGTTGATTCAAGAAATGATGGCAGATTTTGCTGTGAAGGATCTCAACCAATTAGACTATTTTCTTGGTATTGCCGTAAAACTTGATACAAGTGGTGTTGTTGCCTCAAAAGAGGTTGCTCTTGATCTTCTCAAAAGACAAAACATGGATAAATGCAAACCCATTTCTACACCTATGGCTGTTGGTGAAAAGCTATCTAGAGATCAAGGAATGGCATTACATGACAAATATCAGTTCCAATACAAAAGTATTGTCGAGGGATTGCAAAATCTGACAATAACCCCACCAGACCTTTCTTTTGTCGTGAATCGTGTATGTCAATATATACAAGCACCAACTGATGTTCATTGGGCAGCGATGAAATGAATACTTCAGCTTGTGAAAGGTACACTAGATCAAGGGGTGAAAATCCAGAGATCAGCCACCATTAATGTGTTTTCAGACGCAGATTGGGCTGGGTGTCCCGGTGACCGAAGATCAACAGGTGGGTTTGCAGTTTTTCTAGGTTCAAATCTCATGTCATGGAGCTCACGCGAATAACCTACTGTATCTAGGCTGAGTACAAAGCTATCGCTAATGTCACTGCAGAGGTTTTCTGTATTCAGTCGTTACTATAAGAGTTAGGCATTTATCAGTACCGGGCACCTTTTCTTTGGTGTGACAACCTTAGAGCAACCTACATTACTGCAAATCTAACGTTCCACGCTCGTACGAAGCGCATAGAAGCGGACTTGCATTTTTCCCATGAATAGGTAGCAATGAAAGCCATGTAAGTCAGGTTTATCTCATCCAAGGACCAAGTTGCTGACATCTTTACAAAGCTGCTGACAAGATCTCCATTTGATTCAATTTTATGCAATCTCAACTTGAGAAGAATGAGTTGTGGTTGAGGGGGACTAGAAAATGAATGTGTCAGCTTGAGTTTGTTAGAGGTGAGTTAGGATATCGTGTGTGTATGTGTGAATATGATGTTGTAAGCTCCGCGGTGACCATTCTGCAGAATGTGGTGACCGCGTCCTGGTCACGCTCGTTGTGTGCTAAGTCTGTTCCGCACTAGCTGGTAGATTTCATGAGATTGTTAATCGCATATCATAGTAATCTTGCTACTATAAATAGAACACGATGCAATATGGATCGGTGTGCTTGATTTTCATTATAAAAGGTCAGTGCCCCAAACGAAGATGACAAGTGAAGCAATATTTAAGGCTACCTTGCTTTCTTTACCCCACAAACATTAACCTCATATGAATCATGACAAGTGAGAGTTGTAATAAGTTGGACCCAGTCCATTATTCAAAGCTTATTCTAGGATTGTTCTGATATCTGGAACAAGAATAGTGGGACAAAAGAAACAGAGAAGAGTGAAGTCAGTGTCCCCAACAAAAAATACGGCAAACAGTGGCAATGAATTCACTACGTGAAATAAGACCTTTAGTGACGGATCGTAACCATCATTAGTGATAGGTCCCGCACCTATCACCCCGAATGTGTTACTGATGAGTCATCATTAGTGACGGGCCGCAACCGTGACTCGTCACTAATGAACATTTTTTGTGTTTTTAGGACATGAAAAAATAAAAAAAAATCACCCGAGTCATCCCAATGTAGGGCTCATCACATATTCCTCATAAGCCACACCACTTTTTAAACTATTTTCTAGTCTGCATTCCATGGGCCTTGAACCCGTGACCTCCCCTCACGTGTGTAGCTCCCTTACTGTCTCACCTATCACATACTTCCTCAGCTCGTACTCTGACAAACCAAGTTGAAATGTGCTTTGATTTACTTGTGATGAGTGATTGACATTGGTATTTATTTGGTTTGATGATCTTGGATTTTGCATGAGCGTTGATATGATTTAAATTGATTTGGGATTTCATTTGAGCATATTGATTGTGGACTAACTGGAATTGGAGTTGGAGATATGTGTTTGTTTGTTTCATGGTGTGCAGGTGATGGATGCAATTTGATGGTCGACGGTAGGATGATCGGAGCCAAGCTGAGTGCTTGGTGCTGGACGATCAAGGAGGCTGGGTGAAGTCAAGGGTGATTCTAGCAGAATACATGGAGGTCAAGCAGAGCATGGAAGGCGGATGGAGATAGCGTGTTGACAAAGTCAAGTGAAGGGGATGCCGGTGCAAGTGACAAGGCAGCCCGAGGGATCGGGACTGGGAGAGACTTGACGGTAGTCAAGTTAAAATATGTCTTGGTTTACTTGTGATGAGTGATTGATATTGTTATTTATTTGGTTTGATGATATTCTATTTTGCATGAGTGTTGATGTGATTTAAATTGATTTGGGATTTCATTCGAGCATATTGATTATGGACTAACTAGAATTAGAGTTGGAGATATGTGTTCGCTTGTCTCATGGTGTGTAGGTGATGGATGCAACTTGGCGGTCGACGATGGGATAATCGGGGCTAAGCGGAGTGCTTGGTGCCGGATGATCAAGAAGGCCAAGTGGAGTCAATGGTGATTCTAGCTGAACACATGGAGGTCAAGCAGAGTATGGAAGGCGGCTGGAGACGACATGTTGATAAAGTCAATCGAAGAGGATGCCGATGCAAGTGACAAGGCGGCCTGAGGTATCGGGAGTGGGAGAGACTTGCCGGTGGTCAGGATCGCATGACAGAGTAGATATGTACACATCGAAGCGCTTGCTTAAGGTGTAAGTAAGGCAACAAGTCACGCTTTGAGAAGCTTGCAGGCGGTTTAGCGGTTTGGCCGTCCGTGAATGGAGAAGAAAATGGACCAAAATACCCTCGATGGTAGGTAGGAGTGTATTACAAGAGGGAGATATTTTGGGAAAAAGTTAGGAAACATGACCCCTAAGTTTTCTAGACCTATAAATAAAGGAGTAGGGCTATAAGAGAGTTTGAACCAGCCACTTGAGCCCCCTTGTACCACCCATTTGAGAGCTTAGAGCTAGGGTTTTAGAGGAGAGAGGAATGAGTGCTTAGCTTATGTAATAGGTGAGAGTTTTAGAGATAAATCTTTGTAATTCACCCTAAATAGGGCTGACCTCTTTCAATAATAAAGTTTATGTTTTTGCATAGGCTTGAATTCTCCTCCTTCTAGTTTCGCTCTATTAGTTCCCTTGCAAGTTTGCAAGTTTTTCGGTTTCCGGTTTTGATTTTCGTTTTAGTTTTCGGATTAAAATTTTAGCACTTTGCGAGGTCATTATTCTAATTGCTAAAGTCATAAAATTCACATACACACGCTTTGTGTGATAGGGTCTTGAATTCCCTTGCCCCTAGATAATCAACTTGGAGAGTTTTGTTGCTCGGTGTTCATCTTTTCTTGTTTCTTTGCAAGTTGTGATCTTTCGAGTGCTAAGACACATGGATTGATCTTAAATAGAACCTATGGTTCATACACCATCTATGGAGTTGTCTTACCTTGATTTTCTCTTGCTAAAACTTCTCTCTATTTTTGCTTTCTCTTGAGTTTTGAGGTGTGTTGGGTAATCCAAATAGGAGAAGGCCATCGATTTTGCAAGAAATTTGTTGAGGCATCTATTCACCCCCCCCTCTAATCACCAATCTCGTTCCTACAATTGGTATCAGAGCCGGTTCGATCACTTGTTGACCTTAACGGGCTTCCTGATCTATAGGCAATATGGAGAGAAGTGGGAAGATTATGTTATTTGGTGGCCGTGATTTTTTATACTAGAAGGTGCACATGGAGGCTTATCTCTTAAGCGAAGGAAGTGCACTTTGGGGGATAGTTGATTCCAACTACGAGATACCTGCTACTCGCACAACTCAGGTTCAAATCAAACAGTATAAGGCCAACAACAAGGCTAGAAATATTTTATTTACAAGTTTGAATCGGAATGAGTTTGATAAAGTTCAGCACATCCGTACTATCCGGGAGATCTGGACTACTCTGAGTGAGTGTCTTTCATGAATGCACTAATCAGATTAAGTCTAGACGCCAAAACACATACAACCAAGAATATCAAATGTTTGTGCAAGGCCTCAGAAAGTCTTTGGATACCATATTTGCTCGCTTAGATGGAATTGTTAGCAATCTTCGACCAAATGGTGTTTTGCCCTATTCTGACCATGAGAGAGCAATCAAGCGTCTTTATGCTCTAAATCGTAGCATATGAGAAGTGAAAATCTCAAGCGTGGAAGACTCATCAAGTTACGACATGGTAACTTGTGATGAACTCTTCAGCAAGCTAAATCCACCGAGATAGCCAAGGTAGCTCAGATTGGTCTCGGAAACCCCTTGTCTTAGAACATGGCGTTGGTTTCCGAACCTAGCGGTGGCAACCAGTCTGGAGTTGGTATTTATTGTGATAACACTTTATCCGGTGGATTTTCTTTGTCTTCCTTAGTCTCTATCACAGAGGAGCGGGTGGATGTGCTTGATGATGAGGATTTTGCACTGATCATGAAGAATCTTTTAGCTAAGAATGAGTATCTCCTTTCTCTAGTGGGTTAGAGGGCAATCTGAGGAGAAATGCTCAGAAGGCAAGGGCAAAATAAATTTGATCTTGGCCAAGACCAAGATGTATGCCGATAAAATGGGTTTGGCTCTTGGATTGGGTTTTGAGAGTGTGGCTTAATGGAGAGAGTAAGACTATTTTCACCACATCTACTACCCTAGAGCTGAGAAATCCAAAATTAATGCCACACCATAACTCAATAAGAAGAAACCCACACCACAACCTACCAAGAAGAAGCCCGCACCACAACCCAAGAGAGCTTCACAGTCTTAGATGAGAGCCCCTATGAGAGAGACTAGAGTGACTGGCAGTCGAGTTCCCTAGAGACGCTACCACTGCACCAACTGCCAGAGAGAAGGTCACTTGGTTGGTTTTTGCTTTCGCCATAGGAGGGATGAGCGGCGTGAGTGGGAGTGGAGTACCCGGGACATGTACTGCCCCTCTGTTGGTGTACATGAGTCTATTCCTCGCTCCTACCTACGAGTCTCTAGCGCTTTTCAGTCTCTTCCTAGAGGTGGTGCCCGGCGTGGATTTTACCATGATTTATATGGTTTTGATCCACGTGTAAGAGGCTTTGAGTTCCAATACTTTGGCGCATCACATTTTTCTCTTTGTTGTTCTCGCCCCCAGTGTATTAGTGTTGATTTGCGTGCACCAGCTTTTACTGCTTCCGGGGGTATGACCTAGTATTGGATTCCCAAAAAGTTTGTTACTAACCCTAGTACTGAGCCATCCACTTACTACTCTTCCCGCATGTAGGTGGCAGGTGGAGGTCTGGAGAACAAGTGGCTCATTGACCTCGGTTGTTCACGCCATATGACCGGAGATACATCATGGTTCTCCAGCCTCACCCCGACGAAGCACCACGAGTACATCACTTTCGGGGATGATCGGAAAGGAAGGGTAGAAGCCAAAAGGTATTGTAAGGGTGAATGAGAGTTTTACTCTCGAGGATGTGGCTTTGGTGGAGCATCTCGGATATAATTTGCTTTCTGTATCTCAGTTGTTGGATGATGACATGGAAGTACGTTTCAAACGCGATACTTCTCAAGTTCTTGATTCTTCAAGTGCTTTGGTTCGCTGGATTTCCAGAGTTGGGAGAGTTTTTGGAGCTAATTTTTCTGAGTCCCTTGGTTCTTCTTGTTGTTTGATTTCTCAACCTTATTTTAATCTTTGGATGTTGTATAGGAGACTAGAGCATATGAGCTTTGACTTTCTTACTCATTTGAGTGCCCTAGGCTTGATCAGAAGATTGCCTAAGCTCAAGTTTGAGAAAAACCTTGTTTGTGCTCCTTGTTAGCATGGCAAGATGGTTGCCGCCTCTCACCCACCAGTCAATCTGTTGATGACTGAGTGACCAAGAGAACTTCTCCATATGGATACTATTGGTCCTTCCTGGGTTTGTTCAGCAGGTGGGAAGTGGTATGTACTTGTCATTCTTGATGATTTCTCTCACTACTCTTGGGTTTTCTTTCTTGTGAGCAAGGATGACGTGTTTTCATGCTTTTGGAGATTGGCTTTGAGATTGTTCAAAGAACTCTCAGGTGCATTGAAAGCAATTTGCAGTGATAATGGTACCGACTTCAAGATCTATCTCTTTGATACTTTCTGTCTTGAGCATGGCATTGAGTATCAATTTTCTGCCCCATGCGTTTCTCAGCAGAATGGCGTGATTGAGAGGAAGAATTGCACTTTGGTGGAGATGGCTAGGATGATGCACGATGAGCATAGGACTCCTAGAAAGTTTTGGGCTGAGGCCATTAGCATGGCTTGCTACATCTCCAATCGAATTTTCTTGCGCTCGATCTTAAATTTGACTTCTTATAAGTTACGTTTTGGGAGTAGGCCGAAGGTTTCGCATTTGAGAGTTTTTTTGTGTCAGTGCTTCCTAAATCATGCCAATCATGATAAGTTTGAGTCGCGTTCTTCCGATGGCATTTTTATCGGGTATTCTCTTCATGGTCATTCTTACAGGGTCTTTAATCTTGACACTAACACCATCATGGAGTCCTCTGATGTGACCTTTGATGAATCAACCCCTTGTGCTAGCCCTGTCTTTGAGTGTGCAGGTGATCAGGAGATGAGCGGAAGTATTATTGTAGACAGCGACCTTCCAGCTTTTAGGGATGACGAGGATGATCCACTACTACACTCGCTCCCGAGCTAGTTCCTACCTCCTTGATACCGGTAGAGGGTCCTGCAACCACTACTTTCACTTTAGCTGCTTTCAAGCCTATACCAGCGGTGTTTGAGGGGGAGGTCATCTCGCAGCGCGAAGCCCCTCAACACATTTAGTGGCAACATCCCCCATAGCTGATGATTAGCGACCTTGGTGAGAGGGTAACAAGGTCCAAATCTTTTCTTCATGCTCATTTCACTAATTCTGCATTTGTTGCTTCCTTTAAGCCCTATGGTGTTGGACATGCTTTATCTTATTTGAGTTGGAGCAATGCCATGCATGAGGAGCTTGAAAACTTTGAGAGAAACCAAGTTTTGGTCCTAGTAGAGCCACCCCCAAATGTTCACACCATAGGCACCAAATGGGTTTTCAAAAACAAACAGGAGGAGGATGGGTCTGTAGTAAGAAACAAGGCTACACTAGTAGCTCAGGGTTTCACTCAAGTAATGGGGATAGACTTTTGCACTAGTAATTAGGCTAGAAGCTATTAGGATCCTCCTTACATTTACGACATCCTGAGGTTTCAAGTTGTATCAAATGGATGTCAAGAGTGCTTTCCTAAATGGTTTTATAGAGGAAGATGTCTATATCAAGCAACCCTCAGGCTTTAAGAATCCCAAATACCCTCATAGAGTATACAAGCTTTAGAAAGTTTTGCATGGGCTTAAGCAGGCACCTAGGGCTTGGTATGATAGAATTAGGTCTTTCTTACTAGGGCATGAGTATATGATGGGATCAGCTGATAAAACTTTGTTCACTCTCAAGTATGGCAATGATTTCTTACTTGTTCAGATTTACGTGGATGATATCATTTTTGGTGGCTCTTATCATGCACCTATGGCCAAGTTTGCAGAAATTATGAGCAGGGAGTTTGAGATGTCAATGATAGGTGAGCTCAACTTCTTCCTTAGGCTGCAATGCAAGCAAGGTACATTCATCTACCAAGTGAATTACACAAAGAATTTGCTGAAAAAGTTTGACATGAGCGATGCAAAGCCATTGGCGACACCAATAGCTACCTTGACCATACTTGATTTGGATGAAGATGGCGAGGAGGTGGACCAGCGGGAGTACAGGAGCATGATTGGCTCTCTACTGTACTTGATGGTGATAAGACCCGACATCCACTTTGTCGTCTGCTTGTGTGCTCAATTCCAGGCTTCACCGAGGGCGTCTCACCTCCAAGCGGTGAAACGCATTCTGAGTTATCTCAAGCACACTCTCAATTATGCCCTTTAGTTTTCTGCATCCTCTTTGCTTTCTCTTTGTGGCTTTTTAGATGCAGATTTTGCTGGTTGTAGAATTGATAGGAAGAGTACCTCTGGCACTTGTCATTTCTTGGGTACTTCTCTTGTGTGTTGGTCTTCTCGTAAACAGTCTAGCGTTGCGCATTATACTGCTAGCTATTGCTCACAGATTTTGTAGATAGTTACTACCCTAAGGGATTTTGGGTTCGATTTCAGGAGTGTTCCACTTTTGTGTGACAACACCAGTGCCATAAGCTTAGCCAATAACCAAGTTCAACACTCCAGAACCAAACACATAGATGTGAGATTCTATTTCTTGAGAGACTATAATGAGAAGGGAGACATTGAGTTGACCTACATATATACCCAACACCAGTTAGCCGACATCTTTACCAAGTCTCTAGATGCAACAAGGTTTGCCTTTCTGAGGGGAGAGGTTGGTGTGTGCCATCCCTATGGCATCGTGTGAGGGAGAGTTACCTTTGTACATACTCTATCTTACTTTAATTGCATTTACATTGTACATAATTTTTGTAAGATAATCATGTTAGCAAGCTTCACTTATATGTTCTTTGTACTTTCTTGTACTAGTTGTGAATTTGTGCTAAATGTAGTGGATGCATAACAATTTGTGTAAGCTTAGACTCTTATTGAAACATGGTATAAAATTTGTTGAGCAAGCTTGTCTTTTCTAAGAATGAACTTGAAATGTGAACATAATCTCTTGTCACATTTGAGTATTTGCTTTAGCTTGATCAGTGCTTAAATTAGGGTTAGTTCTGTGAAAAGCTTATGTTAGGTTGCTTTGTTCAGTTCAGCGGATTGGGGGGTCTTTGACCTTTGTCTATGTAAATGTTTAGCCCATGATTAACCCTTGGTAGAGCATGTACTCTTTTGTGTCGCAAAGGCACAACTTGTTTTGGCTTTGTGAAAAATTGCATATCTTGAATTCTACGTTGAGTTAATAAAATGAATGATCAAGTTTTGAGCTAAAATTGAATCCAATACGGTGGTTTAAGGCTTCATGTGGTTTGCCAAAGAAGTGGATACATGATTGCTTAAAACTTATTTGAGGATAGTTAAATGATCAAATGGGAAAGTTAACTTGTGCTTTTTAATATGCTAAGAATGTTCTTTTTCATATTGTCAAACTAAGGATTGGTTTGATATGTAGGTGTTTGCATAGCCCGTCGGGTTGAACTAGGTTGCCTAGTTTGAACTTGACATAGCCCTAGTTTCTCTAATCTTTGCATTGATCATGAAACTGTAGATGTTTTTATAGTGACATCTTTTGGATAATTGAAGAACATGATCAAAACTTTCTTCACTCCCGGTGCTTGTGATATGAACTCACTTTGAGACTTTTGTGTGTCTTTGAGTTATATTGTTTACTCCTCGTAGTACTTTGGCATCTCTAGTCCTTGCAAGTGCTTTGTGATCTATATGTGAAGTTTTGTGGGCTTATATTTCATTTGCACATCTTTTGCATAGTCTTGTATCCTTGATATTTGCATTGCCAAAAGGAGAGAAAATATGCCCAAAGATATTATGCACAAATATTCAATAAAGGGGGAGAAAATTTTATTTATCTAGAAATGAAAGGAGGAAAATGTGGGAAAATGTGCACTCATCAAGAAGGAGTATGTGTTTTGGGGTTTTTGAGTTTTTCTTGCTCTTTTGAGGTTTTTGGCTCGTCTTTGCCTCTCTTAGGGCTTTTGCAACATTTTTTTTATGCCAAATGACATATTTTTTTCTTTCTCGAGTTTTTGTTCACTTGGATGACCTTATCTTATTTTAATTTCTTCAAATCAAAATCTTTGTGTTTGAGGGTTGTCAATGCACTCATTAATGGGGAGATTGAGAAACCAAGTTAAAATGTTCCTTAGTTTACTTGTGATGAGTGATTGACATTAGTATTTATTTGGTTTGATGATCTTCGATTTTGCATGAGCATTGATGTGATTTAAATTGATTTGGGATTCCATTTGAGCATATTGATTATAGACTAACTGAAATTGGAGTTGGAGATATGTGTTTGCATGTCTCATGGTGTGCAGGTGACGGATGCAACTTGGCAGTCGACAGTGGGATGATCGGGGCTAAGCGGAGTGCTTGGTGCCGGACGATCAAGGAGGTTGGGCGGAGTCAAGGGTGATTCTAGTTGAACACGTGGAGGTCAAGTAGAGCATGGAAGGTGGATGGAGATGGCGTGTTGACAAAGTCAAGCAAAAGAGATACCGGTGTAAGTGACAAGGCGGCCTGAGGATCGGGAACATGAGAGACTTGCCGGCGGTCAGGATCACATGACAGAGTATACACCTCGACATCGAAGCACTTGTTTAAGGTGTAAGCAAGGTCGTGAGTCACGCTTTGAGAAGCGTGCAGGCGGTTTCATGGTTTGGCCTCAAAACCGTGGGAGGACCGGAGGAGTACGTGGCACCATCATGAATCTTGCATCGAGGCGAAGATTTATCGTGAAGGCACCGTGGTCTTCCGATGAATGGAGAAGAAAATTGACCAAAATACTCTCGATGGTAGATAGGAGTGTACTACAAGAGAGGGGTATTTTGAAAAAAAACTAGGAAACTTATGGATCAAGTTTGCTAGGCCAATAAATAGAGATAGAGCTTTCAGCGAGTTTGAACCTGCCACTTAATCCTTCTTGTGCCATCCATTTAAGAGCTTAGAGTTAGGGTTTTACATGATAGAATGATTAGTGCTTAGCCTATGTAATATATGAGAGTTTTGAGAGATAAATATTTATAATCCACCTAAGATAGGGCTGACCTCTCTGAGTAATGAAGTTTATGTTTTTCCATATGCTTGAATTCCCTTCCTTCTAGTTTTCCTCTATTGGTTCTCTTGCAAGTTTGCAAGTTTTTCGGTTTTCGGTTTTGACTTTTGTTTCAGTTTTTTTACCTGAAATTTCAGCACCTTATAAGATCATTCTTCTTGTTGCTAGATGTATAAAATTCACATACGCACGTTTATGTGATGAGGACTTGAATTTCATTACCTCTACATAATCAACTTGGAGAGTTTTATTGCTCAGTGTTCATTTTTTATTGTTTCTTTGCAAGTTGTGATCTTTCGAGTGCTAAGACACATGGATTCATCTTAAATGGAACCTACGGTTCATATACCATCCATAGAGTCGTGTTGTCTCGATTTTCTCTTGTTAAAACTTGTCTCTATTTTTGCTTTCGCTTGGATTTTGAGGTGCGTTAGGTGAACCAAATAGGAGAAGACCGTCGATTTCGCAAGAAATTTATTGAGACGTCTATTCACTCCCTCTAGTCGCTAATCTCGTTCCTACATACTCCGTGGAACCTGGAGGCTGGTTCGATGCCATTTGGTCACCCAACTCCATTGGACTGTGTGAGGTTACTTTGTTGTTGGACGTTGTTGGCCTTGAGGTGCTAATAGAGAGCCGAGCTATTTGCTATATACTATCTCCACTTTGTTACTGGTCATTTAGGGCATTAATACGGTCTCTAACAAGTATGTTTAATCATTGTTTTTGATAACTACTTATTATTTAAAACTGATAAAAAATTAGATAATATCAAAGTATTTTTCGTGATAAATTCGCTACTATCACTTAAATGTGCTAAATTCTAATACTTTTATATATATTAATGTTCAAAGTTTCTATAGTTTAACTGCATATATTATAAGATAATATCTATTTAAAAACATAAGTCGTAGCTCTCCTGGTCGAGCATATAGCATCACCAAGCCTTTGGCAACGCAGAATATGGTCCCTGGCATCTGCTTGCCTCCTAATCAAGTCATCTTATATTCTTTTCTAAAGTTTATTCCAATCGTTCTCAATTAATTATTCTGTTTTAAACCTTGTTCCACTCCTTTTTCTCCACCTCGTGTAGCAATTTAACATGCATCAGTCATCTTCTCTGCTTTGTGTACAGGATTCCTATTCCTATTTGGCAGAAAGCAACCAGTTTTATTCGCATGCCAGCTTTCGGTGAAATTTATTACCATTTCTGTAACTTAATTTTCCGAACAAATGTAAGAATTCCTTAAAATATATTATCCAAGCTAGCGTCACAGAAGCTTGTTAATGTGATGGTGAATGGTGAATACTCAACGGCCTGTCAGGCCAAATGCAGTGTATGGTTGTGTGCACTGGATTATTGCCCGGTTTATGTGAACACTGATCAGGGAAGGCTCGCCGGTTTTATACCCAATTTTAAGACTTAGCTCAGTTGAGCTTTGGGAGATGCTTGCCCAAATCACTATTTTATACCTTACACATTAGCTGTACACCCATGTATAAACATCTCCTACACCCAAATTTTAATTAGAAATGTAGGCATGTTTACCTTCCTCTCTCTGACTTTTTGAGCTTCAATCATTAACATCGATCAACTACCGTATATGCTATTCCGTTATTACATGAGGTGACTGAGACAATTCTTGGAACAATAATAATATAACTCTGTTATATTACATCAGCTGCACATGTCATGATGCTGATGCATGCACCTGGCCGGAACTGGTAGCTGGTAAAGGAAGACGAAGACTTGGGTGAGGTCAATATGCCCCAAACGAAGATCACAAGTGAAGAAGTATTTAAGGCTACCGTGCTTTCTTCACCCCACAAACGATAACCTCATATGAATCATGACAAGTGAGAGTTGTAATAAGTTGGACCCAGTCCATTATTCAAAGCTTATTCCAGGATTGTTCTGATATCTGGAATGAGAACAGTGGTGAAGAAAGAAACGGAGAAGAGTGAAATCAGTGTCCCAACAAAAAAGACGGCAAACAGTGGCAATGAATTGATGCGTATACTTCTATGGCTAAGCATCAAACGGAGTGAGTGCAAGCATGAAGTCTTTAAAAGACAAAGTCTACTCTATATACCACAACAGGTTAAAAAATAGAAGTGCCACTTCCGGATCCTATTGCTATAATCACGATTCACGAAAGATGTTAAATGGAAGCCATAGCCTATTGGCAGTGCTAAAATACATCCAGATCTATCAACCAACTAAGTAAACACACAGGAAGGAAAAGGAGAACATATACCTATGGGGAAGATGCCGCAATGCTCACCAAATTGAGCTGGATTGCGAATTTGGCGCTGCTAATAATAGGTCGAGCGACATTCAAGTATTATTTTAGAATGGCTGTGAACAAGTGCAGTGGTAAGTGGCAAAGAATGAAGGCGGAGACTTGGTTGAGGTCAATGACCAGATGACAAGGTATATTAATTAGGCCGTCTCTAGTGGAGATAGCAAACGAGAACATATCCCTGTTCACATATGATTTGCCGTTTGATGTTGACGGCTCTAGCGGAGGCGGTATCAACCGCTACAGGGAAGCAGACGGCCAGCTGTGGCCACAAATTTGAGGATGGCCCGAGCGACTGGATTAATATGAGTTTGAGGGTGGAGTAGAATAATTAAATGTGACAAATAAAATAACTACTGGATATAAAAAAATGTTCTGTTATAATAGTATTATAGAAGATAAATTTTTATAATACATACTTAAGATGACCTTACAAACTAACTTGATTGCTTTTAAAAAATAACCTCTGTATATTTTTTTAAGCTAATTATGGTGGGGCTTCCTTTTTATTAAGACTCTGTGCTTCTCTTAAAAGTTGTATGTAAATAAATACTGCTAAGCACTCGTTACTAGATTCACCATGTCATTAACAGATACTGTGGGAGAACAGGTGACATTAACTAAAGCCGTACAGTATGTGCAGTGGGAGCTGCAATGCTCAAATAGCCACATGGATTAACTGGCACCCGTACAGTATCAACTATCAACTGACATGGGAAGGCACAACCACTCTCACATAGTCACATGGAAAATGCTTGCAATCGGAGCTCAGGCTGGTGAACACATTCGTGACTCGTGAGATTCCAAAGACGGGTCAGTTGTTGACGCTTCATGCTCATGGTCACGGGTCACTACAAAAGAAGAATACGACAAGTGGCCAAGACAATCGCTATTCCAAAAGGACAGAGACACAATTAGTGAGTGGTCTTTCCCGCTAGACCCCACAGCAATCCCCACGTCATGTAGTATTAAGCTATGGCTACCAGTACCAGCTGGTGCTCATGGAATGTTAAGAAGCCTAACGCAAACAATCTATCATCGATGAATGATCGATGTAACGAATTTGTTAAAAAATTGGAGGATATTTTAAGATGATAAATTATAAGGGAATAATAAGAATTTTTTGATTGGTTCGGGCCTCCAGCACAATAATCCTACATCATTGTTTGGGGAAAATAAATCAGTCTCAGGATAATAGTTAAAGATTACTATCCAGATCCTTCCGAAACCTTGATCTCCGTCCTCCTGAAGCCCGGGCCTTCGAGACCTCGGTCTCCCGAAGCCTCAGTCACTCGAAGCCTCGATCTCCTGAAGCCCCGGCCTTCTAGAGTCCTGCCTCCCGAAGCCTCCACCTCCCGGAGCCATGCCTCCCGAGGCCCCCATCTTCAGCTGCTCGAGGCGGCTTCCCGGAGGCTACAGGGTGAGTTAACAGGCCTTAGAAAAGATCTGCCAAAAGGAGAGCACCGGTCATGCTTTGCCTGCAAGGAAGTAACCGGTATTAAACGCCTAGGTTGATGGATGCCGCTCTGACACTCCAGCGTAATGGAGACTATCCTGACACCCCTGATAATGCAGCGACGGGCCGCAATTGGCGACCGGCTCGCCGTCTTCAGGGGGCAGGCACCACGATAGTTACTACGGTGGATATTTGTCTCCCAAATAGGGTAGAAAGTAGTTATCTGGGATAAGACCCAGTAATTCGGTCAGGTCCCAGATATTTGTACATTATAATAACTTGTACGCTAAGCTATGCACGACCCTATAAATAGGGAGCCATGTTCGCTTGGGCAGAGCAAACGGGCTAGACACCAAAAAACACAGAGGTGATAACACTCCAAGTCACGTTGTGATACTCCTCCTAGATCGATCCATTTTTTTCTACCATCAATGCATTCGTGGTGTTCCTTCCTCTTAAACTCCGTCTCCAAGCTTGAGTCTCCTATTTAGAAGAAACTCTCGTCGTACTTGCTAAGGTAAGATGAACTTTTGCTCCAACAGCGCGCCGTCTGTGGGGATTCGAACACAGAAGTGCTAAGAGAGATAGGAATCCACCAGAAAAACCACCAAAGTGATAGCCAAAAACATCGTACCCACCGTTGCAAGCATGCAACCATATGCATGGCTATCTCAGCCATACGCACTGTATGGATGCTCCGGCCCCGCTGCCGTATGGGACAGAGTTCCTCCGACCTTGGCCAACCCAGGACCCTAGGTTGGTACAAGAACTCCAGATGGCGTGGAGGCCTTCCAGCTTCTGCACGACGAAGACCTCGCCGCCTCAGGAGAGGACACGGCCGAAGCCACAGCCAAGCAAGCTGCCTTCCAGTGGTTCTGGGTGGTCCAACCCAGGAGTGTTCCCACCTTAGGTTGGTCCCAAAGTATCCCCTTCGACAACACCTGGGATACTCTGAGCGATGCAACATCTTCAAAAATTCTGTCCACTCAGCGTCCTCCTTGGGCCCCTCAGGCAAAAGAGGGTTCCAAGGAGATGCAGGGCTCCGGGGTGCGCAGACCCCGCCAGCGCCTCCGATATCGCCCTCGCAACGCCAACCGTGCACAGGGAACCCAAAGCCCACCTCATCCATGGAGGCATAGTCAAAACCACTTCGGCTCCAAAAGTCGGTTCACCGGGCAGCCTCGATGGTCTCCCAAAGGGGAAGGAGACCTTGGGGAAACCACAGGCTTCGGGCACACCACCTTCGGCAGCAACCCCAACGACAACTCCAAGCTCCGGTGCCCCCGGAGTCACACGGGTGCATCCTTCATGGACCAGGGCACAGCCACAACACCAACAACTGTCGCATCCTCATGACCTTCCAGGAGGAATACCTCGGAAGGCAGGTAGAATACCTGGACGCAGAAGGAGTCGGCGAATGATGATGCAGGGTTCAGAAGCCTAGGGCAACTCCCAGGCAACTCCCCGGTCCCTCAACCCTGCACTGTCACTACCGGCCCTACTACCAACAGTACCATATCCAGCAACGAGAACTGACTTAGGGACAAGCCATCGCCAGGCTCTGGACGGAGTACCTCTGGAGCCGGGTACCTGCTAAGGGCCGAGGCGATCGAGGACCGCCTCTCCCGACTAGCCTTCGACTACGTCTCCAACATGCTGTCGCCAGGCTCCAGACGAATTACCTCCAGGGTTAGGCAACGGCTAAGGGCTGAGGGGGTTAAGCACCGCCTTTCCCGGCCTAGCCACAGGCTTTGAGGCCTCCAAGTCTCACAATAGAGGCCTTATTCCTACAAAGGTACGCCCACTGTTAACTATCAGTAATTTACCTAGTGATCCGTAGTTCATACATCAAGGTTAGAGTATGTTGGAGGCCTCCAACCTTATTGTTAGAAGTCCTTTGCAATAAATAGCCACTAGGTAGAAGTAGTAGAACTTAAGTTACATCCTCATTTAGTATGAATAGTTATATAACCTAGCTATATTTTATACTACAATCAGCTTGTTATTGCCAACAGTAGACTACAAAATTTAGCTAGTATAACCATGCAAAATCCCTACACTCCCACAAACGCATCATGCCTAGGTCGCATGAAGGGTGGGTGTCACACCCGGTTTTAACGGCCAAAACCAAGTGCGGCTTATGTGTGCCCAGGAAGTTTAATACACATAAGGACGTCATGTTGGTGATATGCCCTAGGGGCGATTGAGTTTGCGGATTGGATCTGCTAATGGGCTTTAATATTGATTAAAGGACCATTAGGGTTTAGAGTCATAATGGGCTTTAATGTTGATTAAAGGCCCATTAGCGTGCTCTATATAAGAATAGGCAGGGGCCAAGGCGCATTGAGTTTTTCAGAAACCCTAGCCGCCTCCTATTCCCGAACTCCCTTCGAAACCCTAGCCGGGCGCGCGGTGCTAGCACACCGGCGCACGGCGATTCCATCCTTGTACGTGTGGATACCGTGGAGGCGCTGCTACTATTGCGGTGCTGATCTGCTCGGGAGTACTCGGGACGTACCCGCGAGTACTCGGAAGGTGCTCGGGACGTGCTCGGGACGAGGTTGACGATCGACTACTTGACGCGCACGACGTTGGATTGGTCTGCTCCAACTCTTCTTCCGCTGCACTGCTCGTCAAGTGGTAACGATTCATGATCCCCTACTCGCATGGCTTCCTGGTTGAATGCGGTAGAGAAAATTTATTTTGTGCTAGCGTAGCCTACCCGCAACCCTTCAGTGGTATCAGAGCCATCCTGCGTAGTTTTCGATCTGGATCAGTCACATATAGAAGATATGTGATAGAAATAGATTAGATCTATTGTTTTTGATCAGTTCATATGATGGATTGATCAATACACGGTTGGTTAGGTGAATTAGAGATCGGATGAGATGCCAGTCGATGAAACCACATAGCCAAAAAGATTAGCTCGATCTCCCACCTGTTTTTGCGTGCGACTTGCCCCTACCGGCTGGAATCACCATCGGGGCTAACTGCATGCATCGCGACATGGTCGGGAGAACAGCAGATCGAGGTCATGTGTGATGTCATCGTTTCTGGAAAAACCTCACGCGATGATCAATGGGATTGATCTAATGGAAATTGAGACATTATGAATGACTCGGAATTGGCTCGATACGATCGATCCAATGAGATTTTCATAGCGATTTCATAGATGCGATCTATGTATTTCCGAGAGGTTTTCATAGCGATTTCATAGCGGCTCCCCCCTCGACCCCCCGCCCGCTGACCGGCCAGCGGGACCGCCGTCGCGTACATGCATAGATTGTTGTAATAACATGATCCCATCACGACATTAGAATTCGATTCTACGCTTAACTCGTTTTTGCAGAGAATGTTGTGACTGGTATGGCCTTGTGATATGTGATGCATGTGTGTAATTTTTCATGGCCTGCGTGTCATGGTTAATTGCAGCCCAAGGCTGTCATGTTATTGTATAACGGCCTGCGTGTCGACTTGTGATGCTTCTTCTCATGTAATTTATCTAGTGCTATTAGGTGTAATAGACTAGAACAAGATCATGGAGATTTGAAGCATGATGACCCGGAGGACAGGAACCGTGGCGATGAAGATCACCATGTGAAGGGGCCATACTATGTCACAGTTAATATGATTGCCTGTGATATTTTTATGTTCCTGTCATACTATTCGTTCATGTTTTATATGTGGTGGATATGATTTTCATGATAGAGTAGTTTCCCTCAGAAAAATCAAGAGTAATTGATGCCCTTCCAATAGCTGCACCTACAAAGGTTTTGATCATTGTGTGGTAGGTCTGCCAAAGCAGGGTGCCATCATTTATCTTAACCAGTTAGAGTGGATGTCGGACATCCACACGCATAGTATTGGTTTACTTGATAAAGCTATCAAAATGGTTTTGGGCTTTGGGGCATGGTGTTGGGCGCCGGGGCATTCGATGCCACCCAGCAAACAAGAGTCACATAGGGATGTGATTAGCAAGGCGTTGCTTACCTATGTCACTAAGTTTCTAGCAGTGATGCCAAAGCTCACTAGAACTTAGTTGAATATGGATCTTGATCCTCTATATGTTGTTAGAGGGAAAACACATATAGTGGAGTATCTTTTGTTAAATTGTTTAATAGAAGATTCACATAGGCATAGTGCTGAACCTGCATTTTCTGTTGTAGATCATGGCACCGGCCGCTAGTAACACTTCCAGTTTTAATTTGCGATCGATTCTTGAAAAAGAGAAGCTTTCTGGAACAAACTTTATTGATTGATATAGAAATCTGAGAATTGTTCTCAAACAAGAGAAAAAGGAATATGTTCTAGAGGTCCCCTATCCTGATGAACCAGCTGATAATGCTCCTGCCGCGGATCGGAGGCTTATGAGAAGCACACCAACGATTCACTGGATGTTAGCTGCCTCATGCTTGCCTGTATGTCCTCTGAGCTTCAGAAGCAATATGAGAACAGGGATGCCCATGATATGATTGTGGGACTCCGAGGCATGTTTGAGAACCAAGCTCGGGCCGAGAGGTACAACACCTCAAAGTCCTTGTTTGCGTGCAGGTTAACAGAAGGCAGTCCAGTCAGTCCTCATGTGATCAAAATGATTGGTTACATTGAAAGCCTGGAAAAACTTGGTTTTCCCTTAGCCCTGAGTTGGCTACGGATGTAATTCTCCAGTCGCTCCCTGCGAGCTTCGAGCCGTTCATTTTGAACTTTCATATGAACAGCATGGAGAAAAGCATGGCTGAATTGCATGGGATGCTAAAAACTGCTGAGGAAAGCATTAAGAAGAGCTCTAGTCATGTGATGATGGTTCAAAAGGATAGCAAGAAGAGAAAGCGCAAGGACAAGGCTAAAACTTCGGATGAGATCTCGAGTTCTAAGCCTAAACCTGTTGGAAAGCCCAAGGCTAGCCCTGCCGCATCTGACACTTGCCACCACTGCCATAAGACTGGTCATTGGCGGAGGAACTGCAAATTGTACTTGGAAGAACTCAAAAAGAAGAAGGGAAGTAAGACTTCATCTTCAGGTATAAATGTTATTGAAATTAATCTTGCTACTCGTCCTGATGATTCATGGGTATTTGATACCGGATCAATGATTCATACTTGCAAATCGTTGCAGGGACTGAAAAGGACTAGGAAGTGTGCAAGAGGCGAACTGGATGCTCGCGTCGGCAATGGTGCAAAAGTTGCTGCGTTGGCCGTTGGCGTTTACTCCTTATCGCTACCCTCAGGATTAGTTTTGGAATTAAATAATTGTTATTATATTCCTGCCTTGGGCAAAAACATTATCTCTTCTTCATGTTTGGAAGAAGACGGTTATGAATTCATAATAAAGAACAAGTGTTGTTCGATATTTTTGAATGGTATGCTCTATGGTAATTGTCCATTAGTAAATGGATTATATATATTGGATCTTGAGGATATAACTATCTATAACATTGATACAAAGAAGCCTCGGCTTAATAATTTGAATCCCACTTTTGTTTGGCATTGTCGATTAGGTCATATAAATGAGAAGCGTATGCAGAAGCTCCATAAAGATGGTCTTCTACATTCATTTGATTTCGAATCATTTGATACATGCGAGTCTTGTTTACTTGGCAAGATGACTAAGACGCCTTTCACTGGTCAAAGTGAGAGGACAAATGAATTATTGGCCCTAGTACATACAGATGTATGTGGACCGATGAGTTCTACAGCTAGAGGTGGTTTTCAGTATTTCATTACTTTCACCGATGACTTTAGTAGATATGGTTACATCTACCTAATGAGGCACAAGTCTGAATCCTTTGAAAAGTTCAAGGAGTTCCAGAATGAAGTACAAAATCATATAGGCAAGACAATTAAATTTCTGCGATCAGATCGTGGAGGCGAATATTTGAGCCATGAATTTGGTGATCATCTAAGGCAATGTGGAATCGTTCCACAATTGACTCCACCGGGTATGCCACAATGGAACGGGGTGTCCGAGCGGAGGAACCGAACCTTGTTAGACATGGTCCGGTCGATGATGAGCCAATCTGATCTTCCATTGTCCTTCTGGGGATACGCTCTAGAAACTGCTGCTTTCACGTTAAACAGGGTTCCATCTAAGGCTGTAGAGAGGACACCATATGAGATATGGACCGGGAAGCGTCCCGGATTGTCTTTCCTTAAGATATGGGGTTGTGAGGCTTATGTAAAACGTTTGTCGTCTGATAAGCTCACTCCCAAATCTGATAAATGCTTCTTTGTGGGGTATCCTAGGGAAACCAAAGGATATTACTTCTATAACCGGGAAGAAGGCAAAGTGTTTGTCGCCCGGAATGGTGTCTTTCTTGAGAAAGAGTTTCTCGCGAAGAGAGTTAGTGGGAGTACGGTGCAACTCGAAGAAATTCGGGAACCACTTGAAAGTGTTTCAACTCCTATTGAACCACAACTCGGTATGCAAGATGTTGCAGAACCTGTTGTCGAGACACCAGCCCCACGTCGGTCGGAAAGGTTCAGTCGTGCACCCGAGCGGTTTATGTTCCTAACCACGGGGCAGCGCGACATATTATTGTTGGACAATGATGAACCTAAGACTTACTCGGAAGCAATGGTGGGACCAGACTCCGAAAAATGGCTTGGAGCCATGAGATCCGAGTTAGAATCCATGCGAGAAAACCAAGTTTGGAACTTGGTCGATCCACCTGATGGTGTGAAAACTATCGAGTGTAAATGGGTTTTTAAGAAAAAGATAGACGTTGATGGAAATGTTCACATCTATAAGGCACGATTGGTGGCAAAAGGTTTCAGGCAAATTCAAGGTGTTGATTATGATGAAACATTTTCGCTCGTCGCAATGCTAAAGTCTATTCGGATTCTCCTAGCAATTGCTGCATATTTCGACTACGAGATATGGCAAATGGATGTCAAAACGGCTTTCCTTAATGGAAACCTAAGTGAGGATGTGTACATGACACAGCCTGAAGGTTTTGTCAATCCGAAAAATGCTGGGAAGATTTGCAAGCTGCAAAAGTCCATCTATGGACTAAAGCAAGCTTCTCGGAGTTGGAATCTTCGTTTTGATGAAGTGATCAAAGGGTTTGGTTTCATCAAGAATAAAGAAGAGCCTTGTGTTTACAAAAGGACTAGTGGGAGCGCACTTGTGTTTCTGGTCTTATATGTGGATGACATATTATTGATCGGAAATAATATTCCAATGCTCGATGCTGTCAAATCTTCATTGCAAAAGAGTTTTTCAATGAAAGATTTAGGAGAGGCAGCATACATATTGGGCATAAAGATCTATAGAGATAGGTCAAAAAGACTAATCGGATTAAGCCAGAGCACGTACATTGACAAGGTATTGAATCGGTTCAATATGCAGGATTCCAAGAAAGGTTTCTTGCCAATGTCACATGGCATCACTCTCAGCAAGAATCAATGTCCTAAGACATCTGATGAGCTCGAGAGGATGAGTGCGATCCCGTATGCTTCTGCTATCGGGTCCATCATGTATGCTATGCTTTGTACACGCCCAGATGTCTCCTATGCTCTAAGTGTTACGAGCAGATATCAATCGAACCCAGGTGAATGTCACTGGGCTATAGTAAAGAGTATCCTCAAGTACATGAGAAGAACTAAGGATATGTTCCTAGTCTATGGAGGTGAGGAGGAGATCGTTGTAAATGGTTACACCGATGCTAGCTTCCAAACCGACAAGGACGACTCGAGATCGCAGTCTGGTTTTGTGTTTTGCCTTAATGGAGGTGCGGTGAGTTGGAAGAGTTCCAAGCAAGAAACGGTTGCTGATTCCACGACGGAGGCCGAGTATATCGCAGCTTCGGAAGCTGCAAAAGAGGCTGTTTGGATCAGAAAATTTGTTTCTGAGTTGGGTGTGGTCCCTAGTGCGTCCAGTCCAATGGACCTCTATTGTGACAATAGTGGTGCCATTGCACAAGCCAAGGAGCCTAGGTCGCACCAGAAGTCCAAGCACATACTTCGGCGCTATCACCTCATTCGAGAGATTATTGATAGAGGTGATGTAAAAATATGCAAGGTGCACACGGATTCGAATATTGCTGATCCGTTGACGAAGCCTCTCTCACAGCCCAAGCATGAGGCACACTTGAGCTCTATGGGTATTAGATACTTGCGGGATAGACTCTAGTGCATGTGAGAGAATGTGTTCTGTCTATGCTAATGTACTTTTGGATAATTGTTATCTGGTTCCATGAATAATTATCATTTACATTGATCAGCAAGTATGTGACTTGTTTGTGAAACTCTTTGTTTTTATGATGTTATTCTAAATAGTCCCTAATCTCATATCATTATGTGGGACAATAATGATTTATAGATTAGCACATTTGACTGAATGATGATCATGTTTCACGGATCATAGATATGGAGATATCAAATCAGTAATGTGGACACATGTTAGAGAACATGATGTTGGATAGACCCACCCTGAGATACTGCTGGGATTGTTATTTTTAATGTGCCATCAGTTGTTATCTCAAATGGTGTACCTACAGAATCCTTTGACCTGAGATCATCATTGATTCCAGAATGTGTAGTAACACACTTAGGAGCTTCCAAACGCTATTCCGTAACTGGGTAGTTATAAAGGTTGCTTTCGGGTATGTTATGAAACATGTCGTGGGATGTGAGTGATCAAGATGGAATTTACCCCTCCTAAATAACGGGAGAGATATCTCTGGGCCCCTCGAGGTAGTTGGATTGGAAAGTGCATGGCCATGCCAATGTGATTAAAGAGTTAATCATGGTGAATCCACTACTTGATCGAGTGAATGGTCGAGCTATCACAAGGGTGGCACGAATCTCGCCTTGAGCTTGACTGGTATCGTGTGGTAAAGGGATTGGTGCATGAGTATATCAAGGTTCAGCCGATATGATCTTTGTGTGCATTCGGGAGTCAATATGTCCTGCTAGGTACCGCTATTGACTTGCAATTCAGAAAAGGGTTTCCGGATAGCGGCCGTTTACACATGAACCTAACGGGTCACACACTTAAGGGGATGGAATATAAAACTTGTACTGACTCTAGTGCAAGTGGGAGATTGTTGGTGATATGCCCTAGAGGCGATTGAGTTTGCGGATTGGATCTGCTAATGGGCTTTAATATTGATTAAAGGACCATTAGGGTTTAGAGTCATAATGGGCTTTAATGTTGATTAAAAGCCCATTAGAGTGCTCTATATAAGAATAGGCAGGGGCCAAGGCGCATTGAGTTTTTCAGAAACCCTAGCCGCCTCCTATTCCCGAACTCCCTTCGAAACCCTAGCCGGGCGCGCGGTGCTAGCACACCGGCGCACGGCGATTCCATCCTTGTACGTGTGGATACCGTGGAGGCGCTGCTACTATTGCGGTGCTGATCTGCTCGGGAGTACTCGGGACGTACCCGCGAGTACTCGGAAGGTGCTCGGAACGTGCTCGGGACGAGGTTGACGATCGACTACTTGACGCGCACGACGTTGGATTGGTCTGCTCCAACTCTTCTTCCGCTGCACTGCTCGTCAAGTGGTAACGATTCATGATCCCCTACTCGCATGGCTTCCTGGTTGAATGCGGTAGAGAAAATTTATTTTGTGCTAGCGTAGCCTACCCGCAACCCTTCACGTCATAGGTGAAGTAACAAAAGCAATACTTTATTCATTTAAACGTTCACCTCTTACAATAAAAGGACTTTATCTAAGCAAATCTCAAAAAACGACATCATCTAAACGACGGCAGCGGAACTAAAGCATTGGCGACCAAAACTCCACAGGCACCGACTGGAAGATACGCTCCTTAGAACACCAGGTCGTCGTCTTGGAAATCCTCAAAGTCTTCCACTGAGCAGCATATGTTTTTGGTAGGAGAAAGCAAGGGTGAGCACATAATGTACTCAGCAAGTGTGGAAAAATAATGACATGCAGGCTTATACCAAGAGTAGGCTGACACAAGTTATGATGGAAAAGTTAGGGCTAAAACAAGTCTAGGGTTAAATCTGGAAAAAGAAAAGGATTTAAATTGAATTATCAGAAAGTCCAGGGACCTTTTTGTAAAAATAGAGGGACCAAAATGTAATTATGAAAAAGTATAGGGACCTAACTGTAAAAAGATAGGGCTCTTTTTGTTATTTCAGAAAAGTTCAGGGGCTAAATTGCAAAATTACCAATTAAAGGAATTAACAGATTTATTTTTATACTGAAAAAGGTTTGAAATACTGACTGGGTAGCTCTGGCTGACGTGGCATGGTTTCATGGGTGACACATCAGCAAAAGGGCTGAGGTGGTGGCTGAGGTGGATGGTTGACATGGCATGGTTGCTGACTGGATTAAGTGGCTACACGTGGCAACCTCTGGTTGGTTAGCGAAGGGGTACAGATGGGATCTAATCTAGGCCATCGAGGACAGATCCGACGGCACAGAATAGATCGGGCGGCCGGAGGGGAAGAACAGGGCGGCGCCCGAGAGGTAGCGGCGGCGCATGGCCGGGATTCTCGCCGGAATTGGCTAGGGCTCGCAGGCGGCGACGACGAGTGGCGAAAAAGCATCAGGAGGGAGAGGGCATCCCGTTTGATGGCTTACCGACAGCAGATCGACTCTGGAGGATCTTGGCGACAACGAGAGGCGGCGGGAGGCTCGGGTCTTCGTCGGGGATGGCGCTCTGGCGGCGCAGGGGTCAAGGCGACGGCGGGGAGAGCTTCAGCAGGGCAGGCGCGTGCAAAGGTGGGCTCGGGCTACGTTGATTGGCTCTGGAACGGCGTGGCGGCGAGGTCGGACGAAGCGGCGGCGATGGCGGCTCGGCGAGCTTCAATCTCGACGACTAGAGCTCGGGTCTCGGGGATTTTCGGATGAGATGAGTTCGGGGAGGGGACAGGCACATATATAGGCGGCTCGGGGATCGCGGGGCGCTACAGGACTCCAAGGTGGCGTCGATTTCCTGTTCGGACACGGCGGCGCGGCAGAGTTTGATTCGGAGACGATGGACCTGACCAGCGGGTCCCACACGGCGGTGGCACAGGCGAAAGCGGCGCTGGCGGGGGTGTCTTCGTCTGGCGCGTGGGAGCACGGCACTGGGCTGGCTCGGGCGCGCGGCGCGGGTTGCTGGGCCGGAGAAGGGGCACGGCCCAGGCGGGAGTGGAAAGCCGGGGCGACTGGGCCGAGGCTGAGGTGTTGGGCCGAAAAGGAGAAAGACAGCCCGAGAAAGGTTTTAATCTTTTTCTTTTTTTCATATGAATTCAAATCCAAATTCAAATTCAAAAACCAGACAAAAATCTCTTCAAATAAATTCATCAAAAATTCAAATAAAATACTACTTGCCTAATTCAGCATAAATGCAAAATATTCACTTATATCCTATGTCATTTTATTTTTCTTTCATATAAAATAGGGTTTTCTCTCTCTTAAAATAAAATATTTAAATTCATTTGAACTTTAACAAATATTGAGAAAAATTAGGAAATAGAAAAAAAATTAGGGTGTTACAGTGGGTCTGCCTAGGTTTCCTAGAAAGCATTGTGCGGCCTCAAAAGTGTAGTTACCACGTATCAAGGGATTTCCTTGATAGACCGTGTTATGGCGCCACCCGTAGGACATCTTCGGGTGGCGTGACAAGCCCACGCACCACATACATAGCATGCCTACGTCACCTGGAAGGCAAGGCTACCAAGATTTCCTGGAAGATATTGCGTAGTCTCGGTAGATAGTGAGGCCCACACACCGCAAGCGCTGCTTATGCCTAGGTCACCTGGAAGGCAAATTATGCCCAGGGTGCCCTGGAAGGCATTTGCATAGCCTCGGGTGTCGAAGCCACGCCCCAGGGGATGTCTTGGTGGCGGAGATGCGGTGCTCTGAGGAATGCTGTCGCAAGGAATCCTCATTGCACGACATGTCTACACACTGCGAGCGTATCATGCCTAGGTCAACAGGAAGGCAAGACTACCTAAGTTTCCTGGAAGGTATTGAGTAGCCTCGATATTGTGTAGATGCCAATTATCAAGGGACTTCTTTAGTAATGTAGTTGCGGCGCCCCAGAGGGATTTCTTCGGAGGCGTGACAAGCCTACACACCAGTAAGCATTGCTTGCCTAAACCCAAGGTCACCTGAAAAGGTTTCCCGGAGGGTAGGCTTTGCCCTGGTAGGTAGTGGAGCCCACACACCGCAGACATAGCCTGCCTAGGTCACTTGGAAGGCAAGAGTGCCTAGGTTTCCTGAAAGGTATTGTGTAGCCTTGATAGTGTGTGGACGCTGCATATCAGGGGACTGCCCTGATGTGAGGATGCAGTCTTTGAGGAATGCTGTCGCAAGGAATCCTCGTTGCATGACATGCTTATATACCACAGGCACGGCATGCCTAGGTCACCACTAAGGCATCAAGCCTAGGTTTCTTGGAAGGTATTGCATAGATTCGTTCGTATAAATGCCACACGTCAGGGCACATCCTTAGTGGATAGTGCTGCAGTGCACCCCGAGCATTTCCTCAGGAGCATGACAAGCCTACACACCGTGGGCATAGCATGCCTAGGTCACCTGGAAGGCAAGACTTCCTAGGTTTCTTGAAAGGTATTGTGTAGCTTCGATTGTGTGTAGGGCCTTCAGCACTAATACATGCCAAGGAGTCTTACAAAACCTCCAGCAAAAACAGAGTCTTACAAAACCTCTAACAAAATGAAGAGTTTTACAAAACCTCTGGCAAAAACAGAGAACCTTGCAAAACCTCCGACAAAAATGGAGAGTCTTACAAAACCTCTGACAAAACAGAGTCTTACAAAATCTCCGGCAAAAACGGAGAACCATGCAAACAGAGAGTCTTACAAAACCTCCGACAAAAACAGCGAGTCTTACCAAACCTCCGATAAAAACAGAGAATCTTACAAAACCTCCGACAAAACAAAGAACCCTACAAACCTTCGGAAAAAATGGGGAGCTTTACCTCCACACAACGGACCAACTTCCAAAAACCTCTAGCAAAAATGGAGAGGTTTACCAAACCTCCGCACCACGGAGAGTTTACCAAACCTCCGCCAAAACAGAGCGACTACCAAAAATCTCCGCACAATGGATAGTTTTACAAAACCTCTGGCAAAAATGAAGAGCTTTACCAAACCTCCGCCAAAACGGATAGACTTCCGAAAGCCCCCGCAAATGGGCATGTTTTTCAAAAACTCCACCGGGTAGAAAGGTTCTGAAAGGACCTAACGGGAAGAGTACCCCGGCATCTTGCAGGCAAATGCCTTCGTGCCAAAGGGGTATGAAACCTACTGGCCTCCAAAGATCACAATACACACATCAAAGGGGTATAAAAATCCTCCTCCCTACAGGGAAAGGTATGACCCCCGTGACTCAAATACCTATGGTAAAAGGTAAAATCATTACCCTACCATCTCCTTTAAGGACAAATTTCATACATCATTTTATGAGTGTTATTCTGACATTTAATAAAAGCCCACGCTGCATGGCACGGGAAACATAGTGGAACCCTCGAGTGTCCATTGCAGAGGCTGCAAATTCATTACAGCGGCTAAGGGCTGAGGGGGTCGTGGACCACCTCTCCCGCCTAGCCTTTGGCTTCGCCTCCGACATGGCATCGCCAGGCTCCGGACAGAGTACCTCCAGAGCCGGGCAGGGCTAAGGGAGAAGGGGGTCACGGACCACCTCTCCCACCTAGCCTTCGACTTTGCCTCCGACACACCATTGCCAGGCTCTAGCGGCTAAGGGCTGAGGGGGTCGCGGACCATCTCTCCCGCCTAGCCTTCGGCTTTGCCTCCGTCATGCCGTCGCTAGGCTCCGTACGGATTACCTCTGGAGCCAGGCAGTGGCTAAGGACCGAGGGGGTCGTGGATCACCTCTCCCACCTAGCCTTCAGCTTTGCCTCTGACACGCCGTCGCCAAGCTCTGGACAGGGTACCTCCGGAGCCGAGCCACGGCTAAGGGCCGAAGGGGTCGCGGACCACCTCTCCCATCTAGCCTTCGGCTTTGCCTCCAACAACGTTATCGCCATGCTTTAAATAGATCACCTCCGAACCCGAGCAGTCGCTAAGGAACCTGAAGGGTCAAGGACCACCTCCAGAGCTTGTCTCCAAAGGTCCTAGATGGACTTCCCTGAGTCAAAAATCTGGAACAAATTGGGAAGATAGCCGTACCAGTGCTGAGCCCGAGGAGTACGTAATAACTGGGAACGACGTGGTCACCACTGTTTCACCCGGCTCTCCTTAGTTACCCTACGTATCTACCACCACCAGATTCCCTAGGTCACCTTTCCCCCAAAAGGAACGAAACTGGCGATGATCTATGCAAAGGATCGGTACCTTGGTCATTCGAAAAATTAGCCATCGCCTACGAAGGGGACAAAGAAGCGCGGCTCGAAGGCACACACACGTACAGTCACCAGTTCAAAAGATTGCCTTGCACTTCGATACAGAAAGAGACACGACTGTCCCCGAAGGTCCATATTATATTATTAAACAACTAGTACATCCAGAGGACACATACAAAAGCGACGGTACAGAAATTGCTGCGAAGAAGATAGACCCCAACAAAGCAAAACAGGGTGAGAAAGAGTACAAGGTGACTAAGCCAAGCTGTGGGCCCACAGCAAGGCCATGGTCAACCGTGAGACATGAATGCCTAATGACTTCACCAAGAACTCCCTCCAGAAGACTACCTTCACCTCCTACGGGTCCCGACAGGGGCCATGCATGTGACGATGTATGCGACTCATCTGCCGCCAGCCAATGCAAAAGCCGATACAGCAGCCGGCTCCCGAGTTGTCGGAGGATGAAAAAGAGTCCGAGGAGGTCACCGGCGAGGACTTCTCTCTCGCCTTCCCAGCCTCCTCCTTCGCCGTCGTCTCCATAGATGCCTGCTCGCTCTCCCCCCACAGGAGATCCCAGTTGATCTCCTCATCGTCATCGAAGATATCGATGATCTCGATGGGCATGGCCTCCCCAGCCATGCCCCGGTCGTTCTGCCAGCACGTGGCAGCGTTCCATGATGAATGCCTCGTTTTCTCGCACGGACGTCCCATCGCATTAATACCTAGACTTCTTTCGGTGCGTGACAGGGTCATGGGCACAAGACCCTAAATGACCCCCCCATTATCTAGTCAGGGCGCGGTAGTGGCACGTTTCATCCTGCCAGTAAAACGCGTAGGGTACACCAATCCTACACGTAACCTGTACTCTAACGACCTCAAAAGGCAGGAAGAACCATAGCAAAGGATTCCAGATAACCTGTATCGTCCTCGGCACAGACCCTGTAGTACACCACATCCATCAATGCCCCTCTGTCCTGGGGTCCCAACACCGCGCATGCCAACTCTAACAAGCTCCAGAGCAGATCGCCACCACCAGTACGCCATCAGCCTTGGGCCTCGCCATCGACACCCACGGTTCACAATGAAAAAACTTCTTAATGATATGGAATTTCCATCGGGCATCCTTGATACTATACCAGGATGGGGTTGGTTTTCCTCTACATCCTCTCCCCCCTCCGAAATATCGGGGCCCGAGAATGAGGGAGTACTATTGGGGGAAAATAAACCAGCATGAGGATAATGGTTGAAGATTACTACCTAGGTCCCTCTGGAGCCTTGATCTCCAAACCCTCAGCTAAGGTCTCAACCTCCAAAGTCATCAGGTCCCTTCGCAGTACCTCTTTGTACCTGCGAAGCCTTCTCTTGGCTTGACCGACCTAGCCTCCCGAAGCCCGGCCCCCTGAGACCACGGTCTCTCGAAGCCTCAGTCACCCGAAGCCTCAGTCTCTTGAAGCCCTGGCCTTCCGGAGTCCTACCTCTCGAAGCCTCCATCTCCCGGAGCCATGCCTCCTAAGGCCCCCATCTCCAGCTACTCGGGTCCGCTTCCCGGAGGCTACAGGGTGAGTCAATAGGCCTTAGGAAAGATCTGTGGAAGGAGAGCACCGGTCAAGCTTTGCCTGCAAGGAAGTGACCCGCAATAAAAATCTAGGCTGATGGACGCCGCTCTGACACTCCGGTGTAATTGAGGCTATCTTGACACCCCTGATAGTGCAGCATTGGGCCGCAATTGGCGACTGGCTCGCTGTCTTCAAGGGGCAGGCACCACGATAGTTACTACGGTGGATATTTGTCTCCTAGATTCGGTAGAAAGTAGTTATTCGAGATAAGGCCCAGTAATTCGGTCAGGTCCGAGATATTTGTACATTATGATAACTTCTACGCCAAGCTACGCACGGCCCTATAAATAGGGGGCCATGGTCGCTGGGAAGAGAGAATGGGTTAGACAGCAAAAAGACACAGAGGTGATAACACACCAAGTCACGCTGTGATACTCCTCCCAGATCAATCCATTTTTTCTACCATCAATACATTCGTGGTGTTCCTTTCTCTTAAACTTCGTCTCTAAGCTTGAGTCTCCTCCTTGGATGAAACTCTCACCGTACTTGCTGGGGTAAGACGAACTCTTGCTCCAATAGTCATATTTATTTTGTATTGATCTGAGCCTGTTACAAGGATGTTGAAAGGTTTAGTGACGTCCTAAGAGGGGGGGGGTGAATTAGGACACTTAAAACTATTTCGGCTCTAAAAACAATACAAAATAAACCTATATCAATTTCTATCTAAATATGCTCTAGGTTAATCTAGTGTGTCTACTCTACCGATCAAAGAGCTTGCAACCTATCTAATAAGGTAAATTGCAAGTAAGTAAATGCGGAAACATAAATAAGGTAGAGAGAGCAAACTCGGCACAAGGATTTTTCCCGTGGTATCGATGGCATGACTGCCACCCCTAATCAACGTTGGAGCTCCACAAAGGATATGCTCTCGGTCGGGATCTGGTCACGGCCTTTGAGCCACCAAGTCACAACGACAAGGCCTCTACCTAGATGAGCCACCAAGCCACCAAGGAAAGGTCTCACCACTAGCCTCTCTTCCGGTTCCTCACCGTCGTGATCACTTCGGAGCTTGAGCCACAAAGGCAAGGGTCTCTGCATCCCCGCATAATCGCCTTGCCGCCGCTCCACACCAAGTCGGAGGGTCAACAAGCTTGCCGGCGAGTCACCAAGACTCCAAAGTGCCAGCGTACCAAGAGGTACACTGTTGGATCACTCCTTGATCCACTCCCTAGGCAGCAATCACCTGTTAACTCACTCTCTAGGCCTATAAGCACTAATCACTCACTAATCTTGTGCTTAATCACCATGGAAGATCACTTTAAGCACTTTTGGTGGCTTGGATGTCTTCTCAGGTGTATATGAACTTCTCTGGACTCCAGCACGCTCAAATGACTGAGTGGAGGGGTAATTATAGCCTTAAACTCACACGCTAACCGTTAACCCAATGTCTGTAAAAAGCTGTTAACACCGGATGATCCGGTGAGAACAACAGTACTAACACCAGATCATCCGGTGAGTACACTCTTACAAACTAGCCGTTGGAACCCCACTCAAGCCTCTGTGAACACCAGATTGTCTTGTGATAACTTATTGAACACCAGACAAATGCACTGGACTATCCTATGTGCATATCTTCATTTTGGAGCTCTCTGGAAATAATAGTCCGGTGTGTTCATTTTGTGAACACCGGATCATCCGGTGAGTATAGAAAAAGAAACTAGCAGTTGGAACACACTCAGACTCATCTGTGAACACCGGATTATTCTATGATAACTTATTGAACATTAGATAAATGCACCAGACTATCCTATGTGCATATCTTCATTTTGGAGCTCTCTGGAAATAATAGTCCGGTGTGTTCATTTTGTGAACACCGGATCATCCGGTGAGACAAAATATTCCACTTCAAATTTTTGGTGAACACTAGACTATTTTTCATTGTACTCACCAGATTATCCTATGTAGCACTAGACAAAAAAATTTTATGTGAGCATCGGACTATCCGGTCAGACAAATTTCAATAGAACACCGTTATGTATTTTGGGCATAACTTTTCATTCCGAACTCCGATTTTGATGATCCTTGGCTCTATGGAAAGCTTGTGAAGAGCTCTACAAGATTATATAGAAATCCATTCCATTTGATCACATCAAAATTCATGTAACAAGTCAAATTCATTCCTCTCTTCGTTACGGCTTCGGCGACTTCTCTTTTGTTGCATCCATGAGACCTACTAAAGCATATACTTGATAAACATATTAGTCCTAATGACTATGTTGTTATTAATCACCAAAATCACAATCGTAGCCTAATAGGGCTATTTTCGCTACAGATGTAGCTAGCTTAGATGATCTAAATCTAGTCGGCGATTTCCTACTTAGCTTATGTTAGCTTGTCTTACTTGTATAGCTCGTGGTGCTCCTTCAAATGACTTGTCTTTTGTAGGGCTTTTTTTCCGTATATATATGGGATGTCGTACGTCATCTAGGCTCCTCCTTTCTATTATTAAAGATAGACATTCCTAGTAAGGTCCATATATGGGATATCGACAGATCTAGTATATAGGCTGTAAAGTTAAGTTTTTTGTCTAACCATGTTATCGAGTAGGACTTGGGTCTCCGATTAGGGTGAAACATTTAACTAAGTTTTCTAATTTTCTACTCAGGATTCTGAACGCCTCCGAGTCTCCAAGAGAGTTCTCAAGAAGGTGTTTCATCTTAGTAAGTTCTTTGTAAGCCTAGCCCTTTGGAGGGAAAAAAAGTTTGTTATTCGTGAACTTATAAAATTGAAACGTCGCATCGAAGATTTCAGGTAGTGGTGAGAATCTTTTCCTTCTATAGTATCATGATTACGGAAGCAGCGTGAGGAGCTGAACTCCTCAAGGTACGATGCCAACTGCCTCGCATGCGCGGGCATTAAATGCAATGTGATGATAAAGAGGGAGATCGTAGCCTCAAGTCGTGTCATTTCGTCAGTCGAACCACCATTTTTAGGAGGCCCCGCTCTGCATAAAGGAAAAGAGAGACCCGCTTCAACATCCACTCTTCTGTCATCGATTGCTTTTCATCATGCTCATCATTCTCCTTACGCCCTTGGTCCAAAAAATCCTTCAAAAAACCCTCTTCCCCTAGTATCTCGACCACCATGGCAAGAAGAAGACTGAGCAAGAGATTTCCTCTGCCGATGAGATGGTGACCATAATTCCAGAATAGCAGGAATCAGAGATCATGGAGCACTTTGGAGAAGGTCAAGAGCGAGGAGGTGACTCTTTGCCAGGTTCTGATCCCCTGCACGCCGGCGGCGGGGCTGACGATCTTGAGCCTGGACACCCACAACTCGGTTGTCTTCCTTGGCTTCTTCCGCTATGGCTTCGGCTCCCCTCCGTCCATCTTCATCCTCAAGGTGCTGGCTTTTTATGGCCTGGAGCTCATCCACCTGATTCGTAACTCTATCATCATGCTGAGCGTCTTCGTGCATCTGTGCTAGGCCTTTCTTGTCTTACATCCATCCCTCGACCTCTTCCAATACTTCTATGTCATGAAGAAGCTCTAGAAAAGGTTGCTGGAGGTGTCGAATTCTAGCTACAAGAAGGCAAGTCGGCAAAGTACATCGACTTTGCCGCCAAGTCCTCGGTTGTCATAAGAAGTGGTTCTACTGCCAACCTGGCCCGAAGGGACTTCCTTACCAAGGAATGTCATCATTGTCAAGGGTCGCTTGGACAGAGGAGTCGTGATGACCACTCTTCACCAGAAACTTATCAGGGAAATCCTACTTTTAAAGGAGAGGAACCTAACGGCGCATGATAATGCCAGAGACTTCATTAGACACCATCTTAGTCCTCTAAAGTCGAGGATTACTGGGGCTTAGCAATTTCTAGCTAGATGGTTCACGAAGCTCAGGCAAGAATTATGTTGGTAAGTACCACAAACCTTCTCAATTCTTGTCCTTCTTTTCGAGTAGTTGTACTTGTAGTGACGGCTAATACTGGCTTGGACAACTTCCTAGGCGTGGAGGACCCGATCTGGAGGCCGAGAATGCGGGAGCCCCGACTGCAAACTCGAACGATGTTTTTATCAACAACAACATGGTGTTGGAGGATGATGACTTAATGGGAGTAGATTCAATGGCAGGAGTCATTAGGCAACCAACGCCAACTGTTCTTGCTCCTTCTGCTCTCGCTGAACCAGTGTCGACCTTGACAACAACCTTAACATCAGTAAGTTGAGCATTTAACCAGTGCCGTTCTCAAGTCGTACGTAAGGAATCGAGCCCTTCCGGAGGGATGCATCATTCAGGGTTACGTGATGGAGGAGGCATTGGAGTTGTCTGTTGATTATATTGACCTAAATAACCCAATTGGTGTGCCTAAGTCTTGCCATGAGGGGAGGCTCGCAGGTGTAGTGGTCCTGGGGAAGATGGCAATAACTCCTGATCAGAAGGCATACGACCAAGCTTATTTCTTCGTGCTGCAACAAATGAGCGAAGTGTTCCTATATGTCAATGAGCACAAGCAGATGCTATATGAAGAGAATCCAAGGTAGACCGAAGCTTGGGTTGCGAGGCATCATATGCAAAGGTTCAGGACTTGGTTCCGAGATTGAATCAAACAATCGAGTACTCCTACAAGTGCTCTGATAAAAAAACTGGCATCGGTCCCTATATACACAATTATGACATAACAAGGGTATGGTATAAATGGATACATATTTTCTACAGTTGCCCATGATAAGAAGAGCATATATCAGAACAGTGGTGTCTTTATAGATGCTTATAACAACGACATGCAAAGAGGCACATACTATGGTCAAATAGAAGAGATCTGGAAGCTGAACTATTTGGGATTCAAGGTATCCCTGTTTTGGTGGCATTTGATTTTTGTCATTCAGTTTTTGAGAGCACTATTGTGCATAATATGTATCTGCTGTTTAGAACACTATGTATATATGATTTTGGAAATTGATTTTTGTGCTTTGATGTCATATCTTTCAAAGGTCTTGTATATTTGGTCCATTCTATTATTTCTTTATCTATGTTTATGTAAGATGAGATTCATGCTCATATTATTTGTCATCTTTTGAAAGCAATTATACTTACAATAGCCATGTGTAATTTCTTGGATGCTTTAAACATGATGACAGATACATGTGCTTTTGAAACCATCCCGCAAATGATGAAAGGATTTAACTATTTACCATACATATGAGTGCAAAGTTCGATTGGGATGGTTATTACACATGCACCTTGCACATCTTGTCACTTTCCCAGTCAAGCTTACACTCGTATATAATTATCTCCATAATCTGATTCGACATTTTCCAATTTAATACATCCATCCCTATGATATGGCTACTAATAATTGTCTTGCACCATGTTCTTAACCTTGATTTCTTTTCTTTCCTCTAACAAACCATGGGGCAGAAGAGGGGCATTGTGTATGTTGATATCTTAATAGGTATGCTTAGAGTTCTTTGATATGTTGGCATTCTTGGGATGATGTTGTTGCAGTCAGTTAGTTCTTGCTAATACGTTGTTAGTAGAAGCGTGAGATAGTAAATGTGTGTAGTTCTTAATCTTGGTTCTTGCTATACGCTATTAATAGAAGAGTGAGAATTTGGCTTATTTGTTTGTGTTTTTCCCTACCTCTTTTGAGCGATGACAACTTAAGTTGTAAGTTTGTAGTAATATGAGTAGTTTATAGTAACATTGATTCCTTTTCTTTCCTCTATTGAGAACAAAATGTACTACACTTTATTTCCATAGGGCATAAGATGACTATCACCTCTAAGAAGCTAAAAGCATAAAGGATGCAAGCACTAGTGGCGACCTTGGCACAAGATGGGGTGGATAGGAGCCTAAGCCCGCATGCGTCATCCTCCTCTGGTAACAACGAAAGCCAGTATCATGGCCCAAGCCCTGACCCATCACTGATGCGAGAGATCCAACGTCGGGCAAGTGATGAAGAATACAATCCCGCTAAAGAGGCATTGATATGAGTCAATGCATTTTATACTTGTTCAATGGAGGAATATTTTTTGTTTATATCAACTCCCCTTGGTTTCATCTCTAGATAGCGGTAGCGCAGTCTCCAAGACAGATAGCTGGTAATGGTGCATGAGCCCGAAAGGCAAGGTCACAAACACAGTGGCCAACGGACAAGGTTACCATCACGGGAATTGATGCTGACGGGCTACCTATGGATGAAAAGGCCCTGAATATATTCCGAAGGGTCGCACGGCTCATTGCTCGGGAGAGGGTGCAGATAATGACTAAGTTCAAAGAACTCAGTGACAAAGCTAAGAGGAACTTGTTCGATAATGTCATCAAGGAGTATCTGGAGTACCCTGGAAACATGAGCGAGCGTCAAACGATCTTCATGGTCAATGTAGCAATGAAAGCGATCGCAAAACTTCACCGGAGCTTTAAGAGCAAGCTTGTGAACTGGTCCTTGACTAAAGGGGTGGTGCCCTTCAAGAGCTACAAGCACTTGAAAGAGGAAGATTGGGATGCATTTGTGCAGATGAAGAACTCAGAGCAGTTCAAAAAGGAAAGTGAGGAGAAGAAGCAGCTTTAGGCTAGGAACAAGAACAACCATAGGACCGGTGCAACCAGGTACACTGGGAAAAGGCCAAAATGGCAGATAGAGGATGAAAAGTTAGCTAGAGAAGGCCGTGAGGATTCTTGGTTGCAATTCCCAGGACGATCGCGGTCATACTTATGTGCAAGGGGTGAGCTGTCCAAAAGCAGGGAAATCACATTCAGAAATAGCGAAACCCAGTCAGTCGTAGCTGGGAATTGCAACCTAAGCTAGCCAAAGTTCTTTCACTAGGGTCAGAGAATATGATGTTCTCTCAGCGACACTGGGAAACCAGGAGCACCCAGGTCGAGTGCGAGGTCTATCAATTTCTCAGGGCTGGAAATACAGCTTTTCTGAAGACCTCGGGATGTACAAGAAGAGGAAGAGGTCTACAGTGGACGTGGACGCATAGACATAGGCATTGACATAGGACATCACCCAGAAAGTTTACGCAAACATCATGGAGCAGTTTGCATCACACGGAATACATATTTCCATACCAGCAGAAGCTAGCCTTGGAGCTGCAGGGAAGAGTAGCTATGCCTCTGAGGAGGTTGACCAACAAGTAGTTGTTGCCGTGATTGAGCCGGATACGATTGACCTGCTAGAAGGACCCACACCCTGTATCCTTGTAATCAGGCTTGGCAGGTATCACATCAAGGTTGCAAGGGGCCAGGTGGTTCCACACGTTTGTATCTTACATACAGTCCCAATACCTGCAAGCCATGCCATGGTTACGGTGGATATAGTACATAGCAATACACCGATCACGTGTTGAAGCTCCCCTCCAATGATGAAGTCACAACTCTAGGTGAAACTCTTCATCAAAGGATCTAGTGGAAGAAGGGTGACATTGTGGTCTCCAATGCATCCCCGTCTGGATGAGCTCCAAGTGCACCATCGTCGTGACTTCCCTTCGGAGAAGCTGGCTTCACTACCTTCTCCTCCGCATCCAACAACCTTGCTTCCAAATCCAATTCTATCTCCCCTAGAGAGTCCAAAGAAGGAAAAGGAGGCCGAGAAGAAAGGCTCTAAGAAGCACCTGCCGAAGATGTCAAAGGCTATTGTAACAGTAAAGAAGTCCACGGACATTGGAGCAGCGTGGACTAGTGCCAACCCAAAATTCCAATATGGGAAGCCCATGATGACGGTAGATGGCCTAGCAAGGGCGGGAAAAGCTTGTGTCGACCTCCATAATTACTACATGCAGGCTTCTAGAGATAGCAATACCACATCCATAGTCGTACAGTACAAACGACAATACCTCTTAAGTAATGACGACAACTACTTCATTGTGGGTTTCAATGACTTATATGACCTCTTCAACTTTGATGGCATGGACATTTCGTTATTACGGATCTTCACATTGTAAGTACCTTGAAACTAAATATTCATGAATTAATACTACTAAATCTTGAATCTAACTATGTTCTTATCTGTAGACACTTGATGAAAGAAACAAAGAAGAACAAGGATTCCATCGAATGTCTTTACCCTGCGGCCATTCCAATATCAGTCATCAAACTTCACCCTGACTATGTTGTGGACCATGTCGCTAGGGCAATGCAACAATATTCCAAAATGCAGTACGTGATGGGCGCCCACAACACCGGTGGCCATTGCCTCAAGTGGGACTTGATGTTCTACCTCGACTCGTCAAGACCAGTAGGACCAACAGGCAAACTTAGATAGCGTGATTGCAATGTTGTAAAAGGAATCCTCGATGTATAAGTTCTACCTAACTTAGTTTACATATTGAACTTTTTTAACATTCAAATGCTCCTTAATTGATCTATCTTTATGCAAGACTTTTGACAAGTACCTTTGAGCTCAACCTGACTACAACGAGAAAGACGGCCGCAGACTGACACACAAGACCAACTTCGCAGTAAGTGCTACCAAACAGATTACCATATGTTGTTTTTTTCTTTTCATCTAACACTAAACTTTCTTTCCAGCAGTGTCACCAACAACCACCAAGCAACGTCTGCTGATTCTATGTTACGTGGAACATGCTCCTCACGCTCCGCATGAAGGATATCAAATCCTCCTATGTAAGTTCAAAAGAGATTATTCGTAACTAATTTTAGTAATTAGTTTAATTCTATAATAACATGACATTGGTTATGTGTCAAATTATGCAGGAATTTGATACTCTTATTTTTTACGACGGTGCACTCCTAGAGGTTCGATGATGGATCACCGAGTTCTTGGTGTCTGAAGTCATCAGCCCACATGACAAGTTCCACTATAGAACTTCTAGGTTGTGAGGTCTTATGTAATATGAGTTGATCGAAACTTTGTAACATTTGTGATTCTAGAATGAATTGATTGGAACTTTGTAACCTTTCTTATTTTGTGATCAACACTATTTGAGCTAGTATTTGTTGATATGAATTTGGATGTGTTGCTTTTGTTTGCAGGGAGAAAACAGCTCCCAAATTCTGGCTACGCTCCAGGATGCATCTAGGAAGTAAGTCAATCCAGCATGATAACCTATAGATATATGATGGGTAACTAGGCTACCCATCACTTATATATTCCTCCCCATCACAGGGGTGATAGACATAAGTGATGGGTGAAAAGGTTACTTGTCACTTGTGTCTGTCAACCCAACACATGGGAGACGCTTATAGGTGATAAGTCACGATTATGATTCGCCACCGAAAATCTCATTGGTGACGGGTCCTTACCCATCACCAATGACTAGTCATTAGTGACGTGTTTAGGGTGACAGGTGTGGGACCCATCACCCATATCCGCTATGAACCATCACCCTTGGCTTTTTTTCATGTAATGCTTCATGGAATTGGATTTTGTTTTAGCTCCACCCACATCTGCTTCTTGAGATCCTTGGGCACATTATATATAGGTGTTATGCAGTGCTATATAGACAATTTTCGTTGTAGTGTAAAATATATTCTCAAAATACAATGGTTTCAAAGGAATCAATCCTCGAACTCAAGACCTCATGGACAAATGATTACTAGACATGCCCTAGTGACCAACTCACTCTCACATCACTACTTGCGTATATTCAGAGTATTATTCTTATGAGTTGTTTAATAAGATGCCTCAAATGTCAAAAATAGTGCCTGTAGAGAACAAACATGCCTCAAACGACGTATCTACAAGATACAGTCAATTTGTCACAAAAATGCTTCTACAATATTTTTGTATTGATAATTTAAAAAAAAATCCTTTATAGTCCATTCTAGACAATCTTTGTCCATAATGTCTCAAATAGTACCTTTACATTTGAGACATGTTCCAAAGTGCCACAAAAAGTATCTCTACAATATAATATCACACTTTATAGAGGCAAATTAGAAAATGCCATTAGCAAAGTGCCTCTAAAGGAAGTTTTTGGTGTAGTGACCCTAATTACCATTAGTGAACTAAAGATGATGAAACTAAGCAGTTGACACAATTTAGCAACAAATTAAATTATCATTGAATGAAACTCGTATGCTGAGCATCATTATATCATCATCTCACCGTAAACACTGAGCATCATCATATCATCTCACCCGTAGAGGCACTTTTGTCATATCAAAGTATCATCCTACCATAAACACTAAGCATCATCATATCATCATCTAAACCCTACACTAACTGATTTGGGCATTGTCAGTGTGGATGTTCTATGGTAGGGGTGTCAGTTCCATGCTTAGTGCTCAGGGTAGGGGCATTGTCGATGTGGAGGTCTCTAGGGTAGGGGCTTCGATGGTGTGGAGGAGACCAACATCTGCATCCTCTGCTGTATCTTACTGGAAGACAACGGTGCTGGCGTCGGCATCAAGGTGCAAGAAAGCAATGTCCACATCACTGTGATGTTAGCATGTTTTAGGGCACCATAGAGGAAAGACGACGGCGGGTGCGATGGAATGGAAGATGATAGTGTTTGTGTCGGCTACAACATTGATGTGGTGGAGGGCTGTGGAGAGGAGGAACTATAGTGGCGATATTGGGGTAGACGAGGCTGCGATGCGCTTTGGCATCAGGGTGGAGACTAGCCAGGCACGGGTCGTGGAGGGAGCCAACATAGAGGCTAGGTGTGGAACAAGTGGGCGAACCTAACCATTTATATGCAGATAACATATCACTGCCGGTCCACAACTAGAATCGGAAGTGATACATATCACTATCAGATGACCACATCAGTCGGTAGCGATACATCGAGTATTTCTAGTACGGTATTTACATTAGGAAAAAGTCCAAATTACTTCCCTAAAGTATTCCTAGTGTTCGGATAAACCCCCCTCCCCGAACTTTAAAACTATTTATTTAACCCCCCGAACTTTAAATACTTGATCATATAACCCTATGGAGTGGTTTGCAACAACGGTTTTGATGACATGGCTGCTACATCACCTGTTTTAACCAGATGGCTACCGCGTCATCTCTCTTTCGCGCGCGTGCACGCGTTTTGGAACCGAGTTAGCTTGGGTATTGGTAGAGCTCGTCGCATATGGCCTAAGTTGTCTGGCCCAAGAGAGAGAGAGATGCTGGGGAATGGGCAGGCTACACTAGCCCAAAAAAAAATTCTACCGCATTCACCCAGGAAATCATGCTAGTAGGAGACAATAGATCGTTACTGCTTGAAGCGCAGTGCAACGGAAGAAGAGTTGGAGTAGATCGAACCAACGTTGTGCGCGTCAAACTCCTTGAGCAGCTTCTCGATCAGATCTGTGACTAGCCCAACGCAGGTGGTCATGCTTCTCGACCAACTCTGAGCAGGTGGTCATTCTTCTCGACCAACTCCAAGCAGGTGGTCATGCTCCTCGACCAACTCCAAGCAGGTGGTCATGCTTCTCGACCAACTCCGTGCAAGTGGTCATGCTCCTCGACTAACTTTGAGCAGGTCGTGTTCAACTCGCCGAGAAGATCAACACCACAATAGTAGTAGCGCCTCTATGGTATCCACACGTACTGGACAGAAACGCCGAGAGCCGATGTGCTAGCACCGCACGCATGGCTAGAGTTTTGGGAGATCGTGTGGAAGGCTGCGGTTAGGGTTTTGGAGTGTCTCAACCTCAGCACGCCCTACCCACGCCTCTCCTTATATAGAACTCGCCAATGTGCTCCCACGTTGGAAGCCCTTTAGGACTCTAACTTCTCATGGATCACAATCCAATCAAAACCCATATACGAATCCCATTCGCATGTTTTGTTCCAACCCATTAAGTAGGTGACCCATTAGGTTCATGTACAAATGGCTACGACTCGAAAACCCTTTCCAAACCGAAATCAATAGCGGTCCCTAGTAGGATATGTTGACTCCCGAGTATACATAAAAGATCATATCGACTGAACCTTGATATACACATGCACCGATCCCTTCGCCTCACGATACCAGTCAAGCTCAAGGGGAGATACGTGCCACCCTTGTGATAGCTTAACCATTCACTCGATCAAGTAGTGGATTCATCATGATTAACTCTTTAATCATATTAGTATGGTCATGCATTTTCTCAATCCAACTACCTCAAGGGGCCCAGAGATATCTCTCCCGTTATCAAGGAGAGGAAAATTCCATCTTCGCTCATACCCCACGGCATGTTTCATGACAAACCCGAAAACTACCTTTATGACTACCCAGTTATGGAATATCGTTTGGCAGCCTCAAAGTATGCCACTACACATTCTAGGAATCAATGACGATCTTAAGTCTAAGGATCCTGCAGGTACACCATTTGAGATAACAACTGATGGCACATCATAAATAACAATCATAGCAGTATCTCAAAGTGGGTCTATCCAACATCATGTTCTCTAAGATAAATGTTCACATTATTGACCTGATACCTCTATACCTATGATCCATGAAACGTGATCATCAATCAATGCATGTGCTGGTCCTATGTATCATCACAATGATATGCGACCAGGGATTGACTAAGAATAACATCATGAAATAAACAAAGAGTTTCATAAACAAGTCACATACTTGCCAATCAATGTAAACGATAGTCATTCTTATAATAACATATTAGTACATGAACATAAACATGTGATACAATCATCTCTATGATTGCCTCCAGGGCAATGGGAGGACGATGGGAGGGAGAGAGAGGCCAGTGGGAGGGAGAGAATTGCACAGAGAGAGAGGCCGACTAGAGGGAGGAGGCAGAGAGATGCCTATCGGAGGGAGGGAGAGAGAGGCCTGCAAGAGAGGGGTGAGCGAGAAAAATATGACATGTTGTCCTGCTTGCCATGTGTGCACTGCCATGTCAACGAAAATGACATCGTGGGCTCCCACGTCAATGAAACTGCCACCACATCAGCAAAACCACTGAGAAAACCACTCCATGAGATTATGAGATCTGGTATTTAAAGTTTAGGCTGTTAAATAAACGGTTTTGAAGTTCGGTGGTTATCCTAATACTAGGAATAGTTCAGGGGAGTAATTTGGACCTTTTCCTTTACATTAATAATTCATAGAAAAATTCATATTCCTATATAATTGAAGCATATCCTTAATTAATACATATCCCTAAACCCTATATTCCTTAATTAAAGCATATCCTTAATTTTCATTACAAAATTGTGTTAATACAAATGAAAATGAAAATTAAAATTAAGGACATTTACAATTCATAATTTACATTAGTTTAATACAAATGAAAAATTAATATAAATTTGTGATATCGATCATTAATATAAATTAGTGCATATCCTTAATTAATAGAGTTAAAGCATATCCTTAATTAATACAAATGAACCATGTCCTTAATAAAATATTCTTAATACAAAAGTTGGTGTTACATATTATTCCAAATTTGGCTAGCTACTTTTGTCTAACAATTAGCCCTTGCTGATGACCATGAAATAAATAAATAGCTACCTCATTGTTATCTTCCATCAAACTCGTGATGATATCGTCTTTGAATGGTGGCAGCTCATAAAATTGATTGTACTATTCTTCGTTGACAACATTCTTAACTCTAACATTCCTTATTTTTACTTGAATAACCATGTGGTGCTCCTTGTCAAACTAGTCCTTTATATAGAACACTTGTGCTACATCTTTTGTAAATATGAATGGTTCATCTCTGTATCTGACTTGATTCAGGTCCACAGTAGTGAAACCGTACTTATTGACCTTCATTCCCTTTGGTTGTATGACCCAACAAGATTGAAACATAGGGACCTTTATAGGCCCATAGTTGAGCTCACAAATCTCCTCTATAAATCTATAGTAGGTTTTATTCTCTCTAGTGTTGTCATAGCCATCTATTTTTATTAGTGCTCTTTCTATCCTAGGTTTTCGTATAAAATGTATATCCATTTATGTCATATCCTTAGAATGCCATAATTATACTTGATGTTCCTTTTTCCAACCATTTCAACTAAAAACAATGTGATTCCCTACCCAACATGCGTTCATGTAACCAATTGCCAAATTGATTGATGTGCTCTTTGGCAATCCAACCCTTTGACTTCTCTGGTTTTGTTGTATGTAGCATGTTCACATGCGTCATGATATATAGTGACATTTCAATTTCTTGTTGTAAAACTACAAATGGGCTTTCTTCAATGAAGCACTATGACTAGGAATGTTTGCTTTCTCTCCTTTCGCCCCTTTACCCTGTAGTCTCTCTTGTGGTGAGATATAGGTACACCAATTAATTTGAGATTCATGTAATCGACGCAGGCTCATTTTCAAAAATGTACATGTATTTCTTTAGAACCCCCATGAACCTCCCAAAAGGATAAATCTAATGCTGCAATACGAGGCTAAGTATCTGTATCTCTTTCACAATGTGAACAATGAGATAGACCATGATATAAAAAAAATGATGGAGGGAAAAACATCTCAAGTTAGCATAAAGTATGGACGATGTCATCCTCCACCTTCTCTTGTCAACTAGTATCGATGACCTTCTATGAAATCTTGTTGAAGAATGAACATAACTTTATGATTAGGTTTTAGCCTTCTCTAACAAAATATCCCTAATTGCAACTAGAAGTATCTGTGTCATCATCATATCACATGAAAATTATGAAACTTTATGCCAACTAATTTCAAATATTTCATGAACACTAGTTTATTTATGTTGGCGGAGTAACATGACGAAACTTTGACACCATTCAAGCACTCACACATGATTTTCTCTTCCTTGCTCAAAGTCTAGCAAGATGTGAAAAGATAATGTTGGCCTTTCTCTTTTTTTTCAAGATGTAGCTCCTCCTTGATTTTTCATATCTTCTAGATCCTTCTATGCTTGGAATATATCTTTGTTTTTGCCAACAATGTCTAGTACTATACTAATCAAGCTATAATATACATTCTTCTCTAAGTGCATGACGTTGATCCTGTGTCAAACATCTAAGTCCTACCAATAAGGTAAGTCCCAAGGTATTGATTTCTTTTTTCCAAAGAGCCTTCTCAGTATGGGAACTTGGGACATATGTACTATTTGGACCCTTTCCAAGGATAACTTTAATACCTTTTATTATAGCATATACCTCTTTTCCACTACGATGTCTTGGAGCTAAAACCATCTCGTTTGCCCCAACAATTATTCTCTTCTTATTGCAGTACACGTGTTTCTTGCAAAGCAACTTATGATGGCGCATGTACATGGTTTTTTAGACTTATAGAGCCACATGCTTGTTGTTTTATCTAAGCACTAGACGTCTTTCCCTATAGGTTAGCAAGGTCAGGCTAGTCATTCATGGTTATGAGCAACATTTGCGCGTAGGATGAAGTTCTCTCTCTTGTACTCATCCCATACCCATACACCATCATTTCACATTATTACAAGATCTTTCACCAATGATTTAAGATACATATCAATATCATTGCTAAATTGTCTTAACCCTTGGATAAGTAGCGGTATAGTAATGTATTTTCGCTTCATATATAGCCAAGAGGAAGGTTGTAGATACATAGAGTCACGTGACAAGTGCTACGATGACTACACATGTTCCTAAAAGGATTTATCATATTTGTACTTAGCCCAAGCGTTATATTCCTCATACATATGCAAAGTGATCATTATATTTTCTATTGATGCTCCTCTACTAGGTTCCATCAGTAGGATGTCTCAGTATTCCATCTCTACTACGCTCTTTGGCATGCCATGGAAGCAACTTGGCATGCCTTTTGTTTCGAAAATAAGTGCTTCAACTAGGGGATTAATGATAAACACCACACCACCTTAGTGGGTGGTATTTTCTTCTGATGCTTCACCCTGTCAGCATCGGTATCATTAGAGTCATCATCATCGTTGTGCTTGTATACTATGATTCTTTGTACTCTAGGCACACATCCATGTCCGCATACTTATTATGATACATGATGTAGTCATTTGGATAAGCATGTATTTTCTGTACTTTCAATCCTAATGAGTAGATAATCTTCTTAGCTTGCTACATGTTTAGAGAAAATATGTTCCTCTTTCAAAGCATGCCTACCATTGCTTGCCTTTAATTGCAGTAGTGAAAGGATGGTATGCAACTTTGTGTACTTATTTTTTCAGCCTAAGGACAATGGTGTTTTCGAGTCCTCTATCGTATGTTGCAATTTTTCAAACTATCTTTCACTGGTGTACTCCACATATGTATCGCGCAACACCGATTGCCAAGGAGAAATGCTCGGCTCAGGCTTGGGCAAGGTGATGAGAGGCTCACTAATACAGTGCTAGATCATCACTATCAATTTGTAAAAAAAACTAGCTAAGGTATCATTACCGATTCAAGTCATGAACCAACAGTGATACATTAATGTTGTTTAGTGAGGTGAACCGGCATAATACATTTGCTTATTATTGTCGGTTCATAGCATCAACTGGGAGTGATGAACCGATAATTATTATATCACTGTCAATTAATGTTACGAACTGACAATGATAAAAAATTATTGCTGTCAGTTATTGTCCACCCCCATTATTTGAGATGAGATCTGTCATCAACCAATAGCGATACACCTATCACTAGCAATTTTGGTCTATTGATAGCGATAGGCCAGTGCCTATTGTTATTAATGTAGTGCACGTTCATCCGCATGTAACAAATTCCGTGATTACCAAGCCTGCCGATCACAGGACAAAAACGTTATCACACGGTTTATTAAGAAAAGGCTATTACCAGCATAATTTATATATAGTACATGACAACTTATAAGTGTAATCACATGTAAATACGGTTTTATAGCTTCATCAATAAGTTCCAACAGCAGATGGAAAAGTTTCATCAATAAATATAAAAAACATACAATGAAGATGAAAGTACATGAATAAATATAAAATGTTTCAAAAAACTATGTACGTAAAATATGTCTAATATTGGGAACCACCTCTTAGTATGGTGATAGAGATGTGAGGGTATGACTCCATCCACCAGGGTTCAAATTCTAGTTGATGAGCCCACGTTTATTATAGATGCAACAACAATTGGGCAATTCATATAGCCTATGCAGCATTTATTTTTTTGTGTGCATGATTTTTCAGATTTACATGATGATAACTTGTTGCGAGGATGAACAATAGAACGCCACTACTTCCCCTTCTTCACGGTGATCATGATATCATGATATAGTGCTACAGGGTCACTACTATGACTACTCCAGTATATACAACTATTTCCACTACATGGCCGAGCATATCTCTACTTCCTCTATATCGACACGATTACAACCAGTTCGGGACAGACTGACAGCACCTCCTTCTAAAGGTCATAATTATTGCATCCGGAGTCCGATAGAGGCGTATGAGTACTTGATGAAAAGCTTATTTACTCACCTTTCCGATGGATCTAGTACGACATCCAAATTCGTTGAGTAAGGCTTTCAAAATGTCACAACAAGTTGCTTTTGTTCCTATTGAATGTTGCATCACCTTTTATCGAGTCTTAGGCCTTATAATTTCGTTTGGGACTTAGACTCAAGTTGATGTGCGCCCCCACATGCCCAAGAGGTGTCCTAGGATGTCCACCACTTGGACACCTCCTCCTCTATAGCCGCAACGACCTGTTCTCTTATATAGTTCGCTGCCACCACTTTTAGACTTGGGTTTTACTTAGAATTGCATCTACATATTGCTTGTGAGATATTCACTTCTGTATTGGACTGAGTAGAATGCTACTTTGATTTGTGAAACCCCACTTTATCGTGTACTTAATATTATCTAATTTTATATTGTATTTTCTATGTTCTTGTTTGTGTTCTCAATTTGCATGTTGCGATGAGCTTTATTGGCGAGATCAACCGTGTTTGTGTGTGGTTGATAACCAATAGAACTGTGGTGTAGCGATTGTGAGGGTTACGTTCAATTTTGATCAAAAGCTTTGGATCATCAATATCAAGTCTTCACAAATCAATTTATTATTACCTGTCAGAAGACGAGGACAAATTCTCTCATCATGTTATACCAGAGCTATCGGGTTCTGATTTTGGGGTGCGCAATTTTTGGCTTGTGTCATCTGTGTTATGCACAACAGCGCAAGGAGAATCAAATTTTTTTTTCTGAGAAGCTTTTCTGATAAGCTGGTTTTTTTAGAAGCTGTTACCTGAAGAATCGGTTTGTTAAAAAGCTGATTGTTTGGCAACCTTGATTTTTTTAGGGAGATTGTTTGTCCTATATATTTGATGACTGTTATACCTGAATCGTATGAACTCGTCTGGCATCTGAATAATCGTATATATGACATTATTTTCATTAAATTTTTGCATTTAAACATGAGAACATTGTAGTATGAATAATTTCATATATAATTCAAGTACGACAACAACAAAGTTAATTGCCACTAAATCCAACAAAATACCTGTCAAGTGTAGTTACAATGTTCATGGTAGCAACGCGACGGCAATAGAATCGCGCAATGCTCGTCCCATGTCAATTTCTTCTCTCACACTACTATTATCCACCATATCTTAGGTACTTTGTGTGGCAGTATTCTCAACAACATAAATATATATATATATATATATATATATATATATATTCCATCAATTGCCCCAATACAATCCTTGAAATAAGGGAAAAATGCAAACCCCCCCCCCCCCTAAAAGTCACTTGAATTTTGACTTTACCGCCCAAAAGTTGTTTTGCTGCAAAAAACCGTCCAAAAGTTTGACTTTGTTGCAAAAAACCCTCCCAAAAATTCAAAAAAAAATCAAAAAAAATTCTAAAAAAAACTAGAGACAATTCTAGGACCTTCTGTGAAATTTGTTTTCAAAATAATATCCTTTGCGTCATATTTCATGAAGAGGAAGTTTGGAAAAAAAGAAAAATCTGCAGCTCCATTTATTAACTCATTCTATTTTAACTTTGTCATGTCTACCATTATTTTTCGTACACAAATAATTATTTAACTAAACTAATAAAAGTGATTTCACTAATTTTAGGATGTTATGGATTAGTTATGAATTAATCTATCTGCAACATATTTACTCAATCATGCACGTTACAATAACTATTTCAATATTTCATATATTTTTACAAGATAGAGGATCATTTAAGAAGACTAAAAAAAATTTGTTTCATGATTTTTGGATTAGTAAATAATTAACTATGCATTTAACTCGAATTAATAAATGAGCTACACGTTTTTCTTTTTTTTTTCAAACTTACTCTCCATGAAATATGATGCAAAGGATATTATTTTTGAAAACAAATTTCACAAAAGGTCTTAGAATTGTCTCTATTTTTTTTGAATTTTTGTGATTTTTTAAAAATATTTTTGAATTTTTGGGTGTGTTTTTGCAACAAAACCAAATCTTTGGGGTGTTTTTTGCAACAAAATAATTTGTGGGAGGAAAGTCAAAATCCAAGTGACTTTTGGGGGGTTTTTACATTTTTCTTTTAAAATAATGCTAAAACCTAGCTTCTCGAAGCCTAGAATACACAATCAAAATCTGAGGGTCTTTAGATTTTATTATGTCGACAGCCAAGCAATTGAGACAATCTAGTACCTCAGTAAACTGCATATAAATCAAATAGCCAGGCATCATTTAATAAAGAATAGCTAGCGATATCATGACAATCAGAACAATCCTTCAAATAGGTACAGATCACAAGGTGTTTTTTCCGTACACAGAAGCCATTTTTCATCACCAAAAAGATGATAGGAATGCAGCTGACTGAAACCAAAACCAAGAACAAAATTACATATGTACAACAACTAGTATATTTTAGATCCATCCAAATAGGAACATCTAATTTCGACTTTACATATACAAATCTAGAACCATCCATTTTTATCGAGAAAATCTACGATTCACCACTGAATAAGTCTTTATTCTACAATCCGCCATTGAATAGCTTCAGTTTTCTTTTATACTATTGAATAAGTTATTTTGTCTACGATATACCATTGCTATCAGTTTTGCTCTATTAAGTACGGTAAAAAGACAAATATACCCTTGATTGTCACCCGTTCGGTCTCCACATGCTCCTTCTCCTCTACTCAGACGCACAATAAAAATTTTGCATGCACAGTAAAATTTAAACTAATTCTCCTATTTTTTAAATAAGTAAAAAAAATCACTGAAGAAAAAAAAATGTGTTGGCTTTTTAATGGAAAATATTTTCTATTTTTCTATTTTTCAATCTGCAGTGAAAATATTTTCTCATTTTTATCACATAGGGGAAAAGGGGGTGGAGACTCACCTCTGCTTCCCAGCGTCTAACAAGTCGCATGTGCACTCAGGTGGTTGAGGAGGCATCAGGGCGGGCCGATGGCTTCCGGCGTCCGGCATCGACCAGCGGATGGGCCGGCATCTAGTGGTCGAGGGGCGTCGAGACGGGCTAAGCACTGAGGAAGGAGGGACGTGCGCTGAGCGCCGAAGAAGGGGGTTGAACGATGAGGAAGGAGGTGCCGGTGAGGCATCGTTCTCGTGGAGCCTCCACTGCTAACACCTAAGACCACCCCCAACTATATTCCTTTCATTTCGTTCCTTTCCTGATTCTCTTCTCCGTTCCCATTCCTTTTATTTCCTCTCATCTCCAACAGCTTCCCTTCGAGGGGAATTATGAAGGGAAAAAATAGATAATCCCGTCCTGAAAGGAATGACCTGTGAATCCTGTCGTGAAAAGAACTATGAAAGAAAATCGTTGGAACATTAAAAGGAACAAGAATTCCTTCACGATGAGAATTTCCTCCACGAAGAAAAACCCTTGGGAATGGCCTAATCGCCTTTTCCCCGGTTTCTCGCTTGGTGCTCGAACGGTGATGGGCGAATCAGGAGGGAGCAGGTTAGGCTAAACAGGTAAGTGGATGGCATTTGCGCGTAATTACACTCAAAGTTTATGGGCTCTTTTATTTTCTTGCCTGCGTGTCGCGCAGAAGCGGGTTTGTGGCCCCTTTCGCGTTGCAGGCCGATCCGTGGCGTCTCCCAAAATTGCGTCTGCTAGCAGCCGGGTAGAATCGCGCCGTTGGGTACTGTTCAGCCGCTTATTTCCACAGTAAGCTGGCCAGAAACCGTTCCAAACGGGGCTAGAGTCTAGTGCCCAGGTTGTTTGGAATTTTATATAGCAGCCGTCATATGCTGGAAACCGAGTAGTATATAACAGTGGTGCATATCCTGGAAACCGAGTAGGTTGCCGATCAACCAATCACGTGTACCTGATTTGGTGGCAAAAGGGAACAGCACAAGTTCCAAGATAGTTGTGTTCCAAGCTTCCAAGATATACAAAATCCCTTTGCTCACTTTTGCTAGTGCGAGCTCTAAATTTCTGCTAACACCGAGAGCTAGTTTGTGTTTCCAGTCAGGAGTGCCTTGTTTGTTTGTTTGTTTGTTTTTTGGTTGTTGCTGCCAAGATTTCAGTTTAGAACAGCAATGATTTGTAATTCTGATTTGTACCTGCAATTCTGAGTTTATAAAAGAAAGAAAGAAGGAAGCAAAAAGTGAAAAAATAAAACCAAAAGGAAAAGAGGCCAAAAAAGAGAAGAAAAAGAAAATAAATTTCATAATTGTATTGCCTCGTTTGGTCCATTGTGCTTGATAGCTATTTTCAAATTCTTGTGCTAGGTCCATTTAGGCTAGCAATTATGATAAGTACTTTGAACATTTATTTAGATTTGCTAATTCAATTATAATTTTTGCTATTCCTTGCTACCATATTTAGCCTTCCGAGCTCCACATACTTCTGACCAGTAAAGGTTTCCCTTTGCAATCACCTCACTCACGCTCGTCACAGTATCACGAACTAGCCACCGGTTATACCCACCGTTGCTTAGTCAGAACATCTGTAAGAGCTTGGTAAGATACTTGAGAGTGTATTTCATTATTCATTGACCACATCCTAGTAGATGATAGGAAAATATACAATTGTATGTTTTATTGATTGCTACTATAACTGATAAGTTACACCACTCAGAATCAAGAGACGAATAAGTTGCATGTGAGCCACACCACCACTACTACATCTCCCCACAAGTCGTAATATCCTCTCGTCCCCTCCTTATGATGGATTTGGTGTTGATGAGTACATTGATTGGGAAGTAGCGATAGATAAAATCTTTGCACAATGTCATATGTGTAACACCCTGAGTTTTAGCATATAAAATATAGCAAAAATCACACCAAATTAAAACTTTTCTAACTATTAAACCAGTATAAAATCAAGGAAATATATATTTGAATATGTATATACTTGTATGTGTGTATTCAAATATATTATTTGGCTAAGTATTCCAAAGATCATAGAATTAGTTTCCGAATTAATCCCAGCAATAAGTTGATCATATGCATTTTGGTTCAATTGTTCTTATGATTCTTTGAGTGAAGATTTGGAACTGAAGGTCTCACAATTTCAAATCTATTTCTTAGATTCAACTCAGCTGAAATCCAAATTGAATTCAACTCTTTTGAATTGAAACCTATCTCAAATCCCAAGGCTTCACCTTTGAATCTTTTTCTTAATTCAAATACTCCTATTTGAAGTAATGCCAAACCTGATTTCAGGTCCAAATTCAAATACTCAAATTTGAATTTAATACCGAATATTTCAAATCCAGATTTATTCAAATCTTCATCAATTTTGTATTCGAATACGAATTCAAATCATCGGAGATATATATTCGAATGCGTCCAGTTTAATCTATTCGCAGACTCGATTCAATTTCTAAATTTGAGTTCGAATCTCTTAATTTGAATTCTCATTCTAAAGTCTTTTCAATTTCTAATTCAAACTCATTTGAATTCCGCCAATCCGACTCAATTCAATTTATGCAAATTGAATCATAACAAATGCAATTCAAATACATCAATTGATTTGTTATACAAATCTCTCATCTCTCTCATTCAAACACACACATCTCTCACTCTCATCTCGCTGTTCTCTCACCTCTCTCACTCTCTCTCATCCTTCCAAGCAGGGCAGCCCAAAGTCCTCACTCCCCTTTCTTTCTCTCATGCCCTGCTCCCCCTTCCTCTCTCTCCCCATCACTGATCTTTTCATCTGGATGGTGAAAGCCATTTTGCCTTCTTCTCCTCTCTTCCTTCCACTGCAAGGCAAGCCTCCACCATACATACACACATACAGGCATACACACGAGTGCCTCACAAAACTGAGCAGCAACTCCTCTGCTCTCCTCCTCATTCACAACCACGCCATGCATACACACAGAGCACGCACAAGCAAAAGCACACACCACACAAGCATACATACACACAAACATGCATACATATACACAGGCACCCACATCGAGTACCCTGTCTCCACGCCGTTCCTCATATGTGTCGCTCAGCTGGCCGGCCTTGCTCCCCACCCTCCTATGCTCCTTCGTCGCCCCCTTGCATGGTGCACCACCTTGCCGCCCAGCTGTGTGCGTGCTGCCATCGCGCCACGACACACCATCACCACCCAGTCGAGGCCGCAGCAAGCCACACCAAGCCGTTCGTGTGCCATTAGCCGCCGATGAGCTCCCTGCTCTGCTCGCCCTCTCTCTCTGTGCAGCATAGCCGACCGCGCCGTGCCGCGCTGCTCGCGTCGTGTTGTCCTGTTCCGTGTCGCCGCTCGGCCACGTGTGTGCCACCTCCTCCTCGCCGCCCGCGTGCACGTGTTCTCCTGCTGTCATTGTGCGCACAGCCACACCACGCCTTTATGCCCTCCGTGCCGCTGGCCCCGCCCGCGCACGCATCATCCCGGTCGTGCGTGCTCTTGGCCCGCGGCACCACCGTGCTACCCGCTCTCAAGCTGAGCCTCCGACACCATGCCGCGTGCGCCACCGCTGGCCCCATCCTCGGCACCCTCTTCGCCATCGGTGAGCTCCTCGCTCGGCCAAGAAGCCCAGCCGGCCATCTCTATCCCCTCTCCAGCCACCTTTACCCACCCTCTCGCCATCATTCTTCTCACCACCCCGGCTTTTGCCGCCGCCTCCATCTCCTCTGTGCCCTGCACAATCACTGGCGAGTTCTGTCGCCGGACTCCGTCTGCTCCAACCAGCCACCCTCCCTCTCCGGTCGGCTCCCTCCATCCCAGTGCACTCCGGCCACCTCCCTCTCTCCCCGGGTGCCGCCTCCCTCCTCCTCTCTCTCCGAGCTCCACACACATGCCCGTGAGCCACCCGACCGGCCTTACCCTCACCACGTGGGCCCCACAAGCCAATCCGGCTGGCTCATGGCCGTCGGTCCATGGTGGACCAGCCAGTCAAACTCCCCACTGGTCCATGGCCCGTGGATCCTTTGGTTTTTCCTTTGGTTTTGTTCTGGTGTTCCGTTGCTTAGTCATTTTGCGCTTTCTTCATTAATATGCGTAGGCTCGAAGTGAAGGTTCTAAGCAATAACGCAAGGAAAGAGCTGAAGGTGGAACTTGATGATAAAGAACTCGGAAGACTTGGATGACAAGACCAATCTTGAATTGACCTTCAAGAAGGCAAGTCATATCTCCTTGATCATATTGAACCTATATTTTCAAATAATCTACATAATCAACTTCAAACTAGACTTATATCGCATGTGCTATGTATTGCGCTTTTACAAACTACTTGTAGTAGTTAATCCTATTAAACACTTGCCATGCCATAAATGTTATCATCCAAAACACATATCACCTAAGTTGATATCTAGCATGCTTAGGATTGAATACATCTCCTCGGAGACGTTGCTTTGAAAACACCTCTCCTCAGAGATAAGATTTACTGTTATCAATGATAACTTATATACCATGAATCCTTGATGGTTGTGAATTCCGTGATGGTTGTGAAATCCTTGATGTCATGTGGGATATGGTGGGAGATGTGTAAAAATAGGTGAAAACTGTTTGGTGGGGGTAGGTGGAGTAGTACTCTGGTTGAGGATGCTCCGGGGGGCTTTAGTCACCTTTGTGGCATTCATGGCCAGAAGATACCTACCATGGCCGCTTAAAGACCGAGTCTTGCGCCATCATACTTAGCGGCCCTCGTGCAATCATGTGTCTTGGAAGAGTAGGACTTGACTTTTCTTCACCGGACTTAGTTGGGCATCATACTAGGAGGCTGAGAGCAGCGAGCAGTCAAGTGACTATGTGGCCCTCTGTTTGAACATGCAGAGACCGACAATTGCTTAAAAAGGGTACTTGGAGCTCAATACAAGACCACTAGTACTTAGGGGTAAATCTCGTAGAAAAGTCCGGCAGGGAAAGGTGATTGGAGGGTCTCAGTATGATTCGCTCCTCCGTTTGCAACAGTTCGAGGCTAAGCATATCGCATGGGTAAAGTTGTACAAACTCTGCAGAGTGTAAACCTATTCGAATAGCCGTGTCTACGGTCATAGACATGCGAATGCATGGTCACTCTTGATTACTGTAACACCCTGATTTTCAGAATTATAACTTTTTAAAATTTTCCAAGATTATTGAATAACTTCACCAGTAGTATAGGTTTGAAACCTATTTTCTTAATCAATCAATCAATATAGGTTATTATTTTGTTTGCATTGCATGTTGAGTTTTGCTAGGAGCCAGGTAAATGCATTAGAGTTCTTTTTCTTTTTCTTTCTCTTTGGTGTTTTGAGTGAAAAAAATTGAAAAGGTTTTTTTACAAAACTCAATAGTGAATTAGTTAAGGATCTTAATGGTTGAAATTCAAAATCTTTGAATTCATCATCTATTCAATCCTTGATCATACATGATCCTTCTCCAATTCAATTCAATTCATATCCAAATCCTTGTTTAAAGCCAATCTCTGCTCTTTCTCAAATCCTGCCCAAATCCAAATTCAAATTTCTTATTTACTCCTATTCTTGTTCAACCTAATTTTTCGTTTCACTTAAATTTACTCCAAGCTCAATTCAAATTGAAACCCTATTTAAATTTCTCTTCTAAATTTTCTTTTCTAAACCCCAGATATACCTAAAGTATCTTTGGGCTCAATATTTCTTAAGTCTAAACCCTTAGTCAAGTCTTCTAGATGGCCCAATAAAGGATCCATGAAATCTGTAAATTTTTGCGGAGTCCTAGACAACCTCATCTTCCCATAAAGTTTTGAAGTTCAAAACGGCCTCAAATGCAAATCTTGATAATACAAAAGTTGTGGATCTCATCTAGAGCTTCTATTTAACCTATGGAAGTCCCCTTTTTTATAATGGAGCTAGGAGTTATGGCCCCCGAATCAGTGCTGCGTAGATAAGTCTGAGTTCAAACAGTTTATCTTATAATGCATTTTCGAAAATCAAGATGATGTTTTCAGAAGTTCCAATGAATAACAAAGTTGTAGATCTTTTCTAGTACTACAATTTAGAGTCCAGAAACGTTTAATTTGGAGTCCGGACAATAGAGATATCATCCTCGGAATAGAGAACTGAGAAAAAGAAAACCGTAACCGACTCGAACTCGAATCCGATTCGTGTTCGGCTTGGACTCCACCTCAACCAACCTCCCCTATCCATATAAATATATGTTGCATGCCCTCTCTTACCCCCATTCCATGCCACCAAGCCCTAGATGCCGCTGCTGCTATGTCTGTGAGCCGCCGTTCGCTGGAGCCGCCGCTGCCGCCGCCCGTAATGCGCTACCTCGTCGTCTTCTCCGCGAATCCTCCTTCCTCAACCATCAAAGCAAGGTGAGGACCCCTTATTCTCCTCCCTTAGTACTATTTTAGCATCATACTATGTCCTAGTCAAGCCTTAGCCCCGATCAAAGCCCGATGTACACCGCCATGGTCGTGACCATCGCGGATAGCTGCGTTGTAGCCGATTGGCATCGACATTTCCGGCCAACTAGTGCACCGTTCGCCATGCCCTTTCACCGGTGGATGTCCTAGGATGTTCCCCACTCCCTCACCAACCAGGTCGACCAGTAGAGTAGCCAAACCATGGAAATCAAGGTCGACATACCCGTTGTCCGGTTTATGGATGCGTTCTGCATGCGCACTGGATTTGCATTCGTGTTCCCTATCAATCCATAAGCGTATGGATGCACCAACCACGTCATGTGTGTCCCATCAAGTCTTCTACGTGACCCTAGGAGGCCATCCCTATTTGTATAGTGACACAACCGAAACGCGATTGCCAACCACAGCATATCGCAGTCGTCACCCATCTCATCACTGTTGATTGTTCTTCCTCTCAGTGGATGATCTAACAAAACCCATGTCATAGAGTTGTGTTCCCGGGATATATTAACATCTCTGTTCAAATGGTTTCTCAAATTTCATAGCCAATCTCTTGGAACATGAGGATCTTCATTGTTGCGTCTGTTCACGGTCATCACCAAACCTAGCAGTAGTCATCACTTTTTTGCTACTACCTCGGATGACCCCTTCCAAAACCAACCACACCGTTGAGTTAGTCTTTCCACATTCTATGCCATACTTCCCTCATTTTACTAAAACACCATCGAAGCCCAACATTGATGTCAGTGGCCACACACCCGATCACCATCTTCGACGAAACCTGAACCACCGCTGATACACAGAGTCATTGCTAGTATCCTTAACCTAGAAGCGTAGCCTTCGAACTTTTTAATCCATCATAGGTGGTCGAGACTAGATCTCAGCATATCCCTTCTTTAATCCAAGATGGTACTTGCATAGCATGCTAAGTCATCGCCACATCATTCTCCTTAGCATAGTCAGTGAAGTCTGGTCTGCCCTACACTTCTTGAATTTTGCGCAATGATGTTGTCAAGTCTGATGTAGTGATTGTGCAATAAACTCTTTTCGCATCGAAAGATAACTCTAGTAAACTAGTCTTTCCTTTTAGTCTAATCCATCTCCGTAAAGTTGTTCTCTTTTCATCTTAACTCTAATTTAGGTGATACTTACGTCTAAATGTTTCTAAAATCATACCTATCCGACCATAGTGTTTTTAAAGTGTTTTAATAATGTTTGGTATGTTGTTCTTTGTGTTTTACTTTGTGTTGTTTGTCGGTAGTTTTCATGATTAGTCGATAATGTTCTGGAGCAGTTTGAGGGACTTCAAGACCAAAATTTCAACAACACTGAGCAGCATTGTGTAAAAGGCAAGTGTCCTTGATCATCTTGAACCTATGATTTGAACTATTTTGTTTTACAAAATTGCATGCAGTGTTTGTCAATATGATGGGTAGTCACCTATGTTAGGGTTTTCCCTAGATTTTTTCTTATCATCCCTTGGAACCTAGATGGTTTATGGTTAGGTATATTTGGTGGGTAGATTGCTTAGCCATGCTTTTGGGATACTGTGAAGTGTCATATACTTGATTAATGAACTTATGCAACAATGGTGGTTAACTTGTTAATGGTATAGCAACATAGAACCTTAGGACTTGAGCAAAATAGTGTTGTTGATAATGATGGTTGTGTTGTTGGCTTAGTATTTGCTCAAGCGACCAAAGTAAGGACCGATTTGTGAAGCGACAACCCAAGAAATATCGTACCAACCACGAGACCTGGTATGGGACAGGCCTAGCCTATTAATTAGTGGATTCTAGTTTTTGTGTGTGCCAAATGGAAGAGTGGATGTGTAGAAACCGCTAAGGCTAGAACCATTTGGTTAGTAGTATCAAGATGTGTAGTGGAAGGGAAGGGTGAAAACTTTCTGGAAACTACAAGGCGCAAAAGGGGGCTTCTGGGTGGGGCGAAAACCACTTTGACAGCGGTGAATCCTAGAGGGCATGCACATACTGGATGAAACTTTGTAACAATTTTGAAGTGACTTTCCGGGTGACACACCACTGGCGTGTGTTAAGTGTCTAGATAACATGGCAACATGGAAATCATGACTTATGGGGAAAGCTGGACAACCTCTGCAAAGTTTAAAATATGATATATCATTTGTGCTCAAGGTTATGAGAGACTTAGATCCTCACATGATTAGTGGGTTGTGGTCATGGGTTGTGGTTGTGGTTTTGGTTATGGTATAGGAAGTACTAGATGATTATAGTATGTAAGGTGGGGAGCCTTGTATGCTGGGTGTTGCACTGTATGGGTTACATTAACTTAATAATTGTTTAATACCTTTTGAGTCCAAATATGTTTTTATTACTCACATTTACATAAATATACTATGTGTTAGCCTATTCTTAATATAAACCGGCATATCATTATCTTTCCCACACTTGCTGAGCGTGTCATGTGCTCACACTTGCTATTTTTTCTATACCATGCGACATGTGTGTTGCTGCTTAGTGAGTGAAGATGTTAAAGACTATCAAGACGAGGTTGTGACGTTCTAGGTGCGTGTCTCCCGGTGGGTTGCCTACGGTGTTGTTGGGCACCAGTGCTTCTGTTCTGCTGCAGATATTTTTATAGAAGATAATATATGTCAATTACTGTAGGAGTTTAACGTTTATTTAATAAAAAGTATTACTTTTGTTACTTCACCTGTGACATCCTTATGTGTGTTGAACATCCTAGGCACACATAAGCCGTATCTGGTTTTATCCGTTAAAACCGGGTGTGACAATTAGACTCTGTGTGCATGTCTTCATGAGTGAATGTGTGGACTAGATGTCCGTGTGATGAGGTTGCTAGCTCAATTCGCCAGGACCTGTGTGATACAAGAGGTACACCAGATATGAAGTAGCCCCTCCCAGGACCAAAAAATACCCAGATATAACTTGTTACTATTTTCTGGATTTAAAATTATTTCAAAAGCTTTGTTATCAGGTTATCTTTGTTTTAAAAGGTTACAATAGAGAATATAACTGGATACCTGCATAAAACCTGCTTTATGCTTAAAACTAAATCGTAAAGTCTTATCCTTAAAATATTCATTGTGCATCTATCAACCCCTTGGAATAGTATAGGACTTGTTGAGTACCTTTCATACTTAGTCTTGCTGCTTTCAGATTGTTGAGATGGAGATCAACCTCAACCCAGATAAAGTCAAAGAGAAGAAGTCTAAGGTCGCATCCGCACCCGAGTTGCTTGTGGCATCGGGTTGCATCGTTCATTTCACTACGCTGTGCTGTAGGCTCTTCTGTTTGGCTGGTCTGCTGTGGGTCCTTTTCCTCCAGATCATCTTTTGCGCCTTTTGGGTAATTATTTGATATCATTCTGGAGAATTCTATGCATATCAGCTACTTGATCTAGGAACTGATACAGGAGGCACAAGGGAACCTTTGAATCTTGTTGACTCACCAACACTGTGAGCGTTGGTGGCTCATACTTGTTGACCCTCTGACTTGGTGTAGATTAGTGGTAAGACACTTGTATAGGGATGCAGAGACCCTTACCTTGATGGCTCAAGCTCCAAAGTGATGACGACGGCAATCGATTGGAAGAGAGGCTTGTGGTGAGCCTTGCCTTTGTGGTTTGAAGACTCAAGGGTCATGACCAGGTGCCATCTGAGAGCTATAGCCTTGGTGGCTGCTCCAACGTAGATTAAGGTTAGCGTTTATGCCATCAATACCGCAGGATAAAAATCTCTTGTGCCGTGTTTGCTCTCTCTACCTTATTTATGTTTCCGTATTTACATTCTTGCAACTTACCTTTGTGTATTTACAATCCTAGAGTAGTTTGTTAGGATTGGTTATAGGTTGTAAACCTTTTGAACGTTAGAGTAGACACACTCTTTAAATCTAGAGCATATTTAGATAGAAATTGATATAGATTTATCCTGTGAAGTTTTTTAAGCCAATTAGTTTTAATTGTTCTAATCCACCCCTCTCTTAGGATGTCACCGATCCCCACAAACGCACACCGATGCCGTCACCCACGTGCTCACCTCCCACATAGGCCCCATTGCACGATTCCGCCTCACCCGCACCTCCGTCCGCACCTGCGTCCCCGCACGGAGGCCTAGTTCTGCTACCTCGCCGCTGACTCCACACTCCCACTCCTGATGTGGCAAGATCTACCTCCCTCTCATCCCTCTCCATGGCCCATGCTCAACAGAGCTCACGGCCTCCCGCCACCTCTCAGCCTTCACCATTTGGCAGAGATGAACAGGTGACTCGGCGAAGAAGAAAACAATGAAGAAGAAGGGCAGAGGCGGAGGAATCTAAAACAATTCGCATTATTGGTAGCCTCCCAAATCAAATATAGACATGGTTGCCAACAAAAAGATAGCAAAGAGGCCAATTGCAAATATCCATCACATTGAATTGCAAATATCCCCTAAAATAATATAGTTTTATTTACCACCCTATGAGTCTAATCCTGTTGTAAAATCCCCCTCGGGATTTTCACTTAAGACCGCATTAACATATTTGCCATGATGTGACCTCGAGTGCTCTATGATGGCTGATAGCATAGATAGTAAGTGATTGTGGAGGGTTTAGCTACGTGTTATAGCCCACTAAACTTCTTTCATCTGATTTGTGGGGCAAGTTGCAATGACACATTTGATTTATTGGACTTTAGTGCACTATTAGACCCTTCCCTATCCCCACTTTTCCATAGTGGCAGCCTATGTGGAACATGCAAGGTCACATCACAGCAAATATGTTAACATAACATGAAATTAGAACCATGAGGAGGGATGCTATGGGATTAGACTTGTAATAGGGTAAACACAACTATTTTCCTTGTAGGGGCTTTTGCAAATTTAAGTGACTTGTAGGAGGTATTTGTAGTTTTTTGTAGATTCTTTCTTCCCCTCTCCCTTAAGCTGGTGCTTCAGAAATTATCAACTCTATGCCACCTCTGATATAAAGTAAAAGTTTCCATTTAAAATGGCCCTGTCTAGAGAGCACCCTCGAAATTTGAGGCCGTTGGATGAGGACCCAACAGCCTATCTGTCATCTTCTTCCTCTAGCAGGCTGAAGTCTCTTCTTCTTCCCCTAACCTTCCTCGCCCCCACCGCCGCTCACACATGTCGCCTCCCTACCATGGAAGGGTAGAGTCTAGTTGGAGTGCAATGGCAGTAGCCATCATCGGCTTGGCCCTCCGATGAGACCATACCTACCTTGACCAAGTCCACTAGCCGTGCTCCACCCCAGTTAGTGGTGCCCCACACTACTACAGAAAGGGTCAAAAGTAGTGCCCCATCAGTGCCGGTTCAGCAATAACCAGGATTGAAGATGCATCAATGCCTGTTCTCAAACTCCTGCACGCGAACTATGATGGAATCACTAAGAACCAGCACTAATACCTAACTATCAGCGCTAGTTCGTGTTCCAAACTAGCATTGATATATCTGTGCCAATTTGTAACACGAACTGGCACTGATAAACAGGTATTAGTGCCGATTCGAGCCGCAATTGGCACTGATACAAATGGATCCAAATTTTTGTTTCAATTCACTTTTGCTCGTGTCCGGCTCGCGTCCATCGGCCGGTGATATTTTCTAGCCTTTCTTGTCCGCTCATATCTCATCCACTCCACTCCTTCTCTCATCCAATCATCATTCTGCTCATCTCTTATCCACTCCGCTCCTCCGCTCCCGTTGGCTTCGATCATCTTCTCGGTGGATGCTCGGGCTCTAGTTGATTGGGAAGTACGACCTGAGCGGGCGGTTAGCGTCAGGACTGGCGAGGGGCGGATGGCCGGTGGCTGGAGTCGGAGCATAGGCAGGACAGATGGGTAGCAATCGGATTTTCTGTTTGGCTTGCCTGCAGGAACGCATCGGCAGGTTGTAGTACAAGATCTTTGATACCATCATTGTGTTTGTTAGTCTGTAATCCTAGTGTTGGTCTGAAACGAGGCACTTGTAGATAAGTTAGGTGTGGCACTTTGTGGAAAAGTTGTAGCGAGCGATTCAAGTGCAGGCTTTGTGTTTGCAGTTGTGCCATGTTCTTTGATCCTTCTATACAGTTTCGCTGGGAATGGACACCATCTCGTGGCAAATATGGGGGTTTGTTATGTAGGATAAATCTGGAGTCTTTTGATGTTGATCAGATTCATCATGGTAGATTTCTGTTACAGCTCAATATTTCTGATAATTTGTTGAATTGTAAATGGGCCTTTATTAATGTCTATGGGCCTTGCTCAAGATGAGCTTAAGTTAGATTTCTTGACAGAACTATCTGATTGCGGGTGATTTTAATATTTTGAGATACTTTTCTGATAAGAGCTACCTCCCTCTCCCATTTTTTGTGTTGTTTAACAACCATCATCCATACTTATGAGTTGAGGGATTCACATCTGAATGAGGGCATATTTACTTGGTCTAATAATAGAACTTCCCAACTCTAGAAAAGTTAGATAGAATTTTGGTCAGCACTGAGTGGGAGGACATTTACCCTCTCTCTATGATTCACTACTACAGAACCGGTCAAAAAAAGCGGCTGATCAATGCCAGTTGAACAATAATTGCGATTAAAAATGTATCATGCCAATTCTTAATCTCCCACGCGTGAACAATGATTGAGCCATTAAGAACCGGCACTGAAACAGAGGGTTATACCCAAAATTACCTTCAATTCATTTTTTGGTTCACGACTCACATCCGGCAGCCTTTTTCTGTTCTGCTCCCTTCATTTCTCTCCTCTCTCTCAACCACCCCACCCCTGCTGCCCCTCCTCCGCAGGCATGATTGCCGCCCTCCCCACCCCGTTGCCCCTCCTCTCTAGGCACGGCCTCTGCCCTCCCCACCCTACCACCCCTCCTGATCTACTCCCACACTGGCCTCCTCCCCCACTGGCCTTGTGAGATCTACGGTAGAGGGTCCAAGGGCAGTGGGTCTAAGGATGGGATCGGGTGACAGAGGACACGAAGAGAGTCCCTCCACCGCTTCTATGGTGGCGGCTGATCGGAATGGAAAGAAGGTTGCAGTTCCTTCCTCGGCGCCATCCCCACCAAACTTGGCCGTCGCTTCGCCGGCTGCCGTCTAGCTTCTCTCCATTTTCAAGCTCAGTTAGCATCCTAGTCCCCTTGCACACCCTCATAGCTAGTGGGTCATCGTTAGCATGCTCTCTCTTCATGCGACCACATGTAGCCATGCATTTGGTCCTCCATCGCTGTGCCATGGTAGTCGTCGGCGTGCATATGCTCTTGTGTGTGGTCCGGCCTTTGTGCTGAGTAGCCTAGTGAGCTCTAGGCCCCTTTTTCGTGCAGGTCGACCATGTGTAGTGGAGGGGTGGTGCTGTCCAGTTTCTCCGTGCCGCCGCCATCTTCCCTAGCTACCGTCTGGCACCGCCCCGAGTCTTGCCTGCCATCGACGGGCTTCTAGACGAATTCCCAATAGTACGTAGATGCACATCATGTTTTTGTCATAATGAGTCCTCTCTGGGAGCACGATTTCGGCGAGCTCTCTGGCATAGCTCCATCGCAATTGTTCACCGCCGGCTGATCCCCTTCGCCGTTGTCTTCCTAGCAAGCCCACGCACGTGGCTGGACCTACTCTCGCGCCTGTGCAGGTTGGCCGAGTGGATCGTGGCTTAGCCCACACACCGCTGGCCTGCTAGCCTAGCCACCAAAGGCCTTGCCCTAGTGGGCCAGCCCAACTTTGCAGCTCGCAAACCGACCAAACCTACCCGAGTGGGCCATTACTATACAACCCAGTACTGTACAGCCTACCCGAACCATCCAAGCCCAGACCAGGTCCAATCAAAGCCCATTCCAGCCCAATTGAGTACTGTTGATGTGGGTCCCACTGGGTTATTGTTCAATTGGATCTCACCTATGAATAGTGTGATTTCATATTTTCTCAATTTAATTTTAGATTAAATCTTTTTGGAGTCATAACTTTTTCGTTCTAGCTTCGATTTCGGCGATTCTTTCATCAAAATCCATCTAAATTCTAGAGCTACCTATCTATCATAGTGTGATATCCATTAGGGCTCATTTGGCTTTTTTTGGTGTTATTTGATTCTTCTCTAGTATAGCATGTTAATGATCGTAGTCATGATTGTAGATCCGCTAGAATTCAGCGAGTGCTATGCGGGAAGCATCAAGAGCGAGGAAGATCCTGACTACAACCAAAACATTGAAGAAAACCTCAAAGAAGGTAGGTCCTATCTCCTTGATAATATTGAACCTATGTTTTCAACTAATCTACATGATCAACTAAAACTGGACTTATATCGCATATGCTATGTACTACTCTTTTACAAACTGGTTATAATAGTTAATCATATCAACACTTGATATGCATTAAATGTTTCATCCAAAATACATATCACCCTAGGATTATCTATTGTTATATATATTAATGACAGATGAAGTCTTGATATCTAGCATGCTTTTAAGACACCTCTCCTTGGAGATAAGGTTTACTATTATAAATGATAACTTATATACCATGAATCCTTAATGGTTGTGAAATCCTTGATATCATGTGGGATGTGGATGGTGCTGTGTGAAAATGAGTGAAAACTATTTTGGCGGGGGTAGGTGGTGTAGTACCCTAGACGAGAATGATCCTGGGGCTTGAGTTACCTCTTAGGTATTCATTGCCAGAAGATACATGTCCTAGACGCTTAAGAACCGAGTCATTTCGCTGCCATGCTTAAGCAACTCCTGTGCAACCATGCGTCCTGAATGGGCAAGACTTGACTTTTTTCACCGGACTGAGTTGGGCATCAAACTAGGAGGTTGGGGAGCAGTGAGAGGCCAAGTGTACATCTGCCCCTCTGTCTGAATATTTCAAGAGACAGCATAACCAATCTGGAATTCAGTCCAAGGACTCTGAGACTTTGGGTGTCTCATAGAAAATCCCGACATGAAAGGTGATTTAAGTGTCTCAGTATGATTTGCTCCTCCACTTACAACGGGTTGAGGCTGAGCATATCGTGTGGGTACAGAGTGTAAAACTATTCGAATGGCTGTGTCCACGATCATGGACATGCGAAGGCAGAACCTTTTTGACTAGACTCCGGGTTCATATGTCTTGATGAGTGAGTGTGTGGATTAGATGTCCGTGTGATGATGTTACTGGCTCAATCCACTAGAAGCTGCGCGGTACTAGAGGTACATCAGAGGTGATGATAGGGACTGCAGAGTGAGGTGTAGCCCCTCCCAGGACAAAAAAACTCCATATATAACTTGTTTCATGGTTTTGAACTATTTAAACTATTTAAACTATTTTAAAATGAGTCATAAATGATACAATTAAATACCTGCATAAGCTACTTTATGCTTGAAACTAAACCGTAAAGTCTTATCCTTGAATCACCCCATTATGCATCTATCAACACCTTGAAGTAGTATAGGGCTTGCTGAGTACCTTTCATACTCACTCTTGGTGTCATTCAGATAAGGAAGCTGATGCCGACTTCGCTGGAAGCAAAGGTGAGAATGAAGAGTAGTCTTAGAGGCCGCGTTCGCACCCTAGCTGCTTGTGGCTTTGGGTATTTGCTTTCCATTGAGTTTTGCTAGCCATTCGGCTAAGTTTGTAATATATGATTTGGTTTGTAACCTTTTGTACTCTGAATCTTAATACTTATGTATGAACTTTGACTATGATACAACAACTGTTATACTATGCGTATCAGCTACTTAATCCAGTGACTGATACGAGAGGCACAAGAGATCCCAGATTGGGGTATTACAAGTAGCAAGATCTTGTAGTGATTTAGGTGTCTATTATTGCATTTTTGTGTTGAATTTGATTGTGAGATGTGTTCGTATGGACAAGATAAGTCGATTTGATTGTGAGATGTGTTCATATGGATGAGATAAGTCTATTTGAGCATGCTCAGTGGCGGCGACGGGAGCACCACATCGAACGGCAATAGGAGCGGCAACCGAGCCAGCTCTCTCGAGCTAGCTCGTTTATTTTTTATTTTTGGCTCCTAGGACCTTTTCACTGTTGGTTGGAGCCATGAACCGGTAGTGAAAAGAATTTTTAGTTCCGGTTCTACACCTATCACTAATAGTTAGTGACTATCAGTGCCGAGTAATCAGTGGTGGTTCAAAACCTGTCATTGATGACGATTTTAAACTGCCACTGATGACGTGTTATGCTGTAGTGGTTCAAAAGATTCCTAGGGATCTTTCTGACCATGATATCCTCCTTGTGTCCTCTATGACCACAAAACCTGTTGCTCCTCAGTTTCGGTTTGAACTTTCTTGGTTGCATTAGGAATCCTTTTTTTGATGAAGTGCATAGGATCTGCACTGCAGATGTGTGTGGAAGGGGCATCTTGGATGTCTTCCTGGCCAAGTTGAAAAATTGAGAAGCCACCTCAAAGGTTGGGGTGGTAACTTAGCTGGCAAATTAAGAAAAAAATAATGGTGCTAAGAGAGGAACTTGCCATTTTGGAAGATTGATGAGGAGGGGCCTCTTGACAGTTGTCTGGTCCTCATAAAGACAAATATTATTTAGAACTTCAGAAACTGCTCTCTGATGAAGAATTATTTTGGTTTAGGAGATCCCACGCCAATTGGTTGCTTAAAGGTGATAACAACACTAAATACTTTCGTAAGATTTCTAATGGGAAAAAGTAAAGAACACTATTTGCTACTCCGTCCTTGATGAAAGATATATAAATTGAAGGGGATGATGCTTTATTGCAGCATGCAACTGGTTATTATAAGGAACTTTTTGGAGCCTCCCCTAGCACTATTGTAGCCCTTAAGCCACAATTGTGGTCTGAGTCTGAAAAACTTTCTGTTCTGGACAATGAGGCCCGTGATGCTCCTTTTACTGAGTCTGAGATAAAGCAGGCTCTATTTGAGATGGATCCCAACAAAGCTGCAGGTCCTTATAGGTTTCCCTCCAATTTTTTTCAGTCTTGTTGGGACATTGTAAAGCATGAAATGATTAAGGTGTTTCATACCTTTTTTGAAGGGACTCTTGATGTCAATTGACTCAATTATGGTGTGATCACTCTTTTACAGTTCAGGCCTATTTACCTTTTAAATTGTTCTTATAAATGGATCACTAAGTTTCAGGCTATGGACCCTTCTATGGATAAACTCATTAGTAAATGTCAAAATGCTTTTATAAAAAATAGAAAGATTATGGATGGACTGTTATCTCTCCATGAAATTCTCCATGAGACCAAGAGAAAGAAACAAGTTGTGGTCATTTTGAAATTGGATTTTGAGAAAGCATATGACAAAATAAACTAGGAGTTTTTGTTTCAATGCTTAGGTTTGAGAGGTTTTAGTTCTAAATGGAAACAGTGGATTAGGAAAGTTGTGTGTAATCACACTCTTAGTGTCATACTTAACAATTAGACTGGACCTTAATTTCCAAGCTATAAGGGTGTGAGACAGGGTGATCCTCTCTCCCTTTCTTTTCAATTTTGTGGCTGATTGTTTGGCTAAAATGATACACTTTGCTCAAAGAAGAGGGACGATAACTGGTTTGATTCCCCACATGTTTGAACAGGGGATTGCTATCCTGTAATATGCATATTATACTATTCTTTGCCTGCAACATGATATTGCTAAGGCTAATTGTTAGGGTGAAATACCCCAACCTACAGACATTACTAAAGGGTCACAATCAAGAGCTCCTTTGGAGCCCTTGGGCCCTGGATCCTCGGTCGGAAGTTTGGCTCGCGAAGTTCCAGCCACTACCTCTCGAGACCGAGGAAGTTGCTGGTCTCCGAAAGGAATTGCTAGAGGTTTTTAAGGACCCCCGGCACCATTGGCTCCGTTAGCCTACATCAGTGAATCTCGGGTCCCCAAAGGCCTCTCGGGTCTCCAGGCTCCAGAGCTCTCCAGAGCCCCTAGCCACCTAGAGTCCCAGTCCTTCGGAGCATGGGAAAGCTCTATGAAGCCCAGGAAGTGGGACATCAAGCCTTAGAGAAAATTAGCTAGAAGGGTCCCACAAGCCGTCCTCCGCCTACAAGGAAGTGACTGGTATTTAATGCCAGTCAAGTGGTGGCCATTCTGATATCCCCGTGTAAGAGGAGGTCATCCTGACATTCAGGATAGTGCGGTGTCGTGTTGTAATTGATGATTGGCTTAGTATCATGCCCTCTGGGTAACCTACACCATTGTATTTGTCGTAGTGTATAATATCTACTAGTTAGGGGTAAATCTATTCTGCCTGAGCCTAGGCTATGCAATTCAACTAGCCCTAAGTTCCTGTAGGATGGTGGTAACTCACATCACTATCTCTATAAGGGCATATTTGTATACTTTCACCCTGAATGGCACTATAAATGCAGATCTATGGCCATCAGGCGAGGGTCCAATCTCTTGATGATAAAAAACACATCATTATTCCTACCTCTCCACTTGTTCTCCAAGCTTGAGTCTCCTCTATATAGGAGGCTCTCGCTGCACTTGTTCGTGGAAGACAATTTCTTGCACCAATAGCACACCGTCTATGGGGATTCGAACATAAAAGTATAAAGCGAGGTAGGCATCTTGAAGGCGATAGCCTCCATGCCGGAGAAGTAATAGACTCTCTAGCACCTTTTAAGGCCTAGCCTACGTGACGAAGGGGTATTGCCCCACAGGCATTTTGAAGGCATAGCCTCTTAGCCGGTGAGGTGTAGACCCTTTGGCATTGCTACATGTCAGAGAGGCGTGGAACGGGTAGAGCATCAGTACCGTCGAGGTCCCAAACCCTGTAGTATTGCCACATGTCGGACAGGCATGAAATGGGCATAGCCTCAGTACCGTTAAGGCCCCAGACTCTCTAGCATTGCTACATATCGGAGAGACGAGGAACGGGCATAGCCTCAGTACCGTCAAGGTTCCAGACCCTCTGGCATTGCTACATATCAGAGAAGCGAGGAACGGACATAGCCTCAGTACCATCAAGGTTCCAGACCCTCCGGCATTGCTACATGTCGGAGAGGCGTGGAATGGATATAGCCTCAGTACTGTCGAGGTCCAAATCAGCTTACTGATTAACCCAAAAGTATTTCATATACACATATGTACATGCATGCATGCATGCATACACTCATGGCATACACGACAATGGTGCCAATAGAATGCTCCCTCTGTCCTCTTGCGGCCATAATACGCAAGGGGGTTGGGAGAATAATGTTTCGTGTAATACACACTGCAAGAAAGGTGCAAGATGCGCTCTCTATTCGACCGCCACCAAAAAGGATCGAGGGGATCGCAAACTGCCTCCCTCGGCCTAGCCATCAGCGTCACCTCCGGGAACTGTCGTCGGGCTCCAGATGGCCCTACCTCTGGAGCCTTGCCACAGTTAAGGGCCGATGCATCGCAAATAGCCTCCCTCAGTATAGCCATCAGTGTCACTTCTGGCAACCACCGTTGGGCTTCGGATGGCCTTGCCTCTGGAGCCTCACCACAGTTAAGGGTGGAAGGGGTCACAAACTGCCTCCCTCAGCATAGCCAGCGGCGTCACCTCCTGAAACAATTGCTAGGCTCTGGATGGCCTTGCCTCTGGAACCTCACCACAGTTAACGGCCAAGGGGTCGCAAACTGGCTCCCTCGGCCTAGCCATCGGCATCACCTCCGACAACCACCGAATGGATCTACGTCTAGAGCCTCACCATGGTTATGGGCCGAGGGGGTCGCAAACTGCCTACCTCGGCTTAGCCATCAGTGCCACCTTCGACAACCGCCGACGGGCTCTGGATGGCCCTGCCTCTGGAGCTTCTCCGCGGTTAAGGGCTGAGGGGTTCGCAAAATGCCTCCCTCAGCCTAGCTAGTGGCGTCAGCTCCGATGACAACCGCTAGACTCCGGATGGCCCTATCTCCGGAGCCTCGCCATGGTTAAGGGCAGAGGGTGTCACAAACTGCCTCCCTCGGCCTAGCCATCGGCATCACCTCCGACAACCACTGCCGGGCTTTAGATGGCCCTGCCTCTGGAGCCTCATCACGGTTAAGGGCCGAGGGGGTTGCAAACTTACTTTCTCAGACTAGCCATCGACGCCACCTATGGAAAATGCCGTCGGGCTCTGGATGGCCCTACCTTCGGAGCCTCACTGTGGTTAAAGATTGAGGGGGTCGCAAACTGCCTCCCTCGGCCTAGCCATCAGTGTCACCTCCAGAACCCACTACTGGGCTCTGGATGGCCATGCCTCCGGAGCCTCACTGCGGTTATGGGCCTAGGGGTTTGCAAACTACCTCCCTCAGCCTAGCCATCCCCATCACTTCTAGCAACTATCGTTGGGCTCTAGATGGCCCTGCCTCTGGAGCCTCACCGCGATAAAGGGCTGAGGGGGTCGCAAACTGCCTCCCTCGGCCTAGCCATTAGCGTCACCTCCGAGAACCACCATCGGGCTCCAAATGGCCTGGCCTCCAGAGTCTCACCACGATTAAGGGCTGAGGGGGTCGCAAACTGCCACCCTTGGCCTTGCCATCGGCGTCACCTCTGGCAACCGTCGTTGGGCTCTGGATGGCCCTACATCTTAAGCCTCGCCACAGTTAAGTGTTGAGGGGGTTGCAAACTTCCTCCCTCAGCCTAGCCATCGATGTTGCCTCCGGCAACTGCCGTTGGGCTCCGGATGGCCCTATCATCAGAGTCTCACCGCGATTAAGGGCCGAGGGTATCGCAAACTGTCTCTCTCAGCCTAGCCATCAGCATCACCTCCAGCAACCACCACTGGGCTCTGAATGGCTCTGCCTCCAGAGCCTCACCACAATTAATGGATGAGGAGGTTGCAAACTGCCTCGCTAAGCCTAGCAATTAACGTCATCTTCGGCAACCGCCGCTGGGCTCTGGATGGCCCTGCATCCAGAGTCTCACCACGGTTAAGGGCTAAGGGGTTGCGAGGTACCTCCCTTGGAATAGCCATTGCTGTCACCTCTGACAACCATTGCCGGGCTCGCGATGGCCTACCTCTAGAGCCTCGCTGCGGTTAAGGGCCGAGGTGGTTGCAAATTTGCCTCCCTCGACCTAGCCATCGGTGTCACCTCTGGCAACTATCGCTAGGCTTTGGATAGACCTGCCTCCAGAGGCTCGCCATGGTTAAGGGCCGAGGGGGTCACAAACTGCTTCCCTCAGCCTAGCTTCGGATGTTACCTCTAACGACCACAGTTGGGCTCAGGATGGCCCCTTACCATAGCTAGGGAGCCGTAGATTGTCTCCCTAGGCCGCAACTGCCGCCTGGCTCCGAATGGATTACTTCGAGTCAGAAATCCAAAACAAATTTGGAAAGGAGTCTGTACCAGCATCGAACAGAAGAATGTTCATATCGTGCCAGAACCTAGCGGCAGCTAGTGCTAAGGGGGTTGCAAACTGCCTCCCTCAGCCTTAAGCATCGGCTTCACCTCTGACCACCATTGCTAGGCTCCGAAACCACCTCGCCTTCATCAAAGAACTCATCTCATGCCCCCACAAGCGGCTACACACTCCACTGCTAGGAATGACAAGGTTTATGTCTTCTGCCAAAGGGACCGGGACCCAAACCCTTCGCACCTTGATAGCAGTTGCAACGGTCATGTTTAGGCCTAAACCTATGCAAGGCTTTGTCACTGCAATTGCGTCGAGTACCCTACAACCATACCTGGCTTCACACCTTTCGACTGCTAGGAAACTGCAGTGTGCAGGGGGAGGGGGTCGGAAAGGTGAGGCATGGAGGCTTAAGTGCACACCAAAACATGAAAGGCTACACGTCCAGAGGATCACCATAGATTTCGATCAAAGGAAAAACAATGAGCAAGTCCAAGGATTTAGTTATCTTCTTAATAACTTGTACATCCAAAAGACTTACAAAGGAAGCACTGACTAAACAATGACAAACACAAAAACAAGAGATTTAGTTATCTTCTTAATAACTTGTTCATCCAAAAGACGCTTACAGAGAGAACATTGATGAACCCTAAGAGAACAAACCAGGGAGAGAAAGAGTACAAGGTGACTATCAAGGAAACAACAAACTGTAGCAACGGTGCATGAAGCGGTGTATGCGCCTCATCTGCGGCCTACCGCTGCGATGGCTGATGCAGTAGCCTGCCCCCGAGCCATCAGAGGATGAGGACGAGGATGAAGAGAACTCCTCCACGGCCTTTGTTCCGTCCTCCTTGGTATTTTCCTTCCTCGCCTAGGATGCCTCCTTCTCCGCCTCCGCCTTCTCCTCCTCCTTGATCTCCTTCTCCCAGAGATCCTAGTTGACCTCCCCTTCATCATCACAAATATCAATAATCTCGACAGGAACGACTGGTCAGATTGGGGATCGAGATAAAGTGGCAGGGGGTAGCTCCCTCTGCAAGGATGGAAGGATGATGGCCGCTAGCTCCAACCTTGCAAGTACCAGCTCCAACTTTGCAAGCATGCTTGCAGGACTGCTCAACCCCAGGGGCACCACAGCAAGCAGAGGGCCACATGCACTATGATGTCATGCTCCAAGCCGTGTGAGTATGCGACATGGAGTGCATTGGCTAGAGGCCTGGAGTGTAACACCCAGTTTTTAAAGCAGACAAAACCAGGCACAACACATGTATGCCAGGAATAACTTCCATACATGCGCTTATATCATTAATTTTATCATCACAGTGCAAAATATTACATCGAACTTAACCTTAATACAAAATGACTCGAGGGTCTAAAAGAAAACACAGCTGGAGACAAGAGGGGTCTTCAGCGCCAGCGGCTCCAGCTTCCACAGGCGAAGACGTCGACCGGGGGCTCCACAGCCTAGAACAGCAGCTCGGGATCGAAGTCATCGTTGTCGAAGGCACCAGCTTCAAAGACAGCTTCTGATTGGCGAAAGAATGCAGGGTGGAGAATAACAAGGGTGAGTACAAAAGGTTGTACTCCGCAAGTGCAGGGGAAAGTATGGTATGAGGCTTGAGACAAGAAAAGGCTTGACAGGGGTTATTAGCACTAAGCAACTAAAACTATGACTTAACCTATACCTCCAACAACAGGCATCCTATTTACTAAGTGTGAAGACACTTGCTACAACCAAAGGATTTGACTCACCGGATACCCCATATCCGGTTACCCAAAGCTCACCAGATAATCCCATTACCTGGCTACCCAACCAACCATACCAAAACCCAGATCCAACTAATCTTGAAGAAGTCCAAGCTCGCTCTTGATCGTGAGCATGGCTGATCGACCAGTTTGATACTCTGCAGAGTTTGCACAGATCCACGAGTCGTGATTCCCTTGTTACTCCATACTTCCGGGGTAAGGAGTCGGGGTTTCACTACAAGGCCTTTACAAAGCTTTCGCCGATTTGTAGGCACCCACTAAGGTTTCACCGCTAACAGTCGATCGAGTCGCTGTAGAAGCCCCCTCTTGTGCCACATACTCGTCCAATGATGCCCACAGAATCGGTGGTCGCTAATTATTTGGCCAGGCCGTACCCATATAGGCCTCGTGGTTGTACGGATATAACTTGGTTACATGTCAAAGAACCGGTCCTTAGGACCCCATACAGATACATACACAAACTTGCCATAGGCACCACCACAATCCATCCATTCTGTTGGGGAAGACCTATACCATGTTGCTACAAAAAGAATTACTATTTTTTCCATCCGGACAGTGTTACATAGTTTATTAATCAATATTAATCATTTTCCCCACCCGCACAGCGCTAGCATGATCTACCCATCTTCTTAACATGATACATCAACGGCGACAAGGAAAATATCAAGTCAAAACTAGTAAACCCTAGCATAGGATATCATTTTGGACAGCATGCATATTGAAGGATAAAAACTACACCTGCAAATCCTAAAACTGGATAGAAATGCTCAAGGGCACTTGCCTTCACCGGGTTGCTACTCAAAATCCTCAAAAACTTGGTCTTGGAGGTTGCCGAACTGCTCAGCTCCTAAACGACGGACCGAAAAAGCACACACAAAACAAAACTCTAAGAACAGTACACCAAACAGTACTGAAACTATTCAAAAACTCTACAAAAAGATTCTACACGACGCTACGAACATTTTGACGTGAAAATCGCCTAAATCGGAGCTACGAGCAAAAAGTTATAAGCTTTTGAAGATGTAGGGCTTTTCTGCAAATTTTACATGTTTTCCAGAGAATAAACCGAATTATTTTTATACTGAAAATTGGATTATGACGCAATAAAACAAATACTGAATTATTTCTCAATTGGAAAAGACATGGAATTGGTCTACGGGGCTTGTGGACCACTGAAAGAGCATCGGTCCACCGGTCCATGGTGGACCGAAGGGGTATAATACTGGCCGGTCTAATCCGGGCCAATGAACCGGGATCCGGCGGTCGGAAATCAAAAGAGGTGGCGCCGGCAGTTTTCAACGGAGGGAGCGGCGGCCGGCGATGACGGGGACGGCGGCGGGCTCACCGGCGATGCGCAAAAGGCGCATCCGGCCACGGATCAAGTCAGGACTTGGCACAAAATAACGAGGAGCTCGCGGGGAGACTCACAACGGGCTTGTCGGCGGCGGAAGAGGTCCGGAGGTGGCCGGCGACGGAGAACGGCGGGCGGAGGAGTTCGGTCTTGGCGGGGACGGCGTCCGACGGCGGAAGAAGCTCCAAGAAGCGCCGGAGTGAGCTCCTAGAGGTCCGGCGGCACCAATAGAGCGAAGAACGAGCTCAATCGAGGTTCGGTTGAGGAGAAATAGAGCGGCGGCCGAGTTCCTTACCGGCGGCAATGGTGGTGACGACGGCAGCTCGAATCCGTGCACAAGAAAGAGGGGAAACGGGGTATTCGGGTGCGGAACCGAGCAAGGATGCCGATGGAGCCCTTATATACCTGAGAGGAGGAGTGGAACGGCCAGATTTGAGGAGAGTCGGCCGGCGGCCCAAATGAAATAAAAGCTTCAGTTTCCATGCAAAAGAGTGGGAATTCAAGGGGGAAACGGCTCAAATGGAGGGAATAGGGGGCGGCGATCACAGTGGTGTGGTTTGATTGGAGAGTTAAGGCACGGGGAGGCTTCGATTTGAAACAGCCGCGGTGATTGTGGGCGTCGGCGTCCGGTGGCGGGATGAAGAAGGAGGCGAGCCGACGGCTCGGCAGCTCAGGCGGGCGGGTGGCTCGGCTTGGAACCGGGCCCACTTGGCTGCGACGCGGGCGGAGGTGAGGCGGCTCGGTGGGCGCGGCAGGCCGGCTCGGCCTGCGGGCTAGCGCGGGGAAGAGAGGGGCGCGGCCCACGACGGGAGGGAAGAGGGAGGGAAAGGAGGTTGGTTGGGCCGGCGCGGGGAAGACGGCCCAAGAAGGATTTTCTATTTAGAAATCTTTTTCTTTTTTTTTTTTAGAATTCAAACTATTTTCAAAAGGGATTTTAAACGAGCGAACTCTAGCGAATTTTAGCAAAATTTTCCACACAATAAAACCTTATTACAACTACAACGGCATAAATGCGACAAACATTCAACCTATTCCAAATTAAATTTAGAAATTAATTTCCTATAGAGCTAAAATGAAATCCACCTATTTAATTTCTAGAAAAATTTTAAATTATTGCAAATTTTGAAGTTTTGGGTGTTACATGGAGAATGTCCAGTCATCATGCCAAAAGGTTAGGAACTCCCGTTGTCGACACCGATTGAGGTAATGGCATGTTACAATGGCAAAAACTGGGTGAAGGTGGCCCAGACACTAGTGTCCATTGGCGAAGAGGTGAATCTGCACTCCAGTGGTTGGTAGTAGTGCATCACCCAGTGAGTCCAGGGGGTAGAGATGCCAGACAACAGCTTGTGGAGGAATTTCATGAGCAGGCACAAATTCTGAGAGTGTAAGTCTTTAATCCCCAGCCCTCTGTCATCCTTCTCCAAATACGCCACTGACCATGCAACCTCGCAGTCACCGCTACTGCATTCCACAACACCTTTCCCTAACATGGTTCATCGGGGTTTATCGATCTTGTCAATGATAGTCTTGTTCAGTTCAATGGCACACATGGCATAAGTGGGTAGAGCTGAGAGGACTACCATGTTGAGGATGTGCATGTGCTATCCAGGCAAGAGACTCCAGGGCGGCCACCGATAGCTTCTTATAGGAGAGAGGTAATCCCAAGTAGGTTTGAGGGGAGGAAGAAATGGGGCACCAAATGTTGTAGCCAGGGCTAAAGCACTGTGATCTTTCACACAAATACGAACGAAGGTGCTTTTGTGATAATTGATATCCAAGCCAGTAGCTAGAGAGAACTGAGAGAGTAATGTCCTGAGTCGTAGTAGTTGGGCAGCATCCACCTGGAGGAGTAGAAGAGTGTCGTCTACATACTGGATAATAGGCCATGGTTGATTATGGAGAATTGGGTGTAGGATTATTGCGTCATGGATGATTAACTACCTAGGATGTCTGTCACAATCAAGAATAGCTACAGCAAGAGGGGATCACCTTGCATCAGCCCCTTTCTACACTAAATCCATCTCCCCAGCACTTCGTTGAGGAGGATGGCCATGTGGCCTATGCGAAGAATCTGCCTCTTCCACCCTCGCTAGCAGTCACTGAACCGCGGGCCTCCAAAATGGTGTCGAGGGTGGCTCACTCAGTTGCATCAAAAGCTTTCTTAAAATCTATTTAAGCATTTCCATTGGGATTTTCCTCTTTTGGCAGCATTGAACCAACTCGGCTACATATACAAAGCAATCAGAGATACTTCTCCCTTGGATGAATCCAGCCAAATCTTCGAAAACCATGTTGGGGATTGTGGCCTGTAGGCGAGAGGTGAGGCATTTGGCAATGAGTTTCATGGGGCAATTTTGAAGTGATATGGGATGGAATGCATCAGCTGTGGTGATGTCTTCCTTCTTGGGCAGCAATACTATATATACTTGATTGATACACTATAAGTTGGCCTTACCATCATAAAAGTCTTGGCAAAGGGCCAAGAGATATTCCTTGGTCAGGTTCCAAAAAGATCTTAAGAAACTAGGACCGAATCCATCAGGTCTTGGACTACTATCAACCCTCATTTGCCTATGGCTATTTTCAACTCCAGCTCTATCAAAGGCAGGTTGAGATTGGTAAGAGCTCTCTGGTCAGGGTACAACTGCTGCAGATCAAATGCCTAGGACACTTCTCAGGTAGAGCCTAGGAGTGATGTATAGAAATCCCAAAGGATTGTTTCTTTACCAATGTGAGAGTGGACTAGCACACCTTGGTCATGTAGAAGTTTGATCGGGTTCTTACGAAGGCGGGTAGAAGCACTTGCGTGGAATAATGCAGTATTTTCATCACCCAACTTGCAAACATTAAAGTTATATTGCTAGTGCTAATGGATGGCTAGAGCCTTGTTTTGCTTGGAGAGTTGTTCCTTGACAAGAGAATGGAGGAGTGATTCGACTGAAGTTAGCACAAGGAGTTCCTCCACTACATCCATGAGGACAACCACCTGCTTGCACACAAGGACAATGTCCTTTGGCCGTCGCAAGATTTTGGACCATTTTTTTGGAGTGAGCACGCACCCATTTTAATTTCTTAGCAACACGCTGTGTTGTTCCCTGTAGGTTATTTTCTGGTTTGTTCCAAACCTGTGCAACAAGCTCCCTGTAGTTCTCCTCCTGCACCCAGCATCTTTCATATTGGAAGACTTGAGAGACTGGGGCCGAGGAGGTAGCAGTCAAGAGTAGAGGGACATGATCCAATGTGGTACACACCATGGAGCTAAGAGTGGTGTTGAATAAAGACTAACCCCATTCGATGTTGATCAAAGCTCTGTCTAGCCAAACTAGAGTGGGCACATCCCTATTGTTGGACCAAGTAAATCGACGACCGAGGAGTGGTACTTCGTGTAGAAGCCTAGGAGTTATGTATAGGACACTTCTCAGGTTCCTCTGCTCAGAGATACTTCTCAGGCATCTATGACATTGTTAAAAGCTTCAGTAGCTGAAATAGAGAAATTGTTGTTGTTCTTGTCATCTGCATGCTGGGTGAGATTGAAGTTACTGAACAACAACCACGGTCTAGTGTAGACTGCAGAAAGGTGTTGGAGCTTTGAGAGGAATGTAGTGCAACGATCATCAGTTCACAACCCATAGATGTTGGAGATAGCAAAATGTAGATCATGGACCATTGACTCAAAGAAGGAAATCAGAGAGAACTCCAATTTGAGATGTTGTGTGTCATGTACAGTGTGCTGAGGCCATGTGTTAAGCAAACCTCCAGATGCCTCTTGTGAGCTTTTGAATGTGTAGGAGGTGAATCCAAATGGAAGGAAGGAGGCAGCCTTTGTAGTTGGGATATCGGTAAGCTTAGTTTCTTGCAGGCAGACAATGTGGAGTTGGTGGTCCATAAGATTTGCTTTAACATCCAAACACTTGTCCACATCGTCAAGGCCCCGAACGTTCCAACTACAAATGCTGATTTTCTTGAAGCTCACTGGTTCCATGGGAGACATGGGGGCACCAAAACAGAGCAAGGGAGGATGGATGGGGCAGGTGATAGAAGTAGCCATTACAGGGCAGAACCATGGCTGGATTATAGGTAAGTTCATCAGCCTTATGCCACCAATTACAAAAGCATCAAACTCACATTCACATAGGAGCATGCATAGAAAAGGCATGTCAGGTACTACAGCAAGAAGATCGTAACTACTGCTACTATGGGAAGATAAGTAGCATGAGTTCCTCGTTTTGTGTCGACCGGCACCAAGGTGAACACGTCAAACACCTGCCACAACTCTTTCGGTGCCAGGACTTTTAGCTGCTTTGCAGAGTAGGGAGGTGAGACGAGAGGCACATCTCCCAACTCTTGGCCTTGAGTTCGGAGGCAAGCACCACCATGTACTTGAAATTGGGGCCAGCTTTGTCCGCTAGCCGCTTGCTAGAACAGGAAAGTGGTGGCAGAGCTTGTTATATTCTTTTGGGGCACACGACCGTCGAGGTTGAGTGCGTCACATGACCGGGGTCACCGGAGTCCGAGGAAGTTTGGAGGCTAGGCGCAACACCTAGAGTCTGGCAGGGTAGCCCGATTAGGGGTGTGCGATAGCAGTGAGGGATGGCAGATAGGGTGCTCAATAGGAGTGAGCGCCAAGGAGTCCATGGCTTGAAGCACCTGCAGGGGCGAACACACATGTGGCTCCACGAGCAGATGACAAGTGATGCCTTTGGGGAGCCCAGGGAGCATGCCAACATTGTTGATGACGCCTCCATGCATGCGAACAAGTTGATCAAGGGTTTGCCTCATGGAACAGTTTCACCCGTAGGTTGTTCAAGTCGCAAGGCCCTGAAGAAGGTAGCCTCACCATTCGGCCAAGATAGGAGCACATGCACATTATGGGTAGAGACATGGACTTGAACTCATGTTGGACATAAGAAGCAGCAGTGCGAGACAATGGCCAGTGAGGGCTCATGCTTGGACATGACCATCGGAGGGGCAGTAATGTCGCAGATGGGAGCAAGGGGCAGATGTTCGGGCACACGATCGCCATCCCAGTGGCGGATGGAGGGTCAACGAAAGAGAAAGCGTATCGATTGAAGTGCTCCATGTTTACCGGGGGCATGAACACCTCCATGTGCCCTAGCCAGTAGTATCCCGAAGAGTCACTGGATGGCGAGCTGCCATTCGAGCTAGTTTTAGAGGATCGTGGGCCAGCTGGTAGTGAGGAGATGGGCTCGACGTCCAATGAGTCCTAGGTGGGGTGTTCGTGATAAGAGGATGGGGAGGATGTCGTTTATGTTGTCGGGGGCAGATCGGAGTGCTGAAGAGGGATATGTGATGAAGGCAGAGGATTGGGTAGTGGGGGCAAGGTTTGAGGGGGATGTGAGAGGTTGCGTGGAGACCCATCACCGTTGGTAGGGAAAGGAGGACCCGACATTGTCTGTTGCCTATGATCGGAGCAACGGGGGCTCCAATTCCCAAAGCCACTGCACCATCGACACCGAATAGGAGCAATACAGGTAGAGACCAAGTGATCGCAGCTGAAGCACCAAAAGCATCTTTTTGCTGGTGAAGGAGAGGAAGGGGAAGGGAGGAGAGCCTTACGGTGGATGGTTTTAGGAGGGGCAGGGGATGACGGTGGACGCGCAGCATTGGAGAAAGAGTGATGAAGCCGATGGGGAAAGTGGTTTCATCAGCTGCGGGCCCAGGGTGGCAGAGAGATTGCACCTGGTTAGCTGGTAGAGTCAGCCACATCCCGACTTGTGTCAATAGTGGGCCCGACCGAGCAGATAGATGGGGCATTGACACTTGCAGTAGTCAATGACCCGGTCCAAGCAAGCCCAGTCAAAGGGGGGCCAGGTGAGCGGCCCACTGGCTATGGGCCTGACCATCCCCAACGGCGCCCTCCGATTTCAAAATTTTGCTTTTTTGCACACGTGGGCTCAACAACGAGGAAGATGAAGAACAAGGTGGCGCCAGTGGAGAAAGCGCTGCACATGGCGAGGAATGAGGTGACATTTTGGTTTATCAGCGTCGCTCTGAAAAGCCCAAACCTGATGCGCACCACCTCGCCGTGGTCATCTGGGAAGCTAAACCAGAAAGATAACACGTTTTGGACGAAGCAAGCATTGATGGAGTCTGGCGATGGACCATTAGCAATCCAGACATGAGTTGAGATAGCCTGAGGGGACAGGGAGATGACCGGTGAGTAGAAATCATGGAGAATGGTGGACTGGAAGAGTAGTCCAGGCCATGAACGATGGAAAGGGGCAAGAGTTTCAGCCCACGAGTTGTGGACGGCCTGGCTGACCAGGAAAGCGGTAAGAGGGAGCACAACTGGAAGCGACGATGGGGGAGGCGGGTGGAGGTGGAAAAGCTCCACGTTGGGGCTGTTTGGATCTGGCAGGAGAGGTGGGAGGGGGAGGAGGGGCGGCACGGGTGATGGCGGGGGCGGAGGCGGAGGCGGGCATTGCCGTGGCTTGAGGCCAAGTGGTAGACAGGAACAAGGGATGGTGAACGGGACGGATGTGCAGAGCGGCAGCGAGGGGGCAGAGGGGGCTCGGTGGGGAGGAAGGCCTAGCGGCAGCGAGGAGGCAGGGCGGCGAGCCGTCACTTGTGGTCGCCACGCGAGTCGCTGGACGCACTTCATCCTCCATTCTTTGTTCCCTTCACCAATTTCATATGTGGATTTCATTTGGAAAGCTAGAGACAAATCTTGTTTCGAGAAGAACTTGGTTAGTGATATAGTGAAATGATTTTTCATACTTGTTCCTTCTTGAAAATTCGGGCATATCTGCTTAGCGGTTTGAGTAAGGAACTCCTGCGGGGAGCTCAGGGTCTGCTTCAGACTGTCTCGCCTTTCGTCCTCTCAACCTGGGACTTCAAGTTCTTCGACTGGTGTTCTACTGAGTATTCGCCCTGGTCCTAGCTTGGTTCTAGCTTGGAGACCGATAATGTAGCGTCTTCAGAGGAGGATAATACATCCTAATTTCTGGCAGTCTGGTGCTTTCTGTGTTAGCTTTCGGTCGATGCTTATTAGTCTGTCGAGCTTTTAGTGTGTTTTGGGTCCCTTTCTGTAGTTGCTACTTCGCCTTTGCACTCTTTAATTCCTCGTGGTTGTTCTGATGTAATAATTGTGACGGTAAGATCTGGATTCCGTTATTCTATAATGGAAAAGGGGTCTCCTCGTATCAAAAATAAAAATAAAAATAGCAGGTGGTTCATGCTTCACGTTTGCAACCAACACACCTCCGTCATATTCCTGACGTCGTCTCCTGCCAGGCAATTGTGCCGAGAAATGCTACCAAAAAAACAAAACAGGCCCTGAACCCTTCAGCCCAAGTAAGAATCTGTACGCACTTTCTTGACCATTAAAGCCTTAGAAAAAGAGTACTGCTAGGTTCCTTCCTTCCTGTAGCCTCGAACTGGGACAACATTTTCTTTTTATTTTGTTTTATTTTCTTTATGAATGCGCATACTATTAAATTGTGGTGCTCCAATGCTAATCCGGGGACCCTTAAATAAAAGCATAAAAGGATCGCTACCACGTAAAGGGTTATTCCCGTCACTTTTTCATTGTCGGTTTAGTAATAACCGATAGTCTTTTATTGCCGGTTTAATAATAACTGATAGTAATAAAGTATCACTATTGGTTCTTAAGTCCCACACATGCACCAAAAGTTGAGCAGTAAGAACCGACTGTCAGGTAATGACAATATTGTTATCATTGCTGATTTTTAAAAAGATGAGCATAAAAAGCATGCCTTTAATAACCGACAGTGATAGTTTTTATCTCAACCGGTTCGTATTTCAATCGACGGTAATAATATTTATCACTGTCGGTTTTTAAAAAGATATGCATAAAAAGACGTACCTTTAATAACCGACAGTGATAATTTTTATCTCTTTCGGTTTGTATTCTAAACCAATAGTGTTAACACTGTCGGTTTTAAAAAGATGTGCCTTTGATAATTAATGAAGATGAACCGGCAGTTATCACTGTCGGTTAAACTGGTAGTGATTATTCTTCTATAAATAGAACCCTTCTCCCACAGACACTATCCCATTTCATTTCTCTCTCCTGAAGCCGCTCCCAAGGGACAGATGTGGTCGTAGTGGAGCGGTTGTCACCGTCTCCACCGTGGCTGCCTCTGTTTCTTGTGCTTGGCTTGCGTCCTTGCCATCCGCATAGCTATATCCACCTCGTTGCAGCCATATCATTTCGCTCTGTAGAAACCGTTCCCGAGGGACAGAGGCGAGCTTAGTTTAGATGGTGATCATCGTCACCACTGAGGCTACCTCTATCCCATGCGCCTGGCATCAAATTGTCTCTGCGCCGAGCTTTGACTTGTCCTCCGCGCCAAACTTCAAGCCACCTTGCCGTCTCCCGAGCAAACCACATGGCTGCGCACCTTCCTCATCTCCTCATCTCCACTCCTCCCTGTCTCCTCATCTTCTCTCCCACGGTCGCCTCATCTCCGCTCCCCATCTTCTCTCCTATCTCCACTATGAATGTAGATTTAGATAGATGTCTCCACTGCATGTACAAATCTTGTGTGAAGATGATTGTGGAAATAGGTAGATCTAAATAAATAGTAAAAAACACAAATGTGTTGAAGACGGATTGTGTTTATGCTTTTATGTTTACTATTGTCACTGCAAATGCATATTTAGATTGAGATATAAAATACTCTGCTAGGAACATTTTGTAATGGGGTCTTCTATCTCAAGACAGATCCATATGCTAAAGAATTCTTAATAGAGTATTTTTGCAAATGCAAAAGGATTATCATTGCTTGTTCAATACATGAACTAGCAACGATAATTAGGTTATCACTGTCGGTTTATATTATAAACCAGCAATGATCATTGGGTTATCTCTGCCAGTTCAAGATATGAACTGGCAGTGGTAATCTTAGATAATCACTGCCACTAATTCACTGCTCATAAAAAACCGACAACGGTATCAATTTTAAATTGGCAATGACAACGTTATCTGTAGTAGTGAATACAGTTGTTGATGGTTGCTAGCTAGCATGCATTTGAGTAACTTTTGCGACTACATTTTTAAAGGGGCTGCTTAACAATAATACTAGCCTAAGCTTAAAGAACCTAGTTCTTTGGTGAAAGGGCCCTTTAACAAAATTATGATAAGAGAACAAAAATGATGGTGCTAACCCAAAGCTGACACTGACTACTCTTTTGTTTTTTCGATGGAGACTAGCTATTATTGCTCTATTTTTTTATGGTCCAATGAAACTCACTTCTTTAATTCTCGGAGATGAGCAAGAGAAGTTATTTCCGTGGCCTCACCTGCATGGACGTCGTCTACCATGCACATCATGCATGTCCATCCCGACCAGACGAGTACTGCCACTGCCCTTGACCACACTCTCCCTTGCCACGCAGCCCTCACCGGTGTCTGCAGAAGTGCAGACGAGGTCAGGGACGGATCCAACGTCAGGGCAGCCGGGGCGCGACCGCGTGAGCACTGGCTACCGCCGGCTGAACCCTGAGATACCCTGTAGCACCTGCTAAAATTTTTAGGATGAAAACAAAGCCACATGTATGAAAATAGTGATTATCCTGTGTTAGCCTTGTATCTGAACAACCCTAGATTTTCAAGCACATATGACATTGACAGTTTAATGCATTACGATCCCCGGGTGTAACTAGATTTGTTGCTTCTTGGTAGCGTGACTGTCCAATTCAGACCGATCTCAAGCTCCCAAGTAAGAAAACAAAGTCAAGATAACACTGGAAACCTTTCACCGACTTATCTTTACTTTTTTTTACCGATTACACGGAATATGCACATGCAAATAGGCTGACACGTACACACCGCTGTGTATGCATATCACACACATGTGAGTTTGTCTCCTATCATAAGCTTATAAGATTTTACTACTAAAAGCACTCGTGTATATGTAAAAGGTGGACATTAGGATTTAAACTCAAGAAAATTACCACTCGAATCAAAAGACATTTCGAAACATGGGGAAGCAGTACTCTATAATGTTCCGAGATCGAGGAGAGGACAGAAGGAGATCATATTAGACACCAAAAGGGAGCAATTAAAAGAGAGGAGACAGCAGGAATGTGATAGGGGCTATCAGCAATGTAATGCCATGTTATTAAAAGGGTGTGTATGTTTTAGTACAAAGGAGAAAGTAGCTGATTCTGATCTGATGTGAGTGTTATAAGCTAAGAACATAATTCTTTGGATGGAGAAGAACTAAAATAGAAAGAAAAAAAAAAAGAAGTGTCACGATTGGAGCAAACAACCCAATGAAGAGAGCTCATTACAAAAATGTGAGTGGAAGAACCATTCGCATGTGTAAATTAGCAATTTAAGTTTGCTGACTTAGTTTAAACGCTGGAACTCATCATTGTTTCCAGAGATTTGGTTCCGATGGTGATCTTCACGAATGCATGGCCGTACATGTGACGCCGGAGAACAACGGGGATCTTTTCTTTTCCTTCATTTTATTGGCATAGTAGAAAACTGGAAAAGTTGGGTTGAGCCTTCTGAAGCTTTCCTGCTTTAAGGATTTGGCTTTATTTGGCGATCTCATATACAAATCATACACTCATATTTTATTTTGGTTACTTTTCTTTTAATCGTACACTCGTGTTTCTCGCTCGAATTTCAAATACACACTAGTATCTCATCTACAATCATAAACGGGTAACTTATAGCCTTTCTTTTCCCCAATCATAATATCGTGTTTCTCACTTTCCAACATCTTACTCTGCAGACTACGGTTTGCTGAATCTTCATCTCTCAGCTGTTTACGCCCACTAAGAACGTCATTTCATGGAGTACTAGATAAATGGTGTGGAAGTTTATGAAGGAAACATGGACTGCATCTCGTAGCTAAAATTTTGTGGAAAAAGTTAGGGAGTTGTATTTTGAGATCATGATTTCTACAATCTTTAGAACATAGATGATTCAGAGCTAGCATTGCAGCATTGAGGAGTTCTTAGAAGGTTCCCTTCTCCCCTTTTTCCTATGTTTATATATAAGTTATGAATATAACAATTTTAAAAGACGATGTTGATGGTGAGGCACAGTTCTAATATCGGATCACATCACAACTACTGATCTACACGAGGAAAACTTGATAATCTGTATCTTTTGCGCTGATCGAATATGTTCCTTCATTCCCCAGTCATGACTTAAATCATGCTCCATGATAGTTACTAGGCGGACCGGCACGCTCCGTCGCGCCCTTGTGGAGTCTGGTGACGTGTTCAGCAGTGTTGGCGATCATGGTCCTGTTTGGGCTGTGTGCCTATTGTTTGGGGGCATCGATGCTGGCGGCGGGGTAGGTTTCGTGTGTTATGAGCCTTGGGAGGTGTGTGGAGCGGCAAGCTGGTGTAATATCTTGAATTTTAGCAATTTAATAAACATTCACTAAAAAATTGAACTTTTAAAATTTTCAAGAAATCAAGTCAAATAAGTGCTAGATTTCAAATATGAACTTTGAATTATCCAAATCAATTTCTAAGACAATGAGAAGTTCTCTAAAATATGCTTAAATTAAAATCCAAGTACAAGTCTGAATTCAGTTCAAATTTAAACTTCTCTTTTTCCAGAAAATATTCCAAACTATTCTAAATCCAAATTTTTTCGTGGGCCAAATTTACTTCGTATTTATTTTTGGACCGGCCCAGAACTTCTTTCTCTTTCTTTTTCTCCTTTTCCCTATCCGACCAACCCATTCCTTTCCCCCAACACCGGCCCGCCCAACATCGTGATTGCTCACGCTTGCTAATGCATGGGGCCCACCCCCCCCCCCCCTTTCTCCCTCCTCCGGTCGCCCATGGGATGATACCGCGTGGTCCTTGCCTCCTTTTTCCTCTCTCTTTCTCTCTATTCCGTCCTGTGCTACAGTAGTCACCGTCCAACACCGCCGCCCACTCTTGTATCCCTCTCCTCGTACCACTACACAACCCCGACCCCCACAACCTCATCTCTCCCTCTCACTCCCCCTACCGAGCCCCTCTGTTCCTTCCAAAATTCCTGACCCCCGCTGGAATTCACTGTCGTGGGTGAGCTTCTCCTTCCTCTTGGTGTCTTGCTCGCCTCCTCACGACATCATCTCAAACTTGTGGCCCTCCTCTCCAAAGTTCACAGTACCCCGATGTGAGTCAGTGTGAGATCGGAGTGATCGTCGCTGCCATCCCTGCTTCTTCTTCCACTCTGGCCATGTTAGCCGTGCTGGTGTCAATTCCCCGCTTGCCAAAGTCGAATTAGCCTGACGACGAGCACAGTCGAAGCTATTGTCGTGTTCCTATCACACAAACGTCGGACGCTCAGGGGAGATTAAAAAACCACATGTCGAATAGTGGACACTTAGAGTTTGTGCTACAAATCTCAGCGTTTTTTGATGTATTGGTGGTTTATTTAAAGGATAAACACAAAGCAAAGAACATGGCCACTAAGCCTGAACTACCAGCTCCATACTCGCCATACCGGCCATAGCCCACATGCCCGCGCATGGCGCTACCCTATATATTGATGTGCTCCGATGTGAACTGGGCACGTGTCGAGCTCCATTTGCACACGGCCACAAACACAGCCATGTACGACTAAAACAAGCGAAAAAATAACAAACTAATAGACAATGTTATTGTGCATAGGATTACTAAGTTTGGCAGCATTACTTCCCCTAATCCTGATGCACCTTAGACTATCTCAACGATGCCGATCTTGGAGTGGAGTTCCATGATCTTGATGTGCCAAGCGCCTTCGTGAGTATGTCCACAATTTGATCTTCAATACCGATGAACTAGGCCTTGATGCTCCCATTCTCCACGCACACCCAAATAAAGTGATAAAGGATTTCAATATGTTTTCTACGATCATGAAAAATGAGATTCTTACTGGGTGCAAGTGCAGAGTTGTTGTCCACTTTGAGCTCAGCCACATGTGCCCATGGTCCCCGAGATCAGCCAAGTAGATGAGCTAGCCAGATTCCCTGATATTCTGTTGTGGTGACCGTGATGCATTCTGCCTCGCAAGATGACAAGCGCACCACTCTTTGCTTCTGTGACTGCCAACTGATCAAGCTTCGCCCGACGAAGAACAATGCACTAGTTGTTCTCTTGCGAGTATCAACGTCGCCGGCCATGTCGCTGTCACCGTAGCCAACAAGCCTGGGTTCTCCAGAGCTTCTCGCAAAGAAATACCCATATCTTAGAGTACCTACAACATATCGCGGTATGCGCTTCACCGTCGCAAGATGCTCGACCATGGGTTTCTCCATGAAATGACTAACATACTTGACCCGAACGCAATGTCCAGCCTGGTATGCACAAGGTATCGAATGCTCCCCACAATACTTCTGAACTCATGCCATCAGTGAGTGGAGTAGAGCTATTTCTGCTCAGTTTGAGCCGTGGCTCCATAGGCGTGAGCTCTAGATTGCAGTCCTTCATGCTAGCCTTCTCCAAGATTCTGGCCACGTATGATGCTTGGTTCAGAGTGATGTCCTCACTGCTCTGCTTAACCCAGAGTGATGTCCTCGCTGCTCTGCTTAACCTCAATGCCCAGGTAGAAGCTAACCTGACCAAGGTCACTCATTTTGAACTAAGCCTTCATCTCCTCCTTGAAGATGCCGATGTCGATGTTGTCGTTGCCAGTGACAATAAGGTCATCAACATAGAGCCGCACTAGGAGCCTTGCCTTCCCAACATCGCATGCGTAGATGGCGCGTTCAAAGACATTGTGCTTGAAGCCGAGCCCCTTTAACGTACCATTGAGCTTGATGTTCCATGCGTGTGGAGCTTGACAAAAACCATAGAGTGCTTTGTTGAGCCCCAACACCTTGTCTTCTTGGCAAATGATGATGAATCCTGCTGGTTGTGCGACATACACCTCCTCCTAGAGCTCACCATTGAGGAAAGCTGACTTGACATCGAGGTGGTGCACTACCCATCCTACTTGAGTAGCAAGGGCAAGGAGGAGCTAAATAGATTCAAGGCATGCTATGGGAGCAAAAACCTCCTCAAAAATCAACTCCTTGCTTCTAAACATAGCCTTTAGCCACAAGGCATGCTTTGTGCTTGATGACAGCACCCTGGCTATCCTTCTTGACCATGTACACCCATTTGAGGCTGATGGGTCCATGAACAGGAGGTAATATTACCAAACACCATGTCTTGTTTTCTTCGATTGACTGCATCTCTTCAAGCATTGTGTGCTGCCATCACGCACATTGTTTTGCTTCACGGAATGTGGATGACTCTTCTCCAACAGCAAGATGCAGCTCATCGTCACTTGCTGCACTGACCGTGGCACCGGTAGTGCACACATTCCGTAGGGTGCGAAACCAATGGGTGTTGCCATCGTCACCATTGATGTCCAAATCCACAAGCACCTCCCCCCTTGGTGAGATAAACTCCATTGGAGCGATAGGGGTAGGAGTTGGTGTCGATGTGCTGGTTGACATGCATGACGTTGTTCAGGCGCCCATAGCCATGGCATGACCCTGCTCCGACTGAGCAGCGGCTTGTGCTCCTTCTTGCACAAGGAACTCTATCGTGAATCCTGCATCTGAGAACCTCCCGGTATTGTCCTCACTGTTCGACCAATCCCAGCTCGTTGTTTCATCGAACACCACATCACAAGTAATGAGGAAATGCTTGACGACCAGGTCATACACATGACACACCTTGTTGTTTGTGTCGTAGTCGAGGAAGATGGTGGGAGCACTCCGATCATCCCGCTTCTTGGAGTTTGGCTTCATGATCTTCATGCGCACCACGCACCCGAAGGTGCGGAGGTGATGAACATCTGGCTTGTGTCCGTGCCACATCTCGAATGCCATCAGATTGTCTAAGCTCTTCATTGGGCAGCGAATGAGGATGTAGACTGCCGTTGTGATGGCTTCCCCCCAAAACTAGCCGCAGACAAACTTGGCCTTGAGCAGGCTCCATGCCATCCCGATGATTGTCTGGTTCTAGTGTTCCACGACCCCATTTTGCTGAGGAGAGTATGGGGCCATGAGCTATTGGCCAACACCATATTTGGCATTGTGTGTGCCAAACTCAATAGACGTGAATTCTCCACCATGATCGGTACGCAACATGCACAGCCTCCGCCTGTTCTCCTCGTCTACTCGAGCTTGCCAGCATTTCATCGCCACTGGCACCTCCATCTTGGTTGTCAGCAGCATGATCCACATGTACCGACTATAGTTGTCAACGAGGAGCAGGAAGTGCCTTCTACTGCCATGTGTTACTGAAGAGATCGAGCTGTAGAGGTCGCTATGCATGAGGTCGATGTGAGTGCAAGTTTGGCCTCCTCGCGCTTAGCCCGGTGGCAGTCCTTAGCCTAATGGCGAATCTTGCTGCAATTGCAACACTTGTCGCAGCTGAGCTCCAGCCCGCCGCCGTTAGTCTTCTTTTGACGTGGATTGCCTCGACACGATTGCCTTCGGATTTACCACTCGAAGAGCCTTCACCTTTATGTTGTTCCTTCATGCAGGAAAGCCACTACACCTCCATGAGGAGCAGCTAGTTGCCTGGACCGCTCGATCTGGTTGGCTGAAGACTTTCTTCTGCCGCCTTAAGGTGCCCAGCAACCTCCTCCATGGACAGGGTTGACAGATCAAGCAGTGTTTCAATTGAATGAGCGATCTATGAAAACCTGAGTGGTACGATGCGCAAAAATTTCTCGACAACCTTGGGCTCCTTGTAGCAGCCCAAATTCTTCAAACCCAAAAAATTTAGAAGCTTAACCAAAAGAAATAACGGAATTTGCAAAATTCAATAAGCCAAGTGCATATATGTTTATATATTTGATTGCTTGATTTTTGTGAGCTAGTATAACATATATATGTGGTATATACACTATATGTATAAATATACATGAGAGAGAATAGAAAATAAATAGAAGAGCCTTCTTGTGAAATAGGCCGAAGCAACCTTTTCTTCTCTCCCTCTCTGTTTTTGCCCATTTTAGCACAACCCATCAAGCCCAACCAACCCAGCCGAGCTAGCCCGCAACCATCTCCCCTTTTCTCCTTTCTCTTCTCTGCTCACCTCGGCAGCAGCAGCCGGCCTATCGGCCACTGTGCGCATGGACGCCGCCGTGTCCAAGCAAGAAATCGACTGCCCAACTGCCCAACAGATTCGCCAGAGCATCTAGAAGCTCAAGCCCATGCCATTTTTGGCAACGCCCGAGCCAAGTCCAAGATGAACTCATGAGGGAGTCCGCCGGCTGCCCGAAATCCCGATCAAATTCATGAGATAGAGTTAGAGATAATCTATGGTTCAAAGGAAGGAAGAATCTCAGAGTTATACACGAGTTTTGGCCTAAGAGATAGAAGCCCGAGCTTGTTTGAACCATTGGATTCGAGTTTGAGCTGCCATCATCGCCCTTTTCAAATCCAATCTGATTTGGGGTTAAGAGAGCCTGTCATGTATAAATATGCGCCCCTACATCCTCCTCAGAACATCCCCCAGCTTTTGCCCATCATGTCAAGGTGAAATAGTCAACCAGAGCCCTATTTCAACAAGAGCCGAAGCTTCAAGCCTCTGCTCGCTGTCGCTAGCCTCAACCTCGCACCACCAACGACAATCTATGAGCACGCGGTTGTTTTCCGCCACTCGTCAGAGCATTTGGATCACAGCAATGAGCTCTGTGCCACTTGTCGGTGACGCGCTGCCATCCCAGTCATTGGGAGCGAAGGAGACCGAGGTGCGCCATCCGATCCAAAATCAAGAGCCGAGATTAGATCCCTTCATACCCCCTCGTTGGCCAATAGGAAACAACCGCATGTCCAACATAATCCCAGTTAGCTGGTTTGCCCAGTCAACAGTGTGACGTGGTAGCCACATAGGCGCATGCGTCAGACGTGTCGCGGCACCCAGCTCAGAGAGCCCGGTCAACTTTCCTTTTCTTTTAAATTGTTTTAATTGCTCTCATGACGCCATAAATAGTACATATTGCGCAATAAATAGATTTCTAATGTAAAAATAATTCCAAAAATAATAATAACTAGGAAATTAATTTTTGATAATATTTAATAACGTTTATTAGGTTTATTTAATTCTGATTAATATTTTTATAATTCAAATAAATGCTAGAAAATTCTAGAAAAATCCTAGAAATCATATATGGCTTTGGAAAAATTCTAGAAAATTCCTAGCAACATAATTTATCTTTAGTTAATCTTTTTAGTCCTATTTAATCTTTAAAAAATCATAACTTGATAATCGTAGCTCTGTTTTGACCCGTTCTTTTGCCAGATTATTTGAAATAGTGTGATCTTATTTGTGATGATGTTTGTTGTGTGATATTTGGTTCTTTTTGGATCTTGGTGTTTGTGTGTTGTTGTTTTTCACGTATGTGATGTAGAGACACCAACGTTTAGGAGGAGTTGGAAGGTCTGTAAGATCAGGATTTTGAAGACATAACTAATTCACTGAAGGCAAGTTGTGTTCTTGAACATATCTTTACCCTATTTTTTCCTTACCATTCTTGTCGCCATAGTATGGTTTTGGGTTGTGGAATGGTAGATGATGTGTAGCCTTGCTTTGGGATGGATGTCATGATAATTTCTCTACAAACTTGATAATGGTCCTATGCAACAATGATAAAATATGATGGAATAATTTTTTAGCAACATGATATTGGGATTTGAGCATGTGGTATGATCAGTATGTGATGTATGGTTGAGAAAGTGGTAGTCTTGCTGAAATATAAGGACCAGTTTGTGGAGTGACCTTTCTATGTTTACAGTACAACCACAAGCCTTGTATGGGATGGGTCTAGCCAAGTAATTTGCTTTACTCTTAACATAGTGTAGACCATTTAGTGGTACAGGGAATGGAAGGGATGGACTTTCTTAGATCCGTAAGGTGCAAGAGGGGGCTTCTGTTGTTGAGGTGGAATCACACGGCGGTGAAACCTTAGCGGGTAGACATGCACTGAGAGGGGTATTGTAAAGGTTTATAGTGGATTCCTAGTAGAGTGTATTAGTTTTCCATAGGCCAATAGATGCTCAGCAAAATGGGAAGAAACAACTTGTGGGTAAAGTACAACCTCTGTAGAGTTAAAATAGAACATTCAGCTGGGCTCACGGCCATAAGCGGCACTGAAAACCTACCATAATTATAACTTGATGTTTTAGTTAGTCTAGTCAACTGTGATAGTGGAAATCATAGATGAGGGTCGTCGGTTATAGTGGTGGGAACTATAATTGAGGTGTTCAACTTTAGTGGATCGAACTTTAGTTGAGATGGTCAGTTGTTGGTTAAGTCAAGGTGGATGGAATCATGACGTGGTTTGTCGTTCCCTTAACTATTTTTGTTTTTCAAATGTTTCTACTTAAATGTTGTTTTATGCAAAAGAGCCATTTAGCCATATTCTTGTTAAAGCCTTCATATGCATACTATTTCCTTCATAACTTGTTGAGTACGACAAGTGCTCACTCTTGCTATCACCAAACACTTAGTTGAAGAAGGTATCAAGGAGTATGCTAAAGGTGGATCGTTCTAAGATGCTTTCTACGTTGATAATGCATGTGGAAGAGTCGTAAATGATTAAAGTTTTCATAGTTTATTTAGTTCCGCTACACTTTTTTGGTTCTTCGACCCTTGAAGCTCACTTTTGTAAGTGACTAAATATGTTTAAGTATGGATATTGTAATGATTATCATCATTGAAGTCACTAAGTGTTGGTATTGATTTCTGAGCTCAACACATAGATGAGATTGGTTTGTTTCTTGAACCAGTCTCGAGACTCCTCCACCCTCACTGAGGATGTTGAGATGGTTGACCAGCCCAGTGAGGTGCATGGTGAAATCATCCATAGACTTGCCATCGCACAATGCCACTCCCTCGAAATCCTTGCGGAGCTACTATGCTTTAGCTTGGCAGACACGATCGATGCCAACTCGCATGGTTTTGATCACGTCCCATGCTTCCATTGTAGTGGCCTTCACTCCAACCGTTGTGATCATCTCCTGTGACATAATGTAGAGGATTGCCTTCAATACCATGTGGTCCTCCTAGAGCTTAGTGTCGCCGTACTCCACTGTGTCCCATAGCCCGCGTGCCTGGAGCATCACCTTCAAGACAAGCGCCCAATTGCTATAGTTCGGACGTGTTAATGTCAAGTACAAAGTGGATCCCCTGACCTCCTGCATAGCCTGCTGCAGGAAGATGTCATGCCCACCATCATCATGGTGGTGCGGTCGGTACAGAGGTGGTGTTGACGAGCATAGACGGTTCCGGCGTGGTGGCATCCACGACTGCACACCCGTTGAAGTTTGTGACAATGACATGAAGCCGCCTGGATCGTTGTCGGAGCTCTGATGCCAAATGTTAGCTCCCATTAGTTCGTCCCTGCTTGCCAAACTCGGATCAATCTAACGACAAGCACAACCGATGTTATTGTCATGTTCCCATTAGGCAAAGGTCAGACACTCCAGGGAGATAGAGAAACCACATGCTGGACAGTGGACACTCAAAGTTTGTGCTATAAGATAGTGTTCTCTAATGTATTGCTAGTTTATTTAAAGGATAAACACAAAGCAAAGAACTGGCCATTAGGCCTGAACTGCCAGCTCCATACTCGCCATACCGACCATAGCTCGCATCCCCGCGCATGGCACTGCCCTATTCATGTGCTCCAATGTGGACTAGGCACGTCTCGAGCTCCATTTGCACATGGCCACAAACATAGCTGTGCATGACCGAAACAAGAAAAAAATAACAAACTAACAGATAGTGTTATTGTGCATAGGATTGCTAAGTTTGGCAACATGCCACCTCTCGAACATTGCCAGCCCTGATAAATGCCACATAACCTTCCTTTCCCCTCCCTGGTCATCTGTTCACGCTCTGCTAGGCACCAACATGCTCACACACACCCCACACTGTGCACCTCCCTCTGCTGCCATCCTTTGTCGTTGCTAGCCACCAGCAATGCTGCCTTGGCTGAGTTGAAACCATTGGAGTGCCATATAAAGTGAAACCATAGTAGTTTGCAACGGAAACCCGTCGCACAAAAAATTCTATTTGAAGCCACAACCATCCATAACTCTGATGAGCCATCATTGCCGCTCTGCAAGATTCAAGCATTGAAGACCCCTCCATTAGCTTCACCCCGACATGTAGGACCCTGACCAGTGACTTGTTGACATTGCCGCCACTGGGATTGGTGTGCCTAGTGGTGTAAATGGGTTAAGAATGGTGGTGTTAATGAAACCCTAAAGTTTTTTTTATGGGGGGTGACTAGGCTACCCCACGAGGGTGGGATTACCTTAGGAGCAAGGTTCATTTGTGTGGTGTTCTTGATGGAAGACACTTACCACGGTCATATAAGTACCAGTTCATTGTGACATCCTATACCTAATGCTAACTATACAACCCCATGTCCTGTATGTGGTAGGACTTGACCCAACCTCTCTGGCTTAGCTTGGTACCCACTCAAAGGTTGGTAGTAGCAACAGGAGCTAGAGAACACTTGGGCATTTCTGTGTGACATCCCGTGATCTAGCTAGGAGACTCTAAGTGAGCCATGTTTACATGGGCTCCTGGTTATGTCTCCCGTGTGTGGATATTGTGATGATGTTGGGAGGGTGCAGTGTCTTGTTACACCAGCTCCACCAGTTGGTAAGGTTGGAATCAATGTATATCTTGTGGGTAAAGTGTGCAACCTTTGTAGAGTAAAAATCTAGGTGTTGGTGGAAGAGAAGATGTCTTCCACGAACAAAGTATGGTAAGATTCTCTTGTAGAGAGGAGACTCAAGCTTGGAGAAGAAGTAGAGAGGAGGAGGAACAAAATACATATTGATAGTAAAAAATATTAGTTCCCCTAGTCTGGTGGCCAAGAGTCTGTATTTATAGTGCCATTTAGGGTGTAAATGTACAAATATCCTACAGAGATAGTGATACAACCTATCACTATATCAAAGGGACTAGGGCCGATCGAAACGCATAGCTCGAGCCTAGGTAGAATACTTTTACCCTCCTCAGAAGACATTATCTACTATGAAAAATATAGAGTGCACATGTCCATAGGGACGTGGTACCTAACTAGTTGTTAATTCCAGTGCCGCACTGTCCCAGGTGTCAGAGTGGCCTCCACTTGCATCAGGAGGTCAGGGTGGCCACCACTTGAATGAACATTAATTGTCGATCACTTCGTGTCAGGAAAATTGCCTTTGGTGTTGTCCTTTTGATGATAATCTCTTCGGAGGCTAGATTCTTCCCCTCTCTTGAGAGGCGGTGGCCTGAGGGGTTCACAGCCTCTGAAAGCCTTAGCTTCTGTAGGGAGTGCAGAGACCGAGAGCTCTAGAGAAGATCTTGATGGTGTCCCCTTAGTATTATATGTGGGCTGGGATATTTGCCCTAATAACACCCCCTCATCTGTTGACCCCGAGGTGTGGAGGGGCGAGCATATGTAGAAGGAACTAGCTTCAGCCTAGCCTCATAGTCAGGATATCCTAATATAACTTCTAGCCATTGAAGAGCTTGTTGGTGATGATTGTAAGCGATGGTGATGAAGCTAGATGGAGATAGCATAACCCAGAAGAAACTACATGGTCCGAAGCCCAATGACGAGAGTCAGAGATATTGACTTGGTTTATCTAAAGCTCAACAGGGATGATGCAGTCCGGAGCCCGACGGGGTCGCCTAAGGTTGAGCCGATGTCGGAGCCAAGGGCCATGGGGGTTTGCTATGATCTATAGCACTAGGGCCTATGCCAAGGTCGAAGGCATAGTAGATGAAGGCCATTGGGGTTCTAACAGAGGCAATATGCTTTTGGAGCCCATGCTGTGGCCGGAGGTGTAGAGGCATTGGAGCCGAAGGCTGTCGAGGTTCGAACGGAGGCAATAGGCTCTGGAGCCCATGCTGAGGCTAGAGGTGTAGAGGCGTTGCAGCCAAAGGCCATCGAGGTTCAAACGGAGGCAATGTTCTCTAGAGCCCATGCTGAGGCCAGAGGCATAGAGGTGTTGGAGCCGAATGCCGTTTGAAGCCCTGCAACGGTTAGAGTAAGCTCTTCAGCTTCTCTGATGGTGAGCCTTTTCGCCATTTGAACTTTCATAATGGAGATCGTATGTAGAGGCAAGATATTCTCCCCGTCTTTTGGAACAAGTACTTAATGACGCATGGTAACGTCAGTACGTATGATGGGGTAATGTGCCGGTTCTCCTGGTGTCTTGTGCCGGTTGCCCTTGCATGCGCCAAAAGGGATTCAAATAATAAATGTGATGGGATATGTATTCAAAAAACTAGGGTGCTACCATAGAGAGTTGCCACGTGTGTGCGGATTTGACCGAGATGTGGTCACGGCCCCTCAGAATAATAATTGGGAAGGCCGTGACATAGCACCCGTGGTGGTTCCGTTTCCTTCCCTAGGCATAGGCAAACGATTGGCCCAATTATAAAAGCTGGAGTCTACTCAATTAATCTTTCATTGCTGTGTGAGGAGGCGATTCTTCTTTGGCTTGATCATGGTGTCCTCCTCCTCATCATCAGAGCTATCATCAATTTTTATTGCCTTGACTAGGGTGAGGTCACCTCTAGTGGGAGCGCCAGTTCCGCCTACTGTGGTGCCCCCGAGGGCGAGCGGTCCCGCAGACATACTTGCAAGGTTGGAGCCGGCAACCATCGTGCTTCCATCCTTGCAAAGTGAGACGCCCCTGCCACTCTGTCTCGATCTCCAACCCGATTGGTTGCTCCAATAAAGATAATTGATATCTTTGATGATTAAGAGAAGGTCGACTAGGATCTTTGGGAGAAGGAGATTGACGAGGAAGAGAAAGTGGAAGCAAAGATGGAGGCAGTGTAGGAGGAGAAGAAGAAGGCCAAGGAGAAGGGAGAGAAAGCTATGGAGGAGTCCTCTTCACCCTCATCCTCGTCCTCTGATAGCGTGGGGGCCAGCTACTACATCAGCTTCTGCAGCGGTAGGCTGCAGATGAAGTGCATACCCCGCTTCATGTGCTACTGTTTGAGCTTATAGTTTTCTTCCCCATCCTTTGTCAGTGCTTTTGGTCCTGAGTAGTGCAGATACTAGGAAGTCAGGAAGGCATGTAAGCATTTTTTGGATGTGAAATTTATTAACATAACTAAGTCCTTGGGTCCGCTTAGTTTTGTTTTTTTTCTTTGATCTAAGTGTATGGCGATCCTTCGGGCATGCAACCAGACATATTTTTTTTGTTTGTGCACCTAAGCTCCAATACCTCACATTCCCCAGCCCCCTCACACGCCATGGTTGTTAGTGGCCAGAGAGTGCGATTGTAGGTATTTATTTTGGTGTTTTAGGGGCGACTAGAGCAACGAAGTCTTACACAGGTTTAGGCCTCAACGAACCGAGGTAGGTGTCATCGACTTGCAGAGGGTTTGGACCCCGACACCTTTAGAAGGGGATATTAATCTCGTCATTCCTGGCGGAGGAGGTGTAGCCAATAGTGGGGCCATGAGATGAGTTCTTTTGATGGACGCAAAGTAAAATTTTAGAGCCTAGTGGCAGTGGATGGAGGCGAAGCCATCGATTAAGGCCGAGGGAGGCAGTTTGTGACCCCCTTAGCCCTTGCCGCCACTAGGTTCCAACATGATATGAACATTCTTGTATCCGATGCCGGTATAGACTCCTCTCCAAATTTGTTCCAGATTTTGAACTCAAAGCATCTCTTCGGAGCCTGCCAGTAGATGGAGGAGGTGAAGCCGATGGCTTGGCCAAGGGAGGTAGTCTGCCACCCCCTCGGCCCTTAGTTGTGGCGAGGCTCTAGAGGCCTGCCTCTAAAACCTAACACGGTTGCCAAAGGTGAAGCCAATGGCTAGACCGAGGGAGGCAATCTGCGACCCCCTTGGCCTTAGCGATGGCGAGGCTCTAAAGGCAAGGCAATCCAGAGCCTGGTGGCAGTTGCCGCATACGAAGCTGATGGCTTGGTAGAGGGAGGCAATTTGTGACCTTCTCAGCCCTTAGCCGTGGCGAGGCTTCAGAGGTAGGGCCAACCAGAGCCCTGCAGTGGTTGCAAGAGGTGAAGTCGATGGCTAGGTCGAGGGAACCAATTTCTGACCTCCTCGGCCCTTAGCCATGGTGAGGCTCCGGAGGAAGGGCCATCCGGAGCCCAACGGTGGTTGCCGGAGGTGAAGCCAATGGCTAGGCTATGGGAGCCAATCCGAGACCCCCTCGACCCTTAGCCGTGGTGAGGCTCCGAAATAGCGGTTTTTAGAGGTGAAGCTAATGGCTATGCTGAGGGAGGCAATCTGTGACACCCTTGGTCCTTATCCATTGCGAGGCTCCGAGGGCACGGCCATCCAGAGCACAACGGTGGTTGAAAGAGGTGAATCCATTGGCTAGGCCAAGGGAGGCAATTCATAACCCCCTCAGCCCTTAGCCATGGTGAGGCTCTAGAGGCAGGGCCATCTGGAGCCCATCTGCAATTTTTGGAGGTGAAGCCGATGGCTAGGCCGAGGGAGACAATCCGCGACCCCCTCAACCCTTAGCCGTGGCAGCTTTCCGGAGGCAAGGTATCTGGAGCCCAGCGACAGTTGCTGGAGGTGAAGCTGATGGCTAGGCTGAAGGAGCCAATCTGTGACCCCCTCGGCCCTTAGCTATGGCGACGCTCCGAAGGAAGGTCCATCCAAAGCCCAACGTCAGTTGCCAGAGGTGAAGCCGATGGTTAGGCCAAGGGAGGCAATCTGCGACCCCCTCATCACTTAGCCATGGTGAGGATCTGGAGGGAGGGCCATCTGGAGCCCACCAGCGGCTGCCAGAGGTGAAGCTAATGGATAGACTGATGGAGGTAGTCTGCGACCCCCTCGGCCATTAGCTATGGCAAAGCTCTGGAGGCAGGGCCATGCAGAGCCTAGCGGGGTTGCGGGAGGTGAAGCCGATGGATAGGCCGAGGGAGGCAATCCGTGACCCTCTCAACCCTTAGCTATGGCCAAGCTCCAGATGGCCTTGGCGATAGTTACTAGACGTGAGGGAGATGGCTAAGCCGAAGGAGCCAATCCATAGCCCCTTCAGCCCTTACCAGAGGTGAAGCCTATGGCTAGGTCGAGTGAGGCAACCCGTGACCCCCTCGGCCCTTAGCTATGGTGAGGCTCCGGAGGCAAGGACATCCAGAGCCCAACGACTATTGTTGGAGGTGAAATCGATGGCTAGGTCAAGGGAGATAGTCTACGACCCCCTCAACACTTAGCCATGGCGAGGCTTTGGAGGCAGGGCCAGTCGGAGCACACTGGTGGTTTCCAGAGGTGAAGCCGATGGCTATGTTGAGGGATGCAGTCCATGATCCCCTTGGCCCTTTGCCATGACGAGGCTATGTGGCAAGGCTTCGGATCCCGGTGGATGTTTTTTCAGAGCTAAAGCCGATGGTGAGGTGTAAAACCCAGTTTTAAAGGAACAAAATCGGGCACAACACATGTATGCCAGGATCAAGTTTTCATACATGTGCTACATCATCAGTGTATCATCATAGTGTCATTATTACAACGGTATTAACTTAATACAAAAGGACCCGGGGGTCTTAAGAAAACACAGTGGAAAAAAAAGAATTCTTCAGCGCCATGGGGGCTTCCATCTTCCACAGGCGTCGACCAGGGGCACTCCAGCCTAGAACAACAACTCTAGGTCGAAGTTGTCCTCATTGAAGGTTGCAGCTTCATTGACGACTTCTGAACAGTGGTCGAAAGCAATAAAGGGGACGAGTGTGAGTACAAAAATGTACTCTGCCAGTGAAGGGAAAACATGCTATACGACTCAAGTCAAGGAAAGGATAGACACAGGTTAACTGCACTAAGCAACTATGACCTATGACTTCAATAGCAGGAAACCTATTTACTAGGTGAGAAGACTCAACTGAAAGAAAAGGATTGACTCATGGATTCCATCTGACTACCAAGACTCACCAGCTAATTCCATTACTCGGCTACCCAACCAATCATACCAAACCCTAATCCATCTAATCCTAAAGAAGTCCAAGTTCCCTCTTGTCCGTGAGCACAGCTGATCGACCAGATAGGTACTCTAAAGAGTCTGCACAGTTTTCCCCATCAGTAGTGATTTTCGTGTTGCTTCACACTTCCAGGGTGTGGAGTCGGGGTCTCACTACAAGGCCTTTACAAAGCTCCCGCAAACTTGCAGGCACCCACTAAGGTTTCACCGCTAACAGACGTTACATCGCTGCAGAAGCCCCCACTTGTGCCACTTAACCGTCCGACGGTGCCCACAAAGTTAGAGGGGTAGCTAATTAGTTGGCTAGGCCCTACCCATATAGGCCTCCTGATTGCGCGGATTCACTTGGTTACATGTTCAAGAATCGGTCCTTAGGACCCCGCACAGAAATAAACACCAGCCTGCTGTACCACCTCAAACCAACCATCCTTTAGGACCCTACACCATGTTGCTACAAGATTATCATTACTCAATTTTTTGTTGCATAGTTCACTAGTAAATATTAACATTTCCTTAACTTATGACTGCACTAGCAAGAACTACCTATTTAATCTATGATCCATCAATTGCAACAAGGAATTATCATTCAAAACCAGTAAACCCTAATGTGGGATTCCATTTAGACAAGCATGCAATTGAAGGAAAATTAACTACTTATGAATCCTAAAACAGGGGCAAACTGCTCAAGGACACTTGCATTCAGCGGAGGGTTTCTCAAAATCCTCGAAAGCTTGATCTTGGAGCTTACCGAACTGTTCACCTCCTAAGTGAAACACCGAAAAAAGCACACAAGGAAAAACTCTAAGAACAGTATAATATACAGCACTAAAACTAGATTAAAAACCCTATAAAAGGATTCTACATGCCACTACAAACATTTGAGCGTAAAAATCACCCAAATCGGAGCTACGAGCATATATATTTGAGCTTTTGAATTTTCAGGGGCTTATCTGTAAATTTTAGTTGATTTCCGAGAATCAAACGAATTGTTTTTATACTAGAAAATTTATTTATGATGTCATAAAGCAAAATCTATTTACTTTTCTACTGGAAAATCTTGAGGAAAAAGGCTCATGAGCCCGTGGACCACGACCTTAAGGCCGGCCCACGGGTCCACGGTGGACTGAACTCCTTAAAATGAAGGGGTACGCGATTGTGGCCATCGGATGAGCATCAGATGGCTGGGATTTAACTGGGCCTTGGCCAACGGTGCTGAATAGGGGCGGGTGACAGTCGACGGCGATGGACAACCGGAGCTTCATCGGAGATGCATGAAATCATGCATCCGGCCACAGATTGTGATGGGACAAAGGGCAAAAGAATGAAGGGAGCACGGGGATCATCACTGAGGGCTTGGTGGCAGTGGAGGAGGTCGGAGGAGGGCTGACGATGGAGGGGTAGTTGGCAAAGCTCCGAGCTCGGTGCGGTGGCGTCAGGCGGCGGGAGAAGCTCCAGTGAGCATCGTTGCTCGAAGTCCTACGACACCAAAGGAGCAATGAACGAGGTCAAAGAAGGCTCAGGCACTAAGAATTAAGGAGGCGGCGAAGCTCTCACTGGCAACAATGGAGATGACGACGTCCGGGTCGAATCCGTGCGAAATTCAAGGGGAAAAGGGTGGAATGAGTACAGAACCTCGCAAGGAAGGTAATGGAGGGCATATATACTTGAGAGAGGGAGAGGAGGGGTCGGATTTGAGGCGATTATGGCCGGCTGCTTCAAAGGGGATAAATGCAGCAGTTTGAGTAATTGTGAGGGCCATTCAAGGGGGAAAACGGTCAGGCGCTTGATTGGGAGGGCGAGGATCACAGCCTTGCACTTTAATTGGCGAGTGATGGCATGGGGGGCGCTAATTTGAAACGGCCATGCGATTTGGGGTGGTCGGGTTATGGTGATCGGAGGAAGAGGAAGGGGAGACGGCTCAGGTGCGTACGGCTTGGGCAGGGTGGCTCAGCTTGGGCCGGGCCCACCTGGCGGCGAGACGGGGCAGGAGGGGGTCGGATCGGGCGCTGGAAGTCCGGCTCGGCCTCGCGGGCCGGCACGATGAGAAAGGGGTGGCCTGCTTGGGTGGGGAGAAAGGAGAGAGGGGAGGGAAGTGGGCCAGAAGGAAGGAAATAGGCCTGAAGGAAAATTTTCCATTTTTGCAAAACTTTTTTTTAGATTTTAAACAAATTTCAAAAGAGGTTTTACACGAGCGACTTTTAGCGAATTTTTGCAAAGTTTTTCCATGCATAAAAACCTATTGCAACTAAGACAGCATGAATGCATCAAACTTATATAGCCTATGGACAAATTAAATTTAGAAATTAATTTCTCTTTATAGAACAAAATTGCAACTTCTATTTAAAATCTAGCAAAATTTTAAACTATTTCAAAATTTTGAAATTTAGGGTGTTACAAACCTACCCCCCTTAGGCTAAATCTCACCCCCAACATTCAAAAGGATCGGAGAAGAGATGGGGAAACTCGGTCTCCAGATCATCTTCTCTTTCCCATGTTGCTTCCTCTTTTGAATGATGCTTCCAGTGCATCTTGCATATACAGACTCACCTATTTCTGGTGACCCATTCAGACTTGTCAAGAATTTTGATCGAATATTCTGAGTAAGAGAGATCTTCTCGCACATCCAGTTCTTCTACTGGCAACTGCTCTTCGGGAACTCTCAAATACTTCTTCAATTGTGATACATGGAACACATCGTGTACTCCCGAGAGTTGAGGTGGTAACTCAAGCTGCTAAACTACTTCTCCTCGTCTTCCCAATGTTTTGTACAGACCAATAAACCGAGGTGAAAGCTTGCCTTTGACCTTGAATCTGCATAAACCTCTGATCAGCGATACTTTGAGATACACGAAGTCTCCTACTTCAAAGGTCAGTTCTTGGCATCGATTATCTACGTAACTCTTTTATATTAATTGTGCTATTTTTCATATTATCTCCGATCTCTTGCACTTGTCTGTCTGCTTCTCTTAGAACTTCTGGACCAAAAACTTATCTTTCGCCGGTCTGGTTCTAGAACAACAGGGTTCTACACTTCCTTCCATATAAGGCTTCAAAAGGTGATATCTTCAGACTAGCTTGATAACTGTTATTGTACGAGAACTCCGCATACAGCAGATTCTTGTCCCAACTATTACCATTCTTCAGTGCACATGCTCTCAACGTGTCTTTGAGGACTTGATTTACTCTTTCTGTCTGTCCGTCTATCTGCGGGTGATATGCTGCACTAAAATTTAACCTTGTATCCATAGATTCATGTAGGCGTTGCCAGAACCGTGAGGTAAACTGACTGCCACAATCAAATACAATTACCTTAGGTACTCCATACAGACACACAATTCTGGACATATATAACTCAGCTATTTTTGGACCTCGATAGGATTCTTTGACTGGAATGAAGTGAGCTACTTTGGTCAACCATTCCACTATGACCCATATAGAATCATATCCTGACTGAGTTCAAGGTAGACCTACTATAAAGTCCATGCTGATTTCTTCCCACTTCCATTCAAGTACTTTCAGTGGCTGTAGCAGTCCTACTGGTCTCTGATGCTCGGATTTGACTCACTGACAGATATCACAAATAGCCACATATTCTGCTACTGCCCATTTCATTCCGTACCACCAATACTAATCTTTAAGATCTTGATACATTTTGGTACTCCTTGGGTGAATGAAATATGCTAAATCATGAGCTTCCTTTAAAATTGTATCCGAATAACTTTTATGTCTGGAACACAAATTCTGTGCTTGTACCACACTGTGCCTTGCTCATCTTCAGTGAAATCTAGGGCTTTGCCAACTTTGATAAGCTGCTTGATTTCTGAAATCTTTTCATCCTTAATTTGATCCTTTCTTATATCTTGTTCAAGCGTTGAGTCGATTTCCATCGCAACTATCTCGGTGTTGCACACCATACTCAGATTCAACTTTTCAAATTCCTTGCATAGCTCGGGACTCATCTCTTGAAGAGTTATAGCATTGGCCTAAGATTTTCTGCTCAAGGCATCAGCCACTACATTTGCCTTTCCTGGGTGATAGTTGATTCCCAAGTTATAATCCTTAATGAGCTCTAACCATCTATGTTGTCTAAGATTAAGATCTGGTTGAATGAAAATATACTTCAAGCTCTTATGATCTGAATAGATCTCACATCTTTGACCTATCAAATAATTCCTCCAGATCTTGAGTGCATGAACTACTATGGCTAGCTCCAAGTTATGCGTCAGATAGTTCAATTCATGCTTCCTTAACTGTCTGGATGCATAAGCTACCACATGACCTTCTGGCATGAGCACACAACCCAAATCTTGACGAGAAGCATTGTAATACACAAAAACAGCTTCTAAGTATCTGGCATGATCAAAACTGGAGCTGAGGTCAACCTTTTCTTTAACCCATTAAAATTGGTTTCTAGAGCTGCTATCCACTTGAACTCTGCTCCTTTTTCTAGCAGTTCTATCATTGGCTTCGCTATATTGGAGAAACCTTCTATGAATCGGCGATAGTATTCTGCTAGACCCAGAAAACTATGGATCTTCGAAACATTTTGTGATGGTTTCCAGTTCAGAACATCCCTTACCTTGGAGGAATCCACAGACACACCTCCTGCTGAAATAATGTGACCAAGGAAGGGTACTTCCTTCAACCAAAACTCACATTTGCTTAGTTTTGCATACATAAGTTTTCTCTGAGCTTCTGCAATATCATTCTTAGGTGTTCCTCATGCTCTTCTTCGTTCTTGGAGTAAACCAGGATATCATCAATAAACACTTTATCGTCAATAAACACCATGACAAACTTGTCCAAATACTCCATAAAGACCTTGTTCATCAGTATCCATGTCATTGGGGGCGTAGCGAGAGAGCTGGGTGAACTTGGTGAGGTATTCCCTTACTGACATGGATCCTTGCTTCAGACTGAGGAACTCCCTCCTCTTCAGCTTCACTTCACCAGTGGGGACATGGTGTGCATGGAAGTTATTCCGGAGCTCTGCCCAAGTGATTTCCTGGGGATCCTCTTGAGCGGTAGTGTAAGCTGTCACTCTTGAGCTGGTCCAGTCAGTTGATGGGATGTGAAGAGAACTTTCTCCCTTCCATTACACTGAGCTATCTATAGCTTGCCTTCTTTGGTCTTTAGCCCGTCATCAGCCTCCATGAGCTCAACTGCCTAAGAGAAGGTGGGTGGCTGAGTGCTCAAGAATGTTTTGAGCCTGAACTGTGGTTGCTGCGTCGGTGCTTGTTGGTCTTGGGGTCACTGGTTGATAGCCTGAACCAAACCTTGGGGAATGGTCATTACTTGATTGGCATCCATCAGAGGTGGCGGGGGTGGAAGATCACGCTGGTTTGCAACATTGTCATTGGCGTTGTCGTTGATGTTGTTGTTGACATTGGTCGCTGGTTGATAGCCTGAATCAAACCTTGGAGAATGGCCATCACTTGATTGGCATCAATTAGAGGTGGCGTGCGGTGGAAGATCGCGCTGGTTTGCAGCGTTGTCATTTGCGGCATTGTCATTGGCGTTGACATTGTTGTTGATGTTGTCATTGACGTTGCTGTTGCGTCTGGTGTTCACCATCTATTGGTAGCCAAGGTTCAAGCGGGGAACATAAGGGAAAAGCAAGGGCGGATGACAAGATAAGAACGGAAAAGAATAGATAGGAACAGACAGAAACAGAAAGAAAGGACTCCCAATTATTATTATAATATTAACTAATGCAATGTAGAGGGGAAACCCCCACATCACACTCACAGTCAATCAAAGATCCAACTCATTACAAGGTTCACACTACAGACTCTAGCACAAGCACTCACTAACACAAATGACACAAGACAACTAGGATCCATGAGACAAAACGATTTATTCAGCTAGGGACATCCTCCTAGCTCGACTCTACTCCTCACTTTCTGTGCCTAAAGGACCTGCTACATTTGCCAGATGAAGCTTCTTGCTCTTGCTATGTGTGACACGGTGCCTCGGGAGCCTCCTCGGGGAACTAGTCGGGGTCCTTCAACAGAATCTGCAGCTCACGGATGCTCTGCTCCTGCTATGCGTGACGCTGATGCATATCCTCCAACTCGTCGAGGGCTCGGTCGAGCTCGACATACAGGGTGGCGGTGAGGCGGACCTGCTCTCTCAGACAAAGATCTAGCTCGTTGTTGACGGGCGTGAAGATGACCTCCAAACTACCGAACGGGTGCTACGGGAACTTCCCAAATTGAGTAAAGTGGAGGTCATGTCTGTTCTCCTTGCAGAGAACTGCCAGAGCCTGGAGGACGGCATCCTTGATCCCAGCCTCGAAGGTGGCTCTAGGGGCTATGGCGGTGTGGACTCGATGAACTCGGCGAAGCCCGTCGTCAGTGGGCTTGTTGAACTTGGTCACCTCCACTAACCAGGAGTAACCACGGCCTCGAAGTGGAACTTTGACTCCCTTGTAGAGTGGAGCATCGTGGTAGCCCAGACCCTGAAGCAGGTACCACAATGTGCGGGGGAAGTAGCCGGCGAGCTGTCCATTTGAGTAGAACTCGGCAAGGGGTTGGTGCACCCAGACTGCACTAGCGGGGACCTCCAGCTCAGGAACCAGCATGCGCTTATGCGGGATGATCTTCGTGCGGGCCATCTAAAATTTTGAAGAGAAAAGAAAATTAGTAAAAAAATTATAAAGAGCAATAGACAGAGAAATGGAAAAACTGAAGCGGAAACAATTTTACAAAATTAGTTTGTAGAAACATAGGTCCCTAGCACGTCCTTTCTATCTAGGTTACGTCCTACGATCAACCAACCTCTGATACCACTTATCTAACATCCAGTTTTAAAGGAACAAAACCGGGAACAACACATGTATGCCAGGATCAAGTTTCCATATATGTGCTATATCATCAGTGTATCATCACAGTGTCATTATTTTACGGTTATTTATGATGTCATAAAGCAAAATATATTTACTTTTCTACTGGAAAATCTCATGGAAAAGGCTCATGAGCCCGTCGACCAACGCCTTAAGGCCGGTCCACGGGTCCACGGTGGATCAAACTCCTTAAAACGAAGGGGTACATGATTGTGGCTATCGAATGAGGATCAAATGGCTGGGATTTAACTAGGCCTTGGCCAGTGGTGCTGAACAGGGGTGGGCAGCGGCAGACTGCGACGGACGGCTGGAGCTTTCATGCAACCGCCCACGGATTGTGATGGGACAAAGGGAAAAAGAAAGAGCAGAGCAAGGGGATCATGACCGAGGGCTTGGCGGTCGAGGAGGTCGGAGGAGGGTCAGCGACGGAGAGGGGTGGTCAGCGGAGCTTTGAGCTCGGTGCAGCGGCATCCGATGGTGGGAGAAGCTCCGGTGAGCGTCGGGAAACATTGCTCGAAGTCCTACGACACCAAAGGAGCAACGAACGAGGTCAAATAAGGCTTGGCCATGGAGAATTAAGGCAGCAGCGGAGCTCTCATCGGCGACAATGGAGATGACGGCGTTGGGGTCGAATCCTTGCAAAATACATAGGGAAAAGGGTGGAATGAGTGCAGAACCTTGCGAGGAAGGTAAAAGGGGGCATATATACTCAAGAGAGGGAGAGGAGGGGTTGGATTTGAGGGTATTTGGCCTGTAGTTTCAAAGGGGATAAATGCGGCGGTTTGAGCAATTGAGAGGGTCATTCAAGGGGGAAAACAGTCAGACGCTTGATTGGGAGAGCGAGGATCGTGGCCATGCGCTTTGATTGTCGAGTGATGGTGCGGGGGGGGCGATTTGAAACGGCAGCATGATTACCGAGGCCAAGCAGCAGGCTGAAGTCTTAGCCAACTGTGTCCATAAAAACTATAAACCTTAGGGCAACCAGAACTCATCTTTGAATCAGAGACATGGGCCAAAGCCCACCACTGAGAAGCCTCCTTCTCCTTTCCAAGGTGGCTCCAAAGCTTGGTAATGACACCAAAATAGTTCCATTGGACCAGCAGAGCCATCCAAGTGTATTTAGATCGGCGTTGCGCTGGATTCAAAATAGGAATTTGAGCTCATCACCTTTCTCCAGGCCAACATGAATGTATTCGCGTGGCAGCCATGCTACATGCTAGAAATCCCCAAGGAGGTGACCAAGCATAGGCTAGCTATCCGGCCTAATGCAAAACCCATTCAGTAGAAACTTTGTCACTTTGCTAATGACCACCAAGAAGCTATCCGGGAAGAGATAGGCAAGCTCTTCAGGGTAGGCTTCATACAAAAAATCGCATATCCTAAGTTATTGGCCAAACTCGTCATGGTACGAAAGGCTAACATCAAGTGGATGATGTGCATCGACTTCATCGACCTCAACAAAGCCTACCCAAAGCATCCTTTTTTGCTCCCGAGGATCGACCAAGTTGTCGGCTCAACTTTCGAGTGCAAGTTGCTTAGCTTTTTAGATGCATACTAGGGGTATCATCAGATTAGCATGTGTAGGGATGATGAGGAGAAAATCTCCTTTATCACACAATTTGTAGTTTATTGCTATGTAAAAATGTCCTTTTTCTTAAAAAGCACTAGTTCTACTTTCCAACGTTGTGTTCAAATCAGCCTCCATGACCAAATCAGAGAAGTTTACATTGATGATGTGGTTATAAAAAGTAAACTCTAGGAAGATCTTCTCCTCGATTTACATGAAATCTTCAATAACCTCAGGAAGCATCTATGACATTGAACCCTGAGAAGTGTGTTTTCTGAGTCTCCTTGAGAAAATTACTCAGGTTCTTGGTGTCCAATAGTGGCATCGAGTCAAATCCTGAGAAAATCAAAGCTATTGAAGAGATGTAATATCCAAGGAACAAGAAAAAAATCAAACGCCTCACCAGATGCATGGCTGCATTCAGTTGATTTATTTCCCAACTAGGTGAGAAAGGACTTCCCTTCTCCAAACTTTTAAAAAATCAGGAAGGATTCGAGTTGTCCGACCAGGCAAAAACAACATTTTAGGATCTCGGGAGGTAACTTTGTAAGGCTCCCATTCTAACCTCACCTAATACGTACGAAGAGTTATTCTTAAACATTGCGGCCACACCACAAGTAGTTTGTGCAGCACTAATCATGGAGCAAGCAGTCATGGATAAGTGAGAGCCCATTCAAAAGCTAATATACTATGTGAGTGAAGTTATGCACGGACCTAAGGTCGACTACCTCATGTACATAAGCTTCTTTATTCAATTATTATGTCTTCCCATAAGCTTCAACATTATTTTCAAGCATGCAGAGTCACTATTGTGTCAACCTTCTTGTTGGGGGACATCCTTCAAAATCGAGAAGTAGTTGAGAGAACTAATAAGTGGGCAGTAGAACTTGGGGAGTTCAACATCCAATTTGTTCCCCGAACAGCCATAAAATCCCAGGTCCTTGCTGACTTCGTGGTCGAGTGGACAATTTTTTAGCCTATCTCAGATCTATAAAAGGTAGTCCATGAGACGTGGATGATGCACTTTGATGGCTCATTGATACTTCAAGGATTAGGGGCTAGGGTGATCATAACTTTGCTGACAGGGGAAACCCTGAGGTACGCCCTTCAATTTGATTTTCCTGCCACTAATAACATGTCAAAATATGAAGGATTGCTGGCTATTTTCAAGTAGCTATTTCTCTTGGAGTTCGCGGACTTCTTGTGAAGGGAGACTCACAACTAGTCATGAATCAGGTCGAAAAGAAATACCAGTGTTCCGACTCAACCGTGATCGTATACCTTTCGGAGGTTAGAAAGCTGGAGCAACATTTCATGGGGCTTGAGGTACAGTACATCTCGAGATGGGATAATTTCCTAGTCGACTCACTTGTAAGACTAGCCTCATCCATATCTCCAGTACCTCCCAAAGTCTTCCTAGAAAGACTCTCAAAGCTATTTGTATCGCAAAGAATCGAAATAGATGAAGGAGTGGCAATCCCCGACAAGGACATAGCACTCGAGGCATCATAGTGTGCCGATGACTTGCCCGAGATGCTGCACAGTGTCAGGGATAATTGCATCTCATACAGGGTAATGCAAAGAGTCATTGCATCGCTTGAGTACGAAGAAATGTGGATGAGTCCCATCCGCGAATACCTTCAGGATCGAGTCTTACATGATGATGAAGCTGAAGCAACAAGAATCTCCCTTAAGGCCGTGATGTTTACCTTGATCGATGGTATCCTTTATCGTAGGGGAACAAACGTGGTCTGGATGAAGTGCATCTCTCAGATGCAGGGTAAGAGATTACTCGATGAAATTCATGGAGGGATTTGTGGTGCCCATGCTTCCTTCTGGACACTGGTCAAAAAGGCCTTTAGACAAGGTTTTTATTGGCCCACTACCCTCTATGATGTGTGGGATCTAGTTAAGAAATGTTAACAATGCCAGTTTCATAGCCGATAGATTCACCAATCTCCACAAGACTACAAACTATTCCTTTATCTTGGCCTTTTGCAACCTGTGGGTTGGATATTTTGTGCCTGTTACCGAAAGTCCCCAGGGGTTTTGAACATCTATTCATCGCTATCAATACATTTACAAAATGGATCGAGGACAATGTGGTAGGAAAAATAACTACAGAAGCCAAACATTTGATCATGATGAGTGTAGTGACTCATTTCAGAGTTCCTAATCGAATAATAACAAACCATGGGACACGGTTCCCTAGCAAGGCCTTCCAAAGTATTGAGAACTGGGGATTAAGGGTTGTTATTCTTCTGTAGCTCATACATAGAGTAATGGCCATGTTGAATGAGCCAACGACATCATCTTGCAAGGTATAATATAGCAAGTCTTCGACAGTCTCATGACCTACTCGAGAACTTGGCTTCAAGAGCTCCCTTTACTGTTGTGGGCTGTTCGCATGATTGCTAGTCGGGCCTTAAGAGAAACTCCCTTTTTCCTAGTCTACGAGTAAAGCAATGTGATGCATATTTGCCCAATCTTCTGAATGTAATATGATAAATTGATTAGTGGAGTTTCGACGTTGATGATCTAAAGGCTCTGATTAGAACAGATCAATAACCCTCGCAACCACTACACCACTACTCAGTGGTTATGAACCATGCCAAGATGCAGTTGACCTCACCAAGAAGGTTTTTCCTGCAAACAAATCGAGAACACAAGCAAGAACAGGTACATGCAATTTAAATATTACTAACTACCAATAAACGGTGAAACTGTATTCAACAAAATAATCTAAGCTAAACCCAAGTCTAAACTATGACAGCTATTGTGTATATATAGGGGGCATGAGAAGGTCGACCTAGGGTTGTGCAACCATGGAGAGAGGTGTGCACAACCTGGACTCCGACTTCGACATGATTACAAAACCTGGCAGGATTCAGAACTGTGATGGAGCACATTATTCCTTTGACCCTGACTAAACTATAAAGAATATTTGTTCATTCTCATATCCATTGTAAAGGGATCATTGTAAGCTTTCCAAAATGTCCAAGATTATCTAAAACGGATTTCGTATGAGAGAGTTATGCCCGTTTTTCTGACGTGTTGTCCTGGAACTCAACTTCGACCACGACCACAACCATGACTAGAGCTCAGCCTTGAGTCCGGGTAGACTTGGCTTTCGAGGAGTGACATTTGAGTAAGTTTGTGGTTCTTCTCCCATGTTCCTATGCAATAAAACATCACAAGAATTTAGTAGTAATCCATCCAAGGAAACATGAACAGCAAGGAACGAGTTCACCTAGTAGACTAATTGTCGTGCACATGCTCTTGTAATTAGAACTTCTATGATTTGAGGATTATTGGTGGTATTGATCATATCCGAAGGAGCTATGGGCTCATCATCCTCCCCCTCTTGAATTGGAGTCATCCTCGACTCAAGCTCATCTTTTTCTTCAAAATATAGCTTCAAATCTGAAATGTTAAACATGGAACTAACCGTAAAATTTACAGGTAGGTCCAATATGTATGCATTGCATTGATTTTCTAAATTATTTTAAATGGTCCATCAGCACTAGACATCAATTTTGATTTTCTTAGTTCTGGAAACCTATCATTCCTCAAATGCAACCAAACTAAATCACCCGGTTCAAATTTTATTTCCTTCCTACCTTTACTTCCAGCAATCTTATACTTTTTAGTCATGCTTTCTATATTCTATTAGTTGTGTCATGCAACTTAAGAATAAACTCAGCACGCTTCTTAGCATCTAAATTAAGTCTTTCAAAAGTAGGCAAAGGTAGAAAATCAATAGAAGCACGGGGACTAAATCCATACACCACCTGAAACGGACTTACCTTGGTGATGGAGTGTACCGACCTATTGTAAGAAAATTCAATATGTGGTAAACACTCTTTCCACATTCTCAAATTCTTCTTTAGAACTGCCCACAACATGGTCCATAATGTGCGGTTAACAACATTTATTTGACCATCAGTTTGGGGATAACACCTAGAAAGCGCATCAGCAATCACATTGTATTTTCTTTTCTTATGTTTTATGACATATGGAAACAACTCAATAAATTATATCCATTTAGCATATCGTTTATTCAGTTTAGCTTGTGATTTCTAATATGTTTCAGCGATTCATGATCATAATGTATAACAAATTCTTTGGGCTATAGATAATGTTGCCAAGTTTCAAGAACATGAACTAAAGCATACAATTCTTTATCATAAGTGAAATAATTCAGACTTGGCCTACTTAATTTCTCACTGAAATAAGCAACAGGTTTACCTTCTTGAATTAGCACACCTCCAATTCCAATCCTACTAGCATCACATTCTAGTTCAAAGGTCTTACCAAAATCAAGGAGTTAAAGTAATAGAGCATGGGTAAGTTTCTCTTTCAACAACTTGAATGCTTTTTCTTGTGTAGGTCCCCATTTGAAAATTACTCCTTTCTTTATCAACACGTTCAATGGAGCAGCAATGGTGCTGAAATCCCGCATAAATCATCGATATAAACCCGCAAGACCATGAAAGCTTCTTACTTGAGTAACAGTCTCAGGAGTCAGCCATCTCTTTATGGCTTCGATTTTTTGCTTCATCCACCTATATTCCCTGTGGACTAACAACATAGTCAAGAAAAAAACTCGATCCATCCAAAAGGTGCACTTTTCGAGGTTACTGAACAAACATGCATCTCTCAAAGCATTAAAAATAGCACCTAAATGATCAAAGTGTTGTTCTTGTGACATGCTGTAAATCAAGATATCATCAAAATAAACCACCACAAATCTTCCAATGAAAGCAGTAAAACTTTGTTCATCAATTGCATGAAAGTACTAGGTTCATTAGTTAACCCAAAAGGCATTACTAACCATTCATACAAACCAAACTTAGTTTTAAATGCAGTCTTCCATTCATCTCTAAGTTAAATTCTAATCTGGTGGTATCCGCTTCACAAGTCCATTTTAGTGAAAATTTTAGAACCACTCAATTCATCAAGCATATCATCTAACCTAGGGATATGGTGACGATATTTGATAGTAATATTATTGATGGCTCTACAATCAACACACATATGCTAGCTACCATCTTTCTTACGAACCAAAAGAACGGGAACAGCATAAGGGCTAAGACTTTCTCGTACATACCCGTGATCCAAAAGGTCTTGGACTTGTCGCTGAATTTCCATAGTCTCTTCTGGATTGGTCCTATATGCAACACGGTTTGGCAAAGTTGCTCCCGGAATCAAATCAATTTGATGCTCAATCCCTCGAATAGGTGGTAATCCCGGGGGTACCTCAGCTGGAAATACATCCATAAACTCCTACAAAAGATTAGCAACAGCAAGAGGCAAAGAGGTCGATATATCTTCAAGTGAAACTAAAGCATCTTTGCATATCAAAGCATAGATGGTAGCTCATTATCACAAATTCAGCAATGTCAGATTTAGTTGCAAGCATAACACACCCTTTCAGTTTAATTCTATTGGACTTAGAAGTTGTTGTTGCTTTCTCCTTTTTGGGTGGAAAAGCTTTTTCCGCTAGTTGCTGATTTTCAGATTCATTCTCAAGCTCTTTTCTCTTATTTTCAGCTATCTCTTGTTCACATTTCACAATTTTAGCAAGGGTTAAAGGTAGAAAAGTTATTTTCCTTCCTTCATGCATAAGTATACTTATTACTTCTACTATGATGTGTTGCATTAGTATCAAACTCTCATGGTCGTCCTAGCAAAAGAGAGCATGCTTGCATGGAAACTACATCGAAATCAGCACAATCATTGTATGAACCAATAGAAAAATGCACCCTAGCTATTTACATTACCTTCACCTTACCCCTATTGTTGAACCACTGAATATCGTATGGATGAGGATGTGTTATTGTTGACAAGGGAAGTTTCTTGATCAAATCTGAACTTACCAAATTGTTGTAGCTTCCTCCATCAATAATGACTCGAACACGAAAGTCCTTGACTATGAGGAGCATCTAAAATAGATTATGGCATTGTAACTATTCCGCTTGCTCCATTTGAGTACTTAAGACTCGCTGCACAATGAGTATCCTATAATTCTCCATAGCAGCTACACTCAATTCTTCTTCATGGTTGATATTCGTCTCGAGTTCATCCTCTTTACCTGCAAGGTTAGCTGCAAGAGCATATTCATCCTCAACATCACTAGCATTTACATATCCACCATCCTCTATTGCAATGTATGCTTGCTGACTTGGGCAATCCTGTATGACGTAGCCCATTCCCTTGCATCAGTGGCATACAATCCCGGTTGATCGGCTTGTAGAGGCAACCGAAGAAGAGCTCTTAGCTGGACCCTGCACACTTACAGATTTGCTTACCTCAGGAGCGTGTGATGGTGTTGAGGGTACTGCTAAACGTGCCCTACTCGAGAAGGGGGCAGCAGACCGTGAAGCTGAACGTGGGACTATTTTGTCTTGACCCGACAATGATTTTGAAGAAGTCGAGCTTCCAAAATTGTTCCTTGGCCTCTGTTGGCGTCCCTGCAATTCTTTTTCTACCAAACACGCAAGTTGGAACAATCTAGGAACACTATTGTATTCTTTGTAATCAATTATATTCTGAATTTCATGCCTTAACCCTCCATAAAAGCGTGCCATTGCAGCTTCTTCATCCTCAATAATATCACAATCCAACATACTAATTTGTAGCTCCTGATAATATTCTTCTACAGATCTATCACCTTAGTTTAAGCGATGCAATTTCTTATGCAAATCACGTTTAAAAGAGGGTGGAACAAATCTGTTATGCATAGTAACCTTTAAAGCATTCCATGTCGTAGGTGCTAATCCATCGATGCAAAATCTATTCCACCAGATAATTGCAAAATCTTTAAATTCACTAGTGGCTTGCCTAACTCTATGCACTTCAGGAACCAAATGAGCATTAAACTTCTGTTCGATCGTCATCTCCCAATCTAAATACTTTTTAGCATCATAAGCACTCGCAAAAGATGGTATAGTAAACTTAACCTTAGCAAATGGATCATTATTAACATGTGGGTTATGTTGCTGAAAATTATTATCTCTCATACCTTGATGGTTGAAGTTCAATCGATTCCGTTGTCGTGCATCAAAGATGTCATGTTCTTGCCTCAAATTTCTTCATCCACGACGGACTCCTCTTGTTCATGAGCTGCAACATGAGGATCTAGTCGACCATTGTTTGGTGGCAAATTAACCAATCGATCAAAGCGTGTATTGAGTATTGCAATGCTTTTATTGAGTCGTTGCAATGTGGTATTGGTTCCCGTAAGCTTCTTGTCAATGTCGTTACTAATAGTTTGCCGATGATCATCCAACAACATTGTGAGTTCTTCTCTCAAAACACACACTTACGCATCTGATGTTTCACCTGCTATGGTTAGTAGTAGATATAAGATAACAAAAGATATTATCCCTATCGACTACTAGGTGGTGGAGGTGGAGTCACACATTCTCAAGTGTCTTACCATGCTCTTGCAAGTGTTCTTACCATACGTAGTAGTTGGCACAACTAGTGGCTGGTTCGTGATACTTTATCGGGTGCGAGTGAGGTAGTTGCAAGGGGAGAAACCGTTCTGATTGAGAGAATGTGTAGCTTGGACAAGCAATATTTAGTAGCAAGGAATAGCAATAATTGAAATTAGATTAGCAAAGCTGAATAAAAGTCCACAGTACTCGTCACAGTTGTTGGCCAGACTACGTTCCTAGAACTAGCTCAAGCAAGCCAAAAACTATAACAGACTCCAGCACAATGGAACAAAATTCGCAATGCAAACTGATTCCTTTTTTTTGAATTCTCTCTTTTTTTGCACTCTTTGGTTCTTCTCTCTTTTTTTGCCAATGTGACACAAACTCAAAACTCTTCTACTCCCTTTTCTAAGACTAGTGAGGTATGTGTGTCACAAACTTTTTTTTTGTTTCGGAGAGTAGGGGTATAAAGGTAATAAAAAGATACTCTCTCTCTTTGAACTCTGGCTACCTCTGTTTCGGCTATGGTGGTCGGATCCGAGAAGGTGGATGACTCCGACTAAGTGGTCGGATCCGAGAAGGTGGGTAGAGTGACTGGTCGGACAATGAGTGGATGGTCGGAGTGACTGGTCGGACCCCGAGTGACTGGTCGGACCTCGAGTGGTTGGTTGGAGTGACTGGTGGGTGGTCGGAGTGATTGGTCGAGACCCCAAGTAAGTGGTTGGAGTGAGTGGTCAAGTCTCGAGGGGTGGTCGGAGTGAATGGTCGGGACCTCGAGTGGGAGACAAACTCGGCTATAGCAGACTAGGCAAGCTGAGTAACTCGATGACTAAATTAGCAAAAACTTGATGCTAGAAACTAGAACACATGGCTTGACTAGCAACAAGACACTAACAATGGACTCAAACTCAACAACGCGAAAACTGAAAATAAAATTGTGAAAGGCACAAAGTGGTTTGGACAGCGGAAAACTAAGATCTAAATCTTTTTTTTATGGTAATTTTCTATACTTTGGGTAAAGGAACTCGATGAAACAAAAGAGATAACTGATATTACCTAACGGGCAACCAAGGCTCTGATACCGCTTGATGCGCATTTGCCCGATCTTTCGAAGGTAATATGATAAGTCAATTAGTGGAGTTTTCGATGTTGATGATCCAAAGGCTCCGATCAGAACAGATCAAGAACCCTCACAACCACTACACCACTACTCCGTGGTTATCAACTGTGCCAAGACGCGGTTGACCTCGCCAAGAAAACTTCTCCTGCAAGTGAAACGAGTGTTGAAAATTAATCTTGTTTTGGTGTCTTTAGGTAAGTTAAGTATTTAGTACAGGCAAGTCCCGATGCATGCACGTAGAAAGCTAGGATAGTTTTGGTTGGCTAGTTGCCATATACGTACTCGTATAGAAGGTCTATGAGTCTGCGGAATACACGACGGTCGATCAAGTCCGAGTCGTATGCTTGCATGTGTCCAGGTTGTAGAGTTCGAGTCAGAGTCTATATGCTTGTATGGCAAAGTACACGTGCTAGTGCACAGAGTCCAGATACAAGTCGATTAGCTTGTATGTCTGGCGGGTTGAGTACTTAGGGCCTATATAAGCCAGGGCATGTAATAGGAGTTTAGATGCATCTGGGAGAAAAACTTAAAGTACTTGGTTAGGTACTCGGAGAGCTCAGATCTCCTTGGGGCGTCGAATCGTGGAAAGCTCAAAGTACTTGGTTAGGTACTCAGAGAGCTCGGATCTATGATCGGGTCGAGGAAAGCTCGAAGTACTCGATTAAGTACAAAGCGAGCTCGGATCTCGAATATAGACTTCGGAAGATATAAAATAAAAGAAAAGGCTAAACTGTTGCAGCCTCGAATTTTTTGTGTGTTCTTGTGTTCTCTCGTTGAGTTCCGGTTGACGGATCGTTCGTCTTGCTTCTAGTCGGGTTGTTCATGTGGTCGTGGCGCTCACTTGGTCGAACAGCATGGTTGTGCACGTGCTAGTCGCTCGCATAGTCAAGCGTGGACTAGTCGAACAGGTCAGTTCTGGAATCAAAATCAGATTCAGCCCAATTCGTGAGATCCAAACATGCTCTAAGGGAATTATTCTTGATGCTCCTAACTCTGACTGACCGATTGAAAGTTTCTCAATCGAACAGTCGGGGGCTAGGGGGTTTGAAACTCATTCTTGGTTCTCGACTGCTTAATCGAAAGTTTGCTTCTTGACCAAAAAGTTAGGGGCTAGGGGACCAAAATATTTTCTTAGACTTTGACCGCTCAATCGAAAGTCCCTTCTCGATCGAACAGCCGGGGTTGTTGTGTAATAAGTCTTGAACAAGTTTTTAGGCATTTCATGTTTCTCGTCTACAATTATCTTTGATTTTTTGGAAAGGAGGACTTGGTGACAAGTCTACAGGAACTTGGTGACAAGTTTGCAGGAACTTGGTGACAAGTTTGCAGGAACTTGATGACGGGTTAAGTCCACACCCGAGTACATACAGACCAACGATTTTATAACACTCGGAATGGAATTACAGCTCAATCCGAGTACAACGCGGATAAGACACCGGAGTTTTCTTCGTCCGAGCACTCGATGATTTTTGTCTGCCGAAAACCTAAATCGCATTAAAAAGTTCCTGAGGCGAGTCCTATGGTCCAATGAGTCGAGAATATCCCTGCCTAAGCTAATGCTCGGTGGCTGACAGGTTGAACGAATCTATCGTATACGCTTTAACTTTAACGTTTTGGCAGGAAAGCTAATTGCAGGATCAGATCTACTCGAGGATAAAGTACCAGGAAGGTTCAAGACTTATTACAGAACAAAAAATATCAAAGGTAACAATGTTCATTTACCAGTCGATCGGGACTTCCTTAGAAATCTAAGTTGTCCACAATCGCGGCGGCTGTGGGAAGGCTGCCCTGGATGAATCCGGCTATCTCCGAAGTCTCGCAGTTGAAACCCCTCGCGATGACCCCCCAAATCGACCTCGCGGTAGTGACTCCTGAGGCATCCAAGACATTCGAGAAGCACTCACGAGCGAGCCGTCTTCTTCTGCTGCTCGATGCTGGGGTGTCGGAGGGTGCGAAGCGACTTGCGAAAACTTCTCACCAAGCAAGGAGATGCTCTGGACATACCCCACGGCATTGTCGTCGATTGGCCTTGGGAGCTCCAGATGAAAGTTCTTCAGGGATTCGTTCAAAGAGTTAATAGCTGTCTTTAGGTGCGGGAAGGCGTTGGACTGCTCCCTGACAATTTTCACCTCATCTTTGAGCTCCTTGACCCAGGTCGTAAAGGCTGAAAGCAAATTCGCCCAAGTCAGAATTCCGACTGGGAAAGAAAGTAAACCGGATAGTACCAAGAGATATACTTACTCGCGAGTTTTCGTTCCATTTTGGCCATCTCGGACGGGTGGAGAAGCTCCTTCACGGTGATGTCCCTCTCGAGGTGATATTTTTCTCCAAGAAGCTCCTATTCTCGGCAGGCCTTCTTGGCAAGTCTATCCTCGAGACGATGCCTCTCCTCATACGCCGCCTCGAGACATGATTTCGAGAAATTCCTCCTTGAGGTGTTTCCTCTCGCCTCAATCACCTCCTGGAGGTGCTGCCGCTCCTGCTCAAGGAATGAAGAGCGAGCCTTCTCCTCCGCCATCTCAAGTCGAAGTTTTCCCGACTTGGGTCGCGCTTCGAGAAGATGAGGGCTTCAAGCTACTCAGAACCCAAACAAAGAAGGAGGATCGTAAGGACCTGAAGAGGAGGTACAAAGAATTTGAAAAGAAGAAAAGGCCTACTTGAAGGACATCCTGATCTTGGGCATCTACGGCTGGTGTGGCCGCCGGGACAAGAGTCTCGACTCCCATCGGCGGAGTCTGGCACCCGAGTGGGCCGGGAGCGGGTTCTTCATTTGTCGCTTCTGTAGGAAATCACAAACACAGTGAAGAGGAACACACGCAGAGTCTTTGCGGCACCACACCTGTGCCTTTTCTCATTTGTTTCTCTTAATCTTCCTGGCCGTTCTACGACGTGCACAACTAGCCACAAGAACCGGACAACACATGACCAGCCAAGACCTAATGCATCTACATGCTAACAACTCGTTCACGTCCGACAGCAAACTCGCAAGTACTCAGTCGACCGACGATACATGCGTCCATACAAACAGCTTGAACTTTAACTGCTCCTGAACGTGCACCACGGCTCGGCAAGCACTTGGCCGCCAACCCATGCAAGGCTAACTCCAATAAAACATGCGTGCACTCAACTGGTGGCTGCCGATCCACTCGCTACTCACTGTAGATCGAACCACAATGCCATTCAGCACGCTCCCAAACTAACTTAGACACTTTCCTGCTCAAAGCTACATTAACACGTGAACACAACTAACATACTACTAATGCAAAAATAACAAGATTAATCTCACAATCACCCCCTAATCTTGTTGGTTTTATTTGTGCATCTCCATGCAGGGCTTCAAAGTAGCAGCTAATCATCGGCATCTACCATGGCAAGCAGCGCCTCTTTCTCCTTCTTGGACTCATGGTATTTCTTTTTCCGAGAGTAGTGCCCATACTCTTTGCAATTGTAGCAGGGCACCTTGGTCTTGTCAAAAGTGCTCTTCTTCTTGCCACTCATCATTCTTCCTATGTAAGAAACAAGCGACCACCCCTTGCTTCGGTTTCATTGTTATCAGTTTCATACCTCTCCTCCATTGACTTGAGATGGCTAGTGAGCTCCTCAACGGATAGTGTCTTCAAATCAATTAGCTGCTTGATGGAGATGACCACCTGGGTGTACTTGGAGGGAACCACACGAAGGAATTTCTTGACCACCGCCTCATCTTCCACCATGCCGCCAAAGGTATGAATGTTGTTGACGAGGCCCGTCAGCTGCATGGTGAAGTCATCCACTGATTCGCCTTCCTTATTGAAGATCAACTTGAACTCCTTTGCCTTGCGCACATGCTTAATGCTTGTGCACATTGTGCGCACGGTCTCCCACACCTCCTTTGCAGAGTTCTTCACCGCCAATGTTGCCAACATTTCCAACGGCACCGCTTGGAGGATGGCCAACAATGCCATCCTGTTGATCCAGTACTCCATGCCGCCAGGCTCGATAGCATCCCAAACACCTTGAGCCTGCATGTTTACCTTCATCAGGAGTGACCACTCGATGTAGTTGTTGCTCATGAGCACAGGGTAACACACTGTCACCCCGGCCTCCTTCACATGCTGCACAACGAGCTCACGGCCACTCTCGTCATCGTTGTGGATCCTGGAATGCAGTGATGTCGTGGAGCATCAAGGTGACTTGGAGCCAGAGCCCGACATTGGGGATCAGGATCACGTGGCTCTGAATACCAATTGTAGGAAATCGCAAACACAATGAAGAGGAACACGCGCAGAGTCTTTGTGGCACCACATCTATGCATTTTCTCATTTATTTCTCTTAATCTTTCAAATGCTAAGAACATGCTTTAAAAAGACAGAAGCAACTAACTAAACTTCCTGGCTATTTTGTGACATGCACAACTAGCCACAAGAACTAAACAACACATGACCATCCAAGACCTAAACTAAGGCCATGTTTGTTTTCTCTTTTGCTTTTGGATTTTGGTAGCAAAACCCAATAGCCAAAACAAACGGCTCAATTTTGCAATCCACAATCCGAGGTCGAATTATGCCAGAATTTACAGTCCGATTCTCCCCAACTTCTGTTGGATTGTGTGGGATGGGCAAACAAACCTGGACATCAAAGTTGGTGTAAATTATCCATAACTGCCACTAAACCACCTCGTACCAATCCCTCCCCCCTCTACGCCCCCACCTGCTCCCTCCCTCTCAAGAAACCCTACCGCCGCTTCCCACCCGCCTAGCGCGCTTCCCCGCTGTCCAGCACACTTGTCCCAGACCGGCGCTCTTTGCAAGACCAGTGTGCTCCCTGCCAACCTGCATGCCTCCTCGCCCCTGAACTCACCGACCATGCTTCCCGTCCGACTGGCACACCTCCTCACTCCAACCACGCTGAGGGCTTCAACGCCCTTCTCCTCTTCTTTATCCATCGAATTTTGTGGTGACACCTGCAAGTACCTCCACCTCCATCTCCCCACCCAGCTCTCTCTGCAGGCTCCCTCCTCGCGCTTTGTCTATCCACCCAGCTCTCTCCGTGGGCTCCCTCCTCGTGTGCGCAGCAGCAGGCAGGCCGGCGGCTACTATCTCCCATCCTCTCATGCATCGAGCAGTAGCTGCTCTCTCTTCGCATATGCTGCTAGCCCTCCCTCTCACTCCCTACTCTATGTTCTCTATCGTTGACTCTCCACTTTGTTTTACAATTTAGAATTGATCTCCTGATTTATTTCTCGGTACCGGACTACTGATTAGTTGATTAATTTACTTTTGCTGAATAGTTGGGATTAGTTTTTTAGCAAATAGGCAGAAGAAAGGACGCTTTAGATTTCTCCATTGTTGCTGTATGAAAGCACATGCTTAAAAGTACATACGTTAAAGTTTATCTTTGAAATCCGGTTACAAGGCTGATGAGTACAAGTTAAATGGTTACAATTTGTTTACTAATTACATAATACCTATTAATTATTACATCCTTACTAATTACATTTTTTTGTGATAAATACATGGAGAACTTTGTTTGGGATAAGGCAAATTGGGATTCTTATCACACCAGGGCCTTTTGTGAAATTTGGTGCAAGAAATACATGATGGGAATAGGCCTCTTGGTGTACTGTTTAACAAAGCATACAAGAACTTGCATGATAAGTTCTTTGGTAGGACAGGGAAGCATCACTCAAAAACACAATTTAAAAACCGATGGGATTCGTTGAAGGGTTTGTATACTTTCTGGCTACCCATCAATAAAGCTACTAGACTTGGATAAGATAGTACCAAAGGAACGATGGACGCAAGTGACAATTGGTGGAAAGAGACCACAAAAATACTCACTTTTATATACTCATTACTACAATTAATTCTATTGTGAAATAAGTTACCTGATATTATCTTCTTTGGTTTTCAGAATCATGGAGGATGGAAGAAGCTTCAAAATGAACCTCCTGAGTGTCTCTCAGAGCTTGAGAGGATGCTTGAGCATAGTGTAGTGGATGGTTTTTCCTCTTGTGTTCCCGATGATAGAGTAGGAGGGAACACAAACAATGCGATTGATACCAAAAAATTGGCAACTACAAGCCCTCAAAGGAACACTAGCACTAGAAATATTGCTAATCTGTTAAAGCGATGTGGTACTACCAATAGTGCTAGTAGCCCAAAGAAGAGAAAGAACCCCATGGTTAAGATAATGAAAGGTATATCGGATAATATTCAATCCTCTAGTGTTGTTGCCAACAAGGTGCTGCAAGGTGAAATGAGGTCCGAATCCATTAAGGAAGTGATGAGTTTGTCGATGGAGTCTGGGGCAATAGAAGGAAGTGAGGAGCATTTCATGGCTAGCAAGCTTTTTGTCAAAGCGGAACATCATGATGTATTCAACACTTTGTCCTAAAATGAAACAAGGCTCAATTGGTTGAAGAGGTGGTGCCAAGAGAATACAAATTAGGATTATTTATTTGGACCTTGTTTGTTCAATGATCCTAGTTACTGTTATGTAATATTTGCTTTAACCTTGTTTGTTCAATGAACCTAGTTACTATTATGTAATATTTGCTTGAACCTTGTTTGTTCAATGAACCTAGTTACTATTATGTAATATTTGCTTGAACATTGTCTGTTTCCTAAACCTAGGTACTGTTATGCAATATTTGCTTAAACCTTGTATATTTGCTAAATTATTGCTTCATGAACCAACATATCAGTGTGTAATCTATCTTTCCATTTGTTTGTAGATGAGTTCTACTGAAAGTGATAGAGATTATGAAATATTAGAGCTAGCACATAGTCAATTGGATGTGCTTAAATAGTATGGAGGAATAGCAAGTACTTCTGTTATGTACTATGGTGACAAATTCTTAAATAAATCTTAGAAGAGGGAATCTATTCTCTTAGGTATATAATGGGTTATGAAAAGGTTGAATGATCTTAGAGATTGCTATAGCATGTTTCGGATGAGTAGGACATTTTTTGATAGGCTTCATGACTTGTTGTGTCAAATTATGGCTTGAAGTCAACAAGACATATGAGTTCTATTGAATGTATAGGTATATTTTTATGGACTATTGGGGCTCCACAATCATTTATTCTAGTTGCAAACCAGTTTGAGAGGTCAACTGAAACAATTAGTAGGAAATTCCTTCATGTGTCAGATATTGTCAATCTCCTTGCAGCGGATGTTATAAAACCTAGGGACCCAGAGTTCAGATGGTGCATCATAGGCTTCAAGATCCTCATTTTGACTACATTTCAATAACTGCATAGGCGCATTAGATGGTACACATATAGCTGTTGTTGTGCCTTCGACAAATTCGGTTGCACATGAGGTACGCCATGAATATTCAACTCAAAATGTGTTGGCCGTATGTGACTTTGACATGAGGTTCACTTCCATTGTTATCAGATGGCCCGGCTTGGTACATGACATGAGGATGGTCAATGATGCTTTACGCAAATATGGCAGCAAGTTTCCACATCCTCCACAAGATATGGTTGTATATCATCTCGTTATTATCTCATTTACAACATAGTAAAAATTATATGCCTCATGTTGAATGTTATTTGTTAGGAAAATATTATCTTTGACTTGGGCTATCCAAATCAACCGAGTTATCTAACTCCATACAAAGGGGAGAAGTACCATCTACAGGAGTTTTGACAAGTCTAATCACCTAGTGGTAAAAAAGAAAATTATAATAATTTGCATTCATCTCTCCGTAATATGATCGAGCGATCATTTGGTGTTTTGAAGGTGATGTGGATAATATTATTGGATTTGCCAAGTTATTCTATGGTTAAGCAAACAAAAATAATAATTGCATGCATAGATCTTCATATCTTCATTCGAGATAGTGCTATTAATGATCAAGACTTTGAGATGTGTGATCAAAATGAAAACTATATTTCAACAGTCGATGGATCTTCATCTCATGGAAGTGGTGGCAATGAATTAGGAGATGAAGATGGACATATGAATACTTTTTGTGATAATCTTGGTGATGCTTTATTTGCTATGAGAAACTAGATTGTCATGCAAGGATATGAATGATGTAACATTTCCTAATTTATGGACTAAAAAATTTGTATGATTGATGTATCAGTTGCTACTTGATGGTTAAAAAACAATGCGGTATGAATTATATTTTATTTGCTATTTTATCCTGCAAATTTGTATTTCTAAAATAGCTATAAAGGAATAAACAAGAGAAATATGTACTAAAAAAGCTAAGGGCATTACAAATATTGTAAAACAAAAGCTGTCATCCAACCCTCTCACAATCTAAGTAGTCAAACAACCCTTAACTTTAGATCCTTTAGCTTTTCATAATCCATAATCAAAAAACTATTTTTTACCATCAAAACTGAAACAAACGCGTGCATGCATCTACATGCTGACAACTCGTTCGTGTCCAACAGCAAACTCACAAGTACTTAGTCCACCGACAATGCATGCGTCCATGCAAACAACTTGACCTTTTTCCTGCTCCTGAACGTGCGCCACGACTCGACAAGCACCTGGCCTTAAACCTGTGCAAGGCAAACTCCAAGAACACATGCGTGCACTCAACTTTGGCTACCGATCCACTTGTTACTCACTATCGATCGGCTCACAATACCATGCAGCACTCTCACAAACTAACTTAGACACTTGCCTGCTCGAAGCTACACTGACACATGAACACAACTAATATACTACTTATGCAAAAAAAAAAACAACAAGATTAATCTAACAGCTCCGGACCAATGGGAACCCCATGGCAGTCTCCAGTACATCTTCGGCTGCCACGGCCGCTTGATCCTCTGACGCGCTCGAGACGTTTTCCTCGAGCTATGGCGTGTTCGCTGCCATGAGCACGGCAGACGATCCCTCTATTATTCCCGAGAGAACAACCTCGGGCGGGGGGATCGACTGTGGTGGTAGTGGGCACGGTGGCAAGCTCTAGCGTGCATGAAATGCCGGGGTAGTCTCTACCGAACGGAGATTTTCTGGCTGAAAAGTAAAAAGCATGCTCAGGCATAATAAGTCAGAAAATGATCAAAAATGGCTTACACCTGAAATCTAAGCCCTACCTCAGGTAAGTGTGCTAGTCGACGTTAACATCACACCAGTTAATGTGTTCCCCCAAGTTATTGGTCGGCTGGTCGACCATGGGGATGAGAGCCACTGATGTGGCGTCTCCCAACCCCGGCTGATCTCCCGATGACACTGAAGCCACTGGGGCCATCGAAGGGTCGGGGCATGTAACCATCCAAATTCTAAAATCCAAAGAAATAAAAAATTCAAAGAAAATAAAAGATTTTACAAAACTAAATAAATTTCTAAGTTTGTATGTGTGCTTGTATGCATAGACACATATATGTGACTATATGTGTTATATGTATAAACACATATATACATTGAGGGCTATTTTCTTATAAAAGAATAACTATGTATATGTGTGTGTATAATTGGTTGTTTGATTGGTTGATTTATTATGTGAGCTAATATAAATATATAGTATATATGTTATATATATATATATATATATATATATATATATACAGGTGTATATACAAGAGGAATATAGACTTATGGAAAAAGAAAAAGAAAAAAGCTTTTCTGGTTAAATAGGCCCAAGCCGATCTTTCTTTCCCTCTCATTCTCTCTGGACCAGCCCAGCCTAGTCGTCTCTCTTACCCCTCCCCTCTCTTCTCTTACTCTGAGCCGCAACCCAACCCATCAGCTGACCCGGTCGGCCATCTCCTTCCTCGAGCTCACCCTCCCTCTCCCTCTTGCGCCACTGAACTGCGCATGTTGCTCATGTTTGCTGCTTGTTTCAGAGAACATGGCTAGCAATTCATGAGGCTAGCCCAAAATTCAAAATTTTGTGATGTTGGTTGTATAAATTGCAATCAATTTTCTGCTTCAACTGACTATGAAAATAAACAATAGAGCATTGGTTCAAGTAGGAAACCAACTATGATAAAATAATTATCACAGTCGGATCTAGCTGTGATCCAACTGTGGTAATCTCATTATCACAATCGGTTGTTTGATAGAATTGAATATGATAATAGTATTATCACAGTCAAACCATTATTAGAACCAACTATGTAATGATTATCGCATGCAATTTTTTACACCGAATGTGATAATATTCGATTATCACAATCGCTTGAGTACAATCGGTTTGGAAACCATGTGTGATAGAGGTTCCAAACCGATTTCCCATGGCCTTCCTATAGTAGTGGCACCAACTACCCACAGTCACCGCAGCATATGGTGATCTCACTGTATCACCATATCATGTGATGACTAGGTTTGCAGAGGGACTTGTCTAATGCAAACTATCTCAAGTCTTGATCTTTGTAGCTTCTCTTTTTTGATGTCTTGGGTCTTCATACTGATCAATTAGAGGTAGCAAAACCTAGTGAGCATCACCTACTTAGATAACTAATCTAAAGACATTAGATCAAGTTACTAAATCCAAACCCCTCATCATAGTATAACTAAAGAAGATAAATCTATCTACACAAATGATACTCTCGACACCATGATCACTTTTATAATAGCAAAATGAAGCTTTTTTTTTTTGCCTTGGTGATTATACCCTTGAGATCTTTAAAACCCCAAGTTCATCACATAGCATCCATAAAACTAAACCTTACATAATAACCAATAATGATAGTTCCATTAACTATGTTAATATTAATCATCAAAATCACATTGATCTCATGTTAAGGTCATTGATCTTTCACCAAGCAGACAAAACACACCAACACATGAACAAAGACACCATACCCCAACATGAAAAGAGCAAAGAAGGAGGCCGACAATAGCACAAAGTAAAGCAAGGGAGGTAAGTGCCATCACCAAGACCTAGTCAGATTAGCATCAAATCGGTGGCAAGAAACCACATCACTGAAGCAATGTACGAAGGATAGAATCCCACGGGTAGGTATAACGATATTTTCTCTGCTCAATCAATCCACGTTATGATAACCCACTGCCTATCCTCTCTATCATTCTCAGTGAATATCATTGCCATTTCTCTCTTCTATTTACCATATCCTCATAGGGATTAAGCACAAGAAAGAAAATACAAGGTACCTTGGGCCATGTATCTCTGCAAAATGACATTTCTCCCCACAACAATAGCACACATAATGTTTTTACAATGCTTGCACGGTGAGGTGGACTAAGCCCATGAGATTTTTTTCCAAGCCCATGAGATTTTTTTCCACTTGGCATTTGGATCCATGTTTTCTTTAATGACCTCTATGATAGTAGAAGTTTTTTTGGTTGCCTTTGCTTTTGAAGGGCAATGAAAGAAAGAGAACCCCCTCCTATCTTTTGATCATGGTCAAAATCCTATCCAAGTCCCCTTTTTAGATCTTCCTCCTAGTTTTGATCATCATAGTTCACGCACTTGTTACGGAAATCCTGACCAATGCACAATTCAGATTTGTTTAGCTTTTTTCTCACATCCCATCTTGGATGAACCCTGAAGCTTTTGTCATGTTTGAATGGAGGTCTTTTGCAGATGAATTTTCATATAGGAATTAGATAATGTGGCTGCAAATATTGATTAATCGAATAGCTTGTTTCAATTGACCGAGGATGTGAATGAGAAGACAACAAAAGGGAGCTTGGAGCAAGAGGAGTCAGTTAGTAGTTCACGGAAAAAAAGGCATAGTAGAGAAATGCGGACTAGGCAATCTCTGAGTTGAAATCATTCCAAACATCCAACTCTTTGAAAAAGTTCTAAAGGCCTACTAGCTACTCCAGAGTGCACGAGCTGGGACTGATCCAGACAACCTCGTCGAACAAATATGAGTAGACTAGATCTAGTTTGGTGGTACTAAATATGAAGTTTTCCTTCTCATTCAAAAACTATGTGTGACTGTAAAATTGGATGAATCAATAACCTCAATCAAATCGTCTAGCTAATCAGTTTAGGAAGAGCTACTCCTAGGATTTTGGGGAATACCGTCTACTTAAACACAATGTAGAACACGCAAAAAAGAAAAAGAAAGAGAGTAACATTTTTAAGTAGTTTAAAGTCTTCTTTCTAGGAAAAGGTATGGTAGTAGCGGTTAAGCTGGTGATGCTCCAGATGAGACTGACTCTATATGTCCGAAAGGACACATCTGGTGAGTCATTTTGAGAGATGATTGAGTGGATTTTCCATATGACAGGAACAATAGCCTTACCAAATTTCAGTTATATTTCTTGGTTGGCTCAAATTACCACCCATGTCCATATATTAGTTAGAAGGATCCACCAAGACAATTTTTAGTACTGAAGGGACTAAACTGAATATATCAGTAGTTGATGGACTCAAATCAACAAAATCATATCAGAACTGCTTGGTTGCAAGAACCGAATAGTTTGGGGGCTCAAAGGAGCAAAATAGACTTTTCAAGGCTTGATTGCACAAGTGAAATGATTAGCAATTCTACCACGGAAAAAATAATAGGAGAAAATTGCATGGTATCCTTTTAGAAGAACATGGGCTTTAGCTTTTGTGACTAAAATGGCTATGTTTTTTTTCAGATATTTGTGACCTATATTTTTTGCAACGAGACCACAAGTGGATCTAGACCTAACTAATACAACATCAGTCCACGAGAGGTAACCATGGTAGGAAGTCAGAGGAATAACATATGGTGCATGTGTTCCCATAGCAACTTAGTATGCATAGCCCATTAAGGCCCAATAACCATTCCTTTTCATTATTCTTCTTCTTTCCTATTTCATTTATTATTCGCCGTGATCAAAATTTCTTTTTCACTTTCATAAGCACTCAATAATTAAAGAATTAATACTACAGTTTGTAAAACCCAATTCAAGAACTGTAAATACCGTAATCAGCTTTTTTCTAGACTATGCAACAACAATTTCTAAAAACCTGCGTAACATTTAGCATAGGCATATTCAACCTTAATATATATGAATGATGGGATAGTACAACTTATTTGTAAGGATAATATATTGAATTGTTAAATCTTTAGAAAGGACAAAAAATGAAATATGATTGTTTTATAGGATAAGTTGTGAAAAACATCCTGTTCAAACAGCTTCCAAAACGAAAACTCGATTTGAGAGATATTTGCAATTGATACTTTTAAAAAAGAGCTCTCACAACACCCCTCCTCACCTTGTCTGGTGGCACCACGTGGCCGCACACTACACACCCTGGTTGGCGCGCACACAGGATAGGAACCTGCGGAACGTCACCACCTGACACAATGGCTTCGATTAATCAACTCACCTTATGCTGGAGTCACATTGGTGAGCTCCAGGGAAGACGGAAAATGGGGGCGCTGGACGAGAGGCCAAGGCACCATATAATCAGATCCTGCCCTTTTACCTGTGATCCAACATTGTAAGTGTAGTCCACCGTAAAGTTAGATGATCCTGTTCTATGAGACTGATTATAGGTTAGGCAAACCTTTGTTTTTTTCGAAGAACCGTTAGGTCAGCTTCAAGGGATTTTCTTTGGGGAACTAAAATTTTGTCGTGAAGAGATTTTTTTTCTTTCAACGTTCTAATAATTTTCCTTTACGATAGGATTCTCAAGATCATTCTCTTCAGAATGAGATTCACTCTTTTCCCTTTACGATTCCTCTCAAAAAGAAACGGTAAGAGAAAATAAAAGAAATAAGAACAAGAAAAAGAATTAAAAAGAAAACGAAATAAAAAAAATATAGTTGGAGATGGTCTCAAACAAACCTTTATGATTTTATATCACTACCTTTTGAAAAGCATGTTCCACCAAGACATTAGTTTCTTGAAATCGGTCCAGATATTTAAGCTTCTCGATTAAGCTAACATTTCCAACTTCCTCGCGAGCGGCGGCACTGCAAGGTTGGCTTAGACGCGCGAGGGCGCCGCAGCTGCAGTATGCACCCCGCGGCGCCGGCGCCCTGCTCGTCTCGGGCAAGCGGAGCTGGTCGGTGCGCCCTCCGCAGTGGCACACGGTGGCGGTGCTTGGTGCGGAGCTCAGGCGGCGGGATCTCACTGCCGGCTCTCCCGTCAACGGTGAAATGAGCCTATGGAATGGGGAGGGGAGCCGCTCGCACGGCAGGTGCTCAGCGGAACGCACGTGCGAGCAACCTGCCCGGCAGGTGCTCGACGAAATGCGCGGTGGAGGATGGGCCGTCCGCAGGCGGATGGAGATCGCGTGCTGCTCGAGTTCCAGGCTTCCAGCCCTTCTCGCGAGGCGTAGGGTGCGGTGCGGGTACCCGAGATGCATGATAGCAATGCCCCATGCCCGAGTTGGACAGAGCTGGCTGCCAGCGTATACCAGGTGTGTGCCCACTGCCCAGCCGCCATCTTCTTGTCAATACATGCTGCTGATGGTGTTGCTTGCAAATGGACGTCTTCGTTACCACGTCCACAAGTTGAAAGATTCTCTTTCTTCTTTTCCCGCTTTGTCAACTCGAAATTTAGCGAAAATTTAAAGTCTTTGGTGTTTGATTTCGTGTTTGGATTTGGGGGACAAAAGGAAGACTTGGATTCGAAAGTCTTCAACGCAAAATTGTCATTGCTGACCACTATAGGTGTGTTTGGTTACCTAGACAAGGTTTTGTAGAGATGTATCATATAAGTAGGCTGAGGGAAAATAGGCTGAGCAGAATCATATTTGTTAAAAAAAGAATATTAATTAATTGTATCTATCTGGACAAACTAAGTTGGGTTTCTGTTTAGTTGGCTCAATCTGAGACCGTATAAGTGGATGCAAGACTTAAGATTGTAGTTAATTACTCGTATAAGAATGATTTTGTGACATTGGCAAATGGGCTCACCTGTATGAGCAGAGGGAGAGCTTGCATTTATTGAGTCAGGCTTCGGAGTGAAGTTTGAATCGAGTTTCACTCCCAAGAAGATGAGGCTGTATATTTACATCTACCGAGTCAGACTGAAAAAGTATATACGGACAATCAAATACGTTTCTCTTTGAGATTATACGTATCCACCGAACTAGGTTGGGAGAGATTCGAATAACTAAACACACCCTACCACTACGAAACAATTCAGTCATAGTCCCTATGGTACATCAAGTGACATTAACTTATTATGCAATAATGCAACTTTGGGAAACAATTCAGTCGTCATCCCTCTGGTACATCAAGTGACATTAACTTATTATGCAATAATGCAACTTGGGTTTCTTATGATCAAGACAACGGGGCAACTGGTCCAAATACACTGCACATAGAAAAGTATTAACATGAGTCTAGCAGGACCACCAACTGCTGCAAAAACCTATGTGCAGTGCTGAAATAACTGGAGGATCAACAAACGTGGCAGAGACACGTGCTCATTATATGTTTCTTCTATAAGAGAGGTGTCAACTAACTACTTACCCAACTAATATGGTTGAGTTGGCACTGGTTTCAGGCATTAGTTGGATAGACCTTAAGACTGTGTTGCCATTCTAGCATGTATTACTTGCACCAAACATATTTTGGGATTTATTTATCAGATATCATGTAGTTCATGGTGGATGGCAGAGGGTTGAGATCTATCGTTCTAGACAGAAAATGTGCCTCAAACTATGGCATAATTATTGCATATGGAGATATCAAGAAGCTGTCGAAGGAATCATTCATGGTTTTGGGGCAAAGGGCCCATGACGACACAATAAGATCAAGGCCAAGTCTCCCAAGTCAGGTCAACTAAAAGGACAAAGACAAGTCTGCATGTTCATATACATCTTGTATCATTGAAAACTAAGGTACTGGTCAATTATTGCACTTCTTATTAAATTATTGCAAATTAGGAAGAAATCTTTTAGTATATTCGTGAAGTTCAGTTAAAGTTGAAAAGATAAATACAAATGAAGGTACGCCGAAAGGGGAGCAGAAAAATGGACTAGTAGTCCTACAAAGGAAAGTAACTGGATATTGCTTCCTGAGTGGAACATATAGTTTTTTTTTTTCGTTTAGCTTATAGGCTTGATTGACTCATAGACTTTTTTCCCTTCTTTGGAAAATTGCCTAGGGATGTTTGTTTACGTTGGTATGTCATATTTTGACAATTCCCTCTTACAATTAGATTGGAATCTTATATTTACTAATTGGAGGCTCCTTTTGGTGCCTCACGTTAATTATAAAAAAATCCTAAAAATTCTTATAAATAAGCAAAACATCCAACCGTCGAATTAATTGATTGACAAACTATAATCATAGATCAAAAACCAGACGAAGCAATATAAAAGATTAAAAAATAAATCATAGAGTCCAGCCTCAAGACTACTTTTTGTCTTGCCTTTCCTTTCCTTTTTGGTGTAGATATTATTTATCCAACAAGATTACGTTAGCAAACTCCAACTTAGTTACGTTAGCAATCAACACACTTTTCCAAATCAATTATAATCAAACATTATAAAATTAAAACAACAGAACGCAAACATATTACGGATTATCACACAAAAATAATATCAAAGAATTTATAATGTATTTTAAAAAATAATATGAGATACGGTGACATTAAAAATAATAATAATTTCAAAAAATCAAGAAACAAATAAAAATCAATTTGCATAACACATAAAATGAAAATTATAATTTAGATCTATTCACAAATAATAAACATGATTCCAATATTATAGAAAAAATATATTTATATTTTACATTGTAATATTTAAATATAAATAGTTGATGTATCTTAGCATACAACCATTATTAATACAAATATCTACAATTCAGCCGTAAGCTAAATTTCTAACTTGTGCAGTCGCACGGGTTGATACACTAGTGTATTAAAGTATGATGTGAACCTAACTCGGAACTATTTGCGTAGTCCACTACTGGAAACTTCAATTACTTACTATATGACTCTACATGCACATCAGTACTGTGATTTTTATGGCGGCTCAGACCAAGTGTCTGTTAGTTTGAAGCGGTCCGCTGGCTTTGATTTCTCTGTTTTTTCTCCCCCTTCTATATAGAGGAGGTGTATCCAAAGACTCATATAGCTCATCTCCATCTTCCAAACCTTCAAATGTTACAATCTTCCCAGACAGAGTAGAGAGGTTCTGAGTCTTTGAGCTCAACTCTATGGAGTCTGAAGAGCAGCCTAGCAACGGCCATGTGCCTAGCGACCCTTCCAGTGAGCAACAGGTGCCGCAGCAAGGCCAAGGTGACCAAAATCCTGGCGCGGATGAGGCTGAGCTTCTATGGAAGCTGAGGAAGTACTTGATGCTGCTGGCTATCCTAGCTGCGGCCATCACCTACCAGGCAGGGCTGGCTCCTCCAGGCGGCTTCTGGCAAGACAACCTGAACGGCCACATCGCCGGTGATATTGTGCTGAGAGTCAGCTACCCCAAGCGGTACCTTGTGTTCTTCTACTGTAATACAACTGCATTCATGGCGTCACTCGTTGTCCTGATATTGCTCCTGATCAGGGAGCTAAGCCGCAATGCGGTTTGGCTCCGGGCACTACAATTTGCAATGTTATTGGGTCTGCTCGGACTCATGGGCGCCTATGCTGCCGGGAGTTGCAGGGAGTTGAGGACATCAGTTTACATTTGGGTATTACTTGTTGGCATCTTTGCGTATGTCACATTTCATGTTGTATTCTTTAAGCATCTGGCACCTCATTGGCTGAAAGAAATGTTCAAGGGCATTCGTACATACTGGAAGGATATCCTGGGGAGCATTTTCAGGAAAACACAGAGCACAACAAATGAGCCGGAGACTCCATCAAATGAGCCAGAGGCTCATGACGAGGCGGAAGAACTGGAGCGGAAACGCAGTTTCCTGCTGGTTCTTGCCACATTGGCGGCAACGGTCACATATGTTGCAGGGCTAAGCCCACCAGGTGGCTTCTGGGCTGATGAAAATAATCCTAACCACCTTGCCGGCGATCCAGTGCTGCGAGATCACTATCCCCGCCGGTTCAAGGCATTCTTGGTCTGCAATGCAACTGCTTTTGCTGGATCCCTTGTGATCATCATCATGCTCCTCAGCGATACTGCAGTGGATCATGTTGTCCAGTCCAATGCTTTGCGGTTGTGTGTGCTGGTGAGCCTCTTTGGGCTTATGGGGGCTTATGCTGCTGGGACTTGCAGGGAGGTCCGTACGTCTATCTTTGTATTCTCCCTTGTTGGTACAGTTTTTCTCTACCTTGTCATTCAGTGGATTGAACCTATTGTGACAAAGCCGAAGTGTGTGGAGAAGACCATTGGATGGATGAGAAAGAAGAAGACTGCAGTTATTCAGAAACTGAGTTCTTTCATTATGTGGGGTGGTGGGAATGCAAACATTGAAATGCATACTAACCCATCAGGGCCAGATACGCAACATCCATCCAACAACAGAATGGCAAGCATTGCAAATGACGCTAAGGATGATCTACAAAAACTGCGCACATACCTCCTATTGCTTGGCATCCTTGCTGCCACTGTCACATATCAAGCTGGGTTGAATCCACCAGGTGGCTTTTGGACAGACAGTGATGATGAGCATGTTGCCGGTGACCCAATCTTGGAGGCCATGAACCCAAGGCGCTACAAGGCCTTCTTCTACTGCAATGCCACAGCATTTGTAGCATCTTTGGTGATTATTACCTTACTTCAGAGCCGATTGATTACTGTTAGTGCCATGAAGCGTCACATATTGCAAACAGCCATGACACTGGATCTCTTTGGTCTAATGGGGGCATATGCCGCTGGAAGCAGCAGAAAGTTCTCAACATCTGTGTATGTGTTCGTCTTGGCCCTTCTTGTTTTCACCTATGTCGTACTTCATGTTCTGTTATCTGTGGCTCTCAAGACACGACTGAAGGGGGCAATAGATTCCATATCAGAAGTGTTCCATAATTCCACGAATTGTTTAAGAAGAAACGAAACAGTGGATAATGTTAATGAAGGGAAGGATTTGGAGAAGCGGCGCAAGTTTCTGATGCTGCTTGCAGTTCTAGCAGCTTCCGTCACATACCAAGTTGGCATAAGCCCACCCGGTGGCTTCTGGACCGACAACAACGATGGCCACCGAGCAGGTGACCCAGTGTTCCATGATGAGTTCCCACGCCGCTACAGGGTTTTCTTCTACTTCAATGCCACTGCTTTCATGGCGTCTCTGGCCGTGATTATGTTGCTTGTTAGCAAAAGGCTATGTGACAAGGGCCTTAAGTGCTATGCGCTGCGTATATGCGTTCTGGTTGATCTGATCAGCCTCATGGGTGCTTTTGCTGCTGGAAGCTGCAGGAAAGTGTCGACGTCTGTGTATGTCATTCTTGTCGTTGCTGCAGTGTTTATCTATGTCATGATTCAGGTCCTGGTTCTGACATTTGCAAAAGACAAGGTGAATGACATCATGAAGTGGATGTTTAACACTAAACCTTTTGGGCACCAACATCCATCCATGAATCATAGGAGGAAGAGAACTGAACACAAATGGCGCAAAGATTTGATGCTGATTGGAACTCTTGCAGTCACTGTCACATACCAAGCTGGGCTGCTCCCACCAGGTGGACTTTGGCCTGATGACCAGTTAGGCCATTTTGCAGGTGACCCAATCCTCCATGATACCCAACCGACAAGGTATAAAGTATTCTTCTATTGCAATGCCACGGCATTCATGGCATCAATGGTCATGGTCATCCTCTTGTTGAACAACACAATAAGCAAGTACAAGAGATCCCTTCTTGCTATGAAGACAGCAATGGTACTGGACTTGCTTGGTCTACTTGTAGCATATGCCGCAGGCAGCTGCAGGAAGTTGAAGACATCTGCTTACATTTTTGCGATCGTCATTGCCGTGTTCATCTACATTGTAATTCATGTGTTGCTGTCATTCGATGAAGTAGCTTTGTTGGTGAGAAAGAAGGGAGAAAAGTGGATGTCATGCCTGACAAACCTTCAGCCATCTGCTGGGGAACTGGGAGAGGTGCCTCCGGCTGTGTAGTTGTATTCTTGAGGTGGCATTTATTCAATTTATATGCCAGATATATACAACTTAAAAGGTTTTGATCTCTGTTTTTCAAATTTTGTAAAATCGTGGTGTAGCATTATTTCTCAGTTATATTTTACTCTTTACATTTGCACAAATGTGAACTGTGAGGTGTGAAAGCAGTTCTTTCTCAGGTAACAATCTCTTTACGTGAAAATTGTTACATGGGTGCCTGATCGGAGTCATAGAGTAATGTAATGTGGAGAATGCTAATTGAAAATACCTGGCCTAGTGGGGTGGGGTAAAACAGCCTGCACAGATAACTTATTAATTGGAACATACTGAAAAAAGAAATTGGTGAGTCCTCTAAAATCACTAAGTAACAGTAGTTATTTTGAAAAATCCCTTTGGAATTGAATCAATCAAGTTTGCCATAGCATAAGCAGTATAACAAAGCATATCACTGATGGGAGGTGGCGCCATCTTGCTCAACAAGTCATTGAGATTTAATACTGATGAGTTCACCCTTCACAAGCCCTTGAGGTTCTTGTGTGTAAGTGATGGTTAGGCGTTAGGCTCTTTTGGGGCTTCCCCCTACTTTTTTTCGAATGCGCAGAAGAACTGCGCATCATTGTATTAAGAATAGGAAAAGAGGTCTAACAAACATAACTCACAACTAGCGCACATGACGTCAGAACGCAAAGCAGCACGCAACAGGTACGCTGCCACGCTAAAAACACACGCTAACGAATCAACAAGCCGACGCAACTACTCAAAGCCCAACATACTCCGTAAGGCAAGAACGCTACAGGACCCACGTAAACATCCCGTAGCTCGCTAGTGCCCCGTGATGGCAAGGTGTGCGAGCCCAGTCGCCCCTGCGTCTCGCCAGAGATGAAGCTACTCAGAAGCCTGACGTAGAAATCTTTGCAAGTTTGGAGAAGCACTATTGAACACACAATCATTTCGGTGTTTCTAAATCATCCATGTCCCAAGCATCACTAAAGTGTTGAAGCATTTCCTCCATTGTTTGGGTAACTTCTTGCCAGATCCGAACCGCCAATCACTGAAGGTTTCATCGACGTTCCTAGGCAATAAATCTGGGAGTCCAACTATATTGAACAAGTAGAACCAAACTTGGCGAGCAAAAACATAGGAGACCAAGAGATGGTTGATGGTCTCATCCTGTCTATCGCAAAGCACACAAGTGGCCGGGAGTGAGAGGCCTATTCGGGCTAAACGGTTAGCTGTTCAGTATTTGTTGTGGATTGCAAGCCATACGAAGAAGCGGCAGAGCCCTGGCTCCCAGGATTTCTAGATTAACTTCCAAGGTTCAAAAAGTATAGCTCCCAAGAAGGACTCATATGTCGATTTCATTGTGTACTGTCCAGAGGAAGAGAAACCCTAGTAATGGTCATCTTGTAAATCAGGATGGAGCACAACCTAGGAGATCACATCCCACAGCTCCAGATACTCTGATAGGGCTCTGAGAGAAACAACACCTTGTATGTCATGAACCCACCTATTTCCCACCATGGCTTCTTGCATAGTGCGCCTATTGGCAATCCATTTGGGAACGAGGCCATTGAGATTAGGTGCCAGGTCTGTGATAGTATGTCCATGTAGCCAACGATCACACCAGAAGAGGGTGTTGGCACCATTGGCCACCTTGGTTGCAACTATGATTGAGAAAAGCGCCTTGACATTATGATGGACAAGAATTGTAAACTATGCCCAAGGTTTATTAGGTTGTGTTTTATGCAACAATATCCATCTCATTCTCATGGCCCATCCTAGAGATGCAAGGTCTTGGATACCCTAGCCTCCCAACTCCTTGGGTCGATATACCTTTCACCAAGCAATCAAACAATGGCCACCTTTGACTTGGTCTCTTCCTTTCCATAGGAACGCTCGTCTTATCTTTTCAATAGCTTTTAGCGTCCATTTTGGGAGTTCAAAGTGATAGCGTGATATATTGGCATTGCCGTTAGAACTACCTGGACCAGGATTAATTTGCCTGCCCGGGTCATAAGCGATGTAATTGTGCCTTAGTCAGTTTCTTGAATGTGAGAGGCAATCCAATATAGGTGCATGGGAACTCCCTGATCTCGCATGGCAGAGATTCCTGGATGACCATGGTCTCATTATTCGAGCAATGTATCGGTGTAACACTACTCTTTGATAAATTCGTTTTGAGGCCAGAAGCTTCTCTAAAGATCCTCAGGATATCATGTAGCATGTTTAGGTCCTCAACACACGGCCGGAGGAATAAAACCACATCATTTGCATATAGAGACCCTATGTTGAATGTTTTTGTTCGACAGAGGTTGTAGCAAACCTTCCACACTAGCCTTGTTAATTATAATGTTGAGTACGTCCATCACTAGGATAAATAACATCGGTGATAAGGGGTCCCCTCCCTCAATCCCCGACCATGTTGAATCTCATCTCCAGGGATCCCATTTAGAAGCACCTTAGAAGTACATGTCACAAGGAAATTGCATAGAAGGTTGCACTAAACAGGACCAAAGCCAAGCTTGCGAAGGACTTCCAACAAGAAAGGGCACAAAACCAAATTAAAAGCCTTTGTTATATCCAGTTTAACAAGGATTCGAGGTTCTTTTTGTCGGTGTAGTAATCTCGTTGTATGCTGCACCAATAAGAAGTTATCATGTATGCATCTACCTTTAACAAAAGCACTTTAGTTTGTGGAAAACAAATGCTGCTGGAAGGGTGATAGTCGATTTGCCATTAGTTTCGTAACTAACTTGGCAAAGCTGTAAACAAGACTAATCGGACGGAAGTCATTGGCGCGAGCAGGGTCATCCTCTTTTGGAATTAAGATCACATAAGCTGAATTCAGGAGACGTAGATTTCTAAAATTTCCTTGTTGAAAAGCACTCACCATTGCCATAATATCAAGCTTTATAATGGGCCAACATAATTTGTAGAACCTGCCGATCATTCACTCGGGCCTGGCGCTTTATAAGAAGGAAGTTGCTTGATCGTTTCCCCAAACTTCCTCTTCAGCGAAAGGTTTCTCTAGGGCATTGAGATCGTGAGGGTGCAGCCCCAGCTCATCAAGCTCTAGAGAGGCGCACGTTTTACAGGAGCTCCGAGAAGGTTAGAGTAGAAGTCATAGATTACTTGTGCCTTGTCCTCCTACTTTGTGAGAACTTGGTTGCCGGAGAGCAGTTTGGGGATGAAATTTTTTCGCTGTTGGCATGCGTGCAGGTGGAAGAAGGCGGTGTTCGCATCCCTTCGCGTAACCAACACAATCTCGATCGCAATCTCGCAAATGTATGTTTCAATGAGGCTAAACATAGGCAGTGTTTCTTCAGCCTACGTCTCAACCATAACTCATCTTCAGATAATTGCCTAGAGTCTTGGGCAATCCCGATTTGGTGGAAAATCTCCCGGGCTAGTTTCAGCTGTGTGCATACATGTCTGACTTTTTTGTTGCTCCAACTTTGTAAGGCTTTAGCCAGGGCTTTGAACTTTGATGAAATTGTTTCAAAAGCGCATGGTCTAGGTTCTGTTTCGGATCAGACCTTGAGACTTCCTGGAGTAAACCATCCAGTTTGGGCCAAAATGCTTCGAAATGGAAACGACGCTTTCCCATCTCATTATCTTGGAGTCCAAGCAGCAGGGGGCAGTGGTCAGAAGCTTCTGTGGTTGCGCTTTGCAATAGGCAATTGGAGAACAGATGCTCCTAGTCGAAGGTGCAGAAGACCCGATCAAATTTGACCAACATAGGAGAGTCTCTTTCGTTCGACCACGTATATTTGCATCCGATGAGAGGTAGATCCTTGAGATCGGTGTTATTCAGCAACCGTCGAAAATGGTCCATCATCGCATGATTTACATTTGTGTTGTTTTTATCCTCCGACCGATAAATGAGATTAAAGTCTCCCGTTATCATCCAGGGGTCCGAGCATTGGGCTCTGATATCTCGAATTTCTTGCAAGAATAGCAACTTGTCTCGCGGTCGAGTTCAGCCCATGGACATTCCATACCAAAATATTAGAAGGATTCATAGCAAAAAGGGATAAAAACAACCGAGACCTAAGCACACAAGATCAAGGCATCATAGTGATGCCGTCAGCCTCCCGTTCATGGTCCTCCTCCGAGGTCTCCCATCCGAAAAGAGCTGCTAGAGCTTGGATGTGCGATCGTGTAAGCGGCTGCTCAAAAAGCTTTGCATACTTCTCTTGTGCTTGTTGATCAATCCGCTCTTGCTCGTCGATGATCCCCAGGGTGCATATCACTTTCCTGTGGGGTTGATTTGTTGTCGAGTTTGACAAAGCGACCCTGACGCTGACAATGCGACGGTTGCGTTGTGGCGTGAAGTCCAGTTGAAGCGTCTTCTTCCTTTTTTTGTATTTTTGGGATAGATAGCAGGCCATATGTCCTCCTGGTTAAAAGGTTGATGAAGATGGCCCTGGGTGCATGAGGTATAGACATCAAGGTTGATGTTTCTAGCTGTGTAGCGTTTTGATTCATGGAGATAGCACAATGTCAACGACGAGAATAAACAATCAGGCCCTCTATCTTTAAGGTTCTTGGTGTCTCTCGTTGGGGTGAGCAGCCCTGCCGGGTTCAAAACATCTCGCTGGGGTGAGCAGCTCTGACGGGTGACCCAATCGGTGAAGGAGGGAGCCCGAGCACCATGCTCAGCTGTCGACGTCAGGGTAGGAGAAGTCGCAGGTGTCGAGGAGAAGGAAGTCGATTGAAGTCGAGCTGGTGCTGGCTACTGGCACGTTGCATCTGGATCACCTGGGACTACTGTCTGTTGTGGTGTGGGCGTTGGAAGGACCAAGGTGTCCTACTCTAACCCGGTTGGTAAGGTCTCCAAGGAGCTCTGTAGGACCTAAGAAGAGGCAGGAGGTGGGGGTGTGGGGTGTGGGGTTGTGGTTGCTGTTGGGGGAAAATAGACCAGCCTAAGGATAATGGTTGACGATCGCTATCAAAGGTCCCTCCAGAGCCTTCGGCCTCCGGACTCAGCAGGAGGCCCTATCCCCAGAGGCTGCGAACCCTTTCGGGATGCCTCTCCGGCACGTACGTGGCCCTTGCGAAGAATTGAAACTACAATAAGTACCCCAGAGCCTTTGGCATTCAAACTCAATAGAAGGCCTTATTCCCAGAGGCTGTGGACCCCTTCGGGCCGCCCCACCGATGCACATGTGGCCTTCCGAAGCCTAAAGACACGACCGGTCTCCGGAGATAATATCAGGGGAGAAAGGATACCCCCTTGCAGTCGACCTGTCACAAGGTGACGGGCGATTAATGCCGGTGCAAGTGGTTCTTATCCTGACACCCCAACACAGTGCAAGTCGTCCTGACACCCCCAGCAGAGTGGCGTTGGGCTGTAATTGGCAACCGGCTCACCCCTCAGGGAGCAGGCACCAAAATAGTTGTCACGGTAGATATTTATCTTCTATGTAGGTTTAAAGGTAGTTATCCAGGATAAGTAATTCGACCAGGTCTTTGGACATTGTGATAACTTGTACACTAAGCTACGTACTACCTTATAAATAGAGGGTCATGGTCACTTGGAAGAGGAGGTCAGAAAAAGAGCATGCTCAACACAGCACGGAGGAGCACAATCACAAGTCTTCCCGTGATACTCCCCATAGTCCAGTCCATATTATTTACTATCAATACATTTGTCTCCAAGCTTGAGTCTTCTCCTTAGAAGAAACTCTCGCCGTATTTGCTGGGACAAGACAAACTCTTGTTCCAATAGTGACGCCAGTCCATGGGGACCGAACACAGAAGTACCATAGAGAGGTAGGAATCCACCAGAAAAACCACCAATGCACTAGCCACCATATCCACCGTTGCAACCATGCAACCATATGCGTGGCTGTCTCAGCTGTGCACATCACATATACCCTCCAACCCCGCTACCGTATGGGACAGCGTTCCTCCGGCCTTGACTAACCCAGAACCTTGGGTCGGTACATAAACTCCAAATGGCACGGAGCCCTTCTAGCCTCTACATAGCGAAGACCTCGCTGCACCAAAAGAGGTCGTGACTGAGGTCACAGCCAAGCAGCCGCCTTCCAGTGGTTCTGGGTGGTCGAACCCTGGAATGTTCCCGCCTGGACTTAGTTCCAAGGTATCTCCTTCAATAGCACCTGGGACGCCCCGGGCGAGCCAACACCTTTGGAGAATCTATCCACCCAACTTCCTCCTCACCCCCCCCCCCCGGCAAAGGAAGGTTCCGAAGAGATGCAATGCTCCAGAGTGCATAGACCCGCCAACGCCTCTGACGCAGCCCTCGTGACACCAACCACACATGGGGAACCCCAAGTCCACCTTTTCTAGGGACCCCCAAGTCCACGCTAAGGAGATCAAGGACCACCTCTCCTATCTGGCCTTCGGCTTCGCCTCTGACACGCCGTCGCCAGGCTTCAAACGGATTTTCTCCGGAGCCGGGCAACGGCTTAGGGCCAAGGAGGTCGAGGACCACCTCTCCCATCTGACCTTTGGATTCGCCTCCACACGCCGTCGTCAGGCTTTGGGTAGATTACCTCCGGAGCCGGACAGCAGCTAAAGGTCGAGGAGGTCAAGGACCACCTCTCCCGTCTGGCCTTCGACTTCATCTCTGACACGCTGTCACTAGGCTCCGGGCGGATTACCTCTGGAGCTAGGAAGCGGCTAGGGGCCAAGGGGGTTGAGGACCACTTCTCTCGTCTGGCCTTCGGCTTCACCTCCAACACGTCGTCGCTAGGCTCCAGGTGGATTACCTCCGGAGCTGGGTAGCGGTTAAGGGCCGAGGGGGTCGAGGACCACCTCTCCCGTCTGGCCTTCGGCTTCACCTCCGACACGTCGTTGCCAAGCTCCAGGCAGATTACCTCCGGAGCCGAGCAGCGGCTAAGGGTTGAGGGGGTCGAGGACCACCTCTCCCGCCTAGCCTTCGGCTTCGCCTTCGACATGCTGTTGCCAGGCTCCGGACGGATTACGTCCAGAGCTGGGCAGCAACTAAGGGCCAAGGGGGTCAAGGACCACCTCTCTAGCCTAGCCTTCGGCTTCGCCTCCGACACACTATCGCCAGGCTTTAAACAGATAGCCTCCCAGCTGGGCGGTGGCTAAGGACTCGAAGGGTCGAGGACCACCTCCAGAGCTTATCTCCAAAGGTTCCAGATGAACTTCGCTGGGTCGAAAATCTAGAAAAAATTTGGAAGAAGGCCCTACCCGCGCCGAGCCCGAGTAGTACGCGATAACCGCGAATGACGAGGTCGCCACTGCTTCACCCAGCCCTCCTAGTTACCCTACGTATCTACCACCGTCAGATTCCCGAGGCCACCTGTCCTCAGAAGGAACGAAACCGGCTATGATCTATGCGAAGGCTCGGCATGTCGGTCATCCAAAAAACTAGCCATCACCTACAAAGGGGACGAAGAAGCGTGGCTCGAAGGCACGGAGGCACACAGACATGTGGTCCCCTGCTCGAAGAATCCCATTGCACTTCAGCCCAAAAAGAGATACAATCGCCCCCAAAGGTCCAAATTATATTATTAAACAAATTGTGCATCCGGAAGACGCGTACAAAGAAGCAAACAGTACAAAGGCCGCTAAAGAGGAGACAAACCCCGAGAGAGCAAACCAGGGAGAGAAATAGTACAAGGTGGAAAAAGACAACTATGGCCCGCAGCAGGGCCATAGTCGAACGGCAAAACAGGGATATCCACGAAGCACCCCCAAAGGCCACCTTCGCCTCCTACAGATCTCATTAGGGGCCACGCATGGAGCGGCATATGCACCTCATTCGCGGCCTGCCGCCACAAAAGCTGATGCAGTAGCCGTCCCCCGAGCTGTTAGAAGATGAAAAAGAAACAAAAGGAGCCACTGTTGGGGCCTCCTCCCGCTTCTTCCCAACCCTCGCCGCTGAAGTCTGCTCCTCCTCATCATTCTCCCTCCACAAGAGATCCCAGTCGATCTCTGCATCATCGTTGAAAATATCGATGATCTCAACAGGCATGGTTTCCTGAACCAGGGTTTGGGCAGGGGCGATAAGCAGTTGTCCACCCTGCAGGGATGGAAGTCGGACAGCCACCAGTTCCACCGCCGATGCCCAAAACAACCCAGCCCCAGTAGAAGCAGTTGAGATCATCGATGTTTCCGAAGAGGATGGGGAGGAAGATGATGCCATATTCAAAGTCAAGTTAAGTGCTCACTCATGGGACGGTGATAGATCCAGCCGAATTACCCCAGCTTTATACCCGGGCCGAGCAGCCATGTACGCCCAGGAAGAGAAGTGGAACCAATGTGTCATCGCTCCACGTCATCCCTCATTAATCTCCAGGGGGGCGTGGCTATATCCCGATCGTTCCACCGACACATAGCAACATCCCATGGTAACGCCTCGTTTTCTTGCACGAATGTCCCGTCACATTGATGACCTAGATCCTTTCGGCACCTGCGAGGGGTGTGGGCACAAGACCCTAGACAACGAGGATTGGCATCTTGCTGGAGACCCAATATTGGAGGCCATAAATCTGAAACGGAACAACACATTCTTCGATTGCAATGCCACTGCATTTGTCTCATCTTTGGTCATCATCACCCTGCTCCAGAGCCACTTGATCACCGTTGGTGCCGTGAAACGGTACGTGCTGCAGACAGCAATGATTTTTATCTCTTTGGTATGATGGGATCATACGCTGCTGGCAGCAGCTGGATTTTTCCACATCTTTTTTTGAATGCTACAGTAGGGAAAGAGCCCTACTGCGAGAAACCTCTATTGATAAAACAAACCTAAGAAATGTTGTACAAAACACTCAAAAAGCAGGCAAAAAGCAACAAGAGAAGAAGACCCTATACAAACGAGCTAATCCATAACGAGAGGGAAGAGTGTAGGTTGCCATCCATTCTATGCATCTGCAGATGCACAGTCACAGAAGTTTATTCTTCCATTTATGAAGCGATGACCTTTCTTTGTGAAAGATTTTGGCATTTCTCAGTTTCCAGATATCCCATGCAGCAATTACAAAGATCTCCATGTAGAAAGGCTGCCAGAAACCATGAGCCGCCTGCTCAATCATCGAGAAGAAGTCTGTTGACCGATTCTAGGAGATCCCAATCTCCAACCAGCAGACTGAGCTGAAGGTGCATTCAACGAACAGATGAAAAGCCATCTCTTCGACGCGAGGGCTACAAAGCACGCAATTGTAATCATTGCCTTCAATTCCGCTGATTTTTTTTTGTTTGAGGATATTCCTCGTGTTTGGCCTGTCCTTGAAAAGGAGCCACGTGAAAACTTTGATTTTCTTTGAACTCTTTGTAGTTCTGATGTTGCGGATTGGGGCAGGTGGCGAGATTGCTTTGTATGGGAGCCTATAGAAGTTATTGAACCGATACCATTTGTTGGACTGACTTTGGACTCCCATGAGCAACTGTTGGAGAGTATGGAGTTCTCCAAAAGCCTGTGGAGAAAGGGGCATGTAGAAATTCCTATCTAGTAGATCCAACTCCAAGAACTTGGCTATTGATGTATTCTTGTCCTTCGCGAAAGAGTATAAATGCGACATCTGCTCTTTGAGGAATCGTGCCATAGAAGAATCATAGAACCATCCCCTGGAATTGCAGACGCAATTCCTCTGTAGTGATCCTTGAAACTCATGATATCCCTCCAGCAGAACAAGCCTTTAGCTGGTGACGCATGAGGTATTCTACCATTCCTGTAATGAGTATTCCAAATCAAACAAACACAAGGGATGTCTAGCTTATTGTAGAATTTGTGCAAATGTTTGACCAGAAGTGCTTCGTTTTGTAGAGCCAGGTTAAGCACCCTCAACACGCCCTTATCCTTGGGGCACAAACCTTCTTCCAAGCCAGTAGAGGCTTACCTTTAGTGGACCCATCTGGTCCTCTCCAAGGGCAATTCCTCCTAGCCGCATCAATGATGTCAATAGCCTTCTTTGACGGCTTGAAGGTACATATATTGTACATTGGTAGAGAGGAGAGGGCCGAGTTGACTAAAGTGAACCTGGCAGCAAGTCCTGAAAGCAAAGAAGTAGTCATGATTCTCCTTTCAATTTTGCTGATCATTGGAGTCAAATCCTCCAACCTAAGCCTAGTTGTACCCATTGGAAGACCCCGATAGGTGAAAGGAAGGCCTCCAATAGAGCATCCAAAAACCTCGACTAGCTTCTTGGTCTTTTCATCAGACAGGTTGATTGGAACTAAACAAGATTTAACAATGTTGACCTTGAGCCTTGTGGTCTCGAAAAAGCTATTTAGCAAACCTCTTAGGCAGAGTTCCTTCTGATGCACTTTCATGATGATGATTGTGTCATCTGCATACTGGATGATGAGGAAGTCAGATGTGTGTGGCAAGTTGAGAGAAAGGGTGAGCAGGCCTCTAGCTCTAGCTTCATTGACAATGTACTAAATAAGGTCAGCTGTCAGAACGAAGAGGAGTGGGGAGAGAGGGTCTCCTTGCTTGACTCCTCTGTTACAGTGAAAGGATTTCTCAAGGACCCCATTTAGCAGAATTGAGGAGGAACCATAAGCTAGAATCTCACTAATCCAGGCTATCCATTTTGTGTTGAAACCTAGAACCTCCATCATTTTTAGAATTATATTATGGTCAACAATATCAAAGGCCTTCTCGAAGTTCAATGTTATGATCACTAGTTGTTGCTTGGACTGATGACATTGATTAATGTACTTAAAAGCTCAGCCAAGACAGTCTTGAATAGCTCTTCCTTTAATGAAACCATACTGGTTCTTGTGCACTAGGTTTGTGATCCTTGTTTGGAGTCTATTTGCAAGTAGCTTAGTGATGAGTTTGAGGGCTGTGTTGAGGAGTGAAATGGACCTGAAGTCATTTGTTGACACAGAGTTATTCTTCTTAGGAATCAGGGTTGTGAAGGAAATGTTTAAAGCCCTCAAGTCTAGAACATCATCCTCTAAATCTCTAATTAAATCATAGAAATCATCCTTGATAATGGCCCAACACTTCTTTATGAACATGCCATTGAAACTTCAGGCCATGGGCTCTTATCAATGGGTAGCTTTTTGACAAGGGTGTTAATTTCTTCTCTAGAGAAAGGCTCTGATAAGGAGTCTTAAGTCCTCCCTGATTGATACCAGCTCCTGAAGACAAAAAGCAATGGATGTATCCCCCACAACCCCCATTATGTTTCTATACACATTGCAAAGCACCGTAACCTTCTCATTGTGTTCCGAGACAGTTGTGTCATCTTCCGTTTGGATGCTAGTAATGGCGTTTATTTTGTACCTCTCTGTTGCAGCAGCATGAAAGGATTTGGTATCTTCATCTCCCAATTCGACCCACATGGCCATTTATCTCTTCCTCCAGTAATCATTTTTGGCTTTTTGGAGTCTCAGGATATGGGTCTTTAGAATTGTTCCGAAATTTTTCTTTTGCACGTGAAGGGTCCTCAATTCCTCCAACTTATCGATGACTTCGAGAGCATTATTGCTCTCCCTCATGATATTGTTGATGTGGGATATTGACTTACTCCACCTCTTCAGATTCTCTCTTAGCAGCTTGAACTTAGCTTGACTTTTTCCACATCTTTGTATGTGATAATCATGGTCATTCTTGTTTTTTCTTATGGTATGATTCATATTCTGCTCTTTGTGTGTGAAAGAACCCCTGCTAGATCAGCTCAGCAAATAGATGATAACCCCGAACTGAAAGAGTTGGAGAAGTGGCGCAAATATCTAGTGTTGCTTGCAGTTCTGGCAGCATCGGAGCACATATCAAGCCGGCATAAATCCACCAGGTGGCTTCTGGACTGACAACAAAGATGGCCACCAGGCAGGTCACCCATTGCTCCATGATGAGTTTCCACGCCGTTACATGGTTTTCTTCTACCTTAATTCCACAGCTTTCATGTCATCCTTGGCTGTGATCATGTTGCTTGTTAGCAAAAGGTTATGCCATAAGGGAGTCAATGGCTACATGCTGCCTGGATGCGTGCTGTTTGATCTGGTCAGTCTCACGAGTGCACTTATGGCTGGAAGCTGCAGGAAACTATCCAAATCAGTTTATGCCATCCTAGTCGTTGCTGTTATTTTCGCCTATCTCATGATCCAAGTTCGAGTTCTGACCTTCGCAAAAGATAAGGTGAGTTACTTCTTTGAGTGGGTGTTCCATGCGACTCCTTTCAAGAGTCCGCATCCACCCAAGAGTAGCGAGAGAAGCATCATGGTCAGCCAAAAACCTGAGCACAAATGGTGAAAAGATTTAATTCTGATTGGAACTCTCGCAGTGAGTGTCACATACCAAGCTGGACTGCTCCCACCAGGAGGGCTTTGGCCTGATGACCGGGACGGCCATTTCACTGGTGATCCAATCCTCCATGACACCAATCCAACACAGTATAAGGTATTCTTCTACTGCAACGTCACCGCATACATGACATCGGTGGTAGTCATCCTGCTGTTGAATAGCACAATAAGCATTTACAAGAGATCTCTCCTTCCCATGAAAACAGCAAGGCAGCTGCAGGAAATTGAAGACTTCGATATACGTCTTCGCACTTGTCATTGCTGTATTTATGTACATTGTCATTCACATCTTGCTGTCCTTCGATAAAATCGCACGATTGGTAAGGAAAATGGGAGAACAGTGGATTCCATGTGTGAAGAAGATTTGGGCACAAATTGAAACTGAACCCTGAAACCATCAGACATCTTGTTTAAGGTTGAGGTGTCCTAATCCTTTCATGGACCATTTGTTAATAAAAAAAAAAAGAAAAATCCATTCATGAGTATAAACTGCAAAGTAGTTAGTCCTCGCTTTTAATTTTTTTCCCTTGCTCAGTGCAGTACTATCTTAGTCTTGTGGATCTTCCTTCCATATGTTGCCGTTGGCAATATAATGAATACTTGAGGGAACTTCCCTATTTGTAAACTAGGCAATTTTCATTTGGAGAAAAGGGTCGATGCAGATTGTTGTTGTGTTCAATTTCAGAACCTGCGACTAGTTCTTGTGAACTTTCAGTATAAATATTGATGTCCTTGAATATATTCGTTGATGTCCTTGAACACATTCCTTTGCCATTTACTTTTTTTCATATTTTTACTGTTTATTTGTACATAATTACATAAATCTTCAAACATGCAAAGCTAGCTGCTGCTGCTGCTCTGCTACATGAGCTTGCTTTCATGTAACCATGAAGACTTGTTGCACATTGGTCTGATCTGAATAGTCTTTTTTTGTCTCTGAGTTCTGTGTTTTACATTTTTTTTTCCTTTGGCCTTTTATCTTCTGTTTTAATAGAATGCACATTTTTTATGCCTATGAACATATTTTTTGGTGGGTCTTCCAATTCAGCGTACAAACTAAGTACGAAACAATACTATGAATACAAACAATTCAGCGTACAAACTAAGTACGAAACAGCTGCTGGCAGGTAGGCCTGCACAAGATGAAATTCGACCAGGGCATAACGTCAGCCGCTGTTCATCAAAACAATATCCTCAAGATGGTGACCAAAATTGCCTAGAATTAGAATCAATAGTAGTTCCTCCGTACAAATGGATCTGGTCAATGACAAAACGAAGTTACCAAAATTGCCTACAGAATCATAGCACACAAGAACTAAAGAAAGTGACTCAAAGGAATGCTACTTAAGTACGAGTCTTTTTAAGCTTCCGAGTGAACGGGTTGGTGTATGAAACTCGACAAGTGTGTTCACCAACTGCCTTAGTGCTTGAAATGGCTTCTTAAACCAAGCAGAATGGCAATTCTTCAACTTAAACAGAATCCATAGGCTTTGTTTCCGGCTTTTGTCCATCTATAATAACCTTGGACTTCAGCAAATGAGAATTTTGCCTTGAATTTGAGGGATTTCTCTTGCCACCAAAGGCTGACTCTTTCATCCCTAGGTAAGTATACACTGACATCCCACCGAGGGCAATGAAAGCTCCGCAGAGGCTGGTGACTCCAGGATCAGATTTAAATACAAGGTAACCAGAGAGCATTATAACAATCGTCTTGAACTGACCTAGCACAACATGAGCGAGAGCCGAGGTTGCACTGCATCATCCAAAAGACAGTGAAAAAATTATGTTCATTTCTAGAAAGTTTGTAAATTCAATAGCCACAGAAGAGAATGACTGACCAAAATGTTTAGACTATCCTTTCAAATTACCCAAAATACGTCAATGTTTTGTTTTCGAGAAAGAAAAAAACGATGACATAAACAGAAGTTTTTGCATAACTGCCATTATTTTTACCTAACAGATAGGGCTTTTCTTGTCAGTTGAAACTCTAAAGGTCTGGCCAGAATAAAGTTAAAGAATATATTTTCATGCTAGGGTATAACAGCTATACTTCATCATATTACTGTTGGAACTTGGAAATATGACACACATATAATTTTCCTATAAACTAAAATAGATTAAATGACATGCTACTTGTTCCACTAGGTTTAAAAAGGTCACAGATCCTATTTGAGTAATCAGTAGCAACGTTAATATCAATGAGATTGTTTCTCTAGGTTTAAAACAGGGAGCTTCCTATGTGCTCTTATCTCCTGGTCTATCAAGTAACCATACATGACATGCATAACCAGGGGTTTTCTTTACATTAAATATCTGCAAACATCCGCCATATGGAATTTCAAATACACAAGCATAAAACTAGTAACAAACTTGCATAGAAATGTGAGTCTCCATGAAATGCAAAGTCAATCATGTAACATAAATTTTATGACTCACCCGAGTGCCAAAGCACCAGACCACTGAAGAAGAAAACCGAACAAAGCAGATATGATAATTGCACTGCTGTTCTTGAAATCCCAATTGAAAGACAAAAGGCCCGGAGGATCCAGCAATGGCATTAAAACAATAAAGAAAAATATGGTTATTGGGGTCGTCTTCCACATTAACCTGATCAAATAACCTGAAGGTTAGGAGCAAACCTAGGAAATATGAGCTATCGCAGAAGAGTAAAAACAACAACTTACGCAAGAGCTGTCCAGTTTCCACTCTGTTGTAAATTTGACCAAAGGATTTTATTCACAGCGCTAGGAATAATCCAAGCTAGCGCTACACAAGCACCAAAAAAATTGAACTCCAAATCAGTAACAGTTGCAAGAGCCACACCAAATGAGACAACGACCAGCGTGACAACCTACAATCCAAAAAGATACATCTTTCTTGAATTGTTTAAGACTGCAATCAACTTAAAATGTTCTGCTAACAAATAGATCAACTGAAGAATGGAGCACTAATAAATCGATCATGGGGAGAAGATGTCCCACAGGCTTTGTCTTAGGGGAGTATTGAACCCTTTAGGGAGGTATTCACCCGGGTTCGAGCTTGGGTGGGCGGCTTCTCAACTGGAGGCTCTACCAACCAAGCTATTGCTCGGTTCTCAATGGAGCAGTATATAAAGCATAAAGTTTATAAGAAATTTACCTTTCGCTGGGAAACCTTCTTCTGAAAAAGAACAAATTCTGCTACAACTATTGTTGGAGTCACAGCTACCTTAGCCATTTGATAAAAACCTACACTGAAGACAAAGAATACTGAGTACATTATGAGACAAACTCATAAAGCAAAAATCTAAGGCAGGGCACTTTGTATCCGTTAAACAGAGACTAAATTATTCATCTCACCTATTATGCTTTAAGCTGACATTGGCAAGCCCAGTGGAGAAAGACATGACAGCACCCAAAGCAAATAATGAGGAGAAAGGAGTGGTTTTCGAAGGAGGAGCAATTGGCAGCAAGTATAATGCCTTGAGGACAGCCATTAGAGCCCAAGCGAATAGGTAATGAATTAATGACAGTGCAACTGGGAAGTTAAATCCAACAGTTCCCATCACCTACAAGAAAAGATATGCCATGTATAAAAGAAATGCAAATAGACAAACACATTGAGAAATGAAAAATAATTAGAAAGACGACCGCACCATTTTGTTTGCCATGATGATCCCAACAGCAACCACAAAGTTGAATGTCAATGCAACGATAGGGCCACAAAACCTCTGCTGCTGGCGCTTGGCCCCTTCCAAAGTATGAAAATCATTGAACAGTGAACCTCTCAGTTCCTCCAGTGCCCGACCTGGAAGGTATGAGTGAGCCAAGACTTAAAGTGACAGCTTTTGCCAATCAGACAGTTGTACATATCACCAATTAATACCATTGAAAACATCTTTAGAACTGCAATCTTGTCACACAAAATTTAATTAAAACAACTAGGAAAATGGGGAAGTAGTAAATATTTGTGTCCTAAAGTCGAGCCTAACATGGACTTCATGAGATTACACATGATTGATGGCATCACAATTACTAATTTTCTTATTGAAATGACTTGCTTCTGTAACCAATGTACCTTAAACATTCCCGCAATCGAACACTAAATTTTCGATTCAACATTCTTTTTGCCACTAAACTATTAACAAGCTCCAAATTTTTCCTGAGGTGGCCAATGAAGTGCCAAAACAACTATCATATGGAATCAAACTTTCAAAAATCTTCCATTCGAACAGGAAGAGGTCATTATGCACAATCAAACTAAGTGAACTTGACATGGAGTCTAGAACAAATAGCCATTATTGCATAATCTCGCCTTTACATGCCCAGGCTGCCACTGGAAATAATATCATCACACTTTGAGAGAGAGAGGACGCAAGGGATGACCCGGGGACCAGGATCAGCAAGAAACACCGGGATTTACCACACAAGCATTCCAATTGCTTGTCCTGTAGACATCCGGTCCACACAACTTAACGAGTTGATTACACATCATGCCTGATGGAATATGCAGTAATGTTTTACTGGTACATTCCCACGTTGGCTATTAACAGGGAACACCTCCCCCCATCAAAAAGAGAGAGAGAGAGAGAGAAAAATAGTGGGTGGAACGCAACCAACCAGTCACAATATGTGGTAACTGACAAAAGAAGCGGCTACAGCCAATCCCCACACCATAATGTCCAGTGAGCAGGGTGGGAGGGGGCTAAGAAGTAAGAACAATCTAATTCACAATGTCGCTCGCACCATGAAGGAACGGCCAAAGAGAAGCAGTTCCACCAGTGAAGCACTCAAAACCGGAATCTTTATAACTAAACGAAAGAGGAGCAGGTGAAACAAGAAACCACATCCGTGAAGTATCGCCACGAACCATCTACTTTGTATCAATGGATGCCATAAGTGCTCCCTCAAAACATACACAAGAGCAAGAAGTGGGTGGGGGTGGTCCTGAGTCCCTGACCTGCCTCGCCGGCGTCGCTGTCCTTGCGCTTGATGAAGCGCTGGCCGCCGCCGCGGAGGATGGAGTCCCAGACGCCCATTGCCGCCGCCGCATCAGCCGGATCCCCACACTTGCCGTAGCTTCCACGACTCCAGTGGGGCACGGGGCGTTCCTTAGGCCGGGGTACTGCGAGCTCGAGCTCCTCGGAGATAGATGGGCAGAGCAGGGTAGCAGATGGATTTGGGAAGATTTTGGGGGAGACGGGGATCTCGCGGTTTGCGAAGGGCTCTTTCTGTTGTTTACTTTACACAATAGCCCCTGTTTTACTAGCATATTCACGCTTCACCCCTATAGAGTTTTATCAAGAGAAGGTCGTTTTAGGGCTCCCAACATCGGATTTTCCTGTCATCCAATTTTGAGATATACGGCTCAAAATATATCTAACTTTATACTAACTAAAAAAATCAGGTGTTATTGAGGACTCTAACGCTCGAATTCTTATTGCAGCATCATTACTCAAAAATTACAACAAAAAAGTGATTGTATCTCTTGTGTAAAATAATTATGATTCCAATATAAACTAAAACTAAGGTGTAAACAAAAATTCAGATGGCAGGAGGCTTTAAAATACATGAATTTTTATTGGTAAAATCTTAAAACTGCACGTGCATGTGCATGCTTTAGTCTTATGGCATTTACATGTATTTTGCTCTGAAAGTATACAAAATTACTTACGAGTTTGAACCAATTTGCTTGCAGCAAAATTGTTCACAGATTGTTCTTATTTTTTTATTGAAAAGATATATCAACTAGATATGATACTATCTTTGAATAGTTCTAATTTGTTCACAAAATTTGCTGAATACCCAATCTGAATTATCTTAATTTGCTTCTTAAATTGCTCACAATCTATTCTAATTTTTTTATGATTTTTCATAAAGTTGCTTATATAACTGTATTTAGGAGACAGATCTACAGATGGATTGTTTATCAAATGTTTTCTCTATTTTTTGCCACGCATTAAATTTAATCACGAATAAATGTTGGAAGTTTAGATGTAAAAAAGTTCAAAAATGAGATAAAATGCTCATATTTAGATATTTTTTAACTAAAAATATATGTACATGCTATAAGTCCAAAGCATGCACATGCAGTTTTTAGATATATCTATTTTTATCTTACCTCATATACCGCCATCCCTAAAGTGTAAATATTGGTACAAATCTAAAGCACCAAAATTCAGGTGTTGAAACCATCTAACCACATTGAGGTGAGATTTAGCCGTTCCTTTTTTAAGAATTTTTAGATTTTTTGTATGGCATGGATGCACAAAATGTACAAATAGAGATGTTTAGGAGCTAGAAGCATAATTATGTCAAATATAATTTTGATTTTCGGGGTATTATCATGAAATAGATCACTAATTTTGTGTTGTGGAGTACAAAAGTTATCGGAAAGTAAATTATCTTGCATTCGCACCATACTTTGATATAAAAGCTTCAAATGTACAAGTACAACTCTTATAACTCAAATCGTAGTATCATAATTTGCAACATATAATACGTGTAGGAATCTGCTCCGGTGGACCTTCCAAGGAAAAGCGGTTACGAATTGAATCTCAAAGCAATTTAGAAATGGGCACTTTGTACGTGCATCGTATAAGTAACAATTATCAGGTTTATCGTGTATAGTCAGACTTCGGCCATGCTCTGGCCCAATCTAGGCCCAAAGTTCAGTAAGATCATGATCCGCTGTGCACCGTCCCTTTGCTGCCTCTATCATCTTCATCTCCATTATGCCTCGTAGCCACGCGCTCTCCGATGTGGTGATTACGATGCATGGTTCCCTTGGCAATTAACGTCGATGGGAAATTATTCGTTCATGGATGATGGTGTCGATGCTGTACATGGAGAGAATTGTCCTGTCGATCAAGTCATTATTAGTTCGGTGCTACCTCGACGAATTGTTGATGCTTGTTGTCCCTAGTAGCTACGATCAACCTTGATCCTGGTATTAATGAGGGCTAAACTGTCCGAGTGAAACAAACCATGTTAAACAAAAAGTGGTTAATGTTCATGATCCTATTGATATCAAGGTACTAAGTAAGAACTATAATAGCAATCAGCAATTATATGAGTCAAGAACGGTTCATAGTGTTATCATTGTATTCTCAATGTCATCCCCGCACAAGATTTTCAAAAGGTGTGATTGTAAAAAAAAAAAAAATTATTCATGTATTCTACTAGAATGAATATCACATAATAGAATCTAGTGGCGGTTCTCTTTCCCGCTATGAACATCACATTATAACCTCGAAGCTAGGAGTAAAATCACATTTAAGACTATGATCAGAGATTCTCTACACTACTTATACCTATAGGACGACATGCTTGATACTCTATGTCTCACATACCAAGATGTGCATGACATAATTAAAGCCAATAAGACATTTCTATGCCTTTTGGTTAGTGAATTTGGAACTAGCCTGACTGAAGGCAAGACTAAAGTGGACATGTAACTGTATCCACACTCGACCCATTGGACAGTGGGCTTAGGTACCTGTCTACTAGTTATAATACTATAATAGCAGACAAATTATCTTTTTCGTTATATCCTACCTCCACATATCATCCTTTCATTGAGGGGATGTTATCCTACCGGAAACACAACAATAGGTGATACTTGATTAAGCCTGACTCAATTGAGTTTGGGGTCAATGCGCTTGCCATGGTGATTGATGTTCATCATAGGGGTTCTTAACCAAGCAAGCAAACACAGAGATACCAGTGAGACATTCAAGAACATACATCGTCTTGCTAGCACTCTTCATGTTCATGATCTTGTTGCATAGTCATTAGTCATGATTAACATTGTTCTCTAACTTGGTTTGCTAGAGTATTGAGATCATGAAAGTGAAAGTTATATAACAAGTTCAAAGCATAGTCACCAGAACTCAGGGACGATTGGGTCGAGGAATGGGGTCGAGGGATGCAGGATGAACCCTGATGAAATTGTGATGCGACGAGGGTATACCTCTTCGGGACATTTATCTGGGATGTGGGATGAGATCCCAGGTCGACAGCCAGGTAGATGACATATTTTTACTGAATATTGTAGTCATGTTTCAACTAAAGCCCATTATCAACATTATTCAACAATGCAACTTGACAACCCATCGTCAAACATTCCATCTAAAGGCCCCATAGCCCAGGCTATCCAGCCCACTGTTAAAGCTGACTAGCCCACTAGGGCTTCTTTTACTTACATGAAGCCCACAACACAATAACATACTGGTACATAGTAGAGCAAGAGAGAAGCGTGCCGCCCAAGACTCCCCATTGGCCCCGTGCTCGTCACGTTGCCCCATGGCTCACCATCGGCCCTGAGCTCGCATGGCGTGCCCAGATCTAGGCAGATCTAGTGGAGGAGGAGGAGGAGGAGGTGGTGGGCACACCGCTACCGTCTCGTTGCTGGAACCACCGCGCTAAGCGACTCACTGCCAGCTCCCAGTCTCAAACCCTGTTGCTCCCCGTCCCGAGCTCCACCCATGGTCACGCCGATGGCTTCCATGCGCGTGAAGCTATGCAGCGCTGACGCAGCTAAACAAGCATAGATGGAGGGTGGAGCTGTTGTTCGCCACTATCTGTTGATGCAGATCTATAGCAGAAGGGGCCCGTCCACCGACGAGGTCCACCATCCATGCTCTAATAACGAGGTCCGCCGTCTATGGCGTTCACGCCATCCACGCTCCGCCGGCATGGTCCCCCATCCGCATCTCCACCGATGGAAATCAGTAGTTAAGTAATCTGCTTCTTATCCCGTGATAAAACAGTGCCGCAAAGGGGCGATGACCCTGTTGGAACAGGGACGTCGACCCCATCCGTTCCTGACCCTCGATTTGGGACGGTGTCCCAGGGTCGTGAAACACGAGGTCGACCTCGTTTCTGGTGACTATGGTTCAAAACATCACTTTGAAAATAGCTACTCAGCATGAGCAAGGATGAATCTGAAACTCCGAACTTATTTTAGAGCCTAAAAGAATCAAATCTAAGGATTCAATAAGAACAGTGCCCATTTAAGATGTATTTATCTTAAGGAATTAATGAAAACTAGGTCAATGCACCTAGCCCAAAGCTCCCACTTAATTAAAGACATAGCTTGCTTATTCCTTACTAGGAAAAAGGTCTCTAGTTATTTTTGGAAAAGCAAGTTGAAAACAATCGATAAAACAACCTCAATGAGGAATTCTAATGATGAATAATAAATAGTTACCACATCCAGACACCCTAGGGTTTTTCGTAATTCTCTTAGTATATCTTTATCTCTAGGAAGGAGATCCATGGATAAAAGGAAACTATCCGTAGTACCCAAGATGTCCCATAACCATGAAGGTTTATCTTCAAAAATAGGAAGGAGGACTCCAGAAGATGTATAATACCCATATATATATACGAAGCCAAGAGGCCCTGCGAAGGACGAGCTAATTAGAGTTATTACAAGCCCATAGAAGTCAAAGGAGTCACTCAATCCTTTCAACGAACAAGAAGCCAACAGAAGCTAAGCAAGGATGTCGCCTACTAGGTTTAGATCTATCTACGCTAGCTACATACCCCCTTGTAATAGACTCAGATCAATACACGATAAACATGACATAGATTTATAATTGGTTCGGAGGCCCGAACTTGTATAAAAACATTGTATGTTCCCTTGTGATTCATCGACTCAAAGCATCCTCCAATTCTTCAACAAGTTTGTTAGATTGGTGGTTCAAAAATCATTCACAGTTGACGTTGTTCGTGGGGATCATGACAAAAGGCGTTGAAGAATCTATACAGAACATGCCATCGACATCGCCCAAAGCTTCGCCCAAAACTGATTTTTCGGATGAGGGGTTCTATGACAACTTTACCTTCTTCTTGATGAACCAGTGATCGATAGGGTGATTTTCGATGATGAACTTTCCAGCAACAATTCAAGTGATGAGGTAAGTCATTTATGGATCAAAGTGCTAAGTATTACGGCATTGAGTTTGAACCACTCGACTGCCAAGACAATTGTGAATGTCTGATTCACAATAAGTCGGGATCTATCCTCACATCTTCTGACAACATGGAATCTCAAGATACCAATCCGGAGTAATTCGATGAAATATCCATGATGGATTTGGACACCTCGTCCAACAGAGATTACCCTCGAGAAGTTTTCGCTATTGAAGATGGGGGTGACGGTTTGGGTAATCATGATGAGGATCCTACAAACAGACAGGGTCCTTCAGCTCTAGGTGCTGGCGATGGTCAGCTCCAGATGAGCACACCTCCCCCGATCCTTAACGGAGCCCCGATCTTATAGTCTCCTAACCATCAACAGGGGGTTAACCACTTTAAATCTACAACAACTAAGAGGATCTTTCTTCTACAAGAGGCCCTCATGTGCCCTTCAACTATAGATCAAGCTACTCCAGCCGATAAGGAATGGATGAACTCGACGGTCGACTTGACAAAGGACATCATCATCGAAACCAAGAACTCTCATCTGGACCTAGTTGGAAATAGTGCAAATTAGGGAAAACTAGGTAATCCCCCATCGTGAGACGCATCGGACTCGAAGAGGCGTAACCCTAGGAACAAAGCCTCCCGGGATGACAATCGAGTGAACAACAATAAACCGAACCTCGCTAGTCAAAGACCATCTGATCAATGACTTGCATGAGGTCATCAACAACTGGCAAAGGCACCCGGGGACTTATGAAGAGGCTTTGTTTACCCTTCATTGATCTAACCGAGGAATATCCCGATATCGATCAAATTGGGACTAATCTCCGATCTCCGTGAGAAAGACTCTTCAGGATGCTGGAACCAGGCAAGACACCATTAACGGATGCTTGGCCTTCTCTCCAGAACTTTGGAATGTAAGCTGACCAGTAAGTTTCACCACAGGATGATTGAGAAATATGATGGAACTACAAATCCCATTGAGTTTCTCTAGACCTATATTACGGTCGTCCAAGCGGCTGGTGGGGACAAGAAGGTAATGGCTAATTACCTCCCTATCGCCCTTGAAGGGGCAGCTAGGACATGGTTGACCAATTTACCACTGGAAATAATCTACTTAGCAATATATTTTGGGCCAACTTTTAGGGTACGCACGTTCACCCCAGAACAAAAAATGATATCTACCGTTGCGAGAAAATCGGAAGCGAAACCTTGTATGAGTTTGTATGCCTGTTCAGTAATACCTGGAACATCCCTAAGGTCAGTGACTACGACGTCATACAAGCATTCACTCGGGGAGTTAGGAGCTAGAGATGCATTGAAGATATCAACATCCAAGAGCTCGAGACGGTTAAGGAGCTCATGAAGATCGTTGATGAGTTCGCTAAGGCTGAAGACGTGCTTCTTTTTGTCAAGGAGAAAACTCAGGGAATCAAGCGCCCTCAATCCGAGCTCGAGGGCGATAAGGCAAAGGCCAAGTGTAAGAAGAACGTGAAGGGAGGTAAGGGTAAGAAAAATATTTCTGAGGAAGTTTTTGCAGATCTGCCTGACACCCACCCTTAAAGAATCCTGGTTTTTCCCGGGGCAAGAGCACTAACTAGGCTCTGACGAACATGACGGTACACCCTGGTGCGACCTCTACCAGGTCGATAACCACGTCCTCTATGAATGCCGCCTCTGGAATAAGATGGTCAAGGCAGGGGTCGAGAAAGTGGCCAAAGGAAAGAAGACCTAAGTCACGGCCCAAAGCAGAAACTCCGACTCGGATGGTAGTAAGGATAATACGGATCCAGTGTCTTTTTAGTTGGACAAGAGGACAATCAACCACATGTTTGATGATTCCGCATTCTACGAGTCCAAATGACAGTACAAGATGGTGGCCCGAGAAGTCCTAGTTGTCATCCCCAAGGGTCGTCAGGACATTAAGTGGTCGAACACTGAAATCTCCTTTGAGCTAGAAGATTGCCATGATAACTTTATACAGTCAAGCCGCTTCCTGATAGTGGTTGAGCCTACGATAAATAACTGTAGGGCTACCTGGGTTCTTATCGATGGAGGGAGTTCCCTGAACATACTCTTCACTAATGCACTCAAATGGATGCTGATCTCTCGATTTGTTATCAAGCCAGTTACTCAAGCCTTCCACAGTAATCCTGGATCTGGGTCCACTCCCATCGGCCAGATATCGCTACTTTACCTTCGGGAAGCATGACAACTTCTAGACAAAAAATATATATATGTTTGACGTGGTCAACTTCGAGACGGCATACAATGCCATCTTGGGAAGACCTACTCTCGCTAAATTTATGGCAGCCGCGCATTACACCTATCAGTCTGCGGATTACGCCTATCAATGCGTGAAGATCCTAGGATCCAAGGGAGTCATTACCTTCCGAAGTTTCATGAAAGTAGGCCTACGTTGTGACAAACAGAGTCTAGACATGGCCACACAACATCAACCTGACAAGGAGATGAAAAGCTCGAGGCCTAAGGCCATCATGAAGTCACACGACAAAGTCAAAGCCATTCCTCTGGACCCAATGGAGCCATCCAAGACCATTCAGCAGATTGGCTCCAACTTGGATCTCAAATAGGAACTTGCGCTCATCACCTTCCTCCAGGCAAGCATTGACGTGTTCGCCTAACAACCGTCAGAAATGCCTAGGATCCCCAGGGAGGTGATTGAGCACAAACTAGCTCCGGCGGTTCGCACTCGACCATAAAGAATCCATTAAAGAGGAAATCAAAAGGCTCACCAAGGTAGGTTTTATTCATGAGGTGGATCATCCTGAGTGGCTTGCAAACCCTGTCATGGTCAAAATGTTAAATGATGAATGACGAACGTGTGACAACTTCATTGATCTCAACAAAGCATGCTCTGAGGATGCTTTTCCTCTACCATGAATAGATCAGATAGTGGACTTCACCTCTGGCTGCAACTATCTAAGCCTTCTTGATTCTTACTCTAGTTATCACCAAATTAGCATGCATCCAGAGGATGAGGAGAAGACCTCCTTTATTACTCCATTTGGAGTCTATTGCTATGTTAAAATGCCCTTCAGGTTGAAGAATGCTGGTGCCATATACCAACGAGCAATGCAGATAACACTCCATAATTAGATCGGCTAGAATGTCGAGTTCTACGTTGATGATTTCATCGTTAAAACAAAAAAGTAGGAAGATCTCATCTCAGATCTACAAGAAACATTCAACAACCTGCGCAAGAATCAAGTCATGTCGAACCCAGAGAAGTGCGCATTTGGAGTTAACATGGGGAAACTTCTCAATTACCTGGTGTTCTATCGGGGAATAAAAGTCAATCCTGAGAAGTCAAAGCCATTAAAGAGATGCAACCTTCCAAGTTAGTGCTAGAAGTTTAGACTGATCGAATGCATGGTAGCCTCAGTCGGTTTATTTCCCAACTCAGAGATCGAGGACTTCCCTTCTTCAAGTTACTAAGACAACATGACAAGTTTGAATGGTCAAAAGAAGCAAATGAGACATTCAATAATTTGAAGATGTATCTTTCTTCCCCCTCCCCCCGTGCTAATCACTCCCAACCCTAATAAAGATTTTCTCTTATATATCGCAGTTGTACCATATGCTGTAAGTGGGGTATTAGTGGTGGAAAGATAAGCACAAGACAAATAAGAGAAAAACTAGTGAGCGGTGTTTATATCAATAAAGTGCTCCACAGTCCTAAAGAACGCTATCCGTGGGTGCAGAAGCTACTATATATTGTACTGATGGCCTCTCGTAAGTTAAGACATTACCTACATGCACACAAGATTACCATACCATCAATATTCCCACTGGGTGAGATCCTGCACAACAGAGATGCATTCGGTCGAATCGCTAAGTGGTATGTTAAACACAAAGAATTTGATGTCTGTTTTGAACCTCGAACAGAAATAAAGTCGCAAGCACTCATCGACTTAGTGGCTGAATGGCCAGAACCAGATCAACCACAAGATGACCGTGACAACTTATTAGATGTATGGACCTTATTCTTTGGTAGGTCACTCACACTTCAAGGTGTGGGGGTTGGGATTATACTAATCTCTCCAATAGGAGAAAGCATGCAATACACTTTGTATATCTATTTTCGGGCCATGAATAACATAGCCAAATATGAAGGTCTGCTCACTGGACTCCGAGTAGCTTCTGCTCTTGGCATCCGCCACCTACTTGTGAAAGAGGATTCACAGTTGGTGGTGAAGCAAGTTAGCAAGGAGTATCAAGCCTCGGATAAAACCATGACGAACTACCTCGCGAAGGTGAGGAAGCTAGAAAAGAAATTTGTCGGACTCGAGGTCAAGTATATCCTAAGGAAGGACAACTGTCTCACCAATAGTCTTGCCCATATGGCATCCTCACGATCTCTAGGAAAACCCAAAATTTTCATAGAGAAACTCTCGAAGCCGTATATGAAGTCATCAGAGGACGTAGCCGAAGGAGTGGTTGCTAAGACTTATAACCAGTCCAGGTGCTCGCCAAGGATCAACGCCCCATAAGGAGTTACAGGAGAACTCATGGCTCAACTTGAAAACAAAATTTTTTGGATGACCACAATCCGTAAGTATCTTCAAGAACGAGTTGTGCCTGAGGAGGATGCACTAACCGAGCAAATTTCTAGTCGATCCAAGATGTATACCTTGGTGGACGATGTTCTTTATCAAAAAGGCACTCACAGAGTACTCATAAAATGCATCTCTCAGAAGCAGGGTAGAGAACTACTCGAAGAAATCCATGGAGAGATGTGTGGAGCTCACACTTCCTTCCAAACCCTAGTGAAAAAGGCATTTATACAAGGTTCTCTAGCACAGCGTTCATCGATTACTGTGAGGAACTAAGCACTACAATCTGCTTTACGTCTGTGGCACATCTACGAAGCAATTGTCAGGTCGAGAGGGCAAACGGCCTAGTACTTCAAGGAATCAAAACTCGCATCTTCAACCGCTTATCTACTTGCGCTAAATCCTAGGCTTCTAAGTTTCCTAACATACTCTAGGCACTTCGAACGAAGTCTAATAGGGCGACAGTTGAAACATCTTTCTTCCTAGTATATGGGGACGAAGCAATGCTACCCTGTGAACTAAAAATCAAATCTTCCCGAGTTGAACTATACCCGACAAGGATGAAATCGCGAGAAGAAAGGATAACCTCAATACCCTTGAAGAAAAAAAAGACACAAGTGTTGATAAGATCAGTGCGATACCAGCAAGATCTTTGGTGTTACCACGACCATAACATCCACAAAAGATCTTTTGAACCCGTAGATCTGATTCTATGACTCGTATAAAACTAGAAAAATAACTAAAAGCTATCTCCGAAGTGAGAAAGTCCCTATAGAGTGGTCAAATCCAATCGACCTGGGTTGTGCAGGTTAGCTATGCAGGATGGTCAAGCCCTTAAAAATTCTTCGAATATCGACCAGCTTCGCAAGTTTTATGTGTAAGGTTTTAGGATATATTTTATAAATATTAGTGACATATTATCAATATATGTTTTTACCTATTTCAAGACAATACCTTAAAAAACTAAGATAAGCCGCTATACGGGCACTTATGCCCATACACGCACTTGGAATTCTGAGATTGGCAATCCGAGAATCCTTCCCTAATAACTAGTCGGGGGCTTCACGACTCGTATTTCTGACAAATCTTGTCATGTGTGCCCTATTTCTAACAAGAAGGGAAAAATGTCTTTAGAAACCGTAGAAAACCTTATTGTGTCCCTGAAGTGTCTGAGAGCTAAGACATTTTCCATTCAGAGTCTGACCTAAGGTGATCATGATGAACATTCCAAAAGCTTCTCAACCTACTTGGAAGAAGCAAAGGCCGAACACTTGTTTAAAATTTTTGATTAATCACGAGAAGATTCATAGTTGTACACATGGCATGCAGTAGAAATAGGAACCTTGCATTTAACAAAGATTGTGAGCTCTTTTATAGATAGATTAAGGGAAAGAGGATAACAAGTCCTAAAAGATCGACTCGAAGAGGAAGGAGAGTCCTTGACCAACAAAGCTTCACCGACTTGGCAAGAGGAAGGAGACACTTCCCTAGCTCTCTCCAGCCAACAACGCCAATGGAGAGGATGGGGTTGTCAACGCTCCAGGCCCATGCCGAACTCACTAGTGTCACCACCCGATCATCGACATATCCGATGACAATAAGGTTTGGAAGAGGCATTGGCTCTCCACCCTCATCATCGGTGTCGCTACTCCCTCCGTCCACCCTCGCTAGAATAACACAAGGACATAGAGGATGAAGCTGCCGGTGTCTTGCCATCTTTAATGGAGATGCTGCTAGACACCTCCATCTTCTCTGCCTCAGCCGCTGCTTCTTTCTCCTCTATTTCAACCTCCGAAAGGTCACAGTCCACCTCATCTTGGATCGGACACTACGCGAGAACATCACATTAGTAATGGGTGATAACCGTCATTAGTGATAGTTACAGCATAGTCACTCTTATCGCGTCACTAATGTGACGGGTCATAATTGAGACCCGTTACTAAAATACATCCCTTATGACCTGAGCAGGCCTATTGCCCATCACTATGACCGTCATTAGTGATGGGTGTATGTACCACCTGTCACTAATTATCGATCCCTAGTGACGGGTAGCTTTTCAACCCGTCTCTGAGACTCGGTCATTAGTGACAAGTGTTAACTACAAACCTTCACTACTAACCGAGTCATCGGTGATGGGTTGTTACCACCCGTCATTGGTTACTGAGTCATTAGTGATGGGTAGACTTTCAACCCGTCTCTGAGATTCTATCATTAGTGACGGGTGCTAAAAACAACCCGTTAGTAGTGACCGAGTCATTAGTGATAGGTGTATTTATCACCTATCACTAATTATCTAGAACCAGTGAAGGGTAGCTACAACCTGTCACTGGTGACCGAATCATCAGCGACGTGGTGTTATGAGTCATTAGTGACAGATATCTTTTCAACATGTCTCTAATGACTGAATTATTAGTGATAGACATTAATGTGACCCGTCACTAATATCTTTAGTGACAGGCCACACATTAGTGATGGGTCGGCACTGGACCCATCACTAATAGTGCACTAGTGATGGGTACTGAGGATCCATCACTAATGAATATCTCATTTGATGGTTTCTTATGTAGTGGGAGACACTAGAGGTTTGCCTTCTTTAATTGGGATGTCGCGAGTCACCGCCCTCTCTTTAGCCTCCTCATTGGAGGAAACGTTGATAACCTCCACCATCGAACCAGACTCGGTTGGAGATGACAACGGGGTAAGGGGTGTGCACTTGGGGGAGTATGGGAAATAGTCAGGAGATGAAGGAGAGTATTCAAGTGAACGAGGAGGTTCCATCATCAAGTTCAGGTTTGATACAGCCAAGCTCTAGAACTCGGGGGTTTATATAGGCCAACGGGTTAAGAGACGCATCGTTACATCTCTCAAACATTAATTCCGGGCATAGCCACATTATGAGTCATAGATGCCCAAGTGACGTGCGGTCATCAAGGCTAAGTCATTTCAACTGGCTCTCACAGATAAAGAGGCAGTCGCCGATGCACCCATGTATCCGCTGGATTTTTTAGTGCACAAGGCACAGTCGAAAGATGGTACAACAACTCTTTTGTGCTCGTGATAGGGAATCTTTTCACCACTATGAAAAATTTTCACTACAACATTTCAATTTCTAAGCCTGGCCAGCGATGAGTCTTATCTCCCTTGTACCTTTGAAAGGGCGGGATGATTTTTATGGATCGACTAGACAATCTACTCAGATGGAACACCTTCTCGATTAGTCACTTGAGAACTTGGAAGTGTTCAAAATCTCGACCAGGTGATTTGAGAGTGCCAGAAAACTCGGTTAGATGCTTCACCCTAATCGGGGACTTAAGTCCTACTTGATGATGTTGTCAAAAAAAAGCTTATCTTTGCTAGCCATATACTTGATCCGTCAAAGCCTCATTTCGCGTACTGATAGAGGACTTGACGATGAATAGTGGATAGTTACCATATTCGAGCACCCTAGGATTTTCCGTAATTCTCAGAGCAGATCTTTATCTCCAACAAGGGGATCACTGAATGAAAAGAAATTACCCATAGGTACCCAAGGCGTCCCGTAACAAGGAATGTTTGTCTCCAAAAATAGGAAAGGAGGACTCCAGAAGATGTATGACACCCCCATATATATAGAGCAAAAGGGCCTACGGAGGAAGAGCCAATTGGAGTCATCACAAGCCCATAGAAGTCGAAGGAGTCGCTCAAGCCTTTTGATGAACCAGAAGCCAACAAAAGCCAAGCAAGAAAGTTGTCGACTAGGTTTAGATCCATTTAGGCTAGCCACATATCCCCTAGTAATAGGCTCAGATAAAAACAAGACAAATATGACATAGGGTTATTATCTTTTTCGAGGCCCAAACTTGTATAAAAACCCCTGTATGTTCCATTTGATTCGTCTACTCAAAGCGTCTCCTAATTCTTTAACAAATTCGTTAGATCGGCAGTTCACAAATCATCGGCAAGCTCATAATTAAATAATTAAGGATTTACTAGAAATATGGTATATCTTAAAGATAGATACAATCGTACATGTGCTCTTCATCTAGTACGGTAGATTTTATAATCGTCATGAGGTAAATAGGACATGTACCAATATTCCAATCAATACATCATGTTTTACATGACAACCATCCCTAGATTAGCAAGGAGTCCTCTAGATATACAGAAGTAATACAATCCAAAATGGTTACACTCAAAAACTCTGAATAAGGTACATCTCCCTGACCCGACTATATAAGGAGGGGAGGAAGTATGTCTAGAGGGGGTCAATGAAGAAGAAAAGAGGAAGTAGAGAGAAGAAGAGGTTGAGCTAAGGGAAGTCAAAAGTTGGACAAGCAATACGAAGCAAGCCTAGTTGGATAAGAGTAGAAATAACTCATTGAGATCCATAACATAATTGTGTCACGATTATATTGATCTGATAAGGGCTTCAGGATTTAGAGCACAAGAGAACTCGCTGGGATTCTATAACAGCCCAAAATTGGTTCCCAGCATAATTAGAAAAGGAATGTTTTGGCCAGCAGAAAAATTCAATCAAAAAAGAGAAGAAAGAATAAAAGAAAAAGGAAAAACGCTCCCTAGGCTGAATCTCTTTTTCAGCCTATCTCTTTCTCCTTTCTCTCTTTCGGGCCACTCTCCCTTTTCTATCGTGGGTCATGCCTCGCCCGCAACCCACCTTCCCTCTCACGCCTCCTTTTCCTTTTTTGGGCCATTACTACTGGCAGCCCAACTCAAGCCCGTGCTTGCCCTTTCTCCCTCTCTTGTTGATGCCCAACCCCACTCATCAGCATTGTCTCCTATCTCCAACCGTGTCACACTATTTTCCATCTGAAATCAACCCGACAGCAACTCTTGGCCAAATCTGATTTGGATTCAAGAGGGAATCCTCTAAAAGCTCACGCATACTGGTTGGTTAAGAGTTCCTCATCCGATTCCATCTCTTATTCCATTTAAATGGTCGAATCAAGCTAGAGATAAGCCCCTGCCAAAACCCTAGCCGACTCAATCTCAACCTAATACCCCTCCTTAGGTATAAATAGCCGCCCTAAATCTAACCCTAGGCATCCCGAACCTTTTCCCTAACTTCTCGTTATGGAACCGACACCAGAGGACTCTTCTCTATGGAGCATCAAAGCTCTAGCCGCTACTCGTCATCCCCGGAGCACCATGTATCCTCGCTGAGTCGAGTGAGCTGAGGTGAGTTCACCATCACTATCTTATTATGTTCTGTCACTTGTCATTGAGATCCATCGATCGTAGCACGAATCCGACCGAAGTTTAGCATGGTGCTGCCATCGATTCAGTCACCGTCATCGCTTAAAGACCAGAATTGAGGAAAATCAGTCCCTAGCCATTAGATCTAGGGGTGGAAATGAGCCGAGGCTTGGCTCAGTTCGAACAAGCTCACCTCTGGGTGAGCCAAGCTAGGCTCTACTCGGTTAGATGACCGAGCTAAAAATGGGCTCAGCTCGGGTTACCCGAGCCAGCTCAACTGGCTTGCAAGCCAAGGTAGTACAAGCCAATACAGGAAAGTAGAAATGCCAAGCTACCGACCTTGCACTATCCATCTTAATTGGAATTTAGAAATAGAAATCCTATTTAATCCTAGCAAACTTCAGAGCATCCTCCCCACAATTTGCTCAAATTTTGAAGTAAACACACAAAATTGCGATTTCTCACCATAGATCAATTAACCAACATGTGCATTGCAGATAAAATTCTTGAACCTACAAGTTACTCAAAAAATCACATGGTGTTCTCCTAAGATTGCTCAATTGAGGCCTGGAAAGAAAAAAAACATGAAGAAACAACCATGCCTCCACATTGCTACACCATCATGCACAAGTCAGTCGATCCCATATACTGCCAAAAGAAGCAACAAGAAAGGGAAAATTGAAAAAGCATTGGCAATGCGTGGAACTCTCCTCACCTCTGGATCCAAGAATCGAAGTAAGAAGAACCACTGTAAGTGCAAGAGGCAACATCTTGCTTCCTCATAGGTGCATAGTAGGAACAACAAGCTTAGCAGCAATCGTCAAGTCTGCCACGGATCATAACCATGTTGGCTCATGCCCAGGCACGGCGCTGCTCTTCCCACAGATGCAACGACCCCTGAAGCGCGGGAAGATAACGGAGCCTGACTGCTATTTTAGCACACAGGGGCCTCCGCCTTGCTGTTGGGCACCAACTTTGGCCTGCCCCACCGCAGCTTGGGAGGGGAGGCAGCATCGGCCTCGGATGGGGGCTTGTGGAGGATGCAAGATGTGTCGAAACTTGCGGCCATGGTAGAGGGGTGCTAGGGAGGAGGAGGCCACATCGGGGTCTGAGGAGTCAGACATAGCAATTACGGCGAGGGCGAGGAGGGTGTAGAGTAGTGGTGGTTGTTATCAAGGCCGACGACTTTGGCTTGTGACAGCGCTTGCGCTTACGGTGGAGGCGTGGCCATGGTTGTCCATGGTGGCATGGTGGCGGGAGTTAGGAGCCTATCTATTAGAGTGGGGGAATCCTAAAGCCGTAAAGGCCGATGCCTACGCCCCACAAGCCCGAGGGATTTTCTCTAGGCTTGGTCGGCGCTGCGCCATAGAGCCACTCTTGAGCTAGCTTGGGCTTGGCTCATTTGGTCATCGAGCTGGGAAGCCGGTGTGAGAAACCGTCTGAACAGTATTCTAATTAATCATTAAATCGATTATTTTCTTAATCATGACTTCAATGATTAATCAGAATACCACTCTGGTAATCCCGTCACGTGTTTTGTGCCCAAGATCGGAACACATGCTTTTACAACATGGAACATCATAACAAAGCTTAAGAAAGAGTGAGTAATTAATATTATATTACAAGTTCTTAAGCGTGCACCAAGTTAATACAGTTTACAGCAAAAGAAAGTTAGGAGGAGACTAACACTGCTCAACTCCTAACCAACAAAAAAAACTACAAAGTGGAAATAAAAGCTAAAGATAACAAAATGTGGGTGAAGCCATATGCCCTTAGGCTTCACCCTGAACACGTGACATCTGAGAGTAGGATGCACTACTCATTCCCGCCACTCACATCGGTGGGCGTGAAGTAGCAAAAAACCAACTCCTCCTCACCTACAAAACCTATAGAGCAGCTGAGTATGAAGATACTTGCAAGACTTAATCCATAATGGACACTTATAAATAGCCTGACTCTAAGCATTATGCATTGGGATGTTAGAAAGAATACGACCACATGGTTAAGTAAATTCATATGCGAAAGCAAATTTAAGATAAACATGTGTGAGCATCTATACTTGACCAAAGTAACAAACTAGCCCATAAACATCAACTAAACATAATGTAAAAGAAACCATAGTAGTAACATCTATAACGAACCATCTCAACATCTCAACCATACCAAACTACATTTGTAACTCTACGACTGGTGCAAATGGACAAAAGCATGCTCATGACCGAGAGCACGACATTTCAAAATGTTTTACACCCTGTAGGGGGTGCTCCTTTACCTACATGAATTGAGGACCATACAGCTTGCATGATCGCATAGGTCCATACAAGGGGTACACATGTCAACCTTTTCCAATAAGCCCCGGCCGTTTGATCATGCATCGATAGGTGCGGGGGTCATCTAGAACTACTCCTAGAGCAACTGGATATCCCAACCGGCCCCATGCCCAACACCATCGACCCCATACCAAAAAGCCACAGTTACAAGGGTAATCGGCTTGTCGTTCCCATATACGGCATGTATTAAGCCTAGAAAGTGCTAAAGCCAATTACAACAACGATCAGTGCTTAAATGATGCAAGCGGTCTATGGTGGTTGGGTCCCTCTCACGACCTACCTAGGGGAACTCCACATCCAGGTAGGACAAACATCCCTAACACCATCCATATCTCGTCTCATCCACCCCACTCATCCAACCAACACCATCAACCCATCATTATGATAATTGTACAAGTAAATAAAGCCTATACTCGTGAACGATGAAACATTTCACCACTCGACTTCTACCGAGGAACTAAGCACTTGCTAAGCATCATGAATAACATTTTAAGTTATACAACATCATATTGAACCTAGGCTACAAGGATACGGATCAATAACTATTCAAGATAGGAGAATTAGTGCATCAACATAGGTTCTACCCATAAACCCGACATCGATTTGAACTCATGCATAACATACATAAAGCATAATTTATCACATATGATGCATATGATCCAAATTAATAGGAGAAGTATGCTTAGATGCTTGTGTTGCTCCTCAGGTGTTTACCTTATGCTACCCGTGTAATACTCGCAAAACTCTAGCAGATTGGCGTCGCTTTCAATCACGGTCGCGATTCACTCCGGTTCTTTATTCACTAAAAAAGAACGGCTACAATGATGAGCATGAATGAAATGCATAATGTATATTACAATATGCATAACAACAAGCTAAAGGTGTAAGACATACGGAGGAATTCAAAAGTTGCGATCTAAACAACGTCGGAGAAGTAACTGGATGCTGGAGACTTTAGGTTCCAGAACCTCCAGGTGAGAGCTCTCGGTTAGCCATTTTTGAAATAACCTAGAACCTCCAGGTGAGTCCGAATGGATTGGGCCGGACACTCCGGTTGAGGCTCTGAGTGGGGCTCTTGGCTATTTACCTGGACTCTTCGGGTCGAGTTCGAATACTACGGATTAGGCCGGACACTCCACTTGATCCGGGCTATCCGGGTTTTGACCGAGTTGAGTTCTAAAGTGTTTTCCACGGCCGATTCAACTCGCATGCTAAATCTATTCCACTAAAACATGGATATACAATATACAAAGGGTTCTAGACTTGAATTGCACCCTAAATCTCTATAGTTCTTGAGGACAATTCAGTGGGGTTTCTCCAAGTTTACCCGGAGTATCTCGGTCAATTCGGATTATTCAAGTTGTCCAGAGGGGCTGCTTCAAGGGGGAAATCTCGGCCGATTTGATTTGTGAGCTTCTCCAAACCAAAGAAAAACATGTTTGAGAGAGTTTATAGAGTCTATAACTCACTCACCAACCTAGCAATACGATTCCTAACTCAAAACTCACCCAAATCCTCATTTTAGCTCCAAAGCTCAAGAACTCAAGAACTTTACAACCGAAGCTTCACACTCAGGATTCATCCAACCAAAACATGTGTCTATGCCATGGGAGCCTAGGAGACTCACCCAAGATGCTTTGTTGGGCTTGGGGACCATCGGTTGAAGGGGGAAAAGCTCAGAAAGAGAAAGAATGCCGGTGCTCCTTGTGCTTCATCCAAGAACACCAAAAGACATCAAAACTGGATCGAATCCTTTAGGAAAACAAAAATAAGTTGGATGGATGGATAGCTCATGAGCTCGTGATCATGTGAGTACCACATGCATACCTTGATTCCTTCTCTTGAGGTGGGATTTTGGGGGAGAAGGGGAGAGGGAGCTTGAGAGGGAGAGAGAGAGAGAGAGAGCTCCTTGCTTGGCCGGTTGAGGAGAGAGGGGCCACAAGAGTGGAGTGAGGGAGAGAGAGAAGTAGTTGGGCTGCTTCCCACAGAGAGGGAGAGATGAGTGGTGGGGCCATAGGTGGGGCCCACATGTTAGAGAAAAGGGTCCATTTTAACTGCGAATTCCATTCTTTCTCTCGCCCAATTGACTTTAAACGAATTGTACTAGCGTTCCAAAATAAATTGCCTTAAAACTAATCATGATGCTAATGACTCTTAATTAGACAACTAATCATGATGCTAATGACTCTTAATTAGACTTAATCATGCGATTATGAATTTAGGACGTGACAAACCTCCTCTCTTAAACGAAACTCGCCCTGAGATTCGGTATGAGTCAGGGTGAGTACGGTGAATCTAGGAACCATGCTGTGAGAAAAACCACGCTGTGAGCATGTTGATGAAATCGAAATGACTACAACACTCACATGTCGGTAAAGAACTTAGGATAATTGGCATGAAGCTGATCTTTACGTTCCCACATCGCTTCATCTTCGGAGTGATTACTCCTTTGAACTTTTAGTAACTTAATTGATTGACGACGCGTCTTCCATTCGGCTTCATCAAGAATGCGAATTGGATGCTCACAATAAGAAAGATCCAGTTGCAATTCTTGGGTTGCAACCTTAATGAGTTCGGTTGGGGCTCGAAGGTATTTCTTGAATTGCAGGACGTGGAAGACATCGTGTATGGCGGAAAGGGATGAAGGTAACTCCACCTGATAAGCCACCTCACCATGTTAGCCAATAATCCGAAAAGGGCCAACATAACTGGGTGCTAACTTTCCTTCATCTGAAAACGTTGCGTCCCTCTGAGAGGAGAGACCTTAAGATAGACAAGATCTCCAACTTTGAACTCCAGCTCACACCGACGATGATCGACATAGCTTTTTTGACAAGATTGAGCTATGAGGAGATGCCGGTGAATAGTTAGGACACACTCTTCTGCCTCTTTGTTTGAGGTCCATAAACTCCCGCCTCTTGATCTCCAAAAGGCCCTTAGGAATATGGAAATCACAAAATGCCTGCCGGAACTCCGCCCAAGACACCCAGTGATTTGCGAGGTGCATGGCCAGAAAGTTGGACCACAACGCGCCCGCGATCCCCTGAAGCTGATGGGAGGCAAAGAGCGCCTTCTCGTGGTCCTCCCACCTGAGGAGAGCAAGCTTCTGCTCAATAGTCCAGAACATGCGGTCAGCATCCAGAGGATCCTTAGCCCACATGAAGGTGGGTGGCTGAGTTCGAAGAAAATCCGCGAAGTTGTCTCGATGTCCAGCCCCACCTCCTCCATTAGGGGCCGTGTGGCGCATGAGGGCCTCGAGGAGAGCAGTTTGAGCTTGGTGGTTTTGCTCTATCTGCAACAACATCTCCATCATGTTCGGCGGTGGGAGCGGCACGGGGTTATTCTCATTGGAACCCTCGATATGATCTCTGAGATTTTGATGGGTCATCATCCTATTGTGGCGAGAAGATAAAAGGAAGACGAAAGAGCCAAATTCCAACATATATCAATGCTATCTTTGCTATGTCAGATTTAAACAAGTGATGCACCAAGACATCATATATCAAGGAAAATGCATGCTCAAAGGTCTGGTGCAAAATGAACAAGGGAACATGAAAGTATGCTGTATCCTCATCTTCATGTTTCTTTCTCGAATGCATCTTTTCCCAAAAAATCATCACAAACACATACATCACCTTTCGCACGAAGAAAATAAGTATTCACATGAATAGTGCTAGTGCAACTCGCCGCACAAGTGACATTTCATACGTGGTTGCCCACATATTCACTTCTTGTACCTTTGCCTTATGGGACACCTCATGCAAACACCACATGAGTAGACGACCATATCTACCATCATATGGTGGATGTTCATACGTTATTGCTAACATATTCACTTTCTGTACCATCACCGTACGGAACACATCGGGGCCCTACCTCACACTGGTTAAGCCCTTGATATTTGCCGCTATCGGGATGCATCAATGCAACATAATCAACAAATGCATCATAATGAGAAACCACACAATGCATAAACAAACAATTCAAGTGCATCACTCAAGCATACGTTACACTAAGGGAAATAGTACAGCAAGTTCATACATATTAATCATGAGGAGGCATAAAAGAAACTTTAGTGCGCTGCTGAGTGGGTTTGACACACTTACTAAACAACACTCTAACCATTTTTAGGCTACTTCATTAAACCAAACTCTGATACCACGCTGTGAGGAACCGTCTAAACAATATTAATTAATCATTAAGTTGATCATTTTCTTAATCACGACTTCAACGATTAATCAAAATACCACTCTAGTAGTCCTGACACGTGTTTTGTGCCCAAGATCGGAACACATGCCTTTCTAACATGGAACATCATAACAAAGCATAAGAAATAGTGAGTGATTAACATTATATTACAAGTTCTTAAGTATGCACAAGTTAATACATTTTACGGCAAAAGAGAGCTAGGAGGAGACGAAAACTGCTCAACTCCTAACAAACAAAAGAAACTACGCAGCGGAAACAAAAACTAAAGACAGCAAAATGTGTGAGCATCTATACTTAACCAAAGTAACGAACTAGCTCATAAACATCAACTGAACATAATGTAAAAGGAACTATAGTACTAACATCTATAACGAACCATCTCAACATCTCAACCATACCAAACCACATTCGTAACTCTACAACTGCAGCAAATGTACAAAAGCATGCTTATGACCGAGAGCGCAGCATTTCGAAATGTTTTTATACCCTACAGGGGGTACTCCTTCACCTACATGACTCGAGGACCATACGGCATGTATAACCACACAGGTCCATATAAGGGGGTACTCATGTCAACCTTTTTCAATAAGCCCCAATAGTTTGATCATGCGTTGATAGGTGCGGGCATCATCTAGAACTACTTTCGGAGCAAACTAGATACCCCAACAGGCCTCATGCCTGACACCATCGACCCGCATGCTAAAAAGACATAGCTACAAAGGTAATCAGCTTATCGTTCCCATATACGACATGTAGTAAGCACGGAAAGTGCTAAAGCAAACTGCAACACGATCGGTGCTTAAACGATGTAAGTGGTCTACGGTGTCCGGGTCCCTCTCCCGACCTACCCAAGGGAACTCCACATCCGACTAGGAAAAACACCCCTAACACCGCTCACATCTCATCTCATCCACCCCACTTATCCAACTGACATCATCAACCCATAAGTATGATCATTGTACAAGTAATTAAATCCTATGCTCGCGAATGATGAAACATTTCACCGCTCGACTTTTACCAAGGAACTAAGCACTTGCTAAATATCACGAATAACATTTTAAGTTAGACAACATCATGTTGAACCTAAGCTACAAGGATACGGATCAAAAAATTTCAAGAGAGAAGAATTAGTGCATCAACATAGTTTCTACCCATCATAAACCCGACATCAATTTGAACTCATGCATAACATACATAAAGCATAATTTATCACATATGACGCATATGATCCAAATTAATGGGAGAAGTATGCTTAGTTGCTTGCCTTGCTGCTCAGGTGTTCGCCTTATGCTACCCACGAACACTTGCAATACTCCTGTAGACTGGTGTCGCCTTCAACCACGGTCGTGTCAAACTCCAATTCTTTGTTCACTAAAGAAGAACGGGTGCAATGATGAGCATGAATGAGCATAATGTAGGCTACAATATGCATAACAACAAGCTAAAGGTGTAAGACACACAGAGCAATAATGAAACTTACGATCTAAACAATGCTGGAAAAGTAACAGGAGGCCGGAGGGCTCGGGGTTGAACTCAGAGTATCCGGGTTCCAGAACCTCTTGGTGAGGGCTCTCGGTTAGCCATTTTTGAAATAATCTGGAACCTTCGAGTAAGTCCAAATACTCCAAATTGGGCCGGACACTCCGGACGAGGCTCCGAGTGGGGCTCTCGTCTATTTACCTAGACTCTCTGGGTCGAGTCCGGATACTCCGGATTGGGCTGGACACTCTGGGTTGATCCAGACTATCCGGGTTCTGGCCAAGTTGAGTTCTAAAGTGTTTTCCCCAGTCGATTCAACTCGCATGCTAAATCTATTCCAACAAAACATGGATATTCAGGCTCGGCTCATTTGTCCATCAAGTAGAGCCGAGCTATGCCTATTCGAGGTCGAGGTGGCTCATGAGCCTCGAGCTTTATTTTCAGCCATAATTAGATCTATAACGATAGATATGATTAAATTAGAAGTTACCTATCCGGTTAAGTAAATCTCAACCGCTATATTAGAACTATGATCTAGATTTAATGAAGAGTCTACCTAGTCAGTAGCCACCTCAGCGTGTCTAATCAGCGTTGTGCCAGCATCTTCTATTGAGGTACCCCTTAGTTCGTCGCCATGTGTGAGCCTAGTCAACAAGTTTTTTCTTTTTAAATCTGCTGACATCATGCCTATGTCATAATTAGGATTTCAGTATAAAATAGTTTTGTTAATCAGGTAAATAGTTAATAATCGGTAAATATGGTGCTTAAATATTTTCTTTAGCAAGGTAAATCCAATAAATTCCAGGAAAATCCTAGAAAATCCCATAAAATTCTAGAAATTCCTTTTCACCTAGTTCTCCTACCTTTAGCCTTTTTGCCTTGTTTTAATCTTCTAAGAGCCCTATCTTGTCAACTGTAGCTCGAATTTGATCGATTCCTTCACCAAAAGTCTCCAAGTATATCAATCTATCTAATTAAAAGTGATTATTGTAATGATTTGTTTCTTTTTGGTTATTGGTGTTTATTTGTTTATTTTCTCTTATTTTTTGTGAGTAGCTACCAATGTCCCAAAGGAAGAGCTATGAGGATTGCAAGACCAAGACTTTGAAGACCCTAGTGAGTTTCGGAAAGGGAAGTTGTCCATGACCATATTGATCCCATGTTTTCAAATATTTTGTTTGCAAAATTGCATGCTAACAATACTACCAGGAATCTCAAGTTAGGCTTTAGTTTTCCTGCTCATCCTTGTCATAATGGTTTTGGTGGGTTTATGGATGGGAGATTATGCTTAGCCTAGCTTTGGGATGGTGATAATCATAATTGTTCAATTATACCTGATAATAGTCTTATGCAACTATGATAAAAGTGATGGAATAATGTTTTAGATTTGAGCAAGTGGTTTGGAGGAGACTTGGCGCAGGTTGCACAGATGGGTTAGTAGTAGTCTTGCTCAAATCGATTAAGGACCAGTTCGTGGTGCATTCGGATTGAGCTTTATAGTGTCGATATTGTTTTGCTATCATCTATGAAGTCACTATGCATTGAGATTGATTCCTAACTCAATGCATAGCAGAGGTTGGACTGTTACTTGGTGTAACAGCCCAAGTTCTTAAAACCCGAAAAATTAAAAACTTTCTCAAAGAGAATAAAAGAGTTTGCAAAAACTAAATAAAAACCCTATGTGTGTATGTGAGCCTTTATGCATATACACATATATGTGAGCATGTGTGCTATATGTATAAATACATATATACATTGAGGGCTATTTTTCTTATAAAAGAATATCTATATATGTGTGTATATGTTGATTTTTTATTTGATTGTTGATTGATTGATTGATTGAGTTTGTGAAGCTAATATAAGAATATATATATAAGTATATACACCATATGTATATATATACATTTGCATATACATGAGAGAGAGAAAAAAAAGAAAAGCTTTTAGTTTAAAACGGGCTGAAACCCTCCAATATAGCCAGCCCAACCGGTTCATCTCTTTCCCAAGCCGGCCCTTTCTTCCTCTTTCCCCGCTTGGGCCGGAGTCAGCCCATCGTTTCCCTCTCTCTCTGGGTCGTGCTCGCTTGTGCCTCAGCCCAACCGCCCCGCCAGCCGCTTCCACCTGCCGAACGCGCACTCGAGCCATCCTGACTCCGCTCCGAACCATGGTCGTGTGGGCCCGTAGGTCATCCCCGACCTCGCACCGTTCTCCATCAGCCTGGGCTAGAACCTGCTGTGAAGGTTGAGCCAAATCCGGAGGGATCACGCAATGGGGGATCTTCTAGAAGGCCGCAACCGAGTTCGAAACCAACCCATCTACAAATCCTAGCCTTATCTCCAAGGGATTCAGGTTTGAATGAGGAAACCACGTCGGACACGAGCAACCAACGCCATGGATTCAAACCGAGTTCAGACTCTATCTCTATCCCCTCCCCACCGATTTATAGCCACCAAGACCTGAGTTCGAACTCTATCTATATCCCCTCACTGAAGCATCCTAGAGTGCCGCCAAGACCCTGAAAAGCTTCCTCCACCCTCGCCTTCACTTTCCCGAGAGCCGCCATAGCCTTCTATCGCCGCTAGCTCGTCTCGCCACCTCTCTGACCTTGTTCTAGCCCGAGGTGAGATGTTCATCTACTCCTGATGCTATGCCGCTCTTCGTCGCTTCCCGTGCACCACAATCGAGATTCAATGATCTCTGGTGAGCATCCGTTGTACCCGAGCTTCCTCCGCTATCGATCACCCTCTCTCCAACCACTTAACCTTCCCAGCGGTCCAATCCAGATTGAACAGCCACGATTAGATCACAACGTACCCCTTCATCAACCAATCCCAAACCACCATGTGTCCAACTTAAACCGAGTCGACAATTTAGCCATGTTATCAGCCCACCTGATCAACCACATCAGTAGACCCACTGACATGTCAAGCCCAATCAGTGTGGTTTTTCTTTTTATTTGTTTATTAATGTGATGGCATCATAATGTTTAATTATTGCATAGTAAATAGATTTTCTGATGTAATAATAATTCGAAAAATAATAATAAATAGGAAAATTATTTTTTTGATAATTTTAATAATGTTTAATAGTTTTATTTAATTCTATTTAATAGTTTTATATAGTTCTATAATGCAAATAAATGTTTGTTCATTCTGTTTAATATTTTTCCTATGGTTTAAATAATGTTTTCTAGAATAAAAATAATTCCACAAAATTAGGATAAAATCTAAAATAGTTTTAATAATGTTTTATAATGTTATTTAATTATGTTTAATGTTTAATAATTAGAGTAAGTGTTAATAAATTCCAGAGAAATCCTAGAAAATCTCAGAAAATCATAGATGACTTTGTAAAATACTAGAAAATTCTTAACAATATAATTTTATCTGTAGTTAATCTTTTTTAGTCATGTTTTGATCTTTAGATAATCGTAACTTGTTAACCTTAGCTCCATTTTGACCCATTCCTGCGCTGGATTGTGTGGAAAAATGCGATCCTGTATGTGACGATGTTTGTAGTGTGATATTTAGTTTTTTTGGATCTTGGTGTTTATTGGTGTGTGCCTTTTCGTTTGTTTTCACAAGTAGATATCAATGTTCCAGAGGAGCTGCAAGGATTTTAAGATCAAGACTTTGAAGACCCAACTAAGTCGAGTGAAGGCAAGTTGTGTTCTTAAACATACTTATCATAGTTTTGAAATGTTTTGTTTTATAAACATGTATGCTAATAATTTGTTGAGAATCCCAAGTGTTAGGCTTTACTCTAGTTTTTCCTTATCATCCTTGTCGCCTTAGTATGGTTTTGGGTTATGGAAGGGTAGATGATGCTTAGCCTTGCTTTAGGATAGCAATCATGATAATTGTTCCACGAACTTGATAATGGTCTTGTGCAACAATAATAAAATATGATAGAATAATTTTTGTAGCAACATGGTATAGGGATTTGAACAGGTGGTATGATGAGATGTATGGTTGGGGAAGCGGTAGTCTTGCTCAAATCTAAGGACTGGTTCATGAGATGACCTTTTTGTGTTTAGAGTACAACCATAAGACTGGTATGGGATGGGCCTAAACAAGTAATTTGCTTACTCTCAGTATAGTGCAGACCAAGCAGAAGAGCGGTGAATGGACAATATCTCAGGATCTGAAAGGCGCAAGAGGGGGTTTCCGTTGTTGAAGTGGAATCACGCAGCAGTGAAACCTTAGCTGGTAGACATGTGCTGAGAGGGGCATTCTAAAAGCTTTGTAGTGGTTTCCTAGCCGCACACCTCAGAAGTGTGTAAGCGTCTATCTAACACGGGCATAAAGGAGATAATGACTTGTGGGTAAAGTACAACCTCTGTAGAGTTAAAAGTGAATATTCAACCGTGCTCACAGTCATAAATGGTATAGAATACCTACCATGATTATAACTTGATGGTTTAGTTATTGTGGTCAACTATAGTGGTGGAAACCATAGTTGAGGTGCGGGTCAGTCATGATGGTGGGAATCGTGGTTGAGGTAGTTTGTCTGTAGTTCAACTTTGGCAGTGGGAGTCATGGTTAAGGTGTTTGTTGTTCAACCTTGGTGGTTAGAACCTTTGTTGAGGTGGTCATTTGGTTAGATCAAGATGGATGGAACCTTGAGGTGGTTTTCTATTCACTGAATTATTATTGTTTTTCAAATTATTTTACTTAAATGTTATTTTATGCAAAAGAGCCATTTAGCCATATTCTTACTAAAGCCTTCATATACATACTATTATCCATCACAACTTGCTAAGTACGATATGTACTCACACTTACTATAACCAAACACTCAGTTGGGAAAGAATTCGAAGACCTCATGGAAGGTGCATTCTAGGGAGGTGTTCTCCATCGAATTTTCTCCTGTGGAGTTATCGGTGAAGATGAAGACAACGCTTAGGATCCGCTGCAGTTATTGGTTCTTTGACCTTTGATGGTCTTGTGCAAGACAATTTATCCATTAATCGCACCTTAGAAGTTAGGAAAACAGGGATAATAATGAACCAACCGAAGTTTTGAATATAAGGTTTATCCAATCCTTCCCTCTTCAAAATCTCATGTCCCTCTACCTAGCCCATGACCCCCTACCTAAACCAAATGGTGAACACAAGGAGCAACTATGAGAACAATAACAACCATGCTTCACCTCTAACAAGCATGGAGCTTCTTATGGTGATGTAGACTCAGAACCCTCAAGGAGTGTCATGGTCAATGACCAACAATCAGCAACTGTTGCAATTTCAACCGCAGCCAAGGTCACACAATTACAACAATTAGTCCAAGTTGGAGGATATTCATGGGGGTAAAATTGCCAATGTGCTCCTACACCACTAAATCACTAGCTGTAGATGTTTGGAGCAAGAACTATTGAGAAGAAGGAATCACTATGATAAGGAAGGAGTTCCATGATTAGAAACAAAGAGTTAAGTTAGTAGATGACTATGGGAGTAAGTTCAACAGGTGGAGAAATAAGAACCAGCCCTGTTGGCCCAAGGTAACCCTTAAATTAAGGGGGTAGGCTTCTTCGCAAATCTATCAGCGCAAGAATGTGTTATCTCTAGAAAGGATTCGGAAGAAAAGATCAAAGGAGAGTTTGAGTGTACCAGAAGGGCAATCACTTTGGTTAATGGAGAAGGAGTTAAGGACGAGCTTATGGCAGACATATCAACAATAATAAGGATAATACAAATACGAATGAAAGGATCAACATTGGTGCAGATTTAAACAGACTGAGAATTCTCTTATGTATTGCTTGAAGAAAAATGGAAGCCAAAGGTTGCACATAGATTGCAAAGCATTACCATCAAGAACAAGTGTCCTATACCAAGGACTGAGGATCCGTTTGATCAACTCACGGGAGCTTGAGTTTATCAAGGATAGATCTACGGTCAGGTTATCATCAGGTGGAGATTGGAGCATCGGATAAACCCAAGACAACACTTATCACTCAATATGGATTATATGAGCTTGCGGTCATGTCGTATGGATTGACCAACATCTTGGCTTATTTTCCGTACCTAATGAATAAAGTTTTTATGGAGTATTTGGATAATTTTGGGGTAGTGTGCATTGATGACATACTGGTTTACTCTAAGAGTGAAGAACAACATGAGAGTCACCTAAGAAAAATCTGAGGAAAGCTTGGAAAACATCAGCTGTATGCTAAGCAACCAGTGTGGGTTTTGGTCAACAGAGGTGCCATGTCTTGGACACATACTATCCACCAGAGGAGTTACAGAAGACCCAAGTAAGTTGAAAGAAGTGTTGAATTAGAAATCACCTACCAGTGTTACCGAAGTAAGAAGTTTCCTTGATCTAGCAGGCTATTACCGTTGTTTCGTGGAAACATTTTCAAAGATAACCAAGCTACTCATAGAGTTTCTAAAGAAGGAAAAGAGGTATGAATGGACAAGCGCTTGTGAAGCCAGTTTCAATGAGCTTAAGAAAAGTTAACTACCGCTTGAGTGCTAGTATTTCTTAATATTCAGAAGAACTTTGACATATACTGTGATGCATCTCGACAAGGTCTTGGATGTGTTTTGAGGCAGGAAGGACAAGTCGTAGCTTATGATTCAAGATAGTTTAGGACTCATGAGAAGAATTATCCAACTCATGACTTGGAATTAGCAATAGTGGTATATACTTTGAAGGTATGGAGATATTAACTTCTGGGAAAAAGATGTGAGATATATATGGATCATAAGAGCTTGAAGTATATATTCACCCAGATGGATCTTAACTTGACGCAACAAAGATGGCTAGAACTGATCAAGGATTACGATGTGGAAATCCATTACCACCCAGGAAATGCAAATGTTATGGCAGACATGTTAAATCAAAAGGTATACGGTACCACTGCTATGTTACAAGAAACTCAACTAATTCCGTGTGAAGAATTATGGTGCCATAACCTAGGTCTTGTTGTGGACCTCGGAGTATTAGCCATGGAAGTGGAACCTTCTGTGGATGAGGATATCCAGAAAGGATATGCAGAAAATGGAGATATTAAGGAGATCAAAGAGAATATTAAAATAGGCAAAGATTCAAAGTTTTTGGTGGACAAGAAAGGCATAGTATGGTTTGGCAAGCGCAACTATGTACCAGACCAGAAAGGGCTTAAGGAGATAATCTTAAGAGAACCTCAGAGTTAGCTTACCAAGATGTATTAGGAGTTGAAGGACCGTTATTGATGGCCTGGTATGAAGCAAGGAAATTCCCAAGTATGTGGCAGTGAGTGATGTATGTCAACATGTGAAAGCAGAATGTCAGAAACTAGCAGGATTGCTACAACCCTTAAAGGTACAAATGGAAATAGGAAGAAAGTGGTATGGACTTTATAGTTGGTTTACAACATGGCTAGTCAGAGCCAAATTCATTGTGGATCATCCATGTCCCTCGAAGGTAGCTCATTTTATCCCGGTCAAAACAACCTTTAAAGGAGATAAGTTAGTAGAGTTATATATATCCAGGATTGTGTGTTTACATGGAGTTTCAAAGAGAATAGTGTCAGATCAAGGAACCTAATTTACCTTCCATAGACAAGTGGACAGACAGAAGAAAAAACCAGTTACTTGAGGACATGATGTGAGCATGTGCTTTTCAAAATCATAACAGTTGAGACAAGAACTTGCTATATGTAGAGTTTTTGTGTAACAACAATCATCAGTCTAGTTTACAAACGACCCATTTGAGACAGTGTATGGAAGAAAGTGTAGAACGCCTCTGCATTGGAGTGACATTGGAGAAGGTTAAGTGTTTGGACCAGAGATTCTAAGGAAGAGAAGAAACAAGTTAGGGCAATATGAGAAAAAGTTAAATACAACCCAATCCAGACAAAAGAGTTATGCAGATAACCGACGTTGAGAGTTAACCTTCAAGGTAGGAGATTATGTGTATCTCAAGGTCTCATCTCTAACAGGACTATCGTTTTAAGGTCAGAGGCAAGATGACACCCAGGTACATTGGATCGTTTAAAGTGAATACTAATCATGGAGAAGCAACCTACCAGTTGGAATTGCCACCTAAGCTAGCAGACGTGCATAATGTGTTTCATATATCGCAACTGAAGAAGTGTTTGCGAGCACCAGAGGAATAATTACCCCTGGAAAAAGTGGAACCGTGAGAGGAATTAACATATTTTAGAGATGGCAGAGCGATTGACTCGGAGGAAGGTCATACATATCTGTAGAGTACAATGGAGTCACCATATCGAAGACGAAGCAACCTAGGGACAAGAAGAAGAGCTAAAGGAAAAGTATCCTCACCTGTTTGGAGATCAGCTCAAATCTCAAGGACGAGATTCCTTTAAGGGGTGTAGGTTTTGTAACATAGCCCAAGTTCTTAAAACCCGAAAAATTAAGAACTTTCTCGAAGAGAATAAAAGAGTTTGCAAAAACTAAATAAAAACCCTAAGTGTGTATGTGAGCCTTTATGCATATATACATATATGTGAGTATGTGTGTTATATGTATAAATACATATATACATTGAGGGCTCTTTTTTTATAAAAGAATATCTATATATATATGTATATGTTGATTATTTATTTTATTGTTGATTGATTGATTGAGTTTGTGAAGCTAATATAAGAAATATATATAAGTATATACCATGTGTATATATATATATACGTGTGCATATACATGAGAGCAAAAAGAAGAAAAGCTTTTAGTTTAAAATAGGCTGAAACCTTCCAATATCTCTAGCCCAACCGGTCCATCTCTCTCCCTCTCCTCTCTCCTCTTTGATCAAGCCCGAGTCAACCCTTTCTTCCCCTTTCCCCGCCTGGGCCGGAGTTAGCACATCGTTTCCCTCTCTCTTTGGGCCGCACTCGCTCATGCCTCAGCCCAGTCGCCCCGCCAGCCGCTTCAACCTGCTGAATGTGCACCCGAGTCATCTCGCCTCCGCTCCGAGCCGCTGCTGTGTAGGCCAGCAGGTCGTCCCCGACCTCCTGCCATTCCCCATCAGCTCAAGCTAGAACCCGCCGTGAAGGCCGAGCCAACTCCTCTACAAATTCTAGCCTTATCTCTAAGGGATTCGGGTTTGAACAAGGAAACCACGTCGGACACGAGTAACCATCACCATGGATTCAAACCGAGTTTGGACTCTATCTCTATCCCCTCCCTGCCTATTTATAGTCATCCCTACTCCCTACTAGGAGCATTCCAAGCCTTTTCCCTAGCTTTTCGTCAAGAAATTGATGCCATAGTGCCTGAGGCCGATGCCGAGCCACGATTAGTGCTCCTCGGTCAAGCTTGCCCCAAGAGCGCAGCCAAGACTCCAGAAAGCTTCCTCCACCCTCGCCCTCACCTTCCTTTTTCATCCACTGGAGCACCGGTTTCGCCAAGTCTCGAGAGCCGTCGCCGCCTTCTCTCATCGCTGGCTTGTCTTGTCGCCTCTCTGACCTCGCTATGGCCTAAGGTGATATGCTCATCTACTCCTAATGCTATGCCGCCGCTCTTTGTCATCCATGCACCACAGCCAAGATTCGGCGATCTCTGGTGAGCCTCCGTCGTGCCTGAGCTTCCTCTGCCATCGGTGCCCTCTCTCCGGCCACTTAACCTTCCCAGCCGCCCGATCCAGATTGAACAGCCACAATTAGATCACAACATACCCCTTCAGTAACCAATCCCGAACCGCCACGTGTCCAACTTAAACCCAATCAGCAATTTAGCCACGTCATCAGGCCAACTCATTAGCCACATCAGTAGACTCGCCAACATATTAAGCCCGGTCAGGGTGGTTTTTTTCTTTTTATTTGTTTTATTAATGTGATGACATCATAATGTTTAATTATTGCACAGTAAATAGATTTTCCAAGTAAAAATAATTCCAAAACAACAATAAATAGGAAAATTAATTTCTAATAATGTTTAATAGGTTTATTTAATTCTGTTTAATAGTTTATATAATTTTATAATTCAAATAAATGTTTGTTAATTATGTTTAATGTTTTCATACGGTTTAAATAATATTTTCTAGAATAAAAATAATTCCACAAAATTAGGATAAAATCTGAAATAGTTTTAGTAATGTTTAATAATGTCATCTGTAGTTAATCTTTTTAGTCCTATTTTGATCTTTAGAAAATTGTAGCTTGTTAACTGTAGTTCCGTTTTGACCTATTCTTGCGCCAGATTGTCCAGAAAAATGTGATCTTGTATGTGATGATGTTTGTTGTGTGATATTTGATTCTTTTTGGATCTGGTTGTTTATTGGTGTGTGCCTTTTCGTTTGTTTTCATGAGTAGACGCCAACGTTCCGGGGGAGCTGCAAGGATGTCAAGATCAAGACTTTGAAGACCCAACTGAGTTGAGTGAAGGCTAGTTGTGTTCTTGAACAAACTTATCCTAGTTTTTGAATGTTTTGTTTTATAAACATGCATGCTAATAATTTGTTGGGAATCCCAAGTGTTAGGCTTTACTCTAGTTTTTCCTTATCATCTTTGTCGCCTTAGTATGGTTTTGGGTTATGGAAGGGTAGATGATGCTTAGCCTTACTTTAGGATGGCAATCATGATAATTGTTCCACGAACTTGATAATGGTCCTATGCAATAATGATAAAATATGATGGAATATTTTTTGTAGCAACATAGTATAGATATTTGAGCATGTGGTATGATGAGATGTATGGTTAGGAAAGTGGTAGTCTTGCTTAAATCTAAGGACCAGTTCGTAGGGTGATCTTTCTGTGTTTACAATGCAATCACAAGCCTAGTATGAGTTGGATCTAGCCAAGTAATTTGCTTACTCTCAGCATAGTATAGACCAAGTAGAAGAGTGGTAAATGGATAATGTCTTGGAATCCGAAAGGCGCAAGAGGAGGCTTACACACTTTTGAGGTGGAATCATGCGGCAGTGAAACCTTAGCAGGTAGACATGTGATGAGAGGGACATTGTAAAAGCTTTGTAATGGTGTCATGGCAGCACACCTCGAAAGTGTGTAAGCGTCTAGCTAACACATGCATAAAGGAGATTATGACTTGTGGGTAAAGTACAACATCTATAGAGTTAAAAATGAATATTCAGTCGTGCTCACAGTCACAAGTGGCATAGAAAAACCTACCATGATTATAACCTAATGGTTTAGTTAGTGTGGTCAACTATGGTGGTGGGAACCATAATTGAGGTGTGGGTTAGTCACGATGGTGGAAATCATGGTTGAGGTAGTTTGTCTGTAGTTCAACTTTGGCGGTGGGAGCCATGGTTGAGGTGTTTGTTGTTCAACCTTGGTGGTTAGAATCTTGGTTGAGGTGGTCAGTTGGTTAGGTTAAGATGGATGGAATCTTGAGGTGGTTTGCTATTCATTGAATTATTATTGCTTTGCAAATTGTTTTACTTAAATGTTATTTTATGCGAAAGATCCATTTAGCTATATTCTTGTTAAAACCTTCATATGTATACTATTTTCCATCACAACCTTCTAAATATGATATATACTCACACTTGCTATAACTAAACACTCAGTTGGGAAAGAATTCGAAGATCTCGTGGAAGCTGCATTCTAGGGAGGTGTTCTCCATCGAATTTTCTCCTATGGAGTTATCGGTGAAGATGAAGACAACACTTAGGATCCGCTACAGTTATTGGTTCTTTGACCTTTGAAGGTCTTGTGTAAGATGATTTATGGATTAAGGTATGGATATTGTAATAATTATCATCAATGAAGTCACTATGTGTTGGGATTGATTCTTGAGCTCAACACATATGTGTTTGGTTCTTAGACTGATCTCGACACTTGGTTCAGTCTTAGGATTAGATCTAGATATAACCGTTGTAATTGTCTTTTCCTGAGAATAATCAAGGCGAAACAGGATGTAGGTTTTTTATCTTAAGGGAGGCCTGAACATATATAAAATTTCATATTCTTCTTTTTAATACGCACAGTTGATGATCATAAATCCTTACTTTAAATAAGTATATGAATAATCGACTTTACTAATAATCAACAAACCTTAACCTATTTTTCTAACATTTATTATTAGTTATAAAATAGTTGCATATTAACTAATCAAGGTTAAGTTGATTTCGAGAATAAAAATATTCTGCATTAAAGCATTGAGTAAAATGGAATTTTGGCCCAATCATGGCCATAATTCCATCTCAAAAGGCAAAATGCGGCATCGCCGATCTAGGCCCAAGTGTAGCCTTGGCTTGGCATAGCTTACCCAGTCATGGCCCAGCTTCCTCCTTTTTTGCCGTGGTTTGGCCTAATAGGATCACCTGGCCTCACTCCCTTAACCCCCTCCATTGTGGTCCAACCTGACCGAGTCTCTTGTCCCCTTTATCCTTCTTCACACACGCCCATACCTTGGCTCCTCTGTGCCACTCCTCCTTGGTCACATCGCCTTTCTTACCATCATCACATTGAGTTATCACTAACTGGCTCTCAGGCGCCTCCTTCATGGCAACATGCTTCAGTTAGCCATGAACTTGAGCAAAGAAAGAGAAAGAGGAGAGAGGTCACCTTGGCTTGGTCTTTTGCCCAAATGGCATTAGCTTTGCCATGTGATCCCCTCATCCTATTTATAGATGAAACCTACCCATACTAGTTCATCTATTACTCAAGTAAATGTAGCATGAATATCTACTCTCCATGGAACCTACCTTGAAACAAGGTGGTGATGCTAGAGATGCAACGGATGATTATTCTTTGATGCTCTTAAAGATTCCTTCAACCTCCCCTTTCTCCCTTGCTCTCCTTCATGGCGACATGCTTTGGTTAGCCATGAACTTGAGCAAAGAAAAAGAAAGAAGAAAAATAAAGAGGAGAGAGCTCGCCTTGGCTTGGTCTTTGCCCAAATGGCATTTGCTTAGCCAAGTGACCCCCTCATCCTGTTTATAGATGAAAATGCTCGTCATTTTCTATTGATCCTAAATTCATTTCCTAATTTTGCATGGCTTAGAGAGTAAGCATTGTGATGCATTGTGACACCTTGCATGTGATATGTCACATTGCATGGCTTGGTGATATGGCATTGTGACACCTAAGCCGGTTAGGTGGCACTTGAGGGTATTTTGGTTATTTTTGTGATGGCATTCTTGTGATTTTTACAACTTTGGAGGCTATTTATAGTGTAGGAAAATCTAATCTAATTTTCCTTACATGGAAAATGTGGATTATTTGTAATTGAACCCTTAGCAAATAATCAATATTTGCATGTCGGTCTTTGGCCTAGTCGGTTTGATATTTTCTAGAACTTAAGAGGCTTTTCGGCAAAGGTACATGGCTTGGAAAAGACAAAGGACTTATATTTGGATTTTTTGGAAAGTTTCCAAAAAATTCCATGAATATTTAGTTATGAGCTAATTAATAGTCACAATTAAATCCTCATAGAGAATTTAGAAAAGAGTTGTATTCAAGGTTTTGCCATAGTTAGCATTCTATAGCAAAATGCTGTCTACGGAGAAGAAATCCTATAGCAAAATGCTCTCTACGGAGAAGAAACCCTATAGCAAAATGCTCTCTACGGAGAAGAAATTTCCAAGAACACTACTCCTCTTAGATGATTACATACGTACGTGCATATGTATGTATGCATGCATACATGCATGTATGTATGTAATTGATCAAAGACGTGTAAATATGAATGAATGAAATGAGATGTATGCCATGTATGTGACGAGCAAGAGGTGAGAGATCAGATAGGTTATGTTTCCAACCAAGGAGCTGCAGTGAGCTCACAACTACTATTTAGTGTGAAGAACCAAACAGAAACTATAGGCTATTGCTAGTATCGTGACAGTAGTGCGATCACAACACCACGTGGTTGTCCTGTTCAATGTTAGTAATAGCTAAAACCTGAGGTATTTCAGCTTTGAGGACAAACATATATAAAGCAGATCTCGGCTACGTACTGGCCGAAGTTATAACATGGTGAACACTACAGTTATAATATGATCAATACTACAATTACAACATGATAGATACTCTAGTTATCACATGGTAGACACTCTAGTTATAATATAGTAGACACTCTAGTTATGACATTTATTTTTTAGTGTAGACTAGTTATAATATAGTAGACACTCTAGTTACAATATGTATTTGTAACCACTCTATGTCTGTAATTGCAACAAAAAGTTTCAATCACTCTATACTACATATTATAATTTGATAAGCATGTGACTCCTTCAGATACGATCAATATTACTAATATTTCCCAAATCATATAAGGTCCAATTACAAGAGTATGTGCACGATAATTAGACCACCAGGTGAACTCATTTCTCGCTATCCATGCTTCCTTGGATGGATTACTACTAAATTCTTGTGATATTTTATTGCTTAGGAACGTGAGAGAAGCACCACAACCTTACCCAGACATCACCCCTCGAAGGTCAAGTCTACTCAGACTCGAGGCTGAGCTCTAGTCGTGGTAGTGGTCGACGTCGTGGTTGTGGTCAAAGTCGTGGTCGTGATCGTGGTCGAGTCTCAGGATAGCACGTCAGTAAAACAGACATAACTCTCTTATACGAAGTTCGTTTAGGCGATCTTGGACATACTGGAAAACCTATGACGAGCCCTTTCCAATGGATATGAACTCGACCAAATATACCTTATAGTATAGTCAAAGTTAAAGAAATAAGATGTTGTGCCACTATTTTAGACCTAGTTGAGTCTTGTAATCATATTGGGGTCGAAGTCCAAGTTGTGTATGCCTCTTTCCATAACTACACAATCCTAGATGGGCCTCCTCACGTCCCCCTATAAATATACAATAGCCATCATAGTTTAGGCTCGGGTTTAGTTTAGATTATTCTGTTTTAGATAGTTTCACCTTTTATCGGTTTGTTGAACCCCAACTTGAGTACTACATTTGTAATTAGCAATATTCAAATTGCATCTACCTGTTCTTGCTTGTGTTCTCGATTCGCTTGTAAGAAAAGCCCTTGGCAAAGTCAACCACGTCTTGGCATGGTTGATAACCACGGGGTAGTGGTGTAGTGGTTGCGAGGGTTCTCGATCTATTCTGGCCGGAGCCTTAGGATCATCAATGTCGAAACTCCATCAATCGACTTATCGTATTAGCTTCAGAAGATCGGGCAAGAGCACATCATAAATCCTCTATGCACATAATTGTAACTGGTTACCAGCGCTGCTCACAAGGTGGAAACATGCTCTATGCCTATAGTTGTAGCATATAGTTTCAATCACTCTATGCTTATAGTTGTAACTCTTCTATGCACGAAGTTGCAATCGCTGCTTGGTCTCCAGTGGGCCCACAGGGTTGGTTGGTGGGAGCGGGTGGTGCACGCTCAGTCTGTGGGGCTGGCGCGCGCATCAGAGCCTAGTTGGCTACTCGATCGGGCATGCGCTCAGCCTGCACACACATATATATATGCACGAGCTATTCTACACAGGTGTAGATCGACCCAACTCATCCCGTGCGCACCATGTCTGCTCGCCCGTGCCCGGACCCGCTTGCGTCGACACAACTCGTCTTGCGCTCGCTCGTGAATGAGCACCCATGCATCCTGTGTGCCCCTCAACGTTGTTCTCCACGCGACACATCCCCCCACAAAAAGCACCGCTCACCGTCCTTCAATATGAGTGCACATGCATGCATGTGCAAACACTATACAAGTTCATTTATTCTAATCGATTGTTTATTCTAATCTATGTGCATGCGTCATTCTTCAATCACTTCATACACATGCTGCAAGTAGTATCAAACCATACATAGACATGAACACACTTGATGAACTCAATGTCACAAGTTAGAAATAAGAACATGCTATCGCTTCATAATTACAATAACATTACTCTCAAATTGATACTGCTGACACTACTTAACAAATTTACTGACCAATAACTACTGATGCTATTAAACAATTATTGATACTACTAGTAACTACTGACTACTGGGGCATGAATCAGCTACTAACAACTACTGAACAAAAACTACTTACACTACTGAAAAAACTACTAATACTACTAGCAACTACTAACACTACCGACACAATCTACCGAACAATTTTACTATAACTTACTAAAGCTACCGACACAAACTACTGAACAATTTTACTAACACTACTGAACAATTTTTCTATGATTTAAAACTACTAAACAACTACTAACATAAATAAGAATTAATTAAAATTATTGAAGAATTACTGAACACTACTGAATAATTATAGGGCTGCTACTAAACTACTAACGATTACTGACTTGGAACTACTAACACTACTGACATTTCTGAATAGTCTTTCTATGACTTGAAACTACTAAACAGATACTGATATAACTACTAAGTAAAACTATAGACAACTACTAACACTACTGAATAATTTTTCTAGAATTCAAAATTACTAAACAACTACTAACATAAATACTAAAGAATTACTAAAAATTATTGAAGAATTACTGAACACTACTAAACAACTATATGACTACTATTGAACTATTGAACACTACTAGATTGTACCTGGATCCCGATCGAACTTTGAGCCTTTCGTAATTTTGTTTTCAATTTTCGCGTTGTTGAGTTTGAGTCCATCGTCGGTGTCTTTGTTGCTGGTCGAGTTATCGTGTTCTAGTTTCTAGTGTCGAGTCTTTGCTAATTTAGTCGTCAAGTAACTCGGCATGCTCTAGTCTGCTAAAGCCGAGTTTGTGTCCCCAATCGGGATCCGACCACCCACTCGGGTTCTGACCAGTCACTCAACCAACCATTCGAGATCCGACTACCCACTCAGGGTCCGACCAGTCAATCTGACCACCCACTCGGGTTCCGACCAGTCACTCGGGTTTCGACCAGTCACTCCAACCACCCACTCAGGGTCCAACCATCTAGTCATCGCGACCACTTAGTCGGAGTCGCCCACCTTCTTTTTATTACCTTTATACGCTACTCTCCGAAAAAAAGTTTGTGACCCACGTACCTCACTAGTCTTAGAAAAGGTAGTAGAAGAGTTTTGAGTTTCTGTCACATTCAAAAAAAAGAGAGAAAAGAAAAGCAAGCAAGAAGCAAAGAGTGCCAAAAAAAATCAGAGAAAGAAAGAGAGAATTAGTTTGCATTGCGAATTTTGTTCCATTGTGCTTGTGCCTTATATAGTTTTCGGCCTGCTTGAGCTAGTTCTAGGAACGTGTTCGGGCCAACAATTGTGATGAGTATTATGAACTTTTATTCAGCTTTGCTAATCTGATTTCATCAATTGCTATTCATTACTCCTAAATATTGTCTGTCCAAGGTACACCTTCTCTCGATCAGAACGGTATCTTCCCTTGCAACTACCTCACTCGCACCCAATAAGATATCACGAACTAGTCACCGGTTATGCCAACTATGGTGATTGGTAAGAATACTTGCAAGAGCATGGTACGACGCTTGAGAGAGTGTGACTCCACCTCCACTACATATTAGTCGATAGGGATAATTTATCTTTCGTTGTTTTCTATCTTTGACTAACCATGGCGGGAGAAGTATTGGAGGCACAGGAGTGTGTTTTGAGGAAAGAACTCATAATGGTGTTGAATGATCATCGACAAGCTATTAATGACGACATCGATAAGAAGCTTGTGAAGATAAACACTACATTGTAATAACTTAATGATAGTATTGCCATGCTCAATACACACTTTGATCAAGTGGTTAATCAGCCACCATACCATGGGTGTGTGGATCCTCATGGCGCAGCCTATGAGAAAGAGAAGTCCATCACAGATGATAAAATTTTGAGGCAAGAACAAGACGTCTTTGATGCATGATAACGGAATCGATTGAACTTCAACTGTTAAGGTATGAGACGCAATAATTTTCAGCAACATAACCCACGTGTTAATAATGATCCATTTTCTAAGGTTAAGTTTACTATACCATCTTTTGTGGGTGCTTATGACGCTGAAAAATATTTAGATTGGGAGATGACGGTCGAACAGAAGTTTAATCCTCATTTGGTTCCTGAAGTGTATAGAGTTAGGCAAGCCACTAGTGAATTTAAAAATTTTGCAATCATCTGGTGGAACATGGTATGCATTGACAGATTAGCACGTACTACATAGAATGCTTTAAAGGTTGCTATACGTAATAAATTTGTTCCATGCTCTTTTAAACATGATTTGTGTAAGAAATTGCAGCGCTTAAACCAAGGTGATAGATCCATAGAAGAATATTATCAGGAGCTACAAATTAGTATGTTGTGTTGTGATATTATTGAGGATGAAGAGGCTGCAATGGCACACTTTATGGAGAGTTAAGACGTGAAATTCAAGACATAGTTGATTACAAAGAATACGATAGTGTTCCTAAATTGTTCCAACTTACATGTTTGGTAGAAAAAGAATTGCAGGGATGACAACAGAGGCTAAGGAGCAATTTTGGAAGTATGACTACTTCAAAATCAACACCGGGATAAGTTAAAATAGCCCCACGTTTATCTACATGATCTTACTACTCCCTTCTCGAGTAGGGTGCATTCAGCAGTACCTTCAACACCGTCACACACTCCCGAGGTAAGCAAATCTGTAAGTATGCAGGGTCCAGCCAAGAGCTCTTATTCGGTTGCTTCTACAGGCCCATCAACTGGGATTGTATGGCACTTGTCGGTGACATGGGAACCAGAGGTCCCCAAGTCCCGAGGCCAGGACAGCAGAATGCCACGTGGTGCCTTCCCTCGGGGACCATCTCCCCGAGACCCGAGAAGACCCAGTTCCGGGAGGGGTGCTCGGGGCCATGAACAGTGGTCCCCGAGTACCCAGAGTTCCCCGAGGACCCAAGAAGACACAGTTTCGGGAGGGGTGCTCGGGACCATGAACAATAGTCCCCGAGTACCCAGAGTTCCCCGAGGACTCGAGTAGAGCCAGTTCTGGGAGGGGTGCTCGGGACCATGAACAGTGGCCCCCGAGTACCCGGAGTTCCCTGAGGACTCGAAAAGAGACATATTCGGGAGGGGGCGCTCGGGGCTATGAAGAGTAGTCCCTGAGCACCCAAAGTTCCCCGATGGCCTAAGAAGCTCCTTGTTGGTGGATCCCACAAGGGCTCAACGGTGAGGTGTCAATTGGTGAGAGGCCCGATGCTGCATTTAAGAGGGAGCGTGGCCTGTCACTTCCAACCACTCCCCCCCACGCCTGTCATACTGAGTACGTCAGTCCCTGCCATCTCCTGGCAGGAAGGTGTGGGGACATTTAATACGACACGTCCCATCGCACGTCACCCTACGGGACCCATAAAAGAAATGGCTTGGAGATATCGTCGCTGGGCTTAAGGCATATCGCCTGCCCCCCTGCTGCGTCAGACCTGCCCTGACCGAGCGAGCATGCAGGGTTGTTCGGTAGCTGCCCGGTGGGCCCCCACTGCACTTGCTAAAGTTGGGCATATTGGGCGACGGGATCGGCCGAGGGTGCATTTTCAACCCCCTGTAACATCAAACTGCAGCCCCATGACGGTGACTTTCCATTTATGGCTCATGGGAACTCGTGCCCCCCTTTCCGGGCACGCCAAGCCTCCCTCAACAGGATAAAAGGGGGGTGCACTTCGTAACAAACAAGTCTGAAGCTCGACGAACAAGTCTCAGGAGTTCTAGCTCACAGCTGAAGGTCGGAGAGATCGGCACTTGAAGACCGAAGCTCTAGACTTAGACAAAAAAAACCTTGTAATATAGAGATCTAGAGAGAGGCATTCCAAGAGCATTAATAGCATACACACAGGAGTAGGGTATTACGCTCCGTGTGGCCTGAACCTGTCTAAAATCTCTTGAGCATTTACTCTCACCAGTAGACGATCATCCGTCCCACCTACATCTCACATATACGCATTAAATCCACGTACGAGGTAGATCCAGAATCAGCCTCCCGACCGAATCTCAAAGGAGGTCCCAGGATCCTCGCTTGCAGTGTTCACCCACCGACAGCTGGCGTGCCCAGTTGTCAAGGTTACCAAGAACAGGGCAATCCAATTCATCCGCGGTATCACAAGTTGCTTCGGCGTCCCGAACAGGATCATCACCAACAATGGTACCCAGTTCACAAGTGCCCTGTTCGGGGAATACTGCGAGGACCTCATGATCAAGCTTTGCTTCGCCTCTGTCACTCATCCTTAGAGCAATGGGCAAGCCGAGCATGCAAATACTGAGATACTGAAAGGGCTCAAAACCCGGACCTACGATGTGCTGGCAAAGCCTGGGAAAGGGTGGATCGACGAACTGCCTGCTGTGTTATGGGCCAACCGGACCACGGCAAGCTGGGCCACCAGGGAGACACCTTTCTTCCTCGTCTACGGCACTGAGGCGCTCCTCCCCTCCGAGCTCACGCTCGGCTCCCTTCGGGTGAATGCTTACTCAGAAGGTGAACAGTAACAGCGAAGATGCGACGACGTGGATCACTTGGAGGAGTGCCGGCAACGAGCCGCTGTCCGAAACGCCAGATATCAGTAGAGCCTGCGGCACTACCATCAGCGCCACATCAAAGCCCGGTCACTCGAGGTTGGGGATCTAGTTCTCCGACGTGCCCAGACGCGCGAAGGAAAGAATAAACTCTCCCCCATGTGGGAAGGCCCCTTCATCATGACCGGTGCCCCACAGCAAGGCTCGTTTTTGCTGGCCACAGAGGACGGGCAGCCTCTCCCAAAGGCGTGGAACATCGAGCATCTGCGCAAGTTTTATCCCTAGGTGAGCTTGTTTGTGCTCAGGCCAACCAGAACAGGGGCCTTCCCCTGCCCAAATTGGCCGGGGGCTGCCACCAACCATGTAAGTTAGCACTTCTATACAAAAAGTCAATATACACTCATATTACTCCTATTCCAAGTTTTTCCTCTGAAATCCATATGTTTAATCTGCTTGGTGAGATGCTCGATTTGTGCAAGAAAAACACGCTCTCTCATTTTTCCCGCTGATAAAAATGGATCCCGGTCGGTATGCGCGCAGGCAGTGACTGTTATGGTGCCCGGCTGCATGGCAGTACCCCGAGCACTACCGAGCCTCTGGGGTTCTCAGGTAATCCTACCGCTCGAACATAAGTGGTCGGGACCGCCTAGACCCCAGGGGCGGGCTGTCAGTGCTCAGCCTGGTCAATCCTACCCCGTGGACCACCGAACCATTGGACCTCTTGGTTATGCCTATGTCTGTACACTTCGCCGGTCCAGGCATTCGAGAGGTCTCAGGTCAAAAATGAGAGCAGTCTATAATGAGTACCGTACTAACAGAGCGCACCAAGCAAAAAATCTTTGCCTATTTTTCAAACTTACAGATAAATGCTCGAGAACCAAGCAGCCCGATTACAAGGGCCTTAGTGCCCAGGGCGCTGCTCGAGACTCTGGGGTCCTCGGGTAATCCTACCGCTCAAACATTTGTGGTCGGGACCACCTAGGCCCTGGTTCCGTGACCGGGTTTCCAGTGCTCGGGTGCCAAAAAGACGTCCTGGGGGCTTAGGCGCTCTGCACAAGGGAACCCATGTTCCCGGGCAGGGCATCTACCCTTTCCTGGACCGATCGGCCGGAAGGCTGACAGCTACCGGGTGAGTTACTAAAGTTATATGAATTTTCTTTCATACATACGCAATAAACTATCGTTTCCGAGTTATCCTCGGGACCCTCGCATGCTAATCTGTTCGGCGAGATAGTCTCCTCGCGCGCAAAACCCCGCCCACGTGCTCGCTTTTCCGGAACGACAAAAACAAACAGTAGTCGGTGTACCGTACAGGCGGCGATGGCTGACCTAGGTCCTTTATGGTGGTTGTGGTGCCCAGCCAGCTTGGTATTACCCCGAGCACTACCGAGCCTCTGGGGTTCTCGAGTAATCCTACCACTCAAACATGAGTGGTCGGGACCGCCTAGACCTCAGGGGCGGGCTGTCGGTGCTCGGCCTGGTCAGTCCTACCTCGGACACCACCAAACCATGGGGACTCTTGGTCGCGTTTCCGCCCGCACACATCCCGATTTATTTGTTTGAGAGGTCGCAGTGCGAAAAGTGTTCACTGGTCGTGGCGTGTATCGTGCCAGGTGGATTTGTCTCCTGAGCAAAGAAGTTCGTGTTTGTGTCTCTTTGACTCAATAGTTGTGGACTCGCAAGGGCTCGGGGGCTAGACGCTCGGGCGGTCCCACTACTCGAACGATGAGTGGTCGGGGCAACCTAACTTCTCGGGGGAAGACTGTCGGGCTCGTCCCGGCCAGTGCCTCTCGGGACATCAAGCAAAAGCAAACAACATAAAGAACAATTACAGAGTGGAGTTCGATCCCAAGAGTGGCTTCCGGCCGGCTTGGTAGTACCCCGAGCACTACCGAGCCTCTGGGGTTCTCGAGTAATCCTACCGCTCGAACATGAGTGGTCGGGACCGCCTAGACCTCAGGGGCGGGCTGTCAGTGCTCGGCCTGGTCAGTCCTACCTCGGACACCACCAAACCATGGGGACTCTTGGTCGCGTTTCCGCCCGCACACATCCCGATTTATTTGTTTGAGAGGTTGCAGTGCGAAAAGTGTTCACTGGTCGTGGCGTGTATCGTGCCAGGTGGATTTGTCTCCTGAGCAAAGAAGTTCGTGTCTGTGTCTCTTTGACTCAGTAGTTGTGAACTCGCAAGGGCTCGGGGCTAGACGCTCAGGCGGTCCCACTACTCGAACGATGAGTGGTCGGGGCAACCTAACTTCTCGGAGGAAGACTGTCGGGCTCGTCCCGGTCAGTGCCTCTCGGGACATCAAGCAAAAGCAAACAACATAAAGAACAATTACAGAGCGGATTTCGATCCCAAGAGTGGCTTCTATTATATTAAAAGGAACCGTTCAGAAGGGGATCACTCCCATATTTACAACATTCCAAAAAAACCACAGTCAAGGACTACCTCAAACATCGATAGAAAGCTAATAGAATATTGTATCCAAATATTCAAATTATAAGCTTTAATTTAAGAATCTTAATATGTAATAGAAGAATATTTCCCAAAAAAATAATCATTGCCAGTTCTAGAGAAAAAGATACATTTCCACAGACGGTTGACCTTAGGAACTGCCTGTGGAAATAAGGTCAACTGCCTATGGAAATCATTTCCACAGGCGGTTACTAAGTCAACTGCCTATGGAAATGACTGTTATATATAAAATTGCGCAAGGCCCCAAAAACCCTAGCCTTTTACTTAGTTTGCCCACGTCGTCAGGCTGCCAAATTAACCGTGCCTCTCGAGCTTTCCGCCGCCTCAGTCCACCGCGCCCTCTTCCTCCGTCCACCGCACGCTCTCCCCCGACGAGGAGAGCCATCCCTCTCTGTCCGCCACCCCCCAACGAGGAGCCGCGACCTCTCTGTCCGCCCTCTCTGTCCGTCGAGTTGAGGAGGAGCCACCGCCACCCAAGCCACCGAGGAGGAGCCGCCACCACCCGAGGTACCAAGGAGGACCTTGCCACCGAGAAGGAGCCGCTACCGCTTGAGGTACCCTAATCCCGCATATGCCCCCTAACCCTAACTACTAGGTGAGTAGCCATCCCCCTTGTCTACCCGACCAAGCCGTCGTAGCCGGTGCTCCGGCCGAGCCGTGGTCCTTTCTTGTGCTCTGTGATGCCCGGCCGAACCGTCATAGCCGGTGCTCCGACCGAGCCGTGGTCCTTTCTTGTGCTCTGTGATGCCCGGCCGAGCCATCATAGTCGGTGCTCCTGCTGATCCGTGGTCCTATCTTATGCTCTGTGATGTCTGACTATCGTGTCGCCGTGCTCTGTGATGCCCAGCCATCGTGCCACCGTGCTCTATGATGCCCGACCATCGTGCCGCCGTTCTCTGGGAATATATGTTCTCAGCTCTATGATGATAGTGGGCTAAGTTTGTTTAGTGTTTCATTTGTGCTCTTGAGCTAGGCTGTAGTAGCCAATTTGTGATCTTGTTTCATTTTTGCTCTCTGTGCTCTGTTCGGTGGGTGCCCTAGTGCTTGTTCTAGTCAGTGCTGGTGCTCTTTGGTGCCTTGAGCTCTCTGTTTCCTTTGGCCTTGCTGGTAGGCGCCTCAGCTCTGTGATGATAGCAGGCTAAGTTTGTTTATTGTTTCATTAGTGCTCTTGAGCTAGGCCGTAGTCATCAATTTGTGATCTTGTTTCATTTTTTATATCTGTGCTCTGGTCGATGGGTGCCCCAGTACTTGGTCTGGCCAGTGCTGGTGCCCTTTGGTGCCTTGAGCTCTCTGTTTCCTTTGGCCTTGATGGTAGGCGCCTCAGCTCTGTGATCATAGTAGGCTAAGTTCGTTTAGTGTTTCATTTGTGCTCTTGAGCTAGGCCGTAGTCGCCAGTTTCTGATCTTATTTCATTTTTGTTCTCTGTGCTCTGTTCGATGGGCGCCCTAGTGCTTGGTCTAGTCAGTGCTAGTGCCCCTTGGCGCCTTGAGCTCTCTATTTCCTTTGGCCTTGCTGGTAGGCACCTCAGCTCTATGATGATAGCGGGCTAAGTTCATTTAGTGAATCATTCATAGTCGCTAGTTTGTGATCCTGTTATATCTCTGTTAATCAATTTTGCATTCTGTTGGAGAGCATTTTTGCTCTCTGTGCTCTGTTGGGTGGGCACCCTTGTGCTTGGTCTAGTGAGTGCTAGTGCCCTTGTGGCACCTTGAGTTCTCTGTTGCCTTTGGTCTTGCTTGTAGGTGCCTCTGTTGAGTGTTGGAGGTCGATTGGTACTGTGTAGTTAATTTTATCAGAGTTTTATACTTGATCATTAACTTGGGTAGCTCGACCTAGCTCTAGAGGTGATTTGTTACATTATTCGGTAAATCTTAGTATGCGTTGGATGGCCATTAATTCAGTAACCCGCACTGAGAGCAATCTCTTTGTTTTAACACTTGTTCAGTTGGTTCCTGTCTTAAGCTTGGTGTGAAACAGCAACATATTTAAGTTCAGTATTATGTTTTCTTCCTCTCTGTTTGTTGTGTGGGGATTTTGTTGTTGCATAATTATCTCTTAATCAATCAACAAGCTTACTGTTGCAAGCATAATGAACAAGTGCATTTTAGTGAATTTAGTGTGATTTGTTTTAATGTCGTGGTTAATTAGACAGATTATGCTAATTTTTTTGTTCGTCCTCTAAACATTGTTTATCCAATATAATATTAAATTATCTGATTCCATTTGCTTAGGGTTTATTTGCGGTTGTTGTGATTTATTTGTAGAATCTAGTTGGTTAGAGGAATATTTGTCATTCCTAGTGTGATTTTTGTTGTTACATATCCTAAGAAGATGCTTCCAACTAACAATTGCATCTAAAAATAGAAATTAATAAGCACTTTTTAAAAACCACCGCAATGACAAACGAAGCCTTATTCTGTTGTATAGTCCCGTCTGCTACAAGCCTTACCTTGTACCACCCTACCATTCAACAAGTAAATTGACCGCTATGTCCATTTGTATCTTGCGTAAGATTGGTATCTGCTCAATCTCCTGCTCTCTAACGAGGGAGTACGAGCTCCGTGTATCTTGCGCAAGATTGGTATCTGCTCGATCTCCTGCTCTCTAACGAGAGCTCGTACTCCCTCGTTAGAGAGCAGGAGGTCGAACGGAGATGCACAACAGTGGGGAAAAGGCCATGGGTTGTCGCGCTGGCGAGGACTCCAAGGATCTTTTAGGATTGAGTAGAGAAGACAACAATGTAGCGAATCTTTTAGGATCTGTCAAAATGTCATCAAAATTTATCAACAATTTGTTCAAAACACATATATTGATTCCTTTTCTTTCCTCTAAACTAATATTATTGCATCTTACTTCACAATGGTATCTTTCTAGGTAACAATAATCCAGTGGTCAAGTAAGTACCATGAGGCATAAGAGTATAGTTACCCCTAAGAAACCAGAAGCAAGCAGAATGTCGAATTGGAGCCCAAGCCCGCTCGCGATAGAGGGCGGCCCGGTACAGAGGATGCTCACAATAGAGGGCTCCCCAGCACAGAGATTGCTCCCAATAGAGGACGCTCTGGCACAAGATGAGGTAGATGCAAGCAGGAGGTCGGATAGGAGCCCAAGCCTGCATCAGCCATCCTCTGACAGCAACGAAAGCTCGTGCTCGTATCACAGCCCGAGCCCTATTCTGTGCGATAGGGAGATCCGACGTCAGGAAAGTGACAATGACTATGATCCCGCCGAAGATGTATTTAGTTGAGTCAATGCATTTTATACTTCTTAAATGGAAGAATATTTTTTTATTTATGTCAACTCTCCTTTTTTTTCTCTCTAGAGGGTCAGGGAGCAAAGATCTTTGCGTCGATCATCTGCGCCACAACCTTCCGCTCCCTCTATACCTGAAACTTTGAGTTTCACTAGGGGTACGCTGAAACAAAGACGGGGCGAGCATAGCAGAAACAAGTTGTCGTCCGGCATTTATACAATAGCACAGGTCGATGTTGAAGGGGAGTCTGTTGCACCTCGTGAGGCCTGCACCAAATTCCGCAACAGTTACAGATTTCTTGTCAAGGAGTACGTCCCAATCACTATAACTGATTGGCGGTAGCTGTCAGATGAGACGAAGGAGTTCCTGTGGGCAACATTGCATAGAACCATCCGATTCCCCTCAAGAACAGAGGAAGTAGCCAAATAGAATGCATTGAAAACTATGGGAAAGAGCTTCCAGAGCTAGAAGAGTGAGCTGAATAAGGACTTCGTAAAGAAGAACTTGGTACCCTTTAATAAATACAGAAAGATTACGCCAGACCAATGGACAGAGTTTGTTAGGCAGAAGACCACACCTGAGGCCATCAAACTGGGTGAATCGTTCAAGCACCTTGCGAAGAAGAACAAGCATCACCATCACCTGGGATCGTCTGGGTACGCCCCCATAATTCTTGAGTGGAGAAGGCAAGAAGAAGAGGCTTCCCGAGCTGGGAAACCCAACCCTTTGGAAAATTGTGAGGAGCGAAGCTGGAACTAGGTCTACGCTTGATCACAACGAACCGAGTCTGGGGACTTAGCCTTCCAAAGCCCCGAGACCATAGAGGTGACCCAGACCAATCAACAGATTGCTAAAGAAGGGTCTCTAGAGCCCGACAGGGAGAATGACCTTCTTACCAAGGCCCTGGGGAACAAGGAACATCCGGGTCGCACTCGAGGTATTGGATAAAAGTGGGTTGGAAGCATGGGTTCCCAGACGCCACGGGCCCGTACAAGACCCATAATAGATATAAGAAGACCCTAGCGGAAGAGATACAAGAACAAGTTAAGTTTCAGTTCATGAAGATGTGGAATGAAAAGGAGAAGGAAAAGGCAGCACTAATGATGATAGAGAAACCAACAAGCCCAGGCTTTCGGAGCAGCGCCGGGTCCACGCAGATCGATAACCAGAGATATCATGTGGATGATATCACAGAAGCTACCCCTTGGATGCTAAATGTTCCGATTGGTAAGGCAGACTTCACTATCGAGGCTGCCACGGGCCAGGCCATTCCAGGTCGTGTGTTTCACAATCAAGATATTCCGGCCGATAACACCAGGGTAGAAGTGGACTCGGTACAGCCACTTTTCATGAAGTACATGCTTGACATCAGCACACCTGAGGGTATCGAGATTCTCGATGAGGCTGTTGGCAACTTCATTCTATGGCCCCAACAAGATATCATCTTCAGCCGTCAGAAGTCACAATCGCTAGCATCACGGCCGCCCCCGCGTCCAGCATCTCTGCCTCAGGCACCTTCGCCCCAGAGCCAAGCCTCGCCGCCTCAGGCACCTCCGGCCCAGAGCCAAGCCTCTCTGCCTCATGCACCTTCGCCCCCGCACCCAGTATCTATGCCTCAGGCATCTTCGCATCGTGCTTCACCGTATGCGACTCCGGCACCTTCGCCTCCACCGTCTGCGACTCCGGCATATCTGCCTCCAGCGTCTGCGCCTCCACCACATTCACCTGAGCATCAGAGAATCCCTATCATGGTTACCTCGTATGAAAAGACTTTGCCATCTCCAGTGAAGAGTGGCTTCTGTCCTCATCAAAATCAAAGGCATCATCCGCTCAGGAATCTCCAGCGAAGGGCAATCTCATGAAAGAGATCGACAAAACATTAAGTACCTCTCAGTTAGATTTCTTGCCTACACCGGATGTTCCTGAGAAATATGAGCATGGCAAGCCATTTCTGCCATTGTTTCAACTCTCAGAAGGTCCATGGAAGATGAGGAGATTCCACGAATGGTACATGAGGGCAAGTCGCGTGGGGTTATCCATAATCACTGCTTCTATCCCCGCTAATGTTTATCTAAGCAGAGACTCCTATCTCATGGTGGATTTTAAGGACATGCACGCTTTGTTCCGCCGCGACAAACTCGACGTCAATCTTATAAGCGTGTGGTGCCTGTAAGTGCCTACAATCTACTCTTACGTTCATATGTCTACCAAGGTATGCTATAGAAGCTAATGACTAGTGACTTGTTCTGTAGGATGCAATTTAACGATGCTGAAAAGTTGAAGGCACCCGTCGGATTCATTAATCCGCAACGGATTTCCCAGCCTAACATGGTCGTGAACTTGAGGACTGATGACCCCAAGATTAAGGGGAATAGTAACAAGGAGAAATCAAGGGTCATAAGAGAAATTATCAAAACACGCAAACTTGAAATGTCAACCTATATAGGAAGAGCTATGCTAGAAATACAGGACAAGGACTACATCTTGGCTCCCTACAACTTTAAGTAAGTGTGATACGTCATGAACCTAACATAAGTATTCAACTTAATTGATCGATCAAGAATCTAACATAAGTATTCATGTAGCGACTACTATATTTGTATAATGCTGATGCTGAAGTCGAGCAAAATTGTGGTCCTTGACTCAGCCGATCTTCAACAAAAATCCGACCAAGATTTCATTGACGTTATACAGAGGTAAAGGAAATCTCCATACATAAAATTCTTATAAATTATTTATAAATTGGCAATTACTTATTGGCATTTGAATAGGGCCTACAAGTGGTACGTAACGAAAGGTGGGATACAGGATACGGCCAAGCCAGATGCGATGACGGTCCGTACACAATTTTCGGTAATAACACACTTATAATGCTTGTATCTCACTATTTATGACGAAGAGTCTTATTGAACTAACGAATATGTTGCGTTTTTATTTGAAGTGCCACAAGCAAGGTTTTGATAGCGTTCTTTGTGGATACTATGTTTGCCAATTTCTTAGGGTAAACAGGAGGTACACAACGAACCTTGAGGACGTAAATCATCATTGTGCTTGCATATTCTTATTTGGTTATATTTTCGTTGTCAGTAGTGTTTTAACTCTTTTAGTTGTGTTTTCATTCCAGGCACGGATGATCCAACGTACCAACCTCTCTCTTACAGACAAAGATATCCAAAACGTCCAACGTGACATGTGTCGGTTTATTATGCACGAAGTCATCCACAGGAGTGGCAAATTCTTTGACCTCGGAGGCGAATTAGCTAGCCATCAGAGGCTTTGTGAGTGGGAGAAGAAAAACTCTTAGCAATATAGGCTTGTGATGTAAAAATACTTGTGAATATTATTGTAGTTGTGTTAAATATTGAAATTTGTGATGCTATTGAAATATGTGATGTTGAAATCTGTATTTAAACTGTGTGAAATCTAGAGAGAATAAAATATATGCTCATTAATTTTTTAAGAAATACATACCACAGACGGGTCCTTATATCACCCGCTTGTGGAAATCTTTAGTGGGCCGCCTGTGGAAAAGGTTTTCACAGGCGGTTCCATAAGAGGACCGCCTGTGGAAAACCATTTCCACATGCAGTTATCTTAAGGAACCGCCTATGAAAAACTATTTTCACACGTGGTTATCTTAAGGAACCGCCTATCAACCGCATGTGGAAATAGTTTCCCACAGGCGGTCTATTTTACGCTTATGGAAATCATTCATTTCTGCAGGCCTTCGATCCGAGGTGAATTGGCTAAACGCCTGAAATTGGTTATGATCCGCCTCTAAAAATTGCTTTTGTAGTAGTGTATAATTGTGCTGATTTCAATGTAGTTCCCATGCAAGCATGCTTTCTTTTGCTAAGATGACCATGGGAGTTTGGTACTGATGCAACACATCATGGTAGAAGTAATAAGTACACTCTTATGTATAAAGGAAATAAAATAACTTTTCTACCTTTAACCCCTACTGAAATTGTGAAATATGAACAAGAGATAGCTGAAAATAAGATAAAAGAGTTTGAGAATGAATCTAAAAATCAGCAAATAGTGGAAAAAGCTTTTCCACCCAAAAAAGAGAAAGCAACAACAACTTCTAAGTCTGATAAAATTAGACTGAAAGGGTGTGTTATGTTTGCTACTAAATCTAATCTAGTTGAAATTTATGCTAATGAGCTATCATGCTATGCTTTGATATGCAAAGAGGCATTAGTTTCACTAGAGAATTTATCTAGCCCTTTGCCTACTGCTGTTGCTAGCCTTTTGCAGGAGTTTGTAGATGTATTTCTAGCTGAGGTACTCCGGGATTACCACCTATTCGAGAGATTGAGCATTAAATTGATTTGATTTCGGGAGCAATTTTGTCAAACTATGCTGCATATAAGACTAACTCGGAAGAGACTAAGGAAATTCAGCGACAAGTCCTAGATCTATTGGATTGCGGGTACGTACGAAAAAGCCTTAGTCCTTGTGTAGTTCCTGTTCTTTTGGTTCATAAGAAAGACGGTAGTTAGTGTATATGTGTTGATTGTAGAGCTATCAATAATATTACTATAAGATATCATCACTCTATCACTAGGTTAGATGATATGCTTGATGAGTTGAGTGGTTCTATAATTTTTACTAAAATTAACTTGCGAAGTGGATATCACTAAATTAGGATGAAACATGGAGATGAAAAACTGCTTTAAAAACTAAGTTTGGCTTGTATCAGTGATTAATAATGCATTTTGGGTTAACTAATGTACCTAGTACTTTCATGCGATTGATGAACGAAGTTTTACGTGCTTTCATTGGAAGATTTATGGTGGTATACTTTGATGATATTTTGATTTATAACAATTCACATGAGTCACACTTTGATCATTTACGTGTTGTTTTTAATGCTTTCGGAGATGCATGTTTGTTCGATAACCTCGAAAAGTGCATCTTTTGTACAGATCGAGTCTATTTTCTTGGCTATGTTGTTACTCCATAGGGAATAGAAGTGGATGAAGCAAAATTGAAGCCATAAAGAGCTGGCCAACCCCTGAGACTGTTATTCAAGTGAGAAGCTTTTATGGTCTTGCGGGTTCTTATCAACGCTTTGTGCGGGATTTCAGCACCATTGCTACCACATTGAATGAATTGATGAAAAAAGGAGTGGTTTTTAAATGGGAACTTACACAAGAAAAACATTCAAGTTATTAAAAGAGAAACTTATCTATGCTCCTTTACTCCAACTCTCTGATTTTGGTAAGACCTTTGAGCTAGAGTGTGATGCTAACGGGATTAGAATTGGAGTTGTGTTAATTAAAGAAGCTAAAATGTTGTTTATTTCAACAAGAAATTAAGTGAACCAAGTCTAAATTATTCTACCTATGACAGAGAATTATATGCTTTAGTTTGTGTGCTTGAAACTTAGCAACATTATCTATGACCCAAAGAATTTGTTATACAGTCTGATCATAAATTGCTGAAACATATTATGAGTCAAGTTAAATTGAATAAATAACATGCTAAATAGGTCAAATTTATTGAGTCTTTTCCATATGTCATAAAGCATAAGAAAGGAAAGGACAATGTGATTACTGATACACTTTCTAGCTGTTATACCATATTATCTCAACTTGATCATAAGATTTTTGGTTTAGAGACTATTAAGGACTTATATGCTACTAATTTAGACTTTAAAGAATGGCTGGAACATTGTAAAGAAGCAAAAACATAGAATAAATATGTACTGAATGAAAGATTGCTCTATCGTGCTAACAAGTTAAGCATTCCAGATAGCTCCGTTCGTCTTTTGTTGTTATAGGAGACGCATGGAGAAGGATTGATGACACATTTTGGAGCAAAGAGGACTAAAGATGTGCTAGCTGCCCACTTCTTTTAATCAAAGATGAGACGTGATGTCGAGCGCTATGTTTTACGTTGTACCATTTGTAACAAAGCTAAGTCTCACTACTTAAATCCACATGATCTTTATATGTCTCTTCCTGTTCCTAGTGCACCATGGGAGGATATTTCCATGGATTCTGATTTAGGACTGCCTGGGATAATAAGGGAGAATGATAGTATATTTGTAGTTGTGGATAGATTTTCAGGAAAATCGTTGTCATAAGAGCGATGATGCTACAAATATAACTGATTTATTTTTTAGGAAATCGTTCGACTATATAAAGTGCCTAATACTATCGTCTCGGATCATGACATAAAGTTTTTAAATCACTTTTGGAGATCACTTTGGAATAAACTGGGGACGAAGCTACTAATTTTTACTACATGTCATCCCCAGACCGATAGTCAAATAGAGGTTGTCAACCATACATTATCGATCATGTTACGGGCTATTCTAAAGAAAAAATTGAGGATGTGAGAAGAGTGTTTACCGCATATTGAATTTGCTTCCAATAGGTCGGTACACTCCACTACTAAGGTAAATTCGTTCCAAGTAATGTATGGATTTAATCCCCGTGCTCCTATTGATTTACTACATTTGCCTACTTTTGAAAGACTTAATTTAGATACTAAGAAATGTGCTGAATTTATTCTTAAATTGCATAAAACAACTAAAAAGAATATAGAGAATATGACTGAAAAGTATAGGATTGCTAGAAGTAAAGGTAGGAAGGAAATAAAATTTGAACCGGGTGATTTAGTTTGGTTGCATTTGAGGAAGGATAGGTTTCTAGAACTAAGAAAATCAAAGTTGATGTCTAGAGCTGATGGACCATTTAAAATAATTGAGAAAATCAATGACAATGCATATAAATTGGACCTACCTATAGATTTTGGGATCAATCTCACATTTAGCATTTCAGATTTGAAGCTCTATTTGGGAGAAGAAGAAGAGCTTGAGTCGAGGATGACTCCAATTCAAGAGGGGAGGATGATGAGCTCATGGCTCATTCAGATATGATCAATACTATTAATATTCCTTAAATCATACAAGGTCCAATTACAAAGCACGTGCATGACAATTAGACCACGAGGTAAACTTGTTTCTCACTGTTCATACTTTCTTGGATGGATAACTACTAAATTCCTGTGATATTTGAT